>NC_139350.1:16648206-17848206 GCF_055883805.1 Amblyomma maculatum
TATAGTAAAGTGAAACTGAAGTCCCAATTCATCTTCCATAGGCAACTGTACAATTTCCCCCTTTATAGTAAAGATGTTTTTGGTAAAAATTGGTTAAAGTGCTTTTGGCCATGGCGACGACTCCCGCGCGCTACCTAGAGTCGCGAGGCCAAGACTTTTTGTATTTGAAAACAGAACAATAACTCCGAGTGCTCGTTTAGGTGGCTTTACTACTAGCCGTAGCAGCAGTCAGAAGAAGCCTACTTTACAAAAGCCTTGGAGCCGTGAAGGAAAGCGCGCAGCGCGAAGAAGAAAAAGGTAAAGCTGTCTACAAACATAGCAAGGAGGCGGCGTGTTCCATTCAGAAAGTAAAGGAGTAAAAGTGCAGCAAGAAATAGGGAAGGGAAAGAAATAAGTCAACATTCACTGCAATGTGCAGTACAAATCATGAGGCAGTGGTGGCAGAAAGTGGACGTGCAGCGAGTAAGGTCCTACAGCACTTGAGTGCCATGCGAATTTATCATTTATTGCCTTTTAAAAGACAGAAAGAGCAAAAAGGGACACCATATTCATGCAAGGCTTTAGTTTTTACATGAAATCGAACTTGGTTGCATTCGTAATCACGTCTTCATGCTTCAAAGGTACTTCCACAATATGTAGAGAAATTTTAGAATGAAAAAATCACACAAAGAGATGATAAAAGCGAGATGGAAGGTATTTAGGATTTTTTTTTCATTAGGCAACAAGACGTGTTGAGTAAGTGCCTATTTAACTACTAGACAGCACTTTCAGGATCATGTCATCACAGACCACTGAAACAGTAAAGACCATGATATAGTAAATATTTTCTCTGGCCTCAGTGGCTTTACTATAAAGGGGTTCTATATATATATATATATATATATATATATATATATATATATATATATATATATATATATATATATATTGAAGGCCTATTTCCACGCATTCTTCTCTTAGAGCACTTTGCGACAGGTTTCTGGGCCTGCAAGGGCATGCAGCATCTTATGACGTAGGGATGATAAACATATATGCAAAATAATATTCATTCCAGATACAAAAGAAAGATATTTGGAAGAAAAAACCTGCTTCCGGCAAACTGATAACTTCAGGTGGATGCTTAGTGTGCATATAGAATTACAGTTCCTGAAAATATGACGGTTCAGGCTCCAGAACTTTCAATTTTTAAAAAATTCTTAAACATACCTGCAATAGACAATGTGGATTACTAAGCATGCAAAACTGGATATTAAAGAACACATTAAAGAATATTTTTCTGGAGTACACCAGTTACAGGCACGCATACACTACTGCGGCCAGAATAAAGAAATAATTGCCCTGACAGAATCAATCAAGCTATCTTCAATCAGCTAACTGAGGGAGATGTGTACATCGCAGATATTCTCAAGCCTGTGTACGCATATAATAGTCTCAAGATAACCGTACCATTTCATGTTCCAGCTTTTTAGTTTTCACAGCTTTATTGCTTGCTGCATTCTACTATAAACAATCGCCTTACTTGTAATGTACCAAGGAATAGTTTTCATACAGTGCTCATTATAAATTAAAGACAGCAGAACAACGTGCACACAAACAAGAAAAGAAGAATGGGACAGAGCGCCATTCACAACTGATTTATTGTGCAGAATAAAGTACATATATATCTCACTGCCGGCATATGCGCAAGGAGCCCATTCAGCATTATGTAGTTTGAAATAAGATATGTTCAAGAAGCCCATGCCTCATACCACAGCCTCTTTCTCTTAGAAAGCATTTCTTGAACATAGCTTATCTTAAACTACATGATGCTGAATGTGATGTAGCTGAATGTGTTCCTTGCGCATGTGCCGGCAGTGAGATATATATGTATTTTGTTCTGCACAGTAAATCAGTTGTGAGTGGAACTCTGTCCCGTTCTTTTCTTGTGTGTGTGCATTGTTTTGGCACCTTCAGTTTATAATAAATAAACACGAACAAGCCCAACAAGAAGTTCTAGTAATCATGCAGTGCATGCCTGTTCAGCTAAAACTATTACAGTCCGCCGGCAATGAGCAATTGAGCAAGTACTAGAAATTTACTTTGCATAGGCAGGAAAATGTTATGCTAGATCTGAGTACAGTGATATCGTACTTCCTTATCAGCTAGCAGCCTACCAGGTATGCATTTTTCCTCATCACCGCTAATCATATGGCCATACCATCGGCAACCTTCCACGTGCAAGATTACATTCAGTTAGGCATACATGAGTGATTTTATGTCCAGGTACCAGGTGTGGTGCTCGGGCATCTGATTTCTTCAAACCAATTCATAGTAGTTGTCGGTATAGAGAATAGTAATCTGCCTGAACATCTGAGGCCAAATATTATTTTCATTGCTTAAGCACACCTTAAAATACTATGCTTGACGTGACTATGGGATCATAAAAAAACGATACATCTAGCATCACAGAGATTTTTCACTTTCACCCTATCACAAGTTCCATAAAAAACCAGTTTAACCCTGAGCTGAAAAGTTGTTTCGCACACATTTTATATTTCAGTTTTATATAAAATGTTGATATTTTGTGAATATATTTCAAAATCAAAATTTCTTAACAGCCTCACAAATAATTTTTTTTTTCAAAAATGGATAATATTTTGTACTCAAACCAAAAATAAGATTGTGTCTGGAGAAATAGTATTGTTTTCAGAACAAAACAGCACCAATATCGCTCAAATTTAATGTGCAATACACGAACAGAGAGTTCACCTTAAATTACAAGTACAATAGCCCTATGTACATGGACTCGACAGCACCGGGTTGAATCAGCGTTGAGTAAGCAAGGTCATCATTCTCGACACGGCTGATGTCTACATGAACTCGCTTTCTAGGGAGTAAGTATAGTAGCAGAGCGTAGCATCGAGATTCGAAGTTATTGTGCAAGTTCTTACTCATGTTTGATCCCATTGCCTTTTACTATCGAGAGCTTCGATTATTTTTTATCGTTGATGAGCGCTAAAAAGCATTCATTTCGAGTGACGCTCGTCGCCGCTCCAGAGGCTTTTTCATATCCCAGAGTTCCCCATAACTAGACTCCCTGACTGGACAACATCTACATGCCTTTAGATAAGCGGGTAAAGCGAATTAACCTACCCGCTGCAAGCTAGTTAACGCGACCCGCTCCGCCGCCTATTTTACTCGACCCGACTGTGTATACATGAATCCCACAACTGATTTTTTCACTCGACAGACGTATTCGACCCAATTCTGCCGAGTTCATGTATACAAGGTTGGAACGCACGTGTTACAAGTAACAATGCTGCTAAGAATCTAATCTTCTTTCTTCTGGCTCACCCAGTTTTCTAAACAAATATCTTGTCTGACAAAGGAGGATATTTGGTGTTAAGCGGCTAAGCAACACAAGATCCATATGCTTGCTCTAACGCACGACTCCTCAGTGCACTTGCAGTTGCAATTTGCTTGGTCATGTGGCAGTTCACTAAACCGTCTGACTAGACATCACAATAAAAAAAAGATTGGGGGATCATTTCTACTTTTATTAAGACATGCAAAAGCTTTTTTGTTGTTGACATAGCATTCAGAGACTGCGGGAGTTTGGCAGTTTTATACGTCTTATTTTGTTTGGCAGTTGCAAGGGGATGTAGAAAAAGAAACATTAGTAAGGAATATAAGGGGTGACAACATCCCGAAATGAAACTAATGGACCAATGATGCACACTGCGTATCTTAAATGGCGTCACTGGTAACATCAAACACAGAAAATTGTCCTTGAGTATGACAAATTTGAAGCCCAGGAGGTGAGTTGGTTGTGGGCAGGTAGTTGGAAAAGGGCAGTCCCCCTGAGAGGTAGGCGGCAAGATTACTGCCACCCATTATGGGGAAAGCCCTGGCAAGCATGCAGGCAAAGGTGCAATATATAAGAGCAATAAATGCACAAGGAATGCACGCCTGAATGATAATTTCCTTTTGTCTTGCAGCCCACCCCTCCTGCACTGTAAGCAAGTCTGCTCTGTTTTCCGAACAAAGAAGCATATGCAAAAACAAACAGAATGTTCTCTAAAATTTATAAAATTTGAACGAGTATTGCATGATGATCTCCTTTCTGCAAATGCCTTGCTCTAGGGTTACAGAATTTTTAATTGTTTTTTAAGGACTGCGCATGCTCCATCAGCCTAATCTTGATGCAGCTGCCTGTATGCCCAATATACGTATTAGATATACTACACCCATCCTACAACTAATGAAACTCTTGGCGTGGATAACCTGGCATCACTTCTTACTTCTTGTGCCCCCAGCTTTCTTTGAACTGCCACACTTACCTTGCCCATCTTATTAGGGGCTGAAAACAACACCTGTACGCCATATTTTGCGCCTACTTTTTAAAACCGATGTGACAACGCATGTATATAAGGCACAACTGCAATTTTATTTCTTTCATTTTTTCGTTCTATCTTTCCGGAACACTTCAGAGAACGCACACCCTCATCAGCACTAGCTACAAGCACTGAGTCTGGATAACCAGCCTCTCTACATCTATAAGCTTAGATTTCAAGGCTAATAAACATTTGATGTGCACAAGACTTATTGACAGCCATCCTAAAACAAGCTTTTACTATTCCAGATTAAACACATCAAATGTTTAATAGCCTTGAAATCCAAGCTAATAGATGTGGAGAGGCTGGTTATCCAGACTCAGTGCTTGTAGCTAGTGCTGATAAGGTTCTGCGTTCTCTGAAGTGTTCCGGACAGATGGAAAGAAAAAATTAAAGAAATAAAATTGCAGTTGCGCCTTATACTTGCAGTTGTGCCTTATATGCAGCGCTCGTCTGTTGTGCGTCTCTTCTTGTGTTTAGTCTTTTCGCGCTGTTCCACCCACTATGCAAATATATACATGCATTGTCACATCGGTTTAACAAAGTAGGCGCAAAATATGGCGTATAGGTGTTGTTCTCAGCCCTAATAAGGTTGGCAAGGTAGGTGCAGCAGTTCAAAGAAAGCTGGGGGCACAAGAAGTAAGAACAGATTCCAGGTTAGTCACGGCAAAAGTTTTATTAGTTGTAGGATGGGTGTAGTATATCAAATACCATTGTTCTGTGGTCGTACGTATATTGGGCAGACAGGCCGTTGCATCAACATTAGGCTGATGGAGCATGCACAGTCCTTAAAAACGAATGAAACAAACTTAGCAAAACATTGTAACGCGTGTGAGTGCGTACCTTTCTTTGTTGATACTAATATACTGTTTCTTCATAAAGACCAGACTACTCGAGAAATCGCCGAGGCTTTACATATTAACCGGATGCAAAATGTTTGTGTTAGTAAAAAGTCCGTCGCATTGACAGAAAAAAAGATGACCATGCTGCATAATCGATAGTGCTTCGGCAGTTTTTACCACGTGCGTGTGATGGGGGCAATTTAACAAGTGCTGATATATTTTTCTATATTTTTATAAATTTTGACTATGCGCATGTGGGTAAAAGGGGGTGTCAGTTCGTTCTTCGAATAAATCAGGTGTCAGTTCTGCGCCGTCGTTGTCTACTTCTCCTCTTTGTCTCGTCTTTGTTGCGCACGTATATTACTGTCCATCATGGTTCACCAACTCGCCCAATCAGCCGTTCTTCTACAAAAAATACAGAATTGATTTGCGTGTCAGAATCGCAGTGATAAGGCCGCGTGCTGGCGGCTGCTGGAAAAGAACAAATACTGTTTTGAAGGTTTCGCGGCAATATATCAAAATTGCAACTGGAACAGACTCCATCGGGAGCTCTGACCAACTAGCCTATTTTTTGGAAGCCTGTCGATTGCTCTTTGGGCTTACACATATCGCAGGCGGTAAAGGCGCGGAAAAGCGGAACAGTTGCATTCATTATTGTCGCGCATGTCACATTCCATCTTAGGCGCTAGTATTTGAATAGCATAGCTACTTCAAAATATATATTGCCGAGTATGGCCTAATGTATTCTGCGGCATAAATCCAATATCAATGCCTGCATGTCAGCGAGTTAAAAAGAGATTCCGGCGCAAAAAGCCTCTGAACGCAACCTAAAAGTAACATACAACTACTGAAATAGGAAAATATTCCAATCGCTTTACAGCTCTCCAGTGGGATGATGCCGAGTGGCCAGAGCTTCCTGAGGCCGCTTCGAATGCACCTCCAGCTAAGGCAAAGTCTAAAGATACAGTGCTCAAGAAACGCCATCGACAACAGCTAGTACAGCAGCATACTGATCTACAAGACGACTATATGCCTGCAGTGGATGAGGAAATCAATCGTCTTTTAGCAGAGATCTCTAAGCTTCATCAACACCGCGAAATGCTTGCTCGATGTCGGTGAGCTGCAGAAGTAACCGCCAAATCTATCAATTGCCCAGCACCGCCGCCTTTATCCCGCGCAACCAGGCCATTTTCTGTCTCTTCCCAGTGTATCACAACGCCCAATATTAACTCTGCAACATCGCTGCTCCGCTATATGGTCAACCAGTTGTCCAACCTGACATCTGTGATACTGCAGTGCTTGGACTATTACACGGAAATGGCAAAAATTCGGGTCGTCCTCGTGTACTACAGTGAAACTGTAGAGGTATTTCCACAAAGGTGGGAGAGCTCAAGGCCTGACTACGAATAAACAAGCTCCAGGTGTGGGCTAAGTTACTACAGGAAACGAACGCCTTGCCATCAGTTCCTAGCTTCAGCGGCTACGTGTCTCCTTCAATGACCGACCGTCGCGTACAGACAGCTTCTCCCCCTGGAAAGGCGGCGGCATACGTTGCAACGCGTATTCCTCATGGGTGCCTTTCTCTCGAAAACTGGTGCACATCATATCAAGAGGTAGTAGCAGTTGCTGCTAAATTTCTGGAAGGAGCCATTGTGCTTGTTTCATATTGCATTTGACCAGCTGGTGTCGCCCCTTCACGTATTATTCTTGGCTGATTATTAGGTGTCTGTTGCCAACATACCGGGTGTCCAATTTTAGTCGGAGGCGCCTTTAACGCCCCTCACCCGGATTGGAGGTATCCGACTGCAGGCCCTCGTGGTAGCCGTGTGCGGGATGCCTTCAATGATGCCCTATTTGTTCTGCTTAATCACCCTGGGACAGCAACACGGCCTGTGCGTCACATACTTAGTGCCGCCTATGCTCCAGACTTGACGTGTTGGTTGGGCGCGGGAACTCCGTCATTGCACATGGAGCCAGACTGCTGGGGAAGTGATCACCACCCTATCATCATCGGTCTGCATCCCTCCCGTCTCCGTACTTTACGCCGGAAATGTTCTGTGATGAACTGGGACAGCATTCGCTCATGTCTCGACAGTATGTCTTCAGATTCGTCGTCACACCTTGTTGACCATATACAAAGAGCACTAAACAGGGCTACAACTACTACCTGGATTGATGTAGGTCGACCGGCACCAGATCTTGGCCTGCTTAACTTGTGGGCAGCTCTCCATCAAGCTGAGCTGGCTGCTACGCGAGACCCTACTTCGGGGCAGGCACGTACACGACTGAATTATCTTACTTCGAAGACTCGGATATATGAAAGCGATCTCTTGTGATGCCAGTGGCATGCATGCTGTGAACAATTTTCTGATAAATCCTCGAATGCCTCGCTCTGGCGAACGTTTCGGGAAATGGAACCCGAACGTCATTCTGCTGACGCAGCAGCAACAGCATTATTTGCGGCTAATCTGTCGCCGGGCGATTTCGCCAAAGAATCGGCTCGAAAATATTTCCCAAAAGATGATATATTGCCTCCTTCAGCCGCAAATTTTAATTTTGCAGGTATCCCTGCAGACGCATGGAAACTACCATCTGCTGCCGACGCAGAGGGAATTACGAGTCCTTTTTCGACGTCTGAGCTGCTAGCTCAATTGACGAAGCGAAACGGAAAACAGCGCCCGGCCTGGACAAATTTAAGTGTGAGGTTTGCAAGAACCTCAGTGCTGCTGCACCCCTCAACTACCCAGGCAGCATACATACATCGCACCAACCCTGTCCCAACGTCAACAAAAATTTGTACAAACATTGGCGTAACGCTGGTTGTTTGAGAAATTACTACATTTTTATATATTGGTCCCGCTTATATGCCAACATTGCACCTGTCTTGGCACTGCCAACATAGGCTATCAGCTAGCCGTGCCCCTAGTGTCACGTATTGGCATGCCACTAGTATTCAATGGCACATTTGACACTGGCAATAAACCGGCTGTGCCGCTAGTATCACATATTGGTATTTATTGGGATGCAACAAGTATTCATCGGCACACGTGGCATTGGCACTGCCACTGTTAAGCCACCTTTAGTCATGCAGTTATTTCACCCTTGCCCTCACTGCGGCCATTTGCTTAACTGTCACTCTGACAATAGTGGTTTTCTTATGCTGTCATTTCCCAATACCACCTTGCATGTCATCTCCCTAAGGAGCCATAAAAAGCATGCAATTAAATGAGGCAAGGATAATATTTTTCGAAAACATTTTATTGAGAGCTCATATACATGTACATGCCACAAGGACATCAGAGGGCCAAAATGCAGTGCAGGAGGCATTCGGTACAGGGTTAATATGGGAGACGGCTAGTAGGTGTAATTGGAAACAGGGCACTAGCAGCACATTACCAGGTAGTGCAGGTAGAGGTGATGGGGTGCAGTGTGCATTGGTCATGATGGAAGGGGCTGGACATGTTGAGCAGGGTTGATGCACTATAGCCTTGTAGTGCGAGAGGTGTTGCAGGAATAGGAGGCTGAGCATGGGTGCATTCCAGGGCAGTATCCACCATGGATGGAAAATGGCAGTGGACTGTGTCATGCATGATAGTTGGCAGTGAATGGTCGATGGATCAAGTGTTGAGGTTGGGGGGGGGGGCGGGGGAAGCGCATGGCCCAGGTAGTAAGCTGGGCACCCCGCAGGAAACAACCATTCAGGAACAGTTTGTTGAGGATATTGGCCCGTGGGTCTTACAAATGTCATCTGCACAGAAGACAAGCATATATCACTATAAGATCTAAACTCACCTTCTCAACATTTATCCAAACAAATATTTGAAGTCTGGGTGCTCTATACGATTGAGTACAAAATACAGAACCCCGCTAGAGTAAAACCTCTGATATAGTAAAGTGAAACTGAAGTCCCAATTCATCTTCCATAGGCAACTGCACATTTTCCCCCTTTATAGTAAAGATGTTTTTGGTAAAAATTGGTTAAAGTGCTTTTGGCCATGGCGACGACTCCCGCGCGCTACCTAGAGTCGCGAGGCCAAGACTTTTTGTATTTGAAAACAGAACAATAACTCCGAGTGCTCGTTTAGGTGGCTTTACTACTAGCCGTAGCAGCAGTCAGAAGAAGCCTACTTTACAAAAGCCTTGGAGCCGTGAAGGAAAGCGCGCAGCGCGAAGAAGAAAAAGGTAAAGCTGTCTACAAACATAGCAAGGAGGCGGCGTGTTCCATTCAGAAAGTAAAGGAGTAAAAGTGCAGCAAGAAATAGGGAAGGGAAAGAAATAAGTCAAAATTCACTGCAATGTGCAGTACAAATCATGAGGCAGTGGTGGCAGAAAGTGGACGTGCAGCGAGTAAGGTCCTACAGCACTTGAGTGCCATGCGAATTTATCATTTATTGCCTTTTAAAAGACAGAAAGAGCAAAAAGGGACACCATATTCATGCAAGGCTTTAAGTTTTACATGAAATCGAACTTGGTTGCATTCGTAATCACGTCTTCATGCTTCAAAGGTACTTCCACAATATGTAGAGAAATTTTAGAATGAAAAAATCACACAAAGAGATGATAAAAGCGAGATGGAAGGTATTTAGGATTTTTTTTTTCATTAGGCAACAAGACGTGTTCAGTAAGTGCCTATTTAACTACTAGACAGCACTTTCAGGATCATGTCATCACAGACCACTGAAACAGTAAAGACCATGATATAGTAAATATTTTCTCTGGCCTCAGTGGCCTTACTATAAAGGGGTTCTATATATATATATATATATATATATATATATATATTCAAGGCCTATTTCCACGCATTCTTCTCTTAGAGCACTTTGCGACAGGTTTCTGGGCCTGCAAGGGCATGCAGCATCTTATGACGTAGGGATGATAAACATATATGCAAAATAATATTCATTCCAGATACAAAAGAAAGATATTTGGAAGAAAAAACCTGCTTCCGGCAAACTGATAACTTCAGGTGGATGCTTAGTGTGCATATAGAATTACAGTTCCTGAAAATATGACGGTTCAGGCTCCAGAACTTTCAATTTTTAAAAAATTCTTAAACATACCTGCAATAGACAATGTGGATTACTAAGCATGCAAAACTGGATATTAAAGAACACATTAAAGAATATTTTTCTGGAGTACACCAGTTACAGGCACGCATACACTACTGCGGCCAGAATAAAGAAATAATTGCCCTGACAGAATCAATCAAGCTATCTTCAATCAGCTAACTGAGGGAGATGTGTACATCGCAGATATTCTCAAGCCTGTGTACGCATATAATAGTCTCAAGATAACCGTACCATTTCATGTTCCAGCTTTTTAGTTTTCACAGCTTTATTGCTTGCTGCATTCTACTATAAACAATCGCCTTACTTGTAATGTACCAAGGAATAGTTTTCATACAGTGCTCATTATAAATCAAAGACAGCAGAACAACATGCACACAAACAAGAAAAGAAGAATGGGACAGAGCGCCATTCACAACTGATTTATTGTGCAGAATAAAGTACATATATATCTCACTGCCGGCATATGCGCAAGGAGCCCATTCAGCATTATGTAGTTTGAAATAAGATATGTTCAAGAAGCCCATGCCTCATACCACAGCCTCTTTCTCTTAGAAAGCATTTCTTGAACATAGCTTATCTTAAACTACATGATGCTGAATGTGATGTAGCTGAATGTGTTCCTTGCGCATGTGCCGGCAGTGAGATATATATGTATTTTGTTCTGCACAGTAAATCAGTTGTGAGTGGAACTCTGTCCCGTTCTTTTCTTGTGTGTGTGCATTGTTTTGGCACCTTCAGTTTATAATAAATAAACACGAACAAGCCCAACAAGAAGTTCTAGTAATCATGCAGTGCATGCCTGTTCAGCTAAAATTATTACAGTCCGCCGGCAATGAGCAATTGAGCAAGTACTAGAAATTTACTTTGCATAGGCAGGAAAATGTTATGCTAGATCTGAGTACAGTGATATCGTACTTCCTTATCAGCTAGCAGCCTACCAGGTATGCATTTTGCCTCATCACCGCTAATCATATGGCCATACCATCGGCAACCTTCCACGTAAAAGATTACATTCAGTTAGGCATACATGAGTGATTTTATGTCCAGGTACCAGGTGTGGTGCTCGGGCATCTGATTTCTTCAAACCAATTCATAGTAGTTGTCGGTATAGAGAATAGTAATCTGCCTGAATATCTGAGGCCAAATATTATTTTCATTGCTTAAGCACACCTTAAAATACTATGCTTGACGTGACTATGGGATCATAAAAAAACGATACATCTAGCATCACAGAGATTTTTCACTTTCACCCTATCACAAGTTCCATAAAAAACCAGTTTAACCCTGACCTGAAAAGTTGTTTCGCACACATTTTATATTTCAGTTTTATATAAAATGTTGATATTTTGTGAATATATTTAAAAATCAAAATTTCTTAACAGCCTCACAAATAATTTTATTTTTCAAAAATGGATAATATTTTGTGCTCAAACCAAAAATAAGATTGTGTCTGGAGAAATAGTATTGTTTTCAGAACAAAACAGCACCAATATCGCTCAAATTTAATGTGCAATACACGAACAGAGAGTTCACCTTAAATTACAAGTACAATAGCCCTATGTACATGGACTCGACAGCACCGGGTTGAATCAGCGTTGAGTAAGCAAGGTCATCATTCTCGACACGGCTGATGTCTACATGAACTCGCTTTCTAGGGAGTAAGTATAGTAGCAGAGCGTAGCATCGAGATTCGAAGTTATTGTGCAAGTTCTTACTCATGTTTGATCCCATTGCCTTTTACTATCGAGAGCTTCGATTATTTTTTATCGTTGATGAGCGCTAAAAAGCATTCATTTCGAGTGACGCTCGTCGCCGCTCCAGAGGCTTTTTCATATCCCAGAGTTCCCCATAACTAGACTCCCTGACTGGACAGCATCTACATGCCTTTAGATAAGCGGGTAAAGCGAATTAACCTACCCGCTGCAAGCTAGTTAACGCGACCCGCTCCGCCGCCTATTTTACTCGACCCGACTGTGTATACATGAATCCCACAACTGATTTTTTCACTCGACAGACGTATTCGGCCCAATTCTGCCGAGTTCATGTATACAAGGTTGGAACGCACGTGTTACAAGTAACAATGCTGCTAAGAATCTAATCTTCTTTCTTCTGGCTCACCCAGTTTTCTAAACAAATATCTTGTCTGACAAAGGAGGATATTTGGTGTTAAGCAGCTAAGCAACACAAGATCCATATGCTTGCTCTAACGCACGACTCCTCAGTGCACTTGCAGTTGCAATTTGCTTGGTCATGTGGCAGTTCACTAAACCGTCTGACTAGACATCACAATAAAAAAAAAGATTGGGGGATCATTTCTACTTTTATTAAGACATGCAAAAGCTTTTTTGTTGTTGACATAGCATTCAGAGACTGCGGGAGTTTGGCAGTTTTATACGTCTTATTTTGTTTGGCAGTTGCAAGGGGATGTAGAAAAAGAAACATTAGTAAGGAATATAAGGGGTGACAACATCCCGAAATGAAACTAATGGACCAATGATGCACACTGTGTATCTTAAATGGCGTCACTGGTAACATCAAACACAGAAAATTGTCCTTGAGTATGACAAATTTGAAGCCCAGGAGGTGAGTTGGTTGTGGGCAGGTAGTTGGAAAAGGGCAGTCCCCCTGAGAGGTAGGCGGCAAGATTACTGCCACCCATTATGGGGAAAGCCCTGGCAAGCATGCAGGCAAAGGTGCAATATATAAGAGCAATAAATGCACAAGGAATGCACGCCTGAATGATAATTTCCTTTTGTCTTGCAGCCCACCCCTCCTGCACTGTAAGCAAGTCTGCTCTGTTTTCCGAACAAAGAAGCATATGCAAAAACAAACAGAATGTTCTCTAAAATTTATAAAATTTGAACGAGTATTGCATGATGATCTCCTTTCTGCAAATGCCTTGCTCCAGGGTTACAGAATAAATTAATTGCAGCTGCGAATAAAGCGAGTTGGGAGCTAAATGCGAATCTCTGTGGCTTGGGGAGAGAATTATTTATAATTGTCACTTTGAGCAAAGTAAATAGCCTGGTTTAGATCAAAGTAATATTACATCTACATGGCTGAAGCCAGTGTAGGCAACCAGAAATGTACAAGCAGTCAGTAACTCAAGTCAAGCAGTCAGTAGTTCAACAAGCTATGTCTGTTATTGTGCTATTACACCACAGGTTCACTCAATCATGCCTAAACTTGAAATAGTCACATACTGTTGAAATAAAGCAGCGAAATATAGCACCAGCTATTAAAGCACTGCCAGCACATGAAGGATATTATTTTCTGCATACTGGTGGGCAAGACTTCTGAACAAGTAAGTCTTGAGCTAAAAAGCCAGAAAAAGTCATATAGCATGCAATCATATAGCAAAAAGCCAGCAGAGCATTTAACGCCGTTTTTATAATGCAAAACAAAGGCAATATGTCATACCTACCGAGGAAATGTTTCCTCACACAATGCATGTTTCATGGCAAGGCTCCCACAGTTGACAGGGTTGGCAGCACCAAAATGTTGACGATGTTGTCTCCCTCACATTCAAGCAGCACCCCTTTGATGGCAGATGATTGCTTGTGCAAAAGCAGTGCGATGATACAAGTGGAGCAGCTGGACTGCGCGCGTTATAGAGCAAAGAGCCCTAAATGCAAGGAAAGAAAGTCTCCATTAAATCGATGCCTCTAAATCATGATAACAGCATACCACGGCTCTTCTCTGTTTAGTAAATCTATAATTTCAATTGAAAGCTGTCTCAAAAAATGGAATAATTGCAACTCTACGTTACATATGGTATAACATAGCTGTGCCAGGGCGGTGGGGTGATCATTTAGCATAACGACCGGAAAATGCATACTGATGTTTCATGCAGTCTTGATGCTGGAGCAAAGTGTCACGGTGCGAAGAACAAAATTAAAAGCATGCATGGGCGCCAAACGTGTGCTACACAACCGAAGCCACTAGAGGTGTGCACGGGCATAAATTTTGAGCCCGACCCGGGCCTCATGCTACAAACCCGAACCCGGCCTGGAACTGAAATTGCCTGAGCCCACCCACCGCTCACACTTAAGGTTCTGGCCCTGCTGGACATGCTATAACAGACCAGTTGCAACACCTACAAGTCGGCTTCCCTGTGAGGCAGGAATTCGTGCACAGTGGCGACAGAACCTGATTCAGGGATAGTAGTTAGGTGCAGTACATGCATCTACCACAGTCCACGCTGCTTGGGATGCAGTTCCCCACGCAAAGGGCATTGTCAGAGAAAGGTTTCGGGCATTCTTAACACTGGAATAAAGGGGGGAGCACTGTCACCCTAGGGGTGACGAAAGAAAATTTAGAAAAGGGACACTAACCGGAGAGGGTAATAGTGGGGCGACAATGCGCACGCGAATAATACTGTGACGAATGGGCAGGAAGTGCGGGAATTACCCTACCCGTCAGGCGTTGTGCTATCACTGTACCCAACTATTACCCCAAAGTCTATGCCGCCATTGTGCAGGAATGTCTGCCGCACAGGGAAGCTGACTTGTAGGTTTTGCAACTGACCTATTGCAGCTGAAGCAACGACACAGAAAGAAAAAAAATAGGCGACAATCCCTGGCGATGCATCGCGCGACGACGGCACCAACGCCTGTCGCTGCCGCTGGTGCACATCGCACAGAGCGAAGGACCTCAGCGACAGAGACGCGTTTTCAGCCTTGCTTTGTTAGCGCCGCCTCCTCGTTTGGTAAATGAGTACAGTTACGCTATATCCAGTTTCTTGCACTAAACAGCAACACTGATGAAATTTCTTGAAAAGCGTCGTAGCCCCCCACCCCCCCAAAAAATGGTCCCAACGCAGCGGCGTGCTACTATACTGCGATGCAGACATGATTGAAAGCAGTGGCGTTTTTCTGCAACTTTAGAAAATTAGCAATATCTAGCCACACTAGCCTTTTTTGTTTTGCAATACTACCCTACCAAGCTTTTACTAAACCGTCTCGATGCGCTCATATATGCACGGATTAGACGAAATGTGCGTCTGCAGGATTTTCGCTCATACCGGACTAGGGAATCGAAGTTTGCATGCAAAAAAAAACAAAAAAAAAACAACGAAGGTGAGTACCCCAAAGCCTTTTGCGATTGGCTGCCTCGCGAGCTGGTTCCGGCCACATGAGCGATTTTCTAAAAACCTAGAACCTGGGCGACAGCGCCGAGCGGCAATGCTTTAGCGGTCCTCAGCGCACTGCGCATTGTGTTGCCGCGCGACTCATGCGATTAGCGTTTTATCGCATCAGAGACGAGAAAATATGATTTTGCCCGGACTCCGCCGACTCCGCCCGAGGTCACCCGAAGGAACCCGAG
Organism: Amblyomma maculatum; assembly: GCF_055883805.1. Taxonomy (NCBI): domain Eukaryota; kingdom Metazoa; phylum Arthropoda; class Arachnida; order Ixodida; family Ixodidae; genus Amblyomma; species Amblyomma maculatum. Next base: position 16,663,816 of record NC_139350.1, read on the forward strand.
CAGCCGAGCCACGCGCCTGCTATACGCCGTTCCAGCCACTGTAACGCCGTGAATATACGAAGTTGGCTTTTAGGGCTACGTTGCCACGGAGTTGTTTACTTTAGGAAATCAGTACTCTGCAAAACAGTAACGGTTTAACTTGAAATAAGCTGAAAAATGATCGGCATCAAGTCGCGCACGCTTGAGAACCGCTTTTGAAAAGTTAACAACGTAATAAATATGCTAAAAGAAGACAAATCTCCCTGGCACATGGCTTAAGCAGCCTGCAGCAGCAATGAAATGTAAGACAACGTTTGTAATTTGAAAAATGCTGAATCTAAGAGGCTAATATTTTGCTCCAATATACACAAACGCTTTATGAAATCTGAATGAAAAAATTTGAAAACTTACATGGAAGATTTCTTGAAGAAAGAAGCATTTTTCATGCGCGGTGCCACCGAACGTCGAGCCGAGCGAACGAGTGGCCGTTGGATGGACGAACGGAGCACCCTCTTTGAAACAAAATACAACTGTCGCCGTCATGCCGGCTAAGCGATTGTCGCATCATCCTTCGAGCTTTTTAGTAATCGCTTTTTTAGCAGCAGCAGCATAGATGCGCTGCTGCTGCTGCTCATCTATGTAGGGCTCTGTGCCAGCAGCGAAGCGCGTCGTCTCCCTCGAGATGCGCCTAGCTGTTTCAAGTTGTATTTTGTGAATGCTGTGTTCTACTACGAATAGTTTGCTCACATTTAGCATACCAACGAAAATGCTTTCATACAATAGTGCTCAATCGAGTGGAATATTTCAATCACCCTGAAATGAGGATTTGAAGCAAGTTTGTTGAAAATTATTCAGCTATGCATCCCAGTACCACGCCTTGCCACCTCTTTATAAGCTAGTTGCATACGATGCTTCCATTTTTCTCATATATCCGCACCGTCAGCATCATTCTATCTGCTAGATTAGTCGTTTGTTGGCCCGATTCATTAGGCGCTTGTTTCTTTCTCACAGTTTAGTTTCTTGCGTATATTTTATTGGCCAAGAAAATGCGGTAAAAGCACATTTCTCTATGCAACCTGTTATGAGAGCCCGGAAATGTTTGAAAGATGTCTCCAGTCTGTTAGTGATCGTCTTTCTATTACTGCACAATTCCTTCGCCTAGGCGGTGGCCGCCCCTTGGACCCTGAGTGGTGCGTCGACCCGTCCACCGCTTTGGCGCACCTGCGTGGATTTCGACGCGCGCATGCAACCTCGGACCTTGCTCGCATCGCATGCGGTGGGAGAGTGCGATCCGGGGAACGACAGGAGTGCGAAGTGCGCGAGGACGGGATTGAGCGGTGCGTCAGCACGGAGAGCAGGCGCTGGAAAACTGTGCGAACGAGCGTGTGCGATGTTTCATTGTAATCCAGTTGTAAATATACCCATTGTACCTTTTCGTATTTTATTTGTGTTTCCAGTCTTTTCTTTCACATTTTGTTTTCGTTCTAATGCGAACAAGTCAGTTTACATGTGGGTATCTTCTCTCCATACACAATATTTGTAAAAAAATATACCTTCCCCGCGCACGCCTGTAACTGTTCCACCACGGAGGCAGTTAGAGAATAAATGAGCTTTGATACCGAATTCAGCGTAATTGTAAAACGACTGCTTTATTTAGTTTTTGAACTCTACAGTTATTCCTTCTTGTCATATGTAGCGCAAGCATTGTATTGCAGTGAACGACGACGGAATCGCGAAATTGGGGGTGTGAATAAAAGCGGAGAAACGTTAGACTTTTTTTTTCGCACAAGTGCGAAAATAAGAATAAATAAACGAGAAATTCTAAAATTATGCTATCCATGCTGCTTGGCATGGCGTCGAATCAAATGTTGTTCTGCTGAGCTGCCGCTCTTGTATACTGGCCGCTACACGAAGCTATTTTGTGTTCCTATGAAATTCAGTGTGACAAAGCCCCACGCGGATATATTTCGCGTTTCAAGTTCTTGTGAAATGTGAAAACCGGTCCGCCGTCGTGCCGCGGGCGACTCTAGATGGCTCTGATATCATTTTTGCCACTGCAGTGATTTGAATATTCCCGGCTTGTTTAGCAAATAGCTCGCTTACTCGTTTGCCGAATGAGTGTTTCAAGATAAGCACAGAGCATTTACCAGTGCTGTATGTATGCGATATTCCATCAGTGATTAATGCGCCATGGTCATTGCAGTCGTTCTTTTGATTATACACGTATGCGATGGTCTACTCTTGCAAAGCCTAAGACGTAAGTTACGCTAGCTCTACGTATGTCAAATAGGTACATGAAAGAAATAGAGTCTTAAAGTATAGCGGCTGACGCATTGCGTCGTAAATTCTCGCCCGGGCGGCGGCCGTGTGCACCTTGAACCACACGTGGGGCGTCAGGGCCTGCGTCTTGGATTGCATCGCGCAGCGTGTAACCCGACAACCCCTCCTGCAGAGCACATTCACTCGGGCAAGTCGGCGCCGCTGTTGCTGGCGCCGTGCCTCCATGTTTTTCTTCCTTTGTTTGTGATGTTTTCAATGCACCTAGCAAGCAGCGAACAGCCCGTCCATATTTCGGCGCGAGTGAGTGCCATCAGTGGACTGGAACAGAAGTGCGCGGTGTGTCGTCAACAAGGGCGGACGCTTGAGAAAAACGAATGTGCGAACGAGTGCGAAGAAGAAACTGTAACCCAGTTATTTGTTTCAGCATAGCATTATATTATTCATACTGAGGTTGTACGTGCAGTGTTTTCTCTCCATTTTTTTCTAATACTTCACTTCTTAAAGCGACAACGAAGCAGGAAGCGTCGATACGATTTCCCTTATGTGGGAACGTGCATGCATGTGCGGACAGACGTTTAATTTACCGCTCAATAACCCAGCTTTAATTTAGATCACCATTGTTAAATCGTTTAAGCGAAAGTATGTTCTGCGATGCTTCGTATTCGTATAGCTTAAACGGCCTAGTGTATTTTTAAACTGTATTTCTATGGAAGCGCGCTCGCCATAGTCGATCTGAGTCACGTACGAGCCTTAATAGGCCGACGCTTATCGCTCGTTTTTTGCATCGCACTGCATGTTTGTCCTGCGATAATCGTCTGTTTGAAGCCACTGTTGTTAAATCTAATACACTCGGGGGCAAAGAAATTTGCTAAAACTTTTGGAATTCTTTTCACCCAGAGCAGCAGGAATCGCCACGGGAGCAGCAATGGAAGAACCTAGACCACTGCCGAATAGAATACAAAAAATAGCAACCATTGCCTATGCACGATATATGAGATGCCGTTTTGATTCTTTCAATCTCCCGGTCGGCGTGGAGCTATTTATCGCCGCCGCCGCCCTGACGGACCAGAAAACGGTGGTGAACTTATTGATATTTGACGCCGTTGACCGATTGTCGGTCTCATCCAAATTCGTCACAGTATACATGTGGATTGATTACAGTGCCACCTTAAGCCAATGAAGATCTAGTGTAAAAGAACATGGTGTAATCCCAAGCAACATCAACAACAGCTAGGTGGGATTAAAGTAAACACGAGGGAAACCAGTACCGCGGAACTGTAACTATTTAGACACAAGATTTCCGAAGTATTTAAAATTGCAAAGGCAACTTGAAAACATCGAATATAACAGCACAGTTAACGACTCCAAGTATTAAATGAGCTGCCAACCGCAAAAGCACGCTCATGCGGTTTCCCACGAAATATTTCCAGCCACATGCGAATTTGCATCTAATATTGACCAGTAGGTGAAATAGACAAGACAATGTTGACTAAAGTGTATTCCAATGCATCTGGCGGGACATGGTAACAGAACTGACAGTACTGTCCAGCATATGCCATATATTAGCCAACGTCAGTGGAGTATTGGCTAACGCTGTTCGATATAGCCATCCTTAGGAAAGGGCAATGCCAATAGCAATGATATGTAAGGTATTCCAGTGTGTATCTGACATTGGCGGGCCATTGTAACAGAGCTCGCATTATTGTCCAGCGTATGTCGAATATTGGCCAACATCAGTGGACTGACGGCTAATGCTGCCCGCCATAGCCATCCTTATCGCATGGCAGCGCCAACAGCGGTGATATGCCGGATATCCAGGCCCATCATTGCCATCCTCGTATAATGGTATCACCGATATTGTGAGGGCATCTAATATGACGGGCCAATGTTGTTATGATTATAAATAGGTACGAATAATATTGGTTACGAATGGAATCCTCAGGGCCAGTGTTAGACGTGTTATAGAATGGCAGAACCAATACCAGCCATAAGATGGCAGCACTGGGCCTACATAGGGCTGATCTCTGCCAACTCACTGACAATATTGGCCCGGGCTCTTGTGCTGCCTGGGTACTAGACACCATAAACAAAGAGTGGCTTGATGGTGTCGTTCCCGAGAGCTGGAAAACCGCTATCGTGATCCCTATTCCCAAAGCTGGGAAGCCTCCAACAGACCTCGCCAAAGAATGACCAATCCCCTTAACCTCAACGTTTTGCAAACTTTCAGAGAAAATGCTAGCCACACGACTTTCTTTGCTTTTTATGACTCTGCTCGATTTGGATTTCGTCCATACATAGGTACAGAGTACGGGTTGGCAGTCTTGGCATCAGCAGTTCTATCATCTACCCGCAGCCGCAATGCACTTACCATATTAGCAATGGACGTTGAAAAGGTGTATGATAACATCAGTCATGCTGCAATCCTGAATGCCATTGAAATGCTTCATCTCCCTTCGAGAATATGCACTTTTGTCGCATCATGTTTGGACTGAAGAAAACTTGCAATACGTCTCAGTGGTGACAAAGGTGGTTCATTTGTTTCACTACGTGGCGTGCCCCAGGGATCAGTATTGTCTCCGACGTTATTCAATATTACTTTCGTCCCATTGGCGTGGCGCTTACATGATATCCCTGAAATCATGTTTTGCAATACGCATATATCACGGTATGGGCACTCACTATGATCTCACTCAAGAGGCCACCCTTCAGTCAGCATAGAGGCTCACCTCCAACGACATATCCTGGGCGTTGGCGCTCAGCGTCAGCGCTGTCAGCGCCGTGCCACGGTGGGCGTAACAAGCGGTGCGCATATCCATGGAACTCGGCGCTGGCGCCGTTTGCGCACACTGCTGACGCTTGTACTCGCGCTGGTGCGTTGTTGCTAGACCTAACAAGCAGAAATTGCCCAAAACAGTTTTTTAACGTTCACTCAATGATTCTGCTTTTTAAAACGTTAAGAGATGTAATTTAGACATAGAACATAATTACTGTTTACACACTCTACTTCTGCACAAATGAACGCGCATCTTCCACGCCATCGACGCAACATCAATTTGTCCCGTTTTCCGCGGCCGTAGCTGAGACGATCTTTCGAGATCCTCAATGGCTGAGATTAACCGGTCGGCTGCGAAGGATTTTGCCATCACGGCCACGAGCGACGATGGGAAGCGATGACAAAAAAGTAAAAAAAGGCAGAGAAGACTCCGCACAAGCGAAAATTCCCAATCCGGAGGTCGCGGCCACCCTGTCCTCTCAATGGTGTACGGCGCTGAGACGTGCGCCAATGAGACACCTACGTGGGGTAGCAGCTCGGCGCCTGCGTGAACGCTGATACCAAAATCTAGCACGGACAAATCTCGGCGCTCCGCTCGAATTTGCTGGCGTCTCGTACCGTGCGCATGCTCAAACCGGTTTCTGCATACGCCAACAGCGCCGACGCCGAGGATATGTCGTTGGAGTTTGACCTTTAGACGCAACCTCTGATTACGTATCCTCCATTTGCCTTCAACGTTCTGTGCGTAAAACTATATACACGTTAGTCGTCAGCCGCTGGGGACACCGTAAACTTACCTGAAATCCAATTCGTATCTCTCTATCAGGCACCCCACTACAGGAAAATTCGAGCCTGAAAATTCTGGGCTTAACAATTCACCAGTCAGGATCAGCGACTGCTTGGCTCTCTCGGCTAAAAAAGCAAGTACTTAAAACAATGAGTTTAATATGAAGAGTTGTACCTAAAACGGGTGGCACTGGCTTGTCAATTGCACGCCAGTTAGTGAGGGCGAATCTGCAGCCACGTATTGTTTATCAGGCCCTGTTCCAGCATCTGTCAAGAGCACAAGGGATCGCCAATGGGATTGAGAATTTATGAGGTCCATAACATACCTTCAGTGAGTCACACCGGTTGTAGCGTTACAGGAGAACGCGCAGCTCGACACCATCGATGAACTGGTGCAGGAGCTCCGTGATGCTCGCAGACTCAAGGCCACTTTGTCACATTCCACGCAAGCACTGAAGGCGTATGCAACGTCACAGATTATTCTTCAGCCACCTGCGCCAGTTCTCCCTCCCTGGAAATTATCATTTAGGAGACAACAAGCCATCTGATATCCGCAGACCAACGTCTGCCAATTCGGCATCGTTGCTTCGCCAGAAATTTGAAGAGCGAGATACTTACCTGCCTCAAGACTCCATTGTAGAGTACGTGGATGGAAGCCTGCAATGCTGATAAGCCAAAACAGATATCTACTGTCCACGGAGACCAAGCCTGAATCATACCACTGCGTTTCAGCTTTCGGAACCACTTACATCTTTCTGCGCTGAGCTCGTGGCAGTTCAGGAGGAACTCTGTTTCGTGGCTTCCATAACCATGCTCCCTGCAGCCCACGTTGTCATTCGCACTGACGCACTTCAAGCAGTACGTTTGCTCCGACGTGTCAGCTGCTGTGCTAAAATTTGCCGAGACCTCCACCATCTTGCGGCGTGCATCCCACAGTCAGTACGCATTGAGTGGGTCCCACGGGACCTGCTGCCTACCGAGGCAATATATCGTCTTTGGCAACCCGCCTCGTGAACCAAGACGAATCAATCCCACGGCTCCTTGAAGGCGATGACGCTACCCTCCTTTTATCATGAAAGGAACACCTCCGGCGCCGCACACGCGCACTTATCCCTACGTGTGCGGTATCCCTACCCCGAGAGGAGGTTGTGCTTAGGAGGATCCGGGTCGGTGTTGCCCTCACACCAGTTGTCACTAGGACGTGGTCATACTTCCAACACTCCCAGTGTGCCCGATCTGTAAAACCGAAGATGTTGAGGCCGACATTCACCACTTTCTGTGGGGCGGCTCAGCACTCAAACCAACACGAATCCGGCACCTGAGGATAGCTGGCCTCTGAGCAACCAATCCTGCCTCATATGTCGCTTAGACGCAGGGACCTCATCATCGCTCACTCCTGGACCTCATAAAATCAGCCAACCTTTTTTCCATTCATTTAATCATTTATTCATCCTTCATATCACATCCTACTGATGCCCTGAGGCAATAAATATTGATTAGAAAAAAATTACCAAATAATTACAAAAAACGTGAGTTTTGCATACCACAGCATTTGATTTGCCTCCCGGCTTGTACACGGGTAGCTTTTCGAATTACAATAAAAAATTTGATGCGTAGTGGAACTTAAAAGGATACACTCCCGATAAAATTACGTCAGTAATTTAATTTACTGTCAACTGTATGAAAGCCAGCAAACAAAATCAAAGAGCAGTGCTGAATCTTCATTAGAGTAATGCGAAAGCACGAATGCTGTTGTTGGTTGCTTCTCGTTGCTTCTAGTTGCTTAATTCACTTCATGTGTACCCATTTTAAACTTTGGTACTTTCAGATTACGCGACAATCCGTTCCTGTGCCCTTTTTCATCTATAGTTCCGGTTGCGGCCTAGTGACATTAGATCTACGCCACAAAAGTTCATTTCTTATTTACCCAATTTAGTCTTTCGTACTCTCAAACTGCGTGCGACTCCCTTTCTATGTCCTTTTTCGGCTCTACTTCCCGTTGCGTGACGTCACACCCTTGATGATACATCACTACGACCCCTTTCTCCCTTTTCGCTTTCACTCCCACCTTCCTTTCTTCCCTTACGGCGCGGTTCAGGTGTCCACGGAGCAAGTGCAACAGATATTGCGCCTTTCCTATTGCTGGGATCGGGTTATTCTAATTAATTACTTAAACAACTTATTGACCTATTCATGTTTTCAGACACATTACGTCACCCACTATCGATTGACACCACTCATTAACCTCTACCCTTCTCAATTACTCACAACTGTTGCAGACATGAGTTTGCAGACACGTTCTGCGAGCAGAAATCTATGAACATAGCGAAGTAATGCTTTCACATTACAAATTCACTTGAAGCGGATTCCAACCCCTGTTCGAAAACGCACAATTAATCCATTGCGCCACAGCAGCTTTTATTTCAGCATTATATTTATTACACCGTTTACATGTAGGAATGAGCTACTATTTACACGTAATCAACCTATTACCGAAGAAGTTCAATTGACGGACTCAACCCCCCACCAATACATCATATCTTAACACAACTTCACTAAAACGGCGGTGAAGGAAAACAAGACATTAATAATGGAAGCCAATCTGTTTGTAGACGCTATCTTCGTATCTCTCAGCTGGTGCACCACCTGGCATAAATGAGAACTGGGGCAACCGGGAGGCTTAGAATTTCGGTCCGACATTCGCGTGTTCTACACGCTGTTCTGTCCAAAGAGGAAAGTCATGTCAAAGTGTGCAGTCTCGGTGAGAAGTATAGAGCCCATGGGGTCTTCTTCTGAGCTGTGTAGTGGTGCTGATCTAGCAAATATTGCAGGTCGTTCCATTTTAAAGCGTAGCACAAAAACATCTTCTTACCACCAAGACATTCAGAACACTGGAAAGCCATTACAAGATGCATGAAGACGCTCACAAGGAGACTCCCTTGGCTCTAGACTTTTGACAAAGCCTGTACATGGCCATGTTGGATGGGCATTAGGTAACACACACTAGGAAATATAAAAGCCTTCCTCCAATATTCTTTGTAAAACTTCCCAAAACAATATCGCATCTTTGTATTCAATAATAAGTGCTCTATGGCTTCAAGTGTATCCCAGTGCCGGAAATGAAGAGAGCAAAAACGATATATACAATTTTTGCGAACCCACACTTTACCAGGTAGAACGTCGATATGAATTCTAAAAAAACTGCGCTACAGTAGCGCCTAAAGGAGCATGCTTTAATAGTGGTCTGCTTCATATTAACAATATTTGCTGCCAGGTGACGCAGCAAAGAGGACCCTACCTTTCAGAGAACGGAATCATGCTTGCAGTGGCCTTTGTGTTACAATAGCCAAGTGCGGGCTTCTGATCCCGCAGCTGTAATACAGCTGCCACCACGACAGCTTCGTAGTTCTAGCAGAGGTTCTGAAAACAGAGGACATCCTAAGGCCATGGCTGCCTTATTTCCATGTATCGTGCTCACATTTTACGCGACTAATATTTTATCAGGGTCCTACAGAGCAGTAATACTGGGTGCTTCCAATCTATGGACAAGCACTTTCGTGCATGCATAATGAATGTAAAGGCACAAGCAAATATTCGTAAATAGATTTATCTTCTGCAAAAAAGAAAAAAAACTGCATTTCGCTGTTGTCCTCTGGCGTCTCAATAGTGGCATCGAGCCGAAGAAGGGTCTGCGAGTTGTTCTGCAGGTCTGATGACTTTCCGAGTTGTAAAGCAGGTTGCGTTTTCTTAAAGCCGGTATTTCCTTCCCTCTAAGCGGCTGTGGAATTTGGATTTTAGGTGCTATCTTGGCGGCTTTGGAACCCTTCTTGGCGGCAGCCGGTCACGCATAAGTTCTCCATCTGTCTTAGGACAGAGCTCTCCGCGCGCAGCAAGGTCGGCAGGCAGGTCACATTGGTAGACCCAAATTCGTCCTGCATCTGACGTTTTTCGAAGCGTTCCTTCTGGGAACGGGTGCATGGCGGAGAATAGGCTTGACCCATCTCGGCGAAGCGCACTGCAGCGGTGGCTTTCTCCTTTATGGCGGACTTTGGCGGCTTGCAAGCCTTCGGTACTTTGGCCCGTCTCTGTATCTTGCCCTTGCGTTGCACCTTGTCGTTGGGTACGTTCTCTTTGGCGGACATCATCTCTTAGCAGTCTTCCCTGCACTTGCGAAGGGCCTGTGGACCAGCTTCTTCTTCTTCTTCTTCTCCGTCGGTTCATATACTATACGCGTGCCGTGGAACAGTATGCATCGTTCTTGTCTTCAAGACAAGGATGCTCGAATTAGTTGCGAAGGAACTGTATGTTATTTTTAAACCTGCGGTTACGTGGCATGAGTCCGTGGTTTTTGGGGCACTGCTGGCGAACCTCTCATTTTGTCGATTGGCTGCCTCGACGGCCGCGCTCCTCTAACAGCGCCTAAAGTATAACAGAGCTGTTTATATGCAGCCTTACAGAGAGTGGAAATTTGCTGGTATTTTAGAGCTGTAGCTGGTAGTAAATTTTCCTTTGACTTTGTGACATTGTATTTTTCTTTTGCACTAATTCCAGTCACTATACAAAAAGCGCGCACTGACACCTTCACGGCTGGAGTACTATAACGGCGGCGGTCTAAGTTTCGGATTGAACGCTAGAGTATGTAGTCATCTGTCCCGTCCCACCTAGCACAAAAGTGAGTCTTATAAAACGGTAGAGGACACCAGAATTCCGAAACATCACATCCTATATGGAGCAATAATCTGTTAGTATACTGTGCTTTGGAAAGCGGATGACAGGAGTTAAAAATCAACTTTTAGAATTCTGTAACCTTTTTTTAATGCACGCTTCAATTTATGCACCGATGTATGCTATCTTTATTATTCTTTAGAAACATTTGTTTAAACTAACCCACAGAATTCTGCATTGTTTGTTTTAAATACAAAGTATCGCCTAACATATAAATCGCAAACTGGCTGGAGGGGTGCTTGTGTGGTATTTTGGGGCTTTTTAAAGCCAATGACGATTTCTAACGCTTCTAGATGATACGGTACATTGATGCTTGGTGTTCTCGGGCTGGCACCCTACAGTTCCGAAATACCCGCATCAGACCTGCGTACAGTCATTGGAATATGTGATGTAAATGTGGGCCAAGGTCAATTCAGGATCCACGGGCAGAAACACGGGCCGTATACTCACGCACAACGTTTTTATTCACGGGACGAGAACAAATATTCGACATATTTCGAACGCTAATACACTCACGCAAGCCACGTCTCTATTTCACTACTACAAGTATCTACGCAAACAAACCCGGTTAACAGAACTGTCCTGCTGTTGATTCAAGGGCGCGGGGTTCCGCCGTCTGGGTTCCGTGCGCTGCAGGTGGACGACTGTGGCACGGTCGGCGACACTCATGCACGCACCCCTCTGCGAGTTCAGCCTGGTCAACAGGGCAATTATCCGCAGGCTCCAAACCCGTAGGCGGGAATGCCAAGGCTCCTGGAACGCTGGCATCTGCAGGAGGCTTTTTAGAGGTAAGGGATAGGGAGTCGTCGGACTACAGCTTCTGGCGTAGTGCTGTGCAGCAGATAAGCCTCCAAACTTGGCGCGCGAGAGGTGCTGGCTACCTAGACTTTAGGAAACGCCGAGCTCTCATTCGGGCATGTCGCCACCCAGCATCCCACTTCCGCGACGGTCTGTTACCGAGCTCCCATGTTCGACTGTCCTCGTGCACCGACTCATCACCATGCGGACACAGCTCTTCGTTATGCGCTGGCGGTTACCGAGCACTGGGTCGCTCCGCACTAGGCCACAGTGTTAGCGCCGGGAACCATGCGCAGGCAATACACATCATCACAGTATGTACGCAAGACGTAACTGCACATATTTTACTACACAGTCAAATTATCCATTCATATGTTCATATAGGCACAGCACATAACACGGGACGTTAGGGTTTAGAAATACAAAACATAATAGGAATAAAACATACTAAAACAATAATGTAAATCGATTGGAAAATCGCTGCCACAAAATAGAGGCCCTGAGTTAAAGATAAAGCTCAAGATTAAAAATCACTGAAACAAAGTATCACTAGAATATATACCTAAGGCATAATGGCGAACTTGTTGACGATACTTTAAAATTTGACGCACTGCTTGGAGAAGAGCAGAAAATAAAATACGAGCATGATATTGAATGCTACACCCTCGTCAAAGCTTGGACTTTGTGAACATTTATTGGAGGCAAAAAGTTGTGGGAAGGAACATATCGCCGCTACTTCGCCTCCTGGCTACGACGCGGCGGCGAGGGTGAGGTGTGGCCTCTCCTCTCTATATCACGTGACAGCCTCCTTTCTCCTCTCTCCTTTGACTGCTGAGGCAGGGGAAGAGCACGATGTGTTGGCTGGGTGTGTTTTTCTGGGAGAGGGAGTGCGAACCGGACGGGCCAGCTGAGCGGACGCGTCCGGAAAAGCAGGGACTGGCATCAGGTGAACTGAATTGGTTGATCGCGCGTGCGCGGCTGAGAAAAACCATTAAACCGTTTACCCTTTGGTCCTCGATGTTCGTGTTGTTCTTAGGGGCCACCACTGTGGTCTGAGAGCTAGCGGAGCGTTGTTTGCTCTAAGAGCGGAGGCGCAACCCTGTAGAGAACCCCACATTTTTGGCGCACCAACGTGGGTCCCTGTCGGCGTTCCAGTGGGGAAAGCTAGCGCTGTAGGAACAACATGACCAGCCCGCGCTATGGGCTGTCTGACCTAATGATGTTGGCCAACGTCTGCGACCAAGCTCGGGAGATCTCCAGCATTAGCCATTTGGCGACATCAAATCCAACCGCCGATGCGATGTTGGGAGGTCAATTGGACGTGTTGCATGATGCCGCAGGCGCGGCTACTGTCCGAAACGTTGCGCAGGGCATTCCCGGTAAGCACATCGAGCCGGAACAGTCCGATGGCTGTAGCTATAGAAGTTCCGTTCTTTTGAACTTGTCCCCTGGCGCACGCGCCGATGCGGCTTGCGCTAGTATGTTCGCGCCGGGAAATCCCGGCCAGCTTCCACAGCCCGTGCCCAGTGGCAGTGGCTTCCAGGTCCAATCGCTCCGCCATATAACAGATGCGACTGCCAATGCAGTTCGCCAAACGAGTCTAATTACAGGCTATCCTGAATTACCCGTACAACCATCGCCCTTCGGCGGCGGCTACTCTTCGCTCCTTGCACCTGCTGCGCACGCAGGCTGGTCCGGTGTCAAAATTGCGTCTACACCCGCCAATGCGGCGAGCGCTCCGCGTCCTTTGACGGAGAGGCATGCAGCGTACCCAGCATCGGGAGATCCCGAGTTGCATCACAAGCTACCGCATGTTGGCGAAGGCTTTATTCCTCCCGGTATTCAGTCGGAATAGCCCATTGGCCCCGATTGGAGAACGCCCGCCACAGCGGCACGCGCATCACACCCGATGGCTAGTGAGCGCGCAGTATGTCACCCGGAGGGAGACGCCGCAAACGTCCTCGCATCCGCTTTGCAACAGCTGTTGAAGCAGGCGCACTCGCCTGGCCCTCGGATCGGCGTACCGATACCGACATACAGTGGCTACAGCGACACGCAGAGCGCAAATGACTACCTACTGGCCTTGCGCCGGTATGAGCTTGCGAGTGACCTGAGCGAGAGCGATGTTCTGAGACGAGCTTTGCCAGTTGCACACGTCGATGAGGCCACGCGGTGGTACCTACAAAGTAGGCCACAAAGCGAAAACTATGTCTGACTTTCGACGCTTGTTCTTTGAGGAGTTCCTTCCGTACGATTACAAGCAGCGAATGCAGCGAGAACTGGAGCTGCGGACACAGGCACCTGATGAATCGCTTGTAGATCTCGTACGACCGATGCAGGAATTGTACGAGTACGCCGACACGGAAGCTTCGCATTCGGAGCGAGTGGAACGCATCCTCCGCCAGTGCCACCCCACATTTGCCCTTTACTTGAGTAGCTGCCGATGCAGCGACCTGAACGAGCTTGCCATTGAAGCTCGCAGGGTCTAGGCTCAGATTTCTGCGGCCCGCAAATACCGGCCCCCGCCACCGGCTAGAGACTCACTAGAGCCGAGGTGTGCCTGGAGCGGCGCCCCAACGGTAAGGAGTGAGTACACTCCTGAGGCAAGTGGGTTCACAAGCGAGCCGTTGCCGCTCGAAATATCGGATTGCGCCCTGGATCCCTTTGGGTACCGGATGCGCACTGCTGATTTCAACCCCCGTGACTGCACCGGGATTCAGCCGCGAAAGTATGCACCTACTCAAAACGCACCCCCGGAGGGCCGCATACGGCCAGACAGTCGGAGTGCATCTGAAACCCGCCGAGAGTCGCAGCAACAAGCATGGCGATCTGTGCGCTGCTTTAGCTGTGGCCAAACTGGTCATATATCCAGAAACTGCCCCAGATCGGGAAACGAGGCAGGCTGCCGGTAGCAGCACAGGCGGATTCTGAAAACGCTCGGAAGCCTGTACCGCCTGCACCCCTCACGTCCGCATTCAAAGTTGCAGACCCAACTAACACGCCAGCGCCTTTTGTAGACCTCGCCGTAGCGGAAGCAACATTTAAGGCACTGCTGGACACGGGTGCAAGCATTTCGCTGATTGGAGACGCGGTCTTTTCCCAGCTCCGAGAGCGGTCCATTCGGATGCGACAGCGATGAACGCACCTCCTGCTCGCTAGCGGTGAGGTGCGCTCCTCGATGATATTCGCCTCGTAGTGCGCTGCGATAAGCGTGTACGCAGAATGCGTTTTGTTCACCTGCCTGGCCTGATAGTACCAATTATCCTAGGCCGAGAGTTCTTGGCTAAAACTGGACTGGTGATCAATATCGCCAGTGGCGGTTATCTGAGAGCCCATGTGCCCCGCTCAGGCCATTCGCCGAAGCGCCGGTTACAACGCAATCGTTGTTAACGCGCACATCCGATCCGCTCGCAGGTGGGAGGCACACCTCCTATAGGCGCTGTTCGCCCCCCCCCCCCCCCCGACCGAGCTCGGTTGGGGCGGCCCGTCTCAATGCTCCCTCTCCGCAGTCGGAGAAGAAAACGCATACAACCCCGGCCACTGCCGGCAGAAAAAGAGACAGTGGGTTTCCGTGTCAGCTGCCGCGATCAGCAGCGGCGGCCTTTCAGCACACTTTTCATCCGCATTGGGAAATGAAAATGCAGAGCTTGTTTGCCGATGCCGGTGCGCTGACAGAGCACCAACTTGACCGACTCTTGTCGTTGCTACACAACTTTGACAAGATGTTCACAGACCAGCTGGGATGTACCAATCTGGTGCAGCACCAAATAAATACGGGTGACGCGCTGCCCTGGAAATGTAACCCAGGGCCCGTCAGCGCTCCTAAAAGGCAAGCGATCGATGAGGTGCTGCAGGAGTTGCTCGATGCTTGTCTTATATGCCGATCTCAAAGTCCATGGGGGTGCCCAGTGGTGCTCGTGCCAAAGAAAGACCGCACTTGGCGCTTGTGCGTGGACTATCGGAGAAAGATGCATACCCCTTTCCGAGAATAGACAAGATTGTTTCCAATCTTGGCGGCGCTCAGTTCTTTTCGATACTTGATGCCAGCAAGGGGTATCTGCAGGTCCAAATGCGACCAGGCGATGAGTACAAAACGGCGTTCTCATGTCAAAGATGACTTTTCCACTTCAAAAGAATGCCCTTTCGATTGTCCGGCGCTACGAGCACATTCCAGAGATTAATGGACCGCGTACTCGGCAATGCCCGATGGCAGCACGCCCTCGCCTACCTGGACGATGTGATCGCCTATTCCCACACATTCGAGGAACACCTCGACCACCTCAGAGTCGTTCTGGGAAAGCTCAGGTCCACTGGCCTTACGCTCAACCCCGCAAAGGCGCAGATATGCCAGGCTCAGGTGAGCTTGCTTGGATATCGAGTTGAACGGGGGCAGGTGTCTCCTGATCCAGAGAAACTTCGGGCGATCCTGGAGTTTCCTGCGCCTACAGATGTCAGCGCTGTTCGCCGATATCTTGGTATGGTGGGATCCTACCGACAGTTTATTCCAAACTGTGTGCGCCTGCAAGCGCCCTTGGCACAATTGCTAAGAAAGTCTTCCCGTCGGCAATGGGGAGATGCGCAGGAAAGGAGCTTTCGCCAGCTCTCGCACGCCATCGCTGAGACAGCAGCTCTGAAGCTGCCTGACCTAAACAAGCCATTCGTTATCCAGACCGATGCCTGTGATATCGGAGTGGGCGCTGTTCTCCTCCAGATGGATGGGGATCAGCTGCGACCAGTGTCGTTTGCGAGCCGCGCGCTCTCGCCGGCAGACCGCAATCACTCAGCAAAGGAAAAGGAATCTTTGGCCATTATCTACGCATGCGCGACGTTTCGAAATGTAGATAGAAGGAACAAAGTTCACGGTCGAGACCGACCACATGGCCTTAAGATGGCTGAAACGCCGGCGCGAGCCCAGCGGTCAGCATGCGCGGTGGGCCCTGACACTACAACGCTTCGAGTTCGAAGTGCGCTACCGAAAAGGGACTACCAATGCAGTCGCGGACGCGCTGTCACGGGCGCCGGTCACTGACACCCAACCGGCAGGCGAAGACGAGGAGGAGATGGAAGGGCAGCTGTCTCCCCCTCTGCGTAGGGAGCGCGCAGCGGGCAGCACCCCGCCTGCGGAGCACCGAAAGCACGTGCGCTTTGTGGGAGCAGTAGTCCCCCTCGAAGTTGCGTTCAGCAGAGAAGAGCTTCTCAGAGCTCAGGAGGAAGACTCGTACTGTCAGGAGTTAAACAATTGTCTTAGCGAAGAGACGGATGCTCTGACAACACAGGCCAAATTGCGCTGTGAAGCCACTGGTAGTGTGGTTAGCGCTAACTCTAGTGTAGCTGGTATTGCTACGAGTGAGTAGGAGAACTTCCTGCTGGACTGTGAAGGAGCTTTGCTAAAATACGTGCCAGACAAAGAAGCCTCCAGTGAGGGCTTTAAAGTTGTGATTCCGCGCAAACTGCGCCGTGCCGCTATGCGGCACTATCTCCACGGCGACGGTTATGAGAGCGCCCCAAAGACATGGCGGAAGCTTTGTCGGTTCGCTACCTGGCCAGGAATGAAGGCTGACATATATCGTTACGTGCGAACATGCCACATCTGCCAATAGAGGAAGCCTCAAGGTGGCAAACCACCTGGCTTACTCGAGCCCATCATAAGCACGAAGCCATTGCAAATCCTGGCGTGCGATTTGATGGTGCCACTGCCGCGCAGCAAAAAGGGGTACAAATACGTGCTCGTCGTTACGTGCCATTTCAGAGCTTTCGATGAACTGTACCAGCTGCGGAAAGCTACTGTGCGGGAGATCTTGGGAAAGCTGTCGGAGGTGTTTTGTCGTTTTGGCTTTCCAGAGCGACTGATAACCGACAACGCCACGTATTTCACGTCGAAGGTGTTTTGTGATACGTGCGGGGCAATGGGTGTACGGCAATAGAAAGCCACGTGCTATCATCCCCAGTCCAACATGAGCGAGCGCCGCAATCGGCATATCAAGCCGCTCCTGGGCGCATATGCGCGGTCGCATAATGATTGGGATCAGCGCTTGGACGCCATATCCTTCGCTCTGCGCACGAGTGTAAATCGCTCGACCGGCTTCGCGCCGGCTTTTCTCATGTTTGGCAGGGAGCTGAACACGCCAACGGACACGGTCCTGACCCATAGGTCGGACAATGTTCGCAAAGACGAGGTCAATGTCGACGAGTACGCACGGCGATTACTAGAGCGTTTGGCCATTGCCATTAAGGAGGCGAGTGGCAGCCGTGAGAAGGCCAGGGCAAGCCAAAAGACGACCTATGACAAAACCCACAGGGACCTTGAGTTCCAGTTGGGAGACACGGTGCTGAGGCGAAATCATGTTCACAGGGATGCATCCGCGGGATTCGCGGCCGGCCTTGCGCCCCGATGGGTCGGGCCCTTTGTGATCGCAGAGAAACAGTCGCGGCTGATTTAGCGATTGAAAGACCCGCACTCGGGCCGAATAAGCGGACCCATTCATGAGGGAGAGCTGAAGCAGTATTTCCAGAGAGATGCTGCGGAAGCTTTAACGCCTATCGTTCCGGAGAGCGCCGAGGGGGGCGATGCTGAGAGCAGTCTCTACCGGCATTGCTATAATACCTGCAGCCAGCGAAATCCTTGAGGCCGCATTCGTGGGAGCGCACATGCAGGCCTCAAACGCGGTCCTTGCTTGCAGTTCGCATTCGAGCTGTTGAGGAACGCCAGACGCGCGAGGTCGCGCTCAAGTGCTTGCAAAGGAAGGCAGTTCTTTCCGCGATGTTACAGTGCGGAAGGTAGGCGAAGTCGCCTAATGTCAACCGCAAGGGCACGAGAGGTATTGTGTTTATCCGGCGCGTGTCGATACACAAGCCGGCAGTGTTCCTTTACGCGAAGCCTGTGCTGAGCACGTTCGGATGGACCTAGCCCGTCGACTGGCCTTATTTATAACACCAGCACTCCGGGCGCGTGCGCCACGCTATCTGCATTCAGGCGGCAAGAGCGCCGAAGGTGATGTTTAGACAGCGTGCCCTGTGGCTGCGCCAGCCTGCAAAAGTTCTTGGAGCAGCTCGCATTCGAGTTCGACCGAATTACGAACGGGAGGGCGAGGAGGTACCAGTGCACTCTGACCTCTCCCGCCGCAGTCTGGGCTTTCCCGGACCGGAGTACGTCTATTCAACCCTGGCTGGAGAAGATGAACGTGGCCTGCCTCCTGCCCTGGTTGACAATCCCAGGGCGTCGACGTTGCTTGAAGCAAGCAGCGCACCACGATTCCAGCTTTCGAACTTAGCGCCCTCACCCCGGAAGCAGCGACTACGATCCCAAATGTAGAGCCTGCCTCTCCAGGACACAACCTAGTGTCCAGCGGCAGGGAATTGCCGAGAAGCCAGACCAACGGCACTAAAGGGTAGAAGCGATGCGCGCCTGCACCCCCGGGCGGACGCCTCGATTGAGGTAGGAGGGGTGTGGGAAGGAACATATCGCCGCTACTACCCCTCCTGGCTGCGACGCGTCGGCGAGGGAGAGGTGTGGCCTCTCCTCTTTACATCACGTGACAGCCTCCTTCCTCCTCTCTCCTTCGACTGCTGTGGCAGGGGAAGAGCACGATGTGTTGGCTGGGTGTGGTTTTCGGGTAGAGGGAGTGTGTGTGTGGTGTGTGTGGTTGTGTGCAACCTCTGACAGAACTGACCGGACGGGCAGCTGAGCGGACGCATCCGGAAAAGCAGGGACTGGCATCAGGTGAACTGAATTGGTTGATCGCGCGTGCGCGGCTGAGGAAAACCATTAAACCAGTTTACCCTTTGGTCTTCGGTGTTCGTGTTGTTCTTGGGGCCACGACTGTGGTCTGAGAGCTAGCGGAGCGTTGTTTGCTCTGAGAGCGGAGCCGCAGCCCCGTAGAGAACCCCACAAAGTCTGAACGAATAAAATGAGCAAGCGGTGATGCCGAGATATCAAATGTCATCATCACCAGCCTGATTATACCCACTGCAGGGCGAAGGCCTCTCCCATATTTCTCCACTTAACCTGGTTCTGTGCTAGCTGCATCCACTTCACCCCTGCGAACTTCTTAATCTCATCCGCCCACCTAACTTTCTGCCGCCCCCTGCTACGCTTTCCTTCCCTTAGAATCCAGTTTGTTACCCTCAGCGACCATCGGTTATCCTCTCTTCGCACTACGTGTCCTGCACATGTCCATTTCTTCTTCTTAATTTCCACTAGAATGTCGGTAACTTGAGTTATTTCTCTGACCCACTCTGCACGCTTTCTATCTCTTAATGTTACCCCTACCATTTTTCGTTCCATAGCTCTCTGGGTTGTCCTCAACTTAAGTAGAACTCTCTTGGTTAGCCTCCACGTTTCAGACCCATACAGGCAAGATGCAACTGTTGATATCAAATGTATGTAGCTTAAAATATAGAAAGAGGTAGGCGGGCCTGTTGGAAGCAATCGTAACAAGATTAAAGATTCAGACATGCAACAAAGAAAAATATTCAATTCATTAGGTACAAATAAACACACTAAATACGGGCTCGTTTCGAAGGAGCTGCCAGTATTCGCCGCGAAATCGACCAAGAGGTGGAGCCACCGTCACTCCGGTTGTGTGGATCGGAAGCCGGCCGCGCTCACTGAAACGCACGCTGCGTAGGTCTGCTTCCGAGTTTACGGCGGGTTTTTTGGCGATGAAAACGTGTCTTCTGCAGTATTTCTACAATATTGCACGAATAAATCCAGGGGATTTCGCCAATGCAGCAGAGGAAGAGCGGATTTTAGGAAAACAAAGCACGCAACCACCAGTGTTCTAGATTTACTTTCCATGTTCTCACGCGCCTAATGCTTCGGCCTGCCTAATGACAGCTTTGTTTTTCTTATCGACTTTTAAACAGTTTGCACGTGTCTCATGCGAGTGAGACCAGCGAATTTAGTGTCAAGCCCACGCAGATACAAGGTTCGTGCTCTGACCTGCAGTAATTTAGATTGAATCGAGAAAGCCTGGCTCATTATATCGTACTTGACTCGAGGATTTGGCAGGTTAAATTTAGCATTGGCAGCGCACTGCATGGTGAGTTGCTTTAGACTGAGTGCACATCAACTCCGGCCCAGACAACCACGCACAAGAATTTCCCAAAAATGAGATCACGCCGACACTATACAGGAAACCTCGCCGCACAGGAAAGCTGATTGTTCACGTGTACAGTGCAGAGTGGATTGAATATGCCGAGATGCTTTTTGGGGCCACTGTCATAGAATGTTGTAGTGTATTAATGCATGCGCCACTAACTGTAAATGATTTCCTAAACCGAAGAAAGTATAAGGGATTTCTGATGTGTGTGACGTTAATATATAACGGTAAATTATCGTGTAATTATTTTGTTTTGCAATGCGAGTATATTTCATCCTGTGAGAGAACTTTTACGCACTTCACAGAATTGACAATAATCAGCGATTAATTTTCTGTAACGTTAAATTCCGAGCTACGAATTACTCGCTGCGAAGGCGTCGTTATAAACTGCGCATGGGCACTGTCATGTTCTGGGAAGCAATTTTACAGGCTGAAAATTTCTTTATCACTAATTATTTAGCAGTGACTAAATCTTATGTGAAGTAAAACATTTAGGTTGCTTCCAAAACACATGCCGGATATAAAACTATTCCGTAATAAATGAAGGTCATCTTATCATGCGACTATGAAAATGTATTTATTCCCGAAATAAACACTGATGGTTAAGCCCGCATGAAGCTGTTTTACCCCCTTGTCAGAAATTACGAGTTTTGTCGGACGACAGCTCTAGTACGAAAAGGGATATAACGATTATAATAGGCTACCAGTAAAGTACATTGATCTAGGTGTATTATGTTATATTTAGGGTAACATTTAGGTACAGGGAATATTTTTCCGAAAGATTCGAGCATTTCTCTAAAGAAAAATGTGATCACTAAAACATTTACAGATCCACAGAAGCCTTCAACAACAAAAGCAAAGAAAATAAATGCATATTGGCCCGGGTTTAACCCATGAAAGCGGCATCGGCCATGAGGGACGATTGGAGAGGCTGGTTTTGGTGTCGTTTTTTTTTCATTATCACCACATTTACCACGTGGGATTGCTTATTGTGCAATGAAATCCCACAGCAGAGGAACGCCTTTCGAAACGGTTGTGATTGAATCCCCCGTCTCGAAATCAGCAGTCGAGCGCCCTTTCCATAGAGACACCGCAACAGAGGTTTAAAAGCAAAAGAAAAAGTACTCACACAACTCTATCGTGCATACAGACTGTATAGCAGGCATAGAGTTGTCTCTTCAAACTGCATTCTGCTATAAGAAGCAGTCTGCGGTGGCATATGTTTTAGTAGCTGCGGTATTCCAAACAGAAACGGGAATGAGCGATTTCTGAGCGTTTGCATTAACGTTTATTGACGGCAACGACCTGTTTTGCTTTGACACGGCGGTAACGACAGTACCACTTCGTTTGAGACATTGCATGTCAAATGATTTCAAGCGCCGAAGACCGCGATGGATGATGTCCTTATCCAAGCATGGCATGCTCGATACGGACAAGTATATATATATTTTAAAGAAGCGTGGGGTTATAGACTGTTCATATTTATTTTGCAAGAGGCATGTAGGTAACCAAAATCTCACAGGAACTGCGAAACAAACAAAAACACTCCTGTACACGCCGCATGCGCGCGCGTAAATTACTGCGGGCTGGCACGCGATGCGAAAACGCATCCACACTGAGTAGGTTTCGCCGCTGAGCCGCAAGGTGGCGACTCTGCTCGATCTCGAGGCCAATACATCCGTGCCACCATGGAGCCACTTCCCCTGCCTCATAAAGGTCATGTACTTTCCACAGCATAGGAGAGTTCACCATGACTGCACCTATGAGTTCAACGTAAATTATAGAATGCGCCCTGAATCACGTCGGTATTTCATTCCCTGAATTTGGTTACGTTAGTATTACTTTTCTGGCTTTTATGTGCTTTGTTATCGATTTCTCTCTTCCTTTTACACAACTGCTCCATCTTATTTCTATATAGGCCTACTGCATTTCGTACCAGCCGTCCCTCTCAGTTATGGCTCCTACGAAACATAAAAACATTACATTAGTAATGCATGCTGTGGCAAAAAATATTGGGGAGACAATGGCCGTCTTCTAAGTTATGGTGATGATTGGCTTCTCCACCCAAGTCAGCTATGTAGACAAAATGCCATGAGGTCTCGTGACGTCACGTAACCCGAAGAGCAGTCACAGCATGACCATGTAACCTGCCAACTACCACCTGCCACAAAAACAACTGTGATTTTCTGCTCAAACCTTCGACAATGCCAACGTCAGACTTTAACGTCATAGTTTTTAAAGCCGCGTTCCCCGAAACTCTAGCGTCGGCGCTCGGCACTAGCTTTGTGAACGATCCGTCACGAGCATAGGCTAGCTGGCGTAGAATGGAACTGAGATTCGAAATATTTAGTCAGGAGGGGTATAGGTGAAGTCTCCTCAAGCAATTCGCCAGCGGTATTTATACCTTGCTCAATCATTGACCCAATGTGCTGCTGTTATTAACGTTTAGAAATAACTGCCACATAGCTCCCAGATTGCGGCTCGTGGCAAGGAGCCGTAATGACGGCCCTGTAGCTGACGGGGTGTGGCGCGTGGTATATATAGTCCCAAAATGGCTGCCGCATTGTCGACGGGGTGAGACTCGTTGTGTGGTACAGACGGTGACAGGGCGGCGGACCGAATATCGTTCCTGACAGCTTCTGTGACGGCCTCGGTGACTGAGCCTTCGTAGCCGTAATTCGCTGCAGCTCATTAAGGACATTTTTCTTGAATGAGTTCTCGAAGAGTGGTCCTATCGGTGAAGGATCGGTTGTAATAGCGGCACTGTTTTTAGACGGCTCGCTGTACAGCTGTAGCGCCCTTGACCAACTCACTCACGGATTTTGGTAGGTTGCGCACCAAGCCGGCAAACACCTGCACTTTGACACCGTGCATGAGATGCAGTAAATTTCTTGGCTCCCTCGTATTAGATAGATGGATTTATTGAATGGAAAGCCAGAGAGGTTGGCCGGAATGGTTCAAATCTGGACTGCTACTCTGCACTGGGGAATGGGCAGGGGAGAAGAAAGAAGATCGTGATGGGTGACGATGTGAGAGAAGGCATATGGAAAATATACAGGCACAGCA
Organism: Amblyomma maculatum; assembly: GCF_055883805.1. Lineage (NCBI taxonomy): Eukaryota > Metazoa > Arthropoda > Arachnida > Ixodida > Ixodidae > Amblyomma > Amblyomma maculatum. The sequence goes on from NC_139350.1 coordinate 16,687,324, forward strand.
GTTTGTTTTACAAGCGGAAAACTAGTCCGATGGTGCACAATAAACGGCAAAGAGCACGACGAAAAAGGAGAACCATGTCTTCCGCCAACATAGCCAGGCCTTAATTTGGCTTCTGGACGCGCACTTCAGGCAGGCGCTGTGCATTGTCTCGTCCAACAGTGCTCCCAAATGTGTCTACCAGCTGTCGGTGGAGGTCATTCCGTGTGAATAAGCTACCCTCGTACATTTCAAAACGAAGTTCTAGCACAATCCTGAAGGGCAAAATAAATGTTGCAAAGCTTCTGGTCCATGCTCCTCTGATTGAACTTTGCCTCCAGTTCAAACTGGTCTAGCCAGTCTTCCACATCTTCAAGCGCATCCCATCAGAAGCACAGTGACACCTTGGTGTTGTGAAGATACACCGGCGTAGGGGTTGGACGTGCCATGGCTTGGGAAAGCTGGTGAACTTGCATGTTTGAAGAGTCGCCCGGTAGATGGTTGTACTCCGGTGCTAGTCCTAGAAGGCGGCGTCTAGTGTAACGAACAGGTGTGTCGATATGTGGGATCCGGAAGGCGTCTTACCATACCCAGCACGCTCCACCAGGGTCGCTCCTTAACTGTACCCCAAGGAAGGCCTAAAAACAAAATGGTTTAATGGTCAAGCGGTACGAGTTCTGCATTTACGCTTTCATCTCTTCTAGCCTCGAGCTTGTAGTCCCCGTCGTCATCTTTTCTGTCTTCAGCTCAGAAAGGTCCACTGCGGCATGCGTGCCATGAACCCATGCAACTACCTCAGGTACACACTCCTTGGTGCTAAACGTTTCTGTGCTACTGTAACTTGTGGCTCTCTATAGCGTAGCCGATGATCAGGTAACAACAGCCTTGGTAGGGTGAAAAATGGGAGGAATGACTTCAAAGGTCGCGTCTAGCGATCTGATGAAAGATTGTACCGTGAGTTGTTGGAAGCAGGAGCTTGTCGGGGATGCTGGCTTGCAAATAAAACAGATCGCTTGAGAGGAATTTTCAACGACCAAGACAGACACGTAGAGCACCCCTTTCCAATACCAGCACAGAGGGAAGAATGTATTTTTACTGCCACATAATAGAATAAACCAAATACAATTATTGCTATAAAATAGGCGTTGTCGAGAAACAAAGGGTCGCGAGACATTCGAAACTTTTTATTGCTAACTTGGACCGGCCACCCAAAAGCGCTTTCTCCTTTACTCACATTGCTTTTAATATTGAGTCCTCAATCCAATGTTGGATCATACGTCACGCCCAAATATTTTACTAAATCTAGCTGTCGCATTAAGTTGGTGCGATGAGCTAAAGAAATGTGCCAAGGTGTATCCGAGGGAAATACAAGCACAACGCATCCCAGGTAGCACAGAATGTGGGGCCCTAGTAGGTCCGTTTAGGCAAGTGGGGCTGGGGCAACCATCATAAAACCTGCATTAGTCCCCGATGGGGCAAATGTGGACAAGCCCCATTTCGGCTTGCCCCTGTTCCTTCTTCATGGGTCCCATAGCGGCGTTTCTCGGGCTAATGCAGAGAAGATTCCTGCATCCAGACCGCAAGGGTCATTTGTCGGATATTTAAGGGCAATCCAACCTAAATGTGGGCTCTTTATGGAAAAGCCGTCATAGATCCGAAATGAGGCCGCCCTCATAAAATCTTTTGGGGACCTACATCGGCCTTAGTGGGGCAAAAAAAACGGACATGCCCACATGCTGCCCCACTCCACCCCTTGTAGAGTACTTGGGGGCAAGTAAAATATAAATAAGAGCTCAATTTGGGCAAGCCCTCGTGAAACCCAAATGAGGCAGCTTTAGCTAAACAGCTTTAGGTCCCACATGGGCCGTAATGGGGCTGGGAAGCAGGCAGGCCTGCAAGATACCAAAATCGATCCCTTGGGAGGAATTTGAAGGCACGTGCTACATCAAGTGGGCTTCAGGTTCAAAAACAACACCCAGCCCAATTGGGGCTGCCCACACAAAACCGCTATAGGTCCCGCATCGGCCGCAATGGGGCTAGAAGAATGCGTGAAATTGTGTAACGATTCCTTACACCTTTTATTTGTATTAGATGTTGCCCTATTTTACTATTATAGATGATCTGTGTAAAAATTGTTGCCATGTGTAGTCGGTTAGAAACATTACGCAGCTTTAGTTCTCGCGCTCATGCTAATTTCGCTAAAAATACTTAAACATACTGATTGCTAACTGTTGCTCCTAATCTGGTTGCTGTGGAGAGCCTGCAACCCGAAGCAGAATATTATTGTTCAGAGCACACATCTCCATTGCCTGAACAAGATGTACACGAAGTCATTTAGGCTAGATTAATGTCATGAATTATTGTGAAATTTAATACTGTGGCTGTTTAGGAAGGGCAGACATGCATAAAATATTACTTATTTATGTGCATATGTAATGACTGGTAGGGATTTTTGAGGGCGCTCACCGACCCGGGCACGCGGGGAATCACGAGAATAACCCAGGAATCCGAGTTCACGGCACAAATGGCCGGGTTCTCCGCAGTGGTAGCACAGCGACCATTGGCGAGAAGTGAGCCAGGCGTCTGCCTTGCTAACTAATGGCTTCATGACAGGGCTTTGCTCGGATGACACCTGGTAGAAAGGCTGGTAGATTAGTGACTGAGGAGCGGGCGGCTGCATGACGGGACTCTGCTGGAATGGCGGCTGGTATAAAGGTTGGTAGGACGGGAGCTGCGGAGCGGGCGGCTGTGATTCGAAAAGGTGTTGTGCGTATGGCACTGCAGGCCGACGAACAGCCGCTGCGGATTTCATAGAACGTGGCTCCGACAGCGACTGAGGCGGTGAAAATGTTTGACGTATTTCTTCACGCACGGCTTCGGTGACAGAAGCGGCAGTCAGATTAGGCGATCCAAGAATAAACTTAAGGAGGTACTCGAGATCTACCTCGCGGATGAGCTCACGCAGAGAGTGGTGCTCAGTTGACCCGTACAATGTGGCCACACTATTGAAGGGTTGGCCGCAGGCAGACTCAGCGCGCCGGAAACGTTGCTTCAGGGCTCGCTCATTTAGGGTAGCTTCATTGATGAAGTTCGCGATGGTTTGAGGTGGACTGCGAACCAGACCAGCGAAGAGGGGTCCATTTACACCCTGCATCAGGTGGCGCAAATTTGCTGACTCCGTCATGTCGGGATCAGCCCGCCGACAAAGTCGGGTCATGTCCTGAGCGAACATGGCCACGCTCTCGTTAGGTAGCTGCGCACGAGCTGCTAGGAGGCGGCGTGCGCAATCACGGCGGTCGTCGCTGGCACGCATATCCCGCAGCTGCTGGCGAAAGGGATCACAGCTTTGAAGACTGGCTTCCCTGTTCTCATACCACGTTTTAGCGCAGTTTCTAAGTGCGAAAAAGTCATTGCGCAGTTTCTGATTAGGGCTCCACTGATTGAATTGTGCAACTCTCTAGAACTGGTCGATCCAGTCGTCGACATCTTCCCCAGTAAAGACATGAAAACAGGGGGCACACGAGGCTGCTGAAGCACCAAATGATGTCGGCTTACGTGGGCCATTGCAGAAATCTCGAACTGCTGGTCCGATGACGCCGGTTCAGGCAGAGGAGCAAATTACGGCGCCAGACCGTGGAGGCGACGGCTGCAGCGATGAACAGGTGTAAACGCGAGCGGAAGCCTGTTGGGACTCGATATGAGCGGCTACGATAGTTCCGAGACATGGGGTTTAAGGCCGCACCTCATCCAGTGTCACGTAGCCTTTTGAGCTTGTAACTAGAAGGGTTATTGGGGGTTAATCCAGAAGGCATTGGAGAACAGGACAAGACCACCCAGAGACGGTCGGCAGAACAACTTCAGCCTCTTCTAATCGAACCACGCGGGAGCCAATTCTTCAAGTCAGGGCAGGCTGTTGCACACACTACAATATGGTCTGCGTACGTAGTTTTAGAGAGCCGAATCCGCCTCTCGCTACGCAGGAGGGAAGTTTCAGCTCTGGTGATACATGAGTGATCCCGCTTAACAAGTTTGCTCAGTTTCATCATCCTTCATATAATTATGAATGGATATGTGCATCTCTAAGGGTAAGGAATTTTTATTGTAAAAAAGCAGCCCTCTGCTCCAGCACGTATGAAAAATCAAGGAGTGTGATGCAAAGATCAGTTCTTCACCGCCCCTCTAAAATTTTGCTAAATGACATCCCCATCCGCCAAACATAAAAGTTTTTGTTTATGCCAAATATATGACTTTTTTCGCTTCGGCTCTGGATAGAAATGGCCTATACCACACCATGCAATAATATTTGAATGAGCTCGAAGTATGGCTGGAGCCAATCAATTTGTCCCTTAATGTCAAACCATCCCAGGTAGCACAAAGTGGGCTATAAAGGGGGGCCTCTGGTGGGTCCGATGTAGGCAATGCAGGAAAGCCCCGGTGGACCCAATATAGGTGCTGCAAGAGGGGCCGACCAATGCCTGAAGGGGGCTGTCGACAAAGCACCGATGGGCCCCACAAGGGACCGATGCAGGCAGCCCTTGTGGGGCTGCCCACATTTTTCTCGCTTTGCCAAAAGGGCACATCTCGCTAACTCCCTACGATGGTCCTGCTTTGGACAGATTCGGGCAGCCGCTCTGAATGAACATTTATTTATTATTTCGCTTAGCCCCTCAAATAATGACATAGGCCCGAGTCGGGTCTTATAGCGCAAGCCGCACTTGGGCTTGCCCACATTATTCTCATAGGGTTCCGGCGCAGGAAATTGATGGGAAGCCCTTGTCCACGTTTGCCCAATCATCAGCCTGACTATACCCACTGCAGGGCGAAGGCCTCTCCCATATTCCTCCAATTAACCCGGTCCTGTGCTAGCTGCATCCACGTGAATCCTGCGAACTTCTTAACCTTATCTTCCGACCTAACTTTCTGCCGCCCCTGCTACGTTTTCCTTCCCTTGAAATCCACTATAGTATAATGGTACATAGGCATGGTAAATATGGTTCGGAAATGGCTGCCGTGTTTTCGACGGGGTGAGGCTCGCGGTGTGGTGCAGACGGTGACAAGGCTTGCCGAACGAAGTTCGTTCCTCACTGCTTCTGTGACGGCCTAGATGAGTGAGCCATCGTAGCCGTAATTCGCTGCAGCTCCTCAAGAACATTTCTCTCAAATGAGCTCTCGAGGAGTGGTCCTATTGATTGCAATTAGCGCCGCCGCAGTCGTCACAGCACCGATGACGGTTCTGTTGTACTGGCGGCACAGTTTTTGGAGAGCTCACTTTATAGCTGCAGCGTCTTTGACGAATTTGCTCAGGGTTTTAGGTACGTTGCGCACCAAGCTGGCAAACACCTGCTATTTGACACCATGCAGGAGATGCCGTAGCTTCCTTACATGGTTCACACATATCAGTATCAGCACTGCGGCGAAAAAGGACCGCCATATCTTCGGAAAACTTATCTACGCTTTCATTCAGCTGCTGGACGCGCACATCAAGCAGGCGCACTACAGTGTCTCGTCGATCAGTACTTGCAAATGTCGTGTCTTCTAGCTTTCGACGGAAGTCATTGCATGTGTATAAGCTGGCATCGTAGTTTTGAAACGAAGTCCTAGCACAATCCTGAACCGCAAAACAAATGTTTGAAAGATTATGGTCCGCGCTCTACTGATTGAACTTTGGCTACGGTTCAAACTTGTCTCCCTGTCTTGCACATCTTCAAACGCGTCCCGGCGGTAGCACTCTGGCACCTTAGTGTTATGAAGTGCCACCGGTGTAGGGGTTGAACGTGCAACGCTTGGGAGAACTGGCGAACTTCGACGTTTGAACAGTCGCCCGGCAGATGGTTGTACTTCGGGGCTAGGCATAGAAAGCGGCGGCTAGCGCGATGGACAGACGTATCGATATCCGAGATCCGCTGTGGACCGCCGGAAGGGGTCTACGCATACCTAGCATGCTACAATAGTGTCTCACCTCACTACTATCCCAAGGAGCGCCTAAAGACAAAACAGTTTGATGGACAACCGGAACGAGATCTGCATTTAAGCTTTGTTTATTTCCAGCCTCGCGCTGGTCGGCCCAGTTGTCATCTTTGCCGTCTTTTTCTATATGGCAGTATAAATTAGAATCCTGAATTATGCACCGCGACCGAATCATTACTGCGTCACATTGTCTGAATTTATAATATTGGCATTAAAATTACGTGATTAACGCTGATAGTGGGTGGTATTCTCTAAGGAATTCCACCCATGCCCGGGCAACAGTCGTCCACCTGCAGCGCACGGAAACCGGACGTCTAAGTCCCACGCCCCTGGACCCACAGTAGGACAGTTCTGTTAACCGGCCTTTGTTTGCGTAGATAGTAGAGAAATAAGGACGTAGCGTGCATGAGTGTGTAAGCGTTCGAACTAGTCGTGTATTTATCCACGTCGCGTGAATAAAAAGACGCTCTGTTAGTATGCGGCCTGTTTTTAAGCCGAAAGCCTTTATTGGCTCATGCTGTCCTGGACAAAATGTGTCCCGGTTTTGAAGCGGCTCTGATTGCCCAGACGGGGTGATGTCATAGATGTCTCGACCCGTCACAGAGCCCCACCACAGAATGCGCGAATACGTGCCTTGTATGGGAATATGGCAATCAATTATCAATTACTAATTATTACTTATGTAGTAATTATTATTTAACTACCCGTTATATGACTAATTAATCACTTGCTTACCTACATAATGACACATAATTCATGTGTAGTAAAAAAAATATTATTAATTATTCCTGATTAGTGCAAGTTACGCTGTACAATGCGGAACTAGGCTTTCGCCTTTCACTTTAGTTGCTAAAGTCCCTCGTACTTTTTTGCCCATGGATCCTGAAGCTACCTGGGCCCACAATTACATCACATGTTCCAAAGAGTTTACACAGTTCTGATGCGGGTATTTAAGAACTGCAAGGTTCCCATGAATACGCAGCATCAATGTTCCGTATAATTTAGAAGTGTTACAAATGGCGAATTGTCTCTTAACACACCACACAATACCACACAAGCACCCCAACAGCGAGTTTGTTATTTCTATGTTAGGCGATACTTTCTATCTCAAACAAAAAAGGCGCAAAATTTTCTGGGTTAGCTTCAACTAATTTTCTCTAAAGCATCATAAAGATAATACGCATCAGCGTATATATTTAAGCGTGGATTAAAACCAAGATAAAAAAAATATAAGTTACTGTTGATTTTGAACTGTTGTGCGCTTTCCAAAGCAGAGTATACTTACCGATTATTGTTCCATATAGGATACGACGTTCGGAACTCTGGTCTTTACCGTTCTGCGAGGCTCTCTCTGTTAGAGAATGCGGCGCAGATGAATACGTACTCCACAGTTCACAGCTCTGAACTTGAGACAACCGTCGGTATAGCACTCTAGCCGTGATGGTGTCAGTGCGCGTTCTTTGTATAGTGAATGGAACTAGTGGAAATTAAAAGTACAATCCGACAACGTCGAAGAAAGATTGACTACCAGCTACAGCTCTAAAATACCTGCAAATCTCCACTGTCTGTATGGCTGCGTTTAAACAGCTCGGTTATACTTGAGGCGCTGTTAGAGAAGCGCGGCCGTCGAGGCAGCCAATCGACAGAATTAGATACTCCTCAGCAGGGCCTAAAAACAAAGGACTCATTCCGCATACCCGCAGGTTTAAAAATAACATACAGTTCCTTCGCAACTAATTGGAGCATCCTTGTCTTGAAGACGAAAACGATGCATACTGTTCCTCTGCACGCGTGCAGTATATGCACCGACGGAGAAGGAGAAGAAGAAGAAGCTGGCCCACAGGCCCATCGCAAGTGCATTGAAGACCGCTAAAAGATGAGGTCCGCCAAAGAGAACGCACCGAAGGACAAGGTGAAATGCAAGGGCAAGATGCAGAGACAAGCCCAAGCACCGAACGCTTGGAAGCCGCCAAAGTCTGCCGTCACGGAGAAGGCCACCGCTGCAGTGCGCTTCACCATGATGGGTCAAGCCTATTCGCCGCCATGCACCCGTTCTCAGAAGGAACGCTTCGATAAACGTCAGATGCAAAACGAATTTGGGTCTACTAATGTGACCTGCCTGCCGACCGATCTGGACGCGGACAGCTCTGTCCTACAAGAGATCGATAACATATGCCTGAACAAGAAACGCGCTGCCGCCAAGAAGGATTCCGGAGCCGTCAAGATAGCACCTAAAAGCGACCTTCTGCGCTGCTTAGGCTGTGAAGCAGGGTCAAGGAAATACCGGCGTCTAGGAAACGAAACCCTGCATTACACCGCGGAAATTCATCGGGCCTGAAGAACCACCCATAAACTCTTCTTCGGCACGATGCCGCCGCTGAGACTCCAGAGGACAGTCGCAAACTGCATTTTTTATTTTTTTAAGATGATAAATGTATTTTACATACACTTGTTTGTGCCTTTTTTTCAATCTGGCATGCATGCGTGACTGGGCTTATCCATAAATTGGAAACTCTTTATTTTAAATCAGCCATAAGACGAGACACAGCAAAGAAGAGAACAAGACAAGGCTGGACTAACAACTGAATATTTATTGAAGTAAAGAAGACAACGAAGACTCGTTCTGAAATGCGCGTGCACAACCCAACCGTTGAAGTGGCAGGAAAAGGAGAAGAAGAAGACAATTGAGTCATTAGCTAACTATAGATTTTTCTAACAGAGCGAATTCCTTACAATGAAGGCTAACTGATGCCTTAGCCACACACTTGTCCTTAGCTTTAGCAATGTAAAATGCCTCAACTAACTCTCGTGTTACTGAAATCTGGCGTGCAAAGAGACGGGTCATCCTTCGATATTGACTCCCGAGATTGCGCATGTAGCGCCTGATTAGAATTTTCTCCCTCCTAGAGAATTAGAGTGCTCCTTCAGGCGCACATTCAGACACCTGCCTGTCTGCCCATAGGTGCACCGGCCATAATTGAGCGGAATGTGATAAACCACATTATTTCTGCAGGTGGTGAACCTTTTCCTATGTGATGCTGTGCAACGAAAACTATCACGAGCTGTATTGTCGAGCCCACTTCTAACTCCCCTCTTTAATGCCTTTGGGCCCTGAGGGTACATGAATAACTAAATAACTCTGGCGCACAAGCCTCCTATCTTGTTTTTCGCTGTAAATACAACGTCAACGCCTTACCTTACCTCAAGTTTCTTGAATCGGTGCGAAACCCCATGGAGTTGAGTTATGGCAGCCACATTCTTTCGCCGCGTTGCACCACCAACATCAACCAGCCCCGTGTTGCTCTTCCCGGAACGTGTTAAAACATGTTCTGACTGACAAGCGAAATGGACAGTTGGAAAGCCTGCCGCTAACAACTTAGAAATTTGCTGTGAGAGTGCATCCTCAACACGGTAATGGCAAGATATACGTAATGCAGACTTCATGCACGCCACTGCCAACCCATCCTTTACCAACCTCGAGTGGTCCGATTCAAAGCTAAGCAGAGGCTTCCCTGACCCGGGGCTGTAGCCCCAACGCACGTGATCGTCTCCAAAGCACAGGTCCAAATGAAGAAATTGTAAATGTCGATCTTTAAACAGGAAAGCTCATACGTAAAAGACAGGCCTTGACCTTGTTCTTTGAACATTCCTAACACATCTTGCGCCAACCTATAAAAACCACCCTTAACCAAGAAAATTAAGTAGTCATCAACGAAACTCTACTATACCGAAGCCATCTAAACCTGGCTTCCTGCTCGACAAAAGAGTTGAGAAAGCTTGTAATCGCAGAAGCTCTGCATGGCAGAGTCTGTATTGCAACCAGAGTGCAGCTAATTGGTAAAATATAAATATATACTCTGCATTGTTTAAGAGAGCAATTGCAAAACCAAAGCAGTATAATCCAAATTTAAACAGAGATCTCTCAAGTTCTTGTAATCGGGATGCACTACAGAGGTTCATGGAACAAAACAAGATTTCGCCAGTTTATAACCTCATTAATGCACCACTGATTGCGCACAAGAAAGCGAAGCAAGGCCAGCAGTTCAGTGCTCAGTGATTGGTGTTGCAGTTTCAGAAACAGACAGGTCCCTTTGTGTACACTCTCAAGCTGCTCAGACTTTACCGAGGTGTTCAAGTAACAGATGCTATGAATTTGGACAAAGATGCAGTATGCAGCTACAGGACATCATGGTGTCACTGTTGGAATGATAAAAATCTTATCCCAACAATGTACAAGTGACCGTTAATTATCGTGAAGAATTGAATCGTATTGGTAAATGCTTGTATTTCACACGTTTGATAGGTTGACGAAATTATTTTGTTGTTGAAAGATGCAGGCAAAGGATATGTCTTTGATAATATTAGGCCACATGCATTCAGTTTAAATGTAGTAAAATTATTCGAACGAGTAATGCACAGTCATCTAACAAAGCATGTTTATGAAGTTAATGGTCTCAGCTCAGCGCAGACTGGCTTTCAACGCGGTTGCTCCATATTTTCACGTAGCCTTTTCAGCTCGTAACTGGAATATTTAATGGGGGGTTAATCCAGAAGGCACAGGAAAGCAGGTCCAGAGCACTCAGAGACGGCCGGCACCACAAATTCAGCCTCTTCTAATCGAACGACATGGCGCCACTTCTTCAAGTCAGTGCATGCTGTTGCACACGCTACATTACCCCCTTTATAAAAATTAAAAATTAAACGTCAAACTGATGAATTCAAAAGCAGAAAAAAAACAACGCAAGAAACATGCGGTAAGGCGATATGCTAATTTTCGCAGAAAAAGTACGGCTTCATGAGCACGACGTGAACAACCTACGGTTTCTGGTCGCGACGAGTATTAGAAAAACCGTCTGTAAGTACTTCGTACGTGACGTCACACAGCTGACGAAGCACTTTGTATGGGCCAAACTTCTGTTTCAGAAGTTTCTCACATAGTCCACGGCGTCGAATCGGAGTCCAGAGCCACACTGTCACGCGGTTCGAAAGTCACTACACGGTGGCGGTGATCGTAACGCTCGGCGTCTCGGCCGTGCTGCTTCCAGATGCTTGCCCGTGCCAGCTATCGCGCTTCTTCTGCGCGTTGAGTCAACTCCTCGACGCCAACTTCGAGGTCCCGGCCGTCATGGGGCAACACGGCGTTCAACAATGTTGAAACTTCACGGCCATACAATAGGGAGAACGGCATCATTTCTGTTGTTTCCTGCGGCGCCGTGTTGTATGCAAACGTGACGTACGGTAAGACGTCATCCCAAGACCGATGTTCAACATTCACTTTCATGGACATCATGTCGGCAAGAATTTTGTTTAGACGTTGTGGATGACAGGCGGTTGACCTGCGATAGGTAGTGCCGCTTAGCTGCCTGACGGATTCCAGTTGCTTGGCAGTGAAAGCAGTGCCTCCGACAGTTATAATACCTGACGGAGGCACTGGTTTCACTGCCAAGCTACGCCGGCTTTTCTCATGTTTGGCAGGCAGCTGAACACGCCAACGGACACGGTCCTGACCCATAGGTCGGACGATGTTCGCAAAGTCGCGGTCAATGTCGACGACTACGCACGGCGATTACTAGAGCGTTTGGCCATTGCAATTAAGGAGGCGAGTGGCAGCCGTGAGAAGGCCAGGGCAAGCCAAAAGACGAGCTATGACAAAACCCACAGGGACCTTGAGTTCCAGTTGGGAGACACGGTGCTGAGGCGAAATCATGTTCACAGCGATGCATCCGCGGGATTCGCGGCCGGCCTTGCGCCCCGATGGGTCGGGCCCTTTGTGATCGCAGAGAAACAGTGCGCGGCATATTCACCGATTGAAAGACCCGCACTCGGGCCGAATAAGCGGACCCATTCATGTGGGAGAGCTGAAGCAGTATTTCCAGAGAGATGCTGCGGAAGCTGAAACGCCTATCGTTCCGGAGAGCGCCGAGGGGGGCGATCCTGAGAGCAGTCTCTACCGGCATCGCTATATTACCTGCAGCCAGCGAAATTCTTGAGGCCGCATGCGTGGGAGCGCACATGCAGGCCTCGAACGCGGTCCTTGCTTGCACAGTTCGCATTCCAGCTGTTGAGGAAGGGCAGACACGCGAGTTCGCGCGCAAGTGCTTGCAAAGGAAGGCAGTCCTTTCCGCGATGTTACAGTGCGGAAGGTAGGCGAAGTCGCCTAATGTCAACCGCAAGGGCACGAGAGGTCTTGCGTTTATCCGGCGCGTGTCGATACACAAGCCGGCAGTGTTCCTTTACGCGAAGCCTGTGCTGAGCACGTTCAGATGCACCTAGCCCGCCGACTGGCCTTATTTATAACACCAGCACTCCGGGCGCGTGCGCCACGCTATCTGCATTCAGGCGGCAAGAGCGCCGAAGGTGATGTTTAGACAGCGTTCCCTGTGGCTGCGCCAGCCTGCAAAAGTTCTTGGAGCAGCTCGCATTCGAGTTCGACCGAATTACGAACGGGAGGGCGAGGAGGTACCAGTGCACTCTGACCTCTCCCGCCGCAGTCTGGGCTTTCCCGAACCGGAGTACGTCTGTTCAACCCTGGCTGGAGAAGATGAACGAGGCCTGCCACCTGCCCTGGTTGACAATCCCAGGGCGTCGACGCTGCTTGAAGCAAGCAGCGCACCACGATTCCAGCTTTCGAACTTCGCGCCCTCACCCCGGAAGCAGGGACTACGATCCCAAATGTAGAGCCTGCCTCTCCAGGGCACAACCTAGTATCCAGCGGCAGGGAATTGCCGAGAAGCCAGACCAACGGCACTAAAGGGTAGAAGCGATGCACGCCTGCACCCCCGGGCGGACGCCTCGATTGAGGTAGGATGGGTGTGGGAAGGAACATATCGCCGCTACTACCCCTCCTGGCTAAGACGCGTCGGCCTCCTTCCTCCTCTCTCCTTCGACTGCTGTGGCAGGGGAAGAGCACGATGTGTTGGCTGGGTGTGGTTTTCGGGTAGAGGGAGTGCGTGTGTGGTGTGTGTGGTGGTGTGCAACCTCTGACAGAACTGACCGGACGGGCAGCTGAGCGGACGCATCCGGAAGAGCAGGGACTGGCATCAGGTGAACTAAATTGGTTGATCGCGCGTGCGCGGCTGAGGAAAACCATTAAACCGGTTTACCCTTTGGTCTTCGGTGTTCTTGGGGCCACGACTGTGGTTTGACAGCTAGAGGAGCGTTGTTTGCTCTGAGAGCGGAGCCGCAGCCCCGTAGAGAACCCCACAAAGTCTGAACGAATAAAATGAGCAAGCGGTCATGCCGAGATATCAAATGTCATCATCACCAGCCTGATTATACCCACTGCAGGGCGAAGGCTCTCCCATATTTCTCCACTTAACCCGGTTCTGTGCTAGCTGCATCCACTTCACCCCTGCGAACTTCTTAATCTCATCCGCCCACCTAACTTTCTGCCGCCCCCTGCTACGCTTTCCTTCCCTTAGAATCCAGTTTGTTACCCTCAGCGACCATCGGTTATCCTCTCTTCGCACTACGTGTCCTGCACATGTCCATTTCTTCTTCTTAATTTCCACTAGAATGTCGGTAACTTGAGTTATTTCTCTGACCCACTCTGCACGCTTTCTATCTCTTAATGTTACCCCTACCATTTTTCGTTCCATAGCCCTCTGGGTTGTCCTCAACTTAAGTAGAACTCTCTTGGTTAGCCTCCACGTTTCAGACCCATAGGTGAGTACAGGCAAGATGCAACTGTTGATATCAAATGTATGTAGATTAAAATATAGAAAGAGGTAGGCGGGCCGGTTGGAAGCAATCGTAACAAGATTAAAGATTCAGACATGCAACAAAGAAAAATTTTCAATTCATTAGGTACAAATAAACACACTAAATACGGGCTCGTTTCGAAGGAGCTGCCAGTATTCGCCTCCAAATCGACCAAGAGGTGGCGCCAGCGTCACTCCGGTAGTGTGGATCGGAAGCCGGCGGCGCTCACTGAAACGCACGCTGCGTAGGTCTGCTTCCGAGTTTACGGCGGGTTTGTTGGCGATGAAAACGTGTCTTCTGCAGTATTTCTACAATATTGCACGAATAAATCCAGGGGATTTCGCCAATGCAGCAGAGGAAGAGCGGATTTTAGGAAAACAAAGCACGCAACCACCAGTCTTCTAGATTTACTTTGCATGTCCTCACGCGCCTAATGCTTCGGCCTGCCTAATGACAGCTTTGTTTTTCTTATCGACTTTTAAACAGTTTGCACGTGTCTCATGCGAGTGAGACCAGCGAATTTAGTGTCAAGCCCGCGCAGATACAAGGTTCGTGCTCTGACCTGCAGTAATTTAGATTGAATTGAGAAAGCCTGGCTCATTATATCGTACTTGACTCGAGGATTTGGCAGGTTAAATGTAGCATTGGCAGCGCACTGCATGGTGAGTTGCTTTAGACTGAGTGCACATCAACTCCGGCCCAGACAACCACGCACAAGAATTTCCCAAAAATGAGATCACGCCGACACTATACAGGAAACCTCGCCGCACAGTAAAGCTGATTGTTCACGTGTACAGTGCAGAGTGGATTGAATATGCCGAGATGCTTTTTGGGGCCACTGTCATAGAATGTTATAGTGTAATAATGCATGCGCCACTAACTGTAAATGATTTCCTAAACCGAAGAAAGTATAAGGGATTTCTGTTGTGTGTGACGTTAATATATAACGGTAAATTATCGTGTAATTATTTTGTTTTGCAATGCGAGTATATTTCACCCTGTGAGAGAACTTTTACGCACTTCACAGAATTGACAATAATCAGCGATTAATTTTCTGTAACGTTAAAGTCCAAGCTACGAATTACTCGCTGCGAAGGCGTCGTTATAAACTGCGCATGGGCACTGTCATGTTCTGGGAAGCAATTTTAAAGGCTGAAAATTTCTTTATCACTAATTATTTAGCAGTGACTAAATCTTTTGTGAAGTAAAATATTAGGGTTGCTTCCAAAACACATGCCGGATATAAAACTATTCCGTAATAAATGGAGGTCACCTTATCATGCGACTATGAAAATGTATTTATTCCCGAAATAAACACTGATATTTAAGCCCGCATGAAGCTGTTTTACCCCCTTGTCAGAAATTACGAGTTTTGTCGGACGACAGCTCTAGTACGAAAAGGGATACAACGTTTATAATAGGCTACCAGTAAAGTACATTGATCTAGGTGTATTATGTTATATTTAGGGTAACATTTAGGTACAGGGAATATTTTTCCGAAAGATTCGAGCATTTCTCTAAAGAAAAATGTGATCACTAAAACTTTTACAGATCCACAGAAGCCTTCAACAACAAAAGAAAAGAAAATAAATGCATATTGGCCCGGGTTTAACCCATGAAAGCGGCATCGGCCATGAGGGACGATTGCAGAGGCTGGTTTTGGTGTCGTTTTTTTTTCATTATCACCACATTTACCACGTGGGATTGCTTATTGTGCAATGAAATCCCACAGCAGAGGAACGCCTTTCGAAACGGTTGTGATTGAATCCCCCGTCTCGAAATCAGCAGTCGAGCGCCCTTTCCATTGAGACACCGCAACAGAGGTTTAAAAGCAAAAGAAAAAGTACTCACACAACTCTATCGTGCATACAGACTGTATAGCAGGCATAGAGTTGTCTCTTCAAACTGCATTCTGCTATAAGAAGCAGTCTGCGCTGGCATATGTTTTAGTAGCTGCGGTATTCCAAACAGAAACGGGAATGAGCGATTTCTGAGCGTTTGCATTAACGTTTATTGACGGCAACGACCTGTTTTGCTTTGACACGGCGGCAACGACAGTACCACTTCGTTTGAGACATTGCATGTCAAATGATTTCAAGCGCCGAAGACCGCGATGGATGATGTCCTTATCCAAGCATGGCATGCTCGATACGGACAAGTATATATATATATTTTAAAGAAGCGTGGTGTTATAGACTGTTCATATTTATTTTGCAAGAGGAATGTAGGTAACCAAAAGCTCACAGGAACTGCAAAACAAACAAAAACACTCCTGTACACGCCGCATGCGCGCGCGTAAATCACTGCGGGCTGGCACGCGATGCGAGCTATGTAGACAAAATGCCATGAGGTCTCGTGACGTCACGTAACCCGAAGAGCAGTCACAGCATGACCATGTAACCTGCCAACTAACACCTGCCACAAAAACAACTGTGATTTTCTGCTCAAACCTTCGACAATGCCAACGTCAGACTTTAACGTCATAGTTTTAAAAGCCGCGTTCCCCGAAACTCTAGCGTCGGCGCTCGGCACTAGCTTTGTGAACGATCCGTCACGAGCATGGGCTAGCTGGCGTAGAATGGAACTGAGATTCGAAATATTTAGTCAGGAGTGCTTTAGGTGAAGTCTCCTCAAGCCGTGGAATTCGCCAGCGGTATTTATACCTCGCTCAATCATTGACCCAATGTGCTGCTGTTATTAACGTTTAGAAATAACTGCCACATAGCTCCCAGATTGCGGCTCGTGGCAAGGAGCCGTAATGACGGCCCTGTAGCTGACGGGGTGTGGCGCGTGGTATATATAGTCCCAAAATGGCTGCCGCATTGTCGACTTGTCGACGGGGTGAGACCCGTTGTGTGGTACAGACGGTGACAGGGCGGCGGACCGAATATCGTTCCTGACAGCTTCTGTGACGGCCTCGGTGACTGAGCCTTCGTAGCCGTAATTCGCTGCAGCTCATTAAGGACATTTTTCTTGAATGAGTTCTCGAACAGTGGTCCTATCGGTGAAGGATGGGTTGTAATAGCGGCACTGTTTTTAGACGGCTCGCTGTATAGCTGTAGCGGCCTTGACGAACTCACTCACGGATTTTGGTAGGTTGCGCACCAAGCCGGCAAACACCTGCACTTTGACACCGTGCATGAGATGCAGTAAATTTCTTGGCTCCCTCGTATTAGATAGATAGATGGATTTATTGAATGGAAAGCCACAGAGGTTGGCCGGAATGGTTCAAATCTGGACTGCTACTCTGCACTGGGGAATGGGCAGGGGAGAAGAAAGAAGATCGTGATGGGTGACGATGTGAGAGAAGGCATATGGAAAATATACAGGCACAGCAGTTTGCTTTACAAGCGCAAAACTAGTCCGATGGTGCACAATAAACGGCAAAGAGCACGACGAAAAAGGAGAACCATGTCTTCCGCCAACGTAGCTAGGCCTTAATTTGGCTTCTGGACGCGCACTTCAGACAGGCGCTGTGCATTGTCCCGTCCAGCAGTGCTCCCAAATGTGTCTACCAGCTGTCGGTGGAGGTCATTCCGTGTGAATAAGCTAGCCTCGTACATTTCAAAACGAAGTTCTAGCACAATCCTGAAGGGCAAAATAAATGTTGCAAAGCTTCTGGTCCATGCTCCTCTGATTGAACTTTGCCTCCAGTTCAAACTGGTCTAGCCAGACTTCCACATCTTCAAGCGCATCCCATCAGAAGCACAGTGACACCTTGGTGTTGTGAAGATGCACCGGCGTAGGGGTTGGACGTGCCATGGCTTGGGAAAGCTGGTGAACTTGCATGTTTGAAGAGTCGCCCGGTAGATGGTTGTACTCCGGTGCTAGTCCTAGAAGGCGGCGTCTAGTGTAACGAACAGGCGTGTCGATATGTGGGATCCGGAAGGCGTCTTACCATACCCAGCACGCTCCACCAGGGTCGCTCCTTAACTGTACCCCAAGGAAGGCCTAAAAACAAAATGGTTTAATGGTCAAGCGGTACGAGTTCTGCATTTACGCTTTCATCTCTTCTAGCCTCGAGCTTGTAGTCCCCGTCATCTTTTCTGTCTTCAGCTCAGAAAGGTCCACTGCGGCATGCGTGCCATGAACCATGCAACTACTTCAGGTACACACTCCGTGGTGCTAAACGTTTCTGTGCTACTGTAACTTGTGGCTCTCTATAGCGTAGCCGATGATCAGGTAACAAGAGCCTTGGTAGGGTGAAAAGTGGGAGGAATGACTTCAAAGGCCGCGTCTAGCGATCTGATGAAAGATTGTACCGTGAGTTGTTGGAAGCAGGAGCTTGTCGGGGATGCTGGCTTGCAAATAAAACAGATCGCTTGAGAGGAATTTTCAACGACCAAGACAGACACGTAGAGCACCCCTTTCCAATACCAGCAGAGAGGGAAGAATGTATTTCTACTGCAACATAATAGAATAAACCAAATACAATTATTGCTATAAAATAGGCGTTGTCGAGAAACAAAGGGTCGCGAGACATTCGAAACTTTTTATTGCTAACTTGAACCGGCCACCCAAAAGCGCTTTCTCCTTTACTCACATTGCTTTTAATATTGAGTCCTCAATACAATGTTGGATCATACGTCACGCCCCAAATGTTTTACTAAATCTAGCTGTCGCATTAAGTTGGTGCGATGAGCTAAAGAAATGTGCCAAGGTGTATCCGAGGGAAATACAAGCACAACGCATCCCAGGTAGCACAGAATGTGGGCCCCTAGTAGGTCCGTTTAGGCAATTGGGGCTGGGGCAACCATCATAAAACCTGCATTAGTCCCCGATGGGGCAAATGTGGACACGCCCCATTTCGGCTTGCCCCTGTTCCTTCTTCATGGGTCCCATAGCGGCGTTTCTCGGGCTAATGCAGAGAAGATTCCTGCATCCAGACCGCAAGGTTCATTTGTCGGATATTTAAGGGCAATCCAACCTAAATGTGGGCTCTTTATGGAAAAGCCGTCATAGATCCGAAATGAGGCCGCCCTCATAAAATCTTTTGGGGACCTACATCGGCCTTAGTGGGGCAAAAAAAAAAAACGGACGTGCCCTCATGCTGCTCCAATCGGCCCCTTGTAGATTACTTGGGGGCAGGTGAAATATGAATAAGAGCTCAATTTGGGCAAGCCCTCGTGAAACCCAAATGACACAGCTTTAGCTAAACAGCTTTAGGTCCCACATGGGCCGTAATGGGGCTGGAAAGCAGGCAGGCCCGCAAGATACCAAAATCGATCCCTTGGGGGGAATTTGAAGGCACGTGCTACATCAAGTGGGCTTCAGGTTCAAAAACAACACCCAGCCCAATTGGGGCTGCCCACACAAAACCGCTATAGGACCCGCATCGGCCGCAATGGGGCTAGAAGAATGCGTGAAATTGTGTAACTATTCCTTACACCCTTTATTTGTATTAGATGTTGCCCTATTTTACTATTATAGATGATCTGTATAAAAATTGTTGCCATTTTTAGTCGGTTAGAAACATTACGCGGCTTTAGTTCTCGCGATCATGCTAATTTCGCTAAAAATACTTAAACATACTGATTGCTAATTGTTGCTCCTAATCTGGTTGCTGTGGAGAGCCTGCAACCCGAAGCAGAATATTATTGTTCAGAGCACACATCTCCATTGCCTGAACATGATGTACACGAAGTCATTTAGGCTAGATTAATGTCATGAATTATTGTAAAATTTAATATTGTGGCTGTTTAGGAAGTGCAGACATGCATAAAATTATTTATGTGCATATGTAATGATTGGTATGGATTTTTGAGGGCGCTCACCGACCCGGGCACGCGGGGAATCACGAGAATAACCCAGGAATCCGAGTTCACGGCACAAATGGCTGGGTTCTCCGCAGTGGTAGCACAGCGACCATTGGCGAGAAGTGAGCCAGACGTCTGCCTTGCTAACTGATGGCTTCATGACAGGGCTTTGCTGGGATGGCACCTGGTAGAAAGGCTGGTAGATTAGTGACTGAGGAGCGGGCGGCTGCACGACGGGGCTCTGCTGGAATGGCGGCTGGTAGGAAGGTTGGTAGGACGGGAACTGCGGAGCGGGCGGCTGTG
Source organism: Amblyomma maculatum (assembly GCF_055883805.1). Taxonomy (NCBI): domain Eukaryota; kingdom Metazoa; phylum Arthropoda; class Arachnida; order Ixodida; family Ixodidae; genus Amblyomma; species Amblyomma maculatum. Next base: position 16,707,027 of record NC_139350.1, read on the forward strand.
ATTCGAAAAGGTGTTGTGCGTATGGCACTGCAGGCCGACGAACAGCCACTGCGGACTTCATAGAACGTGGCTCCGACAGCGACTGAGGCGGTGAAAATGTTTGACGTATTTCTTCACGCACGGCTTCGGTGACAGAAGCGGCAGTCAGATTAGGCGATCCAAGAATAAACTTAAGGAGGTCCTCGAGATCTACCTCGCGGATGAGCTCACGCAGAGAGTGGTGCTCAGTTGACCCGTACAATGCGGCCACACTACTGAAGGGTTGGCCGCAGGCAGATTCAGTGGGCCGGAAACGTTGCTTCAGGGTCGCTCATTTAGGGTAGCTTCATTGATGAAGTTCGCGATGGTTTGAGGTGGACTGCGAACCAGACCAGCGAAGAGGGGTCCATTTACACCCTGCATCAGGTGGCGCAACTTTGCTGACTCCGTCAGGTCGGGATCAGCCCGCCGACAAAGTCGGGTCATGTCCTGAGCGAACATCGCCACGCTCTCGTTAGGTAGCTGCGCACCAGCTGCTAGGAGGCGGCGTGCGCAATCACGGCGGTCGTCGCTGGCACGCATATCCCGCAGCTGCTGGCGAAAGGGATCACAGCTTTGAAGACTGGCTTCCCTGTTCTCATACCACGTTTTAGCGCAGTTTTTAAGTGCGAAAAAGTTATTGCGCAGTTTCTGATCAGGGCTCCACTGATTGAATTCTGCAACTCTCTAGAACTGGTCGATCCAGTCGTCGACATCTTCCCCAGTAAAGCCATGAAAACAGGGGGCACACGAGGCTGCTGAAGCACCAAATGATGTCGGCTTACGTGGGCCATTGCAAAAATCTCGAACTGCTGGTCGGATGATGCCGGTTCAGGTAGAGGAGCGAATTCCGGCGCCAGACCGTGGAGGCGACGGCTGCAGCGATGAACACGTGTAGACACGAGCGGAAGTCTGTTGGGACTCCATATGAGCGGCTACGAGAGGCCCGAGACGTGGGGTTTAAGGCCGCACCTCCACCAGTGTCACGTAGCGTTTTGAGCTCGTAACTAGAAGGTTTAATGGGGGTGAATCCAGAAGGCACAGGATAACAGGTTCAGAGCACCCACAGACGGTCGGCAGAACAACTTCAGCCTCTTATAATCGAACGACGCGGGCGCCACATCTTCAAGTCAGGGCAGGCTGTTGCAGACACTAAAATATGGTCTGCGTACGTAGTTTTAGAGAGCCGAATCCGCCGCTCGCTACGCAGGAGGGAAGTTTCAGCTCTGGTGATACATGAGTGATCCCGCTTAACAAGTTTGCTCAGTTTCATCATCCTTCATATAATTATGAATGGATATGTGCATCTCTAAGGGACAGGAATTTTTATTGTAAAAAAGCAGCCCTCTGCTCCAGCACGTATGAAAAATCAAGGAGTGTGATGCAAAGATCAGTTCTTCACCGCCCCTCTAAAATTTTGCTAAATGACATCCCCATCCGCCAAACATAACAGTTTTTGTTTATGCCAAATACATGACTTTTTTCGCTTCGGCTCTGGATAGAAATGGCCTATACCACACCATGCAATAATATTTGAATGAGCTCGAAGTATGGCTGGAGCCTATCAATTTGTCCCTTAATGTCAAACCATCCCAGGTAGCACAAAGTGGGCTATAAAGGGGGGCCTCTGGTGGGTCCGATGTAGGCAATGCAGGACAGCCCCGGTGGACCCAATATAGGTGCTGCAAGAGGGGCCGACCAATGCCTGAAGGGGGCTGTCGACAAAGCACCGATGGACCCCACAAGGGACCGATGCAGGCAGCCCTTGTGGGGCTGCCCACATTTTTCTCGCTTTGCCAAAAGGGCACATCTCGCTAACTCCCTACGATGGTCCTGCTTTGGACAGATTCGGGCAGCCGCTCTGGATGAACATTTATTTTTTATTTCGCTTAGCCCCTCAAATAATGACATAGGCCCGAGTCGGGTCTTATAGCGCAAGCCGCACTTGGACTTGCCCACATTATTCTCATAGGGTTCCGGCGAAGGAAATTGATGGGAAGCCCTTGTCCAAGTTTGCCCAATCATCAGCCTGACTATACCCACTGCAGGGCGAAGGCCTCTCCCATATTCCTCCAATTAACCCGGTCCTGTGCTAGCTGCATCCACGTGAATCCTGCGAACTTAACCTTATCTTCCGACCTAACTTTCTGCCGCCCCCTGCTATGTTTTCCGTCCCTTGGAATCCACTATAGTATAATGGTACATAGGCATGGTAAATATGGTTCGGAAATGGCTGCCGTGTTTTCGACGGGGTGAGGCTCGCGGTGTGGTGCAGACGGTGACAACGCTTGCCGAACGAAGTTCGTTCCTCACTGCTTCTGTGACGGCCTTGATGAGTGAGCCATCGTAGCCGTAATTCGCTGCAGCTCCTCAAGAACATTTCTCTCAAATGAGCTCTCGAGGAGTGGTCCTATTGATTGCAATTAGCGCCGCCGCAGTCGTCACAGCACCGATGACGGTTCTGTTGTACTGGCGGCACAGTTTTTGGAGAGCTCACTTTATAGCTGCAGCGTCTTTCACGAATTTACTCAGGGTTTTAGGTACGTTGCGCACCAAGCTGGCAAACACCTGCTATTTGACACCATGCAGGAGATGCCGTAGCTTCCTTACATGGTTCACACATATCAGTATCAGCACTGCGGCGAAAAAGGACCGCCATGCCTTCGGAAAACTTATCTACGCTTTCATTCAGCTGCTGGACGCGCACATCAAGCAGGCGCACCACAGTGTCTCGTCGATCAGTACTTGCAAATGTCGTGTCTACTAGCTTTCGACGGAAGTCATTGCATGTGTATAAGCTGGCATCGTAGTTTCGAAACGAAGTCCTGAAGTCCTGAAACAATCCTGAACCGCAAAACAAATGTTTGAAAGATTATGGTCCGCGCTCTACTGATTGAAGTTTGGCTACGGTTCAAACTTGTCTCCCTATCTCGCACATCTTCAAACGCATCCCGGCGAAAGCACTCTGGCATCTTAGCGTTATGAAGTGCCACCGGTGTAGGGGTTGAACGAGCAACGGCTAGGGAGAACTGGCGAACTTCGACGTTTGAACAGTCGCCCAGCAGATGGTTGTACTTCGGGGCTAGGCATAGAAAGCGGCGGCTAGCGCGATGGACAGGCGTATCGATATCCGAGATCCGCGGTGGACCGCCGGAAGGAGTCTACGCATACCTAGCATGCTACAATAGTGTCTCACCTCACTACTATCCCAAGGAGCGCCTAAAGACAAAACGGTTTGATGGACAACCGGAACGAGATCTGCATTTAAGCTTTGTTTATTTCCAGCCTCGCGCTGGTCGGCCCAGTTGTCATCTTTGCCGTCTTTTTCTATATGGCAGTATAAATTAGAATCCTGAATTATGCACCGCGACCGAATCATTACTGCGTCACATTGCCTGAATTTATAATATTGGCATTAAAATTACGTGATTAACGCTGATAGTGGGTGGTATTCTCTAAGGAATTCCACCCATGCCCGGGCAACAGTCGTCCACCTGCAGCGCACGGAAACCAGACGTCTAAGTCCCACGCCCCTGGACCCACAGTAGGACAGTTCTGTTAACCGGCCTTTGTTTGCGTAGATAGTAGAGAAATAAGGACGTAGCGTGCATGAGTGTGTAAGCGTTCGAACTAGTCGTGTATTTATCCACGTCGCGTGAATAAAAAGACGCTGTGTTAGTATGCGGCCTGTTTTTAAGCCAAAAGCCTTTATTGGCTCATGCTGTCCTGGACAAAATGTGTCCCGGTTTTGAAGCGGCTCTGATTGCCCAGACGGGGTGATGTCATAGATGTCTCGACTCGTCACAGAGCCCCACCACAGAATGCGCGAATACGCGCCTTGTATGGGAATATGGCAATCAATTATCAATTACTAATTATTACTTATGTAGTAATTATTATTTAACTACCCGTTATATGACTAATTAATCACTTGCTTACCTACATAATGACACATAATTCATGTGTAGTAAAAAAATATTATTAATTATTCCTGATTAGTGCCAGTTACGCTGCACAATGCGGAACTAGGCTTTCGCCTTTCACTTTAGTTGCTAAAGTCCCTCGTACTTTTTTGCCCATGGATCCTGAAGCTACCTGGGCCCACGATTACATCACATGTTCCAAAGAGTTTACACAGTTCTGATGCGGGTATTTAAGAACTGCAAGGTTCCCATGAATACCCAGCATCAATGTTCCGTATAATTTAGAAGTGTTACAAATGGCGAATTGTCTCTTAACACACCACACAATACCACACAAGCACCCCAACAGCGAGTTTGTGATTTCTATGTTAGGCGATACTTTCTATCTCAAACAAAAAAGGAGCAACATTTTCTGGGTTAGCTTCAACTAATTTTCTCTAAAGCATCATAAAGATAATACGCATCAGCGTATAAATTTAAGCGTGGATTAAAACCGAGATAAAAAAATATAAGTTACTGTTGATTTTGAACTGTTGTGCGCTTTCCAAAGCAGAGTATACTTACCGATTATTGTTCCATATAGGATACGACGTTCGGAACTCTCGTCTTTACCGTTCTCCGAGGCTCTCTCTGTTGGAGAATGCGGCGCAGATGACTACGTACTCCACAGTTCACAGCTCTGAACTTGAGACAACCGTCGGTATAGCACTCTAGCCGTGATGGTGTCAGTGCGCGTTCGTTATATAGTGAATGGAACTAGTGCAAATTAAAAGTATAATCCGACAGCGTCGAAGAAAGATTCACTACCAGCTACAGCTCTAAAATACCTGCAAATCTCCACTGTCTGTATGGCTGCGTTTAAACAGCTCGGTTATACTTGAGGCGCTGTTAGAGAAGCGCGGCCGTCGAGGCAGCCAATCGACAGAATTAGATACTCCTCAGCAGGGCCTAAAAACAAAGGACTCATTCCGCATACCCGCAGGTTTATTAATAACATACAGTTCCTTCGCAACTAATTCGAGCATCCTTGTCTTGAAGACGAAAACGATGCATACTGTTCCTCTGCACGCGTGCAGTATATGCACCGACGGAGAAGGAGAAGAAGAAGAAGCTGGTCCACAGGCCCATCGCAAGTGCAGTGAAGACCGCTAAAAGATGAGGTCCGCCAAAGAGAACGCACCCAAGGACAAGGTGAAATGCAAGGGCAAGATGCAGAGACAAGCCCAAGCACCGAACGCTTGGAAGCCGCCAAAGTCTGCCGTCACGGAGAAGGCCACCGCTGCAGTGCGCTTCACCATGATGGGTCAAGCCTATTCGCCGCAATGCACCCGTTCTCAGAAGGAGCGCTTCGATAAACGTCAGATGCAACACGAATTTGGGTCTACCAATGTGACCTGCCTGCCGACCGATCTGGACGCGGACAGCTCTGTCCTACGAGAGATCGATAACATATGCCTGAACAAGAAACGCGCTGCCGCCAAGAAGGATTCCGGAGCCGTCAAGATAGCACCTAAAAGCGACCTTCTGCGCTGCTTAGGCTGTGAAGCAGGGTCAAGGAAATACCGGCGTCTAGGAAACGCAACCCTGCATTACACCGCGGAAATTCATCGGGCCTGAAGAACCACCCATAAACTCTTCTTCGGCACGATGCCGCCGCTGAGACTCCAGAGGACAGTCACAAACTGCATTTTTTATTTTTTTAAGAAGATAAATGAATTTTACATACACTTGCTTGTGCCTTTTTATTCATTCTGGCATGCATGCGTGACTGGGCTTATCCATAAATTGGAAACTCTTTATTTTAAACCAGCCATAAGACGAGACACAGCAAAGACGAGAACAAGAAAAGGCTGGACTAACAACTGAATATTTATTGAAGTAAAGAAGACAACGAAGACTCGTTCTGAAATGCGCGTGCACAACCCAACCGTTGAAGTGGCAGGAAAAGGAGAAGAAGACAATTGAGTCATTAGCTAACTATACATTTTTCTAACAGAGCGAATTCCTTACAATGAAGGCTAACTGATGCCTTAGCCACACACTTGTCCTTAGCTTTAGCAATGTAAAATGCCTCAACTAACTCTCGTGTTACCGAAATCTGGCGTGCAAAGAGACGGGTCATCCTTCGATATTGACTCCCGAGATTGCGCATGTAGCGCCTGATTAGAATTTTCTTCCCTCCTAGAGAATTAGAGTGCTCCGTCAGGCGCACATTCAGACATCTCCCTGTCTGCCCATAGTAGCACCGGCCATAATTGAGCGGAATGTGATAAACCACATTATTTCTGCAGGTGGTGAACCTTTTCCTATGTGATGCTGCGCAACGAAAACTATCACGAGCTGTATTGTCGAGCCCTCTTCTAACTCCCCTCTTTAATGCCTTCGGGCCCTGAGGGTATATGAATAACTAAATAACTCTGGCGCACAAGCCTCCTATCTTGTTTTTCGCTGTAAATACAACTTCAACGTCTTACCTTACCGCAAGTTTCTTGAATCGGTGCGAAACCCCATGGAGTTGAGTTATGGCAGCCACATTCTTTCGCCGCGTTGCACCACCAACATCAACCAGCCCCGTGTTGCTCTTCCCGGAACGTGTTAAAACATGTTCTGACTGACGAGCGAAATGGACAGTTGGAAAGCCTGCCGCTAACAACTTAGAAATTTGCTGTGAGAGTGCATCCTCAACACGGTAATGGCAAGATATACGTAATGCAGACTTCATGCACGCCACTGCCAACCCATCCTTTACCAACCTCGAGTGGTCCGATTCAAAGCTAAGCAGGGGCTTCCCTCACCCGGGGCTGTAGCCCCAACGCACGTGATCGTCTCCAAAGCACAGGTCGAAATGAAGAAATTGTAAATGTCGATCTTTAAACAGGAAAGCTCATACGTAAAAGGCAGGCCTTGACCTTGTTCTTTGAACATTCCTAACACATCTTGCGCCAACCTATAAAAACCATCCTTATCCAAGAAAATTAAGTAGTCATCAACGTATCGAAACGCTACTATACCGAAGCCATCTAAACCTGGCTTCCTGCTCGACAAAAGAGTGCGAGAAAGCTTGTAGTCGCAGAAGCTCTCCATGGCAGAGTCTGTATTGCAACCAGAGTGCAGCTAATTGGTAAAATATAAATATATACTCTGCATTGTTTAAAAAAGCAATTGCAAAACCAAAGCAGTATAATCCAAATTTAAACAGACATCTCTCAAGCCCTTGTAATCGGGATGCTCTACAGAGGTTCATGGAACAAAACAAGATTTCGCCAGTTTATAACCTCATTAATGCACCACTGATTGCGCACAATAAAGCGAAGCAAGGCCAGCAGTGCAGTGCTCAGTGATTGGTGTTGCAGTTTCAGAAACAGACAGGTCCCTTCGTGTACACTCTCAAGCTGCTCAGACTTTACCGAGGTGTTCAAGTAACAGATGCTATCAATTTGGACAAAGATGCAGTATGCAGCTACAGGACATCATGGTGTCATTGTTGGAATGATAAAGATCTTATCCCAACAATGTACAAGTGACCGTTAATTATCGTGAAGAATTGAATCGTATTGGTAAATGCTTGTATTTCACATGTTTGATAGGTTGAGGAAATTATTTTGTTGTTGAAAGATGCAGGCAAAGGATATGTCTTAGATAATATTAGGCCACATGCATTAAGTTTAAATTTAGTAAAATTATTCGAACGAGTAATGCACAGTCATCTAACAAAGCATGTTTATGAAGTTAATGGTCTCAGCTCAGCGCAGACTGGCTTTCAACGCGGTTGCTCCATATTGTCACGTAGCCTTTTCAGCTCGTAACTGGAATATTTAATGGGGGGTTAATCCAGAAGGCACAGGAAAGCAGGTCCAGAGCACTCAGAGACGGCCGGCACCACAAATTCAGCCTCTTCTAATCGAACGACATGGCGCCACTTCTTCAAGTCAGTGCATGCTGTTGCACACGCTACATTACCCCTCTCTGTAAAAATATAAAAAATAAACGTCAAACTGATGAATTCAAAAGCAGAAAAAACATAAAGCAAGAAACGTGCGGTAAGGCGATATGGTAATTTTCTCGCGAAAAGTACGGCTTCATGCGCACGACGTGAACCTGGGATTTCTGGTCGCGACGAATAGTACAAAAACCGTCTGGAAGCCCTTCGTGCGTGACGTCACACAGCTGACGGAGCACTTTGTATGGGCCAAACTTCTGTTTCAGAAGTTTCTCACATAGTCCACGACGTCGAATCGGAGTCCAGAGCCACACTGTCACGCGGTTCGAAAGTCACTACACGGTGGCGCTGATCGTAACGCTCGGCGTCTCGGCCGTGCTGCTTCCAGATGCTTGCCCGTGCCAGCTATCGCGCTTCTTCTGCGCGTTGAGTCAACTCCTCGACGCCAACTTCGAGGTCCCTGCCGTCATGGGGCAACACGGCGTCCAACAATGTTGAAACTTCACGGCCATACAATAGGGAGAACGGCATCATTTCCGTTGTTTCCTGCTGCGCCGTGTTGTATGCAAACGTGACGTACGGCAAGACGTCATCCCAAGACCGATGTTCAACATTCACTTTCATGGACATCATGTCGGCAAGAATTTTGTTTAGACGTTGTGGATGGCAGGCGGTTGACCTGCGATAGGTAGTGCCGCTCAGCTGCCTGACGGATTCCAGTTGCTTGGCAGTGAAAGCAGTGCCTCCGACAGTTATAATACCTGACGGAGGCACTGGTTTCACTGCCAAGCTACCGGAATCCGTCATGCAGCTGAGCGGCACTACCTATCGTAGCTCAACCGCCTGCCATCCACAAGCTAATGGCTTGACAAAACGTCTAAACAAAATTCTCGCCGACATGATCTCCATGAACGTGAATGTTGAACATCGGTCTTGGGATGACGTCTTGCCGTACGTCACGTTTGCATACAACACGGCGCAGCAGGAAACAACAGAAATGACGCCGTTTGCTCTATTGTATGGCCGTGAAGTTTCAACATTGCTGGAAGCCATGTTGCCTCATGACGGCCGTCGGAGGCAACATGGAGGCAACTGTCGGAGCGCCGTGCCTCAGGACGATGCGTTTGATGAAAAATTTCGCTGCCTCGATTGCTCTGCCGCGCTGGAGGGCCTTTGTTTTAGCATAACACATGATATAATTTGCAGCGAAAATTATCCACCTGTGTCCTGAATCAGAATTTGGAAAAGGACCCAAGAGATCCATGCCAACTTGTTCAAATGGGTATCTTGGCATTTGAACAGGATTCAGTAAACCGGCTGGTTTCACAGGTGGTGTTTTCTGTCGCTGGCAATCATGGCATATTTGCATGTAATGTCGTACCGGGGCCGCAAGGTTTGGGCAGTAATAAGTCTTCTTAATGCGGGCCAGAGTTCGAGTATACCCCATATGATCCGTGGTAGGCTCGTCATGACATGCCTGCAAGACTTCTTCTCGAAGAGACTGGTACGACGGCGGGATAATCACTTCCCGTCGGAGCGAAGTTGATCTTGTATAAAACATTGTTCCGAAAGCAAAACGATGACTGCGCTCTGGCGAAGAGACTGGGAACTTTGGCAGTACGCGCTTCCAGAAAATAGATAAGTGGTGCGGGAGCCGGGTCGTAACGCTGCTGCTGCGAAACAGTGAGCGCGTCGACGGCTGCGATAAGTGGAAGTTCTGGTTCTTCGTCTTCACGCGCAGCCTCGACAGGTGAACGGGTCAAGCAGTCGGCGTCGTTGTGCTGACGTCCAGACATATACACAATAGTCATGTCGAACTCCTGTAGCCGTAAACTTCATCTTGCAAGGCGTCCGGAGGGATCTCGCAATTTCATTAATCAGCACAGAGTGGTGGTCCAGTTCAGTTCAGTTTATTACCTTAAGGACCCCCGTGGGGGTATTACATAAGGGGTGGATTATACAAAAAAATAAGTACAATGGTTGCCATGTGGGTTCAACATACAATATGATCTGTTAGTGCTTTGGAAAAGTTGGATGGGCAGGTGATAGCGGCGATGCTGTGGGAAAGGCCGTTCCAATCTAATGCTGCTCGGGGGAAGAAGGAGGCAGCGAACGTAGTCGTATGGGTCCGAGGCCGGGCAACTTGAAGAATGTGACCAGTGCGATGCGATATGCGAGCTGGTGATGTGATATAGCCTGCGTAACCGTGGGTGCTGTAAAAGAACTCATGAAACAGGTTTAGGCTGGCAATGCGGCGACGGATAACAAGGGTTGATAAGGCGGATTCTGCTTTTAAAGACGACACGCTGACTTGGTATGAATAGGTATTGTGGATGAATCTAGTGGCACGGTTCTGGACGGATTCGAGGGCATTAATGAGATATATTTGATGTGGATTCCATAAGGGGGATGCATATTCTAGTTTCGGTCTGATTAGCGATTGGTAAGCCAGGAGTTTAACTTGTTGGGGAGCGTGACGTAAGTGGCGTTTCAAAAAGCCTAGTGTTTTATTCGCGGATGATATTACATTAGAAAAATGTGTGCACCAAGATAAATCATGAGATAGCGTGACTCCTAAGTACTTAAATGAGTTAACTGCTTCTATTGGGATTTGGGCTATATTGAACGGAAAAATAAATGGTTTAGTGCGACGGGTGAAGGATACAATCTTGCATTTCTGAGGGTTAAGTGTCATCATCCACAGGTCGCTCCATTTCTGAACGTTAGTTAGGTCAGTCTGGAGGGCTTCTTGGTGGGAAGAGTTATTAATAGTACGATAAATGACGCAGTCATCTGCGAACATACGAATGTGACATGATACGTGAAGGGGCAAGTCATTAATGTATATTAAGAATAATAACGGTCCGAGCACTGATCCTTGGGGGACGCCTGAGGTTACTGGAATGTAATCAGAAAATTCGTTATTAACTATGACTAATTGGGTTCGATTTGTCAAAAATTCCTTAATCCAGTTTAGAATGCTAGGGTGAATATTTAGGTAAGAGAGCTTAAATAGTAATCTCTGGTGTGGTACTTTGTCAAAGGCTTTTGCGCAATCTAAAAAAATAGAATCAATCTGTTGGTTGCAGTCAAGGTTGGCATGTAAGTCATGAACAAATGTAGCCAGTTGTGTCTAACAGGAAAGGTTTTTACAGAAGCCATGTTGTGATGAATGAAAGAAATTGTTGGAATCTAGAAAGTTCATGACTTGAGAATAAATTACATGCTCCATGATTTTACAAGGAATGCTTGTTAGGGAAATGGGTCGATAATTTAAGGGCGAGTTTTTGTTACCGGACTTGAAGATTGAGACGACCTTTTCCACTTTCCAGTCATGCGGTATTTTACCTGAAGAGAGAGACTGAGAGTACAATAGTGATAAGTAGGCCGCGGAAATGTGCTTAGTATTTTTCAGAAATTTCGAGTTAATTTCATCGATCCCGGCTGATTACGTTAGCTTGATGTTTTCGATACGAGATGATATACCATCTGCGAAGAAAGAAACTGGATCCATGGTTGACGCTGTGAAGGAGCTTATGAAGGCGTTAGCAGGTAAATCACACTCTTTCGCAAAAACAGTTGAAAAGGCTCTATTGAAAATGTCAGCACATTCACAATCGCTGATGGTTTGACCCATATCGTTAGTAAGAACAATTGTACGTGTATCCTTCGGGTTTACTACGTGCCAGAATATTTTGGGGTTGTGTATTAGCATTTTTGGCAAGTCAGAGTGGAAAAAGGTGTGTTTTGCGTTGCGGATAGCAGCAAGGTAATCAGCTTCGGCAGTGTAGTACTTTGCCTATGATGCTTGGCTTGGGTTCCACTTTGCTGCCCGATAGTGACGCTTTTTCTTGTTTTCCAGGCGTTTCAGGGCCGTAGTAAACCACGGTTTTTGCTGGTTAGCACGGAAACTAGCTACCGGGATGTACTTGTTTGTTAGTTCGTGAACTTTGTCCCTGAAAATCGTCCAATTTTCGTTAAGAGACTTTGTGTGGAAATCGGTTTCACAAGTTGTAAAAAAAGCAGTTAGTTCTTCATTTATTGCTTGAAAATCACCTCTTTCATAAAGACGAATTGTTTTCCTGGAAACTTGATGAAGCATGGGTGTAAAACTGAAGGTAGCATGAATGACTTTATGAACACTTATTTCCCTTAGGTATGTAATACTTGTTGCGCTATCAGGGCTGTTGGTTAATATCAGATCTAGAGTGTTGGCGGAATTCTGCGCAATGCGCGTTGGCTCTAATATTAGCTGGGTAAGGTTGAAGTTAAGAGAGACCTCGACAAAATTTTTTGCTTTGAAGAATTTGTCATGGAGGTGTAGTTACGCCAGTCAATAGTGGGAAAATCGAAATCAACAAAAAGAACAATATCTGCGTTAGGATACGATGATGTCAGTTCACTCAGCACATTGTTTAGTTTGTAGGAAAAGTCCGGATCATTTTGCGGTGGCCTGTAACAGACTCCTACCAGCACAGTTCGGGGGGAAGCGTGGCAGAGCAGCCATAGCAGTTCTAAGTTAGAATCTACATTGATTAAGGATGCTGAAAACTGCTGATGTACCGCTATGAGCACGCCACCGCCACGGGCTATTTCCCGGTCTTTACGGTAAACTTTAAAGTTGGGCAGCGCAGCTAAAATTTCGGTATCACTGATATTGTCTGTTAACCACGTTTCTGTAAGAATGAGAAGGGTGCTGTTGGTTGATAAGACAAGACTAGATACGATTTCCCGTTTCGGTAAAAAGCTTCGTATGTTAGTAAATACTGCAGATAAGGTAAGATTAGTTCGGGGGGTGTGCTGTCGGGGAGTTGCTTTAGAGCGAGCAGAGTGTGATTGCTATGGCACTTCTTTTACCGTTTCCGTCAAGTCGTCGAATATATACTGCTTGGGGCCTATGTACAGTGTTTTAAAGCGCAGTGCGTACTTATCAGATGTTTCTTTCGCGAAAAGTAGTAAATGTTTGCGTGCCTTACGGACAGAATCTGAAAAGTCTTCTCCTATGCTGTAGTCGGTGTCTTTTAGTTTCCGGGCGTTTTTTTGGATGGATTCTTTTGTCTTATGGAAAGTGAATTTAACGATAATGGGTCGACATCGTTCACTTGAGTGACGGCCAAGACGATGTGCTCTTTCTATTTCCTTTGGGTCTATGGTGATGCCCCAAATTTTCACTGCAAAGGCGGGTGACCAGTTCTTCAGACTCAGAGGACGTTTCCTTTGAGCTAGTATCAGGTAAGCCATAAAATAGCAGGTTGTTACGGCGCGACCGGTTTTCGGCATCGTCTACTCTGGATTCGAGGTTACTGATTTGGCTCGCCGACGTGGCGGCATCAGTCTTAATGGATTCAACTTCTGTTTTAAGTGATGCGAGGTCCTGATAGTGGGTTTCTAATTCGGTAATGCGCTTACATAATTCGGTGATCGATTTGTCTGTCGCTACTAACCTGCTGCTGAGGTCTTTTACTTCGCTTATTAACGTGCTTTGGCCCGATGTTAGTTTCTGTAGTTCTGCAAGTATGGCGGCAGTGTCAGGACCAGGGTTAGTTTCTATGTCACCGGATTGCATAAGCAACACATGGACAACAGCAAAGCATTCAACAACAATACAAGTACAACACTGCGGGCTCGGCAGCTGAATTAAGAAGTAGTTGCTCGATTTATTTGCAAAAAGAGAGTATGATTTTCTAACCTGCATGGCGGAAACAAGAGGGCTACTCGTCCGCGCAGTGGCACAGCTGCCGAGCCCACAAGGCGCCGCGGTCCACGGGCGATCTTTTATAGGTGGCGAAAAACATGATGTCTGCGGCGATTGTATTTCCCACGAGGAACGGACGGTCCCAGAGCCAGGTGGTGGCGAAATCCAGGTAAACGTGACGTCAGCCGCTGTTACGGAATTGGTACCAGCTTCATGACTGCCGTAGTGATGACGATAACGTGGCCGCACGTCAACGCAGGCAGCAGCCAGAACAGGCAACAGCACATGTGTGAACACAGGAAGGAGCACCTGCATGGCGAAGACAAGAGGGTTACTTGTCCGCGCAGTGGCACAGCTGCCGAGCTCACAAGGCGCCGCGATCCACGGGCGATCTTTTATAGGTGGCGAAAAACATGATGGCTGCGGCGATTGTATTTCCCACGAGGAACGGACGGTCCCAGAGCCAGGTGGTGGCGAAATCCAGGTAAACGTGACGTCAGCCGCTGTTACGGAATTGGTACCAGCTTCATGACTGCCGTAGTGATGACGATAACGTGGCCGCACGTCAACGCAGGTAGCAGCCAGAACAGGCAACAGCACATGTGTGAACACAGGAAGGAGCACCTGCATGGCGAAGACAAGAGGGTTACTCGTCCGCGCAGTGGCACAGCTGCCGAGCCCACGCCTGCACTCTCGGGTCACTCACGACCCGAGAGTGCAGGCCTTAAATACAGCGTCGAAATTTTATCACCACGCATACAACATCCAAACAATCTTTTTCGTTGGTGGAATAGTTCGATTCGGCATGGGGCAAAGTCCGACTGGCGTATGCGATAACTCGCTCGGCATCGTCTTGCAAATGGACAAGTACAGCACCGAGACCCACGTTACTAGCATCTGTGTAGACCAGAGTCTCGGCACTCGCATCGAAATGAGCAAGCACAGGTGTTGTCTGCATGTGCTGTCATAACTCGTCGAATGTCTTTTCTTTTTCGCCTGTCCAGGTGAAGGTGACATCACCGCGGTTGAGACGTGTCAATGCTCGAAAAGTTTTCAATATACCTACGGTAATAGTCGCAGAGGCTCAAGAAATGGCGAACTGTCTTTTTATCACATGGAGTAGGTATTTTGATGACGATTGATGTTTCAGCGGGATCGGTCGAACACCTCGATGACTGACGACGTGCCCCAAGAACAGGAGCTCTTCCTAACCAAAGTGACACTTTGGGGGTGTTAACGTGAGGCCGGCAGATCTGATAGACCGCAGCACAGCAGAGAGACGTTGGAAGTGTTCCTCAAACGATGGTGTAAACACAACAAAGTCGTCCAGGTAGACTAGACACTACTGCCATTTAAGACCAGAAACCACTGCGTCCATAATTCGCTTAAATATCGCTGGAGTGGAGCACAATCCGAAAGCTAGGACCTTGAAATAATAAAGTCCATCGGGCGCGACAAACGCTGTCTTCTCGCGATCACGTTCATCGACTTCGATCTGCTAGTAACCACTCGTAAGACCAAGCGATGAAAAGTTGCGCGCCTGGTGCAGCCGGTCTAATGAGTCATCAATGTGTGGTAGCGGGTAGACGTCTTTTTTGTGACCTGATTGAGCTTACGGTAATCCACACAAATCTTTAAATTTTCGTCTTTCTTCTTAACGAGAACAACAGGTGAAGCCCAGGGACTCCTCAATGGCTGTATGACACCGTCATTTAACACTCGGTAGGGGTGCTGTCGGACCTTCGGGTACGGTTTTCGGGTATTATGCGATGCTTGGTTAGGGGCGTCTGTTTAACCGCTGGAGGCGGACGAGAAGCAGTCTTGAAACTGGAGGAGTAGCTCGACGAGTCTGTTCTTTGCCGACGATAGACCGGGATTCACATCAAGCATGAATTTGGGCTTTTGGCTGGCAGATGTGTTGGTCTCAAGAACAAAGCAGTCTTGAGCTGCTTCTGCGGCACCTCAAAGTAGGTTACCATGGTGCCTTTAGCGATGCGTTGGCATTCGCTCCCGAAGTTCGTAATCAGTACGTGCGGTAGACCGTTGGTCAGATGAACTATACCGCGTGGAACACAGAGGCAATGATGTAATAGAAGCGATGTGTTCTGTTCGGCAACGCCGGCAGAACAAGATTGCTCATCGCACCTGACTGTGACGAGAGCAGACGAACGTGGCGGCATGGATAAATTCGCGTCAATGATGCGTAAAGGTGCGTGGCGTCGTTCGGAGTCAGCGGTCGTCGTTTCAGGCATCGAAAACGTTACAGTACGGCGAGGGAAAATACTAATTGTACCATGTTTACGTAAAAAGTCCATGGCAATTATGAGGTACTTTCAGCATTGCGGCAGGATGACCAAAGGAATACAAAGGTTGAATGGGCGATGATTACTCGGGCAGTGCACCGTCCGAACGGTGTCATAAGTTGACCGCCAGCAGTACGAACGTGCGGCCCCAGCCATTCAGTTTTCACCTTTAGAGGCTATCCGCGAAATTCTTCCTTATTATCGAGACGTCTGCTCCTGTGTCTAATAAAGCAGACACTGGGTATCCGTCGACGAGAACTGGAAGGTCGGCGCTAACAACGTGATCGGCATGAGGTTGATTCGAAGTTTCGGGTTCATGCTGTGGTGGCGGCATCGTAGACACAGCATCGGGCTGAGTCGCCATGGGGGGGGGTCTTCGGGACATCGATTCCGTTCATCAGTAACCTGCCCCCCTGAGGTCGCCGCATTCAGTTTCCCCGGCGTGGGCTTGGCGACCGGCGCCTCGGCGCATTAGCGAACTCACGGCGGCTGGGTGACGAGTAGCCCACGGGCTGGTTGCACGGTATTCTTCGGAGGTTGCACGGTATTCAAGAGGTTGCACGGTATTCTTCGATTTTTGGAGAGCGCTCACCGACACGGGGACGCGGGGAATCACGAGAAAAACCGAGCAGCCCGAGTTCACGGTACAAATGGCCGGGTTCTCCGCAGTGGTAGCACAGCGACCATTGGCGAGGAGTGAGCCAGACGTCTGCCTTGCTAACCGATGGCTTCTTGACGGGGCTTTGCTGGGATGGCACCTGGTAGAAAGGCTGGTAGAATAGTGGCTGAGGAGCGGGCGGCTGCACGACGTGGCTCTGCTGGGATGGCTGCTGCTATAGGAAGGTTGGTAGGACGGGGGCTGCGGAGCGGGCGGCTGTGATTCGAAAAGAAGGTGTTGTGCATATGGCACTGCAGGCCGACGAACAGCCGCTACGGACTTCATAGAACGTGGCTCCGACAGCGACTCAGGCGGTGAAAATGTTTGACGTATTTCTTCACGAACGGCTTCGGTGACAGAAGCGGAAGTCGGGTTAGGCGATCCAAGATTAAACTTAAGGAGCTCCTCGTGATCTACCTTGCGGATCAGCTCACGCAGAGAGTGGTGTTCAGTGGACCCGTACATTGTGGCCACACTGCTGAATGGTTGGCCGTAGGCGGACTCAGTGCGCCGGAAATGTTGCTGCAGGGCTCGCTCATTTAGGGTAGCTTCATTGATGAGGTTTGCGACGGTTTGAAGTGGACTGCGAACCAGACCAGCGAAGAGGGGTCGATTTACACCCTGCATCAGGTGGCGCAACTTTGCTGATTCCTTCATGTCGGGATCAGCCCGCAAACAAAGTCGGGTCACGTCCTGAGCGAACATCGCCACGCTCTCGTTAGGTAGTTGCACACGAGCTGCTAAGAGGCGGCGTGCGCAATCACGGCGGTCGTCGCTGGCACGCATATCCCGCAGCTGCTGGCGAAAGGAATCCCAGCTTTGAAGACTGGCTTCATTATTCTCATACCATGTTTTAGCGCAGTTCTTAAGTGCGAAATAGACGTTGCGCAGTTTCTGAGCAGGGCTCCGCTGATTGAATTGTGCCACTCGCTCGAACTGGTCGACCCAGTTGTCGGCATCTTCCCCAGTAAAGCCATGGAAACAGGGGGCACACGAGGCTGCTGAAGCACCAGATGATTTTGGGTTATGTGGGCCATTGCAGAAATCTCGAACTGCTGGTCCGATGACGCCGGTTCAGGTAGAGGAGCAAATTCCGGCGCCAGACCGTGGAGGCGACGCCTGCTGCGATGAACAGGTGTAGACACGCGCGGATGCCTGTTTGGACTCGATATGAGGCGCTATGAGAGGCCCGAGACATGGGGTTTAAGGCCGCACCTCCACAAGTGTCACGTAGCCTTTTGAGCTCGTAACTAGAAGGGTTAATGGGGGTTAATCCAGAAGGCACGGGAGAACAGGTCCACAGCACCCAGAGACGGTCGGCAGAACAACTTCAGCCTCTTCTAATCGAACGACGCGGGAGCCACTTCTTCAAGTCAGGGCAGGATGTTGCACACACTACAATATGGTCCGCGCACGTAGTTTCAGAGAGCCGAATCCGCCTCTCGCTACGCAGGAGGGAAGTTTCAGCTCTGGTGATACTTGAGTAATCCAGCTTAACAAGCTTGCTCAGTTTCATCATCCTTCATATAAATATGAATGGATATGTGCTTCTCTAGGGACTGGGATTTTTACTGTAAAAAAGCAGCCCTCTGCTCCAGCACGTATCAAAAATCAAGGAGTGTGATACAAAGGTCAGTTCTTTCACCGCCCCTCTAAAATTTTGCTAAATGACATCCCCATTCGCCAAACATAACAGTTTTTGTTTATGCCAAATATATGTCTTTTTCGCTTCGGCTCTGGATAGAAATGGCCTTTACCACACCCTGCAATTATATTTGGATGAGCTCGAAGTATGGCTGGACCCTATCAATATGTCCCTTAATGTCAAACCATCCCAGGTAGCACAAAGTGGGCTATAAATGTGGGTCCGATGTAGGCAATGCAGGACAGCCCGATATGCTCAATGTGGGTGCTGCAAGAGGGGCCGACCAAGGCCTGAAGGGGGCTGTCGACAAAGCACCGATGGGGTCCACAAGGGACCGATGCAGGCAGCTCTTGTGGGGCTGCCCATATTTTCTTGCAGTGCCAAAAGGGCACATCCCGCTAACTCCCCACAATGGTCCTGCTTTGGACAGATTCGGGCAGCCGCTCTGGATAAACAATTAGTAATAGTGTTTCGGGTTGCAGGCTATCCACAGCAACCACATTAGGAGTAACAGTTAGCAATCAGTATGTTTTAGTATTTTTAGCGAAATTAGTATGAGCGCGAGAACTAAAGCCACGTAATGTTTCTAACCGACTAGACATGGCAACAATTGTTATACAGATCATCTATAATAGTAAAATAGGGCAACATCTAATACAAATAAAGGGTGTAAGGAATCATTACACAATTTCACGCATTCTTCTAGCCCCATTGCGGCTGATGCGGGACCTATAGCGGTTTTGTGTGGGCAGCCCCAATTGGGCTGGGTGTTGTTTTTGAACCTAAAGCCCACTTGATGTAGCACGTGCCTTCAAATTCCTAACAAGGGATCGATTTTGGTATCATGCAGGCCTGCCTGCTTTCCAGCCCCATTACAGCCCATGTGTGATATAAATCAGTTTTGTGCGGGCAGCCCCAAATTGGCCTAGGTGTTGTTTTTGAACCTAGAGCCCACCCGCGGTTGCACGGGCCTTCAAATTTCCCACAAGGGACCATTTTGGTACCATGCGGGTACGCCCGAATTTCAGCCTCATTACAGACTATGTGGGACCTAAAGCTGTTTAGCTATAGCTGCCTCATTTGGGCTTCACGAGTTCTTGCCCAAATTGAGCTCTTATTCATATTTCACCTGCCCCCAAGTAATCTACAAGGGGCCGATTGGGGCAGCATGAGGGCATGTCCGTTTTTGTTTTCCCCACTAAGGCCGATGTAGGTCCCCAAAAGATTTTATGAGGGCAGCCTGATTTCGGATCTATGACGGCTTTCCCACAAAGAGCCCACAATTAGATTGGATTCCCCTAAATATCCGACAAAGGACCCTTGCGGTCTGGATGCAGGAATCTGCATTAGCCCAAGAAACGCCGCTATGGGACCCATGCAGGAGGAAAAGGGGCAAGCCGAAATGGGGCTTGTCCACATTTGCCCCATCGGGGACTAATGCAGGTTTTATGATGGTTGCCCCAGCCCCACTTGCCTAATCGGACCTACTGGGGCCCTACATTCTGTGCTACCTGGGATGCGTTGTGCTTGTATTTCCCCCGGATACACCTTGGCACATTTCTTTAGCTCATCGCACCAACTTAATTCGACAGCTAGATTTAGTAAAATATTTGGTTGTGGCGTATGACCCAACATCGGATTGAGGGCTCAGTATTAAAAGCAATGTGAGTAACGGAGAAAGCGCTTTTGGGTGGCCGGCCCAAGTTAGCAATAAACAGTTTCGAATGACTCGCGACACTTTGTTTCCCGACAAAGCCTATTTTATACCAATAATTGTATTTGGTTTATTCTATTGTGTGGCAGTAAAAATACATTCTTCACTCTCTGCTGGTATTGGAAAGGGGTGCTCTACGTGTCTGTCTTGGTCTTTGAAAATTCCTCTCAAGCGATCTGTTTTATTTGCAAGCCAGCATCCCCGACAAACTCCTGCTTCAAGCAACTCATGGTACAATCTTTCATCAGATCGCTAGACGCGACCTTTGAAGTCATTCCTCCCATTTTTCACCCTACCAAGGCTCTAGTTACCTGATCATCGGCCACGCTATAGATAGCCACAAGTTACAGTAGCATAGGAACGTTTAGCACCAAGGAGTGTGTACCTGAGGTAGTTGCATGTGTTCATGGCACGCATGCCGCAGTGGACCTTTCTGAGCTGAAGACAGAAAAGATGACGACGGGGACTACAAGCTCGAGGCTAGAACAGATGAAAGCGTGAATGCAGATCTCGTACCGCTTGACCTATAAACCATTTTGTTTTTAGGCCTTCCTTGGGGTACTTTTAAGGAGCGACCCTGGTGGAGCGTGCTGGGTATGGTAAGACGCCTTCTGACAGTCCACAGCGGATCCCGCATATCTACACGCCTCTTCGTTACACTAGACGCCGCCTTCTAGGACTAGCACCGGAGTACAGCCATCTACCGGGTGACTATTCAAACATGCAAGTTCACCAGCTTTTACAAGCCATGGCACGTCCAACTCATACGCTGGTGCCTCTTCACAACACAAAGGTGTCATAGTGCTTCTGATGGGATGCGCTTGAAGATGTGGAAGACTGGCTAGACCAGTTTGAACTGGAGGCAAAGTTCAATCAGAGGAGCATGGACCAGAAGATTTGCAACATTTATTTTGCCCTTCAGGATTGTGGTAGAACGTCGTTTTGAAATGTACGAGGCTGGCTTATTCACACGGAATGACCTCCACCGACAGCTGGTAGACACATTTGGGAGCGCTGATGGACGAGACCATGCACAGCGCCTGCTTGAAGTGCGCGTCCAGAAGCCCAATTATGGCCTAGCTACACTGGCGGAAGACATGGTTCTCCTTTTTCGCCGTGCTCTTTGCAGTTTATTGTGCACCATCGGACTAGTTTTGCGCTTGTAAAGCAAACTGCTGTGCCTGTATATTTTCCATACGCCTTCTCTCACATCGTCACCCATCACGATCTTCTTTCTTCTCCCCTGCCCATTCACCAGCGCAGAGTAGCAGTCAAGATTTGAACCATCCCGGCCAAACTCTCTGCCTTTCCATTCAATAAATCCATCTATCTATCTAGTACGAGGGAGCCAAGAAATTTACTGCATCTCATGCACGGTGTCAAAGAGCAGGTGTTTGCCGGCTTGGTGCGCAACCTACCAAAATCCGTGACTGAGTTCGTCAAGGGCGCTACAGCTATAGAGCGAGCCGTCTAAAAACAGTGCCGCCATTACAACACACCCTTCGCCGATAGGGCCACTCTTCGAGAACTCATTCAAGAAAAATGTCCTTAATGAGCTGCAGCGAATTACGGCTACGAAGGCTCAGTCACCGAGGCCGTCACAGAAGCTGTCAGGAACGATATTCAGTCCGTCGCCCTGTCACCATCTATACCACACAACGGGTCTCACCCTATCGACAATGCGGCAGATTTTTCGAACTATACCACGCGCCACACTCCGTCAGCTACAGGGCCGTCATTACTGCTCCTTACCACTAGCCGCACACTGGGAGCTATGCGGCAGTTAATAACAGAAGAACATTGGGTCAATTTTGAGCAAGGTATAAATAGCACTGGGGCATTACACGGCCTGAGAAGGCTTGACCTATAGCACTCCTGACTAAATATGTAAAATAAATGCGATTTGCTCCAAGTAGCCTTGCTTAGAGAAAGCGATGAAGAACACGCAAGCTTCGTCTGTAAGGGTATGAAGCGAGAGCGTAGGATACCATGCCACATGTAAAAACTCGGTTTGTCGAATCTGCATCACTATGCCTGTGTAGACAAGAGGTAATGTGAATGTGAAGACCTAGGCAGGCTGATTCTGATATTGCCCTCCCAAATGAAAGAAGCAGCCCGTGTTGGCAGTTCCTGCCATCCGTTATGTCAGGCAACCCTGAAGTCCAGTTAGTGCTAGGCCATCTCAGCTCCATTCTACCGCCAGCTAGCCCATGCTAGTGACAGATCGCTCACAAAGCCAGTGCCGAGCGCCGGCGCTGGAGTTTCGGGGAACGCGGCTTTTAAAACTATCACGTTAAAGTTTGGCGTTGCCATTGTCGAAGGTTTGAGCAGAAAATCACAGTTGTTTTTGTGGCAGCTGGTAGTTGGCAGGTTACATGGTCATGCCGTGACTGCTCTTTGGGTTACGTGACGTCAAGAGACCTCATGGCACTTTGTCTACATAGCTGACTTGGGTGGAGGAACTAATCATCACCAAAACTTAGAAGACGGACATTGTCTCCCCCAATATTTTTTGCGACGGCATGCATTAACTAATGTAATGTTTTTATGTTTCGTAGGAGCCATAACTGAGAGGGACGCTGGGTACGAAATGCAGTAGGCCTATGTAGAAATAAGATGCAGCAGTTGTGTAAAACAAAGAGAGAAATCGATAAAACAAAGCACATAAAAGCCAGAACAGTAGGGAAATAATTACCGACGTGATTCAGGGCGCATTCTATAATTTACGTTGAACTCATAGGTGCAGTCATGGTGGGACGCTCCTATGCTGTGGAAAGCACATGACCTTTATGAGGAAGGAGAAGTGGCACCATGGTGGCACGGATGTATTGGCCTAGAGATCGGGCAGAGTCGCCACCTTGCGGCTCAGCGGCAAAACCTACTCAGTGTGGATGCGTTTTCGCGACGCGTGCCAGCCCGCAGTTATTTACGCGCTCGCATGCGGAGTGTACAGGAGTGTTTTTGTTTGTTTCGCGGTTCCTGTGAGCTTTTGCTTATCTATATGCATCTTGCAAAATAAATATGAACAGTCTATAACCCCACGCTTCTTTAAAATATATATATATACTTGTCCGTATCGAGCATGTCATGCTTCGATAAGGACATCATCCATCGCGGTCTTCGGCCCTTGAGATCCTTTGACATGCAATGTCTCAAACGAAGTGGTGCTGTCGTTACCGCCGTGTCAAAGCAAAACAGGTCGTTGCCGTCAATAAACGTTAATGCAAACGCTCAGAAATCGCATATTCCCGTTTCTGTTTGGAATACCGCAGCTACTAAAACATATGCCACCGCAGACTGCTTCATATTGCAAAATGCAGTTTGAACAGGCCACTCTATGTCTCCTATACCGTCTGTATGCACGATAGAGTTGTGTGAGTACTTTTTTTGCTTTTAAACCTCTGTTGCGGTGACCCAATGGAAAGGGCGCTCGACTGCTGATTTCAAGACGGGGGATTCAATCACGACCATTTCGAACAGCGTTCCTCTGCTGTGGGATTTCACTGCACAATAAACAATCCCACGCGGTAAATGTGGTGATAATGAAAAAAAAAACGACACCAAAACCACCCTCTCCAACCATCCGTCATAGCCGATGCCGCTTTCATGCGTTAAACCCGGGCCAATATGCATTTCTTTTCTTTTCTTTTGTTGTTGAAGGCTTCTGTGGATCCGTAAATTTTCAGTGATCACATTTTGCTTTAGATAAATGCTCGAATGTTTCGGAAACATATTCCCTTCACCTAAATGTTACCCTAAATATACCATAATACACCTAGATCAATGTACTTTACTGGTAGCCTATTATAATCGTTATTTCCTTTTTCGTCCTAGTACTGTGTTCCGACAAAACTCGTAATTTCTGACAAGGGGGTAAAACAGCTTCATGCGGGCTTAAATATCAGTGTTTAGTTTGGGAATAAATACATTTTTATAGTCGCATGATAAGAAGACCTCCATTTATTTCGGAATAGTTTTATATCCGGCATCTGTTTTGGAAGAAACCCTAATATTTTACTTCGCATATGATTTAGTCACTGCTAAATAATTAGTGATAAAGAAATTTTCAGCCTGTAAAATTGCTTCCCAGAACACGACAGTGCCCATGCGCAGTTTATAACGAGGTCTTCGCAGCGAGTAATTCGCAGCTTGCACTTTAACGTTACTGAAAATTAATCGCTGATTATTGTAAATTCTGTCAAGTGTGTAAAAGTTCTCTCACAGGGTGAAATTTACTCGCATTGCAAAACAAAGTAATTACACTACTAATTTGCCGTTATATATTAACGTCACACACATAACAAATCCCTTATACTTTCCTCGGTTCAGGAAATCATTTACAGTTGGTGGCGCATGCATTAATACACTATAACATTCGATGACAGTGGCCGCAAAAAAGCATCTCGGCAAATTCAATCCAAATCTGCACTGTACACGTGAACAATCAGCTTTCCTGCGCGGCGAGGTTTCCTGTATAGTGTCGGCGTGATCTCATTTTTGGGGAATACTTGTGAGTGGTTGTCACGGCCGTAGTTGATGTGCACTCAGTCTAAAGCAACTCATCATGCAGTGCGTTGCCAATGCTACATTTAACCTGCTTAATCCTCGAGTTAAGTACAATATAATGAACCAGGCTTTCTCGATTCAATCTAAATTACTGCAGGTCAGAGCACGAACCGTGTATCGGCGTGGGCTTGACACTAAATTCGCCGGTCTCACTCGCGTAAGACACGTGCAAACTGCTTAAAAGTCGATAACAAAAACAAAGTTGTCATTAGGCAGGCCCAAGCATTAGGCGCGTGAGAACGTGCAAAGTAAATCTAGATGACTGGTGGTTGCGTGCTTTGTTTTCCTAAAATCCGCTCTTCTTCTGCTGCATTGGCGAAATCCCCTGGCTGTTTTTGTGCAATATTGTAGAAATACTGCAGAAGGCACGTTTTTATCGCCAACAAACCCGCCGTAAACTCGGAAGCAGTCCTACGCAGCGTGCGTTTCAGTGAGCGCCGCCGGCTGCCGATCCACACTACGGGAGTGACGGTGGCGCCACCTCATGGTCGATCTCGCGGCGAATACTGGCAGCTCATTCGAAACGAACCAGTATTTAGTATCTTTATTTGTACCTAATGAATTGAATATTTTTCTTTGTTGCATGTCTGAATCTTTATTGTTGCGATTGCTTCCAACAGGCCGGACTACCTCTTTCTGTATTTTTAGCTACATATATTTGATATCTCGGCATGACCGCTTGCTCATTTTATTTGCTCCGACTTTGTGGGGTTCTCTACGGGGCTGCGGCTCCGCTCTCAGACCAAACAACGCTCCGCTAGCTCTCAGACCACAGTGGTGGCCTCTATGAACAACACGAACACCGAGGACCAAAGGGTAAACCGGTTTAATGGTTTTCCTCAGCTGCGCACGCGCAATCAACCAATTCAGTTCACCTGATGCCAGTCCCTGCTTTTCCGGACGCGTCCGCTCAGCTGGCTCGTCCGGTCCGTTCTGTCAGAGGTTGCACACCACCACGCACACCACACACGCACTCGCTCTCCCCGAAAACCACACCCAGCCAACACATTGTGCTCTTCCCCTGCCACAGCAGTCGAAGGAGAGAGGAGGAAGGAGGCTGTCACGTGATGCAGAGAGGAGAGGCCACACCTCACCCTCGCCGCCGCGTCGTAGCCAGGAGGGGAAGTGGCGGCGATTTGTTCCTTCCCACACCCCTCCTACCTCAATCGAGGCGTCCGCACGGGGGTGCAGGCGCGCGTCGCTTCCACCCTTTGTGCCTTGGTCTGGCTTTTCGGTTATTCCTAGTGCCGCAATTCCTAGTGGGCACAACCTAGTGCCGCTGGACAGTAGGTTGTGCCCCGGAGAGGCAGGCTCTGCATTTGGGATCGTAGTCGCTGCTGCCGGAGTGAAGGCGCGAAGTTCGAAAGCTGGAATCGTGGTGCGCCGCTTGCTTCAAGCAGCGTCGACGCCCAGGGATTGTCAAACAGGGCAGGAGGCAGGGCTCGTTCATCTTCTCCAGCCAGGGTTGAACAGACTTACTCAGGTTCGGGAAAGCCCAGACTGCGGCGGGAGCGGTCAGAGTGCACCGGTATCTCCTCGCCATCCCGTTCGTTATTCGGTCGAGCCCGAATGCACGCTGCTCCAAGAGATTTTTCAGGCTGGCGCAGCCACAGGGCGCGCTGTCTAAACATCACCTTCGCCGCACTCACCGCCTGAATGCAGAGAGCATGGCCCATGCACCCGGAGTGCCGGTGTAATAAATAAGGCCAGTCGGCGGGCTAGGTCCCTCTGAACGTGCTCAGCACAGGCTTCGCGTAAAGGAACACTGCCGGCTTGTGTATCGACACGCGCCGGATAAACAAGAGACCTCTCGTGCCCTTCCGGCTGACATTAGGCGACTTCGCCTACCTTCCGCACTGTAACATCTCGGAAAGGACTGCATTCCCTTGCATGCGCTTCCGCGCGAACTCGCGCGTCTGGCGTTCCTCCCTCAACAGCTCGAATGCGAACTGTGCAAGCAAGGACCGCGTTTGAGGCCTGCATGGGCCCTCTCACGCATGCTGCCTCAACGATTTCGCTGGCTGCGGGTGTTATAGCGATGCCGGTAGAGACTGCTCTCAGCGTCGCCCGCCTTGGCGCTCTCCGGAACGAGAGGCGTTTCAGCTTCCGCAGCATCTCTCTGGAAATACTGCTTCAGCTCTCCCACATGAATGGGTCCGTTTACTCGGCCCGAGTGCGGGTCTTTTAGTCGGTAAATCAGCCGCGACTGTTTCTCTGCGATCACAAAGGGCCCGACCCATCGGGGCGCAAGGCCGGCCGCGAATCCCGCGAATGCATCGCTGAGAACATGATTTTGTCTCAGAACCGTGTCTCCCAAATGGAACTCAAGGTCCCTGTGGGCTTGGTCGTAGCTCGCCTTTTGGCTTGCTCTGGCCCTCGCACGGCTGCGGCTCGCCTCCTTAATAGCATTGGCCAAACGCTCTCGTAATCGCCGTGCGTAGTCGTCGACATTGGCCTCGACCTTGCGAACATCGCTCGACCTATGGGTCAGGACCGTGTCCGTTGGCGTGTTCAGCTGCCTGCCAAACATGAGAAAAGCCGGCGTGAAGCCGGTCGAGCGATTTACACTCGTGCGCAGAGTGAAGTATATGGCATCCAAGTGCTCATCCCAATCATTTTGCGACCTCGCATAAGCACCCAGGAGCGGATTGATATCCCGGTTACGGGGCTTTCTCACATTGGACTGGGGATGATAGCACGTGGTTTTCTGCTGCCGTACACTTATTGCCGCGCGCGTATCACGAAACACCTTCGACATGAAATACGTGGCGTTGTCGGTTATCAGTCGCTCTGGAAACCCAAAACGACAAAACACCTCCGACAGCTTTCCCAAGATCTCCCGGACAGTAGCTTTCCGCAGCTGATACAGTTCAGCGAAAGCGCTGAAATGGCACGTAACGACGAGCGCGTATTTGTACCCCTTTTTGCTGCGCGGCAGCGGCACCATCATATCGCACGCCAGGATTTGCCATGGCTTCATGCTTATGATGGGCTTGAATAAGCCAGGTAGTTTGCCACCTCGAGGCTTCCTCTCTTGGCAGATGTGGCATACGTCAGCCTTCATTCCGGGAAAGGTAGCGAACCGACAAAGCTTTCGCCATGTCTTTGGGGCGCGGCGCAGTTTGCGCGGAATCACAACTTTAAAGCACTCACTGGAGGCTTCTTTGTCTGGCACGTATTTTAGCAAAGCTGCTTCACAGTCTAGCAGGACGTTCTTCAACTCACTCGTAGCAATACCAGCTACACTACAGTTAGCGCCAACCACACTACCATTGGCTTCACAGCGCAATTTGGCCTGAGTTTCAGAACATCCCTCTCTTCGCTAAGACAATTGATTAACTCCTGATAGTACGAGTCTTCCTGCTTAGCTCTGAGAAGCTCTTCTCTTCTGAACGCAACTTCGAGGGGGACTACTGCTCCCACGAAGCGCACGTGCTTTCGGGGCTCCGGAGGCGGGCTGCTGCCCGCTGTGCGCTCCCTACGCAGAGGGGAAGACAGCTGCCCTTTCATCTCCTCCTCGTCTTCGCCTGCCGGTTGGGTGTCAGTGACCGGCGCCCATGACAGCGCGTCCGCGACTGCATTAGCAGTCCCTTCCCGGTAGCGCACTTCGAACTCGAAGTGTCATAGTGTCAGGGCCCACCGCGCAAGCCGACCGCTGGGCTCGCGCAGGCGTTTCAGCCATGTTAAGGCCATCCCTTACGGAAATCCCATATCTGCTCCAGATATGGAACATATGCTGCCAGATACAAATATATGAGGCAGCAAATAAGACCTTATCTGGGCCAGATAAGGTCATATATGTGCAAAATGTTGCCCTTATATGGCTCAGATTTGGCCATATCATGCAACATATAATCCATATCTGAACGGGTAGCGGGACCTTATATGGCTTGATCAGGGGCATATATGGTATCCTCGCGACCTTATGTGGCCTGATAAAGGGCAGATATGGCATCGTCACGACCTTATATAGACAGACAAAGGCCATATATGCCTGGCGTCAACAGGAACCTCATCGGGGCCTTAATTATGTAGGCGCCATAGTTATTGTATATTAGCAATATATGGCCTTCGTCTACCTTCTGCAAATAACCAATATTGGCATCATGTGGTCGAGCTTCAATTTTTCTACACTCAGCATGGCCTGCACGCTTAGTGTTAAATGTATCCAATTTAGAAAACTCCTAATATTTCAAATATTCTGCAGATTTCGCTGCACTATAATTATTACACCATGTGTTCCTTAATCCACGAGGGTGCTGGGTTATAGCTACATGCTCCTCTTTCCGCCTGCTAACTCACATTTTCATTTAAAATGCGGCCGCGGTCCGGTGCACAAAAGCATGGTCGGTTAAGTTGAGCGATTCAAAATATCAAGAAAATGATGGCAGGTCAGTATACGGCCCCCTCCGCGCTGTCAGACGGTGACTCACCCTCAGCTACAGCTGGCGGTTGCTTCGTCGAGGGCCGCAGTGGCTAGACAGTGACTCCTCCTCTCCTGCGTTCCCCTCTTCCCTCTCAGACAGCGGCGGGCCCTGCGTCGCTGGCTCGCATTTCATCTCTCCTCCTCGCTGCCACGCTCTATACCGCGTAGGCCGCGAGCTCTCCGTTTTGTGTGTGCTTACTTCTTTGCCCTCCCCCTTTCAACTCCGTGCGCCTAAGCACTTGGTATCTCGTTCCTTTTCGGTGGCAGACATCGGAGTTCGGTGCGGCTGTCGGACGTGTTGCATGTTGTGTATGCTCGTGTGTGTGTGTGTGCCAGCGCCTGTTCGCTATTAGCTGTGTGCATGTAACAAAAATGCGCCAGCAAACCTACAAGAGCTTCAGTCTGACCGTCGACACAGAGGAAATTACTGTGTCCCACTGCGGGTGGAAGCTACCTCCCCAGCCTTGGCAGCGAACCTGATAGACGATTGAATTTCTTGGGGCTTCTGCCCTGGGTGGCCCGGCCAAATCTTCACCGTTGTGTCGGATCGCACCCTCATCGTGCCGCCTCATCTTCACGCCCGATCACCAAAACCGTGAGCGTGAGACTTCTTGTCGGGAACTAGCACTTGCCAGCCTCAGGATATTGTTCACTTTATTATTTTGATGGAAAATTAATTTTCCGATCAGTAAATTGGATGGTAATTGCCATTTTGTGATATTTTTCATACATTTCGTTGCTTATTTGTCTTTCGCTCCAGCAATTTTGATAAATTTCAGTGGGTGGATAGGGTCCTTCGTTATTTATTATTATTATTATTATTATTATTATTATTATTATTATTATTTGCACTACCTAAGTAGCTTCATGCTTGATTTGGTTTAGGGGCAGAGCTGTCGCTGTCATGAGAAATGCTATCGGACATGCCTTTTTCGTTTTCTCTCCTAATTTGAAAAGCAACCACGAGTTAGGCGCGTTCACTCATTTTACACTGCAGTCTCTGCTTAAGGTAAAACCAGTACTTCCTGACAACCTATATGTACTTTGCTATGGTTTAGCTATTATCAGCAGTCCTAGCAGTGCGTGTTTTATCCCCCTACGGTTTAGCGGTACCTTTTCCGGGTGTCGACAAACCTTTAAATTCCATTTTAATAGTCTAGTTCGATTATTACCCGTTTATTTTATTTAGCTTAGCAAGTAAACCAGCTCAAACTAAAAGCATTTACTGGTTAAAGCTGTGTGTGTAAAAGAGTAGAATAAAAATAATATCTAATTCAATAGGTTAATGTATTTCACTTTATCTTTTCGTGTAGACATTATTCTGTTCAGATATCTCATTAGTTATAGTATCGCGCATAAATGAGTAGAATCTTATTATTTACTAACGGATGAGCATGTCTTTGACCCTCGGTATACACACGTAATTCAGGACCGCCTTTAAGCGATTCCATATATGCAAGGAAAAAAGAAAACCTGTGGTTTCAAAGCTATTTTCCTGTAAGGTTTGAAATAAAAGGAGAAATTCAGGTTTCCCTAGGCAAACTTGGTTGAGTGTGTGTTTAGCTGGAATACTGAAATTGTTTTGTGTGTGTTGTAATAAAGTGTTATGTCGATATGCAGATATATATATCTATACTTCAAAACCTACCTGCATGCGGGCTATATCTTTAAATCAGGAATTGGGTAGATAAGGCATATCTGACCAGATATGCCTTATCTGGAACTCGAAATCAGGAATTGGGCAGATCAGACATATACAACCAGATATGCCTTATCTGGTACTCGAAATCAGGAATTGGGCAGATATGCCTTATCTGGCCTAGATCTGTCTTAATATACCATATCTGCCCAATTCCTGATATACCTGATCTGGATTTTTTTATAAGTCCAGATATGGCATTTCCGTAAGGGATGTGGTCGGTCTCGACCGTGAACCTTGTTCCTTCTACGTGCATTTTGAAACGTCGCAATGCGTAGATAATGGCCAAACATTCCTTTTTCGTCGCTGAGTAATTGCGTTCTGCCGGCGAAAGCACGCGGCTCGCAAACGACACTGATCGCAGCTGATCCCCATCCATCTGGAGGAGTACAGCGCCCACTCCGATATCACAGGATCGGTCTGGTTAACGAACGGCTTGTTTAGGTCAGGCAGCTTCAGAGATGCTGTCTCAGCGATGGCGTGCGAGAGCTGGCGAAAGCTCCTTTCCTGTTCATCTCCGCACTGCCAACGGGAAAACTTTCTTAGCAATTGTGCCAAAGGCGCTTGCAGGCGCGCACAGTTTGGAATGAACTGTCGTTAGTATCCCACCATACCGAGATATTGGCGAACAGCGCTGACAACTGTAGCCGCAGGAAGCTCCAGGAGCGCCCGAAGTTTCTCTGGGTCAGGAGACACCTGCCCCCGTTCAACTCGATATCCAAGCATGCTCACCTGAGCCTGGCATATCTGCGCCTGTGCGGAATTGAGTGTAAGGCCAGCGGAACTGAGCTTTTCCAGAACGTCTCTGAGGTGATCGAGGTGTTCCTCGAATGTGTGGGAATAGACGATCACATCGTCCAGGTAGGCGAGGGCGTGCTGCCATCGGGCATCGCCGAGTACGCGGTCCATTAGACTCTGGAATGTTCTCGGCGCTCCGGACAATCCAAAGGGTATTCTTTTGAAGTGGAAAAGTCCTCTGTGACATGAGAACGCCGTTTTGTACTCATCGCCTGGTCGCATTTCGACCTCAGATACCTCTTGCTGGCGTCAAGTATTGAAAAGAACTGAGCGCCGCCAAGAATGGAAATATTCTCGTCCATTCTCGGAAAGGGGTATGCATCTTTAACCGTGGCCTCGTTCAGACCTCGATAGTCCACGCGCAAGCGCAAAGTGCGGTCTTTCATTTGCACGAGCACCACTGGGCTACCCCCATGGACTTTGAAAACAGCATATAAGACCAGTATCGAGCGACACCTGGAGCGCCTCATCTATCGCTGGCCTTTTAGCAGTGCTGACGGGTCTTGGGTTACATTTCCAGGGCGGCGCGTCACCCGTATTTATGCGGTGCTATACCAGATTGGTACATCCCGGCTGGTCTGTGAACATCTCATCAAAGTTGTGTAGCAACAACAAGAGTCGGTCACGTTGGTGCTCTGTTAGCGCACCGGCATCGGCAAACAAGCTCTGCATTTTCCTTTCCGAATGCGGATGAAAATTGTGCTGACAGGCCGCCGCTGCTGATCGCGGCAGCTGACACGGAAACCCACTGTCTCTTTTTCCGCCGCCAGTATGCGTTTTCTTCTCCGACTGCGGAGAGGGAGCATAGAGACGGGCAGCCCTAACCGAGCTCGGTCGGGGGGGGGGGGGGGGCGGCGAACAGCGCTCATAGGAGGTATGCCTCCCGTCAGCGAGCGGATCGGCCGTGCGCGTTAACAACGATTGCGTTGTAACCGGCAGTTCGGCGAATGGCCTGAGCGGGGCACACGGGCTCTCCCGAATACCCCCACTGGCGATATCGATCACCAGTCCAGTTTTAGCCAAGAACTCTCGGTCTAGGATAACTAGTACTGTCAGGCCAGGCAGATGAACAAAGCGCATTCTGCGTACATGCTTATCGAAGCGCACTACGAGCCGAATGTCAGCGCAGGAGCGCAGCTCCCCGCTAGCAAGCAGGAGGGGCGTTCTTCGCGGTCGCATCCGAATGGACCGCTGTCGGAGCTGGGAAAAGACCGCGTCTCCAATCAGCGAAATGCTTGCACCCATGTCCAGCAGTGCCTTAAATGTTGCTTCCGCTACGGCGAGGTCTACAAAAGGCGCTGGCGTGTTAGTTGGCTCTCGAACTTTGAATGCTGACGTGACGGGTACAGGCTTCCGAGCGTTTTCAGCCTCCGCCGGTGCTGCTACCGGCGACCTGCCTTGTTTCCCGATTTGGGACAGTTTCTGGCTATGTGTCCAGTTTGGCCACAGCTGAAGCAGCGCACAGATCGCCATGCTTGTTGCTGCGACGCTCGGCGGGTTTCAGAGGCACTCTGACCGTCTGGCAGCCCACCGGGGGTGCGTTTTGAGTAGGTGCGGACTTTCGCGGCTGAACCCCGGTGAACTCACGGTGGTAGAAATCAGCACTGGGCATCCGGTACCCAAAGGGATCCAGGGCGTGATCCGATATTTCGAGCGCAACGGCTCGCTCGTGAACCCACTTGCCTCAGGAGTGTACTCACTCCTTACCGTTGGGGCGCCGCTCCAGGCACACCTCGGCTCTAGTGAGTCTCTAGCCGGAGGCGGGGGCCGGTATTTACGGGCCGCAGAAATCTCAGCCTGGACTCTGCGAGCTTCAATGGCAAGCTTGTTCAGGTCGCTGCATTGGCAGCTACTCAAGTAAATGGCAAATGTGGGGTGGCACTGGCGGAGGATGCGTTCCACTCGCTCCGAATGCGAAGCTTCCGTGTCGGCGTGCTCGTACAATTCCCGCATCGCTCGTACGAACTCTACAAGCGATTCATCAGGTGCCTGTGTCCGCAGCTCCCGTTGTCGCCGCATTCGCTGCTTGTAATCGTACGGAAGGAACTCCTCAAAGAACAAGCGTCGAAAGTCAGACATAGTGCTCGCTTTGTGGCCTACCAATAGGTACCACCGGGCGGCTTGATCGACGAGTGCAATTTGCACAGCTCGTCTCAGAATATCGCTCTCGCTCCGGTCACTCGCAAGCTCATACCGGCGCAAGGCCAGTAGGAAGTCATTTGCGCTCTGTGTGTCGCTGTAGCTACTGTATGTCGGTATCGGTACGCCGATCCAAGGGCCAGCCGAGTGCGCCTGCTTCAGCAGCTGTTCCACAGCGGATGCGAGGACGTTTGCGGCATCTCCCTCCGGGTGACATACTGCGCGCTCACTAGCCATCGGGTGTGATGCGCGTGCCGCTGTTGCGGGCGTTCTCCGATCGGGGCCAATGGGCCATTCCGACTGAATACCGGGGGGAATAAAGCCTTCGCCAGGGGGCGGCAGCTTGTGATGCAACTCGGGATCTCCCGATGTTGGGTACGCTGCATGAAGATGTCAAAGTATGCAAAGGAGTAAGACAAGACTGTCCTGTGTCACCGCTGCTGTTCATGGTTTATATGATAAACCTGGAACGGAGGACACAAGACAGTAACCTGGGTTTTAACCTTTCATATAGATTAGGTGGAAAGGCGGTAAAGCAGCGCCTCCCCGGTTTGATGTATGCAGACGATATTATTCTGCTAACTGAGAGTCTAGAAGAATTGAAAACTCTAGGTACGTATTGCGGTGACGAAGGGGACGCTCTAGGCTTCCGTTTTAGCACAGTTAAGTCGGGTCTGATAATTTTCAATGGCTACACTGATAAGGGTTTTAAAATAAAAGGCCATTAAATACCCAGATTAGCAGAATATAAATATCTGAGGTATGGGTAAACGAAGGATTAGCATACATTGGAAAGCATGAGAAATCACTTCAGGTTAAATGGCGAAGAAATGCCGGGATAATGAAGCATAGGGCATTGTGAGGATAAACAGGTATGAGGTTTTGAGGGGTATTTAGAAAGGAATTATGGTGCCCAGGCTTACTTTCGGAAATGCGGTTTTGGGCCTAAAATCAGAGGTACAGTCGACATTAGAATTAAACCAGAGAGCCGTTGGATGATTAGCACTAGGTGCCCACGGCGAACCCACAAATGAGGCGGTACAGAGAGATATGGGCTGGGAATCTCTCGAAGCACGGGAAGCTCAGAGTAAAATATTATATTAGGAACGTCTGAGGAAACTTGACAGTAACAAATGGGCTGCTAAAGTATTTAAATACCTGTACTTAAAAAGCATTGACTCACAATGGAGGAAAAGAACTAGGGAACTAACTAGTAAATATGCTAGTCACAAGAACGGAGAAATAAATAACATTAAGCAACAGGTGAAAAACAAAGAAGGTAAAGATTGGATAAATTCGATGGAAAAGAAATAGTGTGGATTACACCGAAAGCGGAAAATGAAGATCAGGAAGGAACTTTCTTTGATAACTGAAGAGGCAGTGTCCTACTTTTTGAAGATAGATCAGGGTGCCTTAGAACACGCAGCAGCAAAAAGAAATTTAACAATGAAGATGACGCATGTGCTGTATGTGGTAACTCCAGTGAAACAATTGACCGTATTAAACTCGAATGTAATGGTATCCATCCGGAAGTCGATGCAGGCGCAGTCACTGTTCCTGAAGCTCTGGGGTTTAGAGATACCAGTGGCCGGGTGAATTAACCGGCGATGGAAACTATCAAAAAACGACTGGAAGATTGGTGGCTTAAAAGCAGAGAAGTGACATAGTGTTAGTAATGTG
Source organism: Amblyomma maculatum (assembly GCF_055883805.1). NCBI lineage: Eukaryota > Metazoa > Arthropoda > Arachnida > Ixodida > Ixodidae > Amblyomma > Amblyomma maculatum. The sequence goes on from NC_139350.1 coordinate 16,742,231, forward strand.
GAAACAAAAATTTAATAAATAGAATGATGGTTTAGTTAACCAATTTAAAACAATAATTAAGATATAGGGAGAAAAATGAGCATGATAGCTATTGCTACCACCTCGTTTCAAAGGGGACGCTCTTATATTCCATCCATCCATGGCGGCCACGTTTGTACAACACTGTAAAGTGGAACTCCTGAAGGCATAATGCCTAGCGGGCCAACCGACCGCAGCAGTCGCCTAGATTCGCCAGCCAGCAAAGCGAGTGATGATCGGTCGTGACTGTAAAGGCAGGCCCATAAAGGTAGGAGCGAAAGCGCTGTACGCCAAAAACGACGGCATGGCACTCTTGCTCCGTGACGGTATAGTTGCGTTAAGACTTGCTAAGGGTGCGACTTGTGTAAGCGACAACGTGTTGGTTTCCGTAATGCCGTTGTATGAGCACATCACCAACGCCGATGCCACTTGCGTCAGTGTGGAGTTCTGTGGGAGCTGTCGGACTGAAATGATGCAGTATGAGTCGCGAGGTGCGAAGAAACTTGAGCTGCGAAACGCAGAATCACATTAATGAGTTCATTTGAAAGGTATATCTTTCTGCAATAGGCATGTGACCGGGTAGGCTACGTCAGCAAACTTAGGGATGAAGCCTCGAATGTAAGAGCTAAGTACCAGGAAGCTCCTGAGTTCTTACAGAGACTTGGGTTCTTTGATGCAGCTGACAACTTCAATATTCTGTGGGTCAGGGCTAACACCGCCTTTGTCAACCAAATGCCCAAGCACAACGATTCGTCGACCTCAATTAGCCAATATCCGCTCTTCAGGTCCATCGATGAGAAGTACCTTGCATTGCAGAGCCGGTCGAGAGTGTTGTCGATGCGGGGAAGCGGGTAGACATCCTTCTTAGTTATGCTATTAAAGCGGCGGTTATGAAAGCAGAAGCGAAGTGTGCCGTCTTTCTTCACCAAAACAACTGGTGCCGCCCAGGGGCTCTTAGATGGCTGGATTAGGTCATCACGCAGCATTTCCTCAACATGATTGCGTATGGCGTGGCGTTCTCACGGCGATACACAATAGGGACTTTGGCGCAGAGGTCGGGTGTGTTCGTCCGTTATAATGCGGTGCTTGGCCAGTGGTGTTTGTCGTGCCTTCGATGATGACGAGAAGCACTCCCTGTAGCTTCAAAGAAGACTGAGAATCTATTCTTTCCTGCTGTGGGTCAAAGGTGGGCTGATGCAAAATGTGGGCTGACGGAGTTGGTCCGGTGCATCTTCCAGGGGTTGGTCGTGGATGGCGAATACATCTTCGAGGTCCGCTAATTCGTCGAGAAAAGCGATTGTCGTGCCCTTATTCAGATGCCGGTATTCTTCGGTGAAGTTTGTTACCAGCACCTGAGCTTGACCTCTTCGGAATTTCGCGATGCCTCTTGCGATGCCGACACCTCGTTCCAAGAGCAATTGGATATTTCCTTCGGCGATTCCTTCAGCGATTTCGATGTTTGCGCTACCTAAGCAGACTGCGAGGCTTGATAAGGGCGGCATGGTCAATTCTCCATCGAAAACGTTTAGAGCGATGTGTTGCGTCGAAGTCGTCGTACCAGGTATGACTTTGTCTGCAAAGAGCTTGATGAGCTTGGATCGCTGGTCGATGATAGCACCATGTTCATTTAGAAAGTCCATGCCTAAAATCACGTCACGGAAGCAAGACCACAAAGCTGGTGGAGTAAGTACGCCCATTTACGGTTATTCTTGCAGTACATCATCCCGATGGAGTAATCAGGTTGCCACCTGCAGTGCGAATCAGCAGGCCATCCCATGCGGTCGTAAATTTATTGAGCTGGGAGGCTAACGGTTCACTGATAACTGAACAGTCAGCTCCGTTGTCTACTAGGGCAATGACTCTGCGGTCGTCGACATAAACTTCAAGGTCACTTGATCGCGTCCTCGCTTTCCACGTGGGTCTTGGTGTCCGATCTCGGCTCCTTTGTTTCTTCAGGCCATGGCTGGGACATACCGTTGATACTTCGCTGGGCGGCGCTGTCAGCTTGTATTCTAGACGTGTTGTCTTCGATGCCGTCATTTGGAGCGGCGGTGACATAGCTGCGTCGTCGTTAGTTGTTGTCGGCGCGGAGGATGTTTGTCTTTTCGCCGTTAAGCAACCTCACCTCCAAAGGTTAATGCCTTTAGTTTCTCCTACTGGGGCTAGGAGACCGTCCTTGCACGAAACCGCGGCCCGGCGACGCAAATCGGGCATCGTATGGCGATGGTGAGCTTGACAGACCCCTTGGCGACGAGTGCTCTCCGCAGCGCAGTGCGTCGTTGATATCCTGTGGTCTCTCGCCAGGACAGGGTCGTAGGGCGTCGAGAGCGAAACCACAGTGGCTGATCCGCGTGTACGGGCAGTGACGGAAGGTGCGTCTTGCCTCGCCACAATGGAAGCAGAGCGGTCGGTTGTTAGATGTCCTCCAGGCGTCGCATTTTCTGGGGCTTGGAGATCGTTGGTAGACTTGGCGGGTGGGGGCCAAGGAGCGGCGATCAGGAGCTGGATGGTAGCGACGAGGGCTTGGGAGGTCGTGTCGGGGTGCAGGACGACATAATGCAGCGGCATAGGTCATCGCTGATGATTCATGCCTGGAGCCGTTGGAGTCGTCGCTCGAGGAACGCCCAGTGCCTGCTGGACGTCTTGACGGACAACGCCCGCGAGCGACGCCACCTGAGGTTGTTGTGATGATGGCAGCAATCGGCGGAGCTCCTCTCGCACGATCTCTTGGATGAGGGCCCGATAATTCTCTCCGCTTGAATATGCGCTGCGGTGGTGGCTTGAGTAGTCCGGTTGAAGTGGTCGCTCGTAATGGCGCATCGGGTTGTTCAACGTCTTCTCGATAGTAGACGCTTCCGTTTGAAATTCCGCCACAGTTCTTGGCGGATATCGCACAAGACCTCCAAAAGGCGACTCGTTAACGCCTCGAATTAAAAATTTGACTCTCACCTTTGTTGATGTTAAGGTCGGCGCGGCGGAAGAGGCGCTTCATCTCCTCAACGTATGCCAGGAAAGGCTCACTAGGGAGTTGAAGTCTTGATTGAAGGAGGACCTGAGCTCTTTCTTTTCGGACAGAACTTGTAAAGGCCATCAACAACTCTGCTTTGAATGTCTCCCAATCCTTTAAAGAAGTCTCGTGGTTTTCGTACCAAACTTGGGCATGTCCTTGAAGAAAAAAACAGACTTACCTGAGTTTCGCAGCGTCGTTCCAGCCGTCGAATCCTGCCACACGGTCGAAAAGGTCCATGCAAACTTCCGCATCTTCACTGGGCAGTCCTTGGAAGATCGGGGGCTTTCGGTCTGCACGAAGATGGCTGGTGCTGTTGGCTGGCCATTTCCAAAGTTGATGCCTTCCGGAGTCGAACGGGGTCAGGCAGCAGACCATGTTCTGGTTGCAGGCCTTGGAGAAGGCGGCTGGCTCGGTGACCCGTAGGTTAGTCCCCCAGGGTGATAGGAACAAGACTGAGGTCTTCGCTTGAAGGATCAAGGGCAGCACCTCCACCGTATGTGACAAGGTGGTGACAAGGTCGATGACACAAATGTAGAGTCGGTGGCGGCACTGAAGAAATTCTTTATTGGGCTGACTTGCGCCCGCAAAAGAACTAAGCAACTCGGCGGCGGTGATAGCGACAAACGCGCTCGTCGATTGTCGAACTAAGAATGCCTGTCGCGCTCGTCAACGCTCAATTTAAAGGCAGCTCAGAACAATCTAGATAACGTCGCAAACTTCTACCTGCACAAGCAGGAACATTGTAGAAAGACACACTAGTGGCCGGAATCTTCGAGACAGATAGCGGTGCATCTTGCGCTACAACGAAACTGATAAAGGTGCGAATCGCGACATCGAGCATTAACAAACAAAGAATACAGAACTGATACGCGATCCAGAATCAGAGTGATAAGGCCGTATGTCGGCGGCTATTAAAGAAAAACAAATACAGTTTTGAAGGTTTCGCGGCAATATGATGCCCAGATGAAGTAAGCAGGGGCAAGCCGAATTTAGTCTTGCCCGCTTGGTCCCTAAAGGAGGCCCTCATGGGTGCTTTTGAAACTAACCAGTAAGTATGCTGGTCCCAAGGACGAAGAAATAAAGAGCGTTAAGCAATAGATGAAAAACAGAGAAGGTAAAAATTGGAGAAATTCGGTGGAAAAGAAGCAGTGTGGAACTATACCGAACGTGGAAAAGGTAGATCAAGTAGGAAGCTTTGTTTGATAACTCAAGAGGCAGTGCCCTATTTTTGAAGCTAGATCAGGGCGCCTTAGAACAGACAGCTACAAAAAGAAATTTAACATAGAAGATGACACATGTGCAGTATGTGGTAAATCCACAGAAAAAATTTAACCATATTATACTCGAATGTGATGGTATCCATCCGGAAGTCGATGCAGGCGAAGTCACTCCACCTGAAGATCTGCGGTTTTGAGATATTAGTGGCCGGGTGAATGAACCTGCGGTGGAAGCTAGCAAAAAAGCGATTGGAAGATTGGTTAGTTAAAAGCACAGAACGGACATAGTGTTAGTAATGTAGAAAGGAAAATTCAATAATAGAATGATGGTATATTTAACCAATCTAAAATGTTAGTTAAGATATAGGGAGAAAAATCAGCATGACAGCATTTGCTACCACCCCATTTCAAAGTGGGCGCTCCGACATTTCTTCCATCCATCGTGGTTGCCCAAGCCCAATTTGCCCATACGGGCCCCCAGTGGGCTACATAATGTGTGCTACTTAGGATACGTTCGTGCTTCCACTTTCGTGTTGAAGGCGGTAGATCTTCAGTAGCAGGTATGAAGATGCACCGCAAGATCTTACGAGCTGCAGCGACTATTGCAGGTGCAAAAGCGACGCGATGCCCATATATAATCGTTAGCGCACACTTGGACGGCTTCATATTTTCGAGGTATTTGTGAAACAACGCGTGCTCTTTATATGCAGAAGAGTTGTACAATATGTTTGGTATCATACTTTTTTAGTGCGCTGGCTTGTCTGGCTGAGCTTCATCGATCGGCCCAGCTTCTGTTCAGAAGCGGAAATACTCGGCCCGGTGTCAGTACCAGAAAGGACGGGTTCGTAAGGTATTCGGTTAACTGACACAGGCTGAACCGTCATAAAACCGCGCCGAACTATGATTCTGGAAATTCCTGTATGTCCGTGGCCCTCATTTCAGAAAAAGCATGCAGGCTGGAAAAAGCTTGCAGAGATATAAAATAACACGAATGCATTTGAAAAACAAAAAAACATGAAAAGTTTCCACATGTCGCGATTCGCACTTCGGTCTTCACGATCACCAAGCACGCACTGTAACCATTACACCATGGAGGGATGTGGTTTTTTTCTGACATGCTATTTATTACACGTGGTTATATACGAAAAAGGTTATGTACACAGACTATTTACAAAGCATTCAGCCGTTGCTGAGCTGCCCAACAGAAAACACAACTAAAAGGCAGGCAAAGATAAACACTGTGTCACCGGCGGAAACTAATCAGGTTGAAAGTCATTTTCATCATAAATATCCTTCAGTTGCAGCATTATTCTGCTAAAATGGAGTCTAGGTGGAACAACAGGTTCACCGTTGCAATCCAACATGCGTGTCTTCCACAGGCTATCAAGTCCAATAAAGAAAACATGTCATATGTTACGTAATCAAATTGTGTAACAGCAAGATACCGCACACTGTATGAATTTAGAACAAAGTCTTTCTTTATAGTTTTTTGCAGCGCGTCCCAGACGAGAAATGCGTCTTTGCAAATAATGGTGCCGTGCTCAATTGTTTCAGGCACATGACACTGGCGGCAGTTTACAGATGATACAAAAATATTTTCCTATTGAGCCATGTGTTAACAGGTAGAGCTTTGGTATGTAATTTAAAGAAAATATTTTCTTGCAAGGAGAAATCTGCATTTTACGCACCCTCTTTAACACGTCGTGACCCTTACAACCAAAGTATAAAGAACGATACAGTGGTGGCGGAAAAAGCATTGCTATCACTTCCTTGTGGAGTATCTTGCGCGAAGAGAATATAAATACTCATTGGAGAATTGTACTGTAACAACCTCACCGAAGCATAAATTTTGTGCATAAATCCTAGTAACTGTGGGCTGTGACGGTTATATTTCTGTTTATGCAGTCGACATTTTTCTTTCGTACTAATTTTTTTGTAGGTGTAGAATTTGTGGTCGTAATTCACCTATCGCCCTTTAAACACGCAAAACCTTTTTCCCTGGCTATCAGGAAGTGTTATCCGCGTCCCGCATTTTACAATGCATTGCTTTCTTGCAGGCAAACATTAGAATGTCGCCATTTGTTAGTGCTGATGTGTTTTGTCGTCGTATTCGAACGCATGTATTTTTTGCTACATACAAAGATATAAGGTGCACCACCACTTGTAATACTGCTTGTTTTAGCTTCACCTGCTGCGAGCGGAGCACCGACTTCAATGAATTTACCTCCGACCAAGTGTTTTCACGTTGAACACGGCAAATCTTCAGTTGCAGATATGAACATGCACCTCAAGATCGCACAAGCTGTAGCGACTGTTGCAGGCATAAAAACAAACGCGATGCGCGTATTTCCTTGCTATCGCACACACCCACGGCCTCATATCTTCTAGGTATTTATGAAACAACGCGTACTCCCCATATACAGAAATGTTGTAATGTATAATACGGATGGTTTCATGCTTATGTAGCGCGCAGGCGTGTTCCGATGTGGTCATTCACGTTGAGCTTCACGATCTGCCCCGATCGTGTTGAGAAGCGGAAATACTCTATAATGTATCAGTTCCATTCATGACTGGTTTGTCCGGTTTCAGTTAAATTGGACATGGAATGTTCTGGATGTTGAGCTCAATACAGGACTGGTCCGCCCTGTTTCATATCCATACCAGACTGGGATGTCCTCTTTGAGATGCATGCTAGAAATTGTCTGTCCTGTATTAGCTCATTTCCTGACCGGATCCCTCGGATTGAGATTCATACCGGTAATGATCTGTCCTGTATAAACCTGTATAGGCTTCATACAGGACTTCTCTCACCTTTATGAAATTTATACGGGATAAGACAGTACCGTTTAAAACTCTTTGGCGCGATGTGGGATTTTCCATTAGGCTAATAACTGAAATTCGTCCATTCTATCGCAGTCAACTTGAGTACACGAAAGTTTGCTTTGTAAGTGGTAAAAAGCCGTTCCGCAAAACGAAAACAAGCAGACAGAAAGGCATATAAAAGCACTAGGAAGCAGGAATTACGCGCAGGGCACTGAAAAGCCTTCGCCGGAGACTGCTTGAGCATTCAAGCAAAAAGACAAACGAGAAAACAAAAATTTGCCGAGTCGGCGGCTGCGGCTTGAGAATGCGTACACGAAGGCAGACCCGGCCCCAATAAACCGACCGCACACTCAGACGCTTTGAAACACGGGAGGGAAAGAGAGTGTGACGTGCAGGGCCACTGTATCACCCCTGCAGCTCTAAAGCTGGTGGCGTGGGTCATTCTGCGCTATCCTGACTGGGGTGAGAAGAGCATATACACGCTGACGTTGAAAAAAGCATGCAGTTTGGTGGTATACGACATAAAATAACATATCTATAGGTAAACTATTTTTGTTTACTTATTACTTGAAGACTAACAACGTGGAGAAAGTTTAGTTATGATTTTAACGCGTGAAAATACGAAAGTCACTATAAGCGAATTATTTAACGCACATACAAAGCCGAGAGATCACCTGTAGAACAGCCCTGGGAGGAAGGAATGTTGTATAAACGCCGCAAATTAAGACTCCTACATAAAAAGGACCGGAATCGCGGTCCTTTCATGAACTTTTCTACTCTCTTATCAACTATAAAGTAGAAACGATGATTACGTCAGAAGCACAACCCGCAAGCGTTCACAAGGGAGGAAACCGAAACATTTTATGAAAAAACGAGAAAATTGCACAGCACACTGAGACAATCAGTGATGTTAAAGTTAAACTGCACGTTATACCAAACATACAGGCAGCGAAAAGAAGCTTATGATGCAGTAGGTATCTGGTCATATGTTGTGTATTGTCAAGTGATGGTGACAAGATCGATGACAGAAATCAAGAGTCTGTGAGTGCACTGAAGAAACTATTTATTGGGCTGACTTGCACTCGCGAAAGAACTAAGCAATTTGGCAATCGCGATAGCAACAATCGTGCTCAACGGTCGACGAACAAAGAATGCATGTCGCAAACGTCCACGTTCAATTTCAAGGCGGCTCAGAACTATCTAGAGCACGTCGCAAATTGTTGTAACACAATCTGGAATATTGCAGAAACATAAGCGAGTAGCCATAATCTTCAGTACAGATCTCGGCGCATCTTGCGCGATATAGCAACTGATAAAGGTGCGTCTCGCGACATCGATCATTAACAAATAAAGAACACAGAAGTGAAATCCTGCCAGAATTACAGTAATGAGGCCACATGCCAGCTGCTGCTGAAAAGAAACAAATACTGTTTTGAAAGCTTCGCGGAATTACTTCCCCCTTAAGAAACATCGCCGCGATGTTCCAAAATGAGCAATGCAACTTAAACATAGAGATTACAAAGTTTAAATACCACGGATTCTTTATTTTATTTATTTATTCATTTATTTCATAAATACTGCCGACTGCCCTTTGGCGGTCAAGGCAGGAGTGCACAAAGAAAAAAAGAAAAAAAAAATACAAAGTAGTAACAACCAAATAACAGCAACACAGGGCGATTACAGTACGAGAACAAAATTCAATAAGACCAACGGGAAGCAAAAAAGTACAGGCAAATCATCCGACGTCAAACAGACTAAGTGAACAGAATAAAAACAAGGAAATCGAAATACACTGTGTACTAGACGCGCTACTGCGATACATGAGCCGAAACAGCAGACAAGAAAGATTCTGAAGATACCAGGTTGGTGATATCGCTTGGCAGTCGGTTCCAATCGGAAATGGTGCGTGGAAAGAAGGAACAAGAATATGCTTTTGTTCGGCATCGTGGCATCAAGATAGTCCGTTCGTGTTTGTTACGGGTGGGGCGTGTTGTGTTGTATTGCATGTAACTCTGAAAATTCAGTTTTGTTTTATTATGTATGATATTGAACAACATTTTTAGTCGGTGCTGCTTTCGACGGGATTCAAGCGTGGGAAGCCCAGATCTGTTGAGCAAATCAGATACCGAGACCTGCCGACCATAAGCGTGGTAAATAAACCGGAGTGCTTTCCTCTGGACGCCTTCAAGAATTTTTATATCCGTTTTTGTGTGCGGATCTCATACAGCGTCGGCGTATTCGAGCACTGGACGCACAAGTGATGTGTATGCTGTCAGTTTAGTTTTGCTCGTGCAATGCTTTAGGCGGTGCTTTAAAAACCGAAGTTTTTTGGACGCTGCTGAGACAATGGACTGGATGTGTGCGCTCCAGTTCAGGTTGGATGTCATGGTTACCCCAAGATATTTCACCTGAGTCACTGAGTTGATCGGAAGGCCATTGATTTTGTATGTGCATTGGAGCGGTTGTTTCTTTCGTGTTACTGTCATTTTTCCGCATTTTGAACTGTTTATACCCATTTGCCAAGTACAACACCAGCTAGAAACTGCTGTTAAGTAGTCGGCTAGGAGTGCCTGGTCTTCGACTGATGTGATACTATGGTATATAACACAGTCGTCGGCGAAGAACCGACAGCGTATGCGTGAGTTGAAGGACAGGTCGTTCAAATAAATAAGGATGAGAAGCGGCCCAAGGACTGAGCCCTGGGGAACTCCTGAAAGTGCTGGCGCTTTTGTGGAATCAGATTCAGATATCTGAACAAACTGATGCCGCTGTGTAAGGTAGGAATCTAACCATTGTACTACTTGCCGATTATTTAACCACCACCTTATTTTTACAAAAGATTGCCATGCGAAACCCGGTCAAACGCTTTTTCGAAGTCAATGAAAATTAAATCTACCTGTCCATTATTGTCTAGTGACATCATAATTTCATTTCTAATATGAATAAGCTGCGTCACTGTCGACAGCCTTGCCGAAACCCGTGCTGGCTTTCAATAAAAAAACCGCTTCCCTCTAGGAATGAACTTATGTGCTTGAAAATAAAGTGTTCTAATACCTTACTGGACGTACATAACAAAGAAATTGGCCTGTAATTCTTCACGCAAAGCTTGTCTCCTGATTTGTGAATGGGTATCACCTTTGCTGTTTTCCAATCGTTTGGAATTTCTCCTGTCCTGAGCATTCAGTAAAAATAATGAAAAGGTATTTAGCGCACCACTCAGCATATCTGTACAGAAAAGCGTTAGGGATATCGTCTGGTCCAGAGGATTTTTTTGTGTTCAACTCCAATAGAGCCGAAACAATACCCTCCACGTTAATAATTAGGTCTGGCAGATTGAAATGGCTAGTTCGAGATTCGGAGACTGAGTTGCTGTTACTCAGGAATACAGAAGAAAAGTGCTCATTGAAGGCAGTCGCTAAGCAGAGGGAGTCGGTAACAACTGTGTTGTTAAGGAGAAGTTTGTTAACCGGGTCTTTTTTCTGTGACAGATGCCTCCAGAACTTTTGGGGGTCAGTTTTTAGAAAATTGTGCATCTTGAAATTAAAAAAGTGGTACCGCGAAGATTTTATTTTTGAACGCAGTTCAGCCCGAAGAGCCGGCAAAGCACCACCAACTTTATTGCTTGACCTTGATAAGCGCTTCACGCGACGTTTTAACTGTATGATCTCGCGTGTTATCCAGGGACATGCCATTTTCAGCTTCTTATGTTTAAGCGGCACGTACTTGTTGATACATTGATGAACCGTACTTTCGAATTCTAACCACAAGTCGTTCACACTTGTACGCCCATCAGTGTATTTTTTTGCAAAGGATTCATACGTAAGTTCAAGCTGGTCTAGAACGCTTTCATCCTGAGCATTGGTAAAGTCGCGAAACACTTTTCCTGCCTGATGAACAATTACTGGTCGCAGCAATTCGCTTTTAAAGAGCACCGCTTCATGGTCTGATATTCCGGGAAAGACATCTGTTGAAAAGCCCAACTGACTAACAGGGTCCGATATAAATACTAAGTCAAGAAGTGAACTGGTATTTTCTGTAACGCGCGTAGGTTTCTGAACAACCTGGTTTAAGTTATAGTTGAAAGGAACGGTGAGCAAAGCATCCGAGTTAGCACACAAATTTTGATCGCACAGAGAATCCCAGTTGATGTTTGGCAAGTTAAAATCGCCGCAAACGATAACATGGCTATAGCGCTTTGTATGTTCATTTAAAAAGTCGTGCAAGTTGTCCAGTACAGAAGTATCAGCATTCGGTGGTCGATAAATAACACCTATTAAAAGACTAAGCTGAAGAAGACAGAGAACAACCCAAACCATTTCAGTGTTGGTGTGATGCGGTATCAGCGTATAGTCAATGCCTTTCTTTATCAGAATAGCGACACCGCCCCCTCTTGAAGTGCGGTCGCGACGAACGATTTCGTATTGATCGGATGTGATAACTGCGTTATTCGGAATTGCATCATGAAGCCATGTTTTTGTCAGAACAGCAGCGTCAGGATCGTGTGTGAAGAGGAGGCTTTCAAGTTCGTCGAATTTATTTACTATGCTTCTATCATTAATATTAAGCACGGAAAAGGAATTCAAGGATGGCTGTGTTCTTAGTGCTCCTGAGCTCTGTGTGTTACTTTGTGCGGGCACGAGTTTGGAAACAGACCATCATTTTGGAGCGCAGGGAACCCTTTCATTGCGGGCGTCGTCCCATCGATACAGTTTGCCGTTTATTTTAATTTTGTCAAACTTGAGCATGACCTTCTCTTCTTTCAGCCTTTGCTCTTTCGCACTTTCCCAAAGCTTCTTTCGTATTGACTGAACGCGAGGGGAGAAGTCCTCGGATATACTATAGCCCGAGTTTTTCAGATTTCTACAGCTTTTGAGAATTCTCTCTTTGACCCTCCCGTCAACTAGCTTAAAGATAACTGGTCTGCATTTGTCCTCTGCTGGCTTCCCTATTCTGTGGATACGCTCAATAGCCACATCCGAAATATTCAACCGGTCCAGAAGAACATCCCTGCAGACCGTGTTCTCAAGGTCTTGGGGCGTTTCGTCCTCGGTTTCCTTAACGCCAAACACAATTAGGTTCTTCCGCCTGCTTCTATTCTCTAGGTCGTCTACTTTCATAAGTAGACTGTCGACAGTTTTTTCCAGTGATTCGACTTTAGAGGTGTAGTCAGTAACCGTTGAGGAAATATCGTCTAGCTTTTTTTCGATAGCAGATAGTCTCGTGTTAGTAGAGCTTGTATTTTGTTTCAGCTGTTTAAGATCTTCCATTATTATTTGCAGCATTTCCTGTGTCGAAGGACCTGGGTTTCGTTCAACGTCACCACACATAGCAAGCACGTCAACAAAACAATGATACATTGCTGTAAGGAGCGTAACTAACGGCCGTGGGCACGGCAGAAGCAGTAGGCACACATTGTCACTGCGGTAAGAGTAAACAGGCTGTTTGTCTCTTATCTCGACAAAAAACAGGAACGGATTTGTTAGCCGCATGGTTCCAACGCCTCCGCCGTGCCCACTGGTCGCGAACCGGGCAGAAGCTTCTCTTTTATGTGCTGTGACTGGTGACGTAGTCGATGGTGGCGTGCGATGCGCATGCAGTAGTGGTGTCCAGTTGCGCAGTCCTATCAGTTTGGTCTTCGCGATGCATTCCGATGAAGAAATCACGCCGGAAACACGATGGTCGGTCCAATTTCCAGTGCTGTCGTGGTACGCCCCCTGTGATGCGGGTTCCACGTTCACGAAAAACACGGCCTGGACAAAAAACAGGAACGGATTTGTTAGCCGCATGGTTCCAACGCCTCCGCCGTGCCCACTGCGCGTAATAAGGCTTGAGACGAACAGCAGACTATTTCTGGGTACGCGCGTCGCCGTTATAATGTTGTATTACCGTCGGGAATGACGTCATAGTCAAGTTGTCCGACGCGGCGAGTGATTTTGTATGGCCCAAAGTATTGACTCAGTAACTTTTGGCTTAGTCCACGGCGGCGAATTGGAGTCCAAACCAAAACTTGGCTTCCTGGATTGTACTCTGCGTGGCGTCGTCGTAAGTTGTATCGTCGGATGTCGGTGCGCTGTTGGTCTTTATTATGCAGCCGTGCGAGTCGTTGGGCTTTCTCTGCGCGCTGATGTAGGCGGGGACGTCAAAGTTGGCCTTGTTGGTTGCCTGCGTCAGCACTGGGTCGAGCTTCGTCATAGGCTCTCTGCCGTACACAAGCTTGTACGGGATCGCTCTGGTTGTCTCCTTTACTGCCGTGTTATACGCGCAGAACACGGATGGCAAAATGGCGTTCCAGGTCTTGTCTTCAGCGTCAATGTACATGGCGACCATGTCCGCGATCGTTTAGGCGCTCCGTAAGTCCATTGGTCTGGGGATGGTACGCAGTTGTTCGTCGATGGCTTGTATGAATGTATTATAGGATGACTTGCATCAACTCTGCCGTAAACGCCGCTCCCTCGTCCGTGGTGAGCACTTCTGGGACGCCGTGCCGCAAGAGAATTTATTCGTCAAAACATTTGGCGACTTCTGCCGCGGTGCCATTGGGTAGTCCTTTTGCTTCAGCGTAACGGGTAATGTAGTCAGTGGCCACGATGATTCATTTGTGTTCCATAGATGAAGATAGAAAGGGGCAGAGGAGATCCATCCCAATTTGTTGAAAGGGTAGGGTTCGGGATGGAATCATGTTCAGTTGTCCCGCTGGTCTTACCGGCGGCGCCTTCTGTCGTTGTCAGTGACGACAAGGCTTCATGTAGCGGGCAACTTCGGCATGTAGTCGCGGCCAGAAATACTTCTCCTGGATTCGACGCAACATGCGCGCCGAACCGAGGTAACCTGTTCTGGGCTCAGCGTGCAATGCCTGAAGAATTTCTTGCGGGATGCTTTTAGGCACAACGAGAAGCTGCTCAGGCCTGTCGGGTACGAAGCTCTTGTTCACGACGAGGCCATTGCTTAACGTGAACGATGATAAATGACGCCTGAACACAGAAGGAGGGGAAGCGGTGTTTTCTTCTAAGTAATCGGATAGCGCTTTCAGGTCAGGGTCTGATCGCTGTTCTGCAAAACTGCTGGCGCTTACCGGTCCCAGAAAGAAGTCTTCGTCGTCTTCGTTCCCCGGCGCATCAGAGGGGGCTCGTAACAAGCAGTCTGCATCAGAGTGTTGCGGCCTGACTTGTAGACGACTGTGATGTCGAATTCTTGAAGGTTAGGCACCATCGGGCAGTGCGGCCGGAGGGGTCTTTTAAATTTGCCAATCAGCAGAGCGCGTGGTCATCGCTTATCACCTTGAATAGTTGGCCGTATATGTACGGGCGGAACTATGAAGTGGCTCAGATGACCGCAAGGCACTCCTCGGTCGTCGAGTAATTGGCTTCGGCTTTCGAGAGGGGCCTGCTAGCGTAGGCAATTACTTTCCCCTGTCGATAATTCTGGATGAATACGGCGCTTATACCCAGACTTCTCGCGTCGGTTTGCATCTATGTCTCAGCTTTCTCATGAAACTGGCCTAGAACGGGAGAGGACTGTAGCAGCGCTTAAGTTCCACGAAGGATTCCGCTTGCGGTGCTTCTCATTGAAATGCTCGCTTCAATGCTTCAAAGGTTCGGCGAGGCGCCAAACGTTCTTGCCAAATTGTCGGTATTAAGCGCGCAGTTCGAGTAATCGGCACACAGCTTTCTTGTCACCGGGCTGTGGAAACTGTCTGATGGCAGCTGTTTTCAGTGGGCCGGAACGAACTCCCTCATTGCTGACGATATGACCTAGAAGCAACATCTCTTTAGGCGAAGTGAGACTTCTTTGCTTTCAATGTTAAACTTGGGGACTTGATTGCGTCAAGTACTGTTCGAAGGCTTCTGAGATGGTCTTTAAAGTTTGTCGAGAACTCAACTACGTCCTCGAAGTATACCAAACATATCTGCCATTTTAAGCCAGCCAGGACAGTGTCAAGTATCCGTTGAAACGTAGCTGGTGCGGAGCACAATCCAAATGGCATTACCTTCAACTCGAAGAGGTCATTCGGTTTTATATGAGCGCCGTATTCTATCGGTCTATTTCGGCGACCTCACTTTGCCAGCATCCGCTCTTCACGCCAATCGACAAAAAATACTTAGCGTTACAGAGTCGGTGCAGTCTGTCGTTGACGCGGGCAAGCGAGGAAGCGGGTAGACGTCCTTCATTGTTATGCTATTCAAGCGTCGGTAATCAAAGCAGAAGCGAAGTTTGTCGTCTTTCTTCTTCACCAAAACTACTGGTGCCGCCCAGGGGCTGTTCAATGGCTGAACCACGTCATCATGCAGAATTTCCTCGACTTGATCGCGAATGCCCTGGCGTTCTTGCGGCGATACACGGTAGGGGCTTTGACGTAGCGGTCGAGCGTATTCGTCCAAGATGACGTGATCCATTGCCAAAGGGGTTTGCCGCACCTTGGACGCAGAAGAAAAGCATTTGCTGTAGCTTTCAAGAAGAGTTTGAATCCGGTCTTGGATGTCTCGGGTGATCGCTGGGTTGATGTCTAAATTGGGCTGCTTGGCTCGGTTGGGAGCACCATCTTCATTTTTTCTGGGAAGGGCGAAGGCTTCTCGGATGTGTGCTAGCTCATCAAGGAAAGCAGTCGTCATGCCTTTGTTCAGGTGCCGGTATTCTTCGGTGGAGTTGGTGACGAGCACTTGAGCCTGTACATGACGGAAACGGACAAAGCCTCTTGCGACTCCTAGTCTGCGCTCCAAAAGCAACTGGGTGTTTTCTTCGACGACACCTTCAGAAGTTTAGAGTTCGCTGGTAACCACGGAGACGATGATTCCTAATCAGGGCTTTATACTCAATACTTCGTCGAGTATGTTTAGACCGAAGTGTGGCGTCGAAGTCGTTGTGGAAGCTATTGCGTTTTACGTGGAAAGCTTGATCAGCTTTGAACGGAGGTCGATGATCGCCTGATGCTCATTCAGAAAGTCCATACCCAAAATCACGTTACGATAGCACTGTTGCAAGACCACTAAGCTCGTAGGGTAAATGCGTCCATTCACTGTCACTCTTGCGGTGAATCGCCCGGATGGCGTAATCAGGTTACCACCAGCGGTGCGGATAAGCGGGCCATCCCAAGCGGTCGTTACTTTCCTGAGCTTGGAGGGAAACGGTCCACCGACGACTGAATAGTCAAGTCCGGTGTCTACTAGAACAGTGACTGTGCGACCGTCAACAGCAACCTCGAGGTCAATTGTTCGCGTCCTCGTAATGCACATTGGCTTCGGTGTTCGATCTGAGCTTCGTCTCGTGTTGAGGCCGCGGCCGGGGCTCACCGTCGACAATTCGCTGGGCGGCGAAGTCAACTTGAAGTCTGGTCATGATCTCGACGATATTGTCATCTTGTGGTGCGGCGATTTGATGGCTGCGTCATCATCACTCATCGTTGCTGCGGAGGATCTTAGTGTTTTCTCTCCTCACCTCCAAAGATTGCTCTATCTAATATCCCCTGCGCGGGCTTGGGGACCTTCCGCGCAAAGCTGTCATCGTAGATACGGCCTGGCGACGCAAAACGGGCGCTATACAGCAATGGGGACATGAACTGATGGCTTGATGGAGCAACCTCACCGATACGAAGATAGTTGTAGATTTCTTGCGATCGTTCAACTGGGCGGGGTCGTGGAGCGTCGACTGCAAATCCGCAGAGACCTATACGGGTACGAGTAGTGGCTAAGAATGTGGCCGGCCTCACTGCAGCAGAAGCATAATGGCCGGTTTTTCGCAGTCCTCCAGGCGTCGCACTTTCTGGGCCTTGATGGTACTTGGTAGACATAGCAGACGGAGGCTGAGGAGCGGCTTTCAGGAATATGATGGTTGTGGTGAGGGCTTCGAAGGTCACTTCGGGGTGCAGGACGACGTAATGCAGCAAAATAATTCATCGCTGTTGTTTCTTGTGCTGGAGCCGTCGGAGCTGTATCTTGAGGAACACCCAGCGCCTGCTAGACTTCTTCACGGCCGAAGTCCGCGAGTGTCGCCACTAGGGGTTGTTGGAATGATGGCAGCAAACGGTAAAGTTCCTTTCGGACAATGTCACGGATGAGGTCCCGAAAGCTTTCTCCGCTCATAGATGGACTGCTGTAGGGGCTTGCACTGACTGGCTGCAGTGGTCGATCATAGTGGCGTATCTGAAAACCCATCGTCTTCTCGATGGTCTACGCTTCACTTTAAAATGCGTTCGCAATGTTCAGCGGATTCTAGACAAGTCCTGCAAAAAGGGACTCTAACGCTTTTAATATTTTGCATTTTGCATTTAATATTTCACTCTCACCCTCCATCGTGCTAGGGTTGGCGCGGCGAAACAGCTGCTTCATCTCCTCAATGTAAACCAGGATAAGCTCATTTGGGAGTTGATGTTTTGATTGAGGGATAGCCTTGGCCCTTTCCTTCCCAACTACACTTGCAAAGGCAGTCAAAAACGTTTTCTTGAAAATCTCTAAATCCTTCAAAGCTGCCTCGTGATTTTCAAACCATACACGGGCAGATCCTTCAAGAGCAAAATAGACTTAATTTACTTTCGCTTCGTTGTTCCAGCCATTGAATTCGCTTAGTCGTTCCAGCCATTGAATTCTGCCACATGGTCGAAAAAGTCCTTCCAATCTTCCACATCTTTCGTGGGAAGTCATTGGACAATGGGGGGCTCCCGGGGCTGCACGAAGACAACTGCTGCTGTTGACTGATTCATTTCCAAAGTTGATGCCTTCCGGGGTCGAACGGGGTCATGCAGCAGACCATATTCAGGTTTGAGCCATTGAAATCGGCGGATGTCTTGGTGACCTGTAGGCTGGTCCCTAAGAGTTTGCGAGTGCACTGAAGAAATTATTTATTATGCTCACATTCGAAAAAAAAACTAAGCGATTCGGCGGCGGCGATAGCAACAAACGTGCTCAGTGGTCGTCGAACAAAGAATGCCTGTTGCACACGTCGACGCTCAATTTAAAGGCAGCTCAGAACCATCTAGATAACGTCGCAAAATGTTGCTAGCACAAGCTGGAACATTCTATAAACATGCGCGAGCGACTGTAATCTTCGAGGCAGATCACGGCGCATCTCGCGTGACCGAAATCTGATAAAGGTGCGTCTCGCGACATCGAACATTAACAAATAACGGGTACAGCAATATACGTGCGCAACAAAGACGAGACAAAGAGAAGATGTAGACAACGACGGCGCAGACCTGACAACTGATTTAATCGACAAGCGGAAGAGCATATATATGTACACACACTTCTTGCACCCACATGCGCATAGTCAAAATTTATAAAAATATATAAAAATATATTAGCACATGTAAAACTGCCCCCATCACACGCACGTGGTAAAAACTGCCAACGCACTATATATTTTGCAGCATGGTCATCTCTTTTTCTGTCAATGCGACGGACGTTTTACTAACAGAAATATTTTGGTTCCGGTTAATATGGAAAGCCTCGGCGATTTCTCAAGTAGTCTGGTCTTTATGAAGAAACAGTGTATTAGTATCAAAAAAAAGGTACACACTCACACGCGCTACAATGTTTTGCTAAGTGTGTTTCATTCTTTTTTAACGACTGCGCATGCTCCATCAGCCTAATGTTGATGCATCTGCCTGTATGCCCAGTATACGTATTTGATATACTACACCCATCCTACAACTAATGAAACTCTTGGCGTGAATAACCTGGCATCAGTTCTTACTTCTTGTGCCCCCCTGCTTTCTTTGAACTGCTGCACCTACCTTGCCCATCCTATTAGGGGCTGAAAACAACACCTGTACGCCATATTTCGCGCCTACTTTTTAAAACCGATGTGACAACGCATGTATATAAGGCACAACTGCAATTTTATTTCTTTCATTTTTTTTTCTATCTCTCCGGAACTCTTCAGAGAACGCACACCCTTATCAGCACTAGCTACAAGCACTGAGTCTGGATAACCAGCCTCTCTACATCTATTAGCTTGGATTTCATGGCTAATAAACATTTGATGTGCAGAATACTTATTGACAGCCATCCTAAAACAAGCTGTTACTATTCCAGATTTAACAAGTTTGGAGTGACATGACTTGTAGTTTGAAAGAGGCTTTACACTCCTAGGAGAGTACTGCCAATACGCGATTCATATTAAAAGTCAACTTTAAACCTAAATATTGCAATACATTTTTCTGAGGAACCTCAAAGGTGAACTTCAGTCCCGTACCATTCCGAGCAAAAATGTCAAGGATCTAACTAAAACAAGGAAATCATCTACGTATTGGAATATACGAATGACTTTCCATTTAGGTCGCTCTCCATTTTTCGGTCAACATAGCTGAGATAAATATTGCTGAGAACGGGGGCTACTTTAGAACCTATACACACAAAAGGCTTCTGCATGAATAATTTACCGTCCCACATTACATAGGTGTTCTGAAGATAAAATGACAAAAGTTCCCGGAAGGATCCAACAGTTATACCGCACTGATTTCGAAACAAACACTCATCATTATTCTCTGTGATGCAATTCTTCACACATTGTAGAAGTTGATTATCGGGAAGAGATTAAAACAATTCAACCACATCTATGCTAAAGCCAGAGCAAGAAGCCATATTATCGTCCAAAAGATACCTTACAACGGTCTCTGAGTTAGGCACAAGAAACGGGTCAATAACGGAAGGTGCTGATAAATGATTGTTAATGTAAGACGATACGACTACTTGCCGAGTCCGGCGCTCAGAAACTGTTGCCCGGAAAGGGCAATAGAAACTACAAGTCATGTCACTCCATTCTTGTTAAATCTGAAATAGTAACAGCTTGTTTTAGGATGGCTGTCAATAAGTATTGTGCACATCAAATGTTTAATAGCCGTGAAATCCAAGCTAATAGATGTAGAGAGGCTGGTTATCCAGACTCAGTGCTTGTAGCTAGTGCTGATAAGGTTCTGCGTCCTCTGAAGTGTTCCGGACAGATAGAAAGAAAAAATGAAAGAAATAAAATTGCAGTTGTGCCTTATACTTGCAATTGTGCCTTATATGCAGCGCTCCTCTGTTGGGCGCTGTTCCACCCACTATGCAAATATATACATGCATTGTCACATCGGTTTAAAATATTAGGCGCAAAATATAGCGTGCAGGTGTTGTTTTCAGCCCCTAATAAGATTGACAAGGTAGGTGCAGCAGTTCAAAGAAAGCTGGGGGCACAAGAAGTAAGAACAGATGCCAGGTTAATCACGCCAAAAGTTTTATTAGTTGTAGGATGGGTGTAGTATATCAAATACCATTGTCCTGTGGTCGTACGTATATTGGGCAGGCAGGCCGTTGCATCAACATTAGGCTGATGGAGCATGCGCAGTCCTTAAAAAAGAATGAAACAAACTTAGCAAAGCATTGTAACGCGTGTGAGTGCGTCCCTTTCTTTGTTGATACTAATATACTGTTTCTTCATAAAGACCAGACTACTCGAGAAATCGCCGAGGCTTTCAATATCAACCGGAAGCAAAATGTTTGTGTCAGTAAAACGTCCGTCGCATTGACAGAAAAAGAAATGACCATGCTGCACAATATATAGTGCGTTGGCAGTTTTTACCACGTGCGTGGGATGGGGGCAGTTTTACAAGTGCTGATATATTTTTACAAATGTTGATTATGCGCTTGTGGGTAAAAGTGTGTGTACATATATATGGTCTTCCGTTCTCCGATTAAATCAGGTGTCAGTTCTGCGCCGTCGTTGTCCACTTCTCCTCTTTGTCTCGTCTTTGTTGCGCACGTATATTACTGTCCATCATGGTTCAACAACTCGCCCAATCAGCCGTTCTTCTACAAACAGTACCGAATTGATTTGCGTGTCAGAATCGCAGTGATAAGGCCGCATGCTGGCGGCTGCTGGAAAAGAGCGAATACTGCTTTGAAGGTTTCGCTGCAATATATCAAAATTGCAACTGGAACAGACTCCGTCGGAAGCTCTGACCAACTAGCCTATTTTTTGTAAGCCGGTCGATTGCTCTTTGGGCTTACATATATCGCAGGCGGTAAAGGCGCGCAAAATCGGAACAGTTGCATTCTTTATTGTCACGCATGTCACATTCCATCTTTGGCGCTATTATTTGAATAGCATAGCAACTTCAAAATATTTATTGCCGAGTATGGCCTAATGTGTTCTGCGGCATAAATTCAATATCAATGCCTGCATATCAGCGAGTTAAAAAGAGATTGCGACGCAAAAAGCCTCTGAACGCAACCTAAAAGTAACATACAAGTACTGAAATAGGAAAATAATCATATTGCTGTACAGCTCTCCAGTGGGATGATGACGATTGGCCAGAGCTTCCTGAGGCCGCTTCGAAAGCACCTCCAGCTATGGCAAAGTCTAACGATACAGTGCTCAAGAAACGCCATCGACAACAGCTAATACAGCAGCGTACTGATCTACAAGACGACTATATGGCTGTAGTGGATGAGGAAATCAATCGTCTCTTAGCAGAGATCTCTAAGCTTCATCAACACCGCGAAATGCTTGCTCGACGTCGGTGAGCTGCAGCGGTAGCCGCCAAATCTATCAATTGCCCAGCACCGCCGCCCCTTCATCCCGCGCAACAAGGCCATTTTCTGTCTCTTCCCAGTGTATCACAACGCCCAATATTAACTGTGCAACATCGCTTCTCCGCTATATGGTCAACCAGTTGTCCAACCTGACATCTGTGATACTGCAGTGCTTGGACTAATAAACGAAAATGGCAAATTCGTGTCGTCCTCGTGTACTACAGTGAAACTGTAGAGGTATTTCCACGAAGGTGGGAGAGCTCAAGGGCCGACTGCGAATTAACAAGCTCCAGGTGTGGGCTAAGTTACTACAGGAAACGAACGCCTTGCCATCAATTCCTAGCTTCAGCGGCTACGTGTCTCCTTCAATGACCGACCGTAGCGTACAGACAGCTTCTCCCCCGGGAAAGGCGGCGGCATACGTTGAAACGCGTATTCCTCATGGGTGCCTTTCTCTCGAAAACGGGTGCACATCATGGTGCACTCATGGTGCAACTGGTGCACTCATTTTATATTTCAGTATCTATAAAATGCTGATATTTTGTGAATATATTTCAAAATCAAAATTTCTTAACAGCCTCACAAATAATTTTTTTTTTCAAAAATGGATAATATTTTGTACTCAAACCAAAAATAAGATTGTGTCTGGAGAAATAATATTGTTTTCAGAACAAAACAGCACCAATATCGCTCAAATTTAATGTGGAATACACGAACTGAGAGTTCGCCTAAAATTACAAGTACAATAGCCCTATGTACATGGACTCCACTGCACCGGGTTGAATCAGCGTTGAGTAAGCAAGCTCATCATTCTCGACACGGCTAATGTCTACATGAACTCGCTTTCTAGGGAGTACGTATCGTAGCAGAGCGTAGCATCGAGATTCGAAGTTATTGTGCAAGTTCTTACTCGTGTTTGATCCCATTGCATTTTACAATCGAGAGCTTCGATTATTTTTTATCGTTGATGAGCGACAAAAAGCATTCATTTCGAGTGACGCTCGTCGCCGCTCCAGAGGCTTTTTCATATCCTAGAGTTCCCCATAACTAGACTCCCTGACTGGACAGCGTCTACATGCCTTTAGATAAGCGGGTAAAGCGAATTAACCTACCCGCTGCAAGCTAGTTAACGCGACCCGCTCCGCCGCCTATTTTACTCGACCCGACTGTGTATACATGAATCCCAAAACTGATTTTTTCACTCGACAGACGTATTCGACCCAATTCTGCCGAGTTCATGTATACAAGGTTGGAACGCACGTGTTACAAGTAACAATGCTGCTAAGAATCTAATCTTCTTTCTTCTGGCTCACCCAGTTTTCTAAACAAATATCTTGTCTGACAAAGGAGGATATTTGGTGTTAAGCAGCTAAGCAACACAAGATCCATATGCTTGCTCTAACGCACGACTCCTCAGTGCACTTGCAGTTGCAATTTGCTTGGTCATGTGGCAGTTCACTAAACCGTCTGACTTGACACCACAATAAAAAAAAAAATCGGGGGATCATTTCTACTTTTATTACGACATGCAAAAGCTTTTTTTGTTGTTGACATAGCATTCAGAGACTGCGGGAGTTTGGCAGGTTTATACGTCTTATTTCGTTTGGCAGTTGCAAGGGGATGTAGAAAAAGAAATATTAGTAAGGAATATAAGGGATGACAACCCCCAGAAATGAAACTATTGCACCAATGATGCACACTGCGTATCTTAGATGGCGTCACTGGTAACATCAAACACAGAAAATCGTCCTTGAGTATGGAAAATTTGAAGCCCAGGAGGTGAGTTGGTTGTGGGCAGGTAGTTGGAAAAGGGCAAACCCCCTGAAAGGTAGGCGGCAAGATTACTGCCATCCATTATGGGGAAAGCCCTGGCAAGCATGCAGGCAAAGGTGCACATATATAAGAGCAATAAATGCACAAGGAATGCACGCCTGAATGAGCAGCTGCATTAATAATTTCCTTTTGTCTTGCAGCCCACCCCTCCTGCACTGTAAGCAAGTCTGCTCTGTTTTCCGAACACAGAAGCATATGCAAAAACAAACAGAATTTCCTCTAAAATTTACAAAATTTGAACGAGTATTGCATGATGATCTCCTTTCTGCAAATGTCTTGCTCTAGGGTTACAGAATAAATTAATTGCAGCTGCGAATAAAGCGAGTTGGGAGCTAAAGGCGAATCTCTATGGCTTGGGGAGAGACTTATTTATAATTGTCATATTGAGCAAAGTAAATGGCCTGGTTTAGATCAAAGTAATATTACATCTACATGGCTGAAGCCAGTGTAGGCAACCAGAAATGTACAAGCAGTCAGTAACTGGATGTCTGTATCAACAAATACATACAGTGAAGGCAGCAGTAATGAAGGGAGAGTGGAAGGCAAATAGCCTGAGCAATAGTGAATGGCTTTCTTCTCTGCAACCTCAGTACAGGCTTCCAGCGAATTCTTGTACAGCAAGCAGAATCAAGTATGCTAAATATTCCATCACTTAAAGCACCTGCACTCCCGTGTTACGCAAATGACAACTACTTCGTCAGTTCAACAAGCTATGTTTGTTATTGTGCTATTACACCACAGGTTCACTCAATAATGCCTAACCTTGAAATAGTCACATACTGTTGAAATAAAGCAACGAAATATAGCACCAGCTATTAAAGCACTGCCAGGGACATGAAGGATATTATTTTCTGCATACTGGTGGGCAAGACTTCTGAACAAGTAAGTCTTGAGCTAAAAAGCCAGAAAAAGTCGTATAGCATGCAATCATATAGCAAAAAGCCAGCAGAGCATTTAAAGCCTTTATATAATGCAAAACAAAGGCAATGTGTCATACCTACCGAGGCAATGTTTCCTCACAAACAGCATATTTCATGGCAAGGCTCCCACAGTTGTTGACAGGTTATGAAGCACCAAAATGTTGACGATGTTGTCTGCCTCACATTCAGGCAGCACCCCTTTGATGGCAGATGATTGCTTGTGCAAAAGCAGTTCGATGATACAAGTGGAGCAGCTGGACTGCGCGCGTTATAGAGCAAAGAGCCCTAAATGCAAGGAAAGAAAGTCTCCATTAAATCGATGCCTCTAAATCATGATAACAGCATACCATGGATCTACTATGTTTAGTTAATCTATAATTTCAATTGAAAGCTGTCTCAAAAAATGGATTAATTGCAACTCTATGTTACACATTGTATAACATAGCTGTGCCAGGGCGGTGGGGCGATCAGTTAGCATAACGACTGGAAAATGCATACTGATGTTTCGTGCAGTCTTGATGCTGGAGCAAAGTGTCACGGTGCGAAGAACAAAATTAAAAGCATGCACGGGCGCTAAACGTGTGCTACACAACCGACGCCACTAGAGGCGTGCACGGGCATAAATTTTGAGCCCTACCCGGGCCTCATGCTACAAAGCCGAACCCGGCCTGGAACTGAAATTGCCTGAGCCCACCCAGCGCTCACACTTAAGGTTCTGGCCCTGCTGGACATGCTATAACAGACCAGTTGCAACACCTACAAGTGGGCTTCCCTGTGAGGCAGGCAATCGTGCACAGTGGCGACAGAACCTGATTCAGGGATAATAGTTAGGTGCAGTACATGCATCTACCACAGTCCACGCTGCTTGGGATGCAGTTCCCCAGGCACAGGACATTGTCAGAGAAAGGTTTTCGCGCATTCTTAATACTGGAATAAAGGGGGGAGCACTGTCACCCTAGGGGTGAAGAAAGAAAATTTAGGAAAGGGACACTAACCGGAGAGGGTAATAGTGGGGCGACAATGCGCACGCGAATAATACTGTGACGAATGGGCAGGAGGTGCGGGAATTACCCTACCCGTCAGGCGTTGTGCTAGCACTGTACCCAACTATTACCCCAAAGTCTATGCCGCCATTGTGCAGGTATGTCTGCCGCACAGGGAAGCTGACTTGTCGGTTTTGCAACTGATCTATTGCAGCTGAAGCAACGATACAGAAAGAAAAAAATAGGCGACAATCCCTGGCGATGCATCGCGCGACGACGACACCAACGCGTGTCGCTGCCTCTGGTGCACATGCACAGAGCTAACGACCTCAGCGACAGGGACGCGTTTTCAGCCTTGCTTTGTTAGCGCCGCCTCCTCGTTTGGTAAATGAGTACATTTACGCTATATCCAGTTTCTTGCACTAAACAGCAACACTGATGATATTTCTTGAAAAGCGTCGTACCCCCCCCCCCCAAAAAAAAAAAAAAGATAGTCCCAGCGCAGCGGCGTGCTACTATACTGTGACGCAGACATGATTGAAAGCAGTGGCGTTTTTCTACAACTTTCGAAAATTAGCAATATCTAGCCACACTAGCCTTTTTTTTTTGCAATACTACCCTACCAAGCTTTTACTAAACCATCTCGATGCGCTCATATATGCACGGATTAGACGAAATGAGCGTCCGCAAGAGTTTCGCTCATACCGGATTAGGGAAACAAACTTTGCATGCAAAAAAAAAAACAACGAAGGTGAGTACCCCAAAGCCTTTTGCAATTGGCTGCCTCGCGAGCTGGTTCCGACCACATGAGCGATTTCCTAAAAACCTAGAACCTAGACGACAGCGCCGAGCGGCAATGCTTTAGCGGTCCTCAGCGCACTGCGCATCGTGCTGCCGCGCGACTCATACGATCAGCGTTTTATCGCACCAGACACGAGAAAATATGCTTTTGCCCGGACTCCGCCGACTCCGCCCGAAGTCACCCGAGGGAACCCGAGCAGCCGAGCCACGCGACCGGTATACACCGTTCCACCCACTGTAACGCCGTGAATATCCGAAGTTGGGTTTTAGGGCTACGTTGCACGCTGTTGTTTACTTTAGGAAATCAGTACTCCGCAAAACAGTAACGGTTTTACTTGAAATAAGCTGCAAAATCTTCAGCATCAAGTGGCGCACACTTGAGAACCACTTTTGAAAAGTTAACAACGTAAGACATATGCTAAAAGAAGACAAATCTCCCTGGCACATGGCTTACGCAGCCTGCAGCAACAATGAAATGTAAGACAACGCTTGTAATTAAAAAAATGCTCAACCTAAGAGGCTAATATTTTGCTCCAATAGACACAAACGCTTTATGAAATCTGAATGAAAAAATTTGAAATCTTACATGGAATATTTCTTGAAGAAAGAAGCATTTTCCGTGCGGGGTGCCACCGAACGTCGAGCCGAGCGAACGAGTGGCCGTTGGATGGACGAAAGAACGGAGCGCCCTCTTTGAAACAAAATACAACTGTCGCCGTCATGCCGGCTAAGCGATTGTGGCGTCATCCTTCGAGCTTTTTTAGTAATCGCTTTTTCAGCAGCAGCAGCATAGATGCGCTGCTGCTGCTGCTCATCTATGTAGGGCTCTGTGCCAGCAGCGAAGCGCGTCGTCTCCCTCGAGAGGCGCCTAGCTGTTTCAAGTTCAAGTTGTATTTCGTGAATGCTGTGTTCTACTACGAATAGATTGCTCACTTTTAGCATACCATCGAAAATGCTTTCATACAATAGTGCTCAATCGAGTGGAATATTTCAATCACCCTGAAATGAGGATTTGAAGTAAGTTTGTTGAAAATTATTGAGCTAAGCATCTCAGTACCACGACTTGCCACCTCTTTATAAGCTAGTTGCATACGATGCTTACATTTTGTCTCATATATCCGCACCGTCAGCATCATTCTGTCTGCTAGATTATTCGTTTGTTGGCCCGATTCATTAGGCGCTTGTTTCTTTCTCACAGTTTAGTTTCTTGCGTATATTTTATTGGCCAAGAAAATGCGGTAAAAGCACATTTTTCTATGCAACCTGTTATGAGAGCCCGGAAATGTTTGAAAGAAGTCTCCAGTCTGTAAGCGTTTGTCTTTTTATTACTGCACAATTCCTTCGCCTGGGCGGCGGCCGCCCCTTGGACCCTGAGTGGTGCGTCGACCCGTCCACCGCTTTGGCGCACCTGCGTGGATTTCGACGCGCGCATCGCATGCCGTGAGAGAGTGCAATCCGGAGAACGACAGGAGTGCGAAGTGCGCGAGGACGGGATTGAGCGGTGCGTCAGCACGGAGAGCAGGCGCTGGAAAAACTGTGCGAACGAGCGTGTGCGAAACAAAGATGTTTCATTGTACTCCAGTTGCTAATACACCCATTGTACCTTTTCTTATTTTATTTGTATTTCCAGTCTTTTCTTTAACGTTTTGTTATCGTTCTAATGCGAACAATTCAGTTCACATGTGGGTATCTTCTCTCCATACACAATATTTCTAAAAAAGAACAAACTACCTTCCCCGCGCACGCCTGTAACTGTTCCACCACGGAGGTAGTTAGAGAATAAATGAGCTTTGATACCGAATTAAGCTTAACTGTAAAACAACGACTGCTTTATTTAGTTTTTGAACTCTACAGTTATTGCTTTGATAGCAGTGAGGCCAGATGAGGAGTTAAAATCAAACTGTTTATTAATACTTAATACTTAAAAAGATTCAGTTGATCTGCAGAGGGTCGCCTGGCTGGATGTGGTGCGCCGTCGTGCGCGTCTGTCCTTCGTCTCGTCTCGGCTCCGAATGCCTTCTCCCCGAGGCGTCGGGTCCTCGCGTCTCTTCTCCGAAGTTCGAGGGGAAACATAACTCAGGCGGGGTTCGCGGGGCGCGAAGTCTCCGCGCCGTCGTGACGGTGGTGTTAATAGATAACAGACCAGACCGACCGAGCGAACGTGCTCTTCGCGGTATCCACGCGGTCGTAACGGAGGTGTGGAGAGATGAACACACCGACCGAGCGAATGTGCTCCTCGCTGGGTTCCGCTTGGCGTAAGCACGCCCTCTCGGGTCGCCGCGGTTACGGGAGAGTTGGGTCGTCTTGAGCGTGGTCTCAATTGACGAACTGCGTGCTGACACGGCCCCTCTAAATTTTGCGCCTGTCCTCAGGCGCTCGTATCCGCTGGTGTCAATTCATCGGTGTGCAAGGCGCGTTCCTTGTACCGTCTCAATTGTTCAACGTTGACGGTTCTTTCGTTTGTCTTCCCAGGAAGATGGGGAATTGTGCTTATAACAGCCATGTTGGAACCAATTAGTTCCTTTATCTCGAACGGCCTCTCGTATTTGGCGTCTAATGTGGTCCTCGTGCCGAGCTCGAGAAGAACACGACCTCCACACCGGAAGGTCGGCGTCCGACGTTTTTCATTATATCGTCTCGCTGTTTCTTGCTGACTTTTTTCGAGAGAGCTCTTCATGTCGTGGCGCCCCTTGGCCATGT
Source organism: Amblyomma maculatum (assembly GCF_055883805.1). Taxonomy (NCBI): domain Eukaryota; kingdom Metazoa; phylum Arthropoda; class Arachnida; order Ixodida; family Ixodidae; genus Amblyomma; species Amblyomma maculatum. The sequence goes on from NC_139350.1 coordinate 16,771,040, forward strand.
CATGTAGTCTTTGTGCGTCATCGATTTCTTCACTAATAGTTCCGATGTTAAGTTCCCCAGCCACTTTCGGGATGTAGCCGTGCATTAGCCAAAATGGGCTTTCTTTGCCGTAGCGATGTTTCGTGACGTTGATGGCGAATGTAGCCTTGGGTAACCCCTTTTTCCAGGTTTCAGACTTGCTTATGAGCTTTCGTAGAACTTGTTTCAATGTTCCCACCATTCTTTCAATCAGTCCGTTTGACTGTGGCCAGTACGGAGGTGAATTCAGGTGTTGGATTCCAAGTCTGTTGTGGATTTGCGCTGTTCGCCTGTTCACGAAGCTCCTTGCTTGAACTGTGATGATGATGCTCGGGACGCCGAATCTGGGAATCCACCGGTTCGTGAGGAAATCCAGGTAGTGTTTTGAAGAAGTGCTAGGCACTGCTACCGCATCCATGTACCTAGTAGCGTGATCGATGCACACCAGAATATAACCTTCCCTTCCATCGAGGGGGCCCATGTGATCGAGAGAGATGACAACGTTAGGCTCGCTCGGAACCTCTCGAGGGCTGAGGCGTCCTTCGGCTTGAGTTGTTCGGGAATTGATCGTCTGGAAAGTGTGGCATGACTCGACGTAGCGGCGGATATCGTTCGCAATCGACGGCCACCAATACTTTCGTTGCACCAGGTTTCTTGTTTTTTCGCTTCCCAGGTGACCGTTGTTGTCATGAAACACCGTCATGACGCTGCTACGGCGCGCCGCAGGAACTACAACTCTTTTGCAAACGCGTCCTCCCTCGACTGATTTTCTCAGGACGATGTTGTTTTCGACTTCATAGCTGGAGTGGTTCGTTCCAGCTTCGACACGGAACTTCTGGCACTCGGGGTCGCTCTCTAGAAGTTCGCGTATTCGGCTGTGTTTGCTCACAATCACGGCGAGGCAGGTGAGATCATTGCTGATCACTTCGTCTTCGCTTGGTTCCGCTCCAACCGCCTGTGTCGAGAGAGCATCAGCAGCCGCGTTTTGCCTTCCCGGCCTGTGTTTAACATCGAAGCTGTATTCCGCGAGGTCGAGGGTCCATCTTGCGATTCGGCGGTTTTTCGCCCCCTTTTCCACCAGGTAGGATAGACTGAAGTTATCTGTATGCACTGTGAATCGAGGGCCTCCACGCAGATAGATGGAAAACGTTTCTCTGATGGCCCAGTGCAGCGCCATACATTCGAGCATGTTCGAATGTAGATTTCTGTCACGCTTGTTCAGGGATCGGCTGGCGTATTCAATAACATGTTCTCGTCCGTCTTGTGTTTGTGTCAATATCGCTCCAAGTCCTGTCTGAGAAGCATCGACATGCACTTGCGTTGGGCAGTCTGAGCGAAAGTTCGCCAATAGCGGTGGATTCTTCAATGCACTTTTGATTTCGTCAACGATTTTCTGGTGCGCTGTCGTCCACAGGAATGGCATATCGTTTGAGACAAGTTGACGCAGTGGGTGCGTGAGTTTCGAAAACTCAGGGATGAACTTGCGGTAATGGTTTGCGAATTGCAGAAACGAGTACAATTTCTTGGCATTGCTTTCAGGCTGGAACTTGTCCACGGCTACGACTCTCGACTCGTCCAGGGTTCGCCCTTCTGCGGAGATCTTATAGCCAAGAAATGAGATGTCGTCTCGCACAAATTGACACTTCTTAATGTCCATCTTTAAGCCGTTGACGACGACTCTTCTTAGCGCCTCATCGAGCAGTGCCAGCGCTTCGGGGATCGTAGCTGCTCCCTGGCCAACATCGTCCATGTACGTGGATGTTCTTTTCATGCCGTCAAACGTGTCTCGCATGACTCTTTACATGGTGTGCGGTGCCTTGCAGAACCCGAAAGCCATTCTCAAGTATTCGTATTTTCCGTCTGGCGTAACGAAGGCGGTCTTATGGATGTCGTCGGGCCTTACTCGTACTGTGAGAAAGGCGGACTTCACGTCCAATACAGTGAAGTACCTCGAGCCTTCTCGCATGATGTCGTCGATTACATCTTCCATCACTGGCATTGGGTACGGTAGGTTGATGGTCTTCTCATTCAATTTTCTGTAGTCGTGGACCATTCGTCGGGGCGTGGTCGGGTGGTTTGGTTGGTCCACCACAATGGTAGGAGCACAGTACTGGCTTTCGCTTGGTCGGATAATCCCCTTAGCCAAGTAGTCATTGACCTGTTCCTTCATGAACTGTCTGTCCGCGGGGCAAGATCGGTACGGCCTTGAGGCGACGGGAATATTGTCCCTAAGTTCAATGCTGTGCTCTACGTGAGTGCAAAGCCCCAGCGCATCAGTGCTCGTTGTGAATGCGTCGTGATGACGAGCCTAAGTTCAATGCTGTGCTCTACGTGAGTGCAAAGCCCCAGCGCATCTGTGCTCGTTGTGAATGCGTCGTGATGACGACTCAGAATTGAGCGGAGCTCGTCCCTTTCGTTGGCGTTCGCGTCACGGGTCATTTTAGACCAGGTCAAAGAAATCTTCGTCGGGACCCGGGCCCTTCGAGTTCAATCTAACGAAGCCGATGTCACTCTCTGGTGAAATTTCTTCAGCGACTGTGCGGTTGCTGAAGGCTGCTATCAGCGTCTCGCCAGTACGATTCACACTGCATGCGCCTGGAGTGTGTACGGTAGATTCACTCACCGATGGCGGTATTGGGACGAGGGTGACATCGTTCGTAGGATGGAACGTGACGTCGAGGTTCGCGGCACGGTGCCAGTCTGAACCAAGAATCAGATCCATGGCACTGGGCAAGGGCGCGATCACGACCTCTTCGAGCCGCACGGTCGATGTTCCGACGGTCACGTCCAACGCTGCCACTCGCGTTGGTCTGATGCATCGGTCAAGCACTTCAATGTGATCTGGGGACGCCTACGGTCGGGGGCGGACGTTAGGGCCCACAGAGCTCTCGTTAAGGATGGATACGTTTGAGCCGCTATCGATGCAGACTCTCACCGGTTGGTTGTCGACGAGGCCCCTGACGATGGGCAAATTGCCTCCCGTTGATTGCAGAAAACAATTCGCTTGCCTGTTTGTCGTCCCGGTATTGCCCGCGCCGTTGGATCTGGCTGCTCGGCATTGTTCCGCAGCGATCGTGGCTCTCGTCTTCGGCCTTGTGCAATCCCACGAAAAGTGGCCCGTTGTGCCGCAGTTGAAGCAGGTATGCAATCGCGTGGCCCGCATCGGTTTCGCTGGCTTGACTGTTCGCTGGGATTAGTGCGCCCGTCTGTCGTCACCCTGGATCCGTCGCTGCTCATCTGGTTAGACCGGCCAGGAGCAGATTGTCGGAACTGCGTGTTGACTGTCTGCGTCGCCTGGTGTCGAGCAGCGCTGCGCGGTCGATCCGTTCAATGACATTGCTGCAGGGCTGTGCAGCGAGTGGATTAGCCCATGTGTCGTCGTCGATTCCACTGAGAATCAGCGAAATTCTTTCTTCGTTCGCCATCGGATACGGAGATTTCTCAAGCAGAGCATTTTTCGAATACATGTACTCAACCAATGTCTCCGAATTGCGTAGTCTTCGATCAGCCTGCAGGTCCAGGAATTCCTGCATCGTGAGCCTCCTGTCGAAGCGCGAGGCGAAGGCTTGCTTCCATGAGTCCCACGATTCGCAACTCATGCTGTAAGAGCTGTGCCAATCCTTCGCAGCTCCTTGCAGCCGTGTTGCTGCAGTAGCGAGCGTCAGTGATGAGGACCAGTGTGCCAAGGCAGCTACGCGCTCTACCTGCGATATCCACGTCTGGACATTTTGTTGTGCATTGCCGTCGTACTCGGGGATGGCGGACGCGGTGTCGTTCGTTGACTGGATCAGAATGGGCTGAGCTGGCTCTGACACTCTCGACAATACCTCCGTCATTTGAAGTTGCGCGCGTGCGAACATGGCCATGATTTCAGTCAGGCTTGGCGAACCCTCGGAAGCTGGAGCGTTGTTCTCCCGCGAGGACTGCGGAGGTGTACCACGATTCGTGTCTGCCGGCCGTTGGTTCGTTGTCGTAGTAGGCGCGAGACTTCCGTCGTTGCGTTGGGAGTCCGTATCGTGTCCCGTTCGTGTCGACACTGGATGCAGTAGCCCCGTTGCGCCACTCGCTGCGTGTGACGTGCGTCGTTGGGCTACAAGCCGTTCCAGTTCGTCAACTCTTGCCTGCAGAATTTCGACTGTCGTCGGTCCCTCCGTGTCCGCTCCTCCATTGTCATCGCCTACGGCTGCAGCCTGGCTGGTAGCTGAGTCGGACGCAGCCAGCGAGGCCTGAAGGCGAACGTTGTCGTCCAGGAGGCGTGTGTCGAGAACATCCTTACGGCCACTGCACGGCAGTGCACGGGTTCGAAGCTTGTCAGCCAGCCGCTGTTTTTTCAACTCGATGAGAACACTGCGCATTGTCGATTTCGTTGGTGACCAGATGAAGGTGGTCTCAGAACTCGTCGAGGTTGTTCTGCTGCGCACTGTAGATTCCGCTGGTTCTTCGCGCGCGCGAGACGCCTCTGCAGATCCTGTCGGCTGCGCCATGTTAGCAGTGAGGCCAGATGAGGAGTTAAAATCAAACTGTTTATTAATACTTAATACTTAAAAAGAGATTCAGATGACCTGCAGAGGGTCGCCTGGCTGGACGTGGTGCGCCGTCGTGCGCGTCTGTCCTTCGTCTCGTCTCGGCTCCGAATGCCTTCTCCCCGAGGCGTCGGGTCCTCGCGTCTCTTCTCCGAAGTTCGAGGGGAAACATAACTCAGGCGGGGTTCGCGGGGCGCGAAGTCTCCGCGCCTTCGTAACGGTGGTGTTAATAGATAACAGACCAGACCGACCGAGCGAACGTGCTCTTCGCGGTATCCGCGCGGTCGTAACGGAGGTGTGGAGAGATGAACACACCGACCGAGCGAATGTGCTCCTCGCTGGGTTCCGCTTGGCGTAAGCACGCCCTCTCGGGTCGCCGCGGTTACGGGAGAGTTGGGTCGTCTTGAGCGCGGTCTCAAGTGATGAACTGCGTGCTGACACCTTCTTGCCATATGTAGCGCAAGCATTGTATTGCAGTGAACGACGATGGAATCGCGAAATTGGGGGTGGGAATAAAAGCGGAGAAACGTTGCAGACTTCTTTTTTTCGCACTTGTGCAAAAAAATAATCCAGAAATTAAAACTTTATGCTATCAATGCACTTGCATGGCGTCCAATCAAATGTTCTGCTGAGCGGCCGTTCTTGTATACTGGCTGCTACACGAAGCTATTTTGATTTCCTATGAAATTCAGTGTGCCAAAGCCCCACGCGGATATATTTCGCATTTCAAGTTCTTGTGAAATGTGGAAGCCTGCCCGTCGCCGTGCCGCGGGTGACTCTAGCTGGCTCTGTGATCATTTTTGCCACTGCAGTGATTTGAATATTCACGGCTTGTTTAGCAAATAGCTGGCTTACCCGTTTACCGAATGAGTGTTTCAAGATAAGCATAGAGCATTTACCAGTGCTGTATGTGTGCGATATTCCATCAGTGATTAATGCGCCATGGTCATTGCAGTCGTTCTTTTGATTATACACGTATGAAATGGTCAGCTCTTGCAAAGCCTATGGAGTAGGTTACGCTAGCTCTACGTATGTCAAATAGGTACATGAAAGAAATAGAGTCTTAAAGTGTAGCGGCTGACACATTGCGTCGTAAATTCCCGCCCGGGCGGCGGCCGTGTGCACCTTGAACCACACGTGGGGCGTCAGGGCCTGCGTCTTGAATTGCATCGCGCAGCGTGTAACTCGACAACCCCACCTGCAGAGCACATCCACTCGGGCAAATCGGCGCCGCTGTTCCTGGCGCCGTGCCTCCATGCTTTTCTTCCTTTGTTTGTGATGTTTTCAATGCACCTAGCAAGCAGCGAACAGAACGTCCATATTTCGGCGCGAGTTAGTGTCATCAGGGGACTGGAACAGAAGTGCGCGGTGTGTCGTCAACAAGGGCGGAGGCTTGAGAAAAAACAAATGTGCGAACGAGTGCGATGAAGAAAAGTGAAACTGTAACCCAGTTATTTGTTTCAGCATAACCTTAATATTATTCATACTGAGGTTGTACGTGCAGTGTTTTCTCTCCATTTTTTTTTCTAATACTTCACTTCTTAGAGCGACAACGAAGCAGGAAGCGTCGATACGATTTGCCATATGAGGGAACGTGCATGCATGTGCGGACCGACGTTTAATTTACCGCTCAATAACCCAGCTTTAATTTAGATCACCATTGTTAAATCGTTTAAGCGAAAGTATGTGCTGTGATGTTTCGTAATCGTATAGCTTAAAAGGCCTAGTGTATTTTTAAAGTGTATTTCGATGGAAGCGCGCTCGCCATAGTCGATCTGAGTCATGTACGAGCCTTAATAGGCCGACGCTTATCGCTCATTTTTTGCATCGCACTGCATGTGTGTCCTGCGATAATCGTCTGTTTGAAGCCACTGTTGTTAAAACTAATACGTTCGGGGGCAAAGAAATTTGCTAAAACCTTTGGAATTCTTTTCACCCAGAGCAGCGGGAATCGCCACGGGAGCAGCAATGGAAGAACCTAGACCACGGCCGAATAGAATGCAAAAAATAGCAACCATTGCCTATGCACGATATATGAGATGTCGTTTTGATTCTTTCTAATCTCCCGGTCGGCGTGGAGCTATTTATCGCCGCCGCCGCCCTGACAAACTAGCAAACGGTGGTGAACTTATTGATATTTGACGCCGTTGACCGATTGTCGGTCTCATCCAAATTCGTCACAGTATACATGTGGATTGACTACAGTGCCAGGTTAAGTCAATGAAGATCTAGTGTAAAAGAACATGGTGTAATGCCAAGCAACATCAACAACAGCTAGGTAGGATTAAAGCAAATACGAGGGAAACCAGCACCGCGAACTATAACTATTTAGACACAAGATTTCCGAAGTATTTAAAATTGCAAAGGTAACTTGAAAATATCGATTATAACAGCACAGTTAACGACTCCAAATAATAAATGAGCCTGTCAACCGCAAAAGCACGTTCATGCGGTTTCCCACGGAATATTTCCAGCCGCATGCTAATTTGCATCTAATATTGACCAGTAGGTGGCATAGACAAGACAATGTTGACTAAAGTGTATGCCAGTGCATACGGCGGGACATGGTAACAGAACTGACAGTATTGTCTAGCCTATGCCATATATTAGCCAACGTCAGTGCAGTAATGGCTAACGCTCTTCGATATAGCCATCCTTATGAAAGGGCAATGCCAATAGCATTGATATGTAAGGTATGCCAGTGTATATCTGACATTGGCGGGCCATCGTAACAGAGCTCGCATTATTGTCCAGCATATGTCTAATATTGGCCAACATCAGTGGACTGACGGCTAATGCTGTCCGTTATAGCCATCCTTATCTCACGGCAGCGCCAACACTGCTGATACGCCGGATATCCAGGCCCATCATTGCCATCATCGTGTAATGGTACCACCGATATTGTGAGGGCGTCGGATATGACGGGCCTATGTTTTTATCACTATAAATAGGTACGAACAATATTGGTTACCAATGGAATCCTCAGGGCGAGTGTTGGACGTGTTATAGAATGGCACAACCAATACCAGCCATAAGATGGCAGCGCTGGGCCTACATAGGGCTGATCTCTGCCAACTCACTGACAATATTGGCCCGGGCTCTTGTGCTGCCTGGGTACTAGACACCAAAAAAAAGTGTGGCTTGATGGTGTCGTTCCCGAGAGCTGGAAAACTGCTGTCGTGATCCCTATTCCCAAAGCTGAAAAGCCTCCAACAGACCTCGCCAAAGAACGACCAATCCCCTTAACATCAACATTTTGCAAACTTTCGGAGAAAATGCTAGCCACACGACTTTCTTTGTGGCTTGATCAGCATGGTTTTTATCACTCTGCTCAAGTTGGATTTCGTCCATACATAGGTACAGAGTACGGGTTGGCGGTCTTGGCATCAGCAGTTCTATCATCTACCCGCAGCCGCAATGTACGCACCATATTAGCAATGGACGTTGAAAAGGCGTATGATAACATCAGTCATGCTGCAATCCTGAATGCCATTGAACTGCTTCATCTCCCTCCGAGAATATGCACTTTTGTTGCATCATGTTTGGATTGAAGAAAACTTGCAGTATGTCTCAGTGGTGACACAGTTGGTTCATTCGTTTCGCTATGTGGCGTGCACCAGAGATCAGTATTGTCTCCGACGTTGTTTAATATTACTTTCATCCCATTGGCGTGGGGCTTACATGATATCCCTGAAATCAAGTTTTGCAATACGCATATATCACGGTATGGGCACTCACTATGATCTCACTCAAGAGGCCACCCTTCAGTCAGCATAGAGGCTCACCTCCAACGACATATCCTGGGCGTTGGCGCTCAGCGTCAGCGCTGTCAGCGCCGTGCCACGGTGGGCGCCACAAGCGTCGCGTATATCCATGGGACTCGGCGCTGGCGCCATTGGCGCTCACTGCTGACGCTTGTACTCGCGCTGGTGCGTTGTTGATAGACCTAACAAGCAGACATTGCCAAAACTCTTTTTTAATGTTCACTCAATGATTTCTGCTCTTTAAAGCGTTAAGAGATGTAATTTAGACATACAACCTAATTACAGTTTACACACTCTACTTCTGCACAAATGAACGCGCATCTTCCACGCCATCGACGCAACATCAATTTGTCCCGTTTTCCGCGGCCGTAGCTGAGACGAGTCTTTCGAATTCCTCAATGGCTGAGATCAACTGGTCGGCTGCGAAGGGTTTTGCCATCACGGCCACGTGCGACGATGGGAAGCGATGACAAAAACGTGAAAAAAAAGCCAGGGAAGACTCCGCACGAGCGAAAATTCCCAATCTGGAGGTCGCGGCCACCCTGTCCTCTCATTCGTGTACGGCGCCGAGACGTGCGCCAATAAGACACCTACGTGGGGTAGCAGCACGGCGCCTGCATGAACGCTGACACTGAAATCTAGCACGGACAGATCTCGGCGCTCCGCTCGAGTTTGCTGGCGTCTCGTACCGTGCGCATGCTCAAACCGGTTTCTGCATATGCCAACAGCGCCGACGCCGAGGATATGTCGTTGGAGTTTGGCCTTTAGACGCAACCTCTGATTACGCATCCTCCATTTGCCTTCAACGTACTTCTCGTAAAACTATATACACGTTAGTCGTCAGCCGCAGGGGACACAGTAAACTTACCTGAAATCCAATTCGTATCTCTCTATCAGGCACCCCACTACAAGAAAATTCGAGCCTGAAAATTCTGGGCTTAACAATTCACCAGTCAGGATCAGCGACTGCTTGGCTTTCTCGGGTAAAAAAGCAAGCACTTAAAACTATGGGTTTAATAAGAAGAGTTGTACCTAAAATGGATGGCGCTGGCTTGTCTATTGCACGCCAGTTAGTGAGGGCGAATCTGCAGCCACTTATTGTTTATCAGGCCCTGTTCCAGCATCTGGCAAGAGCACAATGGGATCGCCAATGGGATTGAGAATTTATGAGGACCATAACATGCCTTCAGTGACTCACCCCGGTTGTAGCGTTACAGGAGAACGCGCAGCTCAACACCATCGATGAACTGGTGCAGCAGCTCCGTGATGCTCGCAGACTCAAGGCCACTTTGTCAAATTCCACGCAAGCACTGAAGGCGTATGCAACGTCACACATTATTCTTCAGCCACCTGCGCCAGTTCTCCCTCCCTGGAAATTAGCATTTAGGAGACAACAAGCCAACTGATATCCACAGACCAACGTCTGCCAATTCGGCATCGTTGCTTCGCCAGACATTTGAAGAGCGAGAGACTCACCTGCCTCAAGATTCCATTGTAGAGTACGTGGATGGAAGCCTGCAAGGCTGATAAGCCAAAACAGATATCTACTGTCCACGGAGACCAAGCCTGAATCATATCACTGCGTTTCAGCTTTCGGAACCACTTACATCCTTCTGCGCTGAGCTCGTGGCAGTTCAGGAGGAACTCTGTTTCGTGGCTTCCATAACCATGCTCCCTGCAGCCCACGTTGTCATTCGCACTGACGCACTTCAAGCAGTACGTTTGCTCCGACGTGTCAGCTGCTGCGCTAAAATTTGCCGAGACCTCCACCAGCTTGCGGCGTGCATCCCACAGTCAGTACGCATTGAGTGGGTCCCACGGGACCTGCTGCCTACCGAGGCAATATATCGTCTTTTGCAACCCGCCTCGTGAACCAAGACGCATCAATCCCACGGCTCCTTGAAGGCGATGACGCTACCCTCCTTTTATCATGAAAGGAACACCTCCGGCGCCGCACACGTGCACCTATCCCTCCGTGTGCGGTATCCCTACCCCGCGGTCTCACCCGTGAAGAGGAGGTTGTGCTTAGGAGGATCCGGGTCGGTGTTGCCCTCACACCAGCTGTCACTAGGACGTGGTCATACTTCCAACACTTATATCCCCGCCCAGTGTGCCCTATCTGTAAAACCGAAGATGTTGAGGCCGACATTCACCACTTTCTGTGGGGCGGCTCAGCACTCAAACCAACACGAATCCGGCACCTGAGGATAGCTGGCCTCTGAGCAACCAATCCTGCCTCATATGTCGCATAGACGCAGGGACCTCATCATCGATCACTCCTGGACTTCATAAAATCAGCCAACCTTTTTCCATTCACTTATTCATTTATTCACCCTTCATCTCACATCCTACTGATGCCCAGAGGCAATAAATATTGATTAGAAAAAAATTACCAAATAATTACAAAAATAAAAACCGTGAGTTTCGACATACCACAGCATTTGTTTTGCCTCCCGGCTTGTACACGGGTGGCTTTTCGAATTACAATAAAACATTTGATGCGTAGTGGAACTTAAAAGGATACACTCGCGATAAAAATACGTCAGTAATTTAATTTACTGTCAACTGTATGAAGGCCAGCAAACAAAATCAAAGAGCAGTGCTGAATCTTCATTGGAGTAATGCGAAAGCACGAATGCTGTTGTTGGTTGCTTCTCGTTGCTTCTAGTTGCTTAATTCACTTCATGTGTACCCATTTTAAAATTTGATACTCTCAGATTACGCGACAATTCGTTCCTCTATCCTTTTTCGTCGATAGTTCCGGTTGCGGCCTAGTGACGTTACATCTACGCCGCAAAAGTTCATTTCTTATTTGCCCAATTTAGTCTTTCGTACTCTCAAATTGCGTGCGACTCCCTTTCTCTACGCCCTTTTTCGGCTCTACTTCCCGTTGCGTGACGTCACACCCTTGATGATACATCACTACGACCCCTTTCTCCCTTTTCGCTTTCAATCTCACCTTCCTTTTTTCCCTTACGGCGCGGTTCAGGTGTCCACAGAGCAAGTGCAACAGATATTGCGCCTTTCCTATTGCTGTGATCGGGTTATTCTAATTAATTACTTAAACAATTTATTGACGTATTCATGTTTTCAGACACAGTACGTCACGCTCTATTGATTGACACCACTCATTAAGCTCTACCACTTCTCAATTACTCACAACTGTTGCAGACATGAGTTTGCAGACACGTTCTGCGAGCAGAAATCTACGAACATAGCGAAGTAATGCTTTCACATTACAAATTCACTTGAAGTGGATTCCAACAACTGTTCGAAAAGGCACAATTAATCCATTGCGCCACAGCAGCTTTTATTTCAACATTATATTTATTACACCGTTTACATGTAGGAATGAGCTACTATTTACAGACTCAGCTACTCAGACAGTGGTCCGTTGGGATGCGACCGCGATGAACGCCCCTCCTGCTCGCTAGCGATGAGGTGCGCTCCAGACCGATGCCTGTGATATCGGAGTAGGCGCTGTACTCCTCATGGATGGGGATCATGTGCGACCAGTGTGGTGTGCGAGCCGCGCGCTCTCGCCGGCAGAACGCAATTACTCAGCGGCGGAAAAGGAATGTTTGGCCATTATCTAAGCATTCGGACGTTTCGAAATGTACGTAGAAGGAACAAGGTTCAAGGTCGAGACCGACCACATGGCCTTAACATGGCTGAAACGCCTGCGCGAGCCCAGCGGTCGGCTTGCGCGGTGGGCCCTGACACTACAACGCTTCGAGTTTGAAGTGCGCTACCGAAAAGGGACTGTCAACGCAGTCGCGGATGCGCTGTCATGGGCGCCGGTCACTGACACCCAAGCGGCAGGCGAAGACGAGGAGGAGATGAAAGGGCAGCTGTCTCCCCCTCTGCGTAGGGAGCGCGCAGCGGGCAGCACCTCGCCTGCGGAGCACCGAAAGCACGTGCGCTTTGTGGGAGCAGTAGTCCCACTCGAAGTTGCGTTCAGCAGAGAAGAGCTTATCAGAGCTCAGCAGAAAGACTCGTACTGTCAGGAGTTAAACAACCGTCTTAGCGAAGAGACGAATACTCTGACAACTCAGGCCCAATTGCGTTGTGAAGCCACTGGTAGTGTGGTTAGCGCTAACTCTAGTGAAGCTGGTATTGCTACGAGTGAGTTGGAGAACTTCCTGCTGGACTGTGAAGGAGCTTTGCTAAAATACGTGCCAGACAAAGACGCCTCCAGTGAGTGCTTTAAAGTTGTGATTCCGCGCAAACTGCGCCGCGCCGCGATGCGGCACTATCACGACGCCGACGGTCATGGGAGCGCCCCAAAGACATGGCGGAAGCTTTGTCAGTTCGCTACATGGCCCGGAATGAAGGCTGACGTATATCGTTACGTGCGAACATGCCACATCTGCCAATAGACGAAGCCTCGAGGTGGCAAACTACCTGGCTTATTCAAGCCCATCATAAGCATGAAGCCATGGCAAATCCTGGCGTGCGATATGATGGGGCCGCTGCCGCGCAGCAAAAAGGGGTACAAATACGTGCTCGTCGTTACGTGCCATTTCAGCGCTTTCGCTGAACTGTATCAGCTGCGGAAAGCTACTGTCCGGGAGATCTTGGGAAAGCTGTCGGAGGTGTTTTGTCGTTTTGACTTTCCAGAGCGACTGATAACCGACAACGCCATGTATTTCATATCGAAGGTGTTTCGTGATACGTGCGCGGCAATGGGTGTACGGCAGCAGAAAACCACGTGCTATCATCCCCAGTCCAACGTGAGCGAGCGCCGCAATCGGGATATCAAGCCGCTCCTGGGCGCATATGCGCGGTCGCATAATGATTGGGATGAGCACTTGGACGCCATATCCTTCGCTCTGCGCACGAGTGTAAATCGCTCGACCGGCTTCACGCCGGCTTTTCTCTTGTTTGGCAGGCAGCTTAACATGCCAACAGACACGGTCCTGACCCATAGGTCGGACGATGTTCGCAAAGTCGAGGTAAATGTCGACGACTACGCACGGCGATTACGAGAACGGTTGGCCAATGCCATTAAGGAGGCGAGCGGCAGCCGTGAGAAGACCAGGGCAAGCCAAAAGGCGAGCTATAACAAAACCCACAGGGACCTTGAGTTCAAGTTGGGATACACGATGGTGAGGCGAAATCATGTTCACAGCGATGCATCCGCGGGATTCGCGGCCGCCCTTGCGCCCCGATGGGTCGGGCCCTATGTGATCGCCGAGAAACAGTCGCGACTGATTTACCGATTGAAAGACCCGCATTCGGGCCGAATAAGCGGACCCATTTATGTAGGAGAGCTGAAGCAGTATTTTCAGAGAGATGCTGCGGAAGCTGAAACGCCTCTCGTTCCGGAGAGCGCCGAGGCGGGCGATGCTGAGAGCAGTCTCTACCGGCATCGCTATAACACACGCAGCCAGCGAAATCGTTGAGGCCGCATGCGTGAGAGCGCACATGCAGGCCTCAAACGCGGTCCTTGCTCGCACAGTTCGCATTCGAGCTGTTGAGGAACGCCAGACGCGCGAGTTCGCGCTCAAGCGCATGCAAGGGAAGGCAGTCCTTTCCGCGATGTTACAGTGAGGAAGGTAGGCGAAGTCGCCTAAAGTCAACCGCAAGGGCACGAGAGGTCTCGTGTTTATCCGGCGCGTGTCGATACACAAGCCGGCAGTGTTCCTTTACGCGAAGCTTGTGCTGAGCACGTTCAGAAGGACCTAGCCCGCCGACTGGCCTTATTTATAACACCAGCACTCCGGGCGCATGGGCCACGCTGTGTGCATTCAGGCGGCGACAGTGGCGAAGGTGATGTTTAGACAGCGCGCCCTGTGGCTGCGCCAGCCTGCAAAAGTTCTTGGAGCAGCTCGCATTCGAGTTCGACCGAATAACGGACGGGAGGGCGAGGAGATACCAGTGCACTCTGACCTCTCCCGCCGCAGTCTGGGCTTTCCCGGACCCGAGTACGTCTGTTCAACCCTGGCTGGAGAAGATGAACGAGCCCTGCCTCCTGCCCTGGTTGACAATCCCAGGGCGTTGACACTGCTTGAAGCAAGCTGCGGACCACGATTCCAGCTTTCGAACTTCGCGCCTTCACCCCGGCAGCAGCGACTACGATCCCAAATGTAGAGCCTACTTCTCCGGGGCACAACCTAGTGTCCAGCGGAAGGGAATTGCCGAGAAGCCAGACCAACGGCACTAAAGGGTGGAAGCGACGCGCGCCTGCACCCCCGGGGGGACGCCTCGATTGAGGTAGGAGGGGTGTGGGAAGGAACATATCGCCGCTACTACCCCTCTTGGCTACGATGTGTCGGCGAGTGTGAGGTGTGGCCTCTCCTCTTCATATCACGTGACAACCTTCTTCCTCCTCTCTCCTTCGGCTGCTGTGGCAGGGGAAGAGCAGGATGTGTTGGCTGGGTGTGGTTTTCGGGGAGACGGAGTGCGTGTGTGGTGTGTGTGGTGGTGTGCAACCTCTGACAGAACTGACCGGACGTGCAGCTGAGCGGACGCATCCGGAAAAGCAGGGACTGGCATCAGGTGAACTGAATTGGTTGGTCGCGCGTGCGCTGCTGAGGAAAACCATTAAACCGGTTTACCCTTTGGTCCTCTGTGTTCGTGTTGTTCTTGGGGGCCACCACTGTGGTCTGAGAGCTAGCGGAGCCTTGTTTGCTCTGAGAGTGGAGCCGCAGCCCCGTAGAGAACCCCACAGAGACTGAACAAATAAAATGAGCAAGCGGTCATGCCGAGATATCAAATGTATGTAGCTTAAAATATAGGAAGAGGCAGTCGGGACTGTTGGAAGCAATCGTAAAAAGATTAAAGATTCAGACATGCAACAAAGAACAATATTAAATTCATTAGGTACAAATAAAGACACTTAATACGGGCTCGTTTCGAAGGAGCTGACAGTATTCGCCGCGAGATCGACCAAGAGGTGGCGCCACCGTCACTCCGGTAGTGTGGATCGGCAGCCGGCGGCGCTCACTGAATCGCACTCTGCGTAGGTCTGCTTCCGAGTTTACGGCGGGTTTGTTGGCGATGAAAACGTGTCTTCTGCAGTATTTCTACAATTTTGCACAAAAAATCCAGGGGATTTCGCCAATGCAGCAGAGGAAGAGCGGATTTTAGGAAAACAAAGCACGCAACCACCAGTCTTCTAGATTTACTTTGCATGTTCTCACGCGCCTAATGCTCGGGCCTGCCTAAAGACAGCATTGTTTTTCTTATCGACTTTTAAACAGTTTGCTCGTGTCTCATGCGAGTAAGACCAGCGAATTTAGTGTCAAGCCCATGCAGATTCAAGGTTCGTGCTCTGACCTGCAGTAATTTAGATTGAATCGAGAAAGCCTGGATCATTATATCGTACTTGAGGATTTGGCAGGTTAAATGTAGCATTGGCAGCGCACTGCATAGTGAGTTGCTTTAGATTGAGTGCACATCAAGTCCGGCCCAGACAACCACGCACAAGAATTTCCCAAAAATGAGATCACGCCGACACTATACAGGAAACCTCGCCGCACAGGAAAGCTGATTGTTCACGTGTATAGTGCAGAGTGGATTGAATTTGCCGAGATGCTTTTTGCGGCCACTGTCATAGAACGTTATAGTTTATTAATGCATGCGCCACTAACTGTAAATGATTTCCTGAAACGAGGAAAGTATAAGGGATTTCTGATGTGTGTTACGTTAATATATAACGGTAAATTATCGTGTAATTATTTTGTTTTGCAATGCGAGTAAATTTCACCCTGTGAGAAAACTTTTACGCACTTGACAGAATTTACAATAATCAGCGATTAATTTTCAGTAACTTTAAAGTCCAAGCTACGAATTACTCGCTGCGAAGACGTCGTTATAAACTGCGCATGGGCACTGTCATGTTCTGGGAAGCAATTTTACAGGCTGCAAATTTCTTTATCACTAATTATTTAGCAATGACTAAATCTTATGCGAAGTAAAATATTAGGGTTGCTTCCAAAACAGATGCCGGATAAAAAACTATTCCGAAATAAATGGAGGTCATCTTATCATGCGACTATAAAAATGTATTAATTCCCGAACTAAACACTGATATTTAAGCCCGCATGAAGCTGTTTTATCCCCTTGTCTGAAATGATAAGTTTTGTCGGAAGACAGCTCTAGTACGAAAAGGGACATAAAGATTATAACAGGCTACAAGTAAAGTACATTGATCTAGGTGTATTATGTTATATTTAGGGTAACGTTTAGGTGCAGGGAATATGTTTCCGAAAGATTCGAGCATTTCTCTAAAGCAAAATGTGCTCACTAAATCTTTTACGGATGCACAGAAGCCTTCAACAACAAAAGAAAAGAAAAGAAAAGAAATGTATAATGGCCCGGGTTTAACGCATGAAAGCGGCATCGGCTATGACGGATGACTGCAGAGGCTACTTTTGGTGTCGTTTTTTTTTTCATTATCACCACATTTACCACTTGGGATTGTTTATTGTGCAGTGAAATCCCACAGCAGAGGAACGCCTTTCGAAACGGTTGTGATTGAATCCCCCGTCTAGAAATCAGCAGTCGAGCGCCCTTTCCATCGAGACACCGCAACAGAGTTTTAAAAGCAAAAAAAAGTACTCACACAACACTATCGTGCATACAGACTGTATAGCAGGCATAGAGTGGTCTCTTCAAACTGCATTCTGCTATAAGAAGCAGTCTGCGGTGGCATATGTTTTAGTAGCTGCGGTATTCCAAACAGAAACGGGAATAAGCGATTTCTGAGCGTTTGCATTAACGTGTATTGACGGGAACGACCTGTTTTGCTTTGACACGGCGGTAACGACAGTGCCACTTCGTTTGAGACATTGCATGTCAAATGATTTCAAGCGCCGAATGCCGCGATGGATGATGTCCTTATCTCGATACGGACAAGTATATATATTTTTTAAAGAAGCGTGGGGTTATAGACTGTTCATATTTATTTTGCAAGAGACATATAGGTAAGCAAAAGCTCACAGGAACTGCGAAACAAACAAAAACACTCCTGTACACTCCGCATGCGCGCGCGTAAATCACTGCGGGCTGGCACGCGACGCGAAAACGCATCCACACTGAGTAGGTTTCGCCACTGAGCCGCAAGGTGGCGACTCTGCTCGATCTCGAGGCCAATACATCCGTGCCACCGTGGAGCCACTTCTCCTGCCTCATAAAGGTCATGTACTTTCCACAGCATAGGAGAGTTCCCCATAACTACATCTATGAGTTCAACGTAAATTATATAATACGCCCTGAATCACGTCGGTATTTCTTTCCCTGAATTTGGTTACGTCGGTATTTATTTCCTTACTTTTCTAGCTTTTATGTGCTTTGTTTTGTCGATTTCTCTCTTCTTTTTACACACCTGCTCCATTTTATTTCTACATAGGCCTACTGCAATTCGTACCCGGCGTCCCTCTCAGTTATGGCTCCAACGAAACATAAAAGCATTACATTAGTAAATGCATGCCGTCGCAAAAAATATTGGGGAAGACAATGTCCGTCTTCTAAGTTATGGTAATGATTGGCTTCTCCACCCAAGTCAGCTATGTGGACAAAATGCCATGAGGTCTCGTGACGTCACGTAACCCGAAGAGCAGTCACGGCATGACCACGTAACCTGCCAACTACCACCTGCCACAAAAACAACTGTGATTTTCTGCTCAAACCTTCGACAATGCAAACGCCAGACTTCAACGTGATAGATTTAAAGCCGCGTTACCCGAAACTCCAGCGTCGGCGCTCGGCACTCGCTTTGTGAGCGATCCGTCACGAGCATAGGCTAGCTGGCGGTAGAATGGAGCTGAGATGGCCTAGCACTAACTGGACTTTAGGGTTGCCTGACATAACGGATGGCAAAAACTGCCAACACGGGCTGCTTCTTTCATTTGGGAGGGCAATATCAGAATCAGCCTGCCTGGATCCTCACATTCACATTACCTCTTGTCTACACACGCACAGTCATGCAGATTCGACAAACCGAGTTGTTACATGTGGCATGGTATCCTACGCTCTCGCTTCATACCCTTACAGACGAAGCTTGCATGTTCTCCATCGCTTTCTCTGCGCAAGGCTACTTGGAGCAAATCGCATTTATTTTACATATTTAGTCAGGAGTGCTATAGGTCAAGCCTTCTCAGGCCATGTAATGCCTCAGTGTTATTTATACCTTGCTCAATCATTGACCCAATGTTCTGCTGTTATTAACTGCCGCATAGCTCCCAGTTTGTGGCTCGTGGTAAGGAGCAGTAATGACGGCCCTGTAGCTGACGGGGTGTGGCGCGTGGTATATAGTTCGAAAATGGCTGCCGCATTGCCGACGGGGTGAAACCCGGTGTGTGGTACAGACGGTGACAGGGCGGCGGACCGAATATCGTTCCTGACAGCTTCTGTGACGGTCTCGGTGACTGAGCCTTCGTAGCCGTAATTCGCTGCAGCTCATT
Organism: Amblyomma maculatum; assembly: GCF_055883805.1. Lineage (NCBI taxonomy): Eukaryota > Metazoa > Arthropoda > Arachnida > Ixodida > Ixodidae > Amblyomma > Amblyomma maculatum. The sequence continues at coordinate 16,789,754 of NC_139350.1, forward strand.
AAGGACATTTTCTTGAATGAGTTCTCAAAGAGTGGTCCTATCGGTGAAGGGTCGGTTGTAATAGCGGCACTGTTTTTAGACGGCTCGCTGTATAGCTGTAGCGCCCTTGACGAACTCACCCACGGATTTTGGTAGGTTGCGCACCAAGCCGGCAAACACCTGCTCTTTGACACCGTGCATGAGATGCAGTAAATTTCTTGGCTCCCTCGTATTAGATAGATAGATGGATTTATTGAATTGAAAGGCAGAGAGGTTGGCCGGAATGCTTCAAATCTGTACTGCTACTCTGCACTGGGGAATGGGCAGAGGAGAAGAAAGAAGATCGTGATGGGTGACGATGTGAGAGAAGGCATATGGAAAATGTTCAGGCACAGCAGTTTGCTTTACAAGCCCAAAACTTGTCCGATGGTGCACAAAAAACGGCAAAGAGCACGGCGAAAAAGGAGAACCATGTCTTCCGCCAGTGTAGCTAGGCCATAATTGGGCTTCTGGACGCGCACTTCAAGCAGGCGCTGTGCATGGTCTCGTCCATCAGCGCTCCCAAATGTGTCTACCAGCTGTCGGTGGAGGTCATTCCGTGTGAATAAGCCAGCCTCGTACATTTCAAAACGACGTTCTACCACAATCCTGAAGGGCAAAATAAATGTTGCAAATCTTCTGGTCCATGCTCCTCTGATTGAACTTTGCCTCCAGTTCAAACTGGTCTAGCCAGCCTTCCACATCTTCAAGCGCATCCCATCAGAAGCACTATGACACCTTTGTGTTGTGAAGGGGCACCAGCGTATGGGTTGGACGTGCCATGGCTTGTGAAAGCTGGTGAACTTGCATGTTTGAATAGTCACCCGGTAGATGGCTGTACTCCGGTGCTAGTCCTAGAAGGCGGCATCTAGTGTAACGAAGAGGCGTGTAGATATGCGGGATCCGCTGTGGACTGTCAGAAGGCGTCTTACCATACGCAGCACGCTCCACCAGGGTCACTCCTTAGTAGTACCCTAAGGAAGGCCTAAAAACAAAATGGTTTATAGGTGAAGCGGTACGAGTTCTGCATTCACGCTTTCATCTGTTCTAGCCTCGAGCTTGTAGTCCCCGTCGTCATCTTTTCTGTCTTCTGCTCAGAAAGGTCCACTGCGGCATGCGTGCCATGAACACATGCAACTACCTCAGGTACACACTCCTTGGTGCTAAACGTTCCTATGCTACTGTAACTTGTGGCTATCTATAGCGTGGCCGATGATCAGGTAACAAGAGCCCTGCTAGGGTGAAAAATGGAAGGAATGACTTCAAAGGTCGCGTCTAGCGATCTGATGAAAGATTGTACCATGAGTGGTTGGAAGCAGGAGTTTGTCGGGGATACTGGCTTGCAAATAAAACAGATCGCTTGAAAGGAATTTTCAAAGACCAAGACAGAAACGTAGAGCACCCCTTTCCAATACCAGCAGAGAGTGAAGAATGTATTTTTACTGCCACAGAATAGAATAAACCAAATACAATTATTGGTATAAAATAGGCTTTGTCGAGAAACAAAGGGTCGCGAGTCATTCGAAACTTTTTATTGCTAACTTGGACCGGCCACCCAAAAGCGTTTTCTCCTTTACTCACAAGGGTTTTAATATTGAGTCCTCAACCCAATGTTGGGTCATACGTCACACCCAAATATTTTACTAAATCTAGCTGTCGCATTAAGTTGGTGCGACGAGCTAAAGAAATGTGCCAAAGTGTATCCGAGGGAATACAAGCACAACGCATCCCAGGTAGCACAGAATGTGGGGCCCCAGTAGGTCCGTTTAGGCAAGTGGGGCTGGGGCAACCATCATAAAACCTGCATAAGTCCCCGATGGGGCAAATGTGGACAAGCCCCATTTCGGCTTGCCCCTGTTCCTCCTGCATGGATCCCATAGCGGCGTTTCTCGGGCTAATGCAGAGAAGATTCCTGCATCCAGACCGCAAGGGTCCTTTGTCGGATATTTTAGGGCAATCCAACCTAAATGTGGGCTCTTTATGGGAAAGCCGTCATAGATCCGAAATGAGGCCGCCCTCATAAAATCTTTTGGGGACCTACATCGGCCTTAGTGGGGCAAAAAAAACGGACGTGCCCTCATGCTGCTCCATTCGGCCCCTTGTAGATTACTTGGGGGCAGGTGAAATATGAATAAGAGCTCAATTTGGGCAACCCCTCGTGAAGCCCAAATGAGGAAGTTTTAGCTAAACAGCTTTAGGTCCCGCATAGTCTGTAATGAGGCTGGAAGGCGCGCGTGCCCGCATGGTGCCAAATTGGTGCCTTGTGGGAAATTTGAAGGTGCGTGAAACCGCGGGTGGGCTCTAGGTTCAAAAACAACACCTAGGCCAATTTGGGGCTGCCCGCACAAAACTGTTTTATGTCCTACATGGGCCGTAATGGGGCTGGAAAGCAGACAGGCCTGCAAGATACCAAAGTCGATCCCTTGTGAGGAATTGGAAGGCACGTGCTACATCAAGTGCGCTTTATGTTCAAAAACAACACCCAGCTCAATTGGGGCTGCCCACATAAAACCGCTATAGGTCCCACATCGGCCGCAATGGGACTAGAAGAACGCGTGAAATTGTGTAATGATTCCTTACACCCTTTATTTGTATTAGATGTTGCCCTATTTTACTATTATAGATGATCTGTATAACAATTGTTGCCATGTTTAGTTGGTTATAAACATTACGTGGCCTTAGTTTTCGCGCTCATGCTAATTTCGTTAAAAATACTTAAACATACTGACTGCTAACTGTGTCTCCTAATCTAGTTGCTGTGGATAACCTCAACCCGAAGCACAATATTATTGTTCAGAGCACACATCTCCATTGCCTGAACAAGATGTACACGAAGTCATTTAGGCTAGATTAATGTCATGAATTATTGTAAAATTTATTATTGTGGCTGTTTAGGAAGAGCAGACATGCATAAAATTATTACTTATTTATGCGCATAAGTAATGATTGGGACAAATTGGACAAGGGCTTCCCATCAATTTCCTGCGCCAGACCCCTATGAGAATAATGTGGGCAAGCCCAAGTGCGGCTTGCGCTATAGAACCCGACTCGGGCCTATGTCATTGTTCGAGGGGCTAACCGAAATTAAAAAATAAATGTTCATCCAGAGCGGCTGCCCGAATCTGTCCAAAGCAAGACCATCGTGGGGTGTTATCGGGATGTGCCCTTGTGGTAATGCGAGAAAAATTTGGGCAGCCCCACAATGGCTGCCTGCATCGCTCCCTTGTGGAGCCCATCGGTGCTTTGTCGACAGCCCCCTTCAGGCCTTGGTCGGCCCCTCTTGCAGCACACATATTGAGCCCATCGGGCTGTCCTGCATTGCCTACATCGGACCCAAAAGAGGCCCCCCTTTATAGCCCACTTTGTGCTACCTGGGATGGTTTGACATTAAGGGACAAATTGATAGGGTACAGTCATACTTCGAGCTCATCCAAATATTATTGCAGGGTGTGGTATAGGCCATTTCTATCCAGAGCCGAAGCGAAAAAAGTCATATATTTGGCATAAACAAAAACTGTTATGTTTGGCTGATGGGGATGTAATTTAGCAAAATTTTAGAGGGGCGGTGAAAGAACTGATCTTTGTATCACACTCCTTGATTTTTCATATGTGCTGGAGCAGAGGGCTGCTTTTTTACAGTAAAAATTCCTGTCCCTTAGAGATGCACATATCCAATCATAATTATATGAAGGATGATGAAACTGAGCAAGCTTTTTAAGCGGGATCACTCAAGTATCACCAGAGCTGAAACTTCCCTCCTGCGTAACGAGAGGCGGATTCGGCTCTCTAGAACTACGTACGCAGACCATATTGTAGTGTGTGCAACTGCCTGCCCTGTCTTGAAGAAGTGGCTCCCTCGTCGTTCGATTAGAAGAGGCTGAAGTTGTTCTGCTGACCGTCTCTGGGTGCTCTGAACCTGTTCTCCCGTGCCTTCTGGATTAACCACCATTAACCCTTCTAGTTACGAGCTCAAAAGGATACGTGACACTGGTGGAGGTGCGGCCTTAAGCCCCATGTCTCGTGCCTCACGTAGCCGCTCATATCGAGTCCCAACAGGCTCCCGCTCGTGTCTACACATGTCCATCGCTGCAGCCGTCGCCTCCACGTTCTGGCACCGGAACTTGCTCCTCTACCTAAACAGGCATCATCCGACCAGCAGATTTTTTCAATGGCCCACGTAACCCAACATCATTTGGTGCTTCAGCAGCCTCGTGTGCCCCCTGTTTCCATCGCTTTACTGGGGAAGATGTCGACTACTGGATCGACCAGTTCTAGAGAGTGGCACAATTCAATCAGTGGAGCCCTACTCAGAAACTGCGCAATGACTTTTTCGCACTTAAGAACTGCGCTAAAACGTGGTATGAGAATAGGGAAGCCAGTCTTCAAGGCTGGGATTCCTTTCGCCAGCAGCAGCGGGATATACGTGCCAGCGACGACCGCCGTGATTGCGCACGCCGCCTCCTAGCAGCTCGTGTGCAACTATCTAACGAGAGCGTGGCGATGTTCGCTCAGGACGTGACCCGACTTTGTGGGCGGGCTGATCCCGACATGACGGAATCAGCAAGGTTGCGCCACCTGATGCAGGGTGTAAATGGACCCCTCTTCGCTGGTCTGGTTCGCAGTCCACCTCAAACCATCGCGATCTTCATCAATTAAGCCACCCTAAATGAGTGAGCCCTGCAGCAACGTTTCCGGCGCACTGAGTCTGCCTACGGCCAAGCCTTCAGCAGAGTGGCCACATTGTACGGGTCCACTGAACATCACTCTCTGTGTGAGCTGATCCGCGAGGTAGATCGCGAGGAGCTCCTTAAGTTTAATCTTGGATCGCCTCATCCGACTGCCACTTCTGTCACCGAAGCCATGCGTGAAGAAATACGTCAAACATTTTCACCGCCTGAGTCGCTGTCGGAGCCACGTTCTATGAAATCCGCAGCGGCTGTTCGTCGGCCTGATGTTCCATACGCACAACACCTTTTCGAAGCACAGCCGCCCGCTCCGCAGCCTCCGTCCTACCAACCTTCCTATACCAGCCGCCATCCCAGCAGAGAACTGTCATGCGGCCGCGCGCTCCTCAGCCACTATTCTACCAGCCTTTCTACCAGGTGCCATCCCAGCAAAGCCCTGTCATGAAGCCATCGGTTAGCAAGGCAGACGTCTGGCTCACTCCTCGCCAATGTCGCTGTGCTACCACTGCAGAGAACCCGGCCATTTGTACCGTGAACTCGGGCTCCTGGGTTTTTCTCGTGATTCCCCGCGTGCCCGGGTCGGTGAGAGCCTCCAAAAATCGAAGAATACCGTGCAACTTATTCGAGCGACCGTACACAGTCGTCTTGTCTCGTGGGCTTCTCGTCATCCATCCGGCGTGAGTTTGCTAATGCGCCGAGGCGCCGGTCGCCAAGCCCAGGCCGGGTAAGCTGAAGGCGGCGACCTCAAGGGGGCAGGTTGCTGATGAACAGAATCGATGTCCCGAAGACCCCCCCCCCCATGGCGACTCAGCTCGATGCTGTGTCTACGATGCCGCCGCCTCATCATGAAGCCGAAATTTCGAATCCACCTCATGCCGATCATGTTGTTAGCGCCGACCTTCCCGTTCTCGTCGACGGACAGCCAGCGCGGCACAGCAATCGAGGCAGCGAAATTTTTCATCAAACGCATCGTCCTGAGGCACGGCGCTCCGACACTTAAAATAACAGACGGACGCACTGCTTTCACTGCTAAGCTTCTGGAATCCGTCATGTAGCTGCGCGGCACTACCTATCGCAGGTCAACCACCTGCCATCCACAAGCTAATGACTTGACAGAAAGTCTACACAAAATTTTCGCCAACATGATGTCCATGAACGTGAATGTTGAACATCGGTCTTGGGATGACGTCTTGCCGTACGTCACGTTTGCATACAACACGGCGCAGCAGGAAACAACAGAAATGAAGCCGTTCTCCCTATTGTAAGGCCGTGAAGTTTCAGCATTGCTGGAAGCCATATTGCCCCATGATGACCGTGACCTCGAAGTTGGCGCCGAGGAGTTGACTCAACGCGCAGAAGAAGCGCGATAGCTGGTACGGTCACGCATCTGGAAGCAGCACGGCCGAGAGGCCCAGCGTTACGATCAGCGCCACCGTGTAGTTACTTTCGAACCGGGCGACAGTGCGGCTCTGGACTCCGATTCGACGTCGTGGACTATACGAGAAACTTCTGAAACAGTACTTTGGCCCATACAAAGTGCTTCGTCAGCTGTGTGACGTCGCGTACGAAGTGCTTAGAGACGGTTTTTCTACTACTCGTCGCGACAAGAAACCCGAGGCTGTTCACGTCGTGCGAATGAAGCCGTACTTTTCGCGAGAAAATTAGCATATCGCCTTACCGCATGTTTCTTGCTTTATGTTTTTTTCTGCTTTTCAAGTCATCAGTTTGACGGTTATTTTTAATTTTTATAGAGGGGGTAATGTAGTGTGTGCAACAGCATGCACTGATTTGATGAAGAAGTGGCGCCATATCGTCCGATTAGAAGAGGCTAAAGTTGTGGTGCCGGCGGTCTCTGAGTGCTCAGTACCTGCTCTCCTGTGCCTTTTAGATTAGCCCCCCACTAAATCTTCCAGTTACGAGCTGAAATGGCTACCTGACATCATGGAGCAACCGCGTTGAAAGCCAGTCTGCGCTCAGCTGAGATCATTAACTTCATAAACTTGCTTTGTTCGGCGACTGTGCATTGGTAGTTCGATTAATTTTACTACATTTAAAATTAATGCATGTGACCTAATATTATCTAAGACATATCCTTTGCCTGCATCTTTCAACAACAAAATAATTTCCTCAACGTACCTATCAAATGTGGGAAATCCAAGCATTTGCCAATACGATTCAATTGTTCATGATAATTAACGGTGACTTGTAAATTGTTAGGATAAGATTTTTAACATTCCAACAGTGACACCATCGTGTCCAGTAGCTGCATACTGCATCTTTGTCCAAATTTATAGCATCTGTTACTGGAAAACCTCGGTAAAGTCTGAGCAGCTTGAGAGTCTACACAAGGGGACCTGTCTGTTTCTGAAACTGCAACACCAATCACCGAGCAAGGCACTGCTGGCCTTGCTTCGCTTTCTTTGGCGCAAGCAGTGGTGCAATAATGAGTTTATAAACTGGCGAAATCTTGTTTTGTTCCATGAACCTGTGTAGAGCCTTCCGATTACATGGACTTGAGAGATATCTTTTAAATTTGGATTATACTGCTTTGCTTTTTCCAATTTCTCTTTTAAACAATGCAGAGTATATATTTATATTTTACCAATTAGCTGCACTCTGGTTGCAATACAGACTCTGCCATGCAGAGGTTCTGCGACTATAAGCTATCTCGCACTCTTGTGTCGAGCAGGAAGCCAGGTTTAGATGCCTTCGGTATAGTAGCGTTTCGATACGTTGATGACTACTTAATTTTCTGGGATAACGATGGTTTTCATAGGTTGGCGCAAGGTGTGTTAGGAATGTTCAAAGAACAAGGTCAAGGCCTGTCTTTTACGTATGAGCTTTCCTGTTTAAAGATCAACATTTACAGTTTCTTGATTTGGACCTGTGCTTTGGAGATGATCACGTGTGTTGGGGCTACAACCCCGGGTCAGGGAAGCCTCAGCTTAGCTTTGAATCGGACCACTCGAGGATGGTAAAGGATAGGTTGGCAGTCGCGTGCATGAAGTCTTCATTACGTATATCTTGCCATTACCGTGTTGAGGATACACTCTCACAGCAAATTTCGAAGTTGTTAGCGGCAGGCTTTCCAACAGTCCATCTCGCTCGTCTGCCAGAACATGTTTTAATACGTTCGAGTAAGAGCAACACGGGGCTGGTTGATGTTGGTGGCGCAACGCGGCGAAAGAATGTGGCTGCCATACCTCAACTCCATGGGGTTTCGCAACGACTCAAGAAACTTGCGGCAAGGTACGACGTTGGCGTTGTATTTACAGCGAAAAACAAGATAGGAGGCTTGTGCGCTAGAGTTATTTATTCATATACCCTCAGGGCCCGAAGGCATTAAAGAGGGGAGTTAGAAGAGGGCTCGACAATACAGCTCGTGATAGTTTTCGTTGCACAGCATCACATAGGAAAAGGTTCGCCACCTGCAGAAATAATGTGGTTTATCACATTCCGCTCAATTATGGCCGGTGCTACTAGGGGCAGACAGGCAGATGTCTGAATGAGCGCCTGACGGAGCTCTCCAATCCTCCAGGAGGGAAGGGAATTCTAATCTGGCGCTACATTTGCAATCTCGGGAGTCAAAATCGAAGGATGACCCGTCTCTTTGCACGCCAGATTTCAGTAACACGAGAGTTAGTTGAGGCTTTTTACATTGCTAAAGATAAGGAGAAGTGTGTGGCTAAGGCATCAGTTAGCCTTCATTGTAAGGAATTCGCTCTGTTAGAAAAATCGATAGTTAGCCCATGACTCAATTTTCTTCTTCTCCTTTTCCTGCCACTTCAACTGTTGGGTTGTGCGCGCGCATTTCAGAACCAGTCTTCGTTGTCTTCTTTACTTCAATAAATATTCAGTTGTTAGTGCAGCCTTGTCTTGTTCTCTTCTTTGCTGTGTCTCGCCTTATTGCTGGTTTAAAATAAAGGGTTTCCAATCTATGGAAAAGCCCAGTCATGCATGCATGCCAGAATGAATAAAAAGGCACAAGCAGGTGTATGTAAAATACATTTATCTTCTTAAAAAAAATAAAAAAAATATATAGTTTGCGACTGTCCTCTGGAGTCTCAGGGGTGGAATCATGCCAAAGAAGAGTCTATGGGTGGTTCTTCAGGCGCGATGACTTTCCGCGGTGTAATGCAGGGTTTCGTTTGCTAGACGGAAGTATTTCCTTGACCCTGCTTCACAGCCTAAGCAGCGCAGAAGGTCGCTTTTAGGTGCAATCTTGACGGCTCCGGAATCCTTCTTAGCGGCAGCGCGTTTCTTGTTCAGGCATATGTTATCGATCTCTCGTAGGACAGAGCTGTCCGCGTCCAGATCGGTCGGCAGGCAGGTCACATTGGTAGACCCAAATTCGTCTTGCATCTGACGTTTTTCGAAGCGTTCCTCCTGAGAACGGGTGCATGGCGGCGAATAGGCTTGACCCAACATGGTGAAGCGCACTGCAGCGGTGGCCTCCTCCGTGACGGCAGACTTTGGCGACTTCCAAGCCTTCGGTGCTTGGGCTCGTCTCTGCATCTTGCCCTTGCATTTCACCTTGTCCTTGGGTGGGTTCTCTTTGGCGGACCTCATCTTTTAGCGGTCTTCACTGCACTTGCGATGGCCCTGTGGACCAGCTTCTTCTTCTTCTCCTTCTCCGTCGGTGCATATACTGCACGCGTGCAGTGGAACAGTATGCATCGTTTTCGTCTTCAAGACAAGGATGCTCGAATTAGTTGCGAAGGCACTGTATGTTATTTTTAAACCTGCGGGTATGCGGAATTAGACTGTTGTTTTTAGGCACTGCTGAGGAGTCTCTAATTCTGTCGATTGCCTGCTTCGACGGCCGCGCTTCTCTAACAGCGCCTCAAGTATAACCGAGCTGTTTAAAAGAGCCATACAGACAGTGGTGATTTGCAGGTATTTTATAGCTGTAGCTGGTAGTGAATCTTTCTTCAACTTTGTCGGATTGTACTTTTAATTTGCACTAGTTCCATTTACTATACAAAGAACGCGCACTGACACCATCACGGCTAGAGAGCTGTAACGACGGTTGTCTCAAGTTCGGAGCTGTGAACTGTAGAGTACGTAGTCATCTGCGCCACATTGTCCAATAGAGAGAGAATTGGAGAACGGTAGAGACCAGAGCTCCGAACATCGAATCCTATATGAAACAATAATCGGTAAGTATACTCTGCATTAGAAAGCGCACAACTGTTCAAAATCAACTGTAACTTATATTTTGTTATCTCGGTTTTAATCCACGCTTAAATTTATACGCTGATGTGTATTATCTTTATGATACTTTAGAGAAAATTAGTTGAAACTAACCCATAAAATTTTGCGCCTTTTTTATTTGAAACAGAAAGTATCGCCTAACATAGAAATCACAAACTCGCTTTTGGGGTCCTTGTGTGGTATTGTGTGGTGTTTTAAGAGACAATTGGCCATTTGTAACACTTCTAAATTATACGGGTCAAGTGGATGCAGCTAGCACAGAACCGGGTTAAGTGGAGAAATATGGGAGAGGCCCTCGCCCTGCAGTGGGTATAATCAGGCTGTTGATGATGATGATGATGATGAAATTATACGGAACATTGATGCTGGGTATTCATGGGAACCTTGCAGTTCCTAAATACCCGCATCAGAACTGTGTACACTCTCTGGAATATGTGATGTAATCGTGGGCCCAGGTAACTTCAGGATCCATCGGCAGAAAATTACGAGAGACTTTAGCAACTAAAGTAGTGAAATGCGAAAGCCTAGTTCCGCATTGAGCAGCGTAACTGGCACTAATCAGGAATAATTATTAATATTTATTTTACTACACATGAATTGTGTGTCATTAAGTAGGTAAGCAAATGATTATTAGTCATATAACGGGTAGTTAAATAATAATTACTACATAAGTAATAAGTAATAATTAGTAATTGATCATTGATTGCCATATTCCCGTACAAGCCACGCATTCGCGCATTCTGTGCTGGTGTTCTGTGACGGGTCGAGACATCTATGACATCACCCCGTCTGGGCCAATCAGAGCCGCTTCAAAATCGGGACACATTTTGTCCACGACAGCATGAGCCAATAAAAGCTTTCAGCTTAAAAACAGGCCGTATACACACACAACGTCTTTTTATTCACGCGACGACGATAAATGCACGACATAGTTCGAACGCTTACACACTCATGCACGCTACGTATCTGTTTCTCTACTAAATGTATCTACGCAAACAAAGGCCGGATAACAAAACTAGTGTAGGTCCAGGGGCGCGGGGCTCCGACGTCCGGTGTCCGTGCACTGCAGGTGGACGACTGTTGCCTGGGCGGCGACAATCATGCACACATAGAGTACTGCCTGGTCACCAGGGCAGGCATCCGCAGGCTCCAATGTAGCAGGCGGGAACGTCACGACTCTTGGAAAGCTGGCATCAGCAGGCAGGTGTTTAGAGGTCATGGATAAGGAATCGTCGGGTTACAGCTTAAGGCGCAATGCTGCAGTGCGGCAGACAGGCCTTGAACCTTGGCGCGCGAGAGGTGCTGGCTACCTATAAGCTTTAGGAAACGCCGAGCGCCCATTTGGACATGTCGCAGCCCAGAATCTCATTGCCACGACTGCTTGTCACCGCGCTCCCACGTTCACTTGTCTTCGAGCACCGACTCACCACCATGAAGACAGCTCTCTTTATGAGCTCGTGGTTAACGTCAACTGAAATGCCCCGCACGCGGCCACACTTTGTTAGCGCCGGGAACCACGCGCTGACAATGCACCTCCTCACAGTATATCCGTAAAAAGCATCCATTCAGCTCTAAATATAGCCACAGCATATGAGACGGGACATTTGGGTACAGAAATACTGAACTTACCCCAATAAACCATATTTAAGCATTAATGAAAAACAATTGGAAAATCGCTGTCACACATAGTGGCCCTGAGATAGCAATATAGCCCAAAATTAAACAACAAAGTAGTAACTAGAATATGTATCTAAGGAAGAATGGCTAACTTGTAGAAAATACTTTAAGATTTACGCATTATTTGAAGATGAAAAGCAGGAAGGAAATTTTGAGCTTGATATCTCATGTTACCACCCCGTTAGTGTAGTTGCTTCGTGAACAGTTACTCGAGGTGAAAATTCTGAATAGTTAAAATGAGCAAGCCGTCATGCCGAGATATCAAAAGTATGTAGCTTAGCATAGAGAAAGCGGTAGTCGGGCCTTCTGACATGCAGCAGAGAAAAATATTTTTTACTAAGTAGAAATCAAGACACTCACCACCGGCCCGGTTCGAAGGAGCTGCCAATATAGGGCATCCGTGCCACCGTGGAGCCACTTGTTCCTCATAGAGGTCAGTACTTTGCATGGGGTTGGAGGGTCCAGTATACCTACACCTATGAGTTAAATGTGAATTATAGATTATACTGTGAATGAAAGAATACCCCCATCTCAATTTGAACACAAAGCGGAATATGGTTATGTCGGTATTTATTTCCTTACTTTGCAGTCTTTTATGTGGTTTGTTTTATCGATTCCTATCTCGTCTTAACACAACTGCGCCATATTTTCTAAATGGGCATACTAATTTTCGTACGCAGCGTCCCTCTCAATTGTGGCTCCTACGTGACATGAAAAACCTAACAATCGGTAATGCATGTCGTCGCAAAAAAATATTGGGGGAGACCTAATTTCCACCCCCAAGTTATGGTGATGATTGGCTTCTGCCAAGTCAGCTATGTAGACAAAATGCTATGTGGTCTCCTGATGTCACGTAACACGAAAAAAAGTCAGGGCACGGCCATGCCACCTACCAACTACCAACTGCCACAGCAACAACTGTGAGTTTCAACTTAAACCTTCGACAATGCCGACACCAGACTTTAACGTGATACCGTTAAAGGCCGCTTTCCCAGAAACGCCAGCTTCGCCGCTCGGCACTGGCTTTGTGAGCGATCAGTCACGAGCATGGGATAGCCGTCGGTAGATTGGAGCTGACATGGCCGAGCATTAATTAGACTTAGGTTTGCCCCACATATCGGATGGCAGAAGCTTCCAACACGGGCTGCTTCCTTAATTTAGGAGGGCAATATCAGAATCAGCCTGCCAGGATCCTCGCATTTACGTTACCCCTAGGCTACCCAGGCACGGTCATACAGCTTGGATAAAGCGAAGTGCTTCATGTGGCACGGTAGCCTACGCTCTCGCGTCATACCCTTACAGGCGGAGCTTGCGTGTTCTCCATCGCTTTCTCTGGGCAAGACTACTTCGAGCAAATCGCGTTAATATTTGCGTATTTATTCAGGAGTGCTATAGGTCGAGCCTCGACAGACCGCGTAACGCGCCGGTTTATCTATACCTCGCCGAAACATTGACACGACGTGTTACCTTTATTAACGTTTATAAACGACTGCCGCTTAGCTCCCAGTTTGCGGCTCGTGATAAGGTGTAGTAATGACGGCCGTATAGTTGACGGGGTGCGGCGCGTGGTATATTATCATCATCATCAGCCTGACTATACCCACTGCAGGGCGAAGGCCTCTCCCATATTCCTCCAATTAACCCGGTCCTGTGCTAGCTGCATCCACGTGAATCCTGCGAACTTCTTAACTTTATCTTCCGACCTAACTTTCTGCCGCCCCCTGCTACGTTTTCCTTCCCTTGGAATCCACTATAGTATAATGGTACATAGGCATGGTGAATATGGTTCGGAAATGGCTGCCGTGTTTTCGACGGGGTGAGGCTCGCGGTGTGGTGCAGACGGTGACAAGGCTTACCGAACGAAGTTCGTTCCTCACTGCTTCTGTGACGGCCTAGGTGAGTGAGCCTTCGTAGCCGTTATTCGCTGCAGCTTCTCGAGAACATTTCTCTCAAATGAGCTCTCGAGGAGTGGTCCTATAGATTGCAATCACCGCCGCCGCAGTCGTCACAGCACCGATGACGGTTCTGTTGTACTGGCGGCACAGTTTTTGGAGAGCTCACTTTATAGCTGCAGCGTCTTTGACGAATTCACTCAGGGTTTTAGGTACGTTGTGCACCAAGCTGGCAAACACATGCTCTTTGACACCATGCAAGAGATGCCGTAGCTTCCTTACATGGCTCACACATATCAGTATCAGCACTGCGGCGAAAAATGACCGCCATGTCTTCGGAAAACTTATCTACGCTTTCATTCAGCTGCTGGACGCGCACTTCAAGCAGGCGCACCACAGTGTCTCGTCGATCAGTACTCGCAAATGTTGTGTCTACTAGCGGTCGGCGGAAGTCATTGCATGCGTATAAGCTGGCATCGTAGTTTTGAAACCAAGTCCTAGCACAATCCTGAACCGCAAAACAAATGTTTGAAAGATTCAGGTCCGCGCTCTACTGATCGAACTTTGGCACCGGTTCAAACTTGTCTCGCTGTCTTTAACATCTTCAAACGCGTCTCGGCGGAAGCACTCTGGCACGTTGGTGTTATGAAGTGCCACCAGTGTAGGGGTTGAACGTGCAACGGCTTGGGAGAACTGGCGAACTTCGACGTTTGAACAGTCGCCCGGCAGATGGTTGTACTTCGGGGCTAGGCATAGAAAGCGGCGGCTACCGCGATGGACAGGCGTATCGATATCCGAGATCCGCTGTGGACCGCCGGAAGGAGTCTACGCATATCTAGCATGCTACAATAGTGTCTCACCTCACTACTATCCCAAGGAGCGCCTAAAGACAAAACGGTTTGATGGACAACCGGAACGAGATCTGCATTTAAGCTTTCTTTATTTCCAGCCTCGCGCTGGTCGGCCCAGTTGTCATCTTTGCCGTCTTTTCATATATGGCAGTATAAATTAGAATCTTGAATTATGCACCGCGACAGAATCATTGCTGCGTCACATTGCCTGGATTTATAATATTGGCATTGAAATTACATGATTAACGCTGATAGCGGGTGGTATTCTCCTAGGAATTCCACACATGCCCGGGCAACAGTCGTCCACCTGCAGCGCACGGAAACCGGATGTCGCAGTCCCGCGCCCCTGGACCCACAGTAGGACAGATCTGTTAACCGGCCTTTGTTTGCATAGATACATATAGTAGAGAAATAAGGACGTAGCGTGCTTGAGTGTGTAAGCGTTCGAATTATGTCGTGTATTTATCCACGTCGCGTGAATAAAAAGTCGTTGTGTTAGTATACGGCCTGGTTTTAAGCCGAAAGCCTTTATTGGCTCATGCTGTCGTGGACAAAATGTGTCCCGGTTTTGAAGCGGCTCTGATTGGCCCAGACGGGGTGATGTCATAGATGACTTGACCCGTCACAGAGCACCACCACAGAATGCGCGAATACGTGCCTTGTATGGGAATATGGCAATCAATTATCAATTACTAATTATTACTTATGTAGTAATTATTATTTAACTACCCGATATATGACTAATTAATCACTTGCTCACCTACAAATGACACATAATTCATGTGTAGTAAAAAATATTATTAATTATCTAGGCTTTCGCCTTTCACTTTAGTTGCTAAAGTCCCTCGTACTTTTTTGCCCATGGATCCTGAAGCTACCTGGGCCCACGATTACATCACATGTCCCAAAGAGTTTACACAGTTCTGATGCGGGTATTTAAGAACTGCAAGGTTCCCATGAATACCCAGCATCAATGTTCCGTATAATTTAGAAGTTTTACAAATGGCGAATTGTCTCTTAAAACACCACGCAATACCACACAAGCACTCCAACAGCGAGTTTGTGATTTCTATGTTAGGCGATACTTTCTATTTCAAACAAAAAAGGCGCAAAATTTTCTGGGTTAGTTTCAACTAATTTTCTCTAAAGCATCATAAAGATAATACGCATCAGCGTATAAATTTAAGCCTGGATTAAAACCGAGATAAAAAAATATAGGTTACAGTTGATTTTGAACTGCTGTGCGCTTTCCAAAGCAGAGTATACTTACCGATTATTGTTCCATATAGGATACGACGTTCGGAACTCTCGTCTTTACCGTTCTCCGAGGCTCTCTCTGTTGGAGAATGCGGCGCAGATGACTACGTACTCCACAGTTCACAGCTCTGAACTTGAGACAACCGTCGTTATAGCACTCTAGCCGTGATGGTGTCAGTGCGCGTTCTTTGTATAGTGAATGGAACTAGTGCAAATTAAAAGTACAATCCGACACCGTCGAAGAAAGGTTCACTACCAGCTACAGCTCTAAAATACCTGCAAATCTCCACTGTCTGTATGGCTGCGTTTAAACAGTTCGGTTATACTTGAGGCGCTGTTAGAGAAGCGCGGCCGTCGAAGCAGCCAATCGACAGAATTAGATACTCCTCAGCAGTGCCTAAAAACAAAGGACTCATTCCGCATACCCGCAGGTTTAATAATAACATACAGTTCCTTCGCAACTAATTGGAGCATCCTTGTCTTGAAGACGAAAACGATGCATACTGTTCCTCTGCACGCGTGCAGTATATGCACCGACGGAGAAGGAGAAGAAGAAGAAGCTGGTCCACGGGCCCATCGCAAGTGCAGTGAAGACCGCTAAAAGATGAGGTCCGCCAAAGTGAACGTACCCAAGGACAAGGTGCAACGCAAGGGCAAGATACAGAGACGAGCCCAAGCACCGAAGGCTTGGAAGCCGCCAAAGTCTGCCGTCACGGAGAAGGCCACCGCTGCAGTGCGCTTAACCATGATGGGTCAAGCCTATTCGCCGCCATGCACCCGTTCTCAGAAGGAACGCTTCGAAAAACGTCAGATGCAAGACGAATTTGGGTCTACCAATGTGATCTGCCTGCCGACCGATCTGGACATGCACAGCTGTGTCCTACGAGAGATCGATAACATATGCCTGAACACGAAACCGTCTGCCGCCAAGAAGGATTCCGGAGCCGTCAAGATAGCACCTAAAAGCGACCTTCTGCGCTGCTTAGGCTGTGAAGCAGGGTCAAGGAAATACCGGCGTCTAGCAAACGCAACCCTGCATTACACCGCGGAAATTCATCGGGCCTGAAGAACCACCCATAGACTCTTCTTCGGCACGATGCCACCGCTGAGACTCCAGAGGACAGTCGCAAACTGCATTTTTTTATTTTTTTAAGAAGATAAATGTATTTTACATACACTTGCTTGTGCCTTTTTATTCATTCTGGCATGCATGCGTGACTGGGCTTATCCATAAATTGGAAACTCTTTATTTTAAACCAGCCATAAGACGAGACACAGCAAAGAAGAGAACAAGACAAGGCTGGACTAACAACTGAATATTTATTGAAGTAAAGATGACAACGAAGACTCGTTCTGAAATGCGCGTGCACAACCCAACCGTTGAAGTGGCAGGAAAAGGAGAAGAAGAAGACAATTGAGTCATTAGCTAACTATAGATTTTTCTAACAGAGCGAATTCCTTACAATGAAGGCTAACTGATGCCTTAGCCACACACTTGTCCTTAGCTTTAGCAATGTAAAATGCCTCAACTAACTCTCGTGTTACTGAAATCTGGCGTGCAAAGAGACGGGTCATCCTTCGATATTGACTCCCGAGATTGCGCATGTAGCGCCTGATTAGAATTTTCTTCCCTCCTAGAGAATTACAGTGCTCCGTCAGGCGCACATTCAGACATCTGCCTGTCTGCCCATAGTAGCACCGGCCATAATTGAGCGGAATGTGATAAACCACATTATTTCTGCAGGTGGTGAACCTTTTCCTATGTGATGCTGCGCAACGAAAACTATCACGAGCTGTATTGTCGAGCCCTCATTCTAACTCCCCTCTTTAATGCCTTCGGTCCCTGAGGGTATATGAATAACTAAATTACTCTGGCGCACAAGCCTCCTATCTTGTTTTTCGCTGTAAATACAACGTCAACGTCTTACCTTACCGCAAGTTTCTTGCATCGGTGCGAAACCCCATGGAGTTGAGTTATGGCAGCCACATTCTTTCGCCGCGTTGCACCACCAACATCAACCAGCCCCGTGTTGCTCTTCCCGGAACGTGTTAAAACATGTTCTGACTGACGAGCGAAATGGACAGTTGGAAAGCCTGCCGCTAACAGCTTCGAAATTTGCTGTGAGAGTGCATCCTCAACACGGTAATGGCAAGATATACGTAATGCAGACTTCATGCACGCCACTGCCAACCCATCCTTTACCAACCTCGAGTGGTCCGATTCAAAGCTAAGCAGAGGCTTCCCTGACCCGGGGCTGTAGCCCCAACGCACGTGATCGTCTCCAAAGCACAGGTCCAAATGAAGAAATTGTAAATGTCGATCTTTAAACAGGAAAGCTCATACGTAAAAGACAGGCCTTGACCTTGTTCTTTGAACATTCCTAACACATCTTGCGCACACCTATAAAAACCATCCTTATCCAAGAAAATTAAGTAGTCATCAACGTATCGAAACGCTACTATACCGAAGCCATCTAAACCTGGCTTCCTGCTCGACAAAAGAGTGCGAGAAAGCTTGTAGTCGCAGAAGCTCTGCATGGCAGAGTCTGTATTGCAACCAGAGTGCAGCTAATTGGTAAAATATAAATATATTCTCTGCATTGTTTAAAAGAGCAATTGCAAAACCAAAGCAGTATAATCCAAATTTAAACAGACATCTCTCAAGCCCTTGTAATCGGGATGCTCTACAGAGGTTCATGGAACAAAACAAGATTTCGCCAGTTTATAACCTCATTAATGCACCACTGATTGCGCACAAGAAAGCGAAGCAAGGCCATCAGTGCAGTGCTCAGTGATTGGTGTTGCAGTTTCAGAAACAGACAGGTCCCTTTGTGTACACTCTCAAGCTGCTCAGACTTTACCGAGATGTTCAAGCAACAGATGCTATCAATTTGGGCAAAGATGCAGTATGCAGCTACAGGACATGATGGTGTCACTGTTGGAATGATAAAAATCTTATCCCAACAATGTACAAGTGACCGTTAATTATCGTGAAGAATTGAATCGTATTGGTAAATGCTTTTATTTCACACGTTTGATAGGTTGAGGAAATTATTTTGTTGTTGAAAGATGCAGGCAAAGGATATGTCTTAGATAATATTAGGCCACATGCATTAAGTTTAAATTTAGTAAAATTAATCGAACGAGTAATGCACAGCCGTCTAACAAAGCATGTTTATGAAGTTAATGGTCTCAGCTCAGCGCAGACTGGCTTTCAACGCGATTGCTCCATATTTTCACGTAGCCGTTTCCGCTCGTAACTGGAATATTTAATGGGGCGTTAATCCAGAAGGCACAGGAAAGCAGGTCCAGAGCACTCAGAGACGGCCGGCACCACAAATTCAGCCTCTTCTAATCGGACGATATGGCGCCCTTCTTCAAGTCAGTGCATGCTGTTGCACACGCTACATTACCCCTCTCTGTAAAAATATAAAAAATAAACGTCAAACTGATGAATTCAAAAGCAGAAAAAACATAAAGCAAGAAACGTGCGGTAAGGCGATATGGTAATTTTCTCGCGAAAAGTACGGCTTCATGCGCACGACGTGAACAACCTGGGATTTCTGGTCGCGACGAATAGTACAAAAACCGTCTGGAAGCCTTTCGTGCGTGACGTCACACAGCTGACGGAGCACTTTGTATGGGCCAAACTTCTGTTTCAGAAGTTTCTCACATAGTCCACGACGTCGAATCGGAGTCCAGAGCCACACTGTCACGCGGTTCGAAAGTAACTACACGGTGGCGCTGATCGTAACGCTCGGCGTCTCGGCCGTGCTGCTTCCAGATGCTTGCCCGTGCCAGCTATCGCGCTTCTTCTGCGCGTTGAGTCAACTCCTCGGCGCCAACTTCGAGGTCCCGGCCGTCATGGGGCAACACGGCGTCCAACAATGTTGAAACTTCACGGCCATACAATAGGGAGAACGGCATCATTTCCGTTGTTTCCTGCTGCGCCGTGTTGTATGCAAACGTGACGTACGGCAAGACGTCATCCCAAGACCGATGTTCAACATTCACGTTCATGGACATCATGTCGGCAAGAACTTTGTTTAGACGTTGTGGATGGCAGGCGGTTGACCTGCGATAGGTAGTGCCGCTCAGCACCCTGACAGATTCCAGTTGCTTGGCAGTGAAAGCAGTGCCTCCGACAGTTATAATACCTGACGGAGGCACTGGTTTCACTGTCAAGCTACTGGAATCCGTCATGCAGCTGAGCGGCACAACCTATCGCAGCTCAACCACCTGCCATCCGCAAGCTAATGGATTGACAGAACGTCTAAACAAAATTCTCGCCGACATGATCTCCATGAACGTGAATGTTGAACATCGGTCTTGGGATGACGTCTAGCCGTATGTCACGTTTGCATACAACACGGCGCAGCAGGAAACAACAGAAATGACGCCGTTTGCCCTATTGTACGGCCGTGAAGTTTCAACATTGCTGGAAGCCATATTGCCCTATGACGGCCGTCTGAGGCAACATGGAGGCAACTGTCGGAGCGCCGTGCCTCAGGACGATGCGTTTGATGAAAAATTTCGCTGCCTCGATTGCTCTGCCGCGCTGGAGGGCCTTTGTTTTAGCATAACACATGAAATAATTTGTATCGAAAATTGTCCACCTGTGTCCTGAATCAGAATTTGGAAAAGGACCCAAGAGATCCATGCCAACTTGTTCAAATGGGTATCTTGACATTTGAACAGGATGCAGTAAACCGGCTGGTTTCACAGGTGGTGTTTTCTGTCACTGGCAATCATGGCATATTTGCATGTAATGTCGTACCGGGGCCGCAAGGTTTGGGCAGTAATAAGTCTTCTTAATGCGGGCCAGAGTTCGAGTATACCCCATATGATCCGTGGTAGGCTCGTCATGACATGCCTGCAAGATTTCTTCTCGAAGAGACTTGTACGACGACGGGATAATCACTTCCCGTCGGAGCGAAGTTGATCTTGTATAAAACATTGTTCCGCATGCAAAACGATGACTGCGCTCTGGCGGAGAGACTGGGAACTTTGGCAGTACGCGCTTCCAGAAAATAGAAAAGTGGTGCGGGAGCCGGGTCGTAACGCTGCTGCTGCGAAACAGTGAGCGCGTCGACGGCTGCGATAAGTGGAAGTTCTGGTTCTTCGTCTTCACGCGCAGCCTCGACAGGTGAACGGGTCAAGCAGTCGGCGTCGTTGTGCTGACGTCCAGACATATACACAATAGTCATGTCGAACTCCTGTAGCCGTAAACATCATCTTGCAAGGCGTCCGGAGGGATCTCGCAATTTCATTAATCAGCACAAAGTGGTGGTCCAGTTCAGTTCAGTTTATTATCTTAAGGACCCCCGTGGGGGTATTACATAAGGGGTGGATTATACAAAAAAATAAGTACAATGGTTGCCATGTGGGTTCAACATACAATATGATCTGTTAGTGCTTTGGAAAAGTTGGATGGGCAGGTGATAGCGGCGATGCTGTGGGAAAGGCCGTTCCAATATAATGCTGCTCGGGGGAAGAAGGAGGCAGCGAACGTAGTCGTATGGGTCCGAGGCCGGGCAACTTGAAGAATGTGACCAGTGCGATGCGATATGCGAGCTGGTGATGTGATATAGCCTGCGTAACCGTGGGTGCTGTAAAAGAACTCATGAAACAGGTTTAGGCTGGCAATGCGGCGACGGATAACAAGGGTTGATAAGGCGGATTCTGCTTTTAAAGACGACACGCTGACTTGGTATGAATAGGTATTGTGGTAGAATCTAGTGGCACGGTTCTGGACGGATTCGAGGGCATTAATGAGATATATTTGATGTGGATTCCATAAGGGGGATGCATATTCTAGTTTCGGTCTGATTAGCGATTGGTAAGCCAGGAGTTTAACTTGTTGGGGAGCGTGACGTAAGTGGCGTTTCAAAAAGCCTAGTGTTTTATTCGCGGATGATATTACATTAGAAATATGTGTGCACCAAGATAAATCATGAGATAGCGTGACTCCTAAGTACTTAAATGAGTTAACTGCTTCTATTGGGATTTGAGCTATATTGTACGGAAAAATAAATGGTTTAGTGCGACGGGTGAAGGATACAATCTTGCATTTCTGAGGGTTAAGTGTCATCATCCACAGGTCGCTCCATTTCTGAACGTTAGTTAGGTCAGTCTGGAGGGCTTCTTGGTGGGAAGAGTTATTAATAGTACGATAAATGACGCAGTCATCTGCGAACATACGAATGTGACATGATACGTGAAGGGGCAAGTCATTAATGTATATTAAGAATAATAACGGTCCGAGCACTGATCCTTGGGGGACGCCTGAGGTTACTGGAATGTAATCAGAAAATTCGTTATTAACTATGACTAATTGGGTTTGATTTGTCAAAAATTCCTTAATCCAGTTTAGAATGCTAGGGTGAATATTTAGGTAAGAGAGCTTAAATAGTAATCTCTGGTGTGGTACTTTGTCAAAGGCTTTTGCGCAATCTAAAAAAATAGAATCAATCTGTTGGTTGCAGTCAAGGTTGGCATGTAAGTCATGAACAAATGTAGCCAGTTGTGTCTAACAGGAAAGGTTTTTACAGAAGCCATGTTGTGATGAATGAAAGAAATTGTTGGAATCTAGAAAGTTCATGACTTGAGAATAAATTACATGCTCCATGATTTTACAAGGAATGCTTGTTAGGGAAATGGGTCGATAATTTAAGGGCGAGTTTTTGTTACCGGACTTGAAGATTGAGACGACCTTTTCCACTTTCCAGTCATGCGGTATTTTACCTGAAGAGAGAGACTGAGAGTACAATAGTGATAAGTAGGCCGCGGAAATGTGCTTAGTATTTTTCAGAAATTTCGAGTTAATTTCATCGATCCCGGCTGATTACGTTAGCTTGATGTTTTCGATACGAGATGATATACCATCTGCGAAGAAAGAAACTGGATCCATGGTTGACGCTGTGAAGGAGCTTATGAAGGCGTTAGCAGTTAAATCACACTCTTTCGCAAAAACAGTTGAAAAGGCTCTATTGAAAATGTCAGCACATTCACAATCGCTGATGGTTTGACCCATATCGTTAGTAAGAACAATTGTACGTGTATCCTTCGGGTTTACTACGTGCCAGAATTTTTTGGGGTTGTGTATTAGCATTTTTGGCAAGTCAGAGTGGAAAAAGGTGTGTTTTGCGTTGCGGATAGCAGCAAGGTAATCAGCTTCGGCAGTGTAGTACTTTTCCCATGATGCTTGGCTTGGGTTCCACTTTGCTGCCCGATAGTGACGCTTTTTCTTGTTTTCCAGGCGTTTCAGGGCCGTAGTAAACCACGCTTTTTGCTGGTTAGCACGGAAACTAGCTACCGGGATGTACTTGTTTGTTAGTTCGTGAACTTTGTCCCTGAAAATCGTCCAATTTTCGTTACGAGACTTTGTGTGGAAATCGGTTTCATAAGTTGTAAAAAAAGCAGTTAGTTCTTCATTTATTGCTTGAAAATCACCTCTTTCATAAAGACGAATTGTTTTCCTGGAAACTTGATGAAGCATGGGTGTAAAACTGAAGGTAGCATGAATGACTTTATGAACACTTATTTCCCTTAGGTATGTAATACTTGTTGCGCTATCAGGGCTGTTGGTTAATATCAGATCTAGAGTGTTGGCGGAATTCTGCGCAATGCGCGTTGGCTCTAATATTAGCTGGGTAAGGTTGAAGTTAAGAGAGACCTCGACAAAATTTTTTGCTTTGAAGAATTTGTCATGGAGGTGTAGTTACGCCAGTCAATAGTGGGAAAATCGAAATCAACAAAAAGAACAATATCTGCGTTAGGATACGATGATGTCAGTTCACTCAGCACATTGTTTAGTTTGTAGGAAAAGTCCGGATCATTTTGCGGTGGCCTGTAACAGACTCCTACCAGCACAGTTCGGGGGGAAGCGTGGCAGAGCAGCCATAGCAGTTCTAAGTTAGAATCTACATTGATTAAGGATGCTGAAAACTGCTGATGTACGGCTATGAGCACGCCACCGCCACGGGCTATTTCCCGGTCTTTACGGTAAACTTTAAAGTTGGGCAGCGCAGCTAAAATTTCGGTATCACTGATATTGTCTGTTAACCACGTTTCTGTAAGAATGAGAAGGGTGCTGTTGGTTGATAAGACAAGAATAGATACGATTTCCCGTTTCGGTAAAAAGCTTCGTATGTTAGTAAATACTGCAGATAAGGTAAGATTAGTTCGGGGGGTGTGCTGTCGGGGAGTTGCTTTAGAGCGAGCAGAGTGTGATTGCTATGGCACTTCTTTTACCGTTTCCGTCAAGTCGTCGAATATATACTGCTTGGGGCCTATGTACAGTGTTTTAAAGCGCAGTGCGTACTTATCAGATGTTTCTTTCGCGAAACGTAGTAAATGTTTGCGTGCCTTACGGACAGAACGTGAAAAGTCTTCTCCTATGCTGTAGTCCGTGTCTTTTAGTTTCCGGGCGTTTTTTAGGATGGATTCTTTTGTCTTATGGAAAGTGAATTTAACGATAATGGGTCGACATCGTTCACTTGAGTGACGGCCAAGACGATGTGCTCTTTCTATTTCTTTTGGGTCTATGGTGATGTCCAAATTTTCACTGCAAAGGCGGGTGACCAGTTCTTCAGACTCAGAGGACGTTTCCTTTGAGCTAGTATCAGGTAAGCCATAAAATAGCAGGTTGTTACGGCACGACCGGTTTTCGGCATCGTCTACTCTGGATTCTAGGTTACGGATTTGACTCGCCGACGTGGCGGCATCAGTCTTAATGGATTCAACTTCTGTTTTAAGTAATGCGAGGTCCTGATAGTGGGTTTCTAATTCGGTAATGCGCTTACTTAATTCGGTGATCAATTTGTCTGTCGCTACTAACCTGCTGCTGAGGTCTTTTACTTCGCTGATTAACGTGCTTTGGCCCGATGTTAGTTTCCGTACTTCTGCAAGTATGGCGGCAGTGTCAGGACCAGGGTTAGTTTCTATGTCATCGGATTGCATAAGCAACGCATGGACAACAGCAAAGCATTCAACGACAATACAAGTACAACACTGCGGGCTCGGCAGCTGAATTAAGAAGTAGTTGCTCGATTTCTTTGCAAAAAGAGAGCATGATTTTCTAACCTGCATGGCGAAGACGAGAGGGCTACTCGTCCGCGCAGTGGCACAGCTGCCGAGCGCACAAGGCGCCGCGGTCCACGGGCGATCTTTTATAGGTGGCGAAAAACATGATGTCGGCGGCGATTGTATTTCCCACGACGAACGGATGGTCCCAGAGCCAGGTAGTGGCGAAATCCAGGAAAACGTGACGTCAGCCGCTGTTACGGAATTGGTATCAGCTTCGTGACTGCCGTAGTGATGACGATAACGTGGCCGCACGTCAACGCAGGCAGCAGCCAGAACAGGCAACAGCACATGTGTGAACACAGGAAGGAGCACCTGCATGGCGAAGACAAGAGGGTTACTTGTCCGCGCAGTGGTACAGCTGCCGAGCCCACAAGGCGCCGCGGTCCACGGGCGATCTTTTATAGGTGGCGAAAAACATGATGGCTGCGGCGATTGTATTTCCCACGACGAACGGATGATCCCAGAGCCAGGTGGTGGCGAAATCCAGGTAAACGTGACGTCAGCCGCTGTTACGGAATTGGTACCAGCTTCATGACTGCCGTAGTGATGACGATTACGTGGCCGCACGTCAACGCAGGCAGCAGCCAGACAGCACATGTGTGAACACAGGAAGGAGCACCTGCATGGCGAAGACAAGAGGGTTACTCGTCCGCGCAGTGGCACAGCTGCCGAGCCCACGCCTGCACTCTCGGGTCACTCACGACCCGAGAGTGCAGGCCTTAAATACAGCGTCGAAATTTTATCACCACGCATACAACCTCCAAACATTCTTTTTCGGTGGTGGAATAGTTCGATCCGGCTTGGGGCAAAGTCCGACTGGCGTATGCGATAACTCGCTCGGCACCGTCTTGCAAATGGACAAGTACAGCACCGAGACCCGCGTTACTAGCATCTGTGTAGACCAGAGTCACGGCACTCGCATCGAAATGAGCAAGCACAGGTGTTGTCTGCAAGTGCTGTCATAACTCGTCTAATGTCTTTTCTTTTTCGCCTGTCCAGGTGAAGGTGACATCATCGCGGTTGAGACGTGTCAATTCGCGAAACGTTTTCAATATACCTACGGTAATAGACGCAGAGGCCCAAGAAACGACCAACTGTCTTTTTATCACACGGAGTAGGTATTTTGATGACGGCTGATGTTTTAGCGGGATTGGTCGAACACCTCGATGACTGACGACGTGGCCCAAGAACAGGAGCTCTTCCTAACCAAAGTGACACTTTAGGGGTTTTAACCTGAGGCCGGCAGATCTGATAGACCGCAGCACAGCAGAGAGACGTTGGAAGTGTTCCTCAAACGATGGTGTAAACACAACAACGTCGTCCAGGTAGACTAGACACTACTGCCATTTAAGACCAGAAACCACTGCGTCCATAATTCGCTTAAATATCGCTGGAGTGGAGCACAATCCGAAAGCTAGGACCTTGAAATAATAAAGTCCATCGGGCGCGACAAACGCTGTTTTCTCGAGATCACGTTCATCGACTTCGATCTGCTAGTAACCGCTCTTAAGACCAAGCGATGAAAAGTTGCGCGCCTGGCGCAGCCGGTCTAATGAGTCATCAATGTGTGGTAGCGGGTAGACGTCTTTTTTGTGACCTGATTGAGCTTACGGTAATCCACACAAATCTTTAAATGTTCGTCTTTCTTCTTAACGAGAACAACAGGTGAAGCCCAGGGACTCCTCAATGGCTGTATGACACCGTCATTTAACACTCGGTAGGGGTGCTGTCGGACTGGTCGGGTACAGTTTTCGGGTATTATGCAATGTTTGGTTAGGGGCGTCTGTTTAACCGCTGGAGGCGGACGAGAAGCAGTCTTGAAACTGAAGGAGTAGCTCGACGAGTCTGTTCTTTGCTGACGATAGACCGGGATTCACATCAAGCATGAAGTTGGGCTTTTGGCTGGCAGATGTGTTGGTCTCAAGAACAAAGCAGTCTTGAGACCGCGTCAACGATGCGTAAAGGTGCGTGGCGTCGTTCGGAGTCAGCGGTCGTCGTTTCAGGCATCGATAACGTTACAGTACGGCGAGGAACAATACTAATGGTACCATGTTTACGTAAAAAGTCCATGCCAATTATGAGGTACTTTCAGCATTGCGGTAGGATAACCAAAGGAATACAAAGGTTGAATCGGCGATGATTACTCGGGCAGTGCACCGTCCGATCGGTGTCATAAGGTGACCGCCAGCAGTACGAACGTGCGGCCCCAGCCATTCAGTTTTCACCTTTAGAGGCTATCCGCGAAATTCTTGCTTATTATCGAGACGTCTGCTCCTTTGTCTAATAAAGCAGTCACTGGGTGTCCATCGACGAGAACTGGAAGGTCGGCGCTAAAAACGTGATCGGCATGAGGTTGATTCGAAGTTTCGGGCTCATGCTGTGGCGGCGGCATCGTAGATACAGCATCGGGCTGAGTCGCCATGGGGGGGGGGGTCTTCGGGACATCGATTCCGTTCATCAGCAACCTGCCCCCCTGAGGTCGCCGCATTCAGTTACCCCGGCGTGGGCTTGGCGACCGGCGCCTCGGCGCATTAGCGAACTCACGGCGGCTGGGTGACGAGTAGCCCACGGGACAAGACGACTGTGTACGGTCGCTCGAAGAGGTTGCACGGTATTCTTCGATTTTTGGAGGGCGCTCACCAACCCGGGGACGCGGGGAATCACGAGAAAACCCAGCAGCCCGAGTTCACGGTACAAATGGCCGGGTTCTCCGCAGTGGTAGCACTGCGACCATTGGGGAGGAGTGAGCCAGACGTCTGCCTTGCTAACCGATGGCTTCTTGATGGGGCTTTGCTGGGATGGCACCTGGTAGAAAGGAAGGTAGAATAGTGGCTGAGGAGCGGACGGCTGCACGACGTGGCTCTGCTGGGATGGCCGCTGCTATAGGAAGGTTGGTAGGACGGGGGCTGCGGAGCTGGCGGCTGTGATTCGAAAAGAAGGTGTTGTGCATATGGCACTGCAGGCCGACGAACAGCCGCTACGGACTTCATAGAACGTGGCTCCAACAGCGACTCAGGCGGTGAAAATGTTTGACGTATTCCTTCACGCACGGCTTCGGTGACAGAAGCGGAAGTCAGATTAGGCGATCCAAGATTAAACTTAAGGAGCTCCTCGCGATCTACCTTGCGGATCAGCTCACGCAGAGAGTGGTGTTCAGTGGACCCGTACAATGTGGCCACACTGCTGAATGGTTGGCCGTAGGCAGACTCAGTGCGCCGGAAACGTTGCTGCAGGGCTCGCTCATTTAGGGTAGCTTCATTGATGAAGTTCGCGACGGTTTGAGGTGGACTGCGAACCAGACCAGCGAAGAGGGGTCCATTTACACCCTGCATCAGGTGGCGCACCTTTGCTGATTCCTTCATGTCGGGACCAGCCCACCGACAACGTCCGGTCACGTCCTCAGCGAACATCGCCACGCTCTCGTTAGGTAGTTGCACACGAGCTGCTAAGAGGCGGCGTGCGCAATCACGGCGGTCGTCGCTGGCACGCATATTTCGCAGCTGCTGGCGAAAGGAATCCCAGCTTTGAAGACTGACTTCAATATTCTCATACCATGTTTTAGCGCAGCTCTTAAGTGCGAAATAGACGTTGCGCAGTTTCTGAGCAGGGCTCCGCTGATTGAATTGTGCCACTCGCTCGAACTGGTCGACCCAGTCGTCGACATCTTCCCCAGTAAAGCCATGGAAACAGGGGGCACACGAGGCTGCTGAAGCACCAGATGATTTTGGGTTACGTGGGCATTGCAGAAATCTCGAACTGCTGGTCCGATGACGCCGGTTCAGGTAGAGGAGCGAATTCCGGCGCCAGACCGTGGAGGCGACGCCTGCAGCGATGAACAGGTGTAGACACGCGCAGATGCCTGTTTGGGCTCCATATGAGCCGCTATGAGAGGCCCGAGACATGGGGTTTAAGGCCGCACCTCCACAAGTGTCACGTAGCCTTTTGAGCTCGTAACTAGAAGAGTTAATGGGGGTTAAACCAGAAGGCACGGGAGAACAGGTCCACAGCACCCGAAGACGGTCGGCAGAACAAGTTCAGCCACGTCTAATCGAACGACGCGGGAGCCACTTCTTCAAGTCAGGGCAGGATGTTGCACACACTACAATAAGGTCCGCGCACGTAGTTCCAGAGAGCTGAATCCGCCTCTCGTTACGCAGGAGGGAAGTTTCAGCTCTGGTGATACTTGAGTAATCCAGCTTAACAAGCTTGCTCAGTTTCATCATCCTTCATATAATTATGAATGGATATGTGCATCTCTAGGGACTGGAATTTTTACTGTAAAAAAGCAGCCCTCTACTCCAGCACGCACCAAAAATCAAGTAGTGTGATACAAAGATCAGTTCTGTCACCACCCCTTAAAAATTTTGCTAAATGACATCCCCATTCGCCAAACAACAGTTTTTGTTTGTGCCAAATATATGACTTTTTCGCTTCGGCTCTGGATAGAAATGGCCTTTACCACACCCTGCAATTATATTTGGATGAGGTCGAAGTATGGCTGGACCCTATCAATATGTCCCTTAATGTCAAACCATCCCAGATAGCACAAAGTGGGCTATAAAGGTGGGTCCGATGTTGGTAATGCAGTACAGCCCGGTATGCTCAATGTGGGTGCTGCAAGAGAGGCCGACCAAGGCCTGAAGGGGGCTGTCGACAAAGCACCGATGGGGTCCACAAGGGACCGATGCAGGCAGCTCTTGTGGGGCTGCCCATGTTTTCTTGCAGCGCCAAAAGGGCACATCCCGCTAACTCCTCACAATGGTCCTGCTTTGGACAGATTCGGGCAGCCACTCTGGATAAACACTTAGTAATAGTGTTTCGGGTTGCAGGCTATCCACAGCAACCACATTAGGAGCAACAGTTAGCAATCAGCATGTTTTAGTATTTTTAGCGAAATTAGCATGAGCGCGAGAACTAAAGTCACGTAATGTTTCTAACCGACTAGACATGGCAACAATTGTTATACAGATCATCTATAATAGTAAAATAGGGCAACATCTAATACAAATAAAGGGTGTAAGGAATCATTACACAATTTCACGCATTCTTCTAGCCCCATTGCGGCCGATGCGGGACCTATAGTGGTTTGTGTGGGCAGCCCCAATTGGGCTGGGTGTTGTTTTTGAACCTAAAGCCCACTTGATGTAGCACGTGCCTTCAAATTCCTAACAAGGGATCGATTTTGGTATCATGCAGGCCTGCCTGTTTTCCAGCCCCATTACACCCCATGTGTGATATAAATCAGTTCTGTGCGGGCAGCCCCAAATTGGCCTAGGAGTTGTTTTTGAACCTAGAGCCCACCCGCGGTTGCACGGGCCTTCAAATTTCCCACAAGGGACCATTTTGGTATCATGCGGGTACGCCCGAATTCCAACCTCATTACAGACTATGTGGGACCTAAAGCTGTTCAGCTAAAGCTGCCTCATTTGGGCTTCACGAGTTCTTGCCCAAATTGAGCTCTTATTCATATTTCACCTGCCCTCAAGTAATCTACAAGGGGCCGATTGGGGCAGCATGAGGGCATGTCCGTTTTTGTTTGGCCCCACTAAGGCCGATGTAGGTCCCCAAAAGATTTTATGAGGGCGGCCTCATTTAGGATCTATGACGGCTTTCCCACAAAGAGCCCACATTTAGATTGGATTGCCCTTAAATATCCGACAAAGGACCCTTGCAGTCTGGATGCAGGAATCTGCATTAGCCCAAGAAACGCCGCTATGGGACCCATGCAGGAGGAACAGGGGCAAGCCGAAATGGGGCTTGTCCACATTTGCCCCATCGGGGACTAATGCAGGTTTTATGATGGTTGCCCCAGCCCCACTTGCCTAATCGGACCTACTGGGGCCCTACATTCTGTGCTACCTGGGATGCGTTGTGCTTGTATTTCCCCCGGATACACCTTGGCACATTTCTTTAGCTCATCTCACCAACTTAATTCGACAGCTAGATTTAGTAAAATATTTTTGGTTGTGACGTATGACCCAACATTGGATTGAGGACTCAGCATTAAAAGCAATGTGAGTAAAGGAGAAAGCGCTTTTGCGTGGCCGGCCCAAGTTAGCAATAAACAGATTCGAATGACTCGCGACACTTTGTTTCTCGACAAAGCCTATTTTATACCAAAAATTGTATTTGGTTTATTCTATTGTGTGGCAGTAAAAATACATTCTTCACTCTCTGCTGGTATGGAAAGGTGTGCTCTACGTGACTGTCTTGGTCTTTGAAAATTCCTCTCAAGCGATCTGTTTTTTTTGCAAGCCAGCATCCCCGACAAACTCCTGCTTCAAGCAGCTCATGGTACATTCTTTCATCAGATCGCTAGACGCGCCCTATGAAGTCATTCCTCCCAATTTTCACCCTACCAAGGCTCTAGTTACCTGATCGTCGGCCACGCTATAGATAGCCACAAGTTACTGTAGCATAGGAACGTTTAGCACCAAGGAGTGTGTACCTGAGGTAGTTGCATGTGTTCATGGCATGCATGCCGCAGTGGACCTTTCTGAGCTGAAGACAGAAAAGATGACGACGGGGACTACAAGCTCGAGGCTAGAACAGATGAAAGCGTGAATGCAGAACTCGTACCGCTTGACCTATAAACCATTTTGTTTTTAGGCCTTCCTTGGGGTACTACTAAGGAGCGACCCTGGTGGAGCGTGCTGCGTATGGTAAGACGCCTTCTGACAGTCCACAGCGGATCCCGCATATCTACACGCCTCTTCGTTACACTAGATGCCGCCTTCTAGGACTAGCACCGGAGTACAGCCATCTACCGGGTGACTATTCAAACATGCAAGTTCACCAGCTTTCACAAGCCATGGCACGTCCAACCCATACGCTGGTGCCCCTTCACAACACAAAGGTGTCATAGTGCTTCTGATGGGATGCGCTTGAAGATGTGGAAGGCTGGCTAGACCAGTTTGAACTGGAGGCAAAGTTCAATCAGAGGAGCATGGACCAGAAGCTTTGCAACATTTATTTTGCCCTTCAGGATTGTGGTAGAACGTCGTTTTGAAATGTACGAGGCTGGCTTATTCACACGGAATGACCTCCACCGACAGCTGGTAGACACATTTGGTAGTGCTGATGGACGAGACAATGCACAACGCCTGCTTGAAGTGCGCGTCCAGAAGCCCAATTATGGCCTAGCTACGCTGGCGGAAGACATGGTTCTCCTTTTTCGCCATGTTCTTTGCCGTTTATTGTGCACCATCGGACTAGTTTTGCGCTTGTAAAGCAAACTGCTGTGCCTGTTTATTTTCCATATGCCTTCTCTCACATCGTCACCCATCACGATCTTCTTTCTTCTTCCCTGCCCATTCCCCAGTGCAGAGTAGCAGTCAAGATTTGAACCATTCCGGCCAACCTCTCTGACTTTCCATTCAATAAATCCATCTATCTATCTAATACGAGGGAGCCAAGAAATTTACTGCATCTCATGCACGGTGTCAAAGAGCAGGTGTTTGCCGGCTTGGTGCGCAACCAACCAAAATCCGTGAGTGAGTTCGTCAAGGGCGCTACAGCTATAGAGAGAGCCGTCTAAAAACAGTGCCGCTATTACAACCAACCCTTCGCCGATAGGGCCACTCTTCGAGAACTCATTCAAGAAAAATGTCCTTAATGAGCTGCAGCGAATTACGGCTACGAAGGCTCAGTCACCGAGGCCGTCACAGAAACTGTCAGGAACGATATTCGGTCCGTCGCCCTATCACCATCTATACCACACAACGAGTCTCACCCCATCGACAATGCGGCAGCCATTTTCGAACTATACCACGCGCCACACTCCGACAGCTACAGGGCAGTCACTACTGCTCCTTACCACGAGCCGCAAACTGGGAGCTATGCGGCAGTTAATAACAGCAGAACATTGGGTCAATGTTTGAGCAAGGTATAAATAGCACTGGGGCATTACACGGCCTGAGAAGGCTTGACCTATAGCACTCCTGACTAAATATGCAAAATAAATGCGATTTGCTCCAAGTAGCCTTGCTTAGAGAAAGCGATGGAGAACACAAAGCTTCGTCTGTAAGGGTATGAAGGTAGAGCGTAGGATACCATGCCACATGTAACGACTCGGTTTGACGAATCTGCAAGACTGTGCCTGTGTAGACAAGAGGTAATGTGAATGTAAGGATCCCGGCAGGCTGATTCTGATATTGCCCTCCCAAATGAAAGAAGCAGCCCGTGTTGGCAGTTCCTGCCATCCGTTATGTCAGGCAACCCTGAAGTCCAGTTAGTGCTAGGCCATCTCAGCTTCATTCTACCGCCAGCTAGCCCATCCTAGTGACAGATCGCTCACAAAGCCAGTGCCGAGCGCCGACGCTGGAGTTTCGGGGAACGCGGCTTTTAAAACTATCACGTTAAAGTTTGGCGTTGCCATTGTCGAAGGTTTGAGCAGAAAATCACAGTTGTTTTTGTGGCAGCTGGTAGTTGGCAGGTTACATGGTCATGCCGTGACTGCTCTTCGGGTTACGTGACGTCAAGAGACCTCATGGCATTTTGTCTACATAGCTGACTTGGGTCGAGGAACTAATCATCACCAAAACTTAGAAGACGGACATTGTCTTCCCCAATATTTTTTGCGATGGCATGCATTAACTAATGTAATGTTTTTAAGTTTCGTAGGAGCCATAACTGAGAGGGACGCTGGGTACAAAATGCAGTAGGCCTATGTAGAAATAAGATGGAGCAGTTGTGTAAAACGAAGAGAGAAATCGATAAAACAAAGCACATAAAAGCCAGAACAGTAGGGAAATAAATACCGAAGAAACCAAATTCAGGGAAATAAATACCGACGTGATTCAGGGCGCATTCTATAATTTACGTTGAACTCATAGGTGCAGTCATGGTGAACTCTCCTATGCTGTGGAAAGTACATGACCTTTATGAGGAAGGAGAAGTGGCTCCATGGTGGCACGGTTGTATTGGCCTCGAGATCGGGCAGAGTCGCCACCTTGCGGCTCAGCGGCAAAACCTACTCAGTGTGAATGTGTTTTCGCGACGTGTGCCAGCCCGCAGTTATTTACGCGCGCGCATGCGGAGTGTACAGGAGTGTTTTTCTTTGTTTCGCAGTTCCTGTGAGCTTTTGCTTATCTATATGCTTCTTGCAAAATAAATATGAACAGTCTATAACCCCACGCTTCTTTAAAATATATATATATACTTGTCCGTATCGAGCATGTCATGCTTGGATAAGGACATCATCCATCGCGGTCTTCGGCCATTGAGATCCTTTGACATGCAATGTCTCAAACGAAGTGGTACTGTCGTTACCGCCGTGTCAAAGCAAAACAGGTCGTTGCCGTCAATAAACGTTAATGCAAACGCTCAGAAATCGCATATTCCCGTTTCTGTTTGGAATACCCCAGCTACTAAAACATATGCCACCGCACACTGCATCATATCGCAGAATGCAGTTTGAACAGACCACTCTATGTCTGCTATACCGTCTGTATGCACGATAGAGTTGTGTGAGTACTTTTTTTGCTTTTAAACCTCTGTTGCGGTGACCCAATGGAAAGGGCGCTCGACTGCTGATTTCATGACGGGGGATTCAATCACAACCGTTTCGAACAGCGTTCCTCTGCTGTGGGATTTCACTGCACAATAAACAATCCCACGCGGTAAATGTGGTGATAATGAAAAAAAAACGACATCAAAACCAGCCTCTCCAACCATCCGTCATAGCCGATGCCGCTTTCATGCGTTAAACCGGGACCAATATGCATTTCTTTTCTTTTCTTTTGTTGTTGAAGGCTTCTGTGGATCCGTAAATTTTCAGTGATCACATTTTGCTTTAGAGAAATGCTCGAATGTTTCGGAAACATATTCCCTGCACCTAAATGTTACCCTAAATATACCATAATACACCTAGATCAATGTACTTTTTTGGTAGCCTATTATAATCGTTATTTCCTTTTTCGTCCTAGTACTGTGTTCCGACAAAACTCGTAATTTCTGACAAGGGGTAAAACAGCTTCATGCGGGCTTAAATATCAGTGTTTATTTCGGGAATAAATACATTTTTATAGTCGCATGATAACAAGACCTCCATTTATTTCGGAATAGTTTTATATCCGGCATCTGTTTTGGAAGCAACCCTAATATTTTACTTCGCATATGATTTAGTCACTGCTAAATAATTAGTGATAAAGAAATTTTCAGCCTGTAAAATTGCTTCCCAGAACACGACAGTGCCCATGCGCAGTTTATAACGAGGTCTTTGCAGCGAGTAATTCGTAGCTTGCACTTTAACGTTACTGAAAATTAATCGCTGGTTATTGTAAATTCTGTCAAGTGCGTAAAAGTTCTCTCACAGGGTGAAATTTACTCGCATTGCAAAACAAAATAATTACACTACTAATTTGCCGTTATATATTAACGTCACACACATAAGAAATCCCTTATACTTTCCGCGGTTCAGGAAATCATTTACAGTTAGTGGCGCATGCATTAATACACTATAACATTCTATGACAGTGGCCGCAAAAAAGCATCTCGGCAAATTCAATCCACTCTGCACTGTACACGTGAACAATCAGCTTTCCTGCGCGGCGAGGTTTCCTGTATAGTGTCGGCGTGATCTCATTTTTGGGGAATACTTGTGCGTGGTTGTCTGGGCCGTAGTTGATGTGCACTCAGTCTAAAGCAACTCACCATGCAGTGCATTGCCAATGCTACATTTAACATGCTTAATCCTCGAGTTAAGTACGATATAATGAACCAGGCTTTCTCGATTCAATCTAAATTACTGCAGGTCAGAGCACGAACCGTGTATCGGCGTGGGCTTGACACTAAATTCGCCGGTCTCACTCGCGTAAGACACGTGCAAACTGCTTAAAAGTCGATAACAAAAACAAAGTTTTCATTAGGCAGGCCCAAGCATTAGGCGCGTGAGAACGTGCAAAGTAAATCTAGATGACTGGTGGTTGCGTGCTTTGTTTTCCTAAAATCCGCTCTTCTTCTGCTGCATTGGCGAAATCCCCTGGATTTTTTTGTGCAATATTGTAGAAATACTGCAGAAGGCACGTTTTTATCGCCAACAAACCCGCCGTAAACTCGGAAGCAGACCTACGCAGCGTGCGTTTCAGTGAGCGCCGCCGGCTGCCGATCCACACTACGGGAGTGACGGTGGCGCCACCTCATGGTCGATCTCGCGGCGAATACTGGCAGCTCATTCGAAACGAACCAGTATTTAGTGTCTTTATTTGTACCTAATGCATTGAATATTGTTCTTTGTTGCATGTCTGAATCTTTAATCTTTTTACGATTCCTTCCAACAGGCCCGACTACCTCTTTCTATATTTTAAGCTACATACATTTGATATCTCGGCATGACCGCTTGCTCATTTTATTTGTTCAGTCTTTGTGGGGTTCTCTACGGGGCTGCGGCTCCGCTATCAGAGCAAACAACGCTCCGCTAGCTCTCAGACCACAGTCCTGGCCCCCAAGAACAACACGAACACAGAGGACCAAAGGGTAAACCGGTTTAACGGTTTTCCTCAGCCGCGCAATCGCAATCAACCAATTCAGTTCACCTGATGCCAGTCCCTGCTTTTCCGGACGCGTCGGCTCAGCTGGCTCGTCCGGTCCGTTCTGTCAGAGGTTGCTCACCACCACACACACCACACACGCACTCGCTCTCCCCGAAAACCACACCCAGCCAACACATTGTGCTCTTCTGCCACAGCAGTCGAAGGAGAGAGGAGGAAGGAGGCTGTCACGTGATGTAGACAGGAGAGGCCACACCTCACCCTCGCCGCCGCGTCGTAGCCAGGAGGGGAAGTAGCGGCGATTTGTTCCTTCCCACACCCCTCCTACCTCAATCGAGGCGTCCGCACGGGGGTGCAGGCGCGCGTCGCTTCCACCCTTTGTTCCTTGGTCTGGCTTTTCGGCTATTCCTAGTGCTGCAATTCCTAGTGGGCACAAGCTAGTGCCGCTGGACACTAGGTTGTGCCCCGGAGAGGCAGGCTCTGCATTTGGGATCGTAGTCGCTGCTGCCGGAGTGAATGCGCGAAGTTCGAAAGCTGGAATCGTGGTGCGCCGCTTGCTTCAAGCAACGTCGACGCCCTGGGATTGTCAACCAGGGCAGGAGGCAGGGCTCGTTTATCTTCTCCAGCCAGGGTTGAACAGACGTACTCGGGTCCGGGAAAGCCCAGACTGCGGCGGGAGCGGTCAGAGTGCACTGGTATCTCCTCGCCATCCCGTTCGTTATTCGGTCGAGCTCGAATTCGAGCTGCTCCAAGAGCTTTTTAAGGCTGGCGCAGCCACAGGGCGCGCTGTCTAAACATCACGTTCGCCGCTCTCACCGCCTGAATGCAGACAGCATGGCCCATGCGCCCGGAGTGCCGGTGTCATAAATAAGGCCTGTCGGCGGGCTAGGTCTCTCTGAACGTGCTCAGCACAGGCTTCGCGTAAAGGAACACTGCCGGCTTGTGTATCGACACGCGCCGGATAAACAAGAGACCTCTCGTGCTCTTGCGGTTGACATTAGGCGACTTCGCCTACCTTCCGCACTGTAACACCTCGGAAAGGACTGCATTCCCTTGCATGCGCTTCCGCGCGAACTCGCGCGTCTGGCGTTCCTCCCTCAACAGCTCGAATGCGAACTGTGCAAGCAAGGACTGCGTTTGAGGCCTGCATGTGCCCTCTCACGCATGCGGCCTCAACGATTTCGCTGGCTGTGGGCGTTATAGCGATGGCGGTAGAGACTGCTCTCAGCATCGCCCGCCTCGGCGCTCTCCGGAACGAGAGGCGTTTCAGCTTCCGCAGCATCTCTCTGGAAATACTGCTTCAGCTCTCCCACATGAATGGGTCCGTTTACTCGGCCCGTGTGCGGGTCTTTCAGTCGGTAAATCAGCCGCGACTGTGTCTCTGCGATCACAAAGGGCCCGACCCATCGGGGCGCAAGGCCGGCCGCGAATCCCGCGAATGCATCGCTGAGAACATGATTTCGTCTCACAACCGTGTCTCCCAACTGGAACTCAAGGTCCCTGTGGGCTTGGTCGTAGCTCGCCTTTTGGCTTGCCCTGGCCCTCGCACGGCTGCGGCTCGCCTCCTAAATAGCATTGGCCAAACGCTCTCGTAATCGCCGTGCGTAGTCGTCGACATTGGCCTCGACCTTGCGAACATCGCCCGACCTATGGGTCAAGAACGTGTCCATTGGCGTGTTCAGCTGCCTGCCAAACATGAGAAAAGCCGGCGTGAAGCCGGTCGAGCGATTTACACTCGTCCGCAGAGCGAAGGATATGGCGTCCAAGTGCTCATCCCAATCATTTTGCGACCGCGCATAAGCACCCAGGAGCGGCTTGATATCCCGATTACGGGGCTTGCTCACGTTGGACTGGGGATGATAGCACGTGGTTTTCTGCTACCGTACACTTATTGCCGCGCGCGTATCACGAAACACCTTCAACATGAAATACGTGGCGTTGTCGGTTATCAGTCGCTCTGGAAAGCCAAAACAACAAAACACCTCCGACAGCTTTCCCAAGATCTCCCGGGCAGTAACTTTCCGCAGCGGGTACAGTTCAGCGAAAGCGCTGAAATGGCATGTAACGACGAGCACGTATTTGTACCCCTTTTTGCTGCGCGGCAGCACCCCCATCAAATTACACGCCTGGAGTTGTCATGGCTTCGTGCTTATGATGGGCTGGAGTAAGCCAGGTGGCTTGCCACCTCGAGGCTTCCTCTCTTGGCAGATGTGGCATGTTCGCACGTAACGACATACGTCAGCCTTCATTCCGGGCCAGGTAGCGAACCGACAAAGCTTCCGCCATGTCTTTGGGGCGCTCCCGTAACCGTCGGGGTCGTGATAGTGGCGCATAGCGGCGCGGCGCAGTTAGCGCGGAATCACAACTTTAAAGCATTCACTGGAGGCTTCTTTGTCTGGCACGTATTTTAGCAAAGCTGCTTCACAGTCTAGCAGAACGTTCTTCAACTCACTCGTAGCAATACCAGCTACACTACAGTTAGCGCCAACCACACTACCATTGGCTTCACAGCGCAATTTGGCCTGAGTTGTCAGAACATCCCTCTCTTCGCTAAGACAGTTGATTAACTCCTGATAGTACGAGTCTTCCTGCTGAGCTCTGAGAAGCTCTTCTCTTCTGAACACAACTTAGACGGGGACTACTGCTCCCACAAAGCGCACGTGCTTTCGTGGCTCCGGAGGCGGGCTGCTGCCCGCTACGCGCTCACTACGCAGAGGGGGACAGCTGCCTTTTCGTCTCCTCCTCGCCTTCGCCTGCCGGTTGGGTGTCAGTGACAGGCGCCCGTGACAGCGCGTCCGCGACTGCATTGGCAGTCCCTTTCCGGTAGCGCACTTCGAACTCGAAGCGCCATAGTGTCAGGGCCCACCGCGCAAGCCGACCGCTGGGCTCGCGCAGGCGTTTCAGCCATGTTAAGGCCATCCCTTACGGAAATCCCATATCTGCTCCAGATATGGAACATATGCTGCAAGATACAAATATATGAGGCAGCAAATAAGACCTTATCTGGGCCAGATAAGGTCATATATGTGCAAAATGTTGCCCTTATATGGCTCAGATTTGGCCATATCATGCAACATATAATCCATATCTGAACGGGTAGCGGGACCTTATATGGCTTGATCAGGGGCATATATGGTATCCTCGCGACCTTATGTGGCCTGATAAAGGGCAGATATGGCATCGTCACGACCTTATATAGACAGACAAGGGCCATATATGCCTGGCGTCAACAAGAACCTCATCGGGGCCTTAATTATGTAGGCGCCATAGTTATTGTATATTAGCAATATATGGCCTTCGTCTACCTTCTGCAAATATCCAATATTGGCATCATGTGGTCGAGCTTCAATTTTTCTACACTCAGCATGGCCTGCATGCTTAGTGTTAATTGTATCCAATTTAGAAAACTCCTAATATTTCAAATATTCTGCAGATTTCGCTGCACTATAATTATTACACCATGTGTTCCTTAATCCACGAGGGTGCTGGGTTATAGCTACATGCTCCTCTTTCCGCCTGCTAACTCACATTTTCATTTAAAATGCGGCCGCGGTCCGGTGTACAAAATTATGGTCGGTTAAGTTGAGCGATTCAAAATATCAAAAAAATGATGGCAGTTCAGTATACGGCCCCCTCCGCGCTGTCAGACGGTGACTCACCCTCAGCGACAGCTGGCGGTTGCTTCGTCGAGGGCCGCAGTGGCTAGACAGTGATTCCTCCTCTCCTGCGTTCCCCTCTTCCCTCTCAGACAGCGGCGGCCCCTGCGACGCTGCATCGCATTTCATCTCTCCTCCTCGCTGCCACGCTCTATACCGCGTAGGCCGCGAGCTCTCCGTTTTGTGTGTGCTTACTTCGTTGCCCTCCCCCTTTCAACTCCGTGCGCCTAAGCACTTCGTATCTCGTTCCTTTTCGGTGGCAGACATCGGAGTTCGGTGCGGCTGGCGGGCGTGCTGCATGTTGTGTATGCTCGTGTGTGTGTGTGCCAGCGCCTGTTCGCTATTAGCTGTGTGCATGTAACAAAAATGCGACAGCACACCTACAAGAGCTTCAGTCTGACCGTCGGCACAGAGGAAATTACTGTGTCCCACTGCGGGTGGAAGCTGCCTCCCCAGCCTTGGCAGCGAACCTGATGGACGATTGAATTTTTCGGGGCTTCTGCCCTGGGTGGCCCGGCCAAATCTTCACCATTGTGTCGGATCGCACCCTCATCGTGCCGCCTCATCTTCACGCCCGATAACCAAAACCGTGAGAGTGAGACTTCTTGTAGGGAACTAGCACTTGCCAGCCTCAGGATATTGTTCACTTTATTATTTTGATGGAAAATTAATTTTCCAATCAGTAAATTGGATGGTAATTGCCATTATGTGATATTTTTCGTACATTTCGTTGCTTATTTGTCTTTCGCTCCAGCAATTTTGATAAATTTCAGTGGGTGGATAGGGTGCTTCGTTATTTATTATTATTATTATTATTATTATTATTATTATTATTATTATTATTATTATTATTATTATTATTATTATTTGCACTACCTAAATAGCTTCATGCTTGATTTGGTTTAGGGGCAGAGCTGTCGCTGTCATGAGAAATGCTATCGGGCATGCTTTTTTCGTTTTCTCTCCTAATTTGAAAAGCAACCACGAGTTAGGCGCGTTCACTCATTTTACACTGCAGTCTCTGCTTAAGGTAACACCAGTACTTCCTGACAACCTATATGTACTTTGCTATGGTTTAGCTATTATCAGCAGTCCCAGCAGTGCGTGTTTTATCCCCCTACGGTTTAGCGGTACCTTTTCCGGGTGTCGACAAACCTTTAAATTCCATTTTAATAGTCTGGTTCGATTATCAGCCGTTTATTTTATTTAGCTTCGCAAGTAAAGCAGCTCAAACTAAAAGCATTTACTGGTTAAAGCTGTGTGTGTAAAAGAGTAGAATAAAAATGTAATATCTAATTCAATAGGTTAATGTATTTCACTTTAGTTTCTCGTGTAGACATTATTCTGTTCAGATATCTCATTAGTTATTTATAGTATCGCGCATAAATGAGTAGAATCTTAATATTTACTAACGGATGAGCATGTCTTTGACCCTCGGTATACACACGTAATTCAGGACCGCCTTTGAGCGATTCCATATAGGCAGGGAAAAAAGAAAACCTGTGGTTTCAAAGCTATTTTCCTGTAAGGTTTGAAATAAAAGGAGAAATTCAGGTTTCCCTAGGCAAACTTGGTTGAGTGTGTGTTTAGCTGGAATACTGAAATTGTTTTGTATGTGTTGTAATAAAGTGTTATGTCGATATGCAGATATATAGATCTACACTTCAAAACCTGCCTGCATGCGGGCTAGATCTTTAAATCAGGAATTGGTTAGATAAGGCATATCTGACCAGATATGCCTTATTTAGTACTCGAAATCAGGAATTGGGTAGATCAGACATATACAACCAGATATGCCTTATCTGGCCTAGATCTGTCTTAATATACCATATCTGCCCAATTCCTGATATACTTGATCTGGATTTTTTTTATAAGTCAAGGTATGGCATTTCCGTAAGGGATGTGGTCGGTCTCGACCGTGAACCTTGTTCTTTCTAAGTACGTTTTGAAACGTCGCAATGCGTAGATAATGGCCAAACATTCCTTTTCCGTCGCTGAGTAATTGCGTTCTGCCGGCGAGAGCGCGCGGCTCGCAAACGACACTGATCGCAGCTGATCCCCATCCATCTGGAGGAGCACAGCGCCCACTCCGATATCACAGGCATCGGTCTGGTTAACGAACGGCTTGTTTGGGTCAGGCAGCTTCAGAGATGCTGTCTCAGCGATGGCGTGCGAGAGCTGGCGAAAGCTCCTTTCCTGCTCATCTCCGCATTGCCAACGGGAAAACTTTCTTAGCAATTGTGCCAAGGGCGCTTGGAGGCGCGCACAGTTTGGAATGAACTGTCGTTAGTATCCCACCATACCGAGATATCGGCGAACAGCGCTGACAACTGTAGGCGCAGGAAGCTCCAGGACCGCCCGAAGTTTCTCTGGATCAGGAGACACCTGCCCCCGTTCAACTCGATATCCAAGCATGCTCACCTGAGCCTGGCATATCTGCGCCTTTGCGGAATTGAGCGTAAGGCCAGCGGAACTGAGCTTTTCCACAACGTCTCTGAGGTGATCGAGGTGTTCCTCGAATGTGTGGGAATAGACGATCACATCGTCCAGGTAGGCGAGGGCGTGCTGCCATCAGGCATCGCCGAGTACGCGGTCCATTAGACTCTGGAATGTTCTCGGCGCTCCGGACAATCCAAAGGGTGTTCTTTTGAAGTGGAAAAGTCCTCTGTGACAAGAGAACGCCGTTTTGTACTCATCGCCTGGTCGCATCTCGACCTGCAGATACATCTTGCTGGCATCAAGTATTGAAAAGAACTGAGCGCCGCCAAGAATGGAAATATTCTCGTCTATTCTCGGAAAGGGGTATGCATCTTTAACCGTGGCCTCGTTCAGACCTCGATAGTCCACGCGCAAGCGCAAAGTGCGGTCTTTCTTTGGCACGAGCACCACTGGGCTACCCCCATGGACTTTGAAAACGGCATATAAGACCAGTATCAAGCAACACCTAGAGCGCCTCATCTATCGCTGGCCTTTTAGCAGTGCTGACGGGTCTTGGGTTACATTTCCAGGGCAGCGCGTCACCCGTAATTATGCGGTGCTATACCAGATTGGTACATCCCGGCTGGTCTGTGAACATCTCGTCAAAGTTGTGTAGCAACAACAAGAGTCGGTCACGTTGGTGCTCTGTTAGCGCACCGGCATCGGCAAACAAGCTCTGCATTTTCCTTTCCGAATGCGGATGAAAATTGTGCTGACAGGCCGCCGCTGCCGATCGCGGCAGCTGACACGGAAACCCACTGTCTCTTTTTCCGTCGGCAGTGGCCGGGGTTGTATGCGTTTTCTTCTCCGACTGCGGAGAGGGAGCATAGAGACGGGCCGCCCTAACCGAGCTCGGTCGGGGGGGGGGGGGGGGCGAACAGCGCTCATAGGAGGTATGCCTCCTGTCAGCGAGCGGATCGGCCGTGCGCGTTAACAACGATTGCGTTGTAACCGGCAGTTCGACGAATGGCCTGAGCGGGGCCCACGGGCTCTCCCGAATACCCCCACTGGCGATATCGATCCCCAGTCCAGTTTTAGCCAAGAACTCTCGGCCTTGGATAACTGGTACTGTCAGGCCAGGCAGATGAACAAAACGCATTCTGTGTACACACTTATCGAAGCGCACTACGAGCCGAATGTCACCGCAGGAGCGCACCTCCCCGCTAGCGAGCAGGAGGCGCGTT
This sequence comes from Amblyomma maculatum, assembly GCF_055883805.1. NCBI lineage: Eukaryota > Metazoa > Arthropoda > Arachnida > Ixodida > Ixodidae > Amblyomma > Amblyomma maculatum. The sequence continues at coordinate 16,833,242 of NC_139350.1, forward strand.
CTTCGCGGTCGCATCCGAATGGACCGCTCTCGGAGCTGGGAAAAGACCGCATCTCCAATCAGCGAAATGCTTGCACCCGCGTCCAGCAGGGCCTTAAATGTTGCTTCCGCTACGGCGAGGTCTATAAAAGGCGCTGGCGTGTTAGTTGGCTCTCCAACTTTGAATGCTGACGTGATGGGTACAGGCTTCCGAGCGTTTTCAGCCTCCGCCGGTGCTACTACCGGCGGCCTGCCTCGTTTCCCGATTTGGGACAGTTTTTGGCTGTGTGTCCAGTTTGGCCACAGCTGAAGCAGCACACAGATCGCCGTGCTTGTTGCTGCGACGCTCGGCGGGTTTCAGAGGCACTCCGACAGTGTGGCGGCCCATCGGGGGTGCGTTTTGAGTAGGTGCATACTTTCGCGGCTGAATCCCGGTGAAGTCACGGGGGTTGAAATCAGCAGTGCGCATCCGGTACCCAAAGAGATCCAGGGCGTGATCCGATATTTCGAGCGGCAACGGCTCGCTCGTGAACCCACTTGCCTCAGGAGTGTACTCACTCTTTACCGTTGGGGCGCCGCTCCAGGCACACCTCGGCTCTAGTGAGTCTCTAGCCGGTGGCGGGGGCCGGTATTTACGGGCCGCAGAAATCTGAGCTTGGACTCTGCGAACTTCAATGGCAAGCTTGTTCAGGTCGCTGCATCGGCAGCTACTCAAGTAAAGGGCAAATGTGGGGTGGCACTGGCGGAGGATGCGTTCCACTCGCTCCGAATGCGAAGCTTCCGTGTCGGCGTACTCGTACAATTCCAGCATCGCTCGTACGAACTCTACAAGCGATTCATCAGGTGCCTGTGTCCGCAGCTCCCGTTCTCACCGCATTCGCTGCTTGTAATCGTACGGAAGGAACTCCTCAAAGAACAAGCGTCGAAAGTCAGACATAGTGCTCGCTTTATTGCCTACCAATAGGTACCACCGGGCGGCTTGATCGACGAGTGCAATTGGCACAGCTCGTCTCAGAATATCGCTCTCGCTCAGGTCACTATAAAGCTCATGCCGGCGCAAGGCCAGTAGGAAGTCATTTGCGCTCTGTGTGTCGCTGTAGCCACTGTATGTCGGTATCGGTACGCTGATTCAAGGGCCAGCCGAGTGCGCCTGCTTCAACAGCTGTTGCACAGAGGATGCGAGGACGTTTGCGGCGTCTCCCTCCGGGTGACATACTGCGCGCTCACTAGCCATCGGGTGTGATGCGCGTGCCGCTGTTGCGGGCGTTCCCCGATCGGGGCCAATGGGCCATTCCGACTGAATACCGGGGGGAATAAAGCCTTCGCCAACGGGCGGTAGCTTGTGATGCAACTCGGGATCTCCCGATGTTGGGTACGCTGCATGAAGATGTCAAAGTATGCAAAGGAGTAAGACAAGACTGTCCTGTGTCACCGCTGCTGTTCATGGTTTATATGATAAACCTGGAACGGAGGACACAAGACAGTAACCTAGGTTTTAGCCTTTCATATAGATTAGGTGGAAAGGCGGTAAAGCAGCGCCTTCCAGGTTTGATGTATGCAGATGATATTATTCTGCTAACTGAGAGTCTAGAAGAATTGCAAATTCTAGGGAAGTATTGCGGAGGCGAAGGGGACGCTCTAGGCTTCCGTTTTAGCACAGTTAAGTCGGGTCTCATAATTTTCAATGGCTACACTGATCACGGTTTTAAAATAAAAGGCCATTAAATCCCCAGATTAGCAGAATATAAATATCTGAGGTATGGGTAAACGAAGGATTGCATACATTGGAAAGCATGAGAAATCACTTCAGGTTAAATAGTGAAGAAATGTCGGGATAATGAAGCATAGGGCATTGTGAGGATACAACAGGTATGAGGTTTTGAGGGGTATTTAGAAAGGAATTATGGTGCCCAGGTTTACTTTCGGAAATGCGGTTTTGGGCCTAAAATCAGAGGTACAGTCGACATTAGAATTAAACCAGAGAGCCGTTGGATGATTAGCACTAGGTGCCCACGGCGAACCCACAAATGAGGCGGTACAGAGAGATATGGGCTGGGCATCTCTCGAAGTACGGAAAGCTCAGAGTAATATATTATATTAGGAACGTCTGAGGAAACTTGACAGTAACAAATGGGCAGCAAAAGAATTTAAATACCTGTGCTTAAAAAGCATTGACTCACAATGGAGGAAAAGAACTAGGGAACTAACTAGTAAATATGCTAGTGACAAGAACGGAGAAATAAAGAACATTGAGCAACAGGTGAAAAACAAAGAAGGTAAAGATTGGATAAATTCGATGGAAAAGAAATAGTGTGGATTACACCGAATGCGGAAAATGAAGATCAGGAAGGAACTTTCTTTGATAACTGAAGAGGCAGTGTCCTACTTTTTGAAGATAGATCAGGGCGCCTTAGAACACGCAGCAGCAAAAAGAAATTTAACAATGAAGATGACGCATGTGCTGTATGTGGTAACTCCAGTGAAACAATTGACCGTATTAAACTCGAATGTAATGGTATCCATCCGGAAGTCGATGCAGGCGCAGTCACTGTTCCTGAAGCTCTGGGGTTTAGAGATACCAGTGGCCGGGTGAATAAACCGGCGGTGGAAACTATCAAAAAACGACTGGAAGATTGGTGGCTTAAAAGCAGAGAAGTGACATGTTAGTAATGTGGAAACAAAAATTTAATAAATAGAATGATGGTTTAGTTAACCAATTTAAAACAACAATTAAGATATAGGGAGAAAAATGAGCATGATAGCTATTGCTACCACCTCGTTTCAAAGGGGACGCTCTTATATTCCATCCATCCATGGCGGCCACGTTTGTACAACAATGTAAAGTGGAATTCCTGAAGGCATAATGCCCAGCGGGCCAACCGACCGCAGCAGTCGCCTAGATTCGCCAGCCAGCAAAGCGAGTGATGATCGGTCGTGACTGTAAAGGCAGGTCCATAAAAGTACGAGCGAAAGCGCTGTACGCCAAAAACGACGGCATGGCACTCTTGCTCCGTGACGGTATAGTTGCGTTAAGACTTGCTAAGGGTGCGACTTGTGTAAGCGACAACGTGTTGGTTTCCGTCATGCCGTTGTATGAGCACATCACCAACGCCGATGCCACTTGCGTCAGTGTGGAGTTCTATGGGAGCTGTCGGACTCAAATGGTGCAGTATGAGTCGCGAGGTGCGAAGAAAGTTGAGCTGCGAAGCGCAGAATCACATTCATGAGTCCATTTGAAAGGTATCTCTTTCTGCAATAGGCATGTGGCCGGGTAGGCTACGTCAGCAAACTTAGGGATGAAGCCTCGAATGTAAGAGCTAAGTACCAGGAAGCCCCTGAGTTCTTACACAGACTTGGGTTCTTTGATGCAGCTGACAACTTCAATATTCTGTGGGTCAGGGCTAACACCGTCTTTTTCAACCAAATGCCCAAGCACAACGATTCGTCGACCTCAATTCGCCAATATCCGCTCTTCAGGTCCATCGATGAGAAGTACCTTGCATTGCAGAGCCGGTCGAGAGTGTTGTCGATGCGGGGAAGCGGGTAGACATCCTTCTTAGTTATGCTATTAAAGCGGCGGTTATGAAAGCAGAAGCGAAGTGTGCCGTCTTTCTTCTTCATCAAAACGACTGGTGCCGCCCAGGAGCTCTTAGATGGCTGGATTAGGTCATCACGCAGCATTTCCTCAACATGATTGCGTATGGCGTGGCGTTCTCACGGCGATACACAATAGGGACTTTGGCGCAGAGGTCGGGTGTGTTCGTCCGTTATAATGCGGTGCTTGGCCAGTGGTGTTTGTCGTGCCTTCGATGATGACGAGAAGCAATCCCTGTAGCTTCAAAGAAGACTGAGAATCTATTCTTTCCTGCTGTGGGTCAATGGTGGGCTGATGTAAAATGTGGGCTGACGGAGTTGGTCCGGTGCGTCTTCCAGGGGTTGGTCGTGGATGGCGAATACATCTTCGAGGTCCGCTAATTCGTCGAGAAAAGGGATTGTCGTGCCCTTATTCAGATGCCGGTATTCTTCGGTGAAGTTTGTTACCAGCACCTGAGCTTGACCTCTTCGGAATTTCGCGATGCCTCTTGCGATGCCGACACCTCGTTCCAAGAGCAATTGGATATTTCCTTCGGCGATTCCTTCAGCGGTTTCGATGTTTGCGCTACCTAAGCAGACTGCGAGGCTTGATAGGGGCGGCATGGTCAATTCTCCATCGAAAACGTTTAGAGCGATGTGTTGCGTCGAAGTCGTCGTAGCAGGTATGACTTTGTCTGCAAAGAGCTTGATGAGCTTAGATCGCTGGTCGATGATAGCCCTATGTTCATTTAGAAAGTCCATGCCTAAAATCACGTCATGGAAGCAAGACCACAAAGCTGGTGGAGTAAGTACGCCCATTTACGGTTATTCTTGCAGTACGTCATCCCGATGGAGTAATCAGGTTGCCACCTGCAGTGCGAATCAGCGGGCCAGCCCATGCGGTCGTAACTTTATTGAGCTGGGAGGCTAACGGTTCACTGATGACTGAACAGTCAGCTCCGTTGTCTACTAGGGCAATGACTCTGCGGTCGTCGACACAAATTTCAAGGTTACTTGATCGCGTCCTCGCATTGCATGTGGGTCTTGGTGTCCGATCTCGGCCCCTTTGTTTCTTCAGGTCATGGCTGGGACATACCATTGATACTTCGCTGGGCGGCGCTGTCAGCTTGTATTCTAGTCGTGTTGTCGTCGATGCCGTCATTTGGAGCGGCGGTGACATAGCTGCGTCGTCGTTAGTGGTTGTCGGCGCGGAGGATGTTCGTCTTTTCGCCGTTAAGCAACCTCACCTCCAAAGGTTAATGCCTTTAGTTTATCCTACTGGGGCTAGGAGACCGTCCTTGCACGTAACCGCGGCCCGGCGACGCAAATCGGGCATCGTATGCCGATGGTGAGCTTGACAGACCCCTTATCGACGAGTGCTCTCCGCAGCGCAGGAAGTCGTTGATTTCCTCTGGTCGCTCGCCAGAACGGGGTCGTGGGGCGTCGACAGCGAAATCACGGAGGCTGATCCGCCTGTACGGGCAGTGACGGAAGATGCGTCTTGCCTCACCACAATGGAAGCAGAGCGGTCGGTTATTAGATGTCCTCCAGCGTCGCATTTTCTGGGGCTTTGAGATTGTTGGTAGACTTGGCGGGCGGGGGCCAAGGGGCGGCTATCAGGAGCTGGATGGTAGCGACGAGGGCTTGGGAGGTCGCGTCGGGGTGCAGAACGACGTAATGCAGCAGCCTATGTCATCGGTGATGATTCATGCCTGGAGCCGTCGGAGTCGTCGCTTTAGGAACGCCCAGTGCCTGCTGGACTTCTTGATGGACAACGTCCGTGAGCGACGCCACCTGAGGTAGTTGTGATGATGGCAGCAATCGACGGAGCTCCTCTCGCACGATCTCCCGGATGAGAGCCCGAGGATTCTCTCCGCTTGTAGATGCGCTGGTGTAATGGCTTGAGTGGTCCGGTTGAATTGGTCGCTCGTAATGGCGCATCGGGTTGTCCAACGTCTTCTCAATGGTAGACGCTTCCGTTTGAAATTCCGAAACAGTTCTTGGCGGATATCGCACAAGAACTGCTAAACGCGACTCTTTAAAGCCTCGGATTAAAAATTTGACTCTCTCACCTTTGTTGATGTTAAGGTCGGCGCGGCGGAAGAGGCGCTTCATCTCCTCAACGTATGCCAGGACAGGCTCATTAGGGAGTTGAAGTCCTGATTGAAGGAGGACCTGAGCTCTTTCTTTTCGGACAGAACTTGTAAAGGCCATCAACAACTCTGCTTTGAATGTCTCCCAATTCTTTAAAGAAGCCTCGTGGTTTTCGTACCAAACTCGGGCATGTCCTTGAAGAAAAAAAACAGACTTACCTGAGTTTCGCAGCGTCGTTCCAGCCGTTGAATCCTGCCACACGGTCGAAAAGGTCCATGCAATCTTCCACATCTTTACTGGGCAGTCCTTAGAAGATTGGGGGCTCTCGGTATGCACGAAGATGGCTGGTGCTGTTGGCTGGCCATTTCCAAAGTTGATGCCTTCCGGAGTCGAACGGGGTCAGGTAGCAGACCGTGTTCTGCGTGTAGGCCTTGGAGAAGGCGGCTGGCTCGGTCACCCGTAGGTTGGTCCCCCAGGGTGACAGGAACAAGACTGAGGTCTTCGCTTGAAGGATCAAAGGCAGCACTCCACCGTATGTGACATGGTGGTGACAAGGTCGATGACACAAATGTAGAGTCGGTGATTGCACTGAAGAAATTCTTTATTGGGCTGACTTGCGCCCGCAAAAGAACTAAGCAACTCGGCGGCGGCGATAGCGACAAACGCGCTCGTCGATCGTCGAACTAAGAATGCCTGCCGCACTCGTCAACGCTCAATTTAAAGGCTGATCAGAACAATCTAGATAACGTCGCAAACTGCTACCTAGACAAGCTGGATCATTGTAGAAAGACACACTAGTGGCCGGAATATTCGAGACAGATATCGGTGCATTTTGCGCTACAACGAAACTGACAAAGGTGCGACTCGCGACATCGAGCATTAACAAACAAAGAATACAGAACTGATACGCGATCCAGAATCAGAGTGATAAGGCCGTATGTCGGCGGCTATTAAAAAACAACAAATACAGTTTTGAAGGTTTCGCGGCAATATGATGCCCAGATGAAGTAAGCAGGGGCCAGCCGAATTTAGTCTTGCCCGCTTGGTCCCTAAAGGAGGCCCTCATGGGTGCTTTTGAAACTAACCAGTAAGTATGCTGGTCCCAAGGACGAAGAAATAAAGAGCGTTAAGCAATAGATGAAAAACAGAGAAGGTAAAAATTGTTGAAATTCGGTGGAAAAGAAGCAGTGTGGAACTATACCGAACGTGGAAAAGGTAGATCAAGTAGGAAGCTTTGTTTGATAACTCAAGAGGCAGTGCCCTATTTTTGAAGCTAGATCAGGGCGCCTTAGAACACACAGCTACAAAAAGAAATTTAACATAGAAGATGACACATGTGCAGTATGTGGTAAATCCACAGAAAAAATTTAACCATATTATACTCGAATGTGATGGTATTCATCCGGAAGTCGATGCAGGCGAAGTCACTCCACCTGAAGCTCTGCGGTTTTGAGATATTAGTGGCCTTGTGAATGAACCTGCGGTGGAAGCTAGCAAAAAACGATTGGAAGATTGGTTAGTTAAAAGCACAGAATGGACATAGTGTTAGTAATGTAGAAAGGAAAATTCAATAATATGATGATGATGATGATGATCTGGTTTTTTTTGGCGCAAGGGCATCTTAGGCCAAAGAGCGCCAAACACATGGTGAAGTATCAACTGAAGTTAATAAAATGTCCGATGTGTGGAGTTTATGATGAACTTAAAAACGGTGGTGTATAGGGCCTAAAAGTTATTTCGGAGTGTATAGTCTAAAAACAGTGGTGTATAGGGCCTAAAACACTGAATTTCGATGTATAGTGGTCCGAGTAAAAGGAAAAAGAAAGCTATCTAAGTAAAAGAAACGGGCTTACGCCCACGTTGATGAATAATTCCATATAAAAAGCCTACTTTAAATAAATATTTAAAAACTCTATCTAAAGAAAACATTGGATCATCACCAAGAAAGATGCAAGGGTGGAAGAACGGGCTAGTTGGTAATTCATGTTGAAAATCAAACTAGCGCACTTCAAAACAAGGACACAGGGAGAGAACGACAACACAGCGCTGTGTTGTCGTTCTCTCCCTGTGTCCTTGTTTTGAAGTGCGCTAGTTTGATTTTCACCAAGAAAGATGGACGGATGTGTGGGTATATGTTGCTTGTGTAATTCGGGAAAATGTTGTCTCCTTTGCTGTTGAAGTCTCGGACATTCAATTAAAACGTGGATCACTGTTAGTCGGTCTCCGCATCTCGGGCAATGTGGTGCAGGAGAGTTTGTTAAAAGGTATGAATGTGTTGTATATGTGTGACCTATCCTCAGTCTGCACAGAGCTATTTCTTTGAATCTGTTTCGTTTTTCTGTAGTGTACCTGCCTATTGTTGGTTTTATTGTGTGTAGTTTATTCTCAGTTGCTGTGTCCCACTCCTCTTGCCATTGTTGTTGAATCATGTTTTTGATGTGTGGCTTGAGGTCCTGATATGATATTTTGTCAATGTCTGTAGTGTTTCGAAGGGCAGCTGATGCAGCAAGCCTATCAGCTGCCTCGTTACCTGGAATACAGCGGTGGCCTGGCACCCAACACAGTGTAATTTTGAGTTGTAGTTTGTTGGCAGAGATAAGAGTGTTATAGAGAGAATTCAGGACTGGGTTCTTATTATGCCACTTCCAAAAGGATAGGGATGTTACAACACTGAGGGAGTCTGTATAGATGATCGATGTCTGTATTTTATTTTCTATAATGTGTCTCACAGCTAGCAGGATTCCATGGCATTCAGCGGTAAATATACTTGCATGGCTGTTCAGTGTTTTTGAAAGTGAAAATTGCTGTCCATGTGCTGCACAGGACACTTGAGCAGACTTTGAGGCATCACTGTAGTATTCATCACAAGTGTACTTCGCCTGAAGTGACATGAAGTGCTGCTGTATGGCAATAGGGGATGCGTGCTTCCCCACTTCAAGAAACGACAGGTCACAATTAACACCGTGAATTTCCCAAGGGGCAATTAGGTCTTTTATGGAAGTTGTATGAAGACTGGTAACCGGAACGTCCAGATGTTCAATATGCGTGGCAACTCTGATTGGGTATGGTGGTGTTAGGGATGGTTTTCTTGAGAAAAGAGCTATGCCAGTTTTATCAAGCAGGAGCCGCCGACATGGATGATCCAGTTGGCACAGCACCTTCATAGCATAAGTTAGAGAAGTAAATTGTCTCCTTCGTTGCAGTGACCATCGGTTCGCCTCGACATATAGGCTAGCAATTGGGCTAGTTCGAAAAGCGCCCGTGGCGAGGCGAAGTCCAAGGTGGTGCACGGGATCGAGCAATTTTAGCGCAGAGGATGATGCTGACCCATAGACCATGGAGCAATAGTCAATGCGTGATAGAACTACACTATTCAGAAGGCTCAGAAGGCAGTCGCGGTCTGTGCCCCATGACCGGTGAGAGAGAATTTTTAGCGGATTCATTGCTTTGAGACACTTCAGTCGCAACTGTTTTATGTGGGCAATGAAGGAAAGTCTTTCATCAACAACTACGCCAAGAAATTTATGTTCCTTTTTAAGGGCTAGGCTCTGACCATTCAATGTAATGTTGGGGTCGGGTCTGACGCCACGCTGCTTAGAGAAAAGTACACAAACACTTTTTTCAGAGTTAAATTTAAACCCATTGTCATCAGCCCACCTGGACAATTTGTTTACACCTAGCTGAATCTGTCGTTCACAGATGGCCAGGTTGCAAGATTTAAAGCTTATCTGGAAGTCATCAACATATACAGAACAGAAAATAGTTTTTGGCAGCACGCTTTTTAAAGAGTTCATTTTGACTATGAAAAGTGTGCAACTGAGAACACCACCTTGAGGGACACCATTTTCCTGTATGTACTGCTTTGAATATGCATTGCCAACACGAACTTTGAATGTCCGTTCAGACAAGTAACTTCGTATTGTATTCGACATGTTCCCTGTGATGCCAAGAGAGAAGAGGTCGCGGATGATACCATAGCGCCAAGTGGTATCATATGCTTTTTCAAGATCGAAAAAGACAGATAAACAATGTTGTTTATGTACAAAAGCATCCCTTGCATAAGACTCAAAGGCAATGAGCTGATCAGCTGTTGACCGCCCAGCTCTAAAACCAGCTTGATTTTGATGAAGAAGACCATTGTATTCAAGGAAATGGAGAAGACGACGATTAACCATTTTTTCAAAAAGCTTGCATAAACAGCTGGTTAGTGCGATAGGCCGATAACTAGCAGCAAGTGTGGGTTCTTTTCCGGGTTTTAATATGGGGATGATGATCGCTTCCTTCCATGCTTTAGGAAAGCGTCCTGTGGCCCATACTTTATTATACAGGCAGAGTAGGGTTTCAAGAGTGTCCACATGCAAGTGCTTGAGCATTCCATATGTGATCCTGTCAGGACCTGGTGCTGTGTTACCACATGCGTCTAGTACAATCTTCAGCTCCTGCATGGTGAATGGGCTATTGTATCCTCCTGTGGATGGTCTTTTATCATTTATGTGCTTCTTCTCCTCTCTTGCCTTGTGCCGCAAAAAGGAATCTGTATAGTGCGCTGAGCTGAATATGTATTCAAAGTGTTGCCCTAGTGTGTCTGCTTGATGTTCAAGAGAGTCACCACTGGTGCTGACAAGGGGCGTTGGAATTGTGCTATATAATTTGAGTGCTCTTATCCTGTTGTGAACTTTGTGTGCATCCGAATAAGAGTTCACAGAAGAAAGGAATGATGACCAGCTTTCTCGCTTGGAAATGCGTCGAACACGCCTGCCATTTGCCTTTGCACGCTTAAACGCTATTAGGTTTTCGGTTGTGGGGTATCGGCGTAGTTTCGACCATGCCCTGTTTTGAGTTACACGGGCAGTCTTACATTCTGCATTCCACCAGGGTCTTCCTTTATTTCGTGGCTTACTTGACGTCTGTGGAATGTATTTTTCTGCTGCCTCTATAATGTGCAGCGTGATCAAGCGCTGAGTTTCATCAACGCCTAAGTCATTAACTGATGAACAAGCCAATGATGAGTGTTCCCTGAACATCTCCCAGTTGGCTGCATATTCTTTAAACTTTCTAGGATTAGACGCATTTTCATTTTTATTACGAGCATACTTTACAGAGATCGGAAAATGGTCACTTCCATATAGATTGTTAATTACAACCCACTCTGTAGCTGCTAAGAGCATTGGAGAGCCAATAGCTAAATCTATGGATGTGTATGTGTTATGTAATATGTTGTAGTATGTTGGCTCTTTTGTGTTAAGTAGGCAGGATCCAGAAGACAATAAGAATTTTTCGATTAGCACACCTCGGGAGTCCGTTCTAGTACATCCCCATAATGGATGATGTGCATTAAAGTCTCCGACCAGCAGCCATGGTTCTGGAAGTTGATCAATTAGGTTTTCAAAACTTTCGCTACATAACCTATAATCTGGAGGAATGTATAGAGAACAAACTGTTGTTATTTTACCAAAAATTAATGCTTGTATTGCCACTGCCTCTAGGTCTGTATTAAGTGAGATGCTTCGGCATGGGATTGATTTTTGAGTTACAATAGCAACACCGCCAGAGGGGCGAGTGCTGCCTTGCCTATCCTTCCTGAATATGTGATACTGCTTGAGGAAACTTGTGTCTGCTGGTTTTAAGTGGGTCTCTTGCAGACAAAATATGTTTGGTTGGTGCTCGGCAAGGATTTCATATACATCATCCAGATTATTTAGTAGTCCCCGACAGTTCCAATAAACGATACTCTCAGTAGCCATTTTTGTAAGAGCGGGATGTGGATGAGACAGTGGGTTTAAGAGTCGCCGCCTTTATCAGGTGGCTTAACTGGCGTATGTTTTTTCAATTTGAAGCGGTCCGGTGGGCACCGCCTCTCATTGGCGGACTCCCTAGGCACCACTGACGCTGCGGAGTCCACGCTAACCTCCATCGCCTCTGGTGAAGGCATGGAGGCAGGAGGTTTTTCCAGAGGAACCAGGTTCCTCTCAGATGTCTTTGGTGTCCCGGAGGTCTGGGAGAAAGTGACCTCCGGGATTGCAAAGATTGGGGCAGCCGGTGGCTGCTTAGTGAGGAGCCGTGGTGGGAGCACGTCAGCAGCATTGCACTGCGTGCCCACAGTTACTAGACGCGGCCTGGCTCCTCTGCGGGCTGCGTCAGCATAGGGAGCGGAGGAAAGCATTCTGTGCTTTTTTCGGGCCTCTCCGTATGTTATCTTCTCAGTTACCTTTATATTGATTATTTCCTTTTCGGCCTGAAAGGCTGCACAGGACCGTGAGTATGCAGGGTGGGTGCCCTCACAGTTCACGCATTTGTAGTCAGTTGCACTGCATTTATCGGTTGCATGGTCATGTGCACTGCACTTTGCACATACAAGGCGTCCTCGACATGTCTGGCTACCATGCCCGCACCGCTGACACTTGAAGCACCTGCGCGGGCTTGGTATGTACGGGCTAACTTTGCATCGGATGAATTCCACATTTATAAATTCAGGTAGTGTGCTCCGGTTGAAGGTGAGAACAATATGTTTCGTTTTTATTTGTTCATTCTTTCGCCTGATTGTTATTCTTCGTACTGCTGTTACACCTTGGTTCTGTAGGCCCTCAAGGAGATCTGATTCTGTTTCGTTTAGGAGGTCTCGCTCAGAAACCACTCCCTGGCAGCAGTTAAGACTACGGTGGGGTGATACTTGAACGTCAAGGTGAGCAAATGTTTTTGTTGTGAGGAGGTTGTCAGACTGACTTTTGTCTGATACCTCTATTAGCAAGTCACCAGATCCTAGTTTCTTCGCTTTATAATTTGCCCCAATGATGGCCTTCAGAGAGTTGGCAATCAGAAAGACTGACAGTTCATTTACTGGTTTAGATTCGGTTATAGAGCGCAAGACAAGGTATTTTGGAAAGTTCTCAGTTGGTGTCGCGATTTTTTGCGTCACTTCGGTGCGACTCCTTTTCGGGGGTCGATCAGGTTTTTTTAAATGTAGTTTTTCCATGCAGTATGGATAGTTTAAGGGGTGCTAATATATGTCGCCTCTGGTTCACCCTTATACGCAGAGGAAGGTCCCGGAGCCCCTCGCCTGGTGGACAGGCGAGGGGCCCATCGGCCGAGGCTTGACCATGGCCTCGACCGCCACCGTTCAAGGTTTCTTCCCTCCACCTCTCAACCTATCGCCACGGTACGGATTACAGCTTCGGTATGGGGGCTCAGGGTCCGTGGTGGCACCAAGCACCAACACCTAGTTTACACAAGGTGCCCTTGCGGGGAAAATTCAATAATAGAATGATGGTATATTTAACCAATCTGAAATGTTAGTTAAGATATAGGGAGAAAAATCAGCATGACAGCATTTGCTACCACCCCATTTCAAAGTGGGCGCTCCGACATTTCTTCCATCCATCGTGGTTGCCCAAGCCCAATTTGCCCATACGCGCCCCCAGTGGGCTACATAATGTGTGCTGCTTAGGATACGTTCGTGCTTCCACTTTCGTGTTGAAGGCGGTAGATCTTCAGTAGCAGGTATGAAGATGCACCGCAAGATCTTACGAGCTGCAGCGACTATTGCACGTGCAAAAGCGACGCGATGCGCATATATAATCGCTAGCGCACACTTCGACGGCTTCATATTTTCGAGGTATTTGTGAAACAACGCGTGCTCTTTATATGCAGAAGAGTTGTACAATATGTTTGGTATCATACTTTTTTAGTGTGCTGGCTTGTCTGGCTGAGCTTCATCGACCGGCCCAGCTTCTGTTCAGAAGCGGAAATACTCGGCCCGGTGTCAGTACCAGAAAGGATGGGTTCGTAAGGTATTCGGTTAACTGACACAGGCTGAACCGTCATAAAACCGCGCCGAACTCTGATTCTGGAAGTTCCTGTATGTCCGTGGCCCTAATTTCAGAAAAAGCATGCAGGCTGGAAAAAGCTTGCAGAGATATAAAATAACACGAATGCATTTGAAAAACAAAAAACATGAAAAGTTTTCACATGTCGCGATTCGCACTTCGGTCTTCACGATCACCAAGCACGCACTGTAACCATTACGCCAAGGAGGGATGTGGTTTTTTTCTCACATGCTATTTATTACACGTGGTTATATACAAAAAAGGTTATGTACACAGACTATTTACAAAGCACTCAGCCGTTGCTGAGCTGCACAAACAAAAACACAACTAAAAGGCAGGCAAAGATAAACACTGTGTCACCGGCGGAAACCAATCAGGTTGAAAGTCATTTTCATCATAAATATCCTTCAGTTGCAGCATTATTCTGCTAAAATGGAGTCTAGGTGGAACAACAGGTTCACCGTTGCAATCCAACATGCGTGTCTTCCACAGGCTATCAAGTCCAATAAAGAAAACATGTCATATGTTACGTAATCAAATTGTGTAACAGCAAGATACCGCACACTGTATGAATTTAGAACAGTCTTTCTTTAGAGTTTTTTGCAGCGCGTCCCAGACGAGAAATGCGTCTTTGCAAATAATGGTGCCGTGCTCAATTGTTTCAGGCACGTGACACTGACGGCAGTTTACAGATGATACAAAAATATTTTCCTATTGAGCCATGTGTTAACAGGTAGAGCTTTGGTATGCAATTTAAAGAAAATATTTTTTTGCAAGGAGAAATCTGCATTTTACGCACCCTCTTTAACACGTCATGACCCTTACAACCAAAGTATAAAGAACGATACAGTGGTGGCGGAAAAAGCATTGCTATCACTTCCTTGTGGAGTATCTTGCGCGAAAAGAATATAAATACTCATTGGAGAATTGTACTGTAACAACCTCACCGAAGCATAAATTTTGTGCATAAATCCTAGTAACTGTGACGGTTATATTTCTGTTTATGCAGTCGACATTTCTCTTTCGTGCTAACTTTTTTGTAGGTGTAGAATTTGTGGTCGTAATATACCTATCGCCCTTTAAACACGCAAAACCTTTTCCCCTGGCTATCAGGAAGTGTTATCCGCGTCCCGCATTTTACAATGCATTGCTTTCTTGCAGGCAAACATTAGAATGTCGCCATTTGTTAGTGCTGATGTGTTTTGTCATCTTGTTCGAACGCATGTATTTTTTGCATACATACAAAGATATAAGGTGCACCACCACTTGTAATACTGCTTGTTTTAGCTTCACCTGCTGCGAGCGGAGCACCGAATTCAATGAATTTACCTCCGACCAAGTGTTTTGCATAAGTAAAGACTCGAGGAAACTACGCCCGATGTTTGGCTAATTTGTGCATATTTAGATGGTCAGCGATGTGTTTCATTTATTCTCGAGCGTATTGTTATCCTCGCTAACGAAATGCAGCGTTCTTGCTTCCAATTTCACGTTGAACACGGCAGATCTTCAGTTGCGGATATGAACATTGTGGGCGATTCCTCTGCCCGAGGGATGCGCACGACAAACACACAGTGGGCCGTGTAACAAACATTCTTTAATCTCACGTTAAGCGCGGGCGTCGTCGAGGCTGTCCGGGGTCGTCGTCCGGGTGGCTGCGGGTCGTTCCGGGGCAAAGCAGGAGCGACGAGCCAGGGACCAAGAAGAGGCCGAGACCGCGGCGCGTGCCTTATTTTATAGCCCCCTCGCGCGGGACCGGTTATCCCCGCGCGAGCGGGGAGAGGGAAACAGGCACGCGCGCAGGGAGCATTGGGAAGTGGCGCGGCCTTCGAATGCGCGGCGCGCCACGAGCCCTACATCTTCCCCCCCCTCAGCGTCCGACCCGGGCTCCGCCAACAGCCGGGCCATGTCCATGTCCGAGCCCGGGTCAGCGTAAAATATGAAGGCTTCCTGCTGCAATGTGCATCCAGCACGGCGCCACGTGGAAAGGAGTCAACGATGTAGAGCAGCAGCTCAGGGCCGCTGCCAGGCGTATCCGTGACCCCGAGGATGTGGCCCCGGCGCTGTGACCCCGAGGATGTGGCCGCTGCCGGAGAGGGACCAGCCGGAACAGTCCCGCCATGCCTGCTGCTTCTCCCGTCCCACGGACCAGCTGAGATGGCATCCCGCCAGAGCCAGGCGTTTTCGCCCCGGGCACACCTGGCTTCTTTAGGCCCGTACTCCAGGCCTGGGCAGCGGGCTCCACTCCAGACGCGTTGAAGACGGCCAGCATGGCCGCGCTGGTCACAATAATGGGCCACAAACTAGGGGGGTACCCCCTGTTTAAGTGGCCCCTCCTTGAACCAAGCGCTGGGTGCGGTTTCCTGCCCCAGCGACGGTGGTTCATCTGGCTGCTGCAAAATCTTATCAGAATGCATTCTGAAAGAAGCAAAGACGTTAGACAAAGTAGTGCACTACCTTGGCCTTAGGTTATAGCGTCGGTTGCGAACCGGGTTGCTACCTGCATCGTTTTGAGCTTCCTCCGCTTCGCAGTTATCGTCCTTGCGAAGGTGGTAAGCTTTCAAGTCTGCGACGTGCACCGGACCAGCGGTTTCACCGCTCGCCAACAACCGCAGCTGGTAGGTGAGTGGCGTAGTCCGTGCCGTAACTTCGAACGGTCCAACCCACTTGTGCGCTAGCGACGCGGCGAAACCACGCGCTGCGTTACTAAGCGGGTGCGTTCTTTTCAGTACCAAGTCGCCCGTGTTGAAAACGACGTGACGACGACTTTTGTTGTACTGATCCGCTTGCTCCATGCGCGCGACATCGAGGTTTTCACGAGCCGCGCGCTGCGCTGCCTCAAGGCGCTCGCGGAGCTTTGCCGCGTACTGTGTAAGCGGAGGGGGCGCGGGCCCCGCCGCGTCAAGTAGGGCGTTCTCTAGCGGAAAAGCGATCTCTTTCCCAAAATTCAAGTAAGCAGGTGTCATACCTACCGACCTGTTCACGGTTGTTCTAGTGGCGAAAGCCAGTTCGGACAGCCGTGCGTCCCAATCTCTGTGCTGCTCGGTCGTCGCGACCAGCATACTCTTAACATTCCGATTCACTCTCTCGGTTATGTTGCTCTGAGCGTGGTAGGGACTCGTTTTCCTGTGGCGGATTTGAAGCGCCCGACAGGAATCAGCAAAGACTTTGCTTGTGAAATACGAAGCATTGTCTGTAATGAGGTCGGAAGGGAAACCGAAACGAGTGAATGTCTCCAACAGTTTCTCCCAAATCCGTTCTGACACAAGCTTCCTAAGGGGGAAAACCTCAACCCACTTGGAATAGTGGTCCGTTATTACCAGGATATATTGGTGTCCGCGCGCGGAGCGAGGGAGGGGTCCCATGATATCGCACGCGACCACTTGCCACGGATAGTTGCTAACTACTGGCTTCATCATGCCAGCGGGTTTCCCCGCCCGAGGCTTGGCTACCTGGCAAACAGGACATGTACGGGCGTAACCCAGCACATCCTTTCTCATACCTGGCCAGGTCGCGACACGGCATAACTTATCGTAAGTCTTACTGCCGCTGCCATGGCCTGCCAGCGCTGAGTCATGGAAGTACTGGAGGAATCGTTTCCGCAACTTCCTCGGGACCACGACTCGGAAGGGGGATGCAATCGCCTCTTCCTCGTCAAGTTGGGGGATGTAGCGGAGCAGTAAGCCATCCTCGCCCAGCAGATACGCGTCGTACTTGCCCTCAGCGTTCCCGGTGCAAGCTGCACTACTCGCAAGCTCTGTCAGCACCCGCTGGCATAGACCATCTGCTTTCTGGGCCTCAATTAGCTCCTCCCTACTGACCGCTACTCCCCAAGACAGATTTCTCTCTGCCTCACTTCTTGGCAGGCGAGTAGTCGCCGCCACCAGCTGCTGCGCCTTCTCTCTCTCGCAGCACCGCGCGGCAACTCTGTCCGCCTCCTTTCTCTTTTCACCTACGCAGGGCGCGACACTCGCGTCCGCCCTCTCCTCCTCTCCACTGGCGGCGACGCCGCTTTCAGCAATGCTGGTCTGCGCCTCTTCTGCGCATCTGCCTGCCTTCAACGGTGCGCGCGATAAAGCATCGGCCACCTTATTCATGCTGCCCCGGCGGTACTCAATGGCGTACGCGTAACGTTGCAACGTCAGCGCCCATCTCGCGAGTCTGCCTGCGGGGTTTTTCAGCCTCTTTAACCACGAAAGTGCCTGGTGATCTGTCTGCACGGTGAAAACCGCTCCGTCTAGGTACATGTCGAACTTTGACAATGCGAACATTATCGCCAGGCATTCCTTTTCGGTCACGGAGTAATTCCGCTCCGCCGATGTGAGCGTGCGGCTAGCGAACGCGACAGGGCGCAGTTTGCCCTCGTGTTCCTGCAACAAAACAGCTCCTACACCGGCATCACTAGCATCTGTCTGCAAGACAAACGGCTTGTTCAGGTCGGGGAGGCGCAAACTAGCGGTGTTCGCTATCGCGCGAGCCAAGGCAACAAAAGCATCGTTCTGTTCCTTGCCCCAGACCCACTTCGAGCCTTTCCGCAACAGCTGGTTCAACGGCCTAGCGAGCTCTGAACAACTAGGGATGAATTGTCTGTAGAAGGCAACCATTCCCAAAAACCTCTGCAAGCTTTTCACGTCCGTCGGGCAGGGGTAGTTCAGAATTGCCTGCAGTTTGTCATCGTTCGGTCTCAAAGTGCCATCATCAACCACAAATCCCAAGAGGTTCACTCTCTTTGATGCCAACTGCACTTTCTTTGGGTTGATCGTTATACCCGCACGTCTCATTCTTTCAAGAACGGAATTCAAGTGAATGAGATGCTCTTCGAACGACTGTGAGAATATCACGACGTCGTCGAGGTACGCCATCGCGTAGTTGAACCTTGCATCGCCCAGCACGATGTCCATCAATCGCATGAACGTGCTCGGTGCATTAGACAAACCAAACGGGAGTCGAGTAAATTCGAAGAGCCCGCGGTGACAGGTGAATGCGGTTTTCTGAATGTCACCTTCCGCCACCTCAATCTGCAGGTACCCTCTGCTTGCATCCAGGACTGTGAAAAACCTTGCGTTCCCTAACGCGTACATCACAGCCTCGATCGACTGGAAAGGGTACGCAACCGTAGGCGTCAGTGAGTTGAGCTTTCGATAATCAACACACAGCCTGACCGAACCATCTTTCTTTGGCGCTAGAACCACTGGGGACGCCCAGGGACTTTGTGAGGGTCTCACCGCGCCGGTATCTATCATCTCGTCAAGGGCGCTGTCGAGAAGCTGTCTCTTATGCGCGCTTAACGGCCGCGGGTTACATCTGAAAGGGCGCGCATCACCCGTTTCGATCTCGTGCTGAAGCAAGTCGGTCCTGCCTGGTTTCTCTGTGAAACAATCCGAAAACGGGAGTAAAGTTTCTACGAGCCTTCGGCGCTGACTACCGGTTCCCGAGAAGGACGCGATAATTGCTTCTAATGGGCTACCATTCAGTGTCGCGGGGGAGCCCTCTGCGACAAAAGCGTGAACGCTCGCTCGCTCAGCGACGCATTCCTGCTTGGGTGCGCTAACAAAGGGAATGAGGGGGGTGAAGGGGCTGTAGCGATAGCCGTTCTCTCCCATGTCAAGCACAATGCCTTCGCTCGAAAGAAAATCTCTTCCCAGAATAACTGGTATGGCTAAGCCGGGCAGATAGACGAAGCGATGCCTCCGCTTCCTGCCGTCAAAACGCAGGACCAGACGCACCGCTCCTTCTGCTTTTGTTGTCCCTGCTGCTAAGCTCAAAGGGGTTTCTGCTGGCCTGACACGGATGTTACATCTACGGCAGGCCTCGAACACATCATCACCGACCAGTGACAGAGTTGAGCCCGTGTCAATGAGTGCCGAGTAGCTTTGACCAGCTAACCGCACTAGCATAAAAGGGCTCGAGCGCGACAACATTCCTTGCGCTCTACAGGCGAGGGGGACAAAAGCCTCAGCGCCCGGTGACGCGGCGTGGGAGTACATTTCCCATTTTCCGCCGTGGCTACCACGAAATTCTCCCGCCGACGGCGACAGGCTGGTGTTACCAATTATGGCCGCCGGCGGTCCGCGTTTCCCTGCATACGCCTTGCTTGACACTCTCGTGCCACGTGGCCCGGCTGGTTGCAATTCCAGCAAAGCCGGTCGTTCACCTGCCGCGCGGACGGGGGATGCCGCGTTCCACGAAGCGGTTGGGGACGTCTTTCCCCTCTCTCCGCGCCTGTGCGTACGTCGCTGGCGAGCCCAGCTCGACGCCGCTGCTCGAACGCGTACGGGTCAAGAGCACGAGGAATATCGGAGCCTTCCGCTGGCCTTTCCTGCCCTACCGTCATTACGTCTGCGCCTCTGGCGCGCGGCGCGGAGTCTTGGCCTCCGGCCCAGGCGCATCGCGGCTCTAGCGATTCGGCTGGCCTGGGGGGTGGCTGGTAGCGCAATTCAGCGAGTAAATCCGCCTGTACTACCTTCGCTTCCTGTGCTAGGGCCTCGAGGTTTGCAAAACCACGTCCCCGCAAATACGGTTTGAAGCGCGGATGGCATTGCCTCATCACGCGCGTGACCTGTTCTAGATCGGTTGCCGTGGGATCTGCCCTCTTGTAGAGCTCCTGCATTGCACGTACATACTCGAGGAGGCTCTCCTCTGGGTGCTGTGTGCGCAACGCTAGCTCCTCAAGCATCCGGCGTTCGTAATCGGGCGGCAAGAACTCGGCGCGGAAGCGATCTGTGAAGTCTGCCATCGACTGGAAGGCCGGCTGGCAGCGTCTCCACCGCGCCGCGCTCTCAACAAGTGCCACGGGGATTACCTGCGCTAGCACCACGTCGTCTGGGGAACCCAGTGCCGTCTGATAATCCTCGAGTTCTTGCAAGAACTCGTGGACTGACTTCACGTCCGTGTAGCCGGAAACGGAGGGAACCTCTACATTTATCCGCGGACGCGAGACTGCCGCCGCAGCTGTGGCTTGGTTGGCGCTAGCCACCGAACCGAGCTGAAGGGCGAACACCGACAACACCTCGTTCATCTGCCTCATCAAGGCGGCCGCATCGGTAACCTGCACAGACTCTACCGCGTCCTTTACCTCACTTCCGGACGCACTGGCGTCCGAAGCGGCGGCCCTATCTGGCACGTCTTTTCTCGGAGGCATTTCACTCAACAACTAAGGCCGGTCGGGAGCCTAAACGCGCACGACTACCACCTAGCCCGCATCAAGAGGCTAGTCACAAAGGCTAAACACTTCATAAAACTAACATATGCACAAAAAAAAATTAAAACACAAACCGCCCGACACTAACAAACACGCACATAACCCAAAACAAAATAAAACACTGTACAAACACTACTATACTACACTCCGTGTCATCTGTACACACTATAGCCCTAAACTCAAAATGGCGTCGCGCCTAACATACAAAGGACCTGCCCGTCGTGTTGCCGTGCGCTTCCACGTTGGCAGAAAAATCGTCCACATGGGTGCTAATTCAGCCCCACGTTGGGCGCCAGTTGTGGGCGATTCCTCTGCCCGAGGGATGCGCACGACAAACACACAGTGGGCCGTGTAACAAACATTCTTTAATCTCACGTTAAGCGCGGGCGTCGTCGAGGCTGTCCGGGGTCGTCGTCCGGGTGGCTGCGGGTCGTTCCGGGGCAAAGCAGGAGCGACGAGCCAGGGACCAAGAAGAGGCCGAGACCGCGGCGCGTGCCTTATTTTATAGCTCCCTCGCGCGGGACCGGTTATCCCCGCGCGAGCGGGGAGAGGGAAACAGGCACGCGCGCAGGGAGCATTGGGAAGTGGCGCGGCCTTCGAATGCGCGGCGCGCCACGAGCCCTACAACATGCACCTCAAGATCGCACAAGCTGTAGCGACTGTTGCAGGCATAAAAACAAACGCGATGCGCGTATTTCCTTGCTATCGCACACACCCACGGCTTCATATCTTCTAGGTATTTATGAAACAACGCGTACTCCCCATATACAGAAATGTTGTAATGTATAATACAGATGGTTTCATGCTTATGTAGTGCGCAGGCGTGTTCCGATGTGGTCATTCCCGTTGAGCTTCACGATCTGCCCCAATTGTGTTGAGAAGCGGAAATACTCTATAATGTATCAGTTCCATTCATTACTGGTTTGTCCGGTTTCAGTTAAACTGGACATGAAATGTTCTGGATGTTGAGCTCAATACAGGACTGGTCCGCCCTGTTTCATATCCATACCAGACTGGGATGTCCTCTTTGAGATGCATGCTAGAAATTGTCTGTCCTGTATTAGCTCATTTCCTGACCGGATCCCTCGGATTGAGATTCATACCGGTAATGATCTGTCCTGTATAAACCTGTATAGGCTTCATACAGGACTTCTCTCACATTTATGAAATTTATACGGGATAAGACAGTACCGTTTAAAACCCTTTGGCGCGATGTGGGATTTTCCACTAGGCTAATAACTGAAATTCGTCCATTCTATGGCAGTCAACTTGACTACACGAAAGTTTGCTTTGTAAGTGGTAAAAAGCCGTTCCGCAAAACCAAAACAAGCAGACTGAAAGGCATATAAAAGCACTAGGAAGCAGGAATTACGCGCAGGGCACTGAAAAGCCTTCGCCGGAGACTGCTTGAGCATTCAAGCAAAAAGACAGACGAGAAAACAAAAATTTGCCGAGTCGGCGGCTGCGGCTTGAGAATGCGTACACGAAGGTAGACCCGGCCCCAATAAACCGACCGCACACTCAGACGCTTTGAAACACGGGAGGGAAAGAGAGTGTGACGTACAGGGCCACTGTATCACCCCTGCAGCTCTAAAGCTGGTGGCATGGGTCAATCTGCGCTATCCTGACTGGGGTGAGAAGAGCATATACACGCTGACGTTGAACAAAGCATGCAGTTTGGTGGTATACGACATAAAATAACATATCTATAGGTAAACTATTTTTGTTTACTTATTACTTGAAGACTAACAACGTGGAGAAAGTTTAGTTATGATTTTAACGCGTGAAAATACGAAAGTCACTATAAGCGAATTATTTAACGCACATACAAAGCCGAGAGATCACCTGTAGAACAGCCCTGGGAGGAAGGAATGTTGTATAAACGCCGCAAATTAAGACTTCTACATAAAAAGGACCGGAATCGCGGTCCTTTCATGAACTTTTCTACTCTCTTATCAACTATAAAGTAGAAACGATGATTACGTCAGAAGCACAACCCGCAAGCGTTCACAAGGGAGGAAACCGAAACATTTTATGAAAAAACGAGAAAATTGCACAGCACACTGAGACAATCAGTGATGTTAAAGTTAAACTGCACGTTATACCAAACATACAGGCAGCGAAAAGAAACTTATGATGCAGTAGGTATCTGGTCATACGTTGTGTATTGTCAAGTGATGGTGACAAGATCGATGACAGAAATCAAGAGTCTGTGAGTGCACTGAAGAAACTATTTATTGGGCTGACTTGCACTCGCAAAAGAACTAAGCAATTTGGCAATCGCGATAGCAACAATCGTGCTCAACGGTCGACGAACAAAGAATGCATGTCGCAAACGTCCACGTTCAATTTCAAGGCGGCTCAGAACTATCTAGAGCACGTCGCAAATTGTTGTAACACAATCTGGAATATTGCAGAAACATAAGCGAGTAGCCATAATCTTCAGTACAGATCTCGGCGCATCTTGCGCGATATAGCAACTGATAAAGGTGCGTCTCGCGACATCGATCATTAACAAATAAAGAACACAGAAGTGAAATCCTGCCAGAATCACAGTAATAAGGCCACATGCCAGCGGCTGCTGAAAAACAACAAATACTGTTTTGAAAGCTCCGCGGAATTACTTCCCCCCTTAAGAAACATCGCCGCGATGTTCCAAAATAAGCAATGCAACTTAAACATAGAGATTACAAAGTTTAAATACCACGGATTCTTTATTTTATTTATTTATTTATTTATATCATAAATACTGCCGACTGCCCTTTGGCGGTCAAGGCAGGAGTGCACAAAGAAAAAAAGAAAAAAAAATAACAAAGTAGTAATAGCCAATTAACAGCAACACAGGGCGATTACAGTACGAGAACAAAATTCAATAAGACCAACGGGAAGCAAAAAAGTACAGGCAAATTATCCGACGTCAAACAGACTAAGTGAACAGAATAAAAACAAGGAAATCGAAATACACTGTGTACTAGATGCGCTACTGCGATACATGAGCCGAAACAGCAGACAAGAAAGATTCTGAAGATACCAGGTTGGTGATATCGCTTGGCAGTCGGTTCCAATCGGAAATGGTGCGTGGAAAGAAGGAACAAGAATATGCTTTTGTTCGGCATCGTGGCATCAAGATAGTCCGTTCGTGTTTGTTACGGGTGGGGCGTGTTGTGTTGTATTGCATGTAACTCTGAAAATTCAGTTTTGTTTTATTATGTATGATATTGAACAACATTTTTAGTCGGTGCTGCTTTCGACGGGATTCAAGCGTGGGAAGCCCAGATCTGTTGAGCAAATCAGATACCGAGACCTGCCGACCATAAGCATGGTAAATAAACGGGAGTGCTTTCCTCTGGACGCCTTCAAGAATTTTTATATCCGTTTTTGTGTGCGGATCCCATACAGCGTCGGCGTATTCGAGCACTGGACGCACAAGTGATGTGTATGCTGTCAGTTTAGTTTTGCTCGTGCAATGCTTTAAGCGGTGCTTTAAAAACCGAAGTTTTTTGGACGCTGCTGAGACAATGGACTGGATGTGTGCGCTCCAGTTCAGGTTGGATGTCATGGTTACCCCAAGATATTTCACCTGAGTCACTGAGTTGATCGGAAGGCCATTGATTTTGTGTGTGCATTGGAGCGGTTGTTTCTTTCGTGTTACTGTCATTTTTCCGCATTTTGAACTGTTTATACCCATTTGCCAAGTACAACACCAGCTAGAAACTGCTGTTAAGTAGTCGGCTAGGAGTGCCTGGTCTTCGACTGATGTGATACTATGGTATATAACACAGTCGTCGGCGAAAAACCGACAGCGTATGCGTGAGTTGAAGGACAGGTCGTTCAAATAAATAAGGAAGAGAAGCGGCCCAAGGACTGAGCTCTGGGGAACTCCTGAAAGTACTGGCGCTTTTGTGGAATGAGATTCAGATATCTGAACAAACTGATGCCGCTATGTAAGGTAGGAATCTAACCATTGTACAACTTGCCGATTATTTAACCACCACCTTATTTTTACAAAAGATTGCCATGCGAAACCCGGTCAAACGCTTTTTCGGAGTCAATGAAAATTAAATCTACCTGTCCATTATTGTCTAGTGACATCATAATTTCATTTCTAATATAAGCTGCGTCACTGTCGACAAGCCTTGCCGAAACCCGTGCTGGCTTTCAATAAAAAAACCGCTTCCCTCTAGGAATGAACTTATGTGCTTGAAAATAGAATGTTCTAATACCTTACTGGACGTACATAACAAAGAAATTGGCCTGTAATTCTTCACGCAAAGCTTGTCTCCTGATTTGTGAATGGGTATCACCTTTGCTGTTTTCCAATCGTTTGAAATTTCTCCTGTTCTGAGATTTTCAGTAAAAATAATGAAAAGGTATTTAGCGCACCACTCAGCATATCTGTACAGAAAAGCGTTAGGGATATCGTCTGGTCCAGAGGATTTTTTTGTGTTCAACTCCAATAGAGCCGAAACAATACCCTCCTCGTTAATAATTAAGTCTGGCAGATTGAAATGGCTAGTTCGAGATTCGGAGACTGAGTTGCTGTTACTCAGGAATACAGAAGAAAAGTGCTCATTGAAGGCAGTCGCTAAGCAGAGGGAGTCGGTAACAACTGTGTTGTTAAGGAGAAGTTTGTTAACCGGGTATTTTTTCTGTGACAGATGCCTCCAGAACTTTTGGGGGTCAGTTTTTAGAAAATTGTGCATCTTGAAATTAAAAAAGTGGTACAGTGAAGATTTTATTTTTGAACGCAGTTCAGCCCGAAGAGCCGGCAAAGCACCACCAACTTTATTGCTTGACCTTGATAAGCGCTTCACGCGACGTTTTAACTGTATGATCTCGCGTGTTATCCAGGGACATGCCATTTCAGCTTCTTATGTTTAAGCGGCACGTACTTGTTGATACATTGATGAACCGTACTTTTGAATTCTAACCACAAGTCGTTCACACTTGTACGCCCATCAGTGTATTTTTTTGCAAAGTATTCATACGTAAGTTCAAGCTGGTCTAGAACGCTTTCATCCTGAGCTGGTCGCAGCAATTCGCTTTTAAAGAGCACCGCTTCATGGTCTGATATTCCGGGAAAGACATCTGTTGAAAAGCCCAATTGACTAACAGGGTCCAATATAAATACTAGGTCAAGAGGAGAACTGGTATTTTCTGTAACGCGCGAAGCTTTCTGAACAACCTGGTTTAAGTTATAGTTGAAAGCAATGGTGAGCAAAGCATCCGAGTTAGCACACAAATTTTGATCGCACAGAGAATCCCAGTTGATGTTTGGCAAGTTAAAATCGCCGCAAACGATAACATGGCTATAGCGCTTTGTATGTTCATTTAAAAAGTCGTGCAAGTTGTCCAGTACAGAAGTATCAGCATTCGGTGGTCGATAAATAACACCTATTAAAGAATAAGCTGAAGAAGACGGAGAACAACCCAAACCATTTCGGTGTTGGTGTGATGCGGTATCAGCTTATAGTCAATGCCTTTCTTTATCAGAATAGCGACACCGCCCCCTCTTGAAGTGCGGTCGCTACGAACGATTTCGTATTGATCGGATGTGATAACTGCATCATTCGGAATTGCATCATGAAGCCATGTTTCAGTCAGAACAGCAGCGTCAGGATCGTGTGTGAAGAGGAGGCTTTCAAGTTCGTCGAATTTATTTACTATGCTTCTATCATTAATATTAAGCACAGAAAAGGAATTCAAGGATGGCTGTGTTCTTAGTGCTCCTGAGCTCTGTGTGTTACTTTGTGCGGACACGAGTTTGGAAACAGACCATCACTTTGGAGCGCAGGGAACCCTTTCATTGCGGGCGTCGTCCCATCGATACAGTTTGCCGTTTATTTTAATTTTGTCAAACTTGAGCATGACCTTCTCTTCTTTCAGCCTTTGCTCTTTCGCACTTTCCCAAAGCTTCTTTCGTATTGAATGAACGCGAGGGGAGAAGTCCTCGGATATACTATAGCCCGAGTTTTTCAGATTTCTACAGCTTTTGAGAATTCTCTCTTTGACCCTCCCGTCAACTAGCTTAAAGATAACTGGTCTGCATTTGTCCTCTGCTGGCTTCCCTATTCTGTGGATACGCTCAATAGCCACATCCAAAATATTCAACCGGTCCAGAAGAACATCCTTGCAGACCGTGTTCTCAAGGTCTTGGGGCGTTTCGTCCTCGGTTTCCTTAACGCCAAACACAATTAGGTTGTTCCGCCTGCTTCTATTCTCTAGGTCGTCTACTTTCATAAGTAGACTGTCGACAGTTTTTTCCAGTGATTCGACTTTAGAGGTGTAGTCAGTAACCGTTGAGGAAATATCGTCTAGCTTTTTGTCGATAGCAGACAGTCTCGTGTTAGTAGAGCTTGTATTTTGTTTCAGCTGTTTAAGATCTTCCATTATTATTTGCAGCATTTCCTGTGTCGAAGGACCTGGGTTTGGTTCAACGTAACCACACATAGCAAGCACGTCAACAAAACAATGATACATTGCTGTAAGGAGCGTAACTAACGGCCGTGGGCACGGCAGAAGCAGTAGGCACACATTGTCCCTGCGGTAAGAGTAAACAGGCTGTTTGTCTCTTACCTGGACAAAAAACAGGAACGGATTTGTTCGCCGCATGGTTCCAACGCCTCCGCCGTGCCCACTGGTCGCGAACCGGGCAGAAGCTTCTCTTTATGTGCTTTGACTGGTGACGTAGTCGATGGTGGCGTGCGATGCGCATGCAGTAGTGGTGTCCAGTTGCGCAGTCCTATCAGTTTGGTCTTCGCGATGCATTCCGATGAAGAAATCACGCCGGAAACACGATGGTCGGTCCAATTTCCAGTGCTGTCGTGGTACGCCCCCTGTGATGCGGGTTCCACGTTCACGAAAAACGCGGCCTGGACAAAAAAACAGGAACGGATTTGTTAGCCGCTTGGTACCAACGCCTCCGCCGTGCCCAGAGGTCGCGAACCGGGCAGAAGCTTCTCTTTTATGTGCTGTGACTGGTGACGTAGTCGATGGTGGCGTGCGATGCGCATGCAGTAGTGGTGTCCAGTTGCGCAGTCCTATCAGTTTGGTCTCCGCGATGCATTCCGATGAAGAAATCACGCCGGAAACACGATGGTCGGTCCAATTTCCAGTGCTGTCGTGGTACGCCCCCTGTGATGCGGGTTCCACGTTCACGAAAAACACGGCCTGGACAAAAAACAGGAACGGATTTGTTAGCCGCATGGTTCCAACGCCTCCGCCGTGCCCACTGCGCGTAATAAGGCTTGAGACGAACAGCAGACTATTTCTGGGTGCGCGCGTCGCCGTTATAATGTTGTATTACCGTCGGGAATGACGTCATAGTCAAGTTGTCCGACGCGGCGAGTGATTTTGTATGGCCCAAAGTATTGACTCAGTAACTTTTCGCTTAGTCCACGGCGGCGAATTGGAGTCCAAACCAAAACTTGGTTTCCTGGATTGTACTCTGCGTGGCATCGTCGTAAGTTGTATCGTCGGATGTCGGTGCGCTGTTGGTCTTTATTATGCAGCCGTGCGAGTCGTTGGGCTTTCTCTGCACGCTGATGTAGGCGGGGACGTCAAAGTTGGCCTTGTTGGTTGCCTGCGTCAGCACTGGGTCGAGCTTCGTCATAGGCTCTCTGCCGTACACAAGCTTGTACGGGATCGCTCTGGTTGTCTCCTTTACTGCCGTGTTATACGCGCAGAACACGGGTGGCAAAATGGCGTTCCAGGTCTTGTCTTCAGCGTCAATGTACATGGCGACCATGTCCGCGATCGTTTAGGCGCTCCGTAAGTCCATTGGTCTGGGGATGGTACGCAGTTGTTCGTCGATGGCTTGTATGAATGTATTATAGGATGACTTGCATCAACTCTGCCGTAAACGCCGCTCCCCCGTCCGTGGTGAGCACTTCTGGGACGCCGTGCCGCAACAGAATTTATTCGTCAAAACATACGGCGACTTCTGCCGCGGTGCCATTGGGTAGTCCTTTTGCTTCAGCGTAACGGGTAAGGTAGTCAGTGGAAACGATGATTCCTTTGTGTTCCATAGATGAAGATAGAAAGGGGCAGAGGAGATCCATCCCAATTTGTTGAAAGGGTAGGGTTCGGGATGGAATCATGTTCAGTTGTCCCGCTGGTCTGATCGGCGGCGCCTTCTGTCGTTGTCAGTCACGACAAGGCTTCACGTAGCGGGCCACTTCGGCATGTAGTCGCGGCCAGAAATACTTCTCCTGGATTCGACGCAACATGCGCGCCGAACCGAGGTAACCTGTTCTGGGCTCAGCGTGCAATGCCTGAAGAATTTCTTGCGGGAGGCTTTTAGGCACAACGAGAAGCTGCGCAGTCCTGTTGGGTACGAAGCTCTTGTTCACGACGAGGCCATTGCTTAACATGAACGATGATAAATGACGCCTGAACACAGAAGGAGGGGAAGCGGTGTTTTCTTCTAAGTAATCGGATAGCGCTTTCAGGTCAGGGTCTGATCGCTGTTCTGCAAAACTGCTGGCGCTTACCGGTCCCAGAAAGAAGTCGTCGTCTTCGTTCCCCGGCGCATCAGAGGGGGCTCGTAACAAGCGGTCTGCATCAGAGTGCTTGCGGCGTGACTTGTAGACGACTGTGATGTCGAATTTTTGAAGGTTAGGCACCATCGGACAGTGCGGCCGGAGGGGTCTTTTAAATTTGCCAATCAGCAGAGCGCGTGGTCATCGATTATCACCTTGAATAGTTGGCCGTATATGTACGGGCGGAACTATGAAGTGGCTCAGATGACCGCAAGGCACTCCTCGGTCGTCGAGTAATTGGCTTCGGCTTTCGAGATGGGCCTGCTAGCGTAGGCAATTACTTTCACCTGTCGATAATTCTGGATGAATACGGCGCTTATACCCAGACTGCTCGCGTCGGTTTGCATCTATGTCTCAGCTTCCTCATGAAACTGGCCTAGAACGGGAGAGGACTGTAGCAGCGCTTAAGTTCCACGAAGGATTCCGCTTGCGGTGCTTCGCATTGAAATGCTCGCTTCAATGCTTCAAAGGTTCGGCGAGGCGCCAAACCTTCTTGCCAAATTGTCGGTATTAAGCGCGCAGTTTGAGGAATCGGCACACAGCTTTCTTGTCACCGGGCTGTGGAAACTGTCTGATGGCAGCTGTTTTCAGTGGACCGGAACGAACTCCCTCATTGCTGACGATATGACCTAGAAGCACCATCTCTTTAGGCGAAGTGAGACTTCTTTGCTTTCAATGTTAAACTTGGGGACTTGATTGCGTCAAGTACTGTTCGAAGGCTTCTGAGATGGTCTTTAAAGTTTGTCGAGAACTCAACTACGTCCTCGAAGTATGCCAAACATATCTGCCATTTTAAGCCAGCCAGGACAGTCTCCAGTACCCGTTGAAACGTAGCCGGTGCGGAGCACAATCCAAATGGCATTACCTTGAATTCGAAGAGGTCATTCGGTTTTATATGAGCGCCGTATTCTATCGGTCTATTTCGGCGACTTCACTTTGCCAGCATCCGCTCTTCACGCCAATCGACAAAAAATACTTAGCGTTACAGAGTCGGTGCAGTCTGTCGTTGACGCGGGCAAGCGGGGAAGCGGGTAGACGTCCTTCATTGTTATGCTATTCAAGCGTCGGTAATCAAAGCAGAAGCGAAGTTTGTCGTCTTTCTTCTTCACCAAAACTACTGGTGCCGCCCAGGGGCTGTTCAATGGCTGAATCACGTCATCATGCAGCATTTCCTCGACTTGATCGCGAATGCCCTGGCGTTCTTGCGGCGATACACGGTAGGGGCTTTGACGTAGCGGTCGAGCGTATTCGTCCAAGATGACGTCATCCATTGCCAACAGGGTTTGCCGCACCTTCGACGCAGAAGAGAAGCATTTGCTGTAGCTTTCATAGCAGAGTTTGAATCCGGTCTTGGATGTCTCGGGTGATCGCCGGGTTGATGTCTAAATTGGGCTGCTTGGCTCGGTTGGGAGCACCATCTTAATTTTTTCTGGTAAGGGCGAAGGCTTCTCGGATGTGTGCTAGCTCGTCAAGGAAAGCAGTCATCATGCCTTTGTTCAGGTGCCGGTATTCTTCGGTGGAGTTGGTGACGAGCACTTGAGCCTGTACATGACGGAAACGGACAAAGCCTCTTGCGACTCCTAGTCTGCGCTCCAAAAGCAACTGGGTGTTTTCTTCGACGACACCTTCAGAAGTTTAGAGTTCGCTGGTAACCGCGGAGACGATGATTCCTAATCAGGGCTTTATACTCAATATTTCGTCGAGTACGTTTAGACCGAAGTGTGGCGTCGAAGTCGTTGTGGAAGCTATTGCGTTTTACGTGGAAAGCTTGATCAGCTTTGAACGGAGGTCGATGATCGCCTGATGCTCATTCAGAAAGTCCATACCCAAAATCACGTTACGATAGCACTGTTGCAAGACCACTAAGCTCGTAGGGTAAATGCGTCCATTCACTGTCACTCTTGCGGTGAATCGCCCGGATGGCGTAATCAGGTTACCACCAGCGGTGCGGATAAGCGGGCCATCCCAAGCGGTCGTTACTTTTCTGAGCTTGGAGGGAAACGGTCCACCGACGACTGAATAGTCAAGTCCGGTGTCTACTAGAACAGTGACTGTGCGACCGTCAACAGCAACCTCGAGGTCAATTGTTCGCGTCCTCGTAATGCACATTGGCTTCGGTGTTCGATCTGAGCTTCGTCTCGTGTTGAGGCCGCGGCCGGGGCTCACCGTCGACAATTCGCTGGGCGGCGAAGTCAACTTGAAGTCTGGTCATGATCTCGACGACATTGTCATCTTGTGGTGCGGCGATTTGATGGCTGCGTCATCATCACTCATCGTTGCTGCGGAGGATCTTCGTGTTTTCTCTCCTCACCTCCAAAGATTGCTCTATCTAATGTCCCCTGCGCGGGATTGGGGACCTTCCGCGCAAAGCTGTCATCGTAGATACGGCCTGGCGACGCAAAGCGGGCGCTGTACAGCAATGGGGACATGAACTGATGGCTTGATGGAGCAACCTCACCGATACGAAGATAGTTGTAGATTTCTTGCGATCGTTCACCTGGGCGGGGTCGTGGAGCGTTGACTGCAAATCCGCAGACACCTATACGGGTACGAGTAGTGGCTAAGAATGTGGCCGGCCTCACTGCAGCAGAAGCATAATGGCCGGCCACATAATGGCCGGCCAGAAGCGTAATGGCCGGAAGTCAAAAACGTTTTCTTGAAAATCTCTAAATCCTTCAAAGCTGCCTCGTGATTTTCAAACCATACACGGGCAGATCCTTCAAGAGCAAAATAGACTTAATTTACTTTCGCTTCGTTGTTCCAGCCATTGAATTCGCTTAGTCGTTCCAGCCATTGAATTCTGCCACATGGTCGAAAAAGTCCTTCCAATCTTCCACATCTTTCGTGGGAAGTGATTGGACAATGGGGAGCTCCCGGGGCTGCACGAAGACAACTGCTGCTGTTGACTGATTCATTTCCAAAGTTGATGCCTTCCGGGGTCGAACGGGGTCATGCAGCAGACCATATTCAGGTTTGAGCCATTGAAATCGGCGGATGTCTTGGTGACCTGTAGGCTGGTCCCTAAGAGTTTGCGAGTGCACTGAAGAAATTATTTATTATGCTCGCCTTCGAAAAAAAAAACTAAGCGATTCGGCGGCGGCGATAGCAACAAACGTGCTCAGTGGTCGTCGAACAAAGAATGCCTGTTGCACACGTCGACGCTCAATTTAAAGGCAGCTCAGAACCATCTAGATAACGTCGCAAAATGTTGCTAGCACAAGCTGGAACATTCTATAAACATGCGCGAGCGACTGTAATCTTCGAGGCAGATCACGGCGCATCTCGCGCGACCGAAAATCTGATAAAGGTGCGTCTCGCGACATCGAACATTAACAAATAAACGGTACAGCAATATACGTGCGCAACAAAGACGAGACAAAGAGAAGAAGTAGACAACGACGGCGCAGACCTGACAACTGATTTAATCGAAAAACGGAAGAGCATGTATATGTACACACACTTCTTGCACCCACATGCGCATAGTCAAAATTTATAAAAATATATAAAAATATATTAGCACATGTAAAACTGCCCCCATCACACGCACGTGGTAAAAACTGCCATCGCACTATATATTGTGCAGCATGGTCATCTCTTTTTCTGTCAATGCGACGGACGTTTTACTAACAGAAACATTTTGGTTCCGGTTAATATGGAAAGCCTCGGCGATTTCTCAAGTAGTCTGGTCTTTATGAAGAAACAGTATATTAGTATCAAAAAAAAAAGGTACACACTCACACGCGTTACAATGTTTTGCTAAGTGTGTTTCTTTTTTAACGACTGCGCGTGCTCCATCAGCCTAATGTTGATGCATCTGCCTGTATGCCCAGTATACGTATTTGATATACTACACCCATCCTACAACTAATGAAACTCTTGGCGTGAATAACCTGGCATCAGTTCTTACTTCTTGTGCCCCCCTGCTTTCTTTGAACTGCCGCACCTACCTTGCCCATCTTATTAGGGGCTGAAAACAACACCTGTACGCCATATTTCGCGCCTACTTTTTAACACCGATGTGACAACGCATGTATATAAGGCACAACTGCAATTTTATTTCTTTCATTTTTTTTCTATCTCTCCGGAACACTTCACAGAACGCACACCCGTATCAGCACTAGCTACAAGCACTGAGTCTGGATAACCAGCCTCTCTACATCTATTAGCTTGGATTTCATGGCTAATAAACATTTGATGTGCAGAAGACTTATTGACAGCCATCCTAAAACAAGATGTTACTATTCCAGATTTAACAAGTTTGGAGTGACATGACTTGTAGTTTGAAAGAGGCTTTACACTCCTAGGAGAGTACTGCCAATACGCGATTCATATTAAAAGTCAACTATAAACCTAAATATTGCAATACATTTTTCTGAGGAACCTCAAAGGTGAACTTCAGTCCCGTACCATTCCGAGCAAAAATGTCAAGATCTGAGGCACA
The DNA here is from genome assembly GCF_055883805.1 of Amblyomma maculatum. Classification (NCBI taxonomy): domain Eukaryota; kingdom Metazoa; phylum Arthropoda; class Arachnida; order Ixodida; family Ixodidae; genus Amblyomma; species Amblyomma maculatum. Next base: position 16,866,889 of record NC_139350.1, read on the forward strand.
CTTACGCAAAAATGTCAAGGATGTAACTAAAACAAGGAAATCATCTACGTATTGGAATATACGAATGACTTGCCATTTAGGTCGCTCTCCATTTTTCGGTCAACATAGCTACGATAAATATTGCTGAGAACGGGGGCTACTTTAGAACCTGTACACACACCAGGCTTCTGCATGAATAATTTACCGTCCCACATTACATAGGTGTTATGAAGATAAAATGACAAAAGTTCCCGGAAGGATCCAACAGTTATACCGCACTGATTTCGAAACAAACACTCATCATTATTCTCTGTGATGCAATTCTTCACACATTGTAGATGTTGATTATCGGGAAGAGATTAAAACAATTCAACCACATCTATGCTAAAGCCAGAGCAAGAAGCCATATTATCGTCCAAAAGATACCTTACAACGGTCTCTGAGTTAGGCACAAGAAACGGGTCAATAACGGAAAGTGCTGATAAATGATTGTTAATGTAAGACGATACGACTACTTGCCGAGTCCGGCGCTCAGAAACTGTTGCCCGGAAAGGGCAATAGAAACTACAAGTCATGTCACTCCATTCTTGATAAATCTGGAACAGTAACAGCTTGTTTTAGAATGGCTGTCAATAAGTCTTGTGCACATCAAATGTTTAATAGCCTTGAAATCCAAGCTAATAGATGTAGAGAGGCTGGTTATCCAGACTCAGTGCTTGTAGCTAGTGCTGATAAGGTTCTGCGTCCTCTGAAGTGTTCCGGACAGATAGAAAGAAAAAATGAAAGAAATAAAATTGCAGTTGTGCCTTATACTTGCAATTGTGCCTTATATGCAGCGCTCCTCTGTTGGGCGCTGTTCCACCCACTATGCAAATATATACATGCATTGTCACATCGGCTTAAAATATTAGGCGCAAAATATAGCGTGCAGGTGTTGTTTTCAGCCCCTAATAAGATTGACAAGGTAGGTGCAGCAGTTCAAAGAAAGCTGGGGGCACAAGAAGTAAGAACAGATGCCAGGTTAATCACGCCAAAAGTTTTATTAGTTGTAGGACGGGTGTAGTATATCAAATACCATTGTCCTGTGGTCGTACGTATATTGGGCAGGTAGGCCGTTGCATCAACATTAGGCTGATGGAGCATGCGCAGTCCTTAAAAAAGAATGAAACAAACTTAGCAAAACATTGTAACGCGTCTGAGTGCGTCCCTTTCTTTGTGTATACTAATATCCTGTTTCTTCATAAATACCAGACTACTCGAGAAATCGCCGAGGCTTTCAATATCAACCGGAAGCAAAATGTTTGTGTCAGTAAAACGTCCGTCGCATTGACAGAAAAAGAAATGACCATGCTGCACAATATATAGTGCGTTGGCAGTTTTTACCACGTGCGTGGGATGGGGGCAGTTTTACAAGTGCTGATATATTTTTATAAATGCTGATTATGCGCTTGTGGGTAAAAGTGTGTGTACATATGTATGCTCTTCCGTTCTCCGATTAAATCAGGTGTCAGTTCTGCGCCGTCGTTGTGCACTTCTCCTCTTTGTCTCGTCTTTGTTGCGCACGTATATTACTGTCCATCATGGTTCAAGAACTCGCCCAATCAGCCGTTCTTCTACAAACAGTACAGAATTGATTTGCGTGTCAGAATCGCAGTGATAAGGCCGCATGCTGGCGGCTGCTGGAAAAGAGCGAGTACTGTTTTGAAGGTTTCGCTGCAATATATTAAAATTGCAACTGGAACAGACTCCGTCGGAAGCTCTGACCAACTAGCCTATTTTTTGTAAGCCGGTCGATTGCTCTTTGGGCTTACATATATCGCAGGCGGTAAAGGCGCGGAAAATCGGAGCAGTTGCATTCTTTATTGTCACGCATGTCACATTCCATCTTAGGCGCTATTATTTGAATAGCATAGCAACTAAAAGATATTTATTGCCGAGTATTGCCTAATGTGTTCTGCGGCATAAATCCAATATCAATGCCTGCATGTCAGCGAGTTAAAAAGAGATTCCGACTCAAAAAGCCTCTGAACGCAACCTAAAAGTAACATACAACTACTGAAATAGGAAAATAATCATATTGCTGTACAGTTCTCCAGTGGGATGATGACGATTGGCCAGAGCTTCCTGAGGCCGCTTCGAAAGCACCTCCAGCTATGGCAAAGTCTAACGATACAGTGCTCAAGAAACGCCATCGACAACAGCTAATACAGCAGCGTACTGATCTACAAGACGACTATATGGCTGTAGTGGATGAGGAAATCAATCGTCTCTTAGCAGAGATCTTTAAGCTTCATCAACACTGCGAAATGCTTGCTCGACGTCGGTGAGCTGCAGCGGTAGCCGCCAAATCTATCAATTGCCCAGCACCGCCGCCCCTTCATCCCGCGCAACAAGGCCATTTTCTGTCTCTTCCCAGTGTATCACAACGCCCAATATTAACTCTGCAACATCGCTGCTCTGCTATATGGTCAACCAGTTGTCCAGCCTGACATCTGTGATACTGCAGTGCTTGGACTATTAAACGAAAATGGCAAATTCGGGTCGTCCTCGTGTACTACAGTGAAACTGTAGAGGTATTTCCACGAAGGTGGGAGAGCTCAAGGGCCGACTGCGAATTAACAAGCTCCAGGTGTGGGCTAAGTTACTACAGGAAACGAACGCCTTGCCATCAATTCCTAGCTTCAGCGGCTACGTGTCTCCTTCAATGACCGACCGTAGCGTACAGACAGCTTCTCCCCCGCGAAAGGCGGCGGCATACGTTGAAACGCGTATTCCTCATGGGTGCCTTTCTCTCGAAAACTGGTGCACATCATATCAAGAGGTAGGAGCAGTTGCTGCGAAATTTCTGGAAGGCGCCATTGTGCTTGTTTCATATTGCATTTGACAAGCTGGAGGCGCCCCTTCACGTATTTTTCTTGGCTGGTTATTAGGTATCCGTTGCCAACATCCCGGGTGTCCAATTTTAGTCGGAGGCGCCCTTAACGCACCTCACCCGGATTGGGGGTATCCAACTGCAGGCCCTCGTGGTAGCTGTGTGCGGGACGCCTTCAATGATGTCCTATTTGTTCTGCTTAATCACCCTGGGACAGCAACACGGCCTTTGCATCACATACTCAGTGCTGCCTATGCTCCAGACTTGACGCGGTGGTTGGGCGCGGGAACTCCGTCATTGCACATGGAGCCAGACTGCTGGTGAAGTGATCACCACCCTATCATCATCGGTCTGCATCCCTCCCGTCTCCGTACTTTACGCGGCAAATGTTCTGTGATGAACTGGGACAGCTTTCGCTCATGTCTCGACAGTATGTCTTCAGATTCGTCGTCACACTTTGTTGACCGTATAGAAAGAGCACTAAACAGGACTACGACTACTACCTGGATTGATGTAGGTCGACCGGCACCAGATCTTTGCCTGCTTAACTTGTGGGCAGCTCTCCGTCAAGCATAGCTGGCTGCTACGCGAGACCCTACTTCGGGGCAGGCACGTACACGACTGAATTATCTTACTGCGAAGACTCGGAGATATGAAAGCGATCTCTTTGCGACGCCAGTGGCATGCATGGTGTGAACACTTTTCTGATAAATCCTCTAATGTCTCACTCGTGCGAACGTTTCGGGAGATGGAACACGAACGTCGTTCTGCTGACGCAGCAGCAACATCATTCTTTGCGGCTAATCTGTCGCCGGGCGATTTCGCCAAAGAAGCGGCTCGAAAATATTTCCCAAAAGACGATATATTGCCTCCTTCAGCTGCAAAACTTAATTTGGCAGGTATCCCTGCAGATGCATGGAAACTACCATCTGCTGCCGACGCAGAGGGAATTACGAGTCCCTTTTCAACGTCTGAGCAGCTAGCTCAATTGACGATGCGAAACGGAAAACAGCGTCCGGCCTGGACAAATTTCAGTGTGAGGTTTACAAGAACCTCAGTGTTGCTGCACTCCCTCAACTACCCAGGCAGCACACCAACATCGCACCACCAACCCCGGCCCAACGTCGACAAAAATCGGTACCAACATTGGCGTAACGCTGGTTGATTGAGAAATTACTACATTTTTATATATTGGTCCGGCTTATATGCCAACATTGCACCTGTCCTGGCACTGCCAGCATAGGCTATCAGCTTGCCTTGCCCCTAGTGTCACGTATTGGCATGCCACTAGTATTCATTGGCACGTGTGACATTGGCAATAAAGCGGCCGTGCCGCTAGTATCACATATTGGTATTTTTTGGGATGCAACAAGTATTCATCGGCACACGTGGCATTGGCACTGCCACTATTAAGCCACCTTTAGTCATGCAGTTATTTCACCCTTGCCCTTACTGCTGCCATTTGCTTAACTGTCACTCTGACAATTGTGGTTTTCTTATGCAGTCATTTCCTAATACCACCTTGCATGTCATCGCCCTAAGGAGCCATAAAAACCATGCAAATAAATGAGGCAAGGAAAATATTTTCCGAAAACCTTTTATTGAGAGCTCATATACATGTATATGCCACAAGGACATCAGAGGGCCAAAATGCAGTGCAGGAGGCATTCGGTACAGGGTTAATATGGGAGAGGCTGGTAGGTGTAATTGGAAACAGGGCACTAAGCAGCACATGACCAGGTAGTGCAGGTAGAGGTGATGGGGTGCTGTGTGCATTGGTCATGATGAAAGGGGCTGGACATGTTGAGCAGGGTTGATGCCCTAAAGTCTTGTAGTGCGAGAGGTATTGCAGGAATAGGAGGCTGAGCATGGGAGCATTCCAGGGCAGTGTCCACCATGGATGGAAAATGGCAGTGGACTGTGTTGAGCATGATAGTTGGCAGTGAAGGGTCAATGGATCAAGTGATGAGGTTGGGGGGGCGGGGGAAGCGCATAGCCCAGGTAGTAAGCTGGGCACCCCGCAGGAAACAACCATTCAGAAACAGTTTGTTGAGGAGATTGGCCCGGGGGTCTTACAAATGACATCTGCACAGAAGACAAGCATATATCATTATAAGATCTAAACTCACCTGCTGAACATTTATCCAAACAAATATTTGAAGTCTGGGTGCTCTATACGATTGAGTACAAAATACAGAACCCCGCTAAAGTAAAACCTCTGATATAGTAAAGTGAAACTGAAGTTCCAATTCATCTTCCATAGGCAACTGTACATTTTCCCCCTTTTTAGTAAAGATGTTTTTGGTAAAAATCAGTTAAAGTGCTTCTGGCCATGGCGACGACTCCCGCGCACTACCTAGAGTCGCGAGGCCAAGACTTTTTGTATTTGAAAACAGAACAATAACCCCGAGTGCTCGTTTAGGTGTCTTTACTACTAGCCGTAGCAGCAGTCAGAAGAAGCCTACTTTACAGAAGCCTTGGAGCCGTGAGGGAAAGCGCGCAGCGCGAAGAAGAAAAAAGTAAAGCTGTCTACAAACATAGCACGGAGGCGGCGTGTTCCATTCAGAAAGTAAAGGAGTAAAAGTGCAGCAAGAAATACGGAAGGGAAAGAAATAAGTCAACATTCACTGCAATGTGCAGTACAAATCATGAGGCAGTGGTGGCAGAAAGTGGACGTGCAGCGAGTAAGGTCCTACAGCACTTGAGTGCCATGCGAATTTATCATTTATTGCCTTTTAAAAGACAGAAAGAGCAAAAAGGGACACCATATTCATGCAAGGCTTTAGTTTTTACATGAAATCGAACTTGGTTGCATTCGTAATCACGTCTTCATGCTTCAAAGGTACTTCCACAATATGTAGAGAAATTTTAGAATGAAAAAATCACACAAAGAGATGATAAAAGCGAGATGGAAGGTATTTAGGATTTTTTTTCATTAGGCAACAAGACGTGTTGAGTAAGTGCCTATTTAACTACTAGACAGCACTTTCAGGATCATGTGATCACAGACCACTGATACAGTAAAGACCATGATATAGTAAATATTTTCGCTGGCCTCAGTGGCTTTACTATAAAGGGGTTCTATGTATATATTGAAGGCCTATTGCCACACATTCTTCTTTCAGAGCACTTTGCGACAGGTTTATGGGCCTGCAAGGGCATGCAGCATATTATGACGTAGGGATAATAAATATATATGCAAAATAATATCCATTCCAGATACAAAAGAAAGATATTTGGAAGGAAAAACCTGCTTCCGGCAAACCGATAACTTCAGGTGGATGCTTAGTGTTCATATTGAATTACAGTTCCTGAAAATATGTCGGTTCAGGCTCCAGAACTTTCAAATTAAAAAAAAAATTGTTAAACATTCCTGCAATAGACAATATGGATTACTAAGCATGCAAAACTGGATATTAAAGAACACATTAAAGAATATTTTTCTGGAGTACACCAGTTACAGGCACGCATACATTACTGCGGCCAGAATAAAGAAATAATTGCCCTGACAGAATCAACGAAGCTATCTTCAATCAGCTAACTGAGGGAGAGGTGTACATCGCAGATATTCTCAAGCCTGTGTACGCATATAATATTCTAAAGATAACCGTACCATTTCATGTTCCAGCTTTTTAGTTTTCACAGCTTTATTGCTTGCTTCATTCTACTATAAACAATTGCCTTACTTGTAATATACCAAGGAATAGTTTTCATACAGTGCTCATTATAAATTAAAGACACCAGAACAACATGCACACAAACAAGAAAAGTAGAACGGGACAGAGCGCCATTCACAACTGATTTATTGTGCAGAATAAAGTACATATATATCTCACTGCCGGCATATGCGCAAGGAACCCATTCAGCGTCATGTAGTTTAAGATAAGATGTGTTCAAGAAGCCCATGCCTCATACCACAGCCTCTTTCTCTGAGAAAGCATTTCTTGAACATAGCTTATCTTAAACTACATGATGCTGAATGTGATGTAGCTGAATGTGTTCCTTGCGCATGTGCCGGCAGTGAGATATATATGTATTTTGTTCTTCACAATAAATCAGTTGTGAGTGGAACTCTGTCCCGTTCTTTTCTTGTGTGCGTGCATTGTTTTGGCGCCTTCAGTTTATAATAAATAAACACGAACAAGCCCAACAAGAAGTTCTAGTAATCATACGGTGCATGCCTGCTCAGCCAAAATTTTTACAGTCAGCCTGCAATGAGCAATTGAGCAAGTACTAGAAATTTACTTTGCATAGGCAGGAAAATATTGTGCTAGATCTGAGTACAATGATATCGTACTTCCTTATCAGATAGCAGCCTACCAGGTATGCATTTTCCCTCATCACAGCTAATCATATGGCCATACCATCGGCAACCTTCCACGTGCAAGATTATGTTCAGTTAGGCATACATGAGTGCTTTTATGTCCAGGTACCAGGTGTGGTGCTCGGGCATCTGATTTCTTCAAACCAATTCATAGTAGTTGTCGGTATAGAGAATAGTAATCTGCCTGAATATCTGAGGCCAAATATTATTTTCATTGCTTAAGCACACCTTAAAATTCTATGCTTGACGTGACTATGGGATCATAAAAAAAACGATACATCTATCATCACAGGGATTTTTCACTTTCACCCTATCACAAGTTCCATAAAAAACCAGTTTAACCCTGAGCTGAAAACTTGTTTCGCACACATTTTATATTGCAGTATCTATAAAATGTTGATATTTTGTGAATATATTTCAAAATCAAAATTTCTTAACAGCCTCACAAATAGTTTTTTTTTCAAAAATGGATAATATTTTGTACTCAAACCAAAAATAAGATTGTGTCTGGAAAAATAGTATTGTTTTCACAACAAAACAGCACCAATATCGCTCAAATTAAATGTGCAATACACGAACTGAGAGTTCACCTAAAATTACAAGTACAATAGCCCTATGTACATGGACTCGACTGCACTGGGTTGAATCAGCGTTCAGTAAGCAAGGTCATCATTCTCGACACGGCTGATGTCTACATGAACTCGCTTTCTAGGGAGTACGTATCGTAGCAGAGCGTAGCATCGAGATTCGAAGTTATTGTGCAAGTTCTTACTCGTGTTTGATCCCATTGCATTTTACTATCGAGAGCTTCGATTATTTTTTATCGTTGATGAGCGCCAAAAAGCATTCATTTCGAGTGACGCTCGTCGCCGCTCCAGAGGCTTTTTCATATCCTAGAGTTCCCCATAACTAGACTCCCTGACTGGACAGCGTCTACATGCCTTTAGATAAGCGGGTAAAGCGAATTAACCTACCCGCTGCAAGCTAGTTAACGCGACCCGCTCCGCCGCCTATTTTACTCGACCCGACTGTGTATACATGAATCCCACAACTGCTTTTTTCACTCGACAGACGTATTCGACCCAATTCTGCCGAGTTCATGTATACAGGGGTGGAACGCCCGTGTTACAAGTAACAATGCTGCTAAGAATCCAATCTTCTTTCTTCTGGCTCACCCAGTTTTCTAAACAAATATCTTGTCTGACAAAGGAGGATATTTGGTGCTAAGCAGCTAAGCAACACAAGATCCATATGCTTGCTCTAACGCATGACCCCTCAGTGCACTTACAGTTGCAATTTGCTTGGTCATGTGGCAGTTCACTAAACCGTCTGACTAGACATCACAATAAAAAAAAATCGGGGAATCATTTCTACTTTTATTAAGACATGCAAAAGCTTTTTGGTTGTTGACATAGCATTCAGAGACTGCGGGAGTTTGGCAGTTTTATACGTCTTATTTCGTTTGGCAGTTGCAAGGGGATGTAGAAAAAGAAATATTAGTAAGGAATATAAGGGATGACAACACCCCGAAATGAAACTATTGGACCAACGATGCACACTGCGTATCTTAAATGGCGTCACTGGTAACATCAAACACATTCAATTGTCCTTGAGTATGAAAAATTTGAAGCCCAGGAGGTGAGTTGGTTGTGGGCAGGTAGTTGGAAAAGGGCAGTCCCCCTGAAAGGTAGGCGGCAAGATTACTGCCATCCATTATTTGGAAAGCCCTGGCAAGCATGCAGGCAAAGGTGCACATATATAAGAGCAATAAATGCACAAGGAATGCACGCCTTAATGAGCAGCTGCATTAATAATTTCCTTTTGTCTTGCAGCCCACCCCTCCTGTACTGTAAGCAAGTCTGCTCTGTTTTCCGAACACAGAAGCATATGCAAAAACAAACAGAATGTCCTCTAAAATTTACAAAATTTGAACGAGTATTGCATGATGATCTCCTTTCTGCAAATGTCTTGCTCTAGGGTTACAGAATAAATTAATTGCAGCTGCGAATAAAGCGAGTTGGGAGCTAAAGGCGAATCTCTATGGCTTGGGGAGAGACTTATTTATAATTGTCACTTTGAGCAAAGTAAATGGCCTGGTTTAGATCAAAGTAATATTACATCTACATGGCTGAAGCCAGTGTAGGCAACCAGAAATGTACAAGCAGTCAGTAACTGCATGTCTGTATCAACAAATACATACAGTGAAGGCAGCAGTAATGAAGGGAGAGTGGAAGGCAAATAGCCTGAGCAATAGTGAATGGCTTTCTTCTCTGCAACCTCAGTACAGGCTTCCAGCGAATTCTTGTAGTGCAAGCAGAATGAAGTATGCTAAATATTCCATCACTTAATGCACCTGCACTCCCGTGTTACGCAAATGACAACTACTTCGTCAGTTCAACAAGCTATGTTTGTTATTGTGCTATTACACCACAGGTTCACTCAATAATGCCTAACCTTGAAATAGTCACATACTGTTGAAATAAAGCAACGAAATAAAGCACCAGCTATTAAAGCACTGCCAGGGACATGAAGGATGTTATTTTCTGCATACTGGTGGGCAAGACTTCTGAACAAGTAAGTCTTGGGTAAAAAGCCAGAAAAAGTCATATAGCATGCAATCATATAGCAAAAAGCCAGCAGAGCATTTAAAGCCTTTATATAATGCAAAACAAAGGCAATGTGTCATACCTACCGAGGCAATGTTCCCTCACACACAGCATATTTCATGGCAAGGCTCCCACAGTTGTTGACAGGTTATGAAGCACCAAAATGTTGACGATGTTGTCTGCCTCACATTCAGGCAGCACCCCTTTGATGGCAGATGATTGCTTGTGCAAAAGCAGTTCGATGATACAAGTGGAGCAGCTGGACTGCGGGCGTTATAGAGCAAAGAGCCCTAAATGCAAGGAAAGAAAGTCTCCATTAAATCGATGCCTCTAAATCATGATAACAGCATACCATGGATCTACTCTGTTTAGTTAATCTATAATTTCAATTGAAAGCTGCCTCAAAAAATGGATTAATTGCAACTCTATGTTACACATTGTATAACATAGCTGTGCCAGGGCGGTGGGGCGATCAGTTAGCATAACGACTGGAAAATGCATACTGATGTTTCGTGCAGTCTTGATGCTGGAGCAAAGTGTCACGGTGCGAAGAACAAAATTAAAAGCATGCACGGGCGCTAAACGTGTGCTACACAACCGACGCCACTAGAGGCGTGCACGGGCATAAATTTTGAGCCCGACCCGGGCCTCATGCTACAAAGCCGAACCCGGCCAGGAACTGAAATTGCCTGAGCCCACCCAGCGCTCACACTTAAGGTTCTGGCCCTGCTGGACATGCTATAACAGACCAGTTGCAACACCTACAAGTGGGCTTCCCTGTGAGGCAGGCATTCGTGCACAGTGGCGACAGAACCTAATTCAGGGATAATAGTTAGGTGCAGTACATGCATCTACCACAGTCCACGCTGCTTGGGATGCAGTTCCCCACGCACAGGGCATTGTCAGAGAAAGGTTTTCGGGCATTCTTAATACTGGAATAAAGGGGGGAGCACTGTCACCCTAGGGGTGAAGAAAGAAAATTTAGGAAAGGGACACTAACCGGAGAGGGCAATAGTGGGGCGACAATGCGCACGCGAATAATACTGTGACGAATGGGCATGAGGTGCGGGAATTACCCTACCCGTCAGGCGTCGTGCTAGCACTGTACCCAACTATTACCCCAAAGTCTATGCCGGCATTGTGCAGGTATGTCTGCCGCACAGGGAAGCTGACTTGTCGGTTTTGCAACTGATCTATTGCAGCTGAAGCAACGATACAGAAAGAAAAAAATAGGCGACAATCCCTGGCGATGCATCGCGCGACGACACCAACGCGTGTCGCTGCCTCTGGTGCACATGCACAGAGCGAACGACCTCAGCGACAGAGACGCGTTTTCAGCCTTGCTTTGTTAGCGCCGCCTCCTCGTTTGGTAAATGAGTACATTTACGCTATATCCAGTTTCTTGCACTAAACAGCAACACTGATGAAATTTCTTGAAAAGCGTCGTACCCCCCCCCCCAAAAAAAAAAAAAAATGGTCCCAGCGGAGCGGCGTGCTACTATACTGTGACGCAGACATGATTGAAACAGTGGCGTTTTTCTACAACTTTCGAAAATTAGCAATATCTAGCCACACTGGCTTTTTTTCTTTTGCAATACTACCCTACCAAGCTTTTACTAAACCACCTCGATGCGCTCATATATGCACGGATTAGACGAAATGAGCGTCTGCAGGATTTTCGCTCATACCGGACCAGGGAAACAAACTTGGCATGCAAAAAAAAACAACGAAGGTGAGTACCCCAAAGCCTTTTGCGATTGGCTGCCTCGCGAGCTGGTTCCGACCACATGAGCGATTTTCTAAAAACCTAGAACCTGGACGACAGCGCCGAGCGGCAATGCTTTAGCGGTCCTCAGCGCACTGCGCATCGTGCTGCCGCGCGACTCATGCGATCAGCGTTTTATCGCACCAGACACGAGAAAATATGCTTTTGCCCGGACTCCGCCGACTCCGCCCGAAGTCACCCGAGGGAACCCGAGCAGCCGAGCCACGCGACCGCTATACACCGTTCCACCCACTGTAACGCCGTGAATATCCGAAGTTGGCTTTCAGGGCTACGTTGCACGCAGTTGTTTACTTTAGGAAATCAGTACTCCGCAAAACAATAACGGTTTTACTTGAAATAAGCTGCAAAATCTTCAGCATCAAGTGGCGCACACTTGAGGAACACTTTTGAAAAGTTAACAACGTAAGACATATGCTAAAAGAAGACAAATCTCCCTGGCACATGGCTTACGCAGCCTGCAGCAACAATGAAATGTAAGACAACGCTTGTAATTAAAAAAATGCTCACCCTAAGAGGCTAATATTTTGCTCCAATATACACAAACGCTTTATGAAATCTGAATGAAAAAAATTTGATATCTTACATGGAATATTTCTTGAAGAAAGAAGCATTTTCCGTGCGGGGTGCCACCGAACGTCGAGCCGAGCGAACGAGTGGCCGTTGGATGGACGAAAGAACGGAGCGCCCTCTTTGAAACAAAATACAACTGTCGCCGTCATCCCGGCTAAGCGATTGTCGCGTCATCCTTCGAGCTTTTTTAGTAATCGCTTTTTCAGCAGCAGCAGCATAGATGCGCTGCTGCTGCTGCTCATCTATGTAGGGCTCTGTGCCAGCAGCGAAGCGCGTCGTCGCCCTCGAGAGGCGCCTAGCTGTTTCAAGTTCGAGTTGTATTTCTTGAATGCTGTGTTCTACTACGAATAGTTTGCTCACTTTTAGCATACCATCGAAAATGCTTTCATACAATAGTGCTCAATCGAGGGGAATATTTCAATCACATTGAAATGAGGATTTGAAGTAAGTTTGTTCAAAATTATTGAGCTAAGCATCTCAGTACCACGACTTGCCACCTCTTTATAAGCTAGTTGCATACGATGCTTACATTTTGTCTCATATATCCGCACCGTCAGCATCATTCTGTCTGCTAGATTAGTCGTTTGTTGGCCCGATTCATTAGGCGCTTGTTTCTTTCTCACAGTTTAGTTTCTTGCGTATATTTTATTGGCCAAGAAAATGCGGTAAAAGCACATTTTTCTATGCAACCTGTTATGAGAGCCCGGAAATGTTTGAAAGAAGTCTCCAGTCAGTAAGCGTTTGTCTTTTTATTACTGCACAATTCCTTCGCCTGGGCGGCGGCCGCCCCTTGGACCCTGAGTGGTGCGTCGAATCGTCCACCGCTTTGGCGCACCTGCGTGGATTTCGACGCGCGCATCGCATGCCGTGAGAGAGTGCAATCCGGAGAACGACAGGAGTGCGAAGTGCGCGAGGACGGGATTGAGCGGTGCGTTAGCACGGAGAGCAGGCGCTGGAAAAACTGTGCGAACGAGCGTGTGCGAAACAAAGATGTTTCATTGTACTCCAGTTGCTAATACACCCATTGTACCTTTTCGTATTTTATTTGTATTTCCAGTCTTTTCTTTAAAGTTTTGTTATTGTTCTAATGCGAACAATTCAGTTCACATGTGGGTATCTTCTCTCCATACACAATATTTCTAAAAAAAAAACTAACTACCTTCCCCGCGCACGCCTGTAACTGTTCCACCACGGAGGTAGTTAGAGAATAAATGAGCTTTGATACCGAATTAAGCTTAACTGTAAAACAACGACTGCTTTATTTAGTTTTTGAACTCTACAGTTATTCCTTTGATAGCAGTGAGGCCAGATGAGGAGTTAAAATCAAACTGTTTATTAATACTTAATACTTAAAAAGAGATTCAGTTGATCTGCAGAGGGTCGCCTGGCTGCATGTGGTGCGCCGTCGTGCGCGTCTGTCCTTCGTCTCGTCTCGGCTCCGAATGCCTTCTCCCCGAGGCGTCGGGTCCTCGCGTCTCTTCTCCGAAGTTCGAGGGGAAACATAACTCAGGCGGGGTTCGCGGGGCGCGAAGTCTCCGCGCCGTCGTAACGGTGGTGTTAATAGATAACAGACCAGGCCGACCGAGCGAACGTGCTCTTCGCGGTATCCGCGCGGTCGTAACGGAGGTGTGGAGAGATGAACACACCGACCGAGCGAATGTGCTCCTCGCTGGGTTCCGCTTGGCGTAAGCACGCCCTCTCGGGTCGCCGCGGTTACGGGAGAGTTGGGTCGTCTGAGCGTGGTCTCAAGTGACGAACTGCGTGCTGACACGGCCCCTCTAAATTTTGCGCCTGTCCTCAGGCGCTCGTATCCGCTGGTGTCAATTCATCGGTGTCCAAGGCGCGTTCCTTGTACCGTCTCAATTGTTCAACGTTGACGGTTTTTTCGTTTGTCTTCCCAGGAAGATGGGGAATTCTGCTTATAACAGCCATGTTGGGACCAATTAGTTCCTTTATCTCGAACGGCCTCTCGTATTTGGCGTCTAATGTGGTCCTCGCGCCGAGCTCAAAAAGAACACGACCTCTACACCGGAAGGTCGGCGTCCGACGTTTTTCATTATATCGTCTCGCTGTTTCTTGTTGACTTTTTTCGAGAGAGCTCTTCATGTCGTGGCGCCCCTTGGCCATGTCATGTAGTCTTTGTGCGTCATCGATTTCTTCACTAATAGTTCCGATGTTAAGTTCCCCAGCCACTTTCGGGATGTAGCCGTGCATTAGCCAAAATGGGCTTTCTTTGCCGTAGCGATGTTTCGTGACGTTGATGGCGAATGTAGCCTTGGGGAACCCCTTTTTCCAGGTTTCAGACTTGCTTATGAGCTTTCGTAGAACTTGTTTCAATGTTCCCACCATTCTTTCAATCAGTCCGTTTGACTGTGGCCAGTACGGATGTGAATTCAGGTGTTGGATTCCAAGTCTGTTGTGGATTTGCGCTGTTCGCCTGTTCACGAAGCTCCTTGCTTGAACTGTGATGATGATGCTCGGGACGCCGAATCTGGGAATCCACCGGTTCGTGAGGAAATCCAGGTAGTGTTTTGAAGAAGTGCTAGGCACTGCTACCGCATCCATGTACCTAGTAGCGTGATCGATGCACACCAGAATATAACCTTCCCTTCCATCGAGGGGGCCCATGTGATCGAGAGAGATGACAACGTTAGGCTCGCTCGGAACCTCTCGAGGGCTGAGGCGTCCTTCGGCTTGAGTTGTTCGGGAATTGATCGTCTGGAAAGTGTGGCATGACTCGACGTAGCGGCGGATATCGTTCGCAATCGACGGCCACCAATACTTTCGTTGCACCAGGTTTCTTGTTTTTTCACTTCCCAGGTGACCGTTGTTGTCATGAAACACCGTCATGACGCTGCTACGGCGCGCCGCAGGAACTACAACTCTTTTGCAAACGCGTCCTCCCTCGACTGATTTTCTCAGGACGATGTTGTTTTCGACTTCATAGCTGGAGTTGTTCGTTCCAGCTTCGACACGGAACTTCTGGCACTCGGGGTCGCTCTCTAGAAGTTCGCGTATTCGGCTGTGTTTGCTCACAATCACGGCGAGGCAGGTGAGATCATTGCTGATCACTTCGTCTTCGCTTGGTTCCGCTCCAACCGCCTGTCTCGAGAGAGCATCAGCAGCCGCGTTTTGCCTTCCCGGCCTGTGTTTAACATCGAAGCTGTATTCCGCGAGGTCGAGGGTCCATCTTGCGATTCGGCGGTTTTTCGCCCCCTTTTCCACCAGGTAGGATAGACTGAAGTTATCTGTATGCACTGTGAATCGAGGGCCTCCACGCAGATAGATGGAAAACTTTTCTCTGATGGCCCAGTGCAGCGCCATACATTCGAGCATGTTCGAATGTAGATTTCTGTCACGCTTGTTCAGGGATCGGCTGGCGTATTCAATAACATGTTCTCGTCCGTCTTGTGTTTGTGTCAATATCGCTCCAAGTCATGTCTGAGAAGCATCGACATGCACTTGCGTTGGGCAGTCTGAGCGAAAGTTCGCCAATAGCGGTGGATTCTTCAATGCACTTTTGATTTCGTCAACGATTTTCTGGTGCACTGTCGTCCACAGGAATGGCATATTGTTTGAGACAAGTTGACGCAGTGGGTGCGTGAGTTTCGAAAACTCAGGGATGAACTTGCGGTAATGGTATGCGAATTGCAGAAACGAGTACAATTTCTTGGCGTTGCTTTCAGGCTGGAACTTGTCCACGGCTACGACTCTCGACTCGTCCAGGGTTCGCCCTTCTGCGGAGATCTTATAGCCAAGAAATGAGATGTCGTCTCGCACAAATTGACACTTCTTAATGTCCATCTTTAAGCCGTTGACGACGACTCTTCTTAGCGCCTCATCGAGCAGTGCCAGCGCTTCGGGGATCGTAGCTGCTCCCTGGCCAACATCGTCCATGTACGTGGATGTTCTTTTCATGCCGTCAAACGTGTCTCGCATGACTCTTTACATGGTCTGCGGTGCCTTGCAGAACCCGAAAGCCATTCTCAAGTATTCGTATTTTCCGTCTGGCGTAACGAAGGCGGTCTTATGGATGTCGTCGGGCCTTACTCGTACTGTGAGAAAGGCGG
Source organism: Amblyomma maculatum (assembly GCF_055883805.1). Taxonomy (NCBI): domain Eukaryota; kingdom Metazoa; phylum Arthropoda; class Arachnida; order Ixodida; family Ixodidae; genus Amblyomma; species Amblyomma maculatum. The sequence goes on from NC_139350.1 coordinate 16,883,096, forward strand.
ACTTCACGTCCAATACAGTGAAGTTCCTCGAGCCTTCTCGCATGATGTCGTCGATTACATCTTCCATCACTGTCATTGGGTACGGTAGGTTGATGGTCTTCTCATTCAATTTTCTGTAGTCGTGGACCATTCGTCGGGGCGTGGTTGGGTGGTTTGGTTGGTCTACCACAATGGTAGGAGCACAGTACTGGCTTTCGCTTGGTCGGATAATCCCCTTAGCCAAGTAGTCATTGACCTGTTCCTTCATGAACTGTCTGTCCGCGGGGCAAGATCGGTACGGCCTTGTGGCGACGGGAATATTGTCCCTAAGTTCAATGCTGTGCTCTACGTGAGTGCAAAGCCCCAGCGCATCTGTGCTCGTTGTGAATGCGTCGTGAGGACGAGTCAGAATTGAGCGGAGCTCGTCCCTTTCGTTGGCGTTCGCGTCACGGGTCATTTTAGATATAGTCTCTTCAACCAGGTCAAAGAAATCTTCGTCGGGACCCGGGCCCTTCGAGTTCAATCTAACGAAGCCGATGTCGCTCTCTGGTGAAATTTCTTCAGCGACTGTGCGGTTGCTGAAGACTGCTATCAGCGTCTAGCCAGTACGATTCACACTGCATGCGCCTGGAGTGTGTACGGTAGATTCACTCACCGATGGCGGTATTGGGACGAGGGTGACATCGTTCGTAGGATGGAACGTGACGTCGAGGTTCGCGGCACGGTGCCAGTCTGAACCAAGAATCAGATCCATGGCACTGGGCAAGGGCGCGATCACGACCTCTTCGAGCCGCACGGTCGATGTTCCGACGGTCACGTCCAACGCTGCCACTCGCGTTGGTCTGATGCATCGGTCAAGCACTTCAATGTGATCTGGGGACGCCCACGGTCGGGGGCGGACGTTAGGGCCCACAGAGCTCTCGTTAAGGATGGATACGTTTGAGCCGCTATCGATGCAGACTCTCACCGGTTGGTTGTCGACGAGGCCCCTGACGATGGGCAAATTGCCTCCCGTTGATTGCAGAAAACAATTCGCTTGCCTGTTTGTCGTCCCGGTATTGCCCGCGCCGTTGGATCTGGCTGCTCGGCGTTGTTCCGCAGCGATCGTGGCTCTCGTCTTCGGCCTTGTGCAATCCCACGAATAGTGGCCCGTTGTGCCGCAGTTGAAGCAGGTATGCACTCGCGTGGCCCGCATCGGTTCTCGCTGGCTTGACTGTTCGCTGGGATTAGTGCGCCCGTCTGTCGTCACCCTGGATCCGTCGCTGCTCATCTGGTTAGACCGCCCAGGAGCAGATTGTCGGAACTGCGTGTTGACTGTCTGTGTCGCCTGGTGTCGAGCGGCGCTGCGCGGTCGATCAGTTCAATGACATTGCTGCAGGGCTGTGCAGCGAGTGGATTAGCCCATGTGTCGTCGTCGATTCCACTGAGAATCAGCGAAATTCTTTCTTCGTTCGCCATCGGGTACGGAGATTTCTCAAGCAGAGCATTTTTCGAATACATGTACTCAACCAATGTCTCCGAATTGCGTAGTCTTCGATCAGCCTGCAGGTCCAGGAATTCCTGCATCGTGAGCCTCCTGTCGAAGCGCGAGGCGAAGGCTTGCTTCCATGAGTCCCACGATTCGCAACTCATGCTGTAAGAGCTGTGCCAATCCTTCACAGCTCCTTGCAGCCGTGTTGCTGCAGTAGCGAGCGTCAGTGATGAGGACCAGTGTGCCAAGGCAGCTACGCGCTCTACCTGCGATATCCACGTCTGGACATTTTGTTGTGCATTGCCGTCGTACTCGGGCATGGCGGACGCGGTGTCGTTCGTTGACTGGATCAGAATGGGCTGAGCTGGCTTTGACACTCTCGACAATACCTCCGTCATTTGAAGTTGCGCGCGTGCGAACATGGCCATGATTTCAGTCAGGCTTGGCGAACCCTCGGAAGCTGGAGCGTTGTTCTCCCGCGAGGACTGCGGAGGTGTACCACGATTCGTGTCTGCCGGCCGTTGGTTCGTTGTCGTAGTAGGCGCGAGACTTCCGTCGTTGCGTTGGGAGTCCGTATCGTGTCCCGTTCGTGTCGACACTGGATGCAGTAGCCCCGTTGCGCCACTCGCTGCGTGTGACGTGCGTCGTTGGGCTACAAGCCGTTCCAGTTCGTCAACTCTTGCCTGCAGAATTTCGACTGTCGTCGGTCCCTCCGTGTCCGCTCCTCCATTGTCATCGCCTACTGCTGCAGCCTGGCTGGTAGCTGAGTCGGACGCAGCCAGCGAGGCCTGAAGGCGAACGTTGTCGTCCAGGAGGCGTGTGACGAGAACATCCTTACGGCCACTGCACGGCAGTGCACGGGTTCGAAGCTCGTCAGCCAGCCGCTGTTTTTTCAACTCGATGAGAACACTGCGCATTGTCGATTTCGTTGGTGACCAGATGAAGGTGGTCTCAGAACTCGTCGAGGTTGTTCTGCTGCGCACTGTAGATTCCGCTGGTTCTTCGCGCGCGCGAGACGCCTCTGCAGATCCTGTCGGCGGCGCCATGATAGCAGTGAGGCCAGATGAGGAGTTAAAATCAAACTTAATACTTAATACTTAATACTTAAAATCAATACTTAATACATAAAAAGAGATTCAGATGACCTGCAGAGGGTCGCCTGGCTGGATGTGGTGCGCCGTCGTGCGCGTCTGTCCTTCGTCTCGTCTCGGCTCCGAATGCCTTCTCCCCGAGGCGTCGGGTCCTCGCGTCTCTTCTCCGAAGTTCGAGGGGAAACATAACTCAGGCGGGGTTCGCGGGGCGCGAAGTCTCCGCGCCTTCGTAACGGTGGTGTTAATAGATAACAGACCAGACCGACCGAGCGAACGTGCTCTTCGCGGTATCCGCGCGGTCGTAACGGAGGTGTGGAGAGATGAACACACCGACCGAGCGAATGTGCTCCTCTCTGGGTTCCGCTTGGCGTAAGCACGCCCTCTCGGGTCGCCGCGGTTACGGGAGAGTTGGGTCGTCTTGAGCGCGGTCTCAAGTGATGAACTGCGTGCTGACACCTTCTTGCCATATGGAATCGCGACGATGGAATCGCGAAATTGGGGGTGGGAATAAAAGCGGAGAAACGTTGCAGACTTCTTTTTTTCGCACTTGTGCAAAAAAATAATCCAGAAATTAAAACTTTATGCTATCAATGCACTTGCATGGCGTCCAATCAAATGTTCTGCTGAGCGGCCGTTCTTGTATACTGGCTGCTACACGAAGCTATTTTGATTTCCTATGAAATTCAGTGTGCCAAAGCCCTACGCGGATATATTTCGCATTTCAAGTTCTTGTGAAATGTGGAAGCCTGCCCGTCGCCGTGCCGCGGGTGACTCTAGCTGGCTCTGTGATCATTTTTGCCACTGCAGTGATTTGAATATTCACGGCTTGTTTAGCAAATAGCTGGCTTACCCGTTTGCCGAATGAGTGTTTCAAGATAAGCATAGAGCATTTACCAGTGCTGTATGTGTGCGATATTCCATCAGTGATTAATGCGCCATGATCATTGCAGTCGTTCTTTTGATTATACACGTATGAAATGGTCACCTCTTGCAAAGCCTATGAAGTAAGTTACGCTAGCTCTACGTATGTCAAATAGGTACATGAAAGAAATTGAGTCTTAAAGTATAGCGGCTGACACATTGCGTCGTAAATTCCCGCCCGGGCGGCGGTCGTGTGCACCTTGAACCACACGTGGGGCGTCAGGGCCTGCGTCTTGGATTGCATCGCGCAGCGTGTAACTCGACAACCCCACCTGAAGAGCACATCCACTCGGGCAAATCGGCGCCGCTGTTCCTGGCGCCGTGCCTCCATGCTTTTCTTCCTTTGTTTGTGATGTTTTCAATGCACCTAGCAAGCAGCGAACAGAACGTCCATATTTCGGCGCGAGTGAGTGCCATCAGGGGACTGGAACAGAAGTGCGCGGTGTGTCGTCAACAAGGGCGGAGGCTTGAGAAAAAACAAATGTGCGAACGAGTGCGATGAAGAAAAGTGAAACTGTAACCCAGTTATTTGTTTCAGCATAACCTTAATATTATTCATACTGAGGTTGTACGTGCAGTGTTTTCTCTCCAATTTTTTTTTCTAATACTTCACTTCTTAGAGCGACAACGAAGCAGGAAGCGTCGATACGATTTGCCATATGTGGGAACGTGCATGCATGTGCGGACCGACGTTTAATTTACCGCTCAATAACCCAGCTTTAATTTAGATCACCATTGTTAAATCGTTTAAGCGAAAGTATGTGCTGTGATGTTTCGTAATCGTACAGCTTAAAAGGCCTAGTGTATTTTTAAAGTGTATTTCGATGGAAGCGCGCTCGCCATAGTCGATCTGAGTCATGTACGAGCCTTAATAGGCCGACGCTTATCGCTCATTTTTTGCATCGCACTGCATGTGTGTCCTGCGATAATCGTCTGTTTGAAGCCACTGTTGTTAAAACTAATACGTTCGGGGGCAAAGAAATTTGCTAAAACCTTTGGAATTCTTTTCACCCAGAGCAGCGGGAATCGCCACGGGAGCAGCAATGGAAGAACCTAGACCACGGCCGAATAGAATGCAAAAAATAGCAACCATTGCCTATGCACGATATATGAGATGTCGTTTTGATTCTTTCTAATCTCCCGGTCGGCGTGGAGCTATTTATCGCCGCCGCCGCCCTGACAAACTAGCAAACGGTGGTGAACTTATTGATATTTGACGCCGTTGACCGATTGTCGGTCTCATCCAAATTCGTCACAGTATACATGTGGATTGATTACAGTGCCAGCTTAAGTCAATGAAGATCTAGTGTAAAAGAACATGGTGTAATCCCAAGCAACATCAACAACAGCTAGGTAGGATTAAAGCAAACACGAGGGAAACCAGCACCGTGAACTATAACTATTTAAACACAAGATTTCCGAAGTATTTAAAATTGCAAAGGTAACTTGAAAATATCGATTATAACAGCACAGTTAACGACTCCAAATAATAAATGAGCCTGTCAACCGCAAAGGCACGTTCATGCGGTTTCCCACGGAATATTTCCAGCCGCATGCTAATTTGCATCTAATATTGACCAGTAGGTGGCATAGACAAGACAATGTTGACTAAAGTGTATGCCAGTGCATACGGCGGGACATGGTAACAGAACTGACAGTATTGTCCAGCCTATGCCATATATTAGCCAACGTCAGTGGAGTAATGGCTAACGCTCTTCGATATAGCCATCCTTATGAAAGGGCAATCCCAATAGCATTGATATGTAAGGTATGCCAGTGTATATCTGACATTGGCGGGCCATTGTAACAGAGCTCGCATTATTGTCCAGCATATGTCTAATATTGGCCAACATCAGTGGACTGACGGCTAATGCTGTCCGTTACAGCCATCCTTATCTCACGGCAGCGCCAACACCGCTGATACGCCGGATATCCAGGCCTATCATTGCCATCCTCGTGTAATGGTACCACCGATATTGTGAGGGCGTCGGATATGACGGGCCTATGTTTTTATCACTATAAATAGGTACGAACAATATTGGTTACCAATGGAATCCTCAGGGCGAGTGTTGGACGTGTTATAGAATGGCACAACCAATACCAGCCATAAGATGGCAGCGCTGGGCCTACATAGGGCTGATCTCTGCCAACTCACTGACAATATTGGCCTGGGCTCTTGTGCTGCCTGGGTACTAGACACCATAAACAAAGAGTGGCTTGATGGTGTCGTTCCCGAGAGCTGGAAAACTGCTGTCGTGATCCCTATTCCCAAAGCTGAAAATCTTCCAACAGACCTCGCCAAAGAACGACCAATCCCCTTAACATCAACATTTTGCAAACTTTCGGAGAAAATGCTAGCCACACGACTTTATTTGTGGCTTGATCAGCATGGTTTTTATCACTCTGCTCAAATTGGATTTCATCCATACATAGGTACAGAGTACGGGTTGGCGGCCTTGGCATCAGCAGTTCTATCATCTACCCGCAGCCGCAATGTACTCACCATATTAGCAATGGACGTTGAAAAGGCGTATGATAACATCAGTCATGCTGCAATCCTGAATGCCATTGAACTGCTTCATCTCCCTCCGAGAATATGCACTTTTGTCGCATCATGTTTGGATTGAAGAAAACTTGCAGTATGTCTCAGTGGTGACACAGTTGGTTCATTCGTTTCGCTATGTGGCGTGCACCAGAGATCAGTATTGTCTCCGACGTTGTTCAATATTACTTTCATCCCATTGGCGTGGGGCTTACATGGTATCCCTGAAATCAAGTTTTGCAATACGCAGATATCACGGTATGGGCACTCACTATGATCTCACTCAAGAGGCCACCCTTCAGTCAGCATAGAGGCTCACCTCCAATGACATATCCTGGGCGTTGGCGCTCAGCGTCAGCGCTGTCAGCGCCGAGCCACGGTGGGCGCCACAAGCGTCGCGTATATCCATGGGACTCGGCGCTGGCGCCGTTGGCGCTCACTGCTGACGCTTGTACTCGCGCTGGGGCGTTGTTGATAGACCTAACAAGCAGACATTGCCTAAAACTGTTTTTTAATGTTCACTCAATGATTTCTGCTTTTTAAAGCGTTAAGAGATGTAATTTAGACATACAACCTAATTACAGTTTACACACTCTACTTCTGCACAAATGAACGCGCATCTTCCACGCCATCGACGCAACATCAATTTGTCCCGTTTTCCGCGGCCGTAGCTGAGACGAGTCTTTCGAATTTCTCAATGGCTGAGATCAACCAGTCGGCTGCGAAGGGTTTTGCCATCACGGCCACGTGCGACGATGGGAAGCGATGACAAAAACGTGAAAAAAAAAGCCAGAGAAGACTCCGCACGAGCAAAAATTCCCAATCTGGAGGTCGCGGCCACCCTTTGCTCTCATTGGTGTACGGCGCTGAGACGTGCGCCATTGAGACACCTACGTGGGGTAGCAGCTCGGCGCCTGCGTGAACGCTGACACCGAAATCTAGCACGGACAGATATCGGTGCTCCGCTCGAGTTTGCTGGCGTCTCGTACCGTGCGCATGCTCAAACCGGTTTCTGCATATGCCAACAGCGCCGACGCCGAGGATATGTCGTTGGAGTTTGGCCTTAAGACGCAGCCTCTGATTACGCATCCTCCATTTGCCTTCAACGTACTTCTCGTAAAACTATATACACGTTAGTCGTCAGCCGCTGGGGACACCGTAAACTTACCTGAAATCCAATTCGTATCTCTCTATCAGGCACCCCACTACAAGAAAATACGAGCCTGAAAATTCTGGGCTTAACAATTCACCAGTCAGGATCAGCGACTGCTTAGCTTTCTCGGGTAAAAAAACAAGCTCTTAAAACTATGAGTTTAATAAGAAGAGTTGTACCTAAAACGGGTGGCGCTGGCTTGTCTATTGCACGCCAGTTAGTGAGGGCGAATCTGCAGCCACTTATTGTTTATCAGGCCCTGTTCCAGCATCTGGCAAGAGCACAATGGGATCGCCAATGGGTTAGAGAATTTATGAGGACCATAACATGCCTTCAGTGACTCACCCCGGTTGTAGCGTTACAGGAGAACGCGCAGCTCAACACCATCGATGAACTGGTGCAGCAGCTCCGTGATGCTCGCAGACTCAAGGCCACTTTGTCACATTCCACGCAAGCACTGAAGGCGTATGCAATGTCACACACTATTCTTCAGCCACCTGCGCCAGTTCTCCCTCCCTGGAAATTAGCATTTAGGAGAATACAAGCCAACTTATATCCGCAGACCAACGTCTGCCAATTCGGCATCGTTGCTTCGCCAGACATTTGAAGAGCGAGAGACTCACCTGCCTCAAGATTCCATTGTAGAGTACGTGGATGGAAGCCTGCAATGCTGATAAGCCAAAACAGATATCTACTGTCCACGGAGACCAAGCCTGAATCATACCACTGCGTTTCAGCTTTCGGAACCACTTACATCCTTCTGCGCTGAGCTCGTGGCAGTTCAGGAGGAACTCTGTTTCGTGGCTTCCATAACCATGCTCCCTGCAGCCCACGTTGTCATTCGCACTGACGCACTTCAAGCAGTACGTTTGCTCCGACGTGTCAGCTGCTGCGCTAAAATTTGCCGAGACCTCCACCAGCTTGCGGCGTGCATCCCACAGTCAGTACGCATTGAGTGGGTCCCACGGGACCTGCTGCCTACCGAGGCAATATATCGTCTTTTGCAACCCACCTCGTGAACCAAGACGCATCAATCCCACGGCTCCTTGAAGGCGATGGCGCTACCCTGCTTTTATCATGAAAGGAACACCTCTGGCGACGCACACGTGCACCTATCCCTCCGTGTGCGGTATCCCTACCCCGAGAGGAGGTTGTGCTTAGGAGGATCCGGGTCGGTGTTGCCCTCACACCAGCTGTCACTAGGACGTGGTCATACTTCCAACACTTATATCCTCGCCCAGTGTGCCCGATCTGTAAAACCGAAGATGTTGAGGCCGACATTCACCACTTTCTGTGGGGCGGCTCAGGACTCAAACCAACACGAATCCGGCACCTGAGGATAGCTGGGCTCTGAGAAACCAATCCTGCCTCATGTCGCTTAGACGCAGGGACCTCATCATCGATCACTCCTGGACTTCATAAAATCAGCCAACCTTTTTCCATTCATTTATTCACCCTTCATCTCACATCCTACTGATGCCCAGAGGCAATAAATATTGATTAGAAAAAAATTACCAAATAATTACAAAAATAAAAACCGTGAGTTTCGACATACCACAGCATTTGTTTTGCCTCCCGGCTTGTACACGGGTGGCTTTTCGAATTACAATAAAAAATTTGATGCGTAGTGGAACTTAAAAGGATACACTCCCGATAAAAATACGTCAGTAATTTAATTTACTGTCAACTGTATGAAGGCCAGCAAACAAAATCAAAGAGCGGTGCTGAATCTTCATTGGAGTAATGCGAAAGCACGAATGCTGTTGTTGGTTGCTTCTCGTTGCTTCTAGTTGCTGAATTCACTTCATGTGTACCCATTTTAAAATTTGGTACTGTCAGATTACGCGACAATTCGTTCCTCTATCCTTTTTCGTCGATAGTTCCGGTTGCGGCCTAGTGACGTTACATCTACGCCGCAAAAGTTCATTTCTTATGTGCCCAATTTAGTCTTTCGTACTCTCAATTTGCGTGCGACTCCCTTTCTACGCCCTTTTTCGGCTCTACTTCCCGTTGCGTGACGTCACACCCTTGATGATACATCACTACGACCCCTTTCTCCCTTTTCGCTTTCACTCTCACCTTCCTTTTTTCCCTTACGGCGCGGTTCAGGTGTCCACAGAGCAAGTGCAACAGATATTGCGCCTTTCCTATTGCTGTGATCGGGTTATTCTAATTAATTACTTAAACAATTTATTGACGTATTCATGTTTTCAGACACAGTACGTCATGCTCTATTGATTGACACCACTCATTAAGCTCTACCACTTCTCAATTACTCACAACTGTTGCAGACATGAGTTTGCAGACACGTTCTGCAAGCAGAAATCTATGAACATAGCGAAGTAATGCTTTCACATTACAAATTCACTCGAAGTGGATTCCAACAACTGTTCGAAAACGCACAATTAATCCATTGCGCCACAGCAGCTTTTATTTCAGCATTATATTTATTACACCGTTTACATGTAGGAATGAGCTACTATTTACAAGTAATCAACCTATTACCGAAGACGTTCAATAGACGGACTCAACACCCCGCCAATAAATCATCTCTTAACACAACTTCACTAAAATGGCACTGAAGGAAAACAACACATTATTAATGGAAGCCAATCTGTTTGTAGACACTATCTTCACATCTCTTAGCTAGTGCACCACCTGGCACAAATGAGAACTGGGGCAAACGGGAGGCTCAGCATTTCGGTCCGACATTCGCGTGTTCTACACGCTGTTCTGTCCAAGGAGGAAAGTCATGAAGTACTTTGCATGAAGAGGCTATAGATAGGAAAGTCATGTCAAAGTGTGCAGTCTTGGTGAGAGGTATAGAGCCCATGGGGTCTTCTTCTGAGCTGTGTAGCGGTGCTGATCTAGCAAATATTGGAGGTCGTTCACTTTGGAAGCGTAGTACAAAAACATCTTCTTACCATCAAGAGATTCAGAACACTGGAAAGGCATTACAAGAGGCATGAAGACGCTCACAAGGAGACTCCCTGGGCTCTAGACTTTTGAAAAAGCCTGTACATGGCCATGTTGGATGGCCATTAGGTAAAACACACTGAGAAATTAGAAGCCTTCCTCCAATATTCTTTGTAAAACTTCCCAAAACAATATCGCATCTTTGCATCCAATAAAACAGTGTTCTATGGTTACAAGTGTATCCCTGTGCCGAAAATGAACAGAGCAAAAAAGATATATACAATTTTTTGTGAACCCACACTTTACCAGCTAGAACGTCGATATGAATTCTAAAAAAACGGTGCCACAGTAGCGCCTAAAGGAGCATGCTTTAATAGTGGTCTTCTACATATTAACAATATTTATGGCATTTGCCGCCAGGTGACGCAGCAGAGAGGACCCTACCTTTGAGAGAACGGAATCATGCTTGCAGTGGCCTTTGTGTTGCAATAGCGAAGTGCGGGCTTCTGATCCCGCATCTGTAATACCGCTGCCACCACGACAGCTTCGTAGTTCTAACAGATGTTCTGAAAACAGAGGACATCCTAAGGCCATGGCTGCCTTATTTCCATGTATCGTGCTAAAATTTTACTCGACTAATATTATATCAGGGTCCTACGGAGCAGTAATACTGGCGTGCTTCCAATCTATGGACAAGCACTTTCGTGCATGCACAATGAATGTAAAGGCACAAGCAAATATGCGTAAATAGATTTATCTTCTGCAAAAAAGAAAAAAAAACTGCATTTCGCTGGTGTCCTCTGGAGTCTCAATGGTGGCATCGAGCCGAAGAAGGGTCTGCGAGTTGTTCTGCAGGTCTGATGACTTTCCGCGTTGTAAAGCAGGTTGCGTTTTCTTAACGCCGGTATTTCCTTCCCTATAAGCGGCTGGGGAAGGTGGCTTTTTAGGTGCTATTTTGGCGGCTTTGGAACCCTTCTGGGCGGCAGCCGGTTTTTTGTTCACGCATAAGTTCTCCATCTCTCTTAGGACAGAGCTCTCCGCGCGCAGCTCGGTCGGCAGGCAGGTCACATTGGTAGACCCAAATTCGCCATGCATCGGACGTTTTTCGAAGCGTTCCTTCTGGGAACGGGTGCATGGCGGCGAATAGACTTGACCCATCTAGGCGAAGCGCACTGCAGCGGTGGCTTTCTCCTTTATGGCGGACTTTGGCGGCTTGCAAGCCTTCGGTACTTGGGCCCGTCTCTGCATCTTGCCCTTGCGTTGCACCTTGTCGTTGGGTACGTTCTCTTTGGCGGACCTCATCTCTTAGCAGTCTTCACTGCACTTGCGAAGGGCCTGTGGACCAGCTTCTTCTTCTTCTCCTTCTCCGTCGGTTCATATACTATACGCGTGCCGTGGAACAGTATGCATCGTTCTTGTCTTCAAGACAAGGATGCTCGAATTAGTTGCGAAGGAACTGTATGTTATTTTTAAACCTGCGGTTACGTGGCATGAGTCCGTGGTTTTTGGGGCACTGCTGGCGAACCTCTCATTTTGTCGATTGGCTGCCTCGACGGCCGCGCTCCTCTAACAGCGCCTAAAGTATAACAGAGCTGTTTATATGCAGCCTTACAGAGAGTGGAAATTTGCTGGTATTTTAGAGCTGTAGCTGGTAGTAAATTTTCCTTTGACTTTGTGACATTGTATTTTTCTTTTGCACTAATTCCAGTCACTATACAAAAAGCGCGCACTGACACCTTCACGGCTGGAGTACTATAACGGCGGCGGTCTAAGTTTCGGATTGAACGCTAGAGTATGTAGTCATCTGTCCCGTCCCACCTAGCACAAAAGTGAGTCTTATAAAACGGTAGAGGACAACAGAATTCCGAAACATCACATCCTATATGGAGCAATGATCTGTTAGTATACTGTGCTTTGGAAAGCGGATGACAGGAGTTAAAAATCAACTTTTAGAATTCTGTAACCTTTTTTTAATGCACGCTTCAATTTATGCACCGATGTATGCTATCTTTATTATTCTTTAGAAACATTTGTTTAAACTAACCCACAGAATTCTGCATTGTTTGTTTTAAATACAAAGTATCGCCTAACATATAAATCGCAAACTGGCTGGAGGGGTGCTTGTGTGGTATTATGGGGCTTTTTAAAGCCAATGACGATTTCTAACGCTTCTAGATGATACGGTACATTGATGCTTGGTGTTCTCGGGCTGGCACCCTACAGTTCCGAAATACCCGCATCATACCTGCGTACAGTCATTGGATTATGTGATGTAAATGTGGGCCAAGGTCAATTCAGGATCCACGGGCAGAAACACGGGCCGTATACTCACACACAACGTTTTTTATTCACGCGACGAGAACAAATATTCGACATATTTCGAACGCTAGTACACTCACGCAAGCCACGTCTCTATTTCACTACTACAAGTATCTACGCAAATAAACCCGGTTAACAGAACTCTCCTGCTGTGGATTCAAGGGCGCGGGGTTCCGACGTCTGGGTTCCGTGCGCTGCAGGTGGACGACTGTGGCACGGTCGGCGACACTCATGCACGCATCCCTCTGCGAGTTCAGCCTGGTCAACAGGGCAATTATCCGCAGGCTCCAAACCTGTAGGCGGGAATGCCAAGGCTCCTGGAACACTGGCATCTGCAGGAGGCTGTTTAGAGGTAAGGGAAAGGGAGTCGTCGGACTACACCTTCTGGCGTAGTGCTGTGCAGCAGACAAGTCTCCAAACTTGGCGCGCGAGAGGAGCTGGCTACCTAGACTTTAGGAAACGCCGAGCTCCCATTCGGGCATGTCGCCACCCAGCATCCCACTTCCGCGACCGTCTGTTACCGAGCTCCCATGTTCGACTGCCCTCGTGCACCGACTCATCACCATGCGGACACAGCTCTTCGTTATGCGCAGGTGGTTACCGAGCACTGGGTCGCTCCGCACTAGGCCACAGTGTTAGCGCCGGGAACCATGCACAGGCAATACACATCATCACATTATGTACACAAGACGTAATTGCACATATTTTACTACACAGTCAAATTATCCATTCATATGTTCATATAGGCACAGCACATAACACAGGACATTAGGGTTTAGAAATACAAAACATAATAGGAATAAAGCATACTAAAACAATAATGTAAATCGATTGGAAAGTCGCTGCCACAAAATAGAGGCCTTGAGTTAACGATAAAGCTCGAAGATTAAAAATCACTGAAACAAAGTATCACTAGAATATATACCTAAGGCATAATGGCGAACTTGTTGACGATACTTTAAGATTGGACGCACTGCTTGGAGAAGAAGAGCAGAAAAGAAAATACGAGCATGATATTGAATGCTACACCCCCGTCAAAGCTTGGACTTTGTGAACATTTATTGGAGGCAAAACGTTGTGGGAAGGAACATATCGCCACTAATTCCCCTCCTGGCTACGACGCGGTGGCGAGGGTGAGGTGTGGCCTCTCCTCTCCACATCACGTGACAGCCTCTTTCCTCCTCTTCCTTTCGACTGCTGTGGCAGGGGAAGAACAGGATGTGTTGGCTGGGTGTGGTTTTCGGGGAGAGGGAGTGCATGTGTGGCATGTGGGGTGGTGTGCAACCTCTTATAGAATGGACCGGACGGGCCAGCTGAGCGGACGCGTCCGGAAAGGCAGGGACTGGCATCAGGTGAACTGAATTGGTTGATCGCGCGTGCGCGGCTGCGGAAAACCAATTAACCGATTTACCCTTTTGTCCTCGGTGTTCGTGTTGTTCTTGGGGGCCACCACTGTGGTCTGAGAGCTAGCGGAGCGTTGTTTGCTCTGAAAGTGGAGCCGCAACCCCGTAGAGAACGCCACATTTTTGGCGCACCAACGTGGGTCCCTGTTGGCGTTCCAGCGGGGAAAGCTAGCGCTGTAGGAACAACATGACCAGCCCGCGCTATGGGCTGTTTGACCTAATGATGTTGGCTGACATCTGCGGCCGAGCTCGGGAGATCTCGAGCATTAGCCATTTGGCTACATCAAATCCAACCGCCGATGCGATGTTGGGAGGTCAATTGGACGTGTTGCATGATGCCGCAGGCGCGGCTACCGTCCGAAACGTTGCGCCGGGCATTCCCGGTAAGCACATCGAGCCGGAACAGTCCGTTGGGTGTGGCTATAGAAGTTCCGTTCTTTTGAACTTGTCCCCTGGCGCACGCTCCGATGCGGCTCGCGCTAGTATGTTCGCGCCGGGAACTCCCGGCCAGCTTCCGAAGCCCGTGCCCAGTGGCAGTGGCTTCCAGGCCCAATCGCTCCGCCATGTAACAGATGCGACTGCCAATGCATATCGCCAAACGAGTCTTAATACAGGCAATCCTGAATTACTCGTACAACCATCGCCCTTCGGCGGCGGCTACTCTTCGCTCCTTCCACCCGCTGCACAAGCAGGCTGGTCCGGTGGCCGAATTGCGTCCACACCCGCCAATGCTGCGTGCGCTCCCCGTCCTTTGACGGAGAGGCATGCAGCGTACCCAGCATCGGGAGATACCGAGTTGCATCACAAGCTACCGCCCGTTGGCGAAGGCTTTATTCCTCCCGGTATTCAGTCGGAATGGTCCATTGGCCCCGATTGGAGAACGCCCGCAACAGCGGCACGCGCATCACACCCGATGGCTAGTGAGCGCGCAGTATGTCACCCGGAGGGAGACGCCGCAAACGTCCTCGCATCCGCTTTGCAACAGCTGTTGAAGCAGGCGCACTCGCCTGGACCTCGGATCGGCGTACCGATACCGCCATACAGTGGCTACAGCGATACGCAGAGCGCAAATGACTACCTACTGGCCTTATGCCGGTATGAGCTTGCGAGTGACCTGAGCGAGAGCGATATTCTGAGACGAGCTTTGCCAGTTGCACTCGTCGATGAAGCCGCGCGGTGGTACCTACAAAGTAGGCCACAAAGCGAGCACTATGTCTGACTTTCGACGCTTGTTCAGGAAGGAGTTCCTTCCGTACAATTACAAGCAGTGAATGCGGCGAGAACTGGAGCTGCGGACACAGACACCTGACGAATCGCTTGTAGAGTTCGTACGAGCGATGCAGGAATTGTACGAGTATGCCGACACGGAAGCTTGGCATTCGGAACGAGTGGAACGCATCCTCCGCCAGTGCCACCCCACATTTGCCCTTTACTTGAGTAGCTGCCGATGCAGCGACCTGAACGAGCTTGCCATTGAAGCTCGCAGAGTCCAGGCTCAGATTTCTGCGGCCCGCAAATACCAGCCCCCGCCACCGGCTAGAGACTCACTAGAGCCGAGGTGCGCCTGGAGCGGCGCCCCAACGGTCAGGAGTGAGTACACTCTTGAGGCAAGTGGGTTCACGAGCGAACCGTTGTCGCTCGAAATATCGGATCACGCCCTGGATCCCTTTGGGTATCGGTTGCGCAGTGCTGATTTCAACCACCATGAGTTCACCAGGGTTCAGCAGCGAAAGTCCGCACCTACTCAGAACGCACCCCCGGAGGGCCGCAAACCCGCCGAGCGTCGCAGCAACAAGCATGGCGATCTGTGCGCTGCTTTATCTGTGGCCAAACCGGTCACATAGGCAGAAACTGCCCCAGATCGGGAAACGAGCCAGGCCGCCGGTAGCAGCACCGGCGAATTCTGAAAACGCTCGGAAGCCTGTACCGCCTGCACCCCTCACGTCCGCTTTCAAAGTTGCAGAGCCAACTAACACGCCAGCGCCTTTTGTTGACCTCGCTGTAGCGGGAGCAACATTTATGGCTCTGCTAGACACGGGTGCAAGCATTTCGCTGCGTGGAGACGCGGTCGTTTCCCAGCTCAGACAGTGGTCCGTTGGGATGCGACAGCGATGAACGCCCCTCCTGCTCGCTAGCGGTGAGGTGCGCTCCAGACCGATGCCTGTGATATCGGAGTGGGCGCTGTACTCCTCCAGATGGATGGGGATCATCTGCGACCAGTGTGGTTTGCGAGCCGCGCGCTCTCGTCGGCAGAACGCAATTACTCAGCGACGGAAAAGGAATGTTTGGCCATTATCTAAGCATTCGGACGTTTCGAAATGTACGTAGAAGGAACAAGGTTCAAGGTCGAGACCGACCACATGGCCTTAACATGGCTGAAACGCCTGCGCGAGCCCAGCGGTCGGCTTGCGCGGTGGGCCCTGACACTACAACGCTTCGATTTTGAAGTGCGCTACCGAAAAGGGACTGTCAACGCAGTCGCGGATGCGCTGTCATGGGCGCCGGTTACTGACACCCAACCGGCAGGCGAAGACGAGGAGGAGATGAAAGGGCAGCTGTCTCCCCCTCTGCGTAGGGAGCGCGCAGCGGGCAGCACCCCGCCTGCGGAGCACCGAAAGCACGTGCGCTTTGTGGGAGCAGTATTCCCACTCGAAGTTGCATTCAGCAGAGAAGAGCTTATCAGAGCTCAGCAGAAAGACTCGTACTGTCAGGAGTTACACAACTGTTTTAGCGAAGAGACGGATACTCTGACAACTCAGGCCAAATTGCATTGTGAAGCCACTGGTAGTGTGGTTAGCGCTAACTCTAGTGCAGCTGATACTGCTACGAGTGAGTTGGAGAACTTCCTGCTGGACTGTGAAGGAGCTTTGCTAAAATACGTGCCAGACAAAGAAGCCTCCAGTGAGTGCTTTAAAGTTGTGATTCCGCGCAAACTGCGCCGCGCCGCGATGCGGCACTATCACGACGCCGACGGTCATGGGAGCGCCCCAGACATGGCGGAAGCTTTTTCAGTTCGCTACCTGGCCCGGAATGAAGGCTGACGTATATCGTTACGTGCGAACATGCCACATCTGCCAATAGAGGAAGCCTCGAGGTGGCAAACTACCTGGCTTATTCAAGCCCATCATCCTGGCGTGCGATATGATGGGGCCGCTGCCGCGCAGCAAAAAGGGGTACAAATACGTGCTCGTCGTTACGTGCCATTTCAGCGCTTTCGCTGAACTGTATCAGCTACGGAAAGCTACTCTCCGGGAGATCTTGGGAAAGCTGTCGGAGGTGTTTTGTCGTTTTGACTTTCCAGAGCGACTGATAACCGACAACGCCATGTATTTCATATCGAAGGTGTTTCGTGATACGTGCGCGGCAATGGGTGTACGGCAGCAGAAAACCACGTGCTATCATCCCCAGTCCAACGTGAGCGAGCGCCGCAATCGGGATATCAAGCCGCTCCTGGGCGCATATGCGCGGTCGCATAATGATTGGGATGAGCAGTTGGACGCCATATCCTTCGCTCTGCGCACGAGTGTAAATCGCTCGACCGGCTTCACGCCGGCTTTTCTCTTGTCTGGCAGGCAGCTGAACACGCCAACAGACACGGTCCTGACCCATAGGTCGGACGATGTTCGCAAAGTCGAGGTAAATGTCGACGACTACGCACGGCGATTACGAGAACGTTTGGCCAATGCCATTAAGGAGGCGAGCGGCAGCCGTGAGAAGGCCAGGGCAAGCCAAAAGGCGAGCTATAACAATACCCACAGGGACCTTGAGTTCAAGTTGGGATACACGGTGCTTAGGCGAAATCATGTTCACAGCGATGCATCCGCGGGATTCACGGCCGCCCTTGCGCCCCGATTGGTCGGGCCCTTTGTGATCGCAGAGAAACAGTCGCGCCTGATTTACCGATTGAAAGACCCGCACTCGGGCCGAATAAGCGGACCCATTCATGTAGGAGAGCTGAAGCAGTATTTCCAGAGAGATGCTGCGGAAGCTGAAACGCCTCTCGTTCCGGAGAGTGCCGAGGCGGGCGATGCTGAGAGCAGTCTCTACCGGCATCGCTATAACACCCGCAGCCAGCGAAATCGTTGAGGCCGCATGCGTGAGAGCGCACATGCAGGCCTCAAACGCGGTCCTTGCTCGCACAGTTCGCATTCGAGCTGTTGAGGAACGCCAGACGCGCGAGTTCGCGCGCAACCGCATGCAAGGGAAGGCAGTCCTTTCCGCGATGTTACAGTGCGGAAGGTAGGCGAAGTCGCCTAATGTCAACCGCAAGGGCACGAGAGGTCTCGTGTTTATCCGGCGCGTGTCGATACACAAGCCGGCAGTGTTCCTTTACGTGAAGCTTGTTCTGAGCACGTTCAGAAGTACCTAGCCCGCCGACTGGCCTTATTTATAACACCAGCACTCCGGGCGCATGGGCCACGCTGTGTGCATTCAGGCGGCGAGAGTGGCGAAGGTGATGTTTAGACAGCGCGCCCTGTGGCTGCGCCAGCCTGCAAAAGTTCTTGGAGCAGCTCGCATTCGAGTTCGACCGAATAACGGACGGGAGGGCGAGGAGATACCAGTGCACTCTGACCTCTCCCGCCGCAGTCTGGGCTTTCCCGGACCCGAGTACGTCTGTTCAACCCTGGCTGGAGAAGGTGAACGAGCCCTGCCTCCTGCCCTGGTTGACAATCCCAGGGCGTTGACACTGCTTGAAGCAAGCGGCGCACCACAATTCCAGCTTTCGAACTTCGCGCCTTCACCCCGGCAGCAGCGACTACGATCCCAAATGTAGAGCCTACCTCTCCGGGGCACAACCTAGTGTCCAGCGGAAGGGAATTGCCGAGAAGCCAGACCAACGGCACTAAAGGGTGGAAGCGACGCGCGCCTGCACCCCCGGGGGGACGCCTCGATTGAGGTAGGAGGGGTGTGGGAAGGAACATATCGCCGCTACTACCCCTGTGGCTACGATGTGTCGGCGAGCGTGAAGTGTGGCCTCTCCTCTTTACATCACGTGACAGCCTTCTTCCTCCTCTCTCCTTCGGCTGTTGTGGCAGGGGAAGAGCAGGATGTGTTGGCTGGGTGTGGTTTTCGGGGAGACGGAGTGCGTGTGTGGTGTGTGTGGTAATGTGCAACCTCTGACAGAACTGACCGGACGTGCAGCTGAGTGGACGCATCCGGAAAAGCAGGGCCTGGCATCAGGTGAACTGAAGTGGTTGATCGCGCGTGCGCTGCTGAGGAAAACCATTAAACCGGTTTACCCTTTGGTCCTCTGTGTTCGTGTTTTCCTTGGGGGCCACGACTGTGGTCTGAGAGCTAGCGGAGCGTTGTTTGCTCTGAGAGAGGAGCCGCAGCCCCGTAGAGAACCCCACAAAGACTGAACAAATAAAATGAGCAAGCGGTCATGCCGAGATATCAATGTATGTAGCTTAAAATATAGGAAGAGGTAGTCGGGCCTGTTGGAAGCAATCGTAAAAAGATTAAAGATTCAGACATGCAACAAAGAACAATATTAAATTCATTAGGTACAAATAAAGACACTAAATACGGGCTCGTTTCGAAGGAGCTGCCAGTATTTGTCGCGAGATCGACCAACAGGTGGCGCCACCGTCACTCCGGTAGTGTGGATCGGCAGCCGGCGGCGCTCACTGAAACGCACGCTGCGTATGTCTGCTTCCGAGTTTACGGCGGGTTTGTTGGCGATGAAAACGTGTCTTCTGCAGTATTTCTACAATCTTGCACAAACATCCCAGGGGATTTCGCCAATGCAGCGGGGGAAGAGCGGATTTTAGGAAAACGAAGCACGCAACCACCCGTCTTCTAGATTTACTTTGCATGTTCTCACGCGCCTAATGCTTGGGCCTGCCTAAAGACAGCTTTGTTTTTCTTATCGACTTTTAAACAGTTTGCTCGTGTCTCATGCGAGTAAGACCAGCGAATTTAATGTCAAGCCCATGCAGATTCAAGGTTCGTGCTCTGACCTGCAGTAATTTAGATTGAATCGAGAAAGCCTGGATCATTATATCGTACTTGACTCGAGGGTTTCGCAGGGTAAATGTAGCATTGGCAGCGCACTGCATAGTGAGTTGCTTTAGATTGAGTGCACATCAAGTCCGGCCCAGACAACCACGCACAAGAATTTCCCAAAAATGAGATCACGCCGACACTATACAGGAAACCTCGCCGTACAGGAAAGCTGATTGTTCACGCGTGCAGTGCAGAGTGGATTGAATTTGCCGAGATGCTTTTTTCGGCCACTGTCATAGAATGTTATAGTTTATTAATGCATGCGCCACTTACTGTAAATGATTTCCTGAACCGAGGAAAGTATAAGGAATTTCTGATATGTGTTACGTTAATATATAACGGTAAATTATCGTGTAATTATTTTGTTTTGCAATGCGAGTAAATTTCACCCTGAGAGAGAACTTTTACGCACTTGACAGAATTTACAATAATCAGCGATTAATTTTCAATAACGTTAAAGTCCAAGCTACGAATTACTCGCTGCGAAGACGTCGTTATAAACTGCGCATGGGCACTGTCATGTTCTGGGAAGCAATTTTACAGGCTGCAAATTTCTTTATCACTAATTATTTAGCAGTGACTAAATCTTATGTGAAGTAAAATATTAGGGTTGCTTCCAAAACAGATGCCGGATAAAAAACTATTCCGAAATAAATGGAGGTCATCTTATCATGCGACTATAAAAATGTATTTATTCCCGAACTAAACACTGATATTTAAGCCCGCATCAAGCTGTTTTACCCCCTTGTCAGAAATGATAAGTTTTGTCGGAAGACAGCTCTAGTACGAAAAGGGATATAAAGGTTATAACAGGCTACAAGTGAAGTACATTGATCTAGGTGTATCATGTTATATTTAGGGTAACATTTAGGTGCAGGGAATATGTTTCCGAAAGATTCGAGCATTTCGCTAAAGCAAAATGTGCTCACTAAATCTTTTACGGATGCACAGAAGCCTTCAACAACAAAAGAAAAGAAATGCATAATGGCCCGGGTTTAACGCATGAAAACGGCATCGGCTATGACGGATGACTGCAGAGGCTACTTTTGGTGTCGTTTTTTTTTTTTCATTATCACCACATTTACCACTTGGGATTGTTTATTGTGCAGTGAAATCCCACAGTAGAGGAACGCCTTTCGAAACGGTTGTGATTGAATCCCCCGTCTAGAAATCAGCAGTCGAGCGCCCTTTCCATCGAGACACCGCAAAAGAGGTTTAAAAGCAAAAAAAAAAAGTACTCACACAACACTATCGGGCATACAGACTGTATAGCAGGCATAGAGTGGTCTCTTAAAACTGCATTCTGCTATAAGAAGCAGTCTGCGGTGGCATATGTTTTAGTAGCTGCGGTATTCCAAACAGAAACGGGAATAAGCGATTTCTGAGCGTTTGCATTAACGTTTATTGACGGGAACGACCTGTTTTGCTTTGACACGGCGCTAACGACCGTGCCACTTCGTTTGAGACATTGCATGTCAAATTATTTCAAGCGCCGAATGCCGCGTGGATGATGTCCTTATCTCGATACGGACAAGTATATATATTTTTTAAAGAAGCGTGGGGTTATAGACTGTACATATTTATTTTGCAAGAGACATATAGGTAAGCAAAAGCTCACAGGAACTGCGAAACAAACAAAAACACTCCTGTACACGCCGCATGCGCGCGCGTAAATCACTGCGGGCTGGCACGCGACGCGAAAACGCATCCACACTTTGTAGGTTTCGCCGCTGAGCCGCAACGTGGCGACTCTGCTCGATCTCGAGGCCAATACATCCGTGCCACCGTGGAGCCACTTCTCCTGCCTCATAAAGGTCATGTACTTTCCACAGCATAGGAGAGTTCCCCATAACTACATCTATGAGTTCAACGTAAATTATATAATACGCCCTGAATCACGTCGGTATTTCTTTCCCTGAATTTGGTTACGTCGGTATTTATTTCCTTACTTTTCTAGCTTTTATGTGCTTTGTTTTATCGATTTCTCTCTTCTTTTTACACACCTGCTCCATCTTATTTCTACATAGGCCTACTGCATTTCGTACCCGGCGTCCCTCTCAGTTATGGCTCCAACGAAACATAAAAGCATTACATTAGTAAATGCATGCCGTCGCAAAAAATATTGGGGAAGACAATGTACGTCTTCTAAGTTATGGTGATGATTGGCTTCTCCACCCAAGTCAGCTGTGTGGACAAAATGCCATGAGGTCTCGTGACGTCACGTACCCCGAAGAGCAGTCACGGCATGACCACGTAACCTGCCAACTACCACCTGCCACAAAAACAACTGTGATTTTCTGCTCAAACCTTCGACAATGCAAACGCCAGACTTCAACGTGATAGTTTTAAAGCCGCGTTACCCGAAATTCCAGCGTCGGCGCTCGGCACTGGCTTTGTGAGCGATCCGTCACGAGCATAGGCTAGCTGGCGGTAGAATGGAGCTGAGATGGCCTAGCACTAACTGGACTTTAGGGTTGCCTGACATAACGGATGGCAAGAACGGCCAACACGGGCTGCTTTTTTCATTTCAGAGGGCAATATCAGAATCAGCCTGCCTGGATCCTCACATTCACATTACCTCTTGTCTACACACGCACAGTCATGCAGATTCGTCAAACCGAGTTGTTACATGTGGCATGGTATCCTACGCTCTCGCTTCATACCCTTACAGACGAAGCTTGCATGTTCTCCATCGGTTTCTCTGCGCAAGACTACTTGGAGCAAATCGCATTTATTTTACATATTTAGTCAGGAGTGCTATAGGTCAAGCCTTCTCAGGTCATGTAATGCCTCAGTGTTATTTATACCTTGCTCAATCATTGACCCAATGTTCTGCTGTTATTAACTGCCGCATAGCTCCCAGTTTGCGGCTCGTGGTAAGGAGCAGTAATGACGGTCCTGTAGCTGACGGGGTGTGGCGCGTGGTATATAGTTCGAAAATGGCTGCCGCATTGCCGACGGGGTGAAACCCGGTGTGTGGTACAGACGGTGACAGGGCGGCGGACCGAATATTTTTCCTGACAGCTTCTGTGACGGCCTCGGTGACTGAGCCTTGGTAGTCGTAATTCGCTGCAGCTCAGTAAGGACATTTTTCTTGAATGAGTTCTCAAAGAGTGGTCCTATCGGTGAAGGGTTGGTTGTAATAGCGGCACTGTTTTTACACGGCTCGCTGTATAGCTGTAGCGCCCTTGACGAACTCACCCACGGATTTTGGTAGGTTGCGCACCAAGCCGGCAAACACCTGCTCTTTGACACCGTGCATGAGATGCAGTAAATTTCTTGGCTCCCTCGTATTAGATAGATAGATGGATTTATTGAATGGAAAGGCAGAGAGGTTGGCCGGAATGGTTCAAATCTGGACTGCTACTCTGCACTGGGGAATGGGCAGAGGAGAAGAAAGAATATCGTGATGGGTGACGATGTGAGAGAAGGCATATGGAAAATGTTCAGGCACAGCAGTTTGCTTTACAAGCCCAAAACTTGTCCGATGGTGCACAAAAAACGGCAAAGAGCACGGTGAAAAAGGAGAACCATGTCTTCCGCCAACATAGCCAGGCCTTAATTCGGCTTCTGGACGCGCACTTTAAGCAGGCGCTGTGCACTGTCTCGTCCATCAGCGCTCCCAAATGTGTCTCCCAGCTGTCGGTGGAGGTCATTCTGTGTGAATAAGCTAGCCTCGTACATTTCAAATCGAAGTTCTAGCACAATCCTGAAGGGCAAATAAATGTTGCAAAGCTTCTGGTCCACTCTCCTCTGATTTAACTTTGCCACCAGTTCAAACTGGTCTAGCCAGTCTTCCACATTTTCAAGCGCACCCCATCTGAAGCACTGTGACACCTTCGTGTTGTGAAGAGGCACCGGCGTAGGGGTTGGACGTGCCATGGCTTGGGAAAGCTGGTGAACTTGCATGTTTGAAGAATCGCCCGGTAGATGGTTGTACTCCGGTGCTAGTCCTAAAAGGCGGCGTCTAGTGTAACGAAGAGGCGCGTAGATATGCGGGATCCGCTGTGGACTGTCAGAAGGCGTCTTACCATACCCAGCACGCTCCACCAGGGTCGCTCCTCAGTAGTACCCCAAGGAAGGCCTAAAAACAAAATGGTTTATAGGTGAAGCGGTACGAGTTCTGCATTCACGCTTTCATCTGTTCTAGCCTCGAGCTTGTAGTCCCCGTCGTCATTTTTTCGGTCTTCAGCTCAGAAAGGTCCACTGCGGCATGCGTGCCATGAACACATGCAACTACCTCAGGTACACACTCCTTGGTGCTAAACGTCCCTATGCTACTGTAACTTGTGGCTATCTATAGCGTGGCCGATGATAAGGTAACAAGAGACCTACTAGGGTGAAAAATGGAAGGAATGACTTCAAAGGTCGCGTCTAGCGATCTGATGAAAGATTGTACCATGAGTGGTTGGAAGCAGGAGTTTGTCGGGGATGCTGGCTTGCAAATAAAACAGATCGCTTGAGAGGAATTTTCAAAGACCGAGACAGAAATGTAGAGCACCCCTTTCCAATACCAGCAGAGAGTGAAGAATGTATTTTTACTGCCACAGAATAGAATAAACCAAATACAATTATTGGTATAAAATAGGCTTTGTCGAGAAACTAAGGGTCGCGAGTCATTCGAAACTTTTTATTGCTAACTTGGACCGGCCACCCAAAAGCGTTTTCTCCTTTACTCACATGGGTTTGAATATTGAGTCCTCAATCCAATGTTGGGTCATACGTCACACCCAAATATTTTACTAAATCTAGCTGTCGCATTAAGTTGGTGCGACGAGCTAAAGAAATGTGCCAAAGTGTATCCGAGGGAAGTACAAGCACAACGCATCCCAGGTAGCACAGAATGTGGGGCCCCAGTAGGTCCGTTTAGGCAAGTGGGGCTGGGGCAACCATCATAAAACCTGCATTAGTCCCCGATGGGGCAAATGTGGACAAGCCCCATTTCCGCTTGCCCCTGTTCCTCCTGCATGGGTCCCATAGCGGCGTTTCTCGGGCTAATGCAGAGAAGATTCCTGCATCCAGACCGCAAGGGTCCTTTGTCGGATATTTTAGGGCAATCCAACCTAAATGTGGGCTCTTTATGGGAAAGCCGCCATAGATCCCAAATGAGGCCGCCCTCATAAAATCTTTTGGGGACCTACATCGGCCTTAGTGGGGCAAAAAAAAAACGGACGTGCCCTCATGCTGCTCCAATCGGCCCCTTGTAGATTACTTGGGGGCAGGTGAAATATGAATAAGAGCTCAATTTGGGCAACCCCTCGTGAAGCCCAAATGAGGAAGTTTTAGCTAAACAGCTTTAGCTCCCACATAGTCTGTAATGAGGCTGGAAGGCGCGCGTGCCCGCATGGTGCCAAATTGGTGCCTTGTGGGAAATTTGAAGGCGCGTGAAACCGCGGGTGGACTCTAGGTTCAAAAACAACACCTAGGCCAATTTGGGGCTGCCCGCACAAAACTGCTTTATATCCCACATGGGCCGTAATGGGGCTGGAAAGCAGGGAGGCCTGCAAGATACCAAAATCGATCCCTTGTGAGGAATTGGTAGGCACGTGCTACATCAAGTGGGCTTTATGTTCAAAAACAACACCCAGCCCAATTGGGGCTGCCCACATAAAACCGCTATAGGTCCCACATCGGCCGCAATGGGGCTAGAAGTACGCGTGAAATTGTGTAATGATTCCTTACACCCTTTATTTGTATTAGATGTTGCCCTATTTTACTATTATAGATGATCTGTATAACAATTGTTGCCATGTTTAGTTGGTTATAAACATTACGTGGCCTTAGTTTTCGCGCTCATGCTAATTTCGTTAAAAATACTTAAACATACTGATTGCTAACTGTTGCTCCTAATCTAGTTGCTGTGGATAGCCTCAACCCGAAGCACAATATTATTGTTCAGAGCACACATCTCCATTGCCTGAACAAGATGTACACGAAGTCATTTAGGCTAGATTAATGTCATGAATTATTGTAAAATTTATTATTGTGGCTGTTTAGGAAGAGCAGACATGCATAAAATAATTACTTATTTATGTGCATAAGTAATGATTGGGAAAACTTGGACAAGGGCTTCCCATCAATTTCCTGCGCCAGACCCCTATGAGAATAATGTGGGCAAGCCCAAGTGCGGCTTGCGCTATAGAACCCGACTCGGGCCTATGTCATTGTTCGAGGGGCTAACCGAAATAAAAAAATAAATGTTCATCCAGAGCGCCTACCCGAATCTGTCCAAAGCAGGACCATCGTGGGGTGTTATCGGGATGTGCCCTTTTGGTAATGCGAGAAAAATTTGGGCAGCCCCACAAGGGCTGCCTGCATCGCTCCCTTGTGGAGCCCATCGGTGCTTTGTCGACAGCCCCCTTCAGGCCTTGGTCGGCCCCTCTTGCAGCACACATATTGAGCCCATTGGGCTGTCCTGCATTGCCTACATCGGACCCAAAAGAGGCCCCCCTTTATAGCCCACTTTGTGCTACCTGGGATAGTTTGACATTAAGGGACAAATTGATAGGGTACAGTCATACTTCGAGCTCATCCAAATATTATTGCAGGGTGTGGTATAGGCCATTTCTATCCAGAGCCGAAGCGAAAAAAGTCATATATTTGGCATAAACAAAAACTGTTATGTTTGGCTGATGGGGATGTCATTTAGCAAAATTTTAGAGGGGCGGTGAAAGAACTGATCTTTGTGTCACACTCCTTGATTTTTCATATGTGCTGGAGCAGAGGGCTGCTTTTTTACAGTAAAAATTCCTGTTCCTTAGACATGCACATATCCAATCATAATTATATGAAGGATGATGAAACTGAGCAAGCTTTTTAAGCGGGATCACTCAAGTATCACCAGAGCTGAAACTTCCCTCCTGCGTAGCGAGAGGCGGATTCGGCTCTCTAGAACTACGTACGCAGACCATATTGTAGTGTGTGCAACTGCCTGCCCTGACTTGAAGAAGTGGCTCCCTTGTCGTTCGATTACAAGAGGCTGAAGTTGTTCTGCTGACCGTCTCTGGGTGCTCTGAACCTGTTCTCCCGTGCCTTCTGGATTAACCACCATTAACCCTTCTAGTTACGAGTTCAAAAGGATACGTGACACTGGTGGAGGTGCGGCCTTAAGCCCCATGTCTCGTGCCTCTCGTAGCCGCTCATATCGAGTCCCAACAGGCTTCCGCTCGTGTCTACACCTGTTCATCGCTGCAGCCGTCGCCTCCACGTTCTGGCATCGGAACTTGCTCCTCTACCTGAACCGGCATCATCCGACCAGCAGTTCGAGATTTTTGCAATGGCCCACGTAACCCAACATCATTTGGTGCTTCAGCAGCCTCGTGTGCCCCCTGTTTCCATGGCTTTACTGGGGAAGATGTCGACTACTGGATCGACCAGTTCTAGAGAGTGGCACAATTCAATCAGTGGAGCCCTGCTCAGAAACTGCGCAATGACTTTTTCGCACTTAAGAACTGCGCTAAAACGTGGTATGAGAATAGGGAAGCCAGTCTTCAAGGCTGGGATTCCTTTCGCCAGCAGCAGCGGGATATACGTGCCAGCGACGACCGCCGTGATTGCGCACGCCGCCTCCTAGCAGCTCGTGTGCAACTATCTAACGAGAGCGTGGCGATGTTCGCTCAGGACGTGACCCGACTTTGTCCGCGGGCTGATCCCGTCATGACGGAATCAGCAAGGTTGCGCCACCTGATGCAGGGTGTAAATGGACCCCTCTTCGCTGGTCTGGTTCGCAGTCCACCTCAAACCATCGCGATCTTCATCAATTAAGCCACCCTAAATGAGTGAGCCCAGCAGCAACGTTTCCGGCGCACTGAGTCTGCCTACGGCCAACCCTTCAGCAGAGTGGCCACATTGTACGGGTCCACTGAACATCACTCTCTGCGTGAGCTGATCCGCGAGGTAGATCGCGAGGAGCTCCTTAAGTTTAATCTTGGATCGCCTCATCCGACTGCCACTTCTGTCACCGAAGCCGTGCGTGAAGAAATACGTCAAACATTTTCACCGCCTGAGTCGCTGTCGGAGCCACGTTCAATGAAATCCGCAGCGGCTGTTCGTCGGCCTGATGTTCCATACGCACAACACCTTCTTTTCGAATCACAGCCGCCCGCTCCGCAGCCCCCGTCCTACCAACCTTCCTATATGAATGAATGAATGAATGAAAGAATGAATGAATGAATGAATGAATGAAATCTTTATTTGCCATCAAATACAGATGGGGGGATTGTAGAAAAAAAGCTGTCCATGGACCGCTTGACGGGTCCACAATCCCTTCTTTTCTTTCGGCAGCATGGCAGCATCACATATGCACACATACTCTTCATTAAAACAAGTATACAGGTACATATTTAATATTATGTAAACATAGTAATCATTAGTTTATGTTTAAATGAAAATAACATAGAAACGCATTATTACAAAAGTAAACAAAAACATCAGCAGGGTTAGACAATATTACATAGAAATCGAAAACATCTCCCGGAGGTCTTTGCAGGATGCCGTGAAAAGATCAAAACGAATTGAATTATAGTAATTTAAAAGTGATGGTATTATGTACTTAAGACTCTGTTTCCCGTAATTCGAACGTGACGTGGGTACTGACCAGTTTTCAAAATGTCTCGTGACGTAGCTTTGAGTGTTGTCCTGTAATTGAGATAGGTTACGTAGATTGTTGACATTCCTATGGGTTTCTTTTTTATACATATGACTTAAGCGATATTTATATAAATTGTAAGCTGGAATTACACCGGAGTTCTTAAAGAAAGTGGATGTTGAAGCAGTATAAGGAGCATTATATGTGTGTCGGAGATACTTTTTCTGTAAGAGGTGGATGTGTTCTATATTAGTGGATGTTGTGTTTCCCCATACTAACTGACAATAGTTCAAGTGTGATTGAAAGAGTGAATTATAAAGCAAAAGTTTGATGCGTGTGGGAAGGATATATTTTAAACGACCGATTACACCAGATATTTGACTTATTTTGCTGAGAACATGCTTGACATGATTATCCCAAGACAGATTAGCGGAAAAGGTGACTCCAAGGCATTTGAAATTCTCGACTAAATCGATGCATCGGGAGTTTATTATAATATCTTGATGCGGAGGTATGAGCTTGTTTTTTGGCCTGAATATAATCGCTTTCGTTTTGCTTTCATTTATCTTCATTGCATTTACTCTCGACCAATCCTCTAAGGATTTCAACGCACTGTTACATTGTTCAACGAGGAGATTAATATCATCGCCGGCGAAAAAAATACTAGTGTCGTCTGCATAGATGATAAATTTTGCTTTGGAGTTAATATTGACGATATCATTTAGATAGAGATTAAAAAGTAGAGGCCCTAAAATGCTTCCCTGCGGCACTCCACAATAGACAGTTTTAGCATTCGATGTACAGGTACCTATTTTCACAACTTGAGTTCTATTGGATAGGTAAGATTTTATAAGAGCTAGTGCCTGTCCTCGTATACCGTAATAACTTAATTTTTCCAGCAAAATGTTATGATCCACTAAATCTAAGGCTTTAGAAAAGTCCACAAAAATGCCAACAGCTAATGTCTTGTTTTCAAATGCCGTTAGTATATACTCTTTCTGCTCTAGCAACGCTAACTCTGCTGATTTGTTTTTACGGAAGCCGAACTGGTGTGGTGTTAACAGATTATGTTTTTCAATGAAATTTGCCATCCTCGAATGCAAGACCTTTTCAAACAGCTTTGAAAAGATCGGCAAAATAGCTACCGGCCTGTAATTTCCCAGCTCATTACGATCTCCTTTTTTGTATAGAATAGTTACTTTTGCACATTGCATTTTAGCTGGAAAAATTCCCGATTTCAAACACATGTTAAAAATAGAGGTGATTATTGGGGCAATAATGTTGACTACATGTTTGATTGGGCGTGCTTGCAAACCATCAATGTCACAACTGCTACTGTTGTTTAAGGCTCGTATAAATGACACGATTTCATCCAGTGTTACGGGCTGGAGGTATATTGTGTTGTTAAGATGAGTGGAAACATATTTGCTAGCATTAGATGACGTAGAACCAGCAGTAGCGATACTTGTGAAAAAATTGTTAAAAGTATCAGCTAGTTCAGCACCGGATAATTATTTGCCATCAATTTGTAGTTTCAATAAAGGCTTATGCGAGTGACCACGATTAAGGAGAGTGTTCAACCTCGACCATAACAGACTGTGTTGACGGCACCCCATATCAAGAAAAGATGAGTAATACGCTGTGCGTGCGTTTCGCAATTTTTTTGTAAGCTGATTACGATGCTTTTTAAACTTGACAAGATCATTTGCTGATCGTGTATGAAGAAAATGCTGATATAACTTGTCTCTCGTTTTCATTTCATCTCGCAATTCTGGTGTAATCCATGGTTTGCGTGTTTTTTTACTTTTTTTGCGTGTTCTTAACGGGAAACTTGTGGTATAACTGTGTCAGTATATCTACAAATTTATTGTACGCTTCACTGGCATCTGTGAGATCAGCGATCATGTTCCATTCTGCTGACAACAGAGCGTCACGAAAGGAATTCAGTGTTGTGTCTGTTATTAGTTGGTACATTAATGGTGGAAATTTTTCTTTCCTTATTGACCTACTTGTTTCCAAACATAAGAACACCGGCAAATGATCGCTGATAGAACAAGATAAAACTCCAGATTTAGCGTTCGACTGAAAGGAATTAGTAATAAACAAATCTAGGGTAGACTGGCCTTCGGGGGTAATTCTGGTTGGTGTATTAATTAAATTGGCAAACCCATTCGATAATATGACCATATTGAAAGCATTTGATGACGGACTGTTCGCACTCATGTCGACGTTGAAATCTCCACCCGCTATCAGAGTTTTAGAGTTGTGGTTTTGAACGACATAAGCCAGAAACTGATCATAAAACTGCAGAAACGCAGACAAATCACCATTCGGTGGTCGATAGCACACAGAAAATACATGTCTTGCAGTACACAGGGTTAACATTTCATAGTCTGGTGAAAGAACTGTATAAGAATCAATGATTTGACATTCTACATCATTTGTAATCAGCAGTGATACTCCACCCCCTCGAGAATGCGATCTGTTTAAATAGTAGGTATCGTAATCAGGTAACCTAAAAACATCACATTCATTAGTGCTCCATGTCTCGGTTAGCATGATAACCGAAAATTGAAAAGAGAATCCAGTAAATACCTCTTCCAGGGATGACACCTTATTTCTAACCGAACGCGTATTCAGGTGGATACATTTTATGGAAGCTGCAGGAAATGCTGTAACAATTTCATCTACATCATTAGGTAAGTAAAATTCCATTTCATTATGCATTCTCTTTTGTTGCAAAAAGAAACTACCCTTTAAAGGTCGTCAAGCTCCCCCTTCTCCCTGATGTGAATTGCAGTAGCTCCATCGGTCTTTCGAACAAGGACCTTACCGTTCACGTACCAAGCAAACTTATAACCTTTTTGTTTTGCAGCTTCCTTTGCCGACCGTAGAAGCTCCCTGTTATGCCGAGTCAAGTTTTCTTGAAAGAAAATTTGAGGGGTCTCATCCATCAGGGCGTTTTTTTTCTTAAGCCACGTGTCTCTGGTTCCCTGCTTTGTGAAACGGACAAGAATTCCTGGCACATTGTCTTGCCTGGCGGGCAGCCGATGCACGGCTGCAACGTCAGCCTCTTCGAGCTGAGGTATCCGGAGCTTATCAGCGACTTCATTTAGAGAGAATATCAGTTTTTCGCTCACCACAACAGGGATTCCATGGACTTCAAGGTTCAGTCTCCTACTTCGAAACTCAAGGTCATTCACCTGGCGTTGGAGTTCGGATTCTACAGCTGCATGCACTGTTTCTCTTTCCTCCAGTTCCGCAACTCTTTTTCTTAGCCCTTTAATTTCAGTGCCTTGATTAGCAATCTTTTCTTGAAAGTCATCAAATTTCTGCGACAGAAACTGCACTGCCTGTTCCATGCTGTCTACTTTCTTTACTAAAGCCGGTAGGCCCTCAAGTTTCTCGTTGATGGACGCAAGAACCAAGCTTACATCAATGTCGTCCTCACTACGACTGGCCCGCGAGCCTGCGCTCTTACATGTTACACATTTCCACGCCTTCTTAGCCGCCTCATTTTTGGATTTGTAGGACTTTTCTTGCAAACCAGCACATTTCCCGAAGTGGTACATATATGAACACTCAGTACATTTCACAGCCCCTTCATCCTGTACAGGCAGCTGGCATGATAAACAAATATCAGACATAGCGCGAAAGAATCAAGAAACAGACAGAAATAACAACTAGCCAGAACGTTCCCCAAGGCAACTGTTACCTAGTTCTTTTGCATAATTTTTTGACAGTGGCAGTGGTGGCAGCAGCGACAGCGTAAAGGAAGCATTGAAGTGCAAAAAGAATGCTCTGGGTTACTAACCTGCAACAGCAAAGTACAAGAATTAGACGTGGCTCCAGATGCTGCCGCCGCTGCCAAATGACCGCCGACCGGGAAACGCCCCACAATATCAAGATGCGATGCGTCGAACGGCGCTTGCGCAGATGGTATCCTTGCAATCTTGAATCCAGAAGCAGAGTACAGCCTGCCGTCCGAACTTTGTCACAGGAACACGGACGATAAGGATGGCCGCCGGAAAAAGGTAGTTCTGACGACGGCCCGGTAGGATCGTAAGCAGCACAGCTTCAGTGCGGCAACTGCAACAGCAGAGTACAAGAATTAGACGTGGCTCCAGATGCTGCCGCCGCTGCCAAATGACCGCCGACCGGGAAACGCCCCACAATATCAAGATGCGATGCGTCGAACGGCGCTTGCGCAGATGGTATCCTTGCAATCTTGAATCCAGAAGCAGAGTACAGCCTGCCGTCCGAACTTTGTCACAGGAACACGGACGATAAGGATGGCCGCCGGAAAAAGGTAGTTCTGACGACGGCCCGGTAGGATCGTAAGCAGCACAGCTTCAGTGAGGCAACTGCAACAGCAGAGTAAAAGAATTAGACGTGGCTCCAGATGCTGCCGCCGCTGCCAAATACCAGCCGCCATCCCAGCAGAGAACCGTCATGCGGCCGCGCGCTCCTCAGCCACTATTCTACCAGCCTTTCTACCAGGTGCCATCCCAGCAAAGCCCTGTCATGAAGCCATCGGTTAGCAAGGCAGACGTCTGGCTCACTCCTCGCCAATGGTCGCTGTGCTACCACTGCAGAGAACCCGGCCATTTGTACCGTGAACTCGGGCTCCTGGGTTTTTCTCGTGATTCCCCGCGTGCCCGGGTCGGTGAGAGCCTCCAAAAATCGAAGAATACCGTGCAACTTATTCGAGCGACCGTACACAGTCGTCTTGTCTCGTGGGCTTCTCGTCATCCATCCGGCGTGAGTTTGCTAATGCGCCGAGGCGCCGTTCGCCAAGCCCAGGCCGGGTAAGCTGAAGGCGGCGACCTGAAGGGGGCAGGTTGCTGATGAACAGAATCGATGTCCCGAAGACCCCCCTCCCCCCCCCCCCCATGGCGACTCAGCTCGATACTG
The DNA here is from genome assembly GCF_055883805.1 of Amblyomma maculatum. Classification (NCBI taxonomy): domain Eukaryota; kingdom Metazoa; phylum Arthropoda; class Arachnida; order Ixodida; family Ixodidae; genus Amblyomma; species Amblyomma maculatum. The sequence continues at coordinate 16,916,398 of NC_139350.1, forward strand.
TGTCTACGATGCCGCCGCCTCATCATGAACCCGAAATTTCGAATCCACCTCATGCCGATCATGTTGTTAGCGCCGACCTTCCCGTTCTCGTCGACGGACAGCCAGCGCGGCACAGCAATCGAGGCAGCGAAATTTTTCATCAAACGCATCGTCCTGAGGCACGGCGCTCCGACAGTTAAAATAACAGACGGACGCGCTGCTTTCACTGCTAAGCTACTGGAATCCGTCATGCAGCTGCGCGGCACTACCTATCGCAGGTCAACCACCTGCCATCCACAAGCTAATGACTTGACAGAAAGTCTACACAAAATTTTCGCCAACATGATGTCCATGAACGTGAATGTTGAACATCGGTCTTGGGATGACGTCTTGCCGTACGTCACGTTTGCATACAACACGGCGCAGCAGGAAACAACAGAAATGAAGCCGTTCTCCCTATTGTAAGGCCGTGAAGTTTCAGCATTGCTGGAAGCCATATTGCCCCATGATGACCGTGACCTCGAAGTTGGCGCCGAGGAGTTGACTCAACGCGCAGAAGAAGCGCGATAGCTGGTACGGTCACGCATCTGGAAGCAGCACGGCCGAGAGGCCCAGCGTTACGATCAGCGCCACCGTGTAGTTACTTTCGAACCGGGCGACAGTGCGGCTCTGGACTCCGATTCGACGTCGTGGACTATACGAGAAACTTCTGAAACAGTACTTTGGCCCATACAAAGTGCTTCGTCAGCTGTGTGACGTCGCGTACGAAGTGCTTAGAGACGGTTTTTCTACTACTCGTCGCGACAAGAAACCCGAGGCTGTTCACGTCGTGCGAATGAAGCCGTACTTTTCGCGAGAAAATTAGCATATCGCCTTACCGCATGTTTCTTGCTTTATGTTTTTTTCTGCTTTTCAAGTCATCAGTTTGACGGTTATTTTTAATTTTTATAGAGGGGGTAATGTAGTGTGTGCAACAGCATGCACTGATTTGATGAAGAAGTGGCGCCATATCGTCCGATTAGAAGAGGCTAAAGTTGTGGTGCCGGCGGTCTCTGAGTGCTCAGTACCTGCTCTCCTGTGCCTTTTAGATTAGCCCCCCACTAAATCTTCCAGTTACGAGCTGAAATGGCTACCTGACATTATGGAGCAACCGCGTTGAAAGCCAGTCTGCGCTCAGCTGAGATCATTAACTTCATAAACTTGCTTTGTTCGGTGACTGTGCATTGGTAGTTCGATTAATTTTACTACATATAAAATTAATGCATGTGACCTAATATTATCTAAGACATATCCTTTGCCTGCATCTTTCAACAACAAAATAATTTCCTCAACGTACCTATCAAATGTGGGAAATCCAAGCATTTGCCAATACGATTCAATTGTTCATGATAATTAACGGTGACTTGTAAATTGTTAGGATAAGATTTTTAACATTCCAACAGTGACACCATCGTGTCCAGTAGCTGCATACTGCATCTTTGTCCAAATTTATAGCATCTGTTACTGGAAAACCTCGGTAAAGTCTGAGCAGCTTGAGAGTCTACACAAGGGGACCTGTCTGTTTCTGAAACTGCAACACCAATCACTGAGCAAGGCACTGCTGGCCTTGCTTCGCTTTCTTTGGCGCAATCAGTGGTGCAATAATGAGTTTATAAACTGGCGAAATCTTGTTTTGTTCCATGAACCTGTGTAGAGCCTTCCGATTACATGGGCTTGAGAGATATCTGTTTTAAATTTGGATTATACTGCTTTGCTTTTTCCAATTGCTCTTTTAAACAATGCAGAGTATATATTTATATTTTACCAATTAGCTGCACTCTGGTTGCAATACAGACTCTGCCATGCAGAGGTTCTGCGACTATAAGCTATCTCGCACTCTTGTGTCGAGCAGGAAGCCAGGTTTAGATGCCTTCGGTATAGTAGCGTTTCGATACGTTGATGACTACTTAATTTTCTGGGATAAGGATGGTTTTCATAGGTTGGCGTAAGGTGTGTTAGGAAGGTTCAAAGCACAAGGTCAAGGCCTGTCTTTTACGTATGAGCTTTCCTGTTTAAAGATCAACATTTACAGTTTCTTGATTTGGACCTGTGCTTTGGAGATGATCACGTGTGTTGGGGCTACAACCCCGGGTCAGGGAAGCCTCAGCTTAGCTTTGAATCGGACCACTCGAGGATGGTAAAGGATAGGTTGGCAGTCGCGTGCATGAAGTCTTCATTACGTATATCTTGCCATTACCGTGTTGAGGATACACTCTCACAGCAAATTTCGAAGTTGTTAGCGGCAGGCTTTCCAACAGTCCATCTCGCTCGTCTGCCAGAACATGTTTTAATACGTTCGAGTAAGAGCAACACGGGGCTGGTTGATGTTGGTGGCGCAACGCGGCGAAAGAATGTGGCTGCCATACCTCAACTCCATGGGGTTTCGCAACGACTCAAGAAACTTGCGGCAAGGTACGACGTTGACGTTGTATTTACAGCGAAAAACAAGATAGGAGGCTTGTGCGCCAGAGTAATTTAGTTATTCATATACCCTCAGGGCCCGATAGGCATTAAAGAGGGGAGTTAGAAGAGGGCTCGACAATACAGCTCGTGATAGTTTTCGTTGCACAGCATCACATAGGAAAAGGTTCGCCACCTGCAGAAATAATGTGGTTTATCACATTCCGCTCATATATGGCCGGTGCTACTAGGGGCAGACAGGCAGATGTCTGAATGTGCGCCTGACGGAGCTCTCCAATCCTCTAGGAGGGAAGGGAATTCTAATCTGGCGCTACAGTTGCAATCTCGGGAGTCAAAATCGAAGGATGACCCGTCTCTTTGCACGCCAGATTTCAGTAACACGAGAGTTAGTTGAGGCATTTTACATTGCTAAAGATAAGGACAAGTGTGTGGCTAAGGCATCGGTTAGCCTTCATTGTAAGGAATTCGCTCTGTTAGAAAAATCGATAGTTAGCCCATGACTCAATTTTCTTCTTCTCCTTTTCCTGCCACTTCAACTGTTGGGTTGTGCGCGCGCATTTCAGAACGAGTCTTCGTTGTCTTCTTTACTTCAATAAATATTCAGTTGTTCGTGCAGCCTTGTCTTGTTCTCTTCTTTGCTGTGTCTCGCCTTATTGCTGGTTTAAAATAAAGGGTTTCCAATCTATGGATAAGCCCAGTCACGCATGCATGCCAGAATGAATAAAAAGGCACAAGCAAGTGTATGTAAAATACATTTATCTTCTTAAAAAAAATAAAAAAAATGTAGTTTGCGACTGTCCTCTGGAGTTACAGGGCTGGAATCATGCCAAAGAAGAGTCTATGGGTGGGTCTTCAGGCGCGATGACTTTCCGCGGTGTAAAACAGGGTTGCGTTTGCTAGACGCAAGTATTTCCTTGACCCTGCTTCACAGCCTAAGCAGCGCAGAAGGTCGCTTTTAGGTGCAATCTTGACGGCTCCGGAATCCTTCTTGACGGCAGCGCGTTTCTTGTTCAGGCATATGTTATCGATCTCTCGTAGGACAGAGCTGTCCGCGTCCAGATCGGTCGGCAGGCAGGTCACATTGGTAGACCCAAATTCGTCTTGCATCTGACGTTTTTCGAAGCGTTCCTCCTGAGAACGGGTGCATGGCGGCGAATAGGCTTGACCCAACATGGTGAAGCGCACTGCAGCGGTGGCCTCCTCCGTGACGGCAGACATTGGCGACTTCCAAGCCTTCGGTGCTTGGGCTCGTCTCTGCATCTTGCCCTTGCATTTCACCTTGTCCTTGGGTGCGTTCTCTTTGGCGGACCTCATCTTTTAGCGGTCTTCACTGCACTTGCGATGGGCCTGTGGACCAGCTTCTTCTTCTTCTCCTTCTCCGTCGGTGCATATACTGCACGCGTGCAGTGGAACAGTATGCATCGTTTTCGTCTTCAAGACAAGGATGCTCGAATTAGTTGCGAAGGAACTGTATGTTATTCTTAAACCTGCGGGTATGCGGAATTAGACTGTGGTTTTTAGGCACTGCTGAGGAGTCTCTAATTCTGTCGATTGCCTGCTTCGACGGCCGCGCTTCTATAACAGCGCCTCAAGTATAACCGAGCTGTTTAAAAGCAGCCATACAGACAGTGGTGATTTGCAGGTATTTTATAGCTGTAGCTGGTAGTGAATCTTTCTTCGACTTTGTCGGATTGTACTTTTAATTTGCACTAGTTCCATTTACTATACAAAGAACGCGCACTGACACCATCACGGCTAGAGTGCTGTAACGACGGTTGTCTCAAGTTCAGAGCTGTGAACTGTAGAGTACGTAGTCATCTGCGCCACATTGTCAAATAGAGAGAGCCTTGGAGAACGGTAGAGACCAGAGCTCCGAACATCGAATCCTATATGAAACAATAATCGGTAAGTATACTCTGCATTGGAAAGCGCACGACAACTGTTCAAAATTAACTGTAACTTATATTTTGTTATCTCGGTTTTAATCCACGCTTAAATTTATACGCTGATGTGTATTATCTTTATGATACTTTAGAGAAAATTAGTTGAAACTAACCCATAAAATTTTGCGCCTTTTTTATTTGAAACAAAGTATCGCCTAACATAGAAATCACAAACTCGCTTTTGGGGTCCTTGTGTGGTATTGTGTGGTGTTTTAAGAGACAATTGGCCATTTGTAACACTTCTAAATTATACGGGTCAAGCGGATGCAGCTAGCACAGAACCGGGTTAAGTGGAGAAATATGGGAGAGGCCCTCGCCCTGCAGTGGGTATAATCAGGCTGTTGATGATGATGATGATGATGATGATGAAATTATACGGAACATTGATGCTGGGTATTCATGGGAACCTTGCAGTTCCTAAATACCCGCATCAGAACTGTGTACACTCTTTGGAATATGTGATGTAATCGTGGGCCCAGGTAACTTCAGGATCCATCGGCAGAAAAATTACGAGAGACTTTAGCAACTAAAGTAGTGAAATGCGAAAGCCTAGTTCCGCATTGAGCAGCGTAACTGGCACTAATCAGGAATAATTATTAATATTTATTTTACTACACATGAATTATGTGTCATTAAGTAGGTAAGCAAATGATTATTAGTCATATAACGGGTAGTTAAATAATAATTACTACATAAGTAATAAGTAATAATTAGTAATTGATCATTGATTGCCATATTCCCGTACAAGCCACGCATTCGCGCATTCTGTGCTGGTGTTCTGTGACGGGTCGAGACATCTATGACATCACCCCGTCTGGGCCAATCAGAGCCGCTTCAAAATCGGGACACATTTTGTCCACGACAGCATGAGCCAATAAAAGCTTTCAGCTTAAAAACAGGCCGTATACTCACACAACGTCTTTTTATTCACGCGACGACGATAAATGCACGACATAGTTCGAACGCTTACACACTCATGCACGCTACGTATCTCTTTCTCTACTAAATGTATCTACGCAAACAAAGGCCGGATAACAAAACTAGTGTAGGTCCAGGGGCGCGGGGCTGGGCGGCGACAATCATGCACACATAGAGTACTGCCTGGTCACCAGGGCAGGCATCCGCAGGCTCCAATCTAGCAGGCGGGAACGTCACGACTCTTGGAAAGCTGGCATCAGCAGGCAGGTGTTTAGAGGTCATGGATAAGGAATCGTCGGGTTACAGCTTAAGGCGCAATGCTGCAGTGCGGCAGACAGGCCTTGAACCTTGGCGCGCGAGAGGTGCTGGCTACCTATAAGCTTTAGGAAACGCCGAGCGCCCATTTGGACATGTCGCAGCCCAGAATCTCATTGCCACGACTGCTTGTCACCGCGCTCCCACGTTCACTTGTCTTCGAGCACCGACTCCCCACCATGAAGACAGCTCTCTTTATGAGCTCGTGGTTAACGTCAACTGAAATGCCCCGCACGCGGCCACACTTTGTTAGCGCCGGGAACCACGCGCTGACAATGCACCTCCTCACAGTATATCCGTAAAAACCATTCATTCAGCTCTAAATATAGCCACAGCATATGAGACGGGACATTTGGGTACAGAAATACTGAACTTACCCCAATAAACCATATTTAAGCATTAATGAAAAACAATTGGAAAATCGCTGTCACACATAGCGGCCCTGAGATAGCAATATAGCCCAAAATTAAACAACAAAGTAGTAACTAGAATATGTATCTAAGGAAGAATGGCTAACTTGTAGAAAATACTTTAAGATTTACGCATTATTTGAAGATTAAAAGCAGGAAGGAAATTTTGAGCTTGATATCTCATGCTACCACCCCGTTAGTGTAGTTGCTTCGTGAACAGTTACTCGAGGTGAAAATTCTGAATAGTTAAAATGAGCAAGCCGTCATGCCGAGATATCAAAAGTATGTAGCTTAGCATAGAGAAAGCGGTAGTCGGGCCTTCTGACATGCAGCAGAGAAAAATATTTTTACTAAGTAGAAATCAAGACACTCACCACCGGCCCGGTTCGAAGGAGCTGCCAATATAGGGCATCCGTGCCACCGTGGAGCCACTTGTTCCTCATAGAGGTCAGTACTTTGCATGGGGTTGGAGGGTCCAGTATACCTACACCTATGAGTTAAATGTGAATTATAGATTATACTGTGAATGAAAGAATACCCCCAGCTCAATTTGAACACAAAGCAGAATATGGTTATGTCGGTATTTATTTCCTTACTTTGCAGTCTTTTATGTGGTTTGTTTTATCGATTCCTATCTCGTCTTAACACAACTGCGCCATATTTTCTAAATGGGCATACTAATTTTCGTACGCAGCGTCCCTCTCAATTGTGGCTCCTACGTGACATGAAAAACCTAACAATCGGTAATGCATGTCGTCGCAAAAAAATATTGGGGGAGACCTAATTTCCACCCCCAAGTTATGGTGATGATTGGCTTCTGCCAAGTCAGCTATGTAGACAAAATGCTATGTGGTCTGCTGATGTCACGTAACACGAAAAAAAGTCAGGGCACGGCCATGCCACCTACCAACTACCAACTGCCACAGCAACAACTGTGAGTTTCAACTTAAACCTTCGACAATGCCGACACCAGACTTTAACGTGATACCGTTAAAGGCCGCTTTCCCAGAGACGCCAGCTTCGCCGCTCGGCACTGGCTTTGTGAGCGATCAGTCACGAGCATGGGATAGCCGTCGGTAGATTGGAGCTGACATGGCCGAGCATTAATTAGACTTAGGTTTGCCCCACATATCGGATGACAGAAGCTTCCAACACGGGCTGCTTCCTTAATTTAGGAGGGCAATATCAGAATCAGCCTGCCAGGATCCTCGCATTTACGTTACCCCTAGGCTACCCAGGCACGGTCATACAGCTTGGATAAAGCGAAGTGCTTCATGTGGCACGGTAGCCTACGCTCTCGCGTCATACCCTTACAGGCGGAGCTTGCGTGTTCTCCATCGCTTTCTCTGGGCAAGACTACTTCGAGCAAATCGCGTTAATATTTGCGTATTTATTCAGGAGTGCTATAGGTCGAGCCTCGACAGACCGCGTAACGCGCCGGTTTATCTATACCTCACCGAAACATTGACACGACGTGTTACCTTTATTAACGTTTATAAACGACTGCCGCTTAGCTCCCAGTTTGCGGCTCGTGATAAGGTGTAGTAATGACGGCCGTATAGTTGACGTGGTGCGGCGCGTGGTATATTATCATCATCATCAGCCTGACTATACCCACTGCAGGGCGAAGGCCTCTCCCATATTCCTCCAATTAACCCGGTCCTGTGCTAGCTGCATCCACGTGAATCCTGCGAACTTCTTAACTTTATCTTCCGACCTAACTTTCTGCCGCCCCCTGCTACGTTTTCCTTCCCTTGGAATCCACTATAGTATAATGGTACATAGGCATGGTGGATATGGTTCGGAAATGGCTGCCGTGTTTTCGACGGGGTGAGGCTCGCGGTGTGGTGCAGACGGTGACAAGGCTTACCGAACGAAGTTCGTTCCTCACTGCTTCTGTGACGGCCTAGGTGAGTGAGCCATCGTAGCCGTAATTCGCTGCAGCTTCTCGAGAACATTTCTCTCAAATGAGCTCTCGAGGAGTGGTCCTATTGATTGCAATCACCGCCGCCGCAGTCGTCACAGCACCGATGACGGTTCTGTTGTACTGGCGGCACAGTTTTTGGAGAGCTCACTTTATAGCTGCAGCGTCTTTGACGAATTCACTCAGGGTTTTAGGTACGTTGTGCACCAAGCTGGCAAACACATGCTCTTTGACACCATGCAAGAGATGCCGTAGCTTCCTTACATGGCTCACACATATCAGTATCAGCACTGCGGCGAAACATGACCGCCATGTCTTCGGAAAACTTATCTACGCTTTCATTCAGCTGCTGGACGCGCACTTCAAGCAGGCGCACCACAGTGTCTCGTCGATCAGTACTCGCAAATGTTGTGTCTACTAGCGGTCGGCGGAAGTCATTGCATGCGTATAAGCTGGCATCGTAGTTTTGAAACCAAGTCCTAGCACAATCCTGAACCGCAAAACAAATGTTTGAAAGATTCAGGTCCGCGCTCTACTGATCGAACTTTGGCACCGGTTCAAACTTGTCTCGCTGTCTTTAACATCTTCAAACGCGTCTCGGCGGAAGCACTCTGGCACGTTGGTGTTATGAAGTGCCACCAGTGTAGGGGTTGACACGTGCAACGGCTTGGGAGAACTGGCGAACTTCGACGTTTGAACAGTCGCCCGGCAGATGGTTGTACTTCGGGGCTAGGCATAGAAAGCGGCGGCTAGCGCGATGGACAGGCGTATCGATATCCGAGATCCGCTGTGGACCGCCGGAAGGAGTCTACGCATATCTAGCATGCTACAATAGTGTCTCACCTCACTACTATCCCAAGGAGCGCCTAAAGACAAAACGGTTTGATGGACAACCGGAACGAGATCTGCATTTAAGCTTTCTTTATTTCCAGCCTCGCGCTGGTCGGCCCAGTTGTCATCTTTGCCGTCTTTTCATATATGGTAGTATAAATTAGAATCTTGAATTATGCACCGCGACAGAATCATTGCTGCGTCACATTGCCTGGATTTATAATATTGGCATTGAAATTACATGATTAACGCTGATAGCGGGTGGTATTCTCCTAGGAATTCCACCCATGCCCGGACAACAGTCGTCCACCTGCAGCGCACGGAAACCGGACGTCGGAGTCCCGCGCCCCTGGACCCACAGTAGGACAGATCTGTTAACCGGCCTTTGTTTGCATAGATACATATAGTAGAGAAATAAGGACGTAGCGTGCATGAGTGTGTAAGCGTTCGAATTATGTCGTGTATTTATCCACGTCGCGTGAATAAAAAGACGTTGTGTTAGTATACGGCCTGGTTTTAAGCCGAAAGCCTTTATTGGCTCATGCTGTCGTGGACAAAATGTGTCCCGGTTTTGAAGCGGCTCTGATTGGCCCAGACGGGGTGATGTCATAGATGTCTTGACCCGTCACAGAGCACCACCACAGAATGCGCGAATACGTGCCTTGTATGGGAATATGGCAATCAATTATCAATTACTAATTATTACTTATGCAGTAATTATTATTTAACTACCCGATATATGACTAATTAATCACTTGCTCACCTACTAATGACACATAATTCATGTGTAGTAAAAAATATTATTAATTATTCCTGATTAGTGCCAGTTGCGCTGCTCAATGCGGAACTAGGCTTTCGCCTTTCACTTTAGTTGCTAAAGTCCCTCGTACTTTTTTGCCCATGGATCCTGAAGCTACCTGGGCCCACGATTACATCACATGTCCCAAAGAGTGTACACAGTTCTGATGCGGGTATTTAAGAACTGCAAGGTTCCCATGAATACCCAGCATCAATGTTCCGTATAATTTAGAAGTTTTACAAATGGCGAATTGTCTCTTAAAACACCACGCAATACCACACAAGCACTCCAACAGCGAGTTTGTGATTTCTATGTTAGGCGATACTTTCTATTTCAAACAAAAAAGGCGCAAAATTTTCTGGGTTAGTTTCAACTAATTTTCTCTAAAGCATCATAAAGATAATACGCATCAGCGTATAAATTTAAGCCTGGATTAAAGCCGAGATAAAAAAATATAGGTTACAGTTGATTTTGAACTGCTGTGCGCTTTCCAAAGCAGAGTATACTTACCGATTATTGTTCCATATAGGATACGACGTTCGGAACTCTCGTCTTTACCGTTCTCCGAGGCTCTCTCTGTTGGAGAATGCGGCGCAGATGACTACGTACTCCACAGTTCACAGCTCTGAACTTGAGACAACCGTCGTTATAGCACTCTAGCCGTGATGGTGTCAGTGCGCGTTCTTTGTATAGTGAATGGAACTAGTGCAAATTAAAAGTACAATCCGACAACGCCGAAGAAAGCTTCACTACCAGCTACAGCTCTAAAATACCTGCAAATCTCCACTGTCTGTATGGCTGCGTTTAAACAGCTCGGTTATACTTGAGGCGCTGTTAGAGAAGCGCGGCCGTCGAGGCAGCCAGTCGACAGAATTAGATACTCCTCAGCAGTACCTAAAAACAAAGGACTCATTCCGCATACCCGCAGGTTTAATAATAACATACAGTTCCTTCGCAACTAATTGGAGCATCCTTGTCTTGAAGACGGAAACGATGCATACTGTTCCTCTGCACGCGTGCAGTATATGCACCGACGGAGAAGGAGAAGAAGAAGAAGCTGGTCCACGGGCCCATCGCAAGTGCAGTGAAGACCGCTAAAAGATGAGGTCCGCCAAAGTGAACGTACCCAAGGACAAGGTGCAACGCAAAGGCAAGATACAGAGACGACAACAAGCACCGAAGGCTTGGAAGCCGCCAAAGTCTGCCGTCACGGAGAAGGCCACCGCTGCAGTGCGCTTAACCATGATGGGTCAAGCCTATTCGCCGCCATGCACCCGTTCTCAGAAGGAACGCTTCGAAAAACGTCAGATGCAAGACGAATTTGGGTCTACCAATGTGACCTGCCTGCCGACCGATCTGGACGCGCACAGCTGTGTCCTACGAGAGATCGATAACATATGCCTGAACAAGAAACCGGCTGCCGCCAAGAAGGATTCCGGAGCCGTCAAGATAGCACCTAAAAGCGACCTTCTGCGCTGCTTAGGCTGTGAAGCAGGGTCAAGGAAATACCGGCGTCTAGCAAACGAAACCCTGCATTACACCGCGGAAATTCATCGGGCCTGAAGAACCACCCATAGACTCTTCTTCGGCACGATGCCACAGCTGAGACTCCAGAGGACAGTCGCAAACTGCATTTTTTTATTTTTTTAAGAAGATAAATGTATTTTACATACACTTGCTTGTGCCTTTTTATTCATTCTGGCATGCATGCGTGACTGGGCTTATCCATAAATTGGAAACTCTTTATTTTAAACCAGCCATAAGACGAGACACAGCAAAGAAGAGAACAAGACAAGGCTGGACTAACAACTGAATATTTATTGAAGTAAAGATGACAACGAAGACTCGTTCTGAAATGCGCGTGCACAACCCAACCGTTGAAGTGGCAGGAAAAGGAGAAGAAGAAGACAATTGAGTCATTAGCTAACTATAGATTTTTCTAACAGAGCGAATTCCTTACAATAAAGGCTAACTGATGCCTTAGCCACACACTTGTACTTAGCTTTAGCAATGTAAAATGCCTCAACTAACTCTCGTGTTACTGAAATCTGGCGTGCAAAGAGACGGGTCATCCTTCGATATTGACTCCCGAGATTGCGCATGTAGCGCCTGATTAGAATTTTCTTCCCTCCTAGAGAATTAGAGTGCTCCGTCAGGCGCACATTCAGACATCTGCCTGTCTGCCCATAGTAGCACCGGCCATAATTGAGCGGAATGTGATAAACCACATTATTTCTGCAGGTGGTGAACCTTTTCCTATGTGATGCTGTGCAACGAAAACTATCACGAGCTGTATTGTCGAGCCCTCATTCTAACTCCCCTCTTTAATGCCTTCGGTCCCTGAGGGTATATGAATAACTAAATTACTCTGGCGCACAAGCCTCCTATCTTGTTTTTCGCTGTAAATACAACGTCAACGTCTTACCTTACCGCAAGTTTCTTGCATCGGTGCGAAACCCCATGGAGTTGAGTTATGGCAGCCACATTCTTTCGCCGCGTTGCACCACCAACATCAACCAGCCCCGTGTTGCTCTTCCCGGAACGTGTTAAAACATGTTCTGACTGACGAGCGAAATGGACAGTTGGAAAGCCTGCCGCTAACAACTTCGAAATTTGCTGTGAGAGTGCATCCTCAACACGGTAATGGCAAGATATACGTAATGCAGACTTCATGCACGCCACTGCCAACCCATCCTTTACCAACCTCGAGTGGTCCGATTCAAAGCTAAGCAGAGGCTTCCCTGACCCGGGGCTGTAGCCCCAAAGCACGTGATCGTCTCCAAAGCACAGGTCCAAATGAAGAAATTGTAAATGTCGATCTTTAAACAGGAAAGCTCATACGTAAAAGACAGGCCTTGACCTTGTTCTTTGAACATTCCTAACACATCTTGCGCACACCTATAAAAACCATCCTTTCCAAGAAAATTAAGTTGTCATCAACGTATCGAAACGCTACTATACCGAAGCCATTTAAACCTGGCTTCCTGCTCGACAAAAGAGCGCGAGAAAGCTTGTAGTCGCAGAAGCTCTGCATGGCAGAGTCTGTATTGCAACCAGAGTGCAGCTAATTGGCAAAATATAAATATATTCTCGGCATTGTTTAAAAGAGCAATTGCAAAACCAAAGCAGTATAATCCAGATAGATGGATTTATTGAAAGGAAAAGGCAGAGAGGTTGGCCCCAATAATTAAAATCTGGCCTGCTACTCTGCACTGGGGAAGGGGAAGGAGAGAAGAAAGAAGGTCATGATGGGTGACGATGTGGGAGAAGGCATATGAAATATATATACAGACACAGCAGCTTGCTTTACAAACGTGAATCAAGTCCGCTGGCGCTCAAATAACGGCAAAGAGCGCGCACTGCCTGGACGCCCTTCCCCTTGTCCTGCCAAGCGCCCAGCAGCAGTTCCTCCGACAGAGGCCTCTTGTCTAAACGCTTCAAGGAAGCAGCTAGCACATTTCTTTCGTTCGCATACTCTGGGCACACCAATAATGATCTTGTTTTGTTCCATGAACCTCTGTAGAGCATCCCGATTACAAGGGCTTGGGAGATGTCTGTTTAAATTTGGATTATACTTTAGCCACATGATAAAGTATAATCCAAATTTAAACAGACATCTCTCAAGCCCTTGTAATCGGGATGCTCTACAGAGGTTCATCGAACAAAACAAGATTTCGCCAGTTTATAACCTCATAATTGCACCACTGATTGCGCATTAGAAAGCGAAGCAAGGCCAGCAGTGCAGTGCTCAGTGATTGGTGTTGCAGTTTCAGAAACAGACAGGTCCCTTTGTGTACACTCTCAAGCTGCTCAGACTTTACCGAGGTGTTCAAGTAACAGATGCTATCAATTTGGACAAAGATGCAGTATGCAGCTACAGGACATGATGGTGTCACTGTTGGAATGATAAAAATCTTATCCCAACAATGTACAAGTGACCGTTAATTATCGTGAAGAATTGAATCGTATTGGTAAATGCTTTTATTTCACACGTTTGATAGGTTGAGGAAATTATTATGTTGTTGAAAGATGCAGACAAAGGATATGTCTTAGATAATATTAGGCCACATGCATTAAGTTTAAATTTAGTAAAATTAATCGAACGAGTAATGCACAGCCGTCTAACAAAGCATGTTTATGAAGTTAATGGTCTCAGCTCAGCGCAGACTGGCTTTCAACGCGATTGCTCCATATTTTCACGTAGCCGTTTCCGCTCGTAACTGGAATATTATATGGGGGGTTAATCCAGAAGGCACAGGAAAGCAGGTCCAGAGCACTCAGAGACGGCCGGCACCACAAATTCAGCCTCTTCTAATCGGACGATATGGCACACTTCTTCAAGGCAGTGCATGCTGTTGCACACGCTACATTACCCCTCTCTCTAAAAATATAAAAAATAAACGTCAAACTGATGAATTCAAAAGCAGAAAAAACATAAAGCAAGAAACATGCGGTAAGGCGATATGTTAATTTTCTCGCGAAAAGTACGGCTTCATGCGCGCGACGTGAACAACCTGGGATTTCTGGTCGCGACGAATAGTACAAAAACCGTCTGGAAGCCCTTCGTGCGTGACGTCACACAGCTGACGGAGCACTTTGTATGGGCCAAACTACTGTTTCAGAAGTTTCTCACATAGTCCACGACGTCGAATCGGAGTCCAGAGCCATCTGTCACGCGGTTCGAAAGTCACTACACGGTGGCGCTGATCGTAACGCTCGGCATCTCGGCCGTGCTGCTTCCAGATGCTTGCCCGTGCCAGCTATCGCGCTTCTTCTGCGCGTTGAGTCAACTCCTCGACGCCAACTTCGAGGTCCCGGCCGTCATGGGGCAACACGGCTTCCAACAATGTTGAAACTTCACGGCCATACAATAGGGAGAACGGCATCATTTCTGTTGTTTCCTGCTGCGCCGTGTTGTATGCAAACGTGACGTACGGCAAGACGTCATCCCAAGACCGATGTTCAACATTCACGTTCATGGACATCATGTCGGCAAGAATTTTGTTTAGACGTTGTGGATGGCAGGCGGTTGACCTCCGATAGGTAGTGCCGCTCAGCACCCTGACGGATTTCAGTTGCTTGGCAGTGAAAGCAGTGCCTCCGACAGTTATAATACCTGACGGAGGCACTGGTTTCACTGCCAAGCTACTGGAATCCGTCATGCAGCTGAGCGGCACTACCTATCGCAGCTCAACCACCTGCCATCCGCAAGCTAATGGCTTGACAGAACGTCTAAACAAAATTCTCGCCGACATGATCTCCATGAACGTGAATGTTGAACATCGGTCTTGGGATGACGTCTAGCCGTACGTCACGTTTGCATACAACACGGCGCAGCAGGAAACAACAGAAATGACGCCGTTTGCCCTATTGTATGGCCGTGAAGTTTCAACATTGCTGGAAGCCATGTTGCCCTATGACGGCCGTCTGAGGCAACATGGAGGCAACTGTCGGAGCGCCGTGCCTCAGGACGATGCGTTTGATGAAAAATTTCGCTGCCTCGATTGCTCTGCCGCGCTGGAGGGCCTTTGTTTTAGCATAACACATGAAATAATTTGTATCGAAAATTATCCACCTGTGTCCTGAATCAGAATTTGGAAAAGGACCCAAGAGATCCATGCCAACTTGTTCAAATGGGTATCTTGGCATTTGAACAGGATTCAGTAAACCGGCTGGTTTCACAGGTGGTGTTTTCTGTCGCTGGCAATCATGGCATATTTGCATGTAATGTCGTAGCGGGGCCGCAAGGTTTGGGCAGTAATAAGTCTTCTTAATGCGGGCCAGAGTTCGAGTATACCCCATATGATCCGTGGTAGGCTCGTCATGACATGCCTGCAAGACTTCTTCTCGAAGAGACTGGTACGACGGCGGGATAATCACTTCCCGTCGGAGCGAAGTTGATCTTGTATAAAACATTGTTCCGAAAGCAAAACGATGACTGCGCTCTGGCGAAGAGACTGGGAACTTTGGCAGTACGCGCTTCCAGAAAATAGATAAGTGGTGCGGGAGCCGGGTCGTAACGCTGCTGCTGCGAAACAGTGAGCGCGTCGACGGCTGCGATAAGTGGAAGTTCTGGTTCTTCGTCTTCACGCGCAGCCTCGACAGGTGAACGGGTCAAGCAGTCGGCGTCGTTGTGCTGACGTCCAGACATATACACAATAGTCATGTCGAACTCCTGTAGCCGTAAACTTCATCTTGCAAGGCGTCCGGAGGGATCTCGCAATTTCATTAATCAGCGCAGAGTGGTGGTCCAGTTCAGTTCAGTTTATTACCTTAAGGACCCCCGTGGGGGTATTACATAAGGGGTGGATTATACAAAAAATAAGTACAATGGTTGCCATGTGGGTTCAACATACAATATGATCTGTTAGTGCTTTGGAAAAGTTGGATGGGCAGGTGATAGCGGCGATGCTGTGGGAAAGGCCGTTCCAATCTAATGCTGCTCGGGGGAAGAAGGAGGCAGCGAACGTAGTCGTATGGGTCCGAGGCCGGGCAACTTGAAGAATGTGACCAGTGCGATGCGATATGCGAGCTGGTGATGTGATATAGCCTGCGTAACCGTGGGTGCTGTAAAAGAACTCATGAAACAGGTTTAGGCTGGCAATGCGGCGACGGATAACAAGGGTTGATAAGGCGGATTCTGCTTTTAAAGACGACACGCTGACTTGGTATGAATAGGTATTGTGGATGAATCTAGTGGCACGGTTCTGGACGGATTCGAGGGCATTAATGAGGTATATTTAATGTGGATTCCATATGGGGGACCCATATTCTAGTTTCGGTCTGATTAGCGATTGGTAAGCCAGGAGTTTAACTTGTTGGGGAGCGTGACGTAAGTGGCGTTTCAAAAACCCTAGTGTTTTATTCGCGGATGATATTACATTAGAAATATGTGTGCACCAAGATAAATCATGAGATAGCGTGACTCCTAAGTACTTAAATGAGTTAACTGCTTCTATTGGGATTTGGGCTATATTGAACGGAAAAATAAATGGTTTAGTGCGACGGATGAAGGATACAATCTTGCATTTCTGAGGGTTAAGTGTCATCATCCACAGGTCGCTCCATTTCTGAACGTTAGTTAGGTCAGTCTGGAGGGCTTCTTGGTGGGAAGAGTTATTAATAGTACGATAAATGACGCAGTCATCTGCGAACATACGAATGTGACATGATACGTGAAGGCGCAAGTCATTAATGTATATTAAGAATATTAACGGTCCGAGCACTGATCCTTGGGGGACGCCTGAGGTTACTGGAATGTAATCAGAAAATTCGTTATTAACTATGACTAATTGGGTTCGATTTGTCAAAAATGCCTTAATCCAGTTTAGAATGCTAGGGTGAATATTTAGGTAAGAGAGCTTAAATAGTAATCTCTGGTGTGGTACTTTGTCAAAGGCTTTTGCGCAATCTAAAAAAATAGCATCAATCTGTTGGTTGCAGTCAAGGTTGGCATGTAAGTCATGAACAAATGTAGCCAGTTGTGTCTAACAGGAAAGGTTTTTACGGAAGCCATGTTGTGATGAATGAAAGAAATTGTTGGAATCGAGAAAGTTCATGACTTGAGAATAAATTACATGCTCCATGATTTTACAAGGAATGCTTGTTAGGGAAATGGGTCGATAATTTAAGGGCGAGTTTTTGTTACCGGACTTGAAGATTGGGACGACCTTTTCCACTTTCCAGTCATGCGGTATTTTACCTGAAGAGAGAGACTGAGAGTACAATAGTGATAAGTAGGCCGCGGAAATGTGCTTAGTATTTTTCAGAAATTTCGAGTTAATTTCATCGATCCCGGCTGATGACGTTAGCTTGATGTTTTCGATACGAGATGATATACCATCTGCGAAGAAAGAAACTGGATCCATGGTTGACGCTGTGAAGGAGCTTATGAAGGCGTTAGCAGGTAAATCACACTCTTTCGCAAAAACAGTTGAAAAGGCTCTATTGAAAATGTCAGCACATTCACAATCGCTGATGGTTTGACCCATATCGTTAGCAAGAACAATTGTACGTGTATCCTTCGGGTTTACTACGTGCCAGAATATTTTGGGGTTGTGTATTAGCATTTTTGGCAAGTCAGAGTGGATAAAGGTGTGTTTTGCGTTGCGGATAGCAGCAAGGTAATCAGCTTCGGCAGTGTAGTACTTTGCCTATGATGCTTGGCTTGGGTTCCACTTTGCTGCCCGATAGTGACGCTTTTTCTTGTTTTCCAGGCGTTTCAGGGCCGTAGTAAACCACGGTTTTTGCTGGTTAGCACGGAAACTAGCTACCGGAATGTACTTGTTTGTTAGTTCGTGAACTTTATCCCTGAAAATCGTCCAATTTTCGTTAAGAGACTTTGTGTGGAAATCGGTTTCATAAGTTGTAAAAAAAGCAGTCAGTTCTTCATTTATTGCTTAAAAATCACCTCTTTCATAAAGACGAATTTTTTTCCTGGAAACTTGACGAAGCATGGGTGTAAAACTGAAGGTAGCATGAATGACTTTATGAACACTTATTTCCCTTAGGTATGCAATACTTGTTGCGCTATCAGGGCTGTTGGTTAATATCAGATCTAGAGTGTTGGCGGAATTCTGCGCAATGCGCGTTGGCTGTAATATTAGCTGGGTAAGGTTGAAGTTAAGACAGACCTCGACAAAATTTTTTGCTTCTGAAGAATTTGTCATGGAGGTGTAGTTACGCCAGTCAATAGTGGGAAAATCGAAATCACCAGTAGGAAAAGTCCGGATCATTTTGCGGTGGCCTGTAACAGACTCCTACCAGCACAGTTCGGGGGGAAGCGTGGCAGAGCAGCCATAGCAGTTCTAAGTTAGAATCTACATTGATTAAGGATGCTGAAAACTGCTGATGTACGGCTATGAGCACGCCACCGCCACGGGCTATTTCCCGGTCTTTACGGTAAACTTTAAAGTTGGGCAGCGGAGCTAAAATTTCGGTATCACTGATATTGTCTGTTAACCACGTTTCTGTAAGAATGAGAAGGGTGCTGTTGGTTGATAAGACAAGACTAGATACGATTTCCCGTTTCGGTAAAAAGCTTCGTATGTTAGTAAATACTGCAGATAAGGTAAGATTAGTTCGGGGGGTGTGTTGTCGTGGAGTTGCTTTAGAGCGAGCAGAGTGTGATTGCTATGGCACTTCTTTTACCGTTTCCGTCAAGTCGTCGAATATATACTGCTTGGGGCCTATGTACAGTGTTTTAAAGCGCAGTGCGTACTTATCAGATGTTTCTTTCGCGAAAAGTAGTAAATGTTTGCGTGCCTTACGGACAGAATCTGAAAAGTCTTCTCCTATGCTGTAGTCGGTGTCTTTTAGTTTCCGGGCGTTTTTTTGGATGGATTCTTTTGTCTTATGGAAAGTGAATTTAACGATAATGGGTCGACATCGTTCACTTGAGTGACGGCCAAGACGATGTGCTCTTTCTATTTCCTTTGGGTCTATGGTGATGCCCCAAATTTTCACTGCAAAGGCGGGTGACCAGTTCTTCAGACTCAGAGGACGTTTCCTTTGAGCTAGTATCAGGTAAGCCATAAAATAGCAGGTTGTTACGGCGCGACCGGTTTTCGGCATCGTCTACTCTGGATTCGAGGTTACTGATTTGGCTCGCCGACGTGGCGGCATCAGTCTTAATGGATTCAACTTCTGTTTTAAGTGATGCGAGGTCCTGATAGTGGGTTTCTAATTCGGTAATGCGCTTACATAATTCGGTGATCGATTTGTCTGTCGCTACTAACCTGCTGCTGAGGTCTTTTACTTCGCTTATTAACGTGCTTTGGCCCGATGTTAGTTTCTGTAGTTCTGCAAGTATGGCGGCAGTGTCAGGACCAGGGTTAGTTTCTATGTCACCGGATTGCATAAGCAACACATGGACAACAGCAAAGCATTCAACAACAATACAAGTACAACACTGCGGGCTCGGCAGCTGAATTAAGAAGTAGTTGCTCGATTTATTTGCAAAAAGAGAGTATGATTTTCTAACCTGCATGGCGGAAACAAGAGGGCTACTCGTCCGCGCAGTGGCACAGCTGCCGAGCCCACAAGGCGCCGCGGTCCACGGGCGATCTTTTATAGGTGGCGAAAAACATGATGTCTGCTGCGATTGTATTTCCCACGACGAACGGATGGTCCCAGAGCCAGGTGGTGGCGAAATCCAGGTAAACGTGACGTCAGCCGCTGTTACGGAATTGGTATCAGCTTCATGACTGCCGTAGTGATGACAATAACGTGGCCTCACGTCAACGCAGGCAGCAGCCAGAACAGGCAACAGCACATGTGTGAACACAGGAAGGAGCACCTGCATGGCGAAGACAAGAGGGTTACTTGTCCGCGCAGTGGCACAGCTGCCGAGCTCACAAGGCGCCGCGATCCACGGGCGATCTTTTATAGGTGGCGAAAAACATGATGGCTGCGGCGATTGTATTTCCCACGAGGAACGGACGGTCCCGGAGCCAGGTGGTGGCGAAATCCAGGTAAACGTGACGTCAGCCGCTGTTACGGAATTGGTAGCAGCTTCATGACTGCCGTAGTGATGACGATAACGTGGCCGCACGTCAACGCAGGCAGCAGCCAGAACAGGCAACAGCACATGTGTGAACACAGGAAGGAGCACCTGCATGGCGAAGACAAGAGGGTTACTTGTCCGCGCAGTGGCACAGCTGCCGAGTCCAGAAGGCGCCGCGGTCCACGGGCGATCTTTTATAGGTGGCGAAAAACATGATGGCTGCGGCGATTGTATTTCCCACGAGGAACGGACGGTCCCAGAGCCAGGTGGTGGCGAAATCCAGGTAAACGTGACGTCAGCCGCTGTTACGGAATTGGTACCAGCTTCATGACTGCCGTAGTGATGACGATAACGTGGCCGCACGTCAACGCAGGCAGCAGCCAGAACAGGCAACAGCACATGTGTGAACACAGGAAGGAGCACCTGCATGGCGAAGACAAGAGGGTTACTTGTCCGCGCAGTGGCACAGCTGCCGAGCTCACAAGGCGCCGCGATCCACGGGCGATCTTTTATAGGTGGCGAAAAACATGATGGCTGCGGCGATTGTATTTCCCACGAGGAACGGACGGTCCCAGAGCCAGGTGGTGGCGAAATCCAGGTAAACGTGACGTCAGCCGCTGTTACGGAATTGGTACCAGCTTCATGACTGCCGTAGTGATGACGATAACGTGGCCGCACGTCAACGCAGGTAGCAGCCAGAACAGGCAACAGCACATGTGTGAACACAGGAAGGAGCACCTGCATGGCGAAGACAAGAGGGTTACTCGTCCGCGCAGTGGCACAGCTGCCGAGCCCACGCCTGCACTCTCGGGTCACTCACGACCCGAGAGTGCAGGCCTTAAATACAGCGTCGAAATTTTATCACCACGCATACAACATCCAAACAATCTTTTTCGTTGGTGGAATAGTTCGATTCGGCATGGGGCAAAGTCCGACTGGCGTATGCGATAACTCGCTCGGCATCGTCTTGCAAATGGACAAGTACAGCACCGAGACCCACGTTACTAGCATCTGTGTAGACCAGAGTCTCGGCACTCGCATCGAAATGAGCAAGCACAGGTGTTGTCTGCAAGTGCTGTCATAACTCGTCTAATGTCTTTTCTTTTTCGCCTGTCCAGGTGAAGGTGACATCATCGCGGTTGAGACGTGTCAATGCGCGAAACGTTTTCAATATACCTACGGTAATAGACGCAGAGGCCCAAGAAACGGCCAACTGTATTTTATCACACGGAGTAGTTATTGTGATGACGGCTGATGTTTTAGCGGGATCTGTCGAACACCTCGATGACTGACGACGTGGCCCAAGAACAGGAGCTCTTCCTAACCAAAGTGACACTTTAGGAGTTTTAACCTGAGGCCGGCAGATCTGATAGACTGCAGCACAGCAGAGAGACGTTGGAAGTGTTCCTCAAACGATGGTGTAAACACAACAACGTCGTCCAGGTAGACTAGACACTACTGCCATTTAAGACCAGAAACCACTGCGTCCATAATTCGCTTAAATATCGCTGGAGTGGAGCACAATCCGAAAGCTAGGACCTTGAAATAATAAAGTCCATCGGGCGCGACAAACGCCGTTTTCTCGCGATCATGTTCATCGACTTCGATCTGCTAGTAACCGCTCTTAAGACCAAGCGATGAAAAATTGCGCGCCTGGCGCAGCCGGTCTAATGAGTCATCAATGTGTGGTAGCGGGTAGACGTCTTTTTTGTGACCTGATTGAGCTTACGGTAATCCACACAAATCTTTAAATGTTCGTCTTTCTTCTTAACGAGAACAACAGGTGAAGCCCAGGGACTCCTCAATGGCTGTTTGACACCGTCATTTAACTCTCGGTAGGGGTGCTGTCGGACTGGTCGGGTACAGTTTTCTGGTATTATGCGATGTTTGGTTAGGGGCGTCTGTTTAACCGCTGGAGGCGGACGAGAAGCAGTCTTGAAACTGAAGGAGTAGCTCGACGAGTCTGTTCTTTGCCGACGATAGACCGGGATTCACATCAAGCATGAAGTTGGGCTTTTGGCTGGCAGATGTGTTGGTCTCAAGAACAAAGCAGTCTTGAGCTGCTTCTGCGGCACCTCAAAGTAGGTTACCATGGTGCCTTTAGCGATGCGTTGGCACTGGCTCCCGAAGTTTGTAATCAGTACGTGCGGTAGACCGTTGGTCAGATGAACTATACCGCGTGGAACACAGAGGCAATGATGTAATCGAAGCGATGTGTTCTGTTCGGCAACGCCGGCAGAACAATACTGCTCATCGCACCTGACTGTGACGAGAGCAGACGAACGTGGCGGCATGGATACATCCGCGTCAACGATGGGTAAAGGTGCGTGGCGTCGTTCGGAGTCAGCGGTCGTCGTTTCAGGCATCGAAAACGTTACAGTACGGCGAGGAACAATACTAATGGTACCATGTTTACGTAAAAAGTCCATGCCAATTATGAGGTACTTTCAGCATTGCGGTAGGATAACCAAACGAATACAAAGGTTGAATCGGCGATGATTACTCGGGCAGTGCACCGTCCGATCGGTGTCATAAGGTGACCGCCAGCAGTACGAACGTGCGGCCCCAGCCATTCAGTTTTCACCTTTAGAGGCTATCCGCGAAATTCTTGCTTATTATCGAGACGTCTGCTCCTTTGTCTAATAAAGCAGTCACTGGGTGTCCATCGACGAGAACTGGAAGGTCGGCGCTAACAACGTGATCGGCATGAGGTTGATTCGAAGTTTCGGGTTCATGCTGTGGCGGCGGCATCGTAGATACAGCATCGGGCTGAGTCGCCATGGGGGGGGGGGGTCTTCGGGACATCGATTCCGTTCATCAGCAACCTGCCCCCCTGAGGTCGCCGCATTCAGTTTCCCCGGCGTGGGCTTGGCGACCGGCGCCTCGGCGCATTAGCGAACTCACGGCGGCTGGGTGACGAGTAGCCCACGGGACAAGACGACTGTGTACGGTCGCTCGAAGAGGTTGCACGGTATTCTTCGATTTTTGGAGGGCGCTCACCAACCCGGGGACGCGGGGAATCACGAGAAAACCCAGCAGCCCGAGTTCACGGTACAAATGGCCGGGTTCTCCGCAGTGGTAGCACTGCGACCATTGGCGAGGAGTGAGCCAGACGTCTGCCTTGCTAACCGATGGCTTCTTGATGGGGCTTTGCTGGGATGGCACCTGGTAGAAAGGCTGGTAGAATAGTGGCTGAGGAGCGGGCGGCTGCACGACGTGGCTCTGTTGGGATGGCCGCTGCTATAGGAAGGTTGGTAGGACGGGGGCTGCGGAGCGGGCGGCTGTGATTCGAAAAGAAGGTGTTGTGCATATGGCACTGCAGGCCGACGAACAGCCGCTACGGACTTCATAGAACTTGGCTCCGACAGCGACTCCGGCGGTGAAAATGTTTGACGTATTCCTTCACGCACGGCTTCGGTGACAGAAGCGGAAGTCGGATTAGGCGATCCAAGATTAAACTTAAGGAGCTCCTCGCGATCTACCTTGCGGATCAGCTCACGCAGAGAGTGGTGTTCAGTGGACCCGTACAATGTGGCCACACTGCTGAAGGGTTGGCCGTAGGCGGACTCAGTGCGCCGGAAACGTTGCTGCAGGGCTCGCTCATTTAGGGTAGCTTCATTGATGAAGTTCGCGACGGTTTGAGGTGGACTGCGAACCAGACCAGCGAAGAGGGGTCCATTTACACCCTGCATCAGGTGGCGCACCTTTGCTGATTCCTTCATGTCGGGACCAGCCCACCGACAACGTCCGGTCACGTCCTGAGCGAACATCGCCACGCTCTCGTTAGGTAGTTGCACACGAGCTGCTAAGAGGCGGCGTGCGCAATCACGGCGGTCGTCGCTGGCACGCATATCCCGCAGCT
Organism: Amblyomma maculatum; assembly: GCF_055883805.1. Lineage (NCBI taxonomy): Eukaryota > Metazoa > Arthropoda > Arachnida > Ixodida > Ixodidae > Amblyomma > Amblyomma maculatum. Next base: position 16,940,343 of record NC_139350.1, read on the forward strand.
GCTGGCGAAAGGAATCCCAGCTTTGAAGACTGGCTTCAATATTCTCATACCATGTTTTAGCGCAGTTCTTAAGTGCGAAATAGACGTTGCGCAGTTTCTGAGCAGGGCTCCGCTGATTGAATTGTGCCACTCGCTCGAACTGGTCGACCCAGTCGTCGACATCTTCCCCAGTAAAGCCATGGAAACAGGGGGCACACGAGGCTGCTGAAGCACCAGATGATTTTGGGTTACGTGGGCATTGCAGAAATCTCGAACTGCTGGTCCGATGACGCCGGTTCAGGTAGAGGAGCGAATTCCGGCGCCAGACCGTGGAGGCGACGCCTGCAGCGATGAACAGGTGTAGACACGCGCGGATGCCTGTTTGGACTCCATATGAGCCGCTATGAGAGGCCCGAGACATGGGGTTTAAGGCCGCACCTCGACAAGTGTCACGTAGCCTTTTGAGCTCGTAACTAGAAGGGTTAATGGGGGTTAATCCAGAAGGCACGGGAGAACAGGTCCACAGCACCCGGAGACGGTCGGCAGAACAACTTCAGCCACTTCTAATCGAACGACGCGGGAGCCACTTCTTCAAGTCAGGGCAGGATGTTGCCCACACTACAATATGGTCCGCGCACGTAGTTCCAGAGAGCTGAATCCGTCTCTCGCTACGCAGGAGGGAAGTTTCAGCTCTGGTGATACTTGAGTAATCCAGCTTTTCAACCTTGCTCAGTTTCATTATCCTTCATATAATTATGAATGGATATGTGCATCGCTAGGGACTGGAATTTTTACTGTAAAAAAGCAGCCCTCTGCTCCAACACGCACCAAAAATCAAGTAGTGTGATACAAAGATCAGTTCTTTCACCACCCCTTAAAAATTTTGCTAAATGACATCCCCATTCGCCAAACAACAGTTTTTGTTTATGTCAAATATATGACTTTTTCGCTTCGGCTCTGGATAGAAATGGCCTTTACCACACCCTGCAATTATATTTGGATGAGGTCGAAGTATGGCTGGATCCTATCAATATGTCCCTTAATGTCAAATCATCCCAGGTAGCACAAAGTGGGCTATAAAGGTGGGTCCGATGTAGGCAATGCAGGACAGCCCGATGGGCTCAATATGTGTGCTGCAAGAGGGGCCGACCAAGGCCTGAAGGGGGCTGTCAACAAAGCACCGATGGGCTCCACAAGGGAGCGATGCAGGCAGCCCTTGTGGGGCTGCCCAAATTTTTCTCGCATTACCAAAAGGGCACATCCCGATAACACCCCACGATGGTCCTGCTTTGGACAGATTCGGGCAGCCGCTCTGGATAAACACTTAGTAATAGTGTTTCGGGTTATAGGCTATCTACAGCAACCACATTAGGAGCAACAGTTAGCAATCAGTATGTTTTAGTATTTTTAGCGAAATTAGCATGAGCGCGAGAACTAAAGCCACGTAATGTTTCTAACCGACTAGACATGGCAACAATTGTTATACAGATCATCTATAATAGTAAAATAGGGCAACATCTAATACAAATAAAGGGTGTAAGGAATCATTACACAATTTCACGCATTCTTCTAGCCCCATTGCGGCCGATGCGGGACCTATAGTGGTTTGTGTGGGCAGCCCCAATTGGGCTAGGTGTTGTTCTTGAACCTAAAGCCCACTTGATGTAGCACGTGCTTTCAAATTCCTAACAAGGGATCGATTTTGGTATCATGCAGGCCTGCCTGCTTTCCAGCCCCATTACAGCCCATGTGTGATATAAATCAGTTTTGTGCGGGCAGCCCCAAATTGGCCTAGGAGTTGTTTTTGAACCTAGAGCCCACCCGCGGTTGCACGGGCCTTCAAATTTCCCACAAGGGACCATTTTGGTATCATGCGGGTACGCCCGAATTCCAGCCTCATTACAGACTATGTGGGACCTAAAGCTGTTCAGCTAAAGCTGCCTCATTTGGGCTTCACGAGTTCTTGCCCAAATTGAGCTCTTATTCATATTTCACCTGCCCCCAAGTAATCTACAAGGGGCCGATTGGGGCAGCATGAGGGCATGTCCGTTTTTGTTTGGCCCCACTAAGGCCGATATAGGTCCCCAAAAGATTTTATGAGGGCGGCCTCATTTCGGATTTATGACGGCTTTCCCACAAAGAGCCCACATTTAGATTGGATTGCCCTTAAATATCCGACAAAGGACCCTTGCGGTCTGGATGCAGGAATCTGCATTAGCCCAAGAAACGCCGCTATGGGACCCATGCAGGAGGAACAGGGGCAAGCCGAAATGGGGCTTGTCCACATTTGCCCCATCGGGGACTAATGCAGGTTTTATGATGGTTGCCCCAGCCCCACTTGCCTAATCGGACCTACTGGGGCCCTACATTCTGTGCTACCTGGGATGCGTTGTGCTTGTATTTACCCCGGATACACCTTGGCACATTTCTTTAGCTCCTCTCACCAACTTAATTCGACAGCTAGATTTAGTAAAATATTTGGTTGTGACGTATGACCCAACATTGGATTGAGGACTCAGTATTAAAAGCAATGTGAGTAAAGGAGAAAGCGCTTTTGCGTGGCCGGCCCAAGTTAGCAATAAACAGTTTCGAATGACTCGCGGCACTTTGTTTCTCGACAAAGCCTATTTTATACCAATAATTGTATTTTGTTTATTCTATTGTCTGGCAGTAAAAATACATTCTTCACTCTCTGCTGGTATGGAAAGGGGTGCTCTACGTGTCTGTCTTGGTCTTTGAAAATTCCTCTCAAGCGATCTGTTTTATTTGCAAGCCAGCATCCCCGACAAACTCCTGCTTCAAGCAACTCATGGTACAATCTTTCATCAGATCGCTAGACGCGACCTTTGAAGTCATTCCTCCCAATTTTCACCCTACCAAGGCTCTTGTTACCTGATCATCGGCCACGCTATAGATAGCCACAAGTTACAGTAGCATAGGAACGTTTAGCACCAAGGAGTGTGTACCTGAGGTAGTTGCATGTGTTCATGGCATGCATGCCGCAATGGACCTTTCTGAGCTGAAGACAGAAACGATGACGACGGGGACTACAAGCTCGAGGCTAGAACAGATGAAAGCGTGAATGCAGAACTCGTACCGCTTGGCCTATAAACCATTTTGTTTTTAGGCCTTCCTTGGGGTACTACTAAGGAGCGACCCTGGTGGAGCGTGCTGGGTATGGTAAGACGCCTTCTGACAGTTCACAGCGGATCCCGCATATCTACACGCCTCTTCGTTACACTAGACGCCGCCTTCTACGACTAGCACCGGAGTACAGCCATCTACCGGGTGACTATTCAAACATGCAAGTTCACCAGCTTTCACAAGCCATGGCACGTCCAACCCATACGCTGGTGCCCCTTCACAACACAAAGGTGTCATAGTGCTTCTGATGGGATGCGCTTGAAGATGTGGAAGACTGGCTAGACCAGTTTGAACTGGACGCAAAGTTCAATCAGAGGAGCATGGACCAGAAGCTTTGCAACATTTATTTTGCCCTTCAGGATTGTGGTAGAACGTCGTTTTGAAATGTGCGAGGCTGGCTTATTCACACGGAATGACCTTCACCGACAGCTGGTAGACACATTTGGGAGTGCTGATGGACGAGACCATGCACAGCGCCTGCTTGAAGTGCGCGTCCAGAAACCCAATTATGGCCTAGCTACGCTGGCGGAAGACATGGTTCTCCTTTTTCGCCATGTTCTTTGCCGTTTATTGTGCACCATCGGACTAGTTTTGCGCTTGTAAAGCAAACTGCTGTGCCTGTTTATTTTCCATATGCCTTCTCTCACATCGTCACCTATCACGATCTTCTTTCTTCTTCCCTGCCCATTCCCCAGTGCAGAGTAGCAGTCAAGATTTGAACCATTCCGGCCAACCTCTCTGCCTTTCCATTCAATAAATCCATCTATCTATCTAATACGAGGGAGCCAAGAAATTTACTGGATCTCATGCACGGTGTCAAAGAGCAGGTGTTTGCCGGCTTGGTGCGCAACCAACCAAAATCCGTGAGTGAGTTCGTCAAGGGCGCTACAGCTATAGAGCGAGCCGTCTAAAACAGTGCCGCTATTACAACCAACCCTTCGCCGATAGGGCCACTCTTCGAGAACTCATTCAAGAAAAATGTCCTTAATGAGCTGCAGCGAATTACGGTTACGAAGGCTCAGTCACCGAGGCCGTCACAGAAACTGTCAGGAACGATATTCGGTCCGTCGCCCTATCACCATCTATACCACACAACGGGTATCACCCCATCGACAATGCGGCAGCCATTGTCGCACTCCGACAGCTACAGGGCCGTCATTACTGCTCCTTACCACGAGCCGCATACTGGGAGCTATGCAGCAGTTAATAACAGCAGAACATTGGGTCAATGTTTGAGCAAGGTGCAAATAGCACTGGGGCATTACACGGCCTGAGAAGGCTTGACCTATAGCACTCCTGACTAAATATGTAAAATAAATGCGATTTGCTCCAAGTAGCCTTGCTTAGAGAAAGCGATAGAGAACACGCAAGCTTCGTCTGTAAGGGTATGAAGCGAGAGCGTAGGATACCATGCCACATGTAACAATTCGGTTTGACGAATCTGCATGACTGTGCCTGTGTAGACAAGAGGTAATGTGAATGTGAGGATCCAGGCAGGCTGATTCTGATATTGCCCTCCCAAATGAAAGAAGCAGCCCGTGTTGGCAGTTCCTGCCATCCGTTATGTCAGGCAACCCTGAAGTCCAGTTAGTGCTAGGCCATCTCAGCTTCATTCTACCGCCAGCTAGCCCATCCTAGTGACAGATCGCTCACAAAGCCAGTGCCGAGCGCCGACGTTGGAGTTTCGGGGAACGCGGCTTTTAAAACTATCACGTTAAAGTTTGGCGTTGCCATTGTCGAAGGTTTGAGCAGAAAATCACAGTTGTTTTTGTGGCAGCTGGTAGTTGGCAGGTTACATGGTCATGCCGTGACTGCTCTTTGGGTTACGTGACGTCAAGAGACCTCATGGCATTTTGTCGACATGGCTGACTTGGGTGGAGGAACTAATCATCACCAAAACTTAGAAGACGGACATTGTCTTCCCCAATATTTTTTGCGACGGCATGCATTAACTAATGTAATGTTTTTATGTTTCGTAGGAGCCATAACTGAGAGGGACGCTGGGTACGAAATGCAGTAGGCCTATGTAGAAATAAGATGGAGCAGTTGTGTAAAACGAAGAGAGAAATCGATAAAACAAAGCACATAAAAGCGAGAACAGTAGGGAAATAAATACCGAAGAAACCAAATTCAGGGAAATAAATACCGACGTGATTCAGGGCGCATTCTATAATTTACGTTGAACTCATAGGTGCAGTCATGGTGAACTCTCCTATGCTGTGGAAAGTACATGACCTTTATGAGGAAGGAGAAGTGGCTCCATGGTGGCATGGTTGTACTGGCCTAGAGATCGGGCAGAGTCGCCACCTTGCGGCTGAGCGGCAAAACCTACTCTGTGTGGATGCGTTTTCGAGACGCGTGCCAGCCCGCAGTTATTTACGCGCGCGCATGCGGATTGTACAGGAGTGTTTTTGTTTGTTTCGCAGTTCCTGTGAGCTTTTGCTTATCTATATGCTTCTTGCAAAATAAATATGAGCAGTCTATAACCCCACGCTTCTTGAAAAAATATATATACTTGTCCGTATCGAGCATGTCATGCTTGGATAAGGACATCATCGATCGCGGTCTTCGGCGCTTGAGATCCTTTGACATGCAATGTCTCAAACGAAGTGGTACTGTCGTTACCGCCGTGTCAAAGCAAAACAGGTCGTTGCCGTAAATAAACGTTAATGCAAACGCTCAGAAATCGCATATTCCCGTTTCTGTTTGGAATACCGCAGCTACTAACACATATGCCACCGCAGACTGCTTCGTATTGCAGAATGCAGTTTGAACAGACCACTCTATGTCTGCTATACCGTCTGTATGCACGATAGAGTTGTGTGAGTACTTTTTTTGCTTTTAAACCTCTGTTGCGGTGACCCAATGGAAAGGGCGCTCGACTGCTGATTTCAAGACGGGGGATTCAATCACAACCGTTTCGAACAGCGTTCCTCTGCTGTGGGATTTCACTGCACAATAAACAATCCCACGCGGTAAATGTGGTGATAATGAAAAAAAAACGACACCAAAACCAGCCTCTCCAACCATCCGTCATAGCCGATGCCGCTTTCATGCGTTAAACCCGGGCCAATATGCTTTTCTTTTCTTTTGTTGTTGAAGGCTTCTGCGGATCCGTAAATTTTCAGTGATCACATTTTGCTTTAGAGAAATGCTCGAATGTTTCGGAAACATATTCCCTGCACCTAAATGTTACCCTAAATATACCATAATACACCTAGATCAATGTACTTTACTTGTAGCCTGTTATAATCTTTATATCCCTTTTCGTACTAGTACTGTGCTCCGACAAAACTCGTAATTTCTGACAAGGGGGTAAAACAGCTTCATGCGGGCTTAAATATCAGTGTTTAGTTCGGGAATAAATACATTTTTATAGTCGCATGATAAGAAGACCTCCATTTATTTCGGAATAGTTTTATATCCGGCATCTGTTTTGGAAGCAACCCTAATATTTTACTTCGCATATGATTTAGTCACTGCTAAATAATTAGTGATAAAGGAATTTTCAGCCTGTAAAATTGCTTTCCAGAACACGACAGTGCACATGCGCAGTTTATAACGAGGTCTTCGCAGCGAGTAATTCGTAGCTTGCACTTTAACGTTACTGAAAATTAATCGCTGGTTATTGTAAATTCTGTCAAGTGCGTAAAAGTTCCCTCACAGGGTGAAATTTACTCGCATTGCAAAACAAAGTAATTACACTACTAATTTGCCGTTATATATTAACGTCACACACATAACAAATCCCTTATACTTTCCTCGGTTCAGGAAATCATTTACAGTTGGTGGCGCATGCATTAATACACTATAACATTCGATGACAGTGGCCGCAAAAAAGCATCTCGGCAAATTCAATCCAAATCTGCACTGTACACGTGAACAATCAGCTTTCCTGCGCGGCGAGGTTTCCTGTATAGTGTCGGCGTGATCTCATTTTTGGGGAATACTTGTGAGTGGTTGTCACGGCCGTAGTTGATGTGCACTCAGTCTAAAGCAACTCATCATGCAGTGCGTTGCCAATGCTACATTTAACCTGCTTAATCCTCGAGTTAAGTACAATATAATGAACCAGGCTTTCTCGATTCAATCTAAATTACTGCAGGTCAGAGCACGAACCGTGTATCGGCGTGGGCTTGACACTAAATTCGCCGGTCTCACTCGCGTAAGACACGTGCAAACTGCTTAAAAGTCGATAACAAAAACAAAGTTTTCATTAGGCAGGCCCAAGCATTAGGCGCGTGAGAACGTGCAAAGTAAATCTAGATGACTGGTGGTTGCGTGCTTTGTTTTCCTAAAATCCGCTCTTCTTCTGCTGCATTGGCGAAATCCCCTGGATGTTTTTGTGCAATATTGTAGAAATACTGCAGAAGGCACGTTTTTATCGCCAACAAACCCGCCGTAAACTCGGAAGCAGACCTACGCAGCGTGCGTTTCAGTGAGCGCCGCCGGCTGCCGATCCACACTACGGGAGTGACGGTGGCGCCACCTCATGGTCGATCTCGCGGCGAATACTGGCAGCTCATTCGAAACGACCCAGTATTTAGTGTCTTTATTTGTACCTAATGAATTGAATATTGTTCTTTGTTGCATGTCTGAATCTTTAATCTTTTTACGATTGCTTCCAACAGGCCCGACTACCTCTTTCTATATTTTAAGCTACATACATTTGATATCTCGGCATGACCGCTTGCTCATTTTATTTGTTCAGTCTTTGTGGGGTTCTCTACGGGGCTGCGGCTCCGCTCTCAGAGCAAACAACGCTCCGCTAGCTCTCAGACCACAGTCGTGGCCCCCAAGAACAACACGAACACAGAGGACCAAAGGGTAAACCGGTTTAACGGTTTTCCTCAGCCGCGCACGCGTAATCAACCAATTCAGTTCACCTGATGCCAGTCCCTGCTTTTCCGGACGCGTCGGCTCAGCTGGCTCGTCCAGTCCGTTCTGTCAGAGGTTGCACACCACCACACACACCACACACGCACTCGCTCTCCCCGAAAACCACACCCAGCCAACACATTGTGCTCTTCCCCTGCCACAGAAGTCGAAGGAGAGAGGAGGAAGGAGGCTGTCACGTGATGTAGAGAGGAGAGGCCACACCTCACCCTCGCCGCCGCGTCGTAGCCAGGAGGGGAAGTAGCGGCGATTTTTTCCTTCCCACACCCCTCCTACCTCAATCGAGGCGTCCGCACGGGGGTGCCGGCGCGCGTCGCTTCCACCCTTTGTGCCTTGGTCTGGCTTTTCGGCTATTCCTAGTGCCGCAATTCCTAGCGGGCACAACCTAGTGCCGCTGGACACTAGGTTGTGCCCCGGAGAGGCAGGCTCTGCATTTGGGATCGTAGTCGCTGCTGCCGGAGTGAAGGCGCGAAGTTCGAAAGCTGGAATCGTGGTGCGCCCCTTGCTTCAAGCAACGTCGACGCCCTGGGATTTTCAACCAGGGCAGGAAGCAGGGCTCGTTTATCTTCTCCAGCCAGGGTTGAACAGACGTACTCGGGTCCGGGAAAGCCCAGACTGCGGCGGGAGCGATCAGAGTGCACTGGTATCTCCTCGCCATCCCGTTCGTTATTCGGTCGAGCTCGAATCCGAGCTGCTCCAAGAGCTTTTTAAGGCTGGCGCAGCCACAGGGCGCGCTGTCTAAACATCACCTTCGCCGCTATCACCGCCTGAATGCAGACAGCATGGCCCATGCGCCCGGAGTGCCGGTGTCATAAATAAGGCCAGTCGGCGGGCTAGGTCCCTCTGAACGTGCTCAGCACCGGCTTCGCGTAAAGGAACACTGCAGGCTTGTGTATCGACACGCGCCGTATAAACAAGAGACCTCTCGTGCTCTTGCGGTTGACATTAGGCGACTTCGCCTACCTTCCGCACTGTAACATCTCGGAAAGGACTGCATTCCCTTGCATGCGCTTCTGCGCGAACTCGCGCGTCTGGCGTTCCTCCCTCAACAGCTCGAATGCGAACTGTGCAAGCAAGGACTGCGTTTGAGGCCTGCATGTGCCCTCTCACGCATGCGGCCTCAACGATTTCGCTGGTTGCGGGTGTTATAGCGATGCCGGTAGAGACTGCTCTCAGCATCGCCCGCCTCGGCGCTCTCCGGAACGAGAGGCGTTTCAGCTTCCGCAGCATCTCTCTGGAAATACTGCTTCAGCTCTCCCACATGAATGGGTCCGTTTACTCGGCCCGAGTGCGGGTCTTTCAGTCGGTAAATCAGCCGCGACTGTGTCTCTGCGATCACAAAGGGCCCGACCCATCGGGGCGCAAGGCCGGCCGCGAATCCCGCGAATGCATCGCTGAGAACATGATTTCGTCTCACAACCGTGTCTCCCAACTGGAACTCAAGGTCCTTGTAGGATTGGTCGTAGCTCGCCTTTTGGCTTGTCCTGGCCCTCGCACGGCTGCGGCTCGCCTCCTAAATAGCATTGGCCAAACGCTCTCGTAATCGCCGTGCGTAGTCGTCGACATTGGCCTCGACCTTGCGAACATCGCCCGACCTATGGGTCAGGAACGTGTCCGTTGGCGTGTTCAGCTGCCTGCCAAACATGAGAAAAGCCGGCGTGAAGCCGGTCGAGCGATTTACACTCGTGCGCAGAGCGAAGGATATGGCGTCCAAGTGCTCATCCCAATCATTTTGCGACCGCGCATAAGCACCCAGGAGCGGCTTGATATCCCGATTACGGGGCTTGCTCACGTTGGACTGGGGATGATAGCACGTGGTTTTCTGCTACCGTACACTTATTGCCGCGCGCGTATCACGAAACACCTTCAACGTGAAATACGTGGCGTTGTCGGTTATCAGTCGCTCTGGAAAGCCAAAACAACAAAACACCTCCGACAGCTTTCCCAAGATCTCCCGGGCAGTAACTTTCCGCAGCGGGTACATTTCAGCGAAAGCGCTGAAATGGCATGTAACGACGAGCACGTATTTGTACCCCTTTTTGCTGCGCGGCAGCGCCCCCATCAAATTACACGCCTGGAGTTGTCATGGCTTCGTGCTTATGATGGGCTGGAGTAAGCCAGGTGGCTTGCCACCTCGAGGCTTCTTCTCTTGGCAGATGTGGCATGTTCGCACGTAACGACGTACGTCAGCCTTCATTCAAGATTCAAGATTCAAGTTTATTTCATTTCAAGAACCCGGGCCAGGTAGCGAACCGACAAAGCTTCCGCCATGTCTTTGGGGCGCTCCCATAACCGTCGGGGTCGTGATAGTGCCGCATTGCGGCGCGGCGCAGTTTGCGCGGAATCACAACTTTAAAGCATTCACTGGAGGCTTCTTTGTCTGGCACGTATTTTAGCAAAGCTGCTTCACAGTCTAGCAGAACGTTCTTCAACTCACTCGTAGCAATACCAGCTACACTACAGTTAGCGCCAACCACACTACCATTGGCTTCACAGCGCAATTTGGCCTGAGTTGCCAGAACATCCCTCTCTTCGCTAAGACAGTTGATTAACTCCTGATAGTACGAGTCTTCCTGCTGAGCTCTGAGAAGCTCTTCTCTTCTGAACGCAACTTCGAGGGTGACTACTGCTCCCACAAAGCGCACGTGCTTTCGTGGCTCCGGAGGCGGGCTGCTGCCCGCTGCGCGCTCCCTATGCAGAAGGGGAGACAGCTGCCCTTTCGTCTCCTCCTCGTCTTCGCCTGCCGGTTGGGTGTCAGTGACAGGCGCCCGTGACAGCGCGTCCGCGACTGCATTGGCAGTCCCTTTCCGGTAGCGCACTTCGAACTCGAAGCGCCATAGTGTCAGGGCCCACCGCGCAAGCCGACCGCTGGGCTCGCGCAGTTTCAGCCATGTTAAGGCCATCCCTTACGGAAATCCCATATCTGCTCCAGATATGGAACATATGCTGCAGGATACAAATATATGAGGCAGCAAATAAGACCTTATCTTGGCCAGACAAGGTCATATATGTGCAAAATGTTGCCCTTATATGGCTCAGATTTGGCCATATCATGCAACATATAATCCATATCTGAACGGGTAGCGGGACCTTATATGGCTTGATCAGGGGCATATATGGTATCCTCGCGACCTTATGTGGCCTGATAAAGGGCATATATGGCATCGTCACGACCTTATATAGACAGACAAGGGCCATATATGCCTGGCGTCAACAGGCACCTCATCGGGGCCTTAATTATGTAGGCGCAATAGTTATTGTATATTAGCAATATATGGCCTTCGTCTACCTTCTGCAAATATCCAATATTGGCATCATGTGGTCGAGCTTCAATTTTTCTACACTCAGCATGGCCTGCATGCTTTGTGTTAATTGTATCCAATTTAGAAAACTCCTAATATTTCAAATATTCTGCAGATTTCGCTGCACTATAATTATAACACCATGTGTTCCTTAATCCACGAGGGTGCTGGGTTATAGCTACATGCTCCTCTTTCCGCCTGCTAACTCCCATTTTCATTTAAAATGCGGCCGCGGTCCGGTGCACAAAAGCATGATCGGTTAAGTTGAGCGAGTCAAAATATCAAAAAAATGATGGCAGTTCAGTATACGGCCCCCTCCGCGCTGTCAGACGGTGACTCACCCTCAGCGACAGCTGGCGGTTGCTTCATCGAGGGCCGCAATGGCTAGACAGTGACTCCTCCTCTCCTGCGTTCCCCTCTTCCCTCTCAGACAGCGGCGGCCCCTGCGACGGTGGCTCGCATTTCATCTCTCCTCCTCGCTGCCACGCTCTATACCGCGTAGGCCGCGAGCTCTCCGTTTTGTGTGTGCTTACTTCTTTGCCCTCCCCCTTTAAACTCCGTGCGCCTAAGCACTTCGTATCTCGTTCCTTTTCGGTGGCAGACATCGGAGTTCGGTGCGGCTGGCGGGCGTGCTGCATGTTGTGTATGCTCGTGTGTGTGTGCCAGCGCCTGTTCGCTATTAGCTGTGTGCATGTAACAAAAATGCGACAGCAAACCTACAAGAGCTTCAGTCTGACCATCGGCACAGAGGAAATTACTGTGTGGAAGCTGCCTCCCCAGCCTTGGCAGCGAACCTGATGGACGATTGAATTTTTCGGGGCTTCTGCCCTGGGTGGCCCGGCCAAATCTTCACCATTGTGTCGGATCGCACCCTCATCGTGCCGCCTCATCTTCAAGCCCGATCACCAAAACCGTGAGCGTGAGACTTCTTGTCGGGAACTAGCACTTGCCAGCCTCAGGATATTGTTCACTTTATTATTTTGATGGAAAATTAATTTTCCAATCAGTAAATTGGATGGTAATTGCCATTATGTGATATTTTTCGTACATTTCGTTGCTTATTTGTCTTTCGCTCCAGCAATTTTGATAAATTTCAGTGGGTGGATAGGGTCCTTCGTTATTTATTATTATTATTATTATTATTATTATTATTATTATTATTATTATTATTATTATTATTATTTGCACTACCTAAATAGCTTCATGCTTGATTTGGTTTAGGGGCAGAGCTGTCGCTGTCATGAGAAATGCTATCGGGCATGCTTTTTTCGTTTTCTCTCCTAATTTGAAAAGCAACCACGAGTTAGGCGCGTTCACTCATTTTACACTGCAGTCTCTGCTTAAGGTAACACCAGTACTTCCTGACAACCTATATGTACTTTCCTATGGTTTAGCTATTATCAGCAGTCCCAGCAGTGCGTGTTTTATCCCCCTACGGTTTAGCTTTACCTTTTCCGGGTGTCGACAAACCTTTAAATTCCATTTTAATAGTCTGGTTCGATTATCAGCCGTTTATTTTATTTAGCTTCGCAAGTAAACCAGCTCAAACTAAAAGCATTTACTGGTTAAAGCTGTGTGTGTAAAAGAGTAGAATAAAAATGTAATATCTAATTCAATAGGTTAATGTATTTCACTTTAGTTTCTCGTGTAGACATTATTCTGTACAGATATCTCATTAGTTATTTATAGTATCGCGCATAAATGAGTAGAATCTTAATATTTACTAACGGATGAGCATGTCTTTGACCCTCGGTATACAAACGTAATTCAGGACCGCCTTTGAGCGATTCCATATAGGCAGGGAAAAAAGAAAACCTGTGGTTTCAAAGCTATTTTCCTGTAAGGTTTGAAATAAAAGGAGAAATTCAGGTTTCCCTAGGCAAACTTGGTTGAGTGTGTGTTTAGCTGGAATACTGAAATTGTTTTGTGTGTGTTGTAATAAAGTGTTATGTCGATATGCAGATATATAGATCTACACTTCAAAACCTACCTGCATGCGGGCTAGATCTTTAAATCAGGAATTGGGTAGATAAGGCATATCTGACCAGATATGCCTTATTTAGTACTCGAAATCAGGAATTGGGTAGATCAGACATATACAACCAGATATGCCTTATCTGGCCTAGATCTGTCTTAATATACCATATCTGCCCAATTCCTGATATACTTGATCTGGATTTTTTTTATAAGTCAAGGTATGGCATTTCCGTAAGGGATGTGGTCGGTCTCGACAGTGAACCTTGTTCTTTCTAAGTACGTTTTGAAACGTCGCAATGCGTAGATAATGGCCAAACATTCCTTTTCCGTCGCTGAGTAATTGCGTTCTGCCGGCGAGAGCGCGCGGCTCGCAAACGACACTGATCGCAGCTGATCCCCATCCATCTGGAGGGTTACAGCGCCCACTCCGATATCACAGGCATCGGTCTGGTTAACGAACGGCTTGTTTAGGTCAGGCAGCTTCAGAGATGCTTTCTCAGCGATGGCGTGCGAGAGCTGGCGAAAGCTCCTTTCCTGCTCATCTCCGCATTGCCAACGGGAAAACTTTCTTAGCAATTGTGCCAAGGGCGCTTGCAGGCGCGCACAGTTTGGAATCAACTGTCGTTAGTATCCCACCATACCGAGATATCGGCGAACAGCGCTGACAACTGTAGGCGCAGGAAGCTCCAGGAGCGCCCGAAGTTTCTCTGGATCAGGAGACACCTGCCCCCGTTCAACTCGATATCCAAGCATGCTCACCTGAGCCTGGCATATCTGCGCCTTTGCGGAATTGAGCGTAAGGCCAGCGGAACAGAGCTTTTCCACAACGTCTCTGAGGTGATCGAGGTGTTCCTCGAATGTGTGGGAATAGACGATCACATCGTCCAGGTAGGCGAGGGAGTGCTGCCATGAGGCATCGCCGAGTACGCAGTCCATTAGACTCTGGAATGTTCTCGGCGCTCCGGACAATCCAAAGGGTATTCTTTTGAAGTGGAAAAGTCCTCTGTGACATGAGAACGCCGTTTTGTACTCATCGCCTGGTCGCATCTCGACCTGCAGATACATCTTTCTGGCGTCAAGTATTGAAAAGAACTGAGCGCCGCCAAGAATGGAAATATTCTCGTCTATTCTCGAAAAGGGGTATGCATCTTTAACCGTGGCCTCGTTCAGACCTCGATAGTCCACGCGCAAGCGCAAAGTGCGGTCTTTCTTTGGCACGAGCACCACTGGGCTACCCCCATGGAATTTGAAAACGGCATATAAGACCAGTATCAAGCAACACCTAGAGCGCCTCATTTATCGCTGGCCTTTTAGCAGTGCTGACGGGTCTTGGGTTACATTTCCAGGGCAGCGCGTCACCCGTATTTATGCGGTGCTATACCAGATTGGTACATCCCGGCTGGTCGGTGAACATCTCGTCAAAGTTGTGTAGCAACAACAAGAGTCGGTCACGTTGGTGCTCTGTTAGCGCACCGGCATCGGCAAACAAGCTCTGGATTTTCCTTTCCGAATGCGGATGAAAATTGTGCTGACAGGCCGCCGCTCCCGATCGCGGCAGCTGACACGGAAACCCACTGTCTCTTTTTTCGTCGGCAGTGGCCGGGGTTGTATGCGTTTTCTTCTCCGACTGCGGAGAGGGAGCATAGAGACGGGCCGCCCTAACCGAGCTCGGTCGGGGCGGGGGGGGGGGGGGGGGGGGGGCGAACAGCGCTCATAGGAGGTATGCCTCCCGTCAGCGAGCGGATCGGCCGTGCGCGTTAACAACGATTGCGTTGTAACCGGCAGTTCGGCGAATGGCCTGAGCGGGGCCCACGGGCTCTCCCGAATACCCCCACTGGCGATATCGATCCCCGGTCCAGTTTTAGCCAAGAACTCTCGGCCTAGGATAACTGGTACTGTCAGGCCAGGCAGATGAACAAAACGCATTCTGCGTACACGCTTATCGAAGCGCACTACGAGCCGAATGTCACCGCAGGAGCGCACCTCCCCGCTAGCGAGAAGGAGGGGCGTTCTTCGCGGTCGCATCCGAATGGACCGCTCTCGGTGCTGGGAAAAGACCGCGTCTCGAATCAGCGAAATGCTTGCACCCGCGTCCAGCAGTGCCTTAAATGTTGCTTCCGCTACGGCGAGGTCTACAAAAGGCGCTGGCGTGTTAGTTGGCTCTCCAACTTTGAATGCTGACGTGATGGGTACAGGCTTCCGAGCGTTTTCAGCCTCCGCCGGTGCTGCTACCGGCGGCCTGCCTCGTTTCCCGATTTGGGACAGTTTTGGGCTATGTGTCCAGTTTGGCCACAGCTGAAGCAGCGCACAGATCGCCGTGCTTGTTGCTGCGACGCTCGGCGGGTTTCAGAGGCACTCCGACCGTCTGGCGGCCCACCGGGGGTGCGTTTTGAGTAGGTGCATACTTTCGCGGCTGAATCCCGGTGAACTCACGGGGGTTGAAATCAGCACTGCGCATCCGGTACCCAAAGGGATCCAGGGCGTGATCCGATATTTCGAGCGGCAACGGCTCGCTCGTGAACCCACTTGCCTCAGGAATGTACTCACTCTTTACCGTTGGGGCGCCGCTCCAGGCACGCCTCGGCTCTAGTGAGTCTCTAGCCGGTGGCGGGGGCCGGTATTTACGGGCCGCAGAAATCTGAGCCTGGACTCTGCGAACTTCAATGGCAAGCTTGTTCAGGTCGCTGCATCGGCAGCTACTCAAGTAAAGGGCAAATGTGGGGTGGCACTGGCGGAGGATGCGTTCCACTCGATCCGAATGCGAAGCTTCCGTGTCGGCGTACTCGTACAATTCCAGCATCGCTCGTACGAACTCTACAAGCGATTCATCAGGTGCCTGTGTCCGCAGCTCCCGTTCTCGCCGCATTCGCTGCTTGTAATCGTACGGAAGGAACTCCTCAAAGAACAAGCGTCGAAAGTCAGACATAGTGCTCGCTTTGTTGCCTACCAATAGGTACCACCGGGCGGCTTGATCGACGAGTGCAATTGGCACAGCTCGTCTCAGAATATCGCTCTCGCTCAGGTCACTCGCAAGCTCATACCGGCGCAAGGCCAGTAGGAAGTCATTTGCGCTCTGTGTGTCGCTGTAGCCACTGTATGTTTGTATCGGTACGCCGACTCAAGGGCCAGCCGAGTGCGCCTGCTTCAACAGCTGTTGCACAGAGGATGCGAGGACGTTTGCGGCGTCTCCCTCCGGGTGACATACTGCGCGCTCACTAGCCATCGGGTGTGATGCGCGTGCCGCTGTTGCGGGCGTTCTCCGATCGGGGCCAATGGTCCATTCCGACTGAATACCGGGGGGAATAAAGCCTTCGCCAACGGGCGGTAGCTTGTGATGCAACTCGGGATCTCCCGATGTTGGGTACGCTGCATGAAGATGTGAAAGTATGCAAAGGAGTAAGACAAGACTGTCCTGTGTCACCGCTGCTGTTCATGGTTTATATGATAAACCTGGAACGGAGGACACAAGACAGTAACCTAGGTTTTAACCTTTCATATAGATTAGGTGGAAAGGCGGTAAAGCAGCGCCTCCCCGGTTTGATGTATGCAGATGATATTATTCTGCTAACTGAGAGTCTAGAAGAATTGCAAACTCTAGGAAAGTATTGCGGAGACGAAGGGGACGCTCTAGGCTTCCGTTTTAGCACAGTTAAGTCGGGTCTGATAATTTTCAATGGCTACACTGATCAGGGTTTTAAAATAAAAGGCCATTAAATACCCAGATCAGCAGAATATAAATATCTGAGGTATGGGTAAACGAAGGATTGCATGCATTGGAAAGCATGAGAAATCACTTCAGGTTAAATAGCGAAGAAATGTCGGGATAATGAAGCATAGGGCATTGTGAGGATACAACAGGTATAAGGTTTTGAGGGGTATTTAGAAAGGAATTATGGTGCCCAGGTTTACTTTCGGAAATGCGGTTTTGGGCCTAAAATCAGAGGTAAAGTCGACATTAGAATTAAACCAGAGAGCCGTTGCATGATTAGCACTAGGTGCCCACGGCGAACCCACAAATGAGGCGGTACAGAGAGATATGGGCTGGGCATCTCTCGAAGTACGGAAAGCTCAGAGTAATATATTATATTAGGAACGTCTGAGGAAACTTGACAGTAACAAATGGGCAGCTAAAGTATTTAAATACCTGTGCTTAAAAAGCATTGACTCACAATGGAGGAAAAGAACTAGGGAACTAACTAGTAAATATGCTAGTCACAAGAACGGAGATATAAAGAACATTGAGCAACAGGTGAAAAACAAAGAAGGTAAAGATTGGATAAATTCGATGGAAAAGAAATAGTGTGGATTACACCGAAAGCGGAAAATGAAGATCAGGAAGGAACTTTCTTTGATAACTGAAAAGGCAGTGTCCTACTTTTTGAAGATAGATCAGGGTGCCTTAGAACACGCAGCAGCAAAAAGAAATTTAACAATGAAGATGACGCATGTGCTGTATGTGGTAACTCCAGTGAAACAATTGACCGTATTAAACTCGAATGTAATGGTATCCATCCGGAAGTCGATGCAGGCGCAGTCACTGTTCCTGAAGCTCTGGGGTTTAGAGATACCAGTGACCGGGTGAATAAACCGGCGGTGGAAACTATCAAAAAACGACTGGAAGATTGGTGGCTTAAAAGCAGAGAAGTGACATGTTAGTAATGTGGAAACAAAAATTTAATAAATAGAATGATGGTTTAGTTAACCAATTTAAAACAATAATTAAGATATAGGGAGAAAAATGAGCATGATAGCTATTGCTACCACCTCGTTTCAAAGGGGACGCTCTTATATTCCATCCATCCATGGCGGCCACGTTTGTACAACAATGTAAAGTGGAACTCCTGAAGGCATAATGCCCAGCGGGCCAACCGACCGCAGCAGTCGCCTAGATTCGCCAGCCAGCAAAGCGAGTGATGATCGGTCGTGACTGTAAAGGCAGGTCCATAAAGGTACGAGCGAAAGCGCTGTACGCCAAAAACGACGGCATGGCACTCTTGCTCCGTGACGGTATAGTTGCGTTAAGACTTGCTAAGGGTGCGACTTGTGTAAGCGACAACGTGTTGTGTTTCCGTCATGCCGTTGTATGAGCACATCACCAACGCCGATGCCACTTGCGTCAGTGTGGAGTTCTATGGGAGCTGTCGGACTGAAATGGTGCAGTATGAGTCGCGAGGTGCGAAGAAAGTTGAGCTGCGAAGCGCAGAATCACATTCATGAGTCCATTTGAAAGGTATATCTTTCTGCAATAGGCATGTGGCCGGGTAGGCTACGTCAGCAAACTTAGGGGTGAAGCCTCGAATGTAAGAGGTAAGTACCAGGAAGCTCCTGAGTTCTTACTCAGACTTGGGTTCTTTGATGCAGCTGACAACTTCAATATATTGTGGGTCAGGGCTAACACCGTCTTTTTCAACCAAATGCCCAAGCACAACGATTCGTCGACCTCAATTCGCCAATATCCGCTCTTCAGGTCCATCGATGAGAAGTACCTTGCATTGCAGAGCCGGTCGAGGGTGTTGTCGATGCGGGGAAGCGGGTAGACATCCTTCTTAGTTATGCTATTAAAGCGGCGGTTATGAAAGCAGAAGCGAAGTGTGCCGTCTTTCTTCACCAAAACAACTGGTGCCGCCCAGGGGCTCTTAGATGGTTGGATTAGGTCATCACGCAGCATTTCCTCAACATGATTGCGTATGGCGTGGCGTTCTCACGGCGATACACAATAGGGACTTTGGCGAAGAGGTCGGGTGTGTTCGTCCGTTATAATGCGGTGCTTGGCCAGTGGTGTTTGTCGTGCCTTCGATGATGACGAGAAGCAATCCCTGTAGCTTCAAAGAAGACTGAGAATCTATTCTTTCCTGCTGTGGGTCAATGGTGGGCTGATGTAAAATGTGGGCTGACGGAGTTGGTCCGGTGCGTCTTCCAGGGGTTGGTCGCGGATGGCGAATACATCTTCGAGGTCCGCTAATTCGTCGAGAAAAGCGATTGTCGTGCCCTTATTCAGATGCCGGTATTCTTCGGTGAAGTTTGTTACCAGCACCTGAGCTTGACCTCTTCGGAATTTCGCGATGCCTCTTGCGATGCCGACACCTCGTTCCAAGAGCAATTGGATATTTCCTTCGGCGATTCCTTCAGCGGTTTCGATAGTTGCGCTACCTAAGCAGACTGCGAGGCTTGATAGGGGCGGCATGGTCAATTCTCCATCGAAAATGTTTAGAGCGATGTGTTGCGTCGAAGTCGTCGTAGAAGGTATGACTTTGTCTGCAAAGAGCTTGATGAGCTTAGATCGCTGGTCGATGATAGCCCTATGTTCATTTAGAAAGTCCATGCCTAAAATCACGTCATGGAAGCAAGACCACAAAGCTGGTGGAGTAAGTACGCCCATTTACGGTTATTCTTGCAGTACGTCATCCCGATGGAGTAATCAGGTTGCCACCTGCAGTGCGAATCAGCGGGCCAGCCCATGCGGTCGTAACTTTATTGAGCTGGGAGGCTAACGGTTCACTGATGACTGAACAGTCAGCTCCGTTGTCTACTAGGGCAATGACTCTGCGGTCGTCGACACAAATTTCAAGGTCACTTGATCGCGTCCTCGCATTGCATGTGGGTCTTGGTGTCCGATCTCGGCCCCTTTCTTTCTTCAGGTCATGGCTGGGACATACCATTGATACTTCGCTGGGCGGCGCTGTCAGCTTGTATTCTAGTCGTGTTGTCGTCGATGCCGTCATTTGGAGCAGCGGTGACATAGCTGCGTCGTCGTTAGTGGTTGTCGGCGCGGAGGATGTTCGTCTTTTCGCCGTTAAGCAACCTCACCTCCAAAGGTTAATGCCTTTAGTTTCTCCTACTGGGGCTAGGAGACCGTCCTTGCACGTAACCGCGGCCCGGCGACGCAAATCGGGCATCGTATGGCGATGGTGAGCTTGACAGACCCCTTATCGACGAGTGCTCTCCGCAGCGCAGGAAGTCGTTGATTTCCTCTGGTCGCTCGCCAGAACGGGGTCGTGGGGCGTCGACAGCGAAATCACGGAGGCTGATCCGCCTGTACGGGCAGTGACGGAAGATGCGTCTTGCCTCACCACAATGGAAGCAGAGCGGTCGGTTGTTAGATGTCCTCCAGGCGTCGCATTTTCTCGGGCTTTGAGATTGTTGGTAGACTTGGCGGGCGGGGCCAAGGGGCGGCTATCAGGAGCTGGATGGTAGCGACGACGGCTTGGGAGGTCGCGTCGGGGTTCACAACGACGTAATGCAGCAGCCTATGTCATCGGTGATGATTCATGCCTGGAGCCGTCGGAGTCGTCGCTTTAGGAACGCCCAGTGCCTACTGGACTTCTTGATGGACAACGTCCGTGAGCGACGCCACCTGAGGTAGTTGTGATGATGGCAGCAATCGACGGAGCTCCTCTCGCGCGATCTCCCGGATGAGAGCCCGAAGATTCTCTCCGCTTGTAGATGCGCTGGGGTAATGGCTTGAGTAGTCCGGTTGAATTGGTCGCTCGTAATGGCGCATCGGGTTGTCCAACGTCTTCTCAATGGTAGACGCTTCCGTTTGAAATTCCGAAACAGTTCTTGGCGGATATCGCACAAGACCTGCAAAACGCGACTCTTTAAAGCCTCGGATTAGAAATTTGACTCTCTCACCTTTGTTGATGTTAAGGTCGGCGCGGCGGAAGAGGCGCTTCATCTCCTCAACGTATGCCAGGACAGGCTCATTAGGGAGTTGAAGTCTTGATTGAAGGAGGACCTGAGCTCTTTCTTTTCGGACAGAACTTGTAAAGGCCATCAACAACTCTACTTTGAATGTCTCCCAATTCTTTAAAGAAGCCTCGTGGTTTTCGTACCAAACTCGGGCATGTCCTTGAAGAAAAAAAACAGACTTGCCTGAGTTTCGCAGCTTCGTTCCAGCCGTCGAATCCTGCCACACGGTCGAAAAGGTCCGTGCAATCTTCCACATCTTTACTGGGCAGTCCTTAGAAGATTGGGGGCTCTCGGTATGCACGAAGATGGCTGGTGCTGTTGGCTGGCCATTTCCAAAGTTGATGCCTTCCGGAGTCGAACGGGGTCAGGCAGCAGACCGTGTTCTGCGTGTAGGCCTTGGAGAAGGCGGCTGGCTCGGTCACCCGTAGGTTGGTCCCCCAGGGTGACAGGAACAAGACTGAGGTCTTCGCTTGAAGGATCAAAGGCAGCACTCCACCGTATGTGACATGGTGGTGACAAGGTCGATGACACAAATGTAGAGTCGGTGATTGCACTGAAGAAATTCTTTATTGGGCTGACTTGCGCCCGCAAAAGAACTAAGCAACTCGGCGGCGGCGATAACGACAAACGCGCGCGTCGATCGTCGAACTAAGAATGCCTGCCGCACTCGTCAACGCTCAATTTAAAGGCTGATCAGAACAATCTAGATAACGTCGCAAACTGCTACCTGCACAAGCTGGATCATTGTAGAAAGACACACTAGTGGCCGGAATATTCGAGACAGATATCGGTGCATCTTGCGCTACAACGAAACTGATAAAGGTGCGACTCGCGACATCGAGCATTAACAAACAAAGAATACAGAACTCATACGCGATCCAGAATCAGAGTGATAAGGCCGTATGTCGGCGGCTATTAAAAAACAACAAATACAGTTTTGAAGGTTTCGCGGCAATATGATGCCCAGATGAAGTAAGCAGGGGCAAGCCGAATTTAGTCTTGCCCGCTTGGTCCCTAAAGGAGACCCTCATGGGTGCTTTTGAAACTAACCAGTAAGTATGCTGGTCACAAGGACGAAGAAATAAAGAGCGTTAAGCAATAGATGAAAAACAGAGAAGGTAAAAATTTGAGAAATTAGGTGGAAAAGGTAGATCAGGAAAGAAGCTTTGATAACTCAACAGGCAGTGCCCTATTTTTGAAGCTAGATCAGGGCGCCTTAGAACGCACAGCTACAAAAAGAAATTTAACATAGAAGATGACACATGTGCAGTATGTGGTAAATCCACAGAAAAAATTTAACCATATTATACTCGAATGTGATGGTATCCATCCGGAAGTCGATGCAGGCGAAGTCACTCCACCTGAAGCTCTGCGGTTTTGAGATATTAGTGGCCGGGTGAATGAACCTGCGGTGGAAGCTAGCAAAAAACGATTGGAAGATTGGTTAGTTAAAAGTACAGAATGGACATAGTGTTAGTAATGTAGAAAGGAAAATTCAATAATAGAATGATGGTATATTTAACCAATTTAAAATGTTAGTTAAGATACAGGGAGAAAAATCAGCATGACAGCATATGCTACCAACCCATTTCAAAGTGGGCGCTCCGATATTTCTTCCATCCATCGTGGTTGCAAAAGCCCAATTTGCCCATACAGGCCCCCGGTGGGCTACATAATGTGTGCTACTTAGGATACGTTCGTGCTTCCACTTTCATGTTGAAGGCGGTAGATCTTCAGTAGCAGGTATGAAGATGCACCGCAAGATCTTGCGAGCTGCAGCGACTATTGCACGTGCAAAAGCGACGCGATTCGCATATATAATCGCTAGCGCACACTTCGACGGCTTCATATTTTCGAGGTATTTGTGAAACAACGCGTGCTCTTTATATGCAGAAGAGTTGTACAATATGTTTGGTATCATACTTTTTTAGTGGGCTGGCTTGTCTCGCTGAGCTTCATCGATCGGCCCAGCTTCTGTTCAGAAGCGGAAATACTCGGCCCGGTGTCAGTACCAGAAAGGACGGGTTCGTAAGGTATTCGGTTAACTGACACAGGCTGAACCGTCATAAAACCGCGCCGAACTCTGATTCTGGAAATTCCTGTATGTCCGTGGCCCCCATTACAGAAAAAGCATGCAGGCTGGAAAAAGCTTGCAGAGATATAAAATAACACGAATGCATTTGAAAAACAAAAAACATGAAAAGTTTTCACATGTCGCGATTCGCACTTCGGTCTTCACGATCACCAAGCACGCACTGTAACCATCACACCAAGGAGGAATGTGGTTTTTTTCTGACATGCTATTTATTACACGTGGTTATATACAAAAAAGGTTATGTACACAGACTATTTACAAAGCACTCAGCCGTTGCTGAGCTGCCCAACCAAAAACACAACTAAAAGGCAGGCAAAGATAAACACTGTGTCACCGGCGGAAACCAATCAGGTTGAAAGTCATTTTCATCATAAATATCCTTCAGTTGCAGCATTATTCTGCTAAAATGGAGTCTAGGTGGAACAACAGGTTCACCGTTGCAATCCAACATGCGTGTCTTCCACAGGCTATCAAGTCCAATAAAGAAAACATGTCATATGTTACGTAATCAAATTGTGTAACAGCAAGGTACCGCACACTGTATGAATTTAGAACAAAGTCTTTCTTTAGAGTTTTTTGCAGCGCGTCCCAGACGAGAAATGTGTCTTTGCAAATAATGGTGCCGTGCTCAATTGTTTCAGGCACATGACACTGACGGCAGTTTACAGATGATACAAAAATATTTTCCTATTGAGCCATGTGTTAACAGGTAGAGCTTTGGTATGTAATTTAAAGAAAATATTTTCTTGCAAGGAGAAATCTGAATTTTACGCACCCTCTTTAACACGTCATGACCCTTACAACCAAAGTATAAAGAACGATACAGTGGTGCATTGGAAGTGATAGCAAAAAGCATTGCTATCACTTCCTTGTGGAGTATCTTGCGCGAAAAGAATATAAATACTCATTGGAGAATTGTACTGTAACAACCTCACCGAAGCATAAATTTTGTGCATAAATCCTAGTAACTGTGGGCTGTGACGGTTATATTTCTCTTTATGCAGTCGACATTTCTCTTTCGTACTAACTTTTTTGTAGGTGTAGAATTTGTGGTCGTAATTCACCTATCGCCCTTTAAACACGCAAAACCTTTTTCCCTGGCTATCAGGAAGTGTTATCCGCGTCCCGCATTTTACAATGCATTGCTTTCTTGCAGGCAAACATTAGAATGTCGCCATTTGTTAGTGCTGATGTGTTTTGTCATCTTGTTCGAACGCATGTATTTTTTGCTACATACAAAGATATAAGGTGCACCACCACTTGTAATACTGCTTGTTTTAGCTTCACCTGCTGCGAGCGGAGCACCGACTTCAATGAATTTACCTCCGACCAAGTGTTTTGCATAAGTAAAGACTCGAGGAAACTACGCCCGATGTTTGGCTAATTTGTGCATATTTAGATGGTCAGCGATGTGTTTCATTTATTCTCGAGCGTATTGTTATCCTCGCTAACGAAATGCAGCGTTCTTGCTTCCAATTTCACGTTGAACACGGCAGATCTTCAGTTGCAGATATGAACATGCACCTCAAGATCGCACAAGCTGTAGCGACTGTTGCAGGCATAAAAACAAACGCGATGCGCGTATTTCCTTGCTATCGCACACACCCACGGCTTCATATCTTCTAGGTATTTATGAAACAACGCGTACTCCCCATATACAGAAATGTTGTAATGTATAATACAGATGGTTTCATGCTTATGTAGTGCGCAGGCGTGTTCCGATGTGGTCATTCCCGTTGAGCTTCACGATCTGCCCCAATTGGGTTGAGAAGCGGAAATACTCTATAATGTATCAGTTCCATTCATTACTGGTTTGTCCGGTTTCAGTTAAACTGGACATGAAATGTTCTGGATGTTGAGCTCAATACAGGACTGGTCCGCCCTGTTTCATATCCATACCAGACTGGGATGTCCTCTTTGAGATGCATGCTAGAAATTGTCTGTCCTGTATTAGCTCATTTCCTGACCGGATCCCTCGGATTGAGATTCATACCGGTAATGATCTGTCCTGTATAAACCTGTATAGGCTTCATACAGGACTTCTCTCACCTTTATGAAATTTATACGGGATAAGACAGTACCGTTTAAAACCCTTTGGCGCGATGTGGGTTTTTCCACTAGGCTAATAACTGAAATTCGTCCATTCCATGGCAGTCAACTTGAGTACACGAAAGTTTGCTTTGTAAGTGGTAAAAAGCCGTTCCGCAAAACCAAAACAAGCAGACAGAAAGGCATATAAAAGCACTAGGAAGCAGGAATTACGCGCAGGGCACTGAAAAGCCTTCGCCGGAGACTGCTTGAGCATTCAAGCAAAAAGACAAACGAGAAAACAAAAATTTGCCGAGTCGGCGCCTGCGGCTTGAGAATGCGTACACGAAGGCAGACCCGGCCCCAATAAACCGACCGCACACTCAGACGCTTTGAAACACGGGAGGGAAAGAGAGTGTGACGTGCAGGACCACTGTATCACCCCTGCAGCTCTAAAGCTGGTGGCGTGGGTCATTCTGCGCTATCCTGACTGGGGTGAGAAGAGCATATACACGCTGACGTTGAACAAAGCATGCAGTTTGGTGGTATACGACATAAAATAACATATCTATAGGTAAACTATTTTTGTTTACTTATTACTTGAAGACTAACAACGTGGAGAAAGTTTAGTTATGATTTTAACGCGTGAAAATACGAAAGTCACTATAAGCGAATTATTTAACGCACATACAAAGCCGAGAGATCACCTGTAGAACAGCCCTGGGAGGAAGGAATGTTGTATAAACGCCGCAAATTAAGACTTCTACATAAAAAGGACCGGAATCGCGGTCCTTTCATGAACTTTTCTACTCTCTTATCAACTATAAAGTAGAAACGATGATTACGTCAGAAGCACAACCCGCAAGCGTTCACAAGGGAGGAAACCGAAACATTTTATGAAAAAACGAGAAAATTGCACAGCACACTGAGACAATCAGTGATGTTAAAGTTAAACTGCACGTTATACCAAACATACAGGCAGCGAAAAGAAACATGATGCAGTAGGTATCTGGTCATACGTTGTGTATTGTCAAGTGATGGTGACAAGATCGATGACAGAAATCAAGAGTCTGTGAGTGCACTGAAGAAACTATTTATTGGGCTGACTTGCACTCGCAAAAGAACTAAGCAATTTGGCAATCGCGATAGCAACAATCGTGCTCAACGGTCGACGAACAAAGAATGCATGTCGCAAACGTCCACGTTCAATTTCAAGGCGGCTCAGAACTATCTAGAGCACGTCGCAAATTGTTGTAACACAATCTGGAATATTGCAGAAACATAAGCGAGTAGCCATAATCTTCAGTACAGATCTCGGCGCATCTTGCGCGATATAGCAACTGATAAAGGTGCGTCTCGCGACATCGATCATTAACAAATAAAGAACACAGAAGTGAAATCCTGCCAGAATCACAGTAATAAGGCCACATGCCAGCGGCTGCTGAAAAACAACAAATACTGTTTTGAAAGCTCCGCGGAATTACTTCCCCCCTTAAGAAACATCGCCGCGATGTTCCAAAATAAGCAATGCAACTTAAACATAGAGATTACAAAGTTTAAATACCACGGATTCTTTATTTTATTTATTTATTTATTTATATCATAAATACTGCCGACTGCCCTTTGGCGGTCAAGGCAGGAGTGCACAAAGAAAAAAAGAAAAAAAATAACAAAGTAGTAATAGCCAATTAACAGCAACACAGGGCGATTACAGTACGAGAACAAAATTCAATAAGACCAACGGGAAGCAAAAAAGTACAGGCAAATTATCCGACGTCAAACAGACTAAGTGAACAGAATAAAAACAAGGAAATCGAAATACACTGTGTACTAGATGCGCTACTGCGATACATGAGCCGAAACAGCAGACAAGAAAGATTCTGAAGATACCAGGTTGGTGATATCGCTTGGCAGTCGGTTCCAATCGGAAATGGTGCGTGGAAAGAAGGAACAAGAATATGCTTTTGTTCGGCATCGTGGCATCAAGATAGTCCGTTCGTGTTTGTTACGGGTGGGGCGTGTTGTGTTGTATTGCATGTAACTCTGAAAATTCAGTTTTGTTTTATTATGTATGATATTGAACAACATTTTTAGTCGGTGCTGCTTTCGACGGGATTCAAGCGTGGGAAGCCCAGATCTGTTGAGCAAATCAGATACCGAGACCTGCCGACCATAAGCGTGGTAAATAAACCGGAGTGCTTTCCTCTGGACGCCTTCAAGAATTTTTATATCCGTTTTTGTGTGCGGATCCCATACAGCGTCGGCGTATTCGAGCACTGGACGCACAAGTGATGTGTATGCTGTCAGTTTAGTTTTGCTCGTGCAATGCTTTAGGCGGTGCTTTAAAAACCGAAGTTTTTTGGACGCTGCTGAGACAATGGACTGGATGTGTGCGCTCCAGTTCAGGTTGGATGTCATGGTTACCCCAAGATATTTCACCTGAGTCACTGAGTTGATCGGAAGGCCATTGATTTTGTATGTGCATTGGAGCGGTTGTTTCTTTCGTGTTACTGTCATTTTTCCGCATTTTGAACTGTTTATACCCATTTACCAAGTACAACACCAGCTAGAAACTGCTGTTAAGTAGTCGGCTAGGAGTGCCTGGTCTTCGACTGATGTGATACTATGGTATATAACACAGTCGTCGGCGAAGAACCGACAGCGTATGCGTGAGTTGAAGGACAGGTCGTTCAAATAAATAAGGATGAGAAGCGGCCCAAGGACTGAGCCCTGGGGAACTCCTGAAAGTACTGGCGCTTTTGTGGAATGAGATTCAGATATCTGAACAAACTGATGCCGCTGTGTAAGGTAGGAATCTAACCATTGTACTACTTGCCGATTATTTAACCACCACCTTATTTTTACAAAAGATTGCCATGCGAAACCCGGTCAAACGCTTTTTCCAAGTCAATGAAAATTAAATCTACCTGTCCATTATTGTCTAGTGACATCATAAT
The DNA here is from genome assembly GCF_055883805.1 of Amblyomma maculatum. Taxonomy (NCBI): domain Eukaryota; kingdom Metazoa; phylum Arthropoda; class Arachnida; order Ixodida; family Ixodidae; genus Amblyomma; species Amblyomma maculatum. The sequence goes on from NC_139350.1 coordinate 16,968,410, forward strand.
TTCATTTCTAATATAAGCTGCGTCACTGTCGACAAGCCTTGCCGAAACCCGTGCTGGCTTTCAATAAAAAACCGCTTCCCTCTAGGAATGAACTTATGTGCTTGAAAATAGAATGTTCTAATACCTTACTGGACGTACATAACAAAGAAATTTGCCTGTAAATCTTCACGCAAAGCTTGTCTCCTGATTTGTGAATGGGTATCACCTTTGCTGTTTTCCAATCGTTTGGAATTTCTCCTGTCCTGAGACTTTCAGTAATAATAATGAAAAGGTATTTAGCGCACCACTCAGCATATTTATTTATTTATTTATTTATTTATTTATTTATTTATTTATTTATTTATTTATTTATACATACTGCAGCCTCGATGAGGCTATGGCAGGAGTGGGCAAACAAAGCAAAATGTACCAAGCAAATACAAACACATATACACACATATATATACACATATACACATACATATATATATATACACATATACATACATATATATGTACACATACATACATACACACATACACACATACATACATATATATAAAAAGGCATTAGGAAGCAATGGCTGTCAAGAATTGTTCAATTGGTAGCGAGCGGACGTGTCCAGGCAGCGAATTCCAGAGTTCAATGGTGAGAGGAAAGAAGCTATGTTTGAATGTCTCAGTGCGGGAAAAGAAAGGGATGAGATTTAGGCTATGGGAACTTCTAGTTATGGAAGGCTGGCTAATGTTCTAATAATTATTTAAGGATGGAAGGCGCTGAGAGTGAACCAGTATGTGCAAAAACTTCAAACATTCTATTTGACGGCGAGATGATAGGGTTGTGAGACCTAAATCTGTATTATGGGAAGAAGGGGAAAAATCGCGGCCGTAGTTGTGAAAGATGAAGCGTACTGATTTCTTTTGAACTGATTCTAATTTTTTGATATCGGATTTCTTATAAGGGTTCCATACGATACAGGCATAATCAAGAATGGGGCGGATAAGTGTTATATATGTGAGCAGTTTGGTATCCTTTGGGGCTTTACGCAGTGTACGATGGAGGTATCCGAGACGTTTAAAAGCTTTATTACATATGATGTCAATCTGTTTAGACCATGAGATGTCATGAGAGAAATGAAGGCCGAGGTATTTATACTCGGTGACTCGTTCTAAATCCTGGCCGTGAAAACTGTAGGTGAAATGTGAAGGAGATGGGCATCTAGAAAAGGACATGGAAACAGTTTTAGAGAAATTAATATTCATTTGCCATTCCTTGCACCATTTACAAAAATTAGAAAATGAGTCGTTAAGTATTTCATGGTCAAGTGGTGTATTAATCTCGTGATATAAGACGCAGCCATCAGCGTAAAGACGAATTTTTACAGATACACAACATGGCAGGTCGTTAATATATAATAAGAAAAGAAGCGGGCCTAAAACGGAACCTTGCGGAACGCCGGATGAAACACTAACAGGAGTGGAAATAGATGAATTAAAGTATACAGACTGCGAACGCTGATTTAAGAAACTGGATATCCAACCAACCAGGGAAGGGTTTTTTAGAACAGAGTTAAGTTTGTGTAGGAGTGTAGGGTGTGGGACAGTGTCGAAAGCTTTAGATAAATCAACAAAAATGCTGTCGACCTGTCTACCTAGATCTAATGACTGAGAAATGTCGTGCGCAAATTTAATTAGTTGGGTAGTGGTGCTCAGGCCTTGACGGAAACCATGCTGGTAAATGTTTAGGATGTTGTGGTATTCAAGAAATTCAATGATATGTTTGAAAATAACATGTTCGAGTAACTTGCATGAATGGGCTGTTAAGGAGATAGGTCTGTAGTTCTGCAGTAGTTGAGTACTACCGGATTTGAACAATGGAATGACCTTGGCAAGCTTCCAGGAGTGGGGAACAGTGCTGGTGGATAATGATTTACGGAAGATTGTGGTGAGATATCGGCTTGTCCAAAGTGAGTAGCGCACAAGGAAGGAGTTAGGTATGTCATCTGGTCCACAGCTCTTTTTAGTATCTAATTGGGGGATCATATTGAGAACACCTGTACCAGAGACGACGACATCTTCGATGGGAGGGTAAGAGTCACAGCTAAAAGAAGGAACGATAGAATTATCCAGTGTGAATACAGAATGAAAATAGGAATTGAAAGCAGAAGCAATTGTCAGTGAATCTGAAACAGGAACGCCGTTAACTATAAAACTGTTGCAAGTACTGTTACTGGGTAGTATCGATTTCCAGAATTTGCGAGGGTTCGTTTTCATTAATTTTGGCAATGTAACGGAATAGTAAAAATCTTTGGCAGACTTTAACCTGACGCGTAGCTCCTCCTTTGCATCATTGAACTCTGCAATTTTGACAGGATTGCCATTTCTTTTCGACTTACGCAATCTTGCAACACGACGCGATAAATGCAGTAGGTTTCTTGTTATCCATGGCAAATCTCTATTTTTCTTTTTTGTTTTCAGCGGAACAAAGTGATTAATACATGTTTTAACAATATGTTCAAAAAACCCCACAACAGCATCAACATCACTGGTCAGAGATAATTCTTCAAACATTTCAAAGGATTCACGTAATGTGTCAATTATAGCAACATCATTGGCCTGGTTGAAGTCACGAAAACTGCTGTACTCGAACCGGGCTCTGGGAACAGTGCAGCTGATTGAGAATAATACAGCCTTATGGTCCGATATGCCGTCAGTAACACAGCACTGGAAACCATTCTCGAATAGATTAGAGCTGAGAAAAACTAGATCTAGGACTGCCGCTTGCCTGGTGTTCGCATGAACAATTTGTTTGAGGCCAAGTGATAAGGAAAGGTGTAACAATTTTCTTGACAAAGAGACATCATGGCCGGTATTGCTAAGAGAAGGCCAGTGAATACCTGGCACATTAAAATCTCCCATAAGTATTATATTTGTCGGATTCAAATCATGCAAAAGTTTACTTAGAAGAAATAATTGATTATCATCAGAGCCAGGAGGCCGATAAAACACTCCAATTAATGTGAAATCTGTACAGAAAAGCGTTAGGGATATCGCCTGGTCCAGAGGATTTTTTTGTGTTCAACTCCAATAGAGCCGAAACAATACCCTCCTCGTTAATAATTAGGTCTGGCAGATTGTAATGGCTAGTTCGAGATTCGGAGACTGAGTTGCTGTTACTCAGGAATACAGAAGAAAAGTGCTCATTGAAGGCAGTCGCTAAGCAGAGGGAGTCGGAGAAGTTTGTTAACCGGGTCTTTTTTCTGTCACAGATGCCTCCAGAACTTTTGGGGGTCAGTTTTTAGAAAATTGTGCATCTTGAAATTAAAAAAGTGGTACCGTGAAGATTTTATTTTTGAACGCAGTTCAGCCCGAAGAGCCGGCAAAGCACCACCAACTTTATTGCTTGACCTTGATAAGCGCTTCACGCGACGTTTTAACTGTATGATCTCGCGTGTTATCCAGGGACATGCCATTTTCAGCTTCTTATGTTTAAGCGGCACGTACTTGTTGATACATTGATGAACCCCCAAGCAGACATGGCCAACTGCCAACTGCTTGCCAATGGTTGACACCAGGTTGGGGACTGGTCGCTGGCCTATTTTGTTGGCCAGCGAAGGTAGGAAAAAGCTTGAAGTGTGGTTGGCTGCCAACTATGTCGGTTTGCAATTGGCAAGGTAAGTTGGCCCAGCGTTTTGCGAATACCAATAGCCTATCCTCTTTTCATGCACGTCGGAATGCGACGTTTAGCCAACCTCTTTACGGCGTTGTTGGCCAAGCTGAACCAGCGCGATCAGTGCATAAAATGTAGCCGAGGTTTCGTAAAAGAATAAATTAATTTTCTTAGTACCATGTGCATAAAAACTGAAACTTAACTACTGTAGCAGCAGACACTAATAAAGATGCACATTTTCCGAGCATAATGATTACTTCTCTACGACGCCAAAGCAAGTGCTAAACTGCGGGCAACTGCCGGCAGCCGGTTTCCCCACGCGCCCACGCGTGACCACTTTCCCGCCTTTTCTTCAAGCGTCAAGCGTGTAGGCTCGCGGCGTGCCGGTCCTGCTCAGCGGAATACTTCTGTCAAGGCAAGTATATTTCTTTTTGTCTGATCTGTTATTGAGACGGGGCTTGAGAAGCCTGTTGGCGCAAAAGATCAAACGCATGAGAATTGAAAACAGATGGAGCACCATTTTTGTACATGCATAGTTTCGTGCTGCTATTATATGTATTGAGCGGTCGAAGGCTTCTCGTTGTCTCACTTGCTGTAAAAAGCGTTTATCTTTACTCGTGGCCAAGGCATTGAACTTGATCTCTCCGCGGCGTGGTCGTATATCACTCGCGATGTAGCGTGCTCTATACATGTCGCGCTGAGAGTTAGGAAGTGCGTTAAAAACGCATTTTTTTCCTGCAGTGTGTGCACAAGCGTGTTGCGTGGTGCTGCATACTGTACACTAGCTGTGTGTGAGACCCCACTTTTCTTCTCTGTGCAAGTCAGCGTTATATATTTGCGTTATTTATCGTACCGCGCAGCCGCGCATATCACAAATGCTCCTTGCGCTGTGATTTGGAGATTACAAAATTAGGGTACACTTATAAGCACCGCCATTAAGGGTATGACGCGATAGCGTTTCACACAAAAAGATTACGTTTTTCACTTTTCTAATTTTGTATTCTTTACTCCCTTACTTTCTTTTTTTTTGTGCACCAATACTTCGCATCAGCAAACATATCAGTTTTTCATACTGAGCAATTTGACACCTTTGAACGCATTTTGTATTTTAAATTATTGCAATTATATAATTGAACAATTATACACTGTAGATTTCTTCATTAGCATCAGCAAGCATTGGCTTTTTATTCAGAGCATTTTGACTTTTTTGAACCCCTCATATCTAGTTTCTCATTTTTTTTTCAACTGTTGCACTTCTTTGGTCTATTACACTCTAATCTGTCTTAATTCGTATCATGCATTGCCTTTTCGTTCTGAGCATTTTAAAACCTTTGAACCCCCCCCCCTTCTAATTTTTCATTTGTTTGATTGATCAATTATTTACCATGATTTTATTAACTTGTCATAGCCTCACATACTCCAAATAATCATCGATCACTAGAACCACAAATTTCCGTGATACAATTTTGTATGCAGCCCTTGATTATATCTGACACGAGGTGCCAACAACAACTACTAATATGACGCTGACAGCCTTTTGGCCGAGCGAGATGTATAAGGTATCGCTTAAACTTCGTGGGCACCGGCAGTGCTAGTGAAACAGAGCACTAGAAGCGATTTCTGTGTAGTATTCGAGACATTGTAGCTGGACTGCCTTAGTTCTTGATTTAATTAAGGCCTGAGACTTTCAGTGTTTGCTGTTTTCAGTTGCCATATTCCTCATCTGCATTTATAGGGTTGCCCAATGCTGCCAAGCAAGGATTGCAGGCTGTTGTAACAGCTCAGTTTAGATATTTTCCTATTGATTTCATTTTTTTTATGGAGTGACCAAAGCACAATGCTTAACATGCATGGAATTATGGTAAATGCAGCAAGTGGGCAGTGCAAAATCAAGTGCAGGCCTGCTTTTACGTGGGTAGATTCTGCTGTATTGTAGAGAGTTTTCACTGATAAGACAAAAGTTTTACTCTCATTCAGTGCATGCAGTGTTCCCTCGATATTACATATCAAGTGCCTAACCAATGGAGGCACAAGTCATTCCCACCCCTCCATTCTCTTCCCCGTATTCTTGTTCATCTTGCTTACCCTGCACCTGATATCCCCCTCCTCCACTGCAGGCAATTCTATTGTAAAAAAAAATACTTTGTCTACGTGCCTGCTGCATATAGCAATACAAATTTCACGCAGTAACGGTGGGCATATATAGGTCTATGGAGAGAGTGGAGAGTTTGCTGTATGCACGGTGCTGTATGTGAGACTTGTTCAGCTTCTGACGGAGTGTTCCGGTCTGTTTCAGGCTGTCACAGATCTCGCTCATTGTGGAAGGACAAGCATGACCAGGTGAAGTTTGTGGCATCATGGAGAAGATTTTAAAAGCAAAGCGTCGCCGAGAACTTAGATTAGCATCAAAAGCGGTTCTGCAGTGCTTGAATGAGGTTTCAGAAGCGGCTGCTGCTTTGACAGATTCTCCAGAAACTGTTATTCCATCAATTCAAGAGTTTCTTTCAGAGAGTACCCCAGAACAAATGATTGAAGGCGATGACTCTGATGTGGCATCAACCTTTCGAGATCATTTTGAGGATTCACTACCTGACCTTCATTCTGAGCATCATTCTGAGGGTTCATTACTAGATTTTGCAGAACTCACTGAGCCTATTCAAGGCCTCTTGCAACATTCTACACAGCATGAGAGTTTTCAAAGCCAGTTGGCAGCCTGGGCAGTCAAATACAACATCACAGGAGCAGCTATTGATTCTTTGCTAAAAATTTTGAGGCCTCATTTTCCTAATCTTCCGCGCAGCTATAAAAGCCTGCTGTCCACTCCCCGCAATGTACCGGTTGTCAAAATGGGCGATGGGGAGTATGTGCACTTCGGAATTTTTGAGGGTCTTTCACAAACAATGGATACCTGGCCTCCTTTGAAAGATGTTACAGGCCTTTTCTTTTCTGTGAACATTGATGGTTTACCCTTGTTCAAAAGCAGTCACCAGCAGGTTTGGCCCATTCTTGTCCAACTGCACCATCCTACTAGTCAGCACCTTGATTCTGTGTTTGTAGTGGGTGTATTCTGTGGTTCGTCAAAACCACCCTCTCTCAATGACTTCCTCAACAAATTTGTCGAAGAGTTACAGCTACTACTTTCAGATGGATTTTGTCACAAGGGTATTCATTATGTTGCTCTCCTGAAAGCAATACTATGTGACGCACCAGCAAAGGCCTTTGTAAAAGCTATTAAGTTGTACTCAGGCTATTTTGGATGTGATAGATGTTGCCAAAAAGGAGTCTACATTGGCCGTATGACCTATCAAAGCTTATATAGTGCACTGCGGTCTGATGAGTCATTTGTAAACCAAGAGCAAAAGGAACATCATACAGGCGTTTCACCCCTCACTGCAATTGGCATTCCAATGGTCACAGCATTTCCGTTAGACTATATGCACCTCGTTTGCCTTGGTGTGATGAAAAAACTGATTGCTTATTGGGTGAAAGGCCCCCGAAAGTGCGCATTGCATACAGCTCAGTTATGCATGCATCACAAATCCTGAAACTGCTTGGCAGCCATGTGCCCAAGGACTTTGCTCGAAAGCTACGGCCTCTTCAGATGTTTGAGAGGTGGAAAGCCACAGAATTCAGACACTTTGTCTTGTACTCTGGCCCCGTTGTTTTGAAACAGGTGTTGCCACCAGTTTTGTATCATCACTTTCTGCTACTGCATGTTGGAATAGCGGTCATGTGCTGTCCTTCAATGAAAGGCTTTCTTGACTTTGCTGATGAAATGCTTCACAAGTTTGTTCAGCAGTGCAGAATCATCTATGGACCAGAATCTCTCGTCTATAATGTTCACTGTCTTGTACACTTGTGCCATGATGCTCGTCGACTTGGCTGCCTTGATTCATTTAGCTGCTTTCCATTTGAGAATCATCTAAAGGATTTGAAACGTCTTGTCAGGTCAGGTAATAAGCCTTTGCAGCAGTTGTACACCAGAATTGTTGAACAGCAGAACTCTAGAGTTAGCACTCCTTCAAATGCTGATGCTGTAGAGTTTGGGGTTATTTCATCCTCTATCCATTCTTCTGGTCCTGTTCTCTCCTATTGTGACTGGAATCAGTACCGTAAAGCTGCATGGAAAAATAGTTGGATCGGCACAAAGGCTCCTGACAATTGCATATTGCTCACCAAAAACAGAGTGGTTCTAGTTTCGAACTTCCTTGCATCTGGATCCAGCACTGTCATCGTTGGCAAATTGTGCAAAATTGAAGGACAGCTCTACACTCGCCCCTGCAGGTCATCGTTGCTGTCAATATTTGTTCTATCATCTTCTGCTGGTTGCTTTGAGACATTTTCATTTGCAGACATTGTTTGCAAAGGGCAGCTTTTGCCATACAAGAGGAAATATGTTTTCTGCCCTTTGTTCCATCACTTTTAAGCTGGGAGCTGTCAATGGGGTGTATGTCCCGCTGCATTTTTTTTTATTAGTGTTTCATTTTTTAATCTGAAGTTTGCCAAGTATGTGCTTTGACATTGAGTTGCTATTTGTTCAAGGAGTTCTGCAGTTGTTGGTTTTGAAATTTTGCAGGTTTCACATTGTGGAATTTGTAGAGGAGGGAAGCTCATATGTCGTTTCTACAAACTGGGTCGAGGAAGCTGGGGCTGGAACAGTTTGTTTCTGGCCGCCAACAACGAAGAAAAATGAAGTTGACCGCATGGTACAGATTGGAGCAGATGTGGAGGATGGCTGGAAGCAGTACCCAGCTAGGATTCTGTCTACCAAAAGTAAGCAGCTTGCCATATAACTTCAGATATTTCATGACAAGAGGGGAACTGTGTGGAAGGATTAAATGTCATCACCTGCATTTATTTTTCAGGGCTGCTTGTTGTCTGACGTTTAACTGCCTTGATGTTTTGTTCATTAAATTAATTTTTTTTTTCAGAACTAAAGTAATATTTGCTGTGAACTGATGTTTCAGCTAGTCACTGTTGGAAAATTTTATGCTTGAATTTTATGCCAATTATATGCTTGATTGTACCTGTTTGTATTCTCGCCTAAAAGTGAAATCATTGCAGTTGAAAACAAAGTGGCATGCAATCCTTTGGAGTTTATGTGGCAAGAGTACTCTGCCCCTGCTCAGTTACTGTTGCAGTTCCTGCTCATAGAAGTAAGTTGGAACTAGTGGTGAGATAGGCAGTTTTGAAATGTCAGGTTGTAGGACTTAATTTTTCAAAGTTCCTTGAGCTTACGTGTCGCCTTAAAGGTTTTTGTTGTGTTGTCTTCAACTTTCAAATGACCTTCGTTTTTGAAACCAGGCACCTACATGCGAGCCAAGGAGTGTTTAGTGAACGCATTGGTTACATCTCATCTGGAGTCTGAAGACTCTGATGCTGCAAAAGAGTCAAGGAGGAGGCGAAAAAAAAGGATTTTCACTGATAGTGAGGATGATATGTCAAGCTCAAGTCTACATAGTTCCTTCATGCAGAGTGAGTGTTTAACAGTTTGCTTCTTGTATACTTCAATATGTTTTGCATTTAACCTTAACATAGACACCTATTTCAGCCCTACGTCTTATACATCACAAGCTGCAGAAGTTTGAAATAGTTCCTGTCGCTTACTGGCGGGGATGCAAGGAAAGCAAGGAAAATAGCAGTTGCACCTTGAGGAGCTAAACAGAAGGCGTGATGGAGTATTGATTGCAATGTCTTAGTAGTGAACTTTTTTTGGTGTTATTAATGGCTTGAAACAGGTTAAAAAAACTTGTATTCTTGCTGTTCTGCTAGAAAGTGAATGCTGGCACTTAGGTCTAATTTATGGGATTATCACATTGTGATTACATTGTTTGATGCACAAAGTTAACTGCCATGCTAACTTCAAAGGAGGCAAAAATGTTACACGATTGACAACGAATACATATGAAATTGGCATATAATGAACTTCCTCTTACTGTATCATCTGACATTTTGTTTTGCATGTGATTGTGTAATTTTTCTAACATGCATATTAATTCAAGTGGTGCAAGTGGTCGACTCCACAGTGGTTTTGTCAGAAATGCTCTAGACATATTTTGCCGAGAATTCATTCTGGAGATTTTTGGATGGAAACAGCATTCACTGAGTTTAGTTTTTTTATATTAAATTAGACCCACTCTCTTTTGTAATGCCATTGGTTGTGAATAGTCCATTGTTTAAGGAAAGCTCCCAATTAAGTCGCAGTAGGTTTGTAATAGGGACGTAATTATTGGCATTCATGTAATTGCATATAGCTACGAAAGAAAGCTTGTAGCTATGGATGTGCTTGGGACGATGCTATTGAGTAATTACTGCCCTATGAAAAATCTACACCTTACAGTGCACCAAAGACCATTCTAGCTCACTTTGAATTGTTGATCAATTCATTCTTGCCCCACCAAATGATAGCTGTCTTAATTTAGATCATTTATCGATGAGGTGGTGGTCCCAGGTTGAAATGCCAGACCAGGATGCATTTTTCTTCAGTTACAAACTTATATTGCATATAGCTGCACTTGGTGTGAATGACAGTGGGTACTCTCCTATCATTGACTCTGAATGTTCAGTATGGATTATGTTCATGCAATTATTTCATTGTAACACACATGTAGCGCAGCTGTGTACATTTTATGGATTTTGGAGGTGAAAGCCCATTCATACTAGTTGAAAGCGATAAAGATGAACCTCGGTACAATAATGGGAAAGAGCAGATGCGGCAGCACCACAAACCTGGTAAATAAATGGCTTGCTTCAATGTGCAGCTTCACCCAGAGCAAGCGGTGTTAATCAGTATTTGAAAAGTTGCCTTACTTAAGGAGACATTTTTGTGTGTTACAGGTGCACAAAAGCAAACTGTGCAACAAGCCTCACAACCATCTGGCTCAGCCCCAAGGGATGCACAGAAAAGGCTAAATACCTACCACACTCGAAAGCATGACTCGTGCGCTAGACTTTATTCACATCAATTCAGCAAAACCTCCACGAATGAACAAGGTATTCACTCCTCCGGTAGTGCCCATTTCGCCCTTCAGTCTGTTTTCATAGTAAAATGCACTGTTACTGCTGTTTAATTCGAAAATAGTTTCATTTGCATTGATACTGATGCAGGGTTTTAAATGTAGAGTACCTTACAAACGTAGTAAGAGTAGCCCAAAGCAGTAGATTGGTTTGTGTTGAGCGCATTTGTCATAATATGAAGCTGTGACACGAGGTGTGCTCTAATGTACACGTGCGTTTACTCATTTTCGTATATTGTAAAATGGCCTGATTGTTTTTTTTTTCAGTTATAATAATTTACTAAAACATTTCTACATGTGTTTAAAGGCTGAAAACATGCAGCCCTCCTTAATGTGGCAGGTATAAAATTCTTTGTTATTTTTCGAGCTAAAACACTGCAAGAACCGATGAGAACTTATAAAAGCTTTATATTTTATAGAAGCACTAGTTTTTCTGTTGTCACATATTTCTTCTGCCTTCATATGTGCAGTACCTTTTCTTTGTGGTGTATACAGTAAATTATATTTCAAGTTTAAGAACTAGGTCTAGCTTCAGCAGAGCAATCTGAAGTGACTGGTACATGATATGTATATAAACCTGACTGTGCTATGCTCCAGTCGTTTTTGGATGGTCTGCTAATGCCAAGAAACATATTGGGTTGCTTGACTTGTGAAAAATCTTTTTCTTTCTTTTAGCAGCACTGTGGAGTTCTGATATGTATATTCTTAGGCTTCCTCAATTAGAGCCTATTACAAATGTTCATAATGTGCTGAATGCTGAGAAAGACACTACCTCATCTAATAATTGTAGGAAGTGCTGCTTACGTGCTTTTATTTTTATTTTTTACAGAATCAGTAGAGCCTCCTCCAGCGGATGTGCGCAAATCTATTAAAGAGTTATCTGAACGTCTTGCCGGTAAGAATGCATTCTGGATTCATGGTTCATTACTAAACTTTGAATTTGCAGGGCTTTTGTTCGCACAGGAATCATGAGCACTGTATTTTATGTGCATTTTTTCCCTTTAGTGTTTTTAGAGATTTGCAATTCAATACAGCTGATGGGAGTCATAACAGATCAGTTAGCAGCTGTGAGCGTACATGAAAGCTCGTCAACTTTTTAACATCACTCCTTGAGTCAAGTTCTCTTACTTCTGGACATTGTTTGCATTTGTGTGAGGCATCAGCCACTAAAAATCCTATAATCTTGCATGTTTCTCCCGAATTGCTGCTTACCATTCAACGGTTGATCCTTGCATGCATGAATTATTTATACAAAAAAAGGGATAATGCTACAATTGTGTTGGATATTTTTTTTTACGGACAAGTAAAAATTGCAGAAAACATCAATACACCAATTTCATGTTAGTTGCTAAGACATACTATGTATACTTTGATTTCATGGTGTTCCAAGTTGGATGTACACATGTAGCTGCAGTTATATGCAAATGTAGCTGCATTGTCTGAACTGGTTAATTATGGTTCCTCCGTAACGTGGGTACACATGGAGCGAGTTGGTGAAATGATTATGCTTTGCTTGCTTGTTATATCAAAAGATATGCCACAGCTATTACTATTGAGAGAGATTGGGGTGGCATAGTCGCTTAGGGCATCAGGATTTTTTACCAAAAGAATAATTACTGAAGTTTTGAGCACAGAAGAATGACTGAATCAGGGTCTCATTATACTGGAGCAGAAAGAAGCACTAGGGTAAATTTTTTTCTTGTTCTCAGTCATATGTAAATATAATAGCACACACCAGGCATTTTTTGAACTTTTGCTGGTGGTTGGTGCACCCTGTAGAATTAATGTACATTGCTGTTTTTATTTCAGCCTTTGAGAAGAAGGTTTTCCAAAACCAGATAATCATCTTCTCTGAGCTCAAGAGTATGCGGGCAGCAATGCAGTCATCTGGATCAGGAGGGGCAGCGATGATCAGGCTGCCAGAGGACTGTCCAGTGCTTCCAGCATCCTGTGCTGAGGACGTGCTCGCACTAGATGAATACCTTTCATCGTCAGAAAACTCGGACAGACTGGTAAGTTTTATTTTTCAAGCCATAAAGCCTAAATGCCGCTTGCCATACACTGTGGTGATGTGGCTAAACATACCATTTCGAAACTGCAGCATGCATCACTGGCCTTTTAGTTTTATTTCGGAATGGAATCACGCTGTTCTACTTGCTACTCATATTTTTCTCTTGCGCCCGCATGCTGCCTCCACTTTTCAATTCGGCTGAAATATTTAGTTATGAGGACGCATCACTGGACAGGTCACAGTCTGTATGGTGTAGTATCTTGTAACCACAATGAGGCCATTTGTAACAAAGCACCACTGCTACTACTCTGCACTGCAAAAAGGCTCCAGGCAGCACCTTCAATTTTGGAGCAATTCTTGGGTGCTCCCTACAGTCTGTGCACTGTACAACAAAGCACTTGGAGAGTCCATGAAATACGGTCGTTTTAGCTTACCCTTCATCTCAAATCAATGTTCAGGTCAGATGTTCAATAAATGAAATTGCTTAAGCAAATGGTTTTCAGAGTTTTACACAATTTGAACTTTTGGAAAATTCGAACAAATTTCTGAATGCCTAAATAAATATTTTACTGCATTCAGAGTGTGGCTCCCCCTTCTTTTGTTAATTTGATTTCATGATTGTTTCTGAGATGCTACATTCTCCTTACAGTGCTTACTTGCCTGGCACATTTATGCTTTCAAAATGTTCCGTTTTTCACCATGGTGAGTTGCCATTGAACATCTCGCATTGGGGCAAGGCCTATGTAAACCTTGTTTAAAGGCCCTAGTGAGGCCTTGTACACAATGCCAACAATTTGGAGTTGTGCTATATGATGGAGATCAGTCCAAAAAGAAAACCTGCATAGCTTTTTGTGCTGCAGTTTCTTCTCTTGAGACGTCTGCTGTGTTATTATTCCCTGAATACTGTAGCTTCTCCCCCCCTCCCCCCCCCCACCCCCACCCGCAGTCCTCAAATGTCCACCCTTCATTTTCTGGTGATAACCCTGACAGTACCAAAGGGATTCTTTGCCAGGGTCATAATCACGTAATTCGATATTTTTCAAGACTAAACATGTTTTCGTATATTCCAGGTCAGCTACTTCTCGAAATATGGTGGCACGGATTTAGCTGACACCGTTCGCAGGCTGCTCCGCCAGCTGCTCTCCAAAGGTGCAGCAATCCAGTTCAGCTGGAGAGGAACAGGAGGAAGCAAGAATGCATTTGCCAACCTCAAGAATTTGAGCGACATGATACTGGGTAGGTGCTGTGTTCTTTACCCTGAGCAAGTCATTCATATTGTCTTGATGTGCCTTAAAGGTCTTAATATGCAAGACCTGCTGCCATACTACCTCATTGGAAGCAGTGAAAATTAAATGATACTGATGCACGTTTGTGTAATATTAAACAGCCATAGAAGGAAGTCATGTGGTTTTTCTTAATTGCTTCATTAAAAGGCTATAGAAAAAGTAATTCTAATAATGACATATTCCTTGTGCTGCTGGTACAAGAGAATAAGATAGAACAAAGTTTTATGTTTGTTAAAGTTTCTTGCTCAAGTATTTTTGTGGCTCTCTGCTTGTTTTCCATTCTTGCTAAAAGAAATGTGTACTCTTGAATTTCTATGTTATTATATTAAGCATTTCTGTTTGTTGTGCAGGCTGTGCAAGTGCTAACCATGCCAAAGAAGCGTCTCAGCGAGAAGTCAGTGCCGTAGTTAAGCGATGGCTGATAGGGGCTAACGACAGAGAAGGAGGCCGCACTGAAAGGAGGGTCAACACCTCGATGCGAAAGGAATGTAGTGCCTTGACGTGAACGTGGAACCATGAACACTGAATTGCAAAGGCAAAAGACGCAACTCTTTTTTTTTATCATGTCAAAGGCCAAAAGCGCAGAATTTTTTTTGGTCTTGTCACAAAAGCCAAAAGTGCAGCTCTTTTTTTTTTGGTCTTGTTACAAATGCCAAAGGTGCAGCTTTCTTTTTGATCATGTTATGAAGGCCAAATGCGCAGCTTTTTTTTTTGGTCATGTTACAAAGGTGCAGCTTTATTTTTTGATCATGTCACAATGGCCAAATGCACGGCTTTCTTTTTTTTTGGTCATATTACAAAGGCCAAAAGTGTAGCTTACTTTTTCTTGGTCATGTTACAAGGCCAAAGGCATAGCTTCCTCTCTTTTTTGGTCATGTTGCAAAGGCGAAAGGTGCATCTTTCTTTTTATCATGTCACAAAGGCCAAATGCACACCTTTATTTTTTTATCATACATAAGTTTTTATTTGCTGATGTTTTCATGCAACTTGCATGTCACATGCAGTAATCTTTTTAAAGTATTGAATGTCAAGTTTACGACGGTGCTCATTCTTTGATTTAGTTCATATTATACTTGTGTTTTACTGTGTTATTTTGTAGAGTTGAAAAAGTGGTGGGCAAGGTGCATTATCCAGTTTATTCATTTGTTTAGACATTTGTATAATGCACATTATTTTAACTGGAAACTAACATGCTTTCTTATTTCTCTAGTTCTGTGATAAGATCTCACAAATTTTTATATCTACAAATATATGTTCATTGCTACTGTACCTGAACAATTTTATCTGTGCTTATGGTGGGCAAAGTGCAATGTCTAGTTTATTCATTAGTTTAGCCATTTGTATAATGCACATTATTTTAACTGGAAACTAATGTGCTTTCTTATTTCTCCACTTTTGTGATAACATCTCACAAATTTTTATATCTGCTAATATATGTTTATTAATACTGTACCTGAACAATTTTATCTGTGCTTATTTCCCACCGAGAAAACGGCGGGTTAAGATCCAATAAATTGAACAGAGTTCTGTCGACCTTTTTTTAAGGTTATTGTCATGATAAGGCCATAGTCTTTCATATGTAGTGCATTACTATTTTATGCTTTGTTTTATAGCTATAGACATCATTTTAGTTGCATTTTTTTCAATGATACAGAAGACATTCCTGTCCTGTGAGAGATGAAAAACTCACATAACCGTAATCATATTTTTTTCTGTTATTTTATCTCTTGAAACAGGCTATAGCTTACACGTTCTAGTGAAACAAGACGATGTATCACTGGTTATATTGAAGTTTTTTCTTGTGTCACATATATGATGTAGGCACTCCTTAAACATCAGTAAAACACTTTGCAGGGCGTGGTGCATTGATTCTAATATTTTAAGTGCAACAACAACGGCATACATGAAGAGAGACACAGGACAAGTGCTACTTGCAACAATTTATTGAGGCACTCCTTGGATCATGATGCGTAAAAAAGAGTGCAAGTTTTTAGATATGTTTTAGGTACTGTTTATCACCCATGTCCCTTCCTGTGCCTTCTTTGAGATCACACACATGCTCATCACCTTTTGTTCCCTTTTTCTTTCCCCCACCCTCTAATGACGATATAAGCAGCTGTTCGTCTGCTTCAATAAATTGTTTCAAGTAGCGCTTGTCCTATGTCCCTCTTTCTGTGTGTGCCGTCTTTGCGCTTGCAACATTAGAAACACTTCTTAGGCGTCACAGCCATATAGTTTGGCTGCCGAAACTGGAAGAGTAAGAGAAGAAATTCGAATGTACATTTTTCAGTGCCGTTAAGGGAATGCCATGAACTGATCCATGCATGCTAATGTCTAAAGCATCGTTTCAAAAACAAAACAAGCAAATTAACACAGAAAAAAATCTGATGTCTATAGTCTCAAAGTGCGAAATTTTGCAACAGTATACCTGAAGAATGAGGCAGTTTTTTTAGCCTGTTATTTTACTGCTTTCATCTAGCAGTAAGAAAAATATTCTAAGATGAACGAAGCCTACATCTTTTATGTAGCTTCTCATTTACATTTTACTTGCGGGTGTTTTACTACACAGCCATGATATGGCAAGGGCAGTTCTCCCAAAAGGGAATGCATGCACAACTTTCATTTTTTGATGTTTTGCTGCTATTCTCTGTACGAGGAAACTCTCCTGACAATCTTACAGGGTGAGATGTATATTTCTGGGCTTGTGAATAATAAACATTGGTATGGAACCCTCAGCTGTATGGCCTCAAACTATTGCAAGCAGGTTGCAGTCGACCAGGTTGGCCAGTACCAATCCACAATGCTAGGCTAACCTGGGCATGCACCCATAATCCGAATGGAAAAGTTGGCCATACGTCCGTGGCCGGCATGTTGGCCAGTCTCCGGCCAGTGTCAATTCCCGACGTAGGACAAACCTTGGCCTGCCAACCAGTAAGGTCGGCCATTTCCCGGTCAGTGTCAATCCCCGACATCGTGCCAACCTCGGCATGCCAACTATGAACCGACCGGTAAGGTCGGCCACCTAAGTCGGCCTTATGTCAGCGGCCGACACGTCGGCCAGTCTAAGGCCAGTGTCAATCCCCACGCTCGGGCCGACCTTGGCAGCGAACGTCGGCCCGACCAAAATATGGTCGGCCAAAGTAGGTTGGCAGAACGTCTGAACGAGCTTTTTTGTCTGCTTGGGCCGTACTTTTGAATTCTAACCACAAGTCGCTCACACTTGTACGCCCATCAGTGTATTTTTTGCAAAGGATTCATACGTAAGTTCAAGCTCGTCTAGAACGCTTTCATCCTGAGCATTGTTAAAGTCGCGAAACACTTTTCCTGGCTGATGAACAATTACTGGTCGCAGCAATTCGCTTTTAAAGAGCACCGCTTCATGGTCTGATATTCCGGGAAAGACATCTGTTGAAAAGCCCAATTGACTAACAGGGTCCGATATAAATACTAGGTCAAGAAGAGAACTGGTATTTTCTGTAACGCGCGTAGGTTTCTGAACAACCTGGTTTAAGTTATAGTTGAAAGGAATGGTGAGCAAAGCATCCGAGTTAGCACACAAATTTTGATCGCACAGAGAATCCCAGTTGATGTTTGGCAAGTTAAAATCGCCGCAAATGATAACATGGCTATAGCGCTTTGTATGTTCATTTAAAAAGTCGTGCAAGTTGTCCAGTACAGAAGTATCAGCATTCGGTGGTCGATAAATAACACCTATTAAATGACTAAGCTGAAGAAGACGGAGAACAACCCAAACCATTTCAGTGTTGGTGTGATGCGGTATCAGCGTATAGTCAATGCCTTTCTTTATCAGAATAGCGACACCGCCCCCTCTTGAAGTGCGGTCGCGACGAACGATTTCGTATTGATCGGATGTGATAACTGCGTCATTCGGAATTGCATCATGAAGCCATGTTTCTGTCAGAACAGCAGCGTCAGGATCGTGTGTGAAGAGGAGGCTTTCAAGTTCGTCGAATTTATTTACTATGCTTCTATCATTAATATTAAGCACGGAAAAGGAATTCAAGGATGGCTGTGTTCTTAGTGCTCCTGAGCTCTGTGTGTTACTTTGTGCGGACACGAGTTTGGAAACAGACCATCACTTTGGAGCGCAGGGAACCCTTTCATTGCGGGCGTCGTCCCATCGATACAGTTTGCCGTTTATTTTAATTTTGTCAAACTTGAGCATGACCTTCTCTTCTTTCAGCCTTTGCTCTTTTGCACTTTCCCAAAGCTTCTTTCGTATTGACTGAACGCGAGGGGAGAAGTCCTCGGATATACTATAGCCCGAGTTTTTCAGATTTCTACAGCTTTTGAGAATTCTCTCTTTGACCCTCCCGTCAACTAGCTTAAAGATAACTGGTCTGCATTTGTCCTCTGCTGGCTTCCCTATTCTGTGGATACGCTCAATAGCCACATCCGAAATATTCAACCGGTCCAGAAGAACATCCTTGCAGACCGTGTTCTCAAGGTCTTGGGGCGTTTCGTCCTCGGTTTCCTTAACGCCAAACACAATTAGGTTGTTCCGCCTGCTTCTATTCTCTAGGTCGTCTACTTTCATAAGTAGACTGTCGACAGTTTTTTCCAGTGATTCGACTTTAGAGGTGTAGTCAGTAACCGTTGAGGAAATATCGTCTAGCTTTTTTTCGATAGCAGACAGTCTCGTATTAGTAGAGCTTGTATTTTGTTTCAGCTGTTTAAGATCTTCCATTATTATTTGCAGCATTTCCTGTGTCGAAGGACCTGGGTTTGGTTCAACGTTACCACACATAGCAAGCACGTCAACAAAACAATGATACATTGCTGTAAGGAGCGTAACTAACGGCCGTGGGCACGGCAGAAGGAGTAGGCACACATTGTCACTGCGGTAAGAGTAAACAGGCTGTTTGTCTCTTACCTGGACAAAAAACAGGAACGGATTTGTTAGCCGCATGGTTCCAACGCCTCCGCCGTGCCCACTGGTCGCGAACCGGGCAGAAGCTTCTCTTTTATGTGCTGTGACTGGTGACGTAGTCGATGGTGGCGTGCGATGCGCATGCAGTAGTGGTGTCCAGTTGCGCAGTCCTATCAGTTTGGTCTTCGCGATGCATTCCGATGAAGAAATCACGCCGGAAACACGATGGTCGGTCCAATTTCCAGTGCTGTCGTGGTACGCCCCCTGTGGTGCGGGTTCCACGTTCACGAAAAACACGGCCTGGACAAAAAACAGCAACGGATTTGTTAGCCGCATGGTTCCAACTCCTCCGCCATGCCCACTGCGCGTAATAAGGCTTGAGACGAACAGCAGACTATTTCTGGGTGCGCGCGTCGCCGTTATAATGTTGTATTACCGTCGGGAATGACGTCATAGTCAAGTTGTCCGACGCGGCGAGTGATTTTGTATGGCCCAAAGTATCGACTCAGTAACTTTTGGCTTAGTCCACGGCGGCGAATTGGAGTCCAAACCAAAACTTGGTTTCCTGGATTGTACTCTGCGTGGCGTCGTCGTAAGTTGTATCGTCGGATGTCGGTGCGCTGTTGGTCTTTATTATGCAGCCGTGCGAGTCGTTGGGCTTTCTCCGCACGCTGATGTAGGCGGGGACGTCAAAGTTGGCCTTGTTGGTTGCCTGCGTCAGCACTGGGTCGAGCTTCGTCATAGGCTATCTGCCGTACACAAGCTTGTACGGGATCGCTCTGGTTGTCTCCTTTACTGCCGTGTTATACGCGCAGAACACGGATGGCAAAATGGCGTTCCAGGTCTTGTCTTCAGTGTCAATGTACATGGCGACCATGTCCGCGATCGTTTAGGCGCTCCGTAAGTCCATTGGTCTGGGGATGGTACGCAGTTGTTCGTCGATGGCTTGTATGAATGTATTATAGGATGACTTGCATCAACTCTGCCGTAAACGCCGCTCCCCCGTCCGTGGTGACCACTTCTGGGACGCCGTGCCGCAAGAGAATTTATTCGTCAAAACATACGGCGACTTCTGCCGCGGTGCCATTGGGTAGTCCTTTTGCTTCAGCGTAACGGGTAAGGTAGTCAGTGGAAACGATGATTCCTTTGTGTTCCATAGATGAAGATAGAAAGGGGCAGAGGAGATCCATCCCAATTTGTTGAAAGGGTAGGGTTCGGGATGGAATCATGTTCAGTTGTCCCGCTGGTCTTATCGTGGCGCCTTCTGTCGTTGTCAGTCACGACAAGGCTTCACGTAGCGGGCAACTTCGGCATGTAGTCGCGGCCAGAAATACTTCTCCTGGGTTCGACGCAACATGCGCGCCGAACCGAGGTAACCTGTTCTGGGCTCAGCGTGCAATGCCTGAAGAATTTCTTGCGGGAGGCTTTTAGGCACAACGAGAAGCTGCTCAGTCCTGTCGGGTACGAAGCTCTTGTTCACGACGAGGCTATTGCTTAACGTGAATGATGATAAATGACGCCTGAACACAGAAGGAGGGGAAGCGGTGTTTTCTTCTAAGTAATCGGATAGCGCTTTCAGGTCAGGGTCTGATCGCTGTTGTGCAAAACTGCTGGCGCTTACCGGTCCCAGAAAGAAGTCTTCGTCGTCTTCGTTCCCCGGCGCATCAGAGGGGGCTCGTAACAAGCAGTCTGCATCAGAGTGCTTGCGGCCTGACTTGTAGACGACTGTGATGTCGAATTCTTGAAGGTTAGGCACCATCGGGCAGTGCGGCCGGAGGGGTCTTTTAAATTTGCCAATCAGCGGAGCGCGTGGTCATCGCTTATCACCTTGAATAGTTGGCCGTATATGCACGGGCGGAACTATGAAGTGGCTCAGATGACCGTAAGGCACTCCTCGGTCGTCGATTAATTGGCTTCGGCTTTCGAGAGGGGCCTGCTAGCGTAGGCAATTACTTTCCCCTGTCGATAATTCTGGATGAATACGGCGCTTATACCCAGACTGCTCGCGTCGGTTTGCATCTATGTCTCAGCTTCCTCATGAAACTGGCCTAGAACGGGAGAGGACTGTAGCAGCGCTTAAGTTCCACGAAGGATTCCGCTTGCGGTGCTTCTCATTGAAATGCTCGCTTCAATGCTTCAAAGGTTCGGCGAGGCGCGAAACCTTCTTGCCAAATTGTCGGTAATACGCGCGCAGTTCGAGGAATCGGCACACAGCTTTCTTGTCACCGGGCTGTGGAAACTGTCTGATGGCAGCTGTTTTCAGTGGGCCGGAACGAACTCCCTCATTGCCGACGATATGACCTAGAAGCAACATCTCTTTAGGCGAAGTGAGTCTTCTTTGCTTTCAATGTTAAACTTGGGGACTTGATTGCGTCAAGTACTGTTCGAAGGCTTCTGAGATGGTCTTTAAAGTTTGTCGAGAACTCAACTACGTCCTCGAAAAATACCAAACATATCTGCCATTTTAAGCCAGCCAGGACAGTGTCCAGTATCCGTTGAAACGTAGCTGGTGCGGAGCACAATCCAAATGGCATTACCTTGAATTCGAAGAGGTCATTCGGTTTTATATGAGCGCCGTATTCTATCGGTCTATTTCGGCGACCTCACTTTGCCAGCATCCGCTCTTCACGCCAATCGACAAAAAATACTTAGCGTTACAGAGTCGGTGCAGTCTGTCGTTGACGCGGGCAAGCGGGGAAGCGGGTAGACGTCCTTCATTGTTATGCTATTCAAGCGTCGGTAATCAAAGCAGAAGCGAAGTTTGTCGTCTTTCTTCTTCACCAAAACTACTGGTGCCGCCCAGGGGCTGTTCAATAGCTGAATCACGTCATCATGCAGAATTTCCTCGACTTGATCGCGAATGCCCTGGCGTTCTTGCGGCGATACACGGTAGGGGCTTTGACGTAGCGGTCGAGCGTATTCGTCCAAGATGACGTGATCCATTGCCAAAGGGGTTTGCCGCACCTTCGACGCAGAAGAAAAGCATTTGCTGTAGCTTTCAAGAAGAGTTTGAATCCGGTCTTGGATGTCTCGGGTGATCGCTGGGTTGATGTCTAAATTGGGCTGCTTGGCTCGGTTGGGAGCACAATCTTCATTTTTTCTGGGAAGGGCGAAGGCTTCTCGGATGTGTGCTAGCTCATCAAGGAAAGCAGTCGTCATGCCTTTGTTCAGGTGCCGGTATTCTTCGGTGGAGTTGGTGACGAGCACTTGAGCCTGTACATGACGGAAACGGACAAAGCCTCTTGCGACTCCTAGTCTGCGCTCCAAAAGCAACTGGGTGTTTTCTTCGACGACACCTTCAGAAGTTTAGAGTTCGCTGGTAACCACGGAGACGATGATTCCTAATCAGGGCTTTATACTCAATACTTCGTCGAGTATGTTTAGACCGAAGTGTGGCGTCGAAGTCGTTGTGGAAGCTATTGCGTTTTACGTGGAAAGCTTGATCAGCTTTGAACGGAGGTCGATGATCGCCTGATGCTCTTTCAGAAAGTCCATACCCAAAATCACGTTACGATAGCACTGTTGCAAGACCACTAAGCTCGTAGGGTAAATGCGTCCATTCACTGTCACTCTTGCGGTGAATCGCCCGGATGGCGTAATCAGGTTACCACCAGCGGTGCGGATAAGCGGGCCATCCCAAGCGGTCGTTACTTTCCTGAGCTTGGAGGGAAACGGTCCACCGACGACTGAATAGTCAAGTCCGGTGTCTACTAGAACAGTGACTGTGCGACCGTCAACAGCAACCTCGATGTCAATTATTCGCGTCCTCGTAATACACATTGGCTTCGGTGTTCGATCTGAGCTTCGTCTCGTGTTGAGGCCGCGGCCGGGGCTCACCGTCGACAATTCGCTGGGCGGCGAAGTCAACTTGAAGTCTGGTCATGATCTCGACGATATTGTCATCTTGTGGTGCGGCGATTTGATGGCTGCGTCATCATCACTCATCGTTGCTGCGGAGGATCTTCGTGTTTTCTCTCCTCACCTCCAAAGATTGCTCTATCTAATATCCCCTGCGCGGGCTTGGGGACCTTCCGCGCAAAGCTGCCATCGTAGATACGGCCTGGCGACGCAAAGCGGGCGCTATATAGCAATGGGGACATGAACTGATGGCTTGATGGAGCAACCTCACCGATACGAAGATAGTTGTAGATTTCTTGCGATCGTTCACCTGGGCGGGGTCGTGGAGCGTCGACTGCAAATCCGCAGAGACCTATACGGGTACGAGTAGTGGCTAAGAATGTGGCCGGCCTCACTGCAGCAGAAGCATAATGGCCGGTTTTTCGCAGTCCTCCAGGCGTCGCACTTTCTGGGCCTTGATGGTACTTGGTAGACATAGCAGACGGAGGCTGAGGAGCGGCTTTCAGGAATATGATGGTTGTGGCGAGGGCTTCGAAGGTCACTTCAGGGCGCAGGACGACGTAATGCAGCAAAATAATTCATCGCTGTTGTTTCTTGTGCTGGAGCCGTCGGAGCTGTATCTTGAGGAACACCCAGCGCCTGCTAGACTTCTTCACGGCCGAAGTCCGCGAGTGTTGCCACTAGGGGTTGTTGGAATGATGGCAGCAAACGGTAAAGTTCCTTTCGGACAATCTCACGGATGAGGTCCCGAAAGCTTTCTCCGCTCATAGATGGACTGCTGTAGGGGCTTGCACTGACTGGCTGCAGTGGTCGATCATAGTGGCGTATCTGAAAACCCATCGTCTTCTCGATGGTCTACGCTTCACTTTAAAATGCGTTCGCAATGTTCAGCAGATTCTAGACAAGTCCTGCAAAAAGGGACTCTAACGCCTTTAATATTTTGCATTTTGCATTTAATATTTCACTCTCACCCTCCATCGTGCTAGGGTTGGCGCGGCGAAACAGCTGCTTCATCTCCTCAATGTAAACCAGGATAAGCTCATTTGGGAGTTGAAGTTTTGATTGAGGGATAGCCTTGGCCCTTTCCTTCCCAACTACACTTGCAAAGGCAGTCAAAAACGTTTTCTTGAAAATCTCTAAATCCTTCAAAGCTGCCTCGTGATTTTCAAACCATACACGGGCAGATCCTTCAAGAGCAAAATAGACTTAATTTACTTTCGCTTCGTTGTTCCAGCCATTGAATTCGCTTAGTCGTTCCAGCCATTGAATTCTGCCACATGGTCGAAAAAGTCCTTCCAATCTTCCACATCTTTCGTGGGAAGTCATTGGACAATGGGGGGCTCCCGGGGCTGCACGAAGACAACTGCTGCTGTTGACTGATTCATTTCCAAAGTTGATGCCTTCCGGGGTCGAACGGGGTCATGCAGCAGACCATATTCAGGTTTGAGCCATTGAAATCGGCGGATGTCTTGGTGACCTGTAGGCTGGTCCCTAAGAGTTTGCGAGTGCAGTGAAGAAATTTTTTATTATGCTCACTTTCGAAAAAAAAACTAAGCGATTCGGCGGCGGCGATGGCAACAAACGTGCTCAGTGGTCGTCGAACAAAGAATTCCTGTTGCACACGTCGACGCTCAATTTAAAGGCAGCTCAGAACCATCTAGATAACGTCGCAAAATGTTGCTAGCACAAGCTGGAACATTCTATAAACATGCGCGAGCGACTGTAATCTTCGAGGCAGATCACGGCGCATCTCGCGTGACCGAAATCTGATAAAGGTGCGTCTCGCGACATCGAACATGAACAAATAACGGGTACAGCAATATACGTGCGCAACAAAGACGAGACAAAGAGAAGAAGTAGACAACGACGGCGCAGACCTGACAACTGATTTAATCGAAAAGCGGAAGAGCATATATATGTACACACACTTCTTGCACCCACATGCGCATAGTCAAAATTTATAAAAATATATAAAAATATATTAGCACATGTAAAACTGCCCCCATCACACGCACGTGGTAAAAACTGCCAACGCACTATATATTGTGCAGCATGGTCATCTCTTTTTCTGTCAATGCGACTGACGTTTTACTAACAGAAACATTTTGGTTCCGGTTAATATGGAAAGCCTCGGCGATTTCTCAAGTAGTCTGGTCTTTATGAAGAAACAGTATATTAGTATCAAAAAAAAGGTACACACTCACACGCGCTACAATGTTTTGCTAAGTGTGTTTCATTCTTTTTTAACGACTGCGCATGCTCCATCAGCCTAATGTTGATGCATCTGCCTGTATGCCCAGTATACGTATTTGATATACTACACCCATCCTACAACTAATGAAACTCTTGGCGTGAATAACCTGGCATCACTTCTTACTTCTTGTGCCCCCCTGCTTTCTTTGAACTGCCGCACCTACCTTTCCCATCTTACTAGGGGCTGAAAACAACACCTGTACGCCATATTTCGCGCCTACTTTTTAAAACCGATGTGACAACGCATGTATATAAGGCACAACTGCAATTTTATTTCTTTTATTTTTTTTCTATCTCTCCGGAACACTTCACAGAACGCACACCCTTATCAGCACTAGCTACAAGCGCTGAGTCTGGATAACCAGCCTCTCTACATCTATAAGCTTAGATTTCAAGGCTAATAAACATTTGATGTGCACAAGACTTATTGACAGCCATCCTAAAACAAGCTTTTACTATTCCAGATTTAACAAGTTTGGAGTGACATGAACTGTAGTTTAATAGAGGCTTTACACTCCTAGGAAAGTACTGCCAACACGCGATTCATATTAAAAGTCAACGTTAAATCTAAAAATTGCAATACATTTTTCTGAGGAACCTCAAAGGTGAACTTCAGTCCCGTACCATTCCGAGCAAAAATGTCAAGATCTGAGGCACACTTACGCAAAAACGTCAAGGATCTAACTAAAACAAGGAAATCATCTACGTATTGGAATATACGAATGACTTTCCATTTAGGTCGCTCTCCATTTTTCGGTCAACATAGCTAAGACAAATATTGCTGAGAACGGGGGCTACTTTAGAACCTATACACACACCAGGCTTCTGTATGAATAATTTACCGTCCCACATTACATAGGTGTTCTGAAGATAAAATGACAAAAGTTCCCGGAAGGATCCAACAGTTATACCGCACTGATTTCGAAACAAACACTCATCATTATTCTCTGTGATGCAATTCTTCACACATTGTAGCAGTTGATTATCGGGAAGAGATTAAAACAATTCAACCACATCTATGCTAAAGCCAGAGCAAGAAGCCATATTATCGTCCAAAAGATACCTTACAACGGTCTCTGAGTTAGGCACAAGAAACGGGTCAATAACGGAAGGTGCTGATAAATGATTGTTAATGTAAGACGATACGACTACTTGCCGAGTCCGGCGCTCAGAAACTGTTGCCCGGAAACGGCAGTAGAAACTACAAGTCATGTCACTCCATTCTTGTTGAATCTGGAATAGTAACAGCTTGTTTTAGGATGGCTGTCAATAAGTCTTGTGCACATCAAATGTTTAATAGCCGTGAAATCCAAGCTAATAGATGTAGAGAGGCTGGTTATCCAGACTCAGTGCTTGTAGCTAGTGCTGATAAGGTTCTGCGTCCTCTGAAGTGTTCCGGACAGATAGAAAGAAAAAATGAAAGAAATAAAATTGCAGTTGTGCCTTATACTTGCAATTGTGCCTTATATGCAGCGCTCCTCTGTTGGGCGCTGTTCCACCCACTATGCAAATATATACATGCATTGTCACATCGGTTTAAAATATTAGGCGCAAAATATAGCGTGCAGGTGTTGTTTTCAGCCCCTAATAAGATTGACAAGGTAGGTGCAGCAGTTCAAAGAAAGCTGGGGGCACAATAAGTAAGAACAGATGCCAGGTTAATCACGCCAAACGTTTTATTAGTTGTAGGATGGGTGTAGTATATCAAATACCATTGTCCTGTGGTCGTACGTATATTGGGCAGGCAGGCCGTTGCATCAACATTAGGCTGATGGAGCATGCGCAGTCCTTAAAAAAGAATGAAACAAACTTAGCAAAGCATTGTAACGCATGTGAGTGCGTCCCTTTCTTTGTTGATACTAATATACTGTTTCTTCATAAAGACCAGACTACTCGAGAAATCGCCGAGGCTTTCAATATCAACCGGAAGCAAAATGTTTGTGTCAGTAAAACGTCCGTCGCATTGACAGAAAAAGAAATGACCATGCTGCACAATATATAGTGCGTTGGCAGTTTCTACCACGTGCGTGGGATAGGGGCAGTTTTACAAGTACTGATATATTTTTACAAATGTTGATTATGCGCTTGTGGGTAAAAGTGTGTGTACATATATATGGTCTTCCGTTCTCCGATTAAATCAGGTGTCAGTTCTGCGCCGTCGTTGTCCAGTTCTCCTCTTTGTCTCGTCTTTGTTGCGCACGTATATTACTGTCCATCATGGTTCAACAACTCGCCCAATCAGCCGTTCTTCTACAAACAGTACCGAATTGATTTGCGTGTCAGAATCGAAGTGATAAGGCCGCATGCTGGCGGCTGCTGGAAAAGAGCGAATACTGTTTTGAAGGTTTCGCTGCAATATATCAAAATTGCAACTGGAACAGACTCCGTCGGAAGCTCTGACCAACTAGCCTATTTTTTGTAAGCCGGTCGATTGCTCTTTGGGCTTACATATATCGCGGGCGGTAAAGGCGCGGAAAATCGGAACAGTTGCATTCTTTATTGCCACGCATGTCACATTCCATCTTTGGCGCTATTATTTGAATAGCATAGCAACTTCAAAATATTTATTGCCGAGTATGGCCTAATGTGTTCTGCGGCATAAATCCAATATCAATGCCTGCATGTCAGCGAGTTAAAAAGAGATTGCGACGCAAAAAGCCTCTGAACGCAACCTAAAAGTAACATGCAACTACTGAAATAGGAAAATAATCATATTGCTGTACAGCTCTCCAGTGGGATGATGAGGATTGGCCAGAGCTTCCTGAGGCCGCTTCGAAAGCACCTCCAGCTATGGCAAAGTCTAACGATACAGTGCTCAAGAAACGCCATCGACAACAGCTAATACAGCAGCGTACTGATCTACAAGACGACGATATGGCTCTAGTGGATTAGGAAATCAATCGTCTCTTAGCAGAGATCTCTAAGCTTCATCAACACCGCGAAATGCTTGCTCGACGTCGGTGAGCTGCAGCGGTAGCCGCCAAATCTATCAATTGCCCAGCACCGCCGCCCCTTCATCCCGCGCAACAAGGCCATTTTCTGTCTCTTCCCAGTGTATCACAACGCCCAATATTAACTGTGCAACATCGCTGCTCCGCTATATGGTCAACCAGTTGTCCAACCTGACATCTGTGATACTGCAGTGCTTGGACTATTAAACGAAAATGGCAAATTCGTGTCGTCCTCGTGTACTACAGTGAAACTGTAGAGGTATTTCCACGAAGGTGGGAGAGCTCAAGGGCCGACTGCGAATTAACAAGCTCCAGGTGTGGGCTAAGTTACTACAGGAAACGAACGCCTTGCCATCAATTCCTAGCTTCAGCGGCTACGTGTCTCCTTCAATGACCGACCGTAGCGTACAGACAGCTTCTCCCCCGGGAAAGGCGGCGGCATACGTTGAAACGCGTATTCCTCATGGGTGCCTTTCTCTCGAAAACTGGTGCACATCATGGTGCACTCATGGTGATACTGGTGCACTCATTTTATATTTCAGTATCTATAAAATGCTGATATTTTGTGAATATATTTCAAAATCAAAATTTCTTAACAGCCTCACAAATAATTTTTTTCTTCAAAAATGGATAATATTTTGTACTCAAACCAAAAATAAGATTGTGTCTGGAGAAATAGTATTGTTTTCAGAACAAAACAGCACCAATATCGCTCAAATTTAATGTGCAATACACGAACTGAGAGTTCACCTAAAATTACAAGTGCAATAGCCCTATGTACAGTACTCACGGATTGAAATAGGACACTCGGAGCGCAGTGGCCGTCGCTGCATGCAAGGCAGTGTGGTAAACAACAGGCCGGCTTATTGGCGACCGGCAGGAGCAGTTCTGCTTTTTAGATGTTCTCCCCCTCGCGCTATACCACAATACAGCACCTTGGTTCCATGAACATCCACGGGCGGCGCTGCATGCAGTGACGGCCACGCGCTCCGAGTGTCCTATTTCAATCCGTGAGTACTGTACATGGACTCCACTGCACCGGGTTGAATCAGCGTTGAGTAAGCAAGGTCATCATTCTCGACACGGCTGATGTCTACATGAACTCGCTTTCTAGGGAGTACGTATCGTAGCAGAGCGTAGCATCGAGATTCGAAGTTATTGTGCAAGTTCTTACTCGTGTTTGATCCCATTGCATTTTACAATCGAGAGCTTCGATTATTTTTTATTGTTGATGAGCGCCAAAAAGCATTCATTTCGAGTGACGCTCGTCGCCGCTCCAGAGGCTTTTTCATATCCTAGAGTTCCCCATAACTAGACTCCCTGACTGGACAGCGTCTACATGCCTTTAGATAAGCGGGTAAAGCGAATTAACCTACCCGCTGCAAGCTAGTTAACGCGACCCGCTCCGCCGCCTATTTTACTCGACCCGACTATGTATACATGAATCCCAAAACTGATTTTTTCACTCGACAGACGTATTCGACCCAATTCTGCCGAGTTCATGTATACAGGGGTGGAACGCACGTGTTACAAGTAACAATGCTGCTAAGAATCCAATCTTCTTTCTTCTGGCTCACATAGTTTTCTAAACAAATATCTTGTCTGACAAAGGAGGATATTTGGTGCTAAGCAGCTAAGCAACACAAGATCCATATGCTTGCTCTAACGCATGACTCCTCAGTGCACTTACAGGTGCAATTTGCTTGGTCATGTGGCAGTTCACTAAACCGTCTGACTTGACATCACAATAAAAAAAAATCGGGGGATCATTTCTACTTTTATTAAGACATGCAAAAGCTTTTTTTGTTGTTGACATAGCATTCAGAGACTGCGGGAGTTTGGCAGGTTTATACGTCTTATTTCGTTTGGCAGTTGCAAGGGGATGTAGAAAAAGAAATATTAGTAAGGAATATAAGGGATGACAACACCCCGAAATGAAACTATTGGACCAATGATGCACACTGCGTATCTTAAATGGCGTCACTGGTAACATCAAACACAGAAAATCGTCCTTGAGTATGAAAAATTTGAAGCCCAGGAGATGAGTTGGTTGTGGGCAGGTAGTTGGAAAAGGGCAGTCCCCCTGAAAGGTAGGCGGCAAGATTACTGCCATCCATTATGGGGAAAGCCCTGGCAAGCATGCAGGCAAAGGTGCACATATATAAGAGCAATAAATGCACAAGGAATGCACGCCTGAATGAGCAGCTGCATTAATAATTTCCTTTTGTCTTGCAGCCCACCCCTCCTGCACTGTAAGCAAGTCTGCTCTGTTTTCCGAACACAGAAGCATATGCAAAAACAAACAGAATGTCCTCTAAAATTTACAAAATTTGAACGAGTATTGCATGATGATCTCCTTTCTGCAAATGTCTTGCTCTAGAGTTACAGAATAAATTAATTGCAGCTGCGAATAAAGCGAGTTGGGAGCTAAAGGCGAATCTCTATGGCTTGGGGAGAGACTTATTTATAATTGTCACTTTGAGCAAAGTAAATGGCCTGGTTTAGATCAAAGTAATATTACATCTACATGGCTGAAGCCAGTGTAGGCAACCAGAAATGTACAAGCAGTCAGTAACTGCATGTCTGTATCAACAAATACATACAGTGAAGGCAGCAGTAATGAAGGGAGAGTGGAAGGCAAATAGCCTGAGCAATAGTGAATGGCTTTCTTCTCTGCAACCTCAGTACAGGCTTCCAGCGAATTCTTGTAATGCAAGCAGAATCAAGTATGCTAAATATTCCATCACTTAAAGCACCTGCACTCCCGTGTTACCCAAATGACAACTACTTCGTCAGTTCAACAAGCTATGTTTGTTATTGTGCTATTACACCACAGGTTCACTCAATCATGCCTAACCTTGAAATAGTCACATACTGTTGAAATAAAGCAACGAAATATAGCACCAGCTATTAAAGCACTGCCAGGGACATGAAGGATATTATTTTCTGCATACTGGTGGGTAAGACTTCTGAACAAGTAAGTCTTGAGCTAAAAAGCCAGAAAAAGTCATATAGCATGCAATCATATAGCAAAAAGCCAGCAGAGCATTTAAAGCCTTTATATAATGCAAAACAAAGGCAATGTGTCATACCTACCGAGGCAATGTTTCCTCACAAACAGCATATTTCATAGCAAGGCTCCCACAGTTGTTGACAGGTTATGAAGCACCAAAATGTTGACGATGTTGTCTGCCTCACATTCCGGCAGCACCCCTTTGATGGCAGATGATTGCTTGTTGCAAAAGCAGTTCGATGATACAAGTGGAGCAGCTGGACTGCGGGCGTTATAGAGCAAAGAGCCCTAAATGCAAGGAAAGAAAGTCTCCATTAAATCGATGCCTCTAAATCATGATAACAGCATACCATGGATCTACTCTGTTTAGTTAATCTATAATTTCAATTGAAAGCTGTCTCAAAAAATGGATTAATTGCAACTCTATGTTACACATTGTATAACATAGCTGTGCCAGGGCGGTGGGGCGATCAGTTAGCATAACGACTGGAAAATGCATACTGATGTTTCGTGCAGTCTTGATGCTGGAGCAAAGTGTCACGGTGCGAAGAACAAAATTAAAAGCATGCACGGGCGCTAAACGTGTGCTACACAACCGACGCCACTAGAGGGGTGCACGGGCATAAATTTTGAGCCCGACCCGGGCCTCATGCTACAAAGCCGAACCCGGCCTGGAACTGAAATTGCCTGAGCCCACCCAGCGCTCACACTTAAGGTTCTGGCCCTGCTGGACATGCTATAACAGACCAGTTGCAACACCTACAAGTGGGCTTCCCTGTGAGGCAGGCATTCGTGCACAGTGGCGACAGAACCTGATTCAGGGATAATAGTTAGGTGCAGTACATGCATCTACCACAGTCCACGCTGCTTGGGATGCAGTTCCCCACGCACAGGACATTGTCAGAGAAAGGTTTTCGGGCATTCTTAATACTGGAATAAAGGGGGGAGCACTGTCACCCTAGGGGTGAAGAAAGAAAATTTAGGAAAGGGACACTAACCGGAGAGGGTAATAGTGGGGCGACAATGCGCACGCGAATAATACTGTGACGAATGGGCAGGAGGTGCGGGAATTACCCTACCCGTCAGGCGTCGTGCTAGCACTGTACCCAACTATTACCCCAAAGTCTATGCCGCCATTGTGCAGGTATGTCTGCCGCACAGGGAAGCTGACTTGTCGGTTTTGCAACTGATCTATTGCAGCTGAAGCAACGATACAGAAAGAAAAAAATAGGCGACAATCCCTGGCGATGCATCGCGCGACGACGACACCAACGCGTGTCGCTGCCTCTGGTGCACATGTACAGAGCTAACGACCTCAGCGACAGAGACGCGTTTTCAGCCTTGCTTTGTTAGCGCCGCCTCCTCGTTTGGTAAATGAGTACATTTACGCTATATCCAGTTTCTTGCACTAAACCGCAACACTGATGAAATTTCTTGAAAAGCGTCGAACCCCCCCCCCCCCCCCCAAAAAAAAAAATAGTCCCAGCGCAGCGGCGTGCTACTATACTGTGACGCAGACATGATTGAAAGCAGTGGCGTTTTTCTACAACTTTCGAAAATTAGCAATATCTAGCCACACTGGCCTTTTTTGTTTTGCAAAACTACCCTACCAAGCTTTTACTAAACCATCTCGATGCGCTCATATATGCACGGATTAGACGAAATGAGCGTCTGCAAGATTTTCGCTCATACCGGACTAGGGAAACAAACTTTGCATGCAAAAAAAGAACAACGAAGGTGAGTACCCCAAAGCCTTTTGCAATTGGCCGCCTCGCGAGCTGTTTCCGACCACATGAGCGATTTTCTAAAAACCTAGAACCTGGACGACAGCGCCGAGCGGCAATGCTTTAGCGGTCCTCAGCGCACTGCGCATCGTGCTGCCGCGCGACTCATGCGATCAGCGTTTTATCGCGCCAGACAAGAGAAAATATGCTTTTGCCCGGACTCCGCCGACTCCGCCCGAAGTCACCCGAGGGAACCCGAGCAGCCGAGCCACGCGACCGGTATACACCGTTCCACCCACTGTAACGCCGTGAATATCCGAAGTTGGGTTTTAGGGCTACGTTGCACGCTGTTGTTTACTTTAGGAAATCAGTATTCCGCAAAACAGTAAAGGTTTTACTTGAAATAAGCTGCAAAATCTTCAGCATCAAGTGGCGCACACTTGAGAACCACTTTTGAAAAGTTAACAACGTAAGACATATGCTAAAAGAAGACAAATTTCCCTGGCACATGGCTTACGCAGCCTGCAGCAACAACGAAATGTAAGACAACGCTTGTAATTAAAAAAATGCTGAACCTAAGAGGCTCATATTTTGCTCCAATATACACAAACGCTTTATGAAATCTGAATGAAAAAATTTGAAATCTTACATGGAATATTTATTGAAGAAAGAAGCATTTTCCGTGCGGGGTGCCACCGAACGTCGAGCCGAGCGAACGAGTGGCCGTTGGATGGACGAAAGAACGGAGCGCCCTCTTTGAAACAAAATACAACTGTCGCCGTCATGCCGGCTAAGCGATTGTGGCGTCATCCTTGGAGCTTTTTTAGTAATCGCTTTTTCAGCAGCAGCAGCATAGATGCGCTGCTGCTGCTGCTCATCTATGTAGGGCTCTGTGCCAGCAGCGAAGCGCGTCGTCTCCCTCGAGAGGCGCCTAGCTGTTTCAAGTTCAAGTTGTATTTCGTGAATGCTGTGTTCTACTACGAATAGTTTGCTCACTTTTAGCATACCATCGAAAATGCTTTCATACAATAGTGCTCAATCGAGTGGAATATTTCAATCACCCTGAAATGAGGATTTGAAGTAAGTTTGTTGAAAATTATTGAGCTAAGCATCTCAGTACCACGACTTGCCACCTCTTTATAAGCTAGTTGCATACGATGCTTACATTTTGTCTCATATATCCGCACCGTCAGCATCATTCTGTCTGCTAGATTAGTCGTTTGTTGGCCCGATTCATTAGGCGCTTGTTTCTTTCTCACAGTTTAGTGTCTTGCGTATATTTTATTGGCCAAGAAAATGCGGTAAAAGCACATTTTTCTATGCAACCTGTTATGAGAGCCCGGAAATGTTTGAAAGAAGTCTCCAGTCTGTAAGCGTTTGTCTTTTTATTACTGCACAATTCCTTCGCCTGGGCGGCGGCCGCCCCTTGGACCCTGAGTGGTGCCTCGACCCGTCCACCGCTTTGGCGCACCTGCGAGGATTTCGACGCGCTCTCGCATGCCGTGAGAGAGTGCAATCCGGAGAACGACAGGAGTGCGAAGTGCGCGAGGACGGGATAGAGCGATGCGTCAGCACGGAGAGCAGGCGCTGGAAAAACTGTGCGAACGAGCGTGTGCGAAACAAAGATGTTTCATTGTACTCCGGTTGCTAATACACCCATTGTACCATTTCTTATTTTATTTGTATTTCCAGTCTTTTCTTTAACGTTTTGTTATCGTTCTAATGCGAACAATTCAGTTCACATGTGGGTATCTTCTCTCCATACACAATATTTCTAAAAAAGAACAAACTACCTTCCACGCGCACGCCTGTAACTGTTCCACCACGGAGGTAGTTAGAGAATAAATGAGCTTTGATACCGAATTAAGCTTAACTGTAAAACAACGACTGCTTTATTTAGTTTTTGAACTCTACAGTTATTCCTTTGATAGCAGTGAGGCCAGATGAGGGGTTAAAATCAAACTGTTTATTAATACTTAATACTTAAAAAGAGATTCAGTTGATCTGCAGAGGGTCGCCTGGCTGGATGTGGTGCGCCGTCGTGCGCGTCTGTCCTTCGTCTCGTCTCGGCACCGAATGCCTTCTCCCCGAGGCGTCGGGTCCTCGCGTCTCTTCTCCGAAGTTCGAGGGGAAACATAACTCAGGCGGGGTTCGCGGGGCGCGAAGTCTCCGCGCCGTCGTAATGGTGGTAGATAACAGACCAGACCGACCGAGCGAACGTGCTCTTCGCGGTATCCGCGCGGTCGTAACGGAGGTGTGGAGAGATGAACACACCGACCGAGCGAATGTGCTCCTCGCTGGGTTCCGCTTGGCGTAAGCACGCCCTCTCGGGTCGCCGCGGTTACGGGAGAGTTGGGTCGTCTTGAGCGTGGTCTCAAGTGACGAACTGCGTGCTGACACGGCCCCTCTAAATTTTGCGCCTGTCCTCAGGCGCTCGTATCCGCTGGTGAAATGGGCTTTCTTTGCCGTAGCGATCTTTCGTGACGTTGATGGCGAATGTAGCCTTGGGTAACCCCTTTTTCCAGGTTTCAGACTTGCTTATGAGCTTTCGTAGAACTTGTTTCAATGCTCGCACCATTCTTTCAATCAGTCCGTTTGACTGTGGCCAGTACGGAGGTGAATTCAGGTGTTGGATTCCAAGTCTGTTGTGGATTTGCGCTGTTCGCCTGTTCACGAAGCCCCTTGCTTGAACTGTGATGATGATGCTCGGGACGCCGAATCTGGGAATCCACCGGTTCGTGAGGAAATCCAGGTAGTGTTTTGAAGAAGTGCTAGGCACTGCTACCGCACCCATGTACCTAGTAGCGTGATCGATGCACACCAGAATATAACCTTCCCTTCCATCGAGGGGGCCCATGTGATCGAGAGAGATGACAACCTTAGGCTCGCTCGGAACCTCTCGAGGGCTGAGGCGTCCTTCGGCTTGAGTTGTTCGGGAATTGATCGTCTGGAAAGTGTGGCATGACTCGACGTAGCGGCGGATATCGTTCGCAATCGACGGCCACCAATACTTTCGTTGCACCAGGTTTCTTGTTTTTTCGCTTCCCAGGTGACCGTTGTTGTCATGAAACACAGTCATGACGCTGCTACGGCGCGCCGCAGGAACTACAACTCTTTTGCAAACGCGTCCTCCCGCGACTGATTTTCTCAGAACGATGTTGTTTTCGACTTCATAGCTGTTGTTGTTCGTTCCAGCTTCGACACGGAACTTCTGGCACTCGGGGTCGCTCTCTTGAAGTTCGCGTATTCGGCTGTGTTTGCTCACAATCACGGCGAGGCAGGTGAGATCATTGCTGATCACTTCGTCTTCGCTTGGTTCCGCTCCAACCGCCTGTCTCGAGAGAGCATCAGCAGCCGCGTTTTGCCTTCCCGGCCTGTGTTTAACATCGAAGCTGTATTCTGCGAGGTCGAGGGTCCATCTTGCGATTCGGCGGTTTTTCGCCCCCTTTTCCACCAGGTAGGATAGACTGAAGTTATCTGTATGCACTGTGAATCGAGGGCCTCCACGCAGATAGATGGAAAACGTTTCTCTGATGGCCCAGTGCAGCGCCATACATTCGAGCATGTTCGAATGTAGATTTCTGTCACGCTTGTTCAGGGATCGGCTGGCGTATTCAATATCAATAACATGTTCTCGTCCGTCTTGTGTTTGTGTCAATATCGCTCCAAGTCCTGTCTGAGAAGCATCGACATGCACTTGCGTTGGGCAGTCTGAGCGAAAGTTCGCCAATAGCGGTGGATTCTTCAATGCACTTTTGATTTCGTCAACGATTTTCTGGTGCGCTGTCGTCCACAGGAATGGCATATCGTTTGAGACAAGTTGACGCAGTGGGTGCGTGAGTTTCGAAAACTCAGGGATGAACTTGCGGTAATGGTTTGCGAATTGCAGAAACGAGTACAATTTCTTGGCGTTGCTTTCAGGCTGGAACTTGTCCACGGCTACGATTCTCGACTCGTCCAGGGTTCGCCCTTCTGCGGAGATCTTATAGCCAAGAAATGAGATGTCGTCTCGCACAAATTGACACTTCTTAATGTCCATCTTTAAGCCGTTGACGACGACTCTTCTTAGCGCCTCATCGAGCAGTGCCAGCGCTTCGGGGATCTTAGCTGCTCCCTGGCCAACATCGTCCATGTACGTGGATGTTCTTTTCATGCCGTCAAACGTGTCTCGCATGACTCTTTACATGGTCTGCGGTGCCTTACAGAACCGGAAAGCCATTCTCAAGTATTCGTATTTTCCGTCTGGCGTAACGAAGGCGGTCTTATGGATGTCGTCGGGCCTTACTCGTACTGTGAGAAAGGCGGACTTCACGTCCAATACAGTGAAGTACCTCGAGCCTTCTCGCATGATGTCGTCGATTACATCTTCCATCACTGGCATTGGGTACGGTAGGTTGATGGTCTTATCATTCAATTTTCTGTAGCCGTGGACCATTCGTCGGAGCGTGGTTGGGTGGTTTGGTTGGTCCACCACAATGGTAGCAGCACAGTACTGGCTTTCGCTTGGTCGGATAATCCCCTTAGCCAAGTAGTCATTGACCTGTTCCTTCATGAACTGTCTGTCCGCGGGCAAGATCGGTACGGCCTTGTGGCGACGGGAATATTGTCCCTAAGTTCAATGCTGTGCTCTACGTGAGTGCAAAGCCCCAGCGCATCTGTGCTCGTTGTGAATGCGTCGTGATGACGAGTCAGAATTGAGCGGAGCTCGTCCCTTTCGTTGGCGTTCGCGTCACGGGTCATTTTAGATATAGTCTCTTCAACCAGGTCAAAGAAATCTTCGTCGGGACCCGGGCCCTTCGAGTTCAATCTAACGAAGCCGATGTCGCTCTCTGGTGAAATTTCTTCAGCGACTGTGTGGTTGCTGAAGGCTGCTATCAGCGTCTCGCCAGTACGATTCACACTGCATGCGCCTGGAGTGTGTACGGTAGATTCACTCACCGATGGCGGTATTGGGACGAGGGTGACATCGTTCGTAGGATGGAACGTGACGTCGAGGTTCGCGGCACGGTGCCAGTCTGAACCAAGAATCAGATCCATGGCACTGGGCAAGGGCGCGATCACGACCTCTTCGAGCCGCACGGTCGATGTTCCGACGGTCACGTCCAATGCTGCCACTCGCGTTGGTCTGATGCATCGGTCAAGCACTTCAATGTGATCTGGGGACGCCCACGGTCGGGGGCGGACGTTAGGGCCCACAGAGCTCTCGTTAAGGATGGATACGTTTGAGCCGCTATCGATGCAGGCTCTCACCGGTTGGTTGTCGACGATGCCCTTGACGATGGGCAAATTGCCTCCCGTTGATTGCAGAAAACAATTCGCTTGCCTGTTTGTCGTCCCGGTATTGCCCGCGCCGTTGGATCTGGCTGCTCGGCGTTGTTCCGCAGCGATCGTGGCTCTCGTCTTCGGCCTTGTGCAATCCCACGAAAAGTGGCCCGTTGTGCCGCAGTTGAAGCAGGTATGCACTCACGTGGCCCGCATCGGTTTCGCTGGCTTGACTGTTCGCTGGGATTAGTGCGCCCGTCTGTCGTCACCCTGGATCCGTCGTTGCTCATCTGGTTAGACCGCCCAGGAGCAGATTGTCGGAACTGCGTGTTGACTGTCTGCGTCGCCTGGTGTCGAGCAGCGCTGCGCGGTCGATCAGTTCAATGACATTGCTGCAGGGCTGTGCAGCGAGTGGATTAGCCCATGTGTCGTCGTCGATTCCACTGAGAATCAGCGAAATTCTTTCTTCGTTCGCCATCGGGTACGGAGATTTCTCAAGCAGAGCATTTTTCGAATACATGTACTCAACCAATGTCTCCGAATTGCGTAGTCTTCGATCAGCCTGCAGGTCCAGGAATTCCTGCATCGTGAGCCTCCTGTCGAAGCGCGAGGCGAAGGCTTGCTTCCATGAGTCCCACGATTCGCAACTCATGCTGTAAGAGCTGTGCCAATCCTTCGCAGCTCCTTGCAGCCGTGTTGCTGCAGTAGCGAGCGTCAGTGATGAGGACCAGTGTGCCAAGGCAGCTACGCGCTCTACCTGCGATATCCAC
The DNA here is from genome assembly GCF_055883805.1 of Amblyomma maculatum. NCBI lineage: Eukaryota > Metazoa > Arthropoda > Arachnida > Ixodida > Ixodidae > Amblyomma > Amblyomma maculatum. The sequence continues at coordinate 17,007,094 of NC_139350.1, forward strand.
GTCTGGACATTTTGTTGTGCATTGCCGTCGTACTCGGGGATGGCGGACGCGGTGTCGTTCGTTGACTGGATCAGAATGGGCTGAGCTGGCTCTGACACTCTCGACAATACCTCCGTCATTTGAAGTTGCGCGCGTGCTTACATGGCCATGATTTCAGTCAGGCTTGGCGAACTCTCGAGAGCTGGAGCGTTGTTCTCCCGCGAGGACTGCGGAGGTGTACCACGATTCGTGTCTGGCGGCCGTTGGTTCGTTGTCGTAGTAGGCGCGAGACTTCCGTCATTGCGTTGGGAGTCCGTATCGTGTCCCGTTCGTGTCGACACTGGATGCAGTAGCCCCGTTGCGCCACTCGCTGCGTGTGACGTGCGTCGTTGGGCTACAAGCCGTTCCAGTTCGTCAACTCTTGCCTGCAGAATTTCGACTGTCGTCGGTCCCTCCGTGTCCGCTCCTCCATTGTCATCGCCTACTGCTGCAGCCTGGCTGGTAGCTGAGTCGGACGCAGCCAGCGAGGCCTGAAGGCGAACGTTGTCGCCCAGGAGGCGTGTGTCGAGAACATCCTTACGGCCACTGCACGGCAGTGCACGGGTTCGAAGCTCGTCAGCCAGCCGCTGTTTTTTCAACTCGATGAGAACACTGCGCATTGTCGATTTCGTTGGTGACCAGATGAAGGTGGTCTCAGAACTCGTCGAGGTTGTTCTGCTGCGCACTGTAGATTCCGCTGGTTCTTCGCGCGCGCGAGACGCCTCTGCAGATCCTGTCGGCTGCGCCATGATAGCAGTGAGGCCAGATGAGGAGTTAAAATCAAACTGTTTATTAATACTTAATACTTAAAAAGAGATTCAGATGACCTGCAGAGGGTCGAATGGCTGGATGTGGTGCGCCGTCGTGCGCGTCTGTCCTTCGTCTCGTCTCGGCTCCGAATGCCTTCTTCCCGAGGCGTCGGGTCCTCGCGTCTCTTCTCCGAAGTTCGAGGGGAAACATAACTCAGGCGGGGTTCGCGGGGCGCGAAGTCTCCGCGCCTTCGTAACGGTGGTGTTAATAGATAACAGACCAGACCGACCGAGCGAACGTGCTCTTCGCGGTATCCGCGCGGTCGTAACGGAGGTGTGGAGAGATGAACACACCGACCGAGCGAATGTGCTCCTCGCTGGGTTCCGCTTGGCGTAAGCACGCCCTCTCGGGTCGCCGCGGTTACAGGAGAGTTGGGTCGTCTTGAGCGCGCTCTCAAGTGATGAACTGCGTGCTGACACCTTCTTGCCATATGTAGCGCAAGCATTGTATTGCAGTGAACGACGATGGAATCGCGAAATTGGGGGTGGGAATAAAAGCGGAAAAACGTTGCAGACTTCTTTTTTTCGCACTTGTGCAAAAAAAATAATCCAGAAATTAAAACTTTATGCTATCAATGCACTTGCATGGCGTCCAATCAAATGTTCTGCTGAGCGGCCGTTCTTGTATACTGGCTGCTACACGAAGCTATTTTGATTTCCTATGAAATTCAGTGTGCCAAAGCCCCACGCGGATATATTTCGCATTTCAAGTTCTTGTGAAATGTGGAAGCCTGCCCGTCGCCGTGCCGCGGGTGACTCTAGCTGGCTCTGTGATCATTTTTGCCACTGCAGTGATTTGAATATTCATGGCTTGTTTAGCAAATAGCTGGCTTACCCGTTTGCCGAATGAGTGTTTCAAGATAAGCATAGAGCATTTACCAGTGCTGTATGTGTGCGATATTCCATCAGTGATTAATGCGCCATGGTCATTGCAGTCGTTCTTTTGATTATACACGTATGAAATGGTCAGCTCTTGCAAAGCCTATGGAGTAAGTTACGCTAGCTCTACGTATGTCAAATAGGTACATGAAAGAAATAGAGTCTTAAAGTATAGCGGCTGACACATTGCGTCGTAAATTCCCGCCCGGGCGGCGGCCGTGTGCACCTTGAACCACACGTGGGGCGTCAGGGCCTGCGTCTTGGATTGCATCGCGCAGCGTGTAACTCGACAACCCCACCTGCAGAGCACATCCACTCGGGCAAATCGGCGCCGCTGTTCCTGGCGCCGTGCCTCCACGCTTTTCTTCCTTTGTTTGTGATGTTTTCAATGCACCTAGCAAGCAGCGAACAGAACGTCCATATTTCGGCGCGAGTGAGTGCCATCAGGGGACTGGAACAGAAGTGCGCGGTGTGTCGTCAACAAGGGCGGAGGCTTGAGAAAAAACAAATGTGCGAACGAGTGCGATGAAGAAAAGTGAAACTGTAACCCAGTTATTTGTTTCAGCATAACCTTAATATTATTCATACTGAGGTTGTACGTGCAGTGTTTTCTCTCCATTTTTTTTTCTAATACTTCACTTCTTAGAGCGACAACGAAGCAGGAAGCGTCGATACGATTTGCCATATGTGGGAACGTGCATGCATGTGCGGACCGGCGTTTAATTTACCGCTCAATAACCCAGCTTTAATTTAGATCACCATTGTTAAATCGTTTAAGCGAAAGCATGTGCTGTGATGTTTCGTAATCGTATAGCTTAAAAGGCCTAGTGTATTTTTAAAGTGTATTTCGATGGAAGCGCGCTCGCTATAGTCGATCTGAGTCATGTACGAGCCTTAATAGTCCGACGCTTATCGCTCATTTTTTGCATCGCACTGCATGAGTGTCCTGCGATAATCGTCTGTTTGAAGCCACTGTTGTTAAAACTAATACGTTCGGGGGCAAAGAAATTTGCTAAAACCTTTGGAATTCTTTTCACCCAGAGCAGCGGGAATCGCCACGAGAGCAGCAATGGAAGAACCTAGACCACGGCCGAATAGAATGCAAAAAATAGCAACCATTGCCTATGCACGATATATGAGATGTCGTTTTGATTCTTTCTAATCTCCCGGTCGGCGTGCAGCTATTTATCGCCGCCGCCGCCCTGACAAACTAGCAAACGGTGGTGAACTTATTGATATTTGACGCCGTTGACCGATTGTCGGTCTCATCCAAATTCGTCACAGTATACATGTGGATTAACTACAGTGCCAGCTTAAGTCAATGAAGATCTAGTGTAAAAGAACATGGTGTAATCCCAAGCAACATCAACAACAGCTAGGTAGGATTAAAGCAAACACGAGGGAAAGCAGCACCGCGAACTATAACTATTTAAACACAAGATTTCCGAAGTATTTAAAATTGCAAAGGTAACTTGAAAATATCGATTATAACAGCACAGTTAACGACTCCAAATAATAAATGAGCCTGTCAACCGCAAAAGCACGTTCATGCGGTTTCCCACGGAATATTTCCAGCCGCATGCTAATTTGCATCTAATATTGACCAGTAGGTGGCATAGACAAGACAATGTTGACTAAAGTGTATGCCAGTGCATACGGCGGGACATGGTAACAGAACTGACAGTATTGTCTAGCCTATGCCATATATTAGCCAACGTCAGTGGAGTAATGGCTAACGCTCTTCGATATAGCCATCCTTATGAAAGGGCAATGCCAATAGCATTGATATGTAAGGTATGCCAGTGTATATCTGACATTGGCGGGCCATCGTAACAGAGCTCGCATTATTGTCCAGCATATGTCTAATATTGGCCAAAATCAGTGGACTGACGGCTAATGCTGTCCGTTATAGCCATCCTTATCTCACGGCAGCGCCAACACCGCTGATACGCCGGATATCCAGGCCCATCATTGCCATCCTCGTGTAATGGTACCACCGATATTGTGAGGGCGTCGGATATGACGGGCCTATGTTTTTATCACTATAAATAGGTACGAACAATATTGGTTACCAATGGAATCCTCAGGGCCAGTGTTGGACGTGTTATAGAATGGCTCAACCAATACCAGCCATAAGATGGCAGCGCTGGGCCTACATAGGGCTGATCTCTGCCAACTCACTGACAATATTGGCCCGGGCTCTTGTGCTGCCTGGGTACTAGACACCATAAACAAAGTGTGGCTTGATGGTGTCGTTCCCGAGAGCTGGAAAACTGCTGTCGTGATCCCTATTCCCAAAGCTGAAAAGCCTCCAACAGACCTCGCCAAGGAACGACCAATCCCCTTAACATCATCATCATCATCATCATCATCAGCCTGATTATACCCACTGCAGGGCGAAGGCCTCTCCCATATTTCTCCACTTAACCCGGTTCTGTGCTAGCTGCATCCACTTGACCCCTGCGAACTTCTTAATCTCATCCGCCCACCTAACTTTCTGCCGCCCCCTGCTACGCTTTCCTTCCCTTGGAATCAAGTTTGTTACCCTCACCGACCATCGGTTATCCTCTCTTCGCACTACATGACCTGCCCCTTAACATCAACATTTTGCAAACTTTCGGAGAAAATGCTAGCCACACGACTTTCTTTGTGGCTTGATCAGCATGGTTTTTATCACTCTGCTCAAGTTGGATTTCGTCCATACATAGGTACAGATTACGGGTTGGCGGTCTTGGCATCAGCAGTTCTATCATCTACCCGCAGCCGCAATGTACGCACCATATTAGCAATGAACGTTGAAAAGGCGTATGATAACATCAGTCATGCTGCAATCCTGAATGCCATTGAACTGCTTCATCTCCCTCCGAGAATATGCACTTTTGTCGCATCATGTTTGGATTGAAGAAAACTTGCAGTATGTCTCAGTGGTGACACAGTTGGAACATTCGTTTCGCTATGTGGCGTGCACCAGAGATCAGTATTGTCTCCGACGTTGTTCAATATTACTTCATCCCATTGGCGTGGGGCTTACATGATATCCCTGAAATCAAGTTTTGCAATACGCAGACATCACGGTATGGGCACTCACTATGATCTCACTCAAGAGGCCACCCTTCAGTCAGCATAGAGGCTCACCTCCAACGACATATCCTGGGCGTTGGCGCTCAGCGTCAGCGCTGTCAGCGCCGTGCCACGGTGGGCGCCACAAGCGTCGCGTATATCCATGGGACTCGGCGCTGGCGCCGTTGGCGCTCACTGCTGACGCTTGTACTCGCGCTGGTGCGTTGTTGATAGACCTAACAAGTAGACATTGCCTAAAACTGTTTTTTAATGTTCACTCAATGATTTTTGCTTTTTAAAGCGTTAAGAGATGTAATTTAGACATACAACCTAATTACAGTTTACACACTCTACTTCTGCACAAATGGACGCGCATCTTCCACGCCGTCGACGCAACATCAATTTGTCCCGTTTTCCGCGGCCGTAGCTGAGACGAGTCTTTCGAATTCCTCAATGGCTGAGATCAACTGGTCGGCTGCGAAGGGTTTTGCCATCACGGCCACGTGCGACGATGGGAAGCGATGACAAAAACGTGAAAAAAAAGCCAGAGAAGACTCCGCACGAGCGAAAATTCCCAATCTGGAGGTCGCGGCCACCCTGTCCTCTCATTGGTGTACGGCGCTGAGACGTGCGCCAATGAGACACCTACGTGGGGTAGCAGCTCGGCGCCTGCATGAACGCTGACACTGAAATCTAGAACGGACAGATCTCGGCGCTCCGCTCGAGTTTGCTGGCGTCTCGTACCGTGCGCATGCTCAAACCGGTTTCTGCATATGCCAACAGCGCCGACGCCGAGGATATGTCGTTGGAGTTTGGCCTTTACACGCAATCTCTGATTACGCATCCTCCATTTGCCTTCAACGTACTCCTCGTAAAACTATATACACGTTAGTCGTCAGCCGCAGGGGACACAGTAAACTTACCTGAAATCCAATTCTTATCTCTCTATCAAGCACCCTACTACAAGAAAATTCGAGCCTGAAAATTCTGGGCTTAACAATTCACCAGTCAGGATCAGCGACTGCTTGGCTTTCTCGGGTAAAAAAGCAAGCACTTAAAACTATGGGTTTAATAAGAAGAGTTGTACCTAAAACGGGTGGCGCTGGCTTGTCTATTGCACGCCAGTTAGTGAGGGGGAATCTGCAGCCACTTATTGTTTATCAGGCCCTGTTCCAGCATCTGGCAAGAGCACAATGGGATCGCCAATGGGATTGAGAATTTATGAGGACCATAACATGCCTTCAGTGACTCACCCCGGTTGTAGCGTTACAGGAGAACGCGCAGCTCAACACCATCGATGAACTGGTGCAGCAGCTCCGTGATGCTCGCAGACTCAAGGCCACTTTGTCAAATTCCACGCAAGCACTGAAGGCGTATGCAACGTCACACATTATTCTTCAGCCACCTGCGCCAGTTCTCCCTCCCTGGAAATTAGCATTTAGGAGACAACAAGCCAACTGATATCCGCAGACCAACGTCTGCCAATTCGGCATCGTTGCTTCGCCAGACATTTGAAGAGCGAGAGACTCACCTGCCTCAAGATTCCATTGTAGAGTACGTGGATGGAAGCCTGCAAGGCTGATAAGCCAAAACAGATATCTACTGTCCACGGAGACCAAGCCTGAATCATACCACTGCGTTTCAGCTTTCGGAACCACTTACATCCTTCTGCGCTGAGCTCGTGGCAGTTCCAGAGGAACTCTGTTTCGTGGCTTCCATAACCATGCTCCCTGCAGCCCACGTTGTCATTCGCACTGACGCACTTCAAGCAGTACGTTTCCTCCGACGTGTCAGCTGCTGCGCTAAAATTTGCAGAGACCTCCACCAGCTTGCGGCGTGTATCCCACAGTCAGTACGCATTGAGTGGGTCCCACGGGACCTGCTGCCTACCGAGGCAATATATCGTCTTTTGCAACCCGCCTCGTGAACCAAGACGCATCAATCCCACGGCTCCTTGAAGGCGATGACGCTACCCTCCTTTTATCATGAAAGGAACACCTCCGGCGCCGCACACTTGCACCTATCCCTCCGTGTGCGGTATCCCTACCCCGCGGTCTCACCCGTGAAGAGGAGGCTGTGCTTAGGAGGATCCGGGTCGGTGTTGCCCTCACACCAGCTGTCACTAGGACGTGGTCATACTTCCAACACTTATATCCCCGCCCAGTGTGCCCTATCTGTAAAACCGAAGATGTTGAGGCCGACATTCACCACTTTCTGTGGGGCGGCTCAGCACTCAAACCAACACGAATCCGGCACCTGAGGATAGCTGGCCTCTGAGCAACCAATCCTGCCTCATATGTCGCTTAGACGCAGGGACCTCATCATCGATCACTCCTGGACTTCATAAAATCAGCCAACCTTTTTCCATTCACTTATTCATTTATTCACCCTTCATCTCACATCCTACTGATGCCCAGAGGCAATAAATATTGATTAGAAAAAAATTACCAAATAATTACAAAAATAAAAACCGTGAGTTTCGACATACCACAGCATTTGTTTTGCCTCCCGGCTTGTACACGGGTGGCTTTTCGAATTACAATAAAAAATTTGATGCGTAGCGGAACTTAAAAGGATACACTCCTGATAAAAATACGTCAGTAATTTAATTTACTGTCAACTGTATAAAGGCCAGCAAACAAAATCAAAGAGCAGTGCTGAATCTTCATTGGAGTAATGCGAAAGCACGAATGCTGTTGTTGGTTGCTTCTCGTTGCTTCTAGTTGCTTAATTCACTTCATGTGTACCCATTTTAAAATTTGATACTGTCAGATTACGCGACAATTCGTTCCTCTATCCTTTTTCGTCGATAGTTCCGGTTGCGGCCTAGTGACGTTACATCTACGCCGCAAAAGTTCATTTCTTATTTACCCAATTTAGTCTTTCGTACTCTCAAATTGCGTGCGACTCCCTTTCTCTACGCCCTTTTTCGGCTCTACTTCCCGTTGCGTGACGTCACACCCTTGATGATACATCACTACGACCCCTTTCTCCCTTTTCGCTTTCACTCTCACCTTCCTTTTTTCCCTTACGGCGCGGTTCAGGTGTCCACAGAGCAAGTGCAATAGATATTGCGCCTTTCCTATTGCTGTGATCGGGTTATTCTAATTAATTACTTAAACAATTTATTGACGTATTCATGTTTTCAGACACAGTACGTCACGCTCTATTTATTGACACCACTCATTAAGCTCTACCACTTCTCAATTACTCACAACTGTTGCAGACATGAGTTTGCAGACACGTTCTGCGAGCAGAAATCTATGAACATAGCGAAGTAATGCTTTCACATTACAAATTCACTTGAAGTGGATTCCAACAACTGTTCGAAAAGGCACAATTAATCCATTGCGCCACAGCAGCTTTTATTTCAGCATTATATTTATTACACCGTTTACATGTAGGAATGAGCTACTATTTACAAGTAATCAACCTATTACCGAAGAAGTTCAATAGACGGACTCAACACCCCGCCAATAAATCATCTCTTAACACAACTTCACTAAAATGGCACTGAAGGAAAACAACACATTATTAATGGAAGCCAATATGTTTGTAGACACTATCTTCGTATCTCTTAGCTGGTGCACCACCTGGCACAAATGAGAACTGAAGCAAACGGGAGGCTCAGCATTTCGGTCCGACATTCGCGTGTTCTACACGCTGTTCTGTCCAAGGAGGAAAGTCATGTCAAATTGTGCAGTCTTGGTGAGAGGTATAGAGCCCATGGGGTCTTCTTCTGAGCTGTGTAGTGGTGCTGATCTAGCAAATATTGGGGGTCGTTCACTTTGGAAGCGTAGTACAAAAACATCTCCTTACCATCAAGAGATTCAGAACACTGGAAAGGCATTACAAGAGGCATGAAGACGCTCACAAGGAGACTCCCTGGGCTCTAGACTTTTGAAAAAGCCTGTACATGGCCATGTTGGATGGCCATTAGGTAAAACACACTGAGAAATTAGAAGCCTTCCTCCAATATTCTTTGTAAAACTTCCCAAAACAATATCGCATCTTTGCATCCAATAAAACAGTGTTCTATGGTTACAAGTGTATCTCTGTGCCGAAAATGAACAGAGCAAAAAAGATATATACAATTTTTTGTGAACCCACACTTTACCAGGTAGAACGTCGATATGAATTCTAAAAAAACGGTGCCACAGTAGCGCCTAAAGGAGCATGCTTTAATAGTGCTCTTCTTCATATTAACAATATTTATGGCATTTGCCGCCAGGTGACGCAGCAGAGAGAACCCTACCTTTGAGAGAACAGAATCATGCTTGCAGTGGCCTTTGTGTTGCAAAAGCCAAGTGCGGGCTTCTGATCCCGCATCTGTAATACCGCTGCCACCACGACAGCTTCGTAGTTCTAACAGATGTTCTGAAAACAGAGGACATCCTAAGGCCATGGCTGCCTTATTTCCATGTATCGTGCTAAAATTTTACTCGACTAATATTATATCAGGGTCCTACGGAGCAGTAATACTGGCGTGCTTCCAATCTATGGACAAGCACTTTCGTGCATGCACAATGAATGTAAAGGCACAAGCAAATATGCGTAAATAGATTTATCTTCTGCAAAAAAGAAAAAAAAACTGCATTTCGCTGGTGTCCTCAATAGTCTCAATAGTGGCATCGAGCCGAAGAAGGGTCTGCGAGTTGTTCTGCAGGTCTGATGACTTTCCGCGTTGTAAAGCAGGTTGCGTTTTCTTAACGCCGGTATTTCCTTCCCTATAAGCGGCTGGGGAAGGTGGCTTTTTAGGTGCTATTTTGGCGGCTTTGGAACCCTTCTGGGCGGCAGCCGGTTTTTTGTTCACGCATAAGTTCTCCATCTCTCTTAGGACAGAGCTCTCCGCGCGCAGCTCGGTCGGCAGGCAGGTCACATTGGTAGACCCAAATTCGCCCTGCATCGGACGTTTTTCGAAGCGTTCCTTCTGGGAACGGGTGCATGGCGGCGAATAGACTTGACCCATCTAGGCGAAGCGCACTGCAGCGGTGGCTTTCTCCTTTATGGCGGACTTTGGCGGCTTGCAAGCCTTCGGTACTTGGGCCCGTCTCTGCATATTGCCCTGGCGTTGCACCTTGTCGTTGGGTACGTTCTCTTTGGCGGACCTCATCTCTTAGCGGTCTTCACTGCACTTGCGAAGGGCCTGTGGATCAGCTTCTTCTTCTCCTTCTCCGTCGGTTCATATACTATACGCGTGCCGAGGAACAGTATGCATCGTTCTTGTCTTCAAGACAAAGATGCTCGAATTGTTTGCGAAGGAACTGTATGTTACTTTTAAACCTGCGGTTACGTGGCATGAGTCCGTGGTTTTAGGGCACTACTGGCGAGCCTCTCATTCTGTCGATTGGCTGCCTCGACGGCCGCGCTCCTCTAATAGCGCCTGACGTATAACAGAGCTGTTTATACGCAGCCTTACAGAGAGTGGCAATTTGCTGGTATTTTAGAGCTGTAGCTGGTAGTAAATTTTTCTTTGACTTTGTGACATTGTATTTTTCTTTTGCACTAATTCCAGTCACTATACAAAAAGCGCGCACTGATACCTTCACGGCTGGAATACTATAACGGCGGCGGTCTAAGTTTCGGAATGAACGCTAGAGTACGTAGTCATCTGTGCCACCTAGCACAAAAGTAAGTCTTATAAAACGGTAGAGGACACCAGAATTCCAAAACATCACATCCTATATGAAGCAATAATCTGTTAGTATACTGTGCTTTGGAAAGCGGATGAGAGGAGTTAAAAATCAACTTTAACTTAGAATTCTGTAACCTTTTTTTAATGCACGCTTCAATTTATGCACCGATGTATGCTATATTTATTATTCTTTAGAAACATTTGTTTAAACTAACCCACAGAATTCTGCATTGTTTGTTTTAAATACAAAGTATCGCCTAACATATAAATCACAAACTGGCTGAAGGGGTGCTTGTGTGGTATTATGGGGCTTTTTAAAGCCAATGACGATTTCTAACGCTTCTAGATGATACGGTACATTGATGCTTGGTGTTCTCGGGCTGGCACCCTACAGTTCCGAAATACCCGCATCAGACCTGCGTACAGTCATTGGAATATGTGATGTAATTGGGGGCCAAGGTCAATTCAGGATCCACGGGCAGAAACACGGGCCGTATACTCACACACAACGTTTTTTATTCACGCGACGAGAACAAATATTCGACATATTTCGAACGCTAGTACACTCACGCAAGCCACGTCTCTATTTCACTACTACAAGTATCTACGCAAACAAACCCGGTCAACAGAACTGTCCTGCTGTTGATTCAAGGGCGCGGGGATCCGACGTCTGGGTTCCGTGCGCTGCATGTGGACGACTGTGGCAGGGCCGGCGACACTCATGCACGCACCCCTCTGCGAGTTCAGCCTGGTCAAGAGGGCAATTATCCGCAGGCTCCAAACCTGTAGGCGGGAATGCCAAGGCTCCTGGAACACTGGCATCTGCAGGAGGCTGTATAGAGGTAAGGGACAGGGAGTCGTCGGACTACAGCTTCTGGCGTAGTGCTGTGCAGCCGACAGGTCTCCAAACTTGGCGTGCGAGAGGAGCTGGTTACCTAGACTTTAGGAAACGCCGAGCTCCCATTCGGGCATGTCGCCACCCAGCATCCCACTTCCGCGACCGTCTGTTACCGAGCTCCCATGTTCGACTGCCCTCGTGCACCGAGTCATCACCATGCGGACACAGCTCTTCGTTATGCGCAGGTGGTTACCGAGCACTGGGTCGCTCCGCACTAGGCCACAGTGTTAGCGCCGGGAACCATGCACAGGCAATACACATCATCACATTATGTACGCAAGACGTAATTGCACATATTTTACTACACAGTCAAATTATCCATTCATATGTTCATATAGGCACAACACATAACACGGGACATTAGGGTTTAGAAATACAAAATATAATAGGAATAAAGCATACTAAAACAATAATGTAAATCGATTGGAAAATTGCTGCCACAAAATAGAGGCCCTGAGTTAACGATAAAGCTCGAAGATTAAAAATCACTGAAACAAAGTATCGCTAGAATATATACCTAAGGCATAATGGCGAACTTGTTGACGATACTTTAAGATTGGACGCACTGCTTGGAGAAGAAGAGCAGAAAAGAAAATACGAGCATGATATTGAATGCTACACCCCCGTCAAAGCTTGGACTTTGTGAACATTTATTGGAGGCAATACGTTATGGGAAGGAACATATCGCCGCTACTTCCCCTCCTGGCTACGACGCGACGGCGAGGGTGAGGTGTGGCCTCTCCTCACTACATCACGTGACAGCCCCCTTCCTCCTCTTTCTTTTGACTGCTGTAGCAGGGGAAGAGCAGGATGTATTGGCTGGGTGTGGTTTTCGGGGAGAGGGAGTGCATGTGTGGCATGTGGGGTGGTGTGCAACCTCTGATAGAACGGACCGGACGGGCCAGCTGAGCGGTCACGTCCGGAAAAGCAGGGACTGGCATCAGGTGAACTGAATTGGATGATCGCGCGTGCGCGGCTGCGGAAAACCAATTAACCGATTTACCCTTTGGTCCTCGGTGTTCGTGTTGTTCTTGGGGGCCACCACGGTGGTCTGAGAGCTAGCGGAGCGTTGTTTGCTCTGAAAGTGGAGCCGCAACCCCGTAGAGAACGCCACATTTTTGGCGCACCAACGTGGGTCCCTGTTGGCGTTCCAGCGGGGAAAGCTAGCGCTGTAGGAACAACATGACCAGCCCGCGCTATGGGCTGTCTGACCTAATGGTGTTGGCTGACTTCTGCGGCCGAGCTCGGGAGATCTCGAGCATTAGCCATTTGGCTACATCAAATCCAACCGCCGATGAGATGTTGGGAGGTCAGTTGGACGTGTTGCATGATGCCGCAGGCGCGGCTACCGTCCGAAACTTTGCGCCGGGCATTCCCGGTAAGCACATCGAGCCGGAACAGTCCGTTGGCTGTGGCTATAGAAGTTCCGTTCTTTTGAACTTGTCCCCTGGCGCACGCTCCGATGCGGCTCGCGCTAGTATGTTCGCGCCGAGAACTCCCGGCTAGCTTCCGAAGCCCGTGCCCAGTGGCAGTGGCTTCCAGGCCCAATCGCTCCGCCATGTAACAGATGCGACTGCCAATGCATATCGCCAAACGAGTCTTAATACAGGAAATCCTGAATTACTCGTACAACCATCGCCCGTCGGCGGCGGCTACTCTTCGCTCCTTCCACCCGCTGCGCACGCAGGCTGGTCCGGTGGCCGAATTGCGTCTACACCCGCCAATGCTGTGTGCGCTCCCCGTCCTTTGACGGAGAGGCATGCAGCGTACCCAGCATCGGGAGATACCGAGTTGCATCACAAGCTACCGCCCGTTGGCGAAGGCTTTATTCCTCCCGGTATTCAGTCGGAATGGTCCATTGGCCCCGATTGGAGAACGCCCGCAACAGCGGCACGCGCATCACACCCGATGGCTAGTGAGCGCGCAGTATGTCACCCGGAGGGAGACGCCGCAAACGTCCTCGCATCCGCTTTGCAACAGCTGTTGAAGCAGGCGCACTCGCCTGGCCCTCGGATCGGTGTACCGATACCGCCATACAGTGGCTACAGCGACACGCAGAGCGCAAATGACTACCTACTGGCCTTGTGCCGGTATGAGCTTGCGAGTGATCTGAGCGAGAGCAATATTCTGAGACGAGCTTTGCCAGTTGCACTCGTCGATGAAGCCGCGCGGTGGTACCTACAAAGTAGGCCACAAAGCGAGCACTATGTCTGACTTTCGACGCTTGTTCAGGGAGGAGTTCCTTCCGTACGATTACAAGCAGTGAATGCGGCGAGAACTGGAGCTGCGGATACAGACACCTGACGAATCGCTTGTAGAGTTCGTACGAGCGATGCAGGAATTGTACGAGTATGCCGACACGGAAGCTTGGCATTCGGAACGAGTGGAACGCATCCTCCGCCAGTGCCACCCCACATTTGCCCTTTACTTGAGTAGCTGCCGATGCAGCGACCTGAACGAGCTTGCCATTGAAGCTCGCAGAGTCCAGGCTCAGATTTCTGCGGCCCGCAAATACCGGCCCCCGCCACCGGCTAGAGACTCACTAGAGCCGAGGTGCGCCTGGAGCGGCGCCCCAACGGTAAGGAGTGAGTACACTCCTGAGGCAAGTGGGTTCACGAGCGAACCGTTGTCGCTCGAAATATCGGTGAGCGGTGAGCCCTGACACTACAACGCTTCGAGTTTAAGTGCGCTACCGAAAAGGGACTGTCAACGCAGTCGCGGATGCGCTGTCATGGGCGCCGGTCACTGACACCCAACCGGCAGGCGAAGACGAGGAGGAGATGAAAGGGCAGCTGTCTCCCCCTCTGCGTAGGGAGCGCGCAGCGGGCAGCACCCCGCCTGCGGAGCACCGAAAGCACGTGCGCTTTGTGGGAGCAGTAGTCCCACTCGAAGTTGCGTTCAGCAGAGAAGAGCTTATCAGAGCTCAGCAGAAAGACTCGTACTGTCAGGAGTTAAACAACCGTCTTAGCGAAGAGACGGATACTCTGACAACTCAGGCCAAATTGCGTTGTGAAGCCACTGGTAGTGTGGTTAGCGCTAACTCTAGTGAAGCTGGTATTGCTAGGAGTGAGTTGGAGAACTTCCTGCTGGACTGCGAAGGAGCTTTGCTAAAATACGTGCCAGACAAAGAAGCCTCCAGTGAGTGCTTTAAAGTTGTGATTCCGCGCAAACTGCGCCGCGCCGCGATGCGGCACTATCACGACGCCGACGGTCATGGGAGCGCCCCAAAGACATGGCGGAAGCTTTGTCAGTTCGCTACCTGGCCCGGAATGAAGGCTGACGTATATCGTTACGTGCGAACATGCCACATCTGCCAATAGAGGAAGCCTCGAGGTGGCAAACTACCTGGCTTATTCAAGCCCATCATCCTGGCGTGCGATATGATGGGGCCGCTGCCGCGCAGCAAAAAGGGGTACAAATACGTGCTCGTCGTTACGTGCCATTTCAGCGCTTTCGCTGAACTGTATCAGCTGCGGAAAGCTACTGTCCGGGAGATCTTGGGAAAGCTGTCGGAGGTGTTTTGTCGTTTTGACTTTCTAGAGCGACTGATAACCGACAACGCTATGTATTTCATATCGAAGGTGTTTCGTGATACGTGCGCGGCAATGGGTGTACGGCAGCAGAAAACCACGTGCTATCATCCCCAGTCCAACGTGAGCGAGCGCCGCAATCGGGATATCAAGCCGCTCCTGGGCGCATATGCGCGGTCGCATAATGATTGGGATGAGCACTTGGACGCCATATCCTTCGCTCTGCGCACGGCTTTTCTCTTGTTTGGCAGGCAGCTGAACATGCCAACAGACACAGTCCTGACCCATAGGTCGGACGATGTTCGCAAAGTCGAGGTAAATGTCGACGACTACGCACGGCGATTACGAGAACGTTTGGCCAATGCCATTAAGGAGGCGAGCGGCAGCCGTGAGAAGGCCAGGGCAAGCCAAAAGGCGAGCTATAACAAAACCCACAGGGACCTTGAGTTCAAGTTGGGATACACGGTGCTTAGGCGAAATCATGTTCACAGCGATGCATCCACGGGATTCGCGGCCGCCCTTGCGCCCCGATGGGTCGGGCCCTTTGTGATCGCCGAGAAACAGTCGCGACTGATTTACCGATTCAAAGACCCGCATTCGGGCCGAATAAGCGGACCCATTCATGTAGGAGAGCTGAAGCAGTATTTCCAGAGAGATGCTGCGGAAGCTGAAACGCCTCTCGTTCCGGAGAGCGCCGAGGCGGGCGATGCTGAGAGCAGTCTCTACCGGCATCGCTATAACACCCGCAGCCAGCGAAATCGTTGAGGCCACATGCGTGAGAGCGCACATGCAGGCCTCAAACGCGGTCCTTGCTCGCACAGTTCGCATTCGAGCTGTTGAGGAACGCCAGACGCGCGAGGTCGCGCGCAAGCGCATGCAAGGGAAGGCAGTCCTTTCCGCGATGTTACAGTGCGGAAGGTAGGCGAAGTCGCCTAAAGTCAACCGCAAGGGCACGAGAGGTCTCGTGTTTATCCGGCGCGTGTCGATACACAAGCCGGCAGTGTTCCTTTACGCGAAGCTTGTGCTGAGCACGTTCAGAAGGACCTAGCCCGCCGACTGGCCTTATTTATAACACCAGCACTCCGGACGCATGGGCCACGCTGTGTGCATTCAGGCGGCGACAGTGGCGAAGGTGATGTTTAGACAGCGCGCCCTGTGGCTGCGCCAGCCTGCAAAAGTTCTTGGAGCAGCTCGCATTCGAGTTCGACCGAATAACGGACGGGAGGGCGAGGAGATACCAGTGCACTCTGACCTCTCCCGCCGCAGTCTGGGCTTTCCCGGACCCGAGTGCGTCTGTTCAACCCTGGCTGGAGAAGATGAACGAGCCCTGCCTCCTGCCCTGGTTGACAATCCCAGGGCGTTGACACTGCTTGAAGCAAGCGGCGGACCACGATTCCAGCTTTCGAACTTCGCGCCTTCACCCCGGCAGCAGCGACTACGATCCCAAATGTAGAGCCTACTTCTCCGGGGCACAACCTAGTGTCCAGCGGAAGGGAATTGCCGAGAAGCCAGACCAACGGCACTAAAGGGTGGAAGCGACGCGCGCCTGCACCCCCGGGGGGACGCCTCGATTGAGGTAGGAGGGGTGTGGGAAGGAACATATCGCCGCTACTACCCCTCGTGGCTACGATGTGTCGGCGAGTGTGAGGTGTGGCCTCTCCTCTTTATATCACGTGACAACCTTCTTCCTCCTCTCTCCTTCGGCTGCTGTGGCAGGGGAAGAGCAGGATGTGTTGGCTGGGTGTGGTTTTTGGGGAGACGGAGTGCGTGTGTGGTGTGTGTGGTGGTGTGCAACCTCTGACAGAACTGACCGGACGTGCAGCTGAGCGGACGCATCCGGAAAAGCAGGGACTGGCATCAGGTGAACTGAATTGGTTGGTCGCGCGTGCGCAGCTGAGGAAAACCATTAAACCGGTTTACCATTTGGTCCTCTGTGTTCGTGTTGTTCTTGGGGGCCACGACTGTGGTCTGAGAGCTAGCGGAGCGTTGTTTGCTCTGAGAGTGGAGCCGCAGCCCCGTAGAGAACCCCACAGAGACTGAACAAATAAAATGAGCAAGCGGTCATGCCGAGATATCAAATGTATGTAGCTTAAAATATATGAAGAGGCAGTCGGGCCTGTTGGAAGCAATCGTAAAAAGATTAAAGATTCAGACATGCAACAAAGAACAATATTAAATTCATTAGGTACAAATAAAGACACTAAATACGGGCTCGTTTCGAAGGAGCTGCCAGTATTCGCCGCGAGATCGACCAAGAGGTGGCGCCACCGTCACTCCGGTAGTGTGGATCGGCAACCGGCGGCGCTCACTGAAACGCACGCTGCGTAGGTCTGCTTCCGAGTTTACGGCGGGTTTGTTGGCGATGAAAACGTGTCTTCTGCAGCATTTCTACAATTTTGCACAAAAAATTCAGGGGATTTCGCCAATGCAGCAGAGGAAGAGCGGATTTTAGGAAAACAAAGCACGCAACCACCAGTCTTCTAGATTTACTTTGCATGTTCTCACGCGCCTAATGCTTGGGCCTGCCTAAAGACAGCTTTTTTTTTCTTATCGACTTTCAAACAGTTTGCTCGTGTCTCATGCGAGTAAGACCAGCGAATTTAGTGTCAAGCCGATGCAGATTCAAGGTTCGTGCTCTGACCTGCAGTAATTTAGATTGAATCGAGAAAGCCTGGATCATTATATCGTACTTGACTCGAGGATTTGGCAGGTTAAATGTAGCATTGGCAGCGCACTGCATAGTGAGTTGCTTTAGATTGAGTACACATCAAGTCCGGCCCAGACAACCACGCACAAGAATTTCCCAAAAATGAGATCACGCCGACACTGTACAGGAAACCTCGCCGCACAGGAAAGCTGATTGTTCACGTGTATAGTGCAGAGTGGATTGAATTTGCCGAGATGCTTTTTGCGGCCACTGTCATAGAATGTTATAGTTTATTAATGCATGCGCCACTAACTCTAAATGATTTCCTGAACCGAGGAAAGTATAAGGGATTTCTGATGTGTGTTACGTTAATATATAACGGTAAATTATCGTGTAATTATTTTGTTTTGCAATGCGAGTAAATTTCACCCTGTGAGGGAACTTTTACGCACTTGACAGAATTTACAATAATCAGCGATTAATTTTCAGTAACGTTAAAGTCCAAGCTACGAATTACTCGCTGCGAAGACGTCGTTATAAACTGCGCATGGGCACTGTCATGTTCTGGGAAGCAATTTTA
Source organism: Amblyomma maculatum (assembly GCF_055883805.1). NCBI lineage: Eukaryota > Metazoa > Arthropoda > Arachnida > Ixodida > Ixodidae > Amblyomma > Amblyomma maculatum. The sequence continues at coordinate 17,025,150 of NC_139350.1, forward strand.
CAGGCTGCAAATTTCTTTATCACTAATTATTTAGCAGTGACTAAATCTTATGCGAAGTAAAATATTAGGGTTGCTTCCAAAACAGATGCCGGATAAAAAACTATTCCGAAATAAATGGAGGTCATCTTATCATGCGACTATAAAAATGTATTAATTCCCGAACTAAACACTGATATTTAAGCCCGCATGAAGCTGTTTTACCCCCTTGTCTGAAATGATAAGTTTTGTCGGAAGACAGCTCTAGTACGAAAGGGATATAAAGATTATAACAGGCTACAAGTAAAGTACATTGATCTAGGTGTATCATGTTATATTTAGGGTAACATTTAGGTGCAGGGAATATGTTTCCGAAAGATTCGAGCATTTCTCTAAAGCAAAATCTGCTCACTAAATCTTTTACGGATGCACAGAAGCCTTCAACAACAAAAGAAAAGAAAATAAAAGAAATGTATAATGGCCCGGGTTTAACGCATGAAAGCGGCATCGGCTATGACGGATGACTGCAGAGGCTACTTTTGGTGTCGTTTTTTTTCATTATCACCACATTTACCACTTGGGATTGTTTATTGTGCAGTGAAATCCCACAGCAGAGGAACGCCTTTCGAAACGGTTGTGATTGAATCCCCCGTCTAGAAATCAGCAGTCGCGCGCCCTTTCCATCGAGACACCGCAAGAGAGGTTTAAAAGCAAAAAAGGAGTACTCACACAACACTATCGTGCATACAGACTGTATAGCAGGCATAGAGTGGTCTCTTCAAACTGCATTCTGCTATAAGAAGCAGTCTGCGGTGGCATATGTTTTAGTAGCTGCGGTATTCCAAACAGAAACGGGAATAAGCGATTTCTGAGCGTTTGCATTAACGTTTATTGACGGGAACGACCTGTTTTGCTTTGACACGGCGGTAACGACAGTGCCACTTCGTTTGAGACATTGCATGTCAAATGATTTCAAGCGCCGAATGCCGCGATGGATGATGTCCTTATCTCGATACGGACAAGTATATATATTTTTTAAAGAAGCGTGGGGTTATAGACTGTTCATATTTATTTTGCAAGAGACATATAGGTAAGCAAAAGCTCACAGGAACTGCGAAACAAACAAAAACACTCCTGTACACGCCGCATGCGCGCGCGTAAATCACTGCGGGCTGGCACGCGAAGCGAAAACGCATCCACACTGAGTAGGTTTCGCCACTGAGCCGCAAGGTGGCGACTCTGCTCGATCTCGAGGCCAATACATCTGTGCCACCGTGGAGCCACTTCTCCTGCCTCATAAAGGTCATGTACTTTCCACAGCATAGGAGAGTTCCCCATAACTACATCTATGAGTTCAACGTAAATTATAGAATGCGCCCTGAATCACGTCGGTATTTCTTTCCCTGAATTTGGTTACGTCGGTATTTATTTCCTTGCTTTTCTAGCTTTTATGTGCTTTGTTTTATCGATTTCTCTCTTCTTTTTACACACCTGCTCCATTTTATTTCTACATAGGCCTACTGCAATTCGTACCCGGCGTCCCTCTCAGTTATGGCTCCAACGAAACATAAAAGCATTACATTAGTAAATGCATGCCGTCGCAAAAAATATTGGGGAAGACAATGTCCGTCTTCTAAGTTATGGTAATGATTGGCTTCTCCACCCAAGTCAGCTATGTGGACAAAATGCCATGAGGTCTCGTGACGTCACGTAACCCGAAGAGCAGTCACGGCATCACCACGTAACCTGCCAACTACCACCTGCCACAAAAACAACTGTGATTTTCTGCTCAAACCTTCGACAATGCAAACGCCAGACTTCAACGTGATAGATTTAAAGCCGCGTTACCCGAAACTCCAGCGTCGGCGCTCGGCACTCGCTTTGTGAGCGATCCGTCAAGAGCATAGGCTAGCTGGCGGTAGAATGGAGCTGAGATGGCCTAGCACTAACTGGACTTTAGGGTTGCCTGACATAACGGATGGCAAAAACTGCCAACACGGGCTGCTTCTTTCATTTGGGAGGGCAATATCAGAATTAGCCTGCCTGGATCCTCACATTCACATTACCTCTTGTCTACACACGCACAGTCATGCAGATTCGACAAACCGAGTTGTTACATGTGGCATGGTATCCTACGCTCTCGCTTCATACCCTTACAGACGAAGCTTGCATGTTCTCCATCGCTTTCTCTGCGCAAGGCTACTTGGAGCAAATCGCATTTATTTTACATATTTAGTCAGGAGTGCTATAGGTCAAGCCTTCTCAGGCCATGTAATGCCTCAGTGTTATTTATACCTTGCTCAATCATTGACCCAATGTTCTGCTGTTATTAACTGCCGCATAGCTCCCAGTTTGCGGCTCGTGGTAAGGAGCAGTAATGACGGCCCTGTAGCTGACGGGGTGTAGCGCGTGGTATATAGTTCGAAAATGGCTGCCGCATTGCCGACGGGGTGAAACCCGGTGTGTGGTACAGACGGTGACAGGGCGGCGGACCGAATATCGTTCCTGACAGCTTCTGTGACGGCCTCGGTGACTGAGCCTTCGTAGCCGTAATTCGCTGCAGCTCATTAAGGACATTTTTCTTGAATGAGTTCTCAAAGAGTGGTCCTATCGGTGAAGGGTCGGTTGTAATAGCGGCACTGTTTTTAGACGGCTCGCTGTATAGCTGTAGCGCCCTTGACCTGATTCCTGCATCCAGACCGCAAGGGTCCTTTGTCGGATATTTTAGGGCAATCCAACCTAAATGTGGTCTCTTTATGGGAAAGCCGTCATAGATCCGAAATGAGGCCGCCCTCATAAAATCTTTTGGGGACCTACATCGGCCTTAGTGGGGCAAAAAAAAAACAGATGTGAAGGTTAAATATGAATAAGAGCTCAATTTGGGCAACCCCTCATGAAGCCCAAATGAGGAAGTTTTAGCTAAACAGCTTTAGGTCCCACATAGTCTGTAATGAGGCTGGAAGGCGCGCGTGCCCGCATGGTGCCAAATTGGTGCCTTGTGGGAAATTTGAAGGCGCGTGAAACCGCGGGTGGGCTCTAGGTTCAAAAGCAACACCTAGGCCAATTTGGGGCTGCCCGCAAAAAACTGCTTTATATCCCACATGGGCCGTAATGGGGCTGGAAAGCAGGGAGGCCTGCAACATACCAAAATCGATCCCTTGTGAGGAATTGGAAGGCACGTGCTACATCAAGTGGGCTTTATGTTCAAAAACGACACCCAGCCCAATTGGGGCTGCCCACATAAAACCGCTATAGGTCCCACATCGGCCGCAATGGGGCTAGAAGAACGCGTGAAATTGTGTAATGATTCCTTACACCCTTTATTTGTATTAGATGTTGCCCTATTTTACTATTATAGATGATCTGTATAACAATTGTTGCCATGTTTAGTTGGTTATAATCATTACGTGGCCTTAGTTTTCGCGCTCATGCTAATTTCGTTAAAAATACTTAAACATACTGATTGCTAACTGTTGCTCCTAATCTAGTTGCTGTGGATAGCCTCAACCCGAAGCACAATATTATTGTTCAGAGCACACATCTCCATTGCCTGAACAAGATGTACACGAAGTCATTTAGGCTAGATTAATGTCATGAATTATTGTAAAATTTATTATTGTGGCTGTTTAGGAAGAGCAGACATGCATAAAATAATTACTTATTTATGTGCATAAGTAATGATTGGGAAAACTTGGACAAGGGCTTCCCATCAATTTTCTGCGCCAGACCCCTATGAGAATAATGTGGGCAAGCCCAAGTGCGGCTTGCGCTATAGAACCCGACTCGGGCCTATGTCATTGTTCGAGGGGCTAACCGAAATAAAAAAAATTAATGTTCATCCAGAGCGGCTGCCCGAATCTGTCCAAAGCAGGACCATCGTGGGGTGTTATCGGGATGTGCCCTTTTGGTAATGCGAGAAAAATTTGGGCAGCCCCACAAGGGCTGCCTGCATCGCTCCCTTGTGGAGCCCATCGGTGCTTTGTCGACAGCCCCCTTCAGGCCTTGGTCGGCCCCTCTTGCAGCACACATATTGAGCCCATCGGGCTGTCCTGCATTGCCTACATCGGACCCAAAAGAGGCATCCCTTTATTGCCCACTTTGTGCTACCTGGGATGGTTTGACATTAAGGAACAAATTGAGAGGGTACAGTTATACTTCGAACTCATCCAAATATTATTGCAGAGTGTGGTATAGGCCATTTCTATCCAGAGCCGAAGCGAAAAAAGTCATATATTTGGCATAAACAAAAACTGTTATGTTTGGCTGATGGGGATGTCATTTAGCAAAATTTTAGAGGGGCGGTGAAAGAACTGATCTTTGTATCACACTCCTTGATTTTTCATATGTGCTGGAGCATAGGGCTGCTTTTTTACAGTAAAAATTCCTGTCCCTTAGAGATGCACATATCCAATCATAATTATATGAAGGATGATGAAACTGAGCAAGCTTTTTAAGCGGGATCACTCAAGTATCACCAGAGCTGAAACTTCCCTCCTGCGTAGCGAGAGGCGGATTCGGCTCTCTAGAACTACGTACGCAGACCATATTGTAGTGTGTGCAACTGCCTGCCCTGTCTTGAAGAAGTGGCTCCCTCGTCGTTCGATTAGAAGAGGCTGAAGTTGTTCTGCTGACCGTCTCTGGGTGCTCTGAACCTGTTCTCCCGTGCCTTCTGGATTAACCACCATTAACCCTTCTAGTTACGAGCTCAAAAGGATACGTGACACTGGTGGAGGTGCGGCCTTAAACCCCAAGTCTCGTGCCTCTCGTAGCCGCTCATATCGAGTCCCAACAGGCTCCCGCTCGTGTCTACACCTGTTCATCGCTGCAGCCGTCGCCTCCACGTTCTGGCACCGGAACTTGCTCCTCTACCTAAACCGGCATCATCCGACCAGCAGTTCGAGATTTTTGCAATGGCCCACGTAACCCAACATCATTTGGTGCTTCAGCAGCCTCGTGTGCCCCCTGTTTCCATCGCTTTACTGGGGAAGATGTCGACTACTGGATCGACTAGTTCTAGAGAGTGGCACAATTCAATCAGTGGAGCCCTGCTCAGAAACTGCGCAATGACTTTTTCGCACTTAAGAACTGTGCTAAAACGTGGTATGAGAATAGGGAAGCCAGTCTTCAAGGCTGGGATTCCTTTCGCCAGCATCAGCGTGATATACGTGCCAGCGACGACCGCCGTGATTGCGCACGCCGCCTCCTAGCAGCTCGTGTGCAACTATCTAACGAGAGCGTGGCGATGTTCGCTCAGGAAGTGACCCGACTTTGTCGGCGGGCTGATCCCGACATGACGGAATCAGCAAGGTTGCGCCACCTGATGCAGGGTGTAAATGGACCCCTCTTCGCTGGTCTGGTTCGCAGTCCACCTCAAACCATCGCGATCTTCATCAATTAAGCCACCCTAAATGAGTGAGCCCTGCAGCAACGTTTCCGGCGCACTGAGTCTGCCTACGGCCAACCCTTCAGCAGAGTGGCCACATTGTACGGGTCCACTGAACATCACTCTCTGCGTGAGCTGATCCGCGAGGTAGATCGCGAGGAGCTCATTAAGTTTAATCTTGGATCGCCTCATCCGACTACCACTTCTGTCACCGAAGCCGTGCGTGAAGAAATACGTCAAACATTTCCACCGCCTGAGTCGCTGTCGGAGCCACGTTCTATGAAATCCGCAGCGGGTGTTCGTCGGCCTGATGTTCCATACGCACAACACCTTCTTTTCGAATCACAGCCGCACGCTCCGCAGCCCCCGTCCTACCAACCTTCCTATACCAGCCGCCATCCCAGCAGAGAACCGTCATGCGGCCGCGCGCTCCTGAGCCACTATTCTACCAGCCTTTCTACCGGGTGCCATCCCAGCAAAGCCCTGTCATGAAGCCATCGGTTAGCAAGGCAGACGTCTGTCTCACTCCTCGCCAATGGTCGCTGTGCTACCACTGCAGAGAACCCGGCCATTTGTACCGTGAACTCGGGCTCCTGGGTTTTTCTCGTGATTCCCCGCGTGCCCGGGTCGGTGAGAGCCTCCAAAAATCGAAGAATACCGTGCAACTTATTCGAGCGACCGTACACAGTCGTCTTGTCTCGTGGGCTTCTCGTCATCCATCCGGCGTGAGTTTGCTAATGCGCCGAGGCGCCGGTCGCCAAGCCCAGGCCGGGTAAGCTGAAGGCGGCGACCTCAAGGGGGCAGGTTGCTGATGAACAGAATCGATGTCCCGAAGACCCCCCCCCCCCCCCCCCCCCCCCCCATGGCGACTCAGCTCGATGCTGTGTCTACGATGCCGCCGCCTCATCATGAACCCGAAATTTCGAATCCACCTCATGCCGATCATGTTGTTAGCGCCGACCTTCCCGTTCTCGTCGACGGACAGCCAGCGCGGCACAGCAATCGAGGCAGCGAAATTTTTCATCAAACGCATCGTCCTGAGGCACGGCGCTCCGACAGTTAAAATAACAGACGGACGCAATGCTTTCACTGCTAAGCTACTGGAATCCGTCATGCAGCTGCGCGGCACTACCTATCGCAGGTCAACCACCTGCCATCCACAAGCTAATGGCTTGACAGAACGTCTACACAAAATTTTCGCCAACATGATGTCCATGAACGTGAATGTTGAACATCGCTCTTGGGATGACGTCTTGCCGTACGTCACGTTTGCATACAACACGGCGCAGCAGGAAACAACAGAAATGAAGCCGTTCTCCGTATTGTAAGGTCGTGAAGTTTCAGCATTGCTGGAAGCCATATTGCCCCATGATGACCGTGACCTCGAAGTTGGCGCCGAGGAGTTGACTCAACGCGCAGAAGAAGCGCGATAGCTGGTACGGGCACGCATCTGGAAGCAGCACGGCCGAGACGCCCAGCGTTACGATCAACGCCACCGTGTAGTGACTTTCGAACCGGGCGACAGTGCGGCTCTGGACTCCGATTCGACGTCGTGGACTATGCGAGAAACTTCTGAAACAGTACTTTGGCCCATACAAAGTGCTTCGTCAGCTGTGTGACGTCGCGTAGGAAGTGCTTAGAGACGGTTTTTCTACTACTCGTCGCGACAAGAAACCCGAGGCTGTTCACGCGTGCGAATGAAGCCGTACTTTTCGCGAGAAAATTAGCATATCGCCTTACCGCATGTTTCTTGCTTTATGTTTTTTTCTGCTTTTCAAGTCATCAGTTTGACGTTTATTTTTAATTTTTATAGAGGGGGTAATGTAGTGTGTGCAACAGCATGCACTGATTTGATGAAGAAGTGGCGCCATATCGTCCGATTAGAAGAGGCTAAAGTTGTGGTGCCGGCGGTCTCTGAGTGCTCAGTACCTGCTCTCCTGTGCCTTTTAGATTAGCCCCCCACTAAATCTTCCAGTTACGAGCTGAAATGGCTATCTGACATTATGGAGCAACCGCGTTGAAAGCCAGTCTGCGCTAAGCTGAGATCATTAACTTCATAAACATGCTTTGTTCGGCGACTGTGCATTGCTAGTTCGATTAATTTTACTACATTTAAAATTAATGCATGTGACCTAATATTATCTAAGACATATCCTTTGCCTGCATCTTTCAACCACAAAATAATTTCCTCAACGTACCTATCAAATGTGGGAAATCCAAGCATTTGCCAATACGATTCAATTGTTCATGATAATTAACGGTGACTTCTAAATTGTTAGGATAAGATTTTTAACATTCCAACAGTGACACCATCGTGTCCAGTAGCTGCATACTGCATCTTTGTCCAAATTTATAGCATCTGTTACTGGAAAACCTCGGTAAAGTCTGAGCAGCTTGAGAGTGTACACAAGGGGACCTGTCTGTTTCTGAAACTGCAACACCAATCACTGAGCAAGGCACTGCTGGCCTTGCTTCGCTTTCTTTGGCGCAATCAGTGGTGCAATAATCAGGTTATAAACTGGCGAAATCTTGTTTTGTTCCATGAACCTGTGTAGAGCCTTCCGATTACATGGGCTTGAGAGATATCTGTTTTAAATTTGGATTATACTGCTTTGCTTTTTCCAATTGCTCTTTTAAACAATGCAGAGTATATATTTATATTTTACCAATTAGCTGCACTCTGGTTGCAATACAGACTCTGCCATGCAGAGGTTCTGCGACTACAAGCTATCTCGCACTCTTGTGTCGAGCAGGAAGCCAGGTTTAGATGCCTTCGGTATAGTAGCGTTTCGATACGTTTATGACTACTTAATTTTCTGGGATAAGGATGGTTTTCATAGGTTGGCGCAAGGTGTGTTAGGAATGTTCAAAGAACAAGGTCAAGGCCTGTCTTTTACGTATGAGCTTTCCTGTTTAAAGATCAACATTTACAGTTTCTTGATTTGGACCTGTGCTTTGGAGATGATCACGTGTGTTGGGGCTACAACCCCGGGTCAGGGAAGCCTCAGCTTAGCTTTGAATCGGACCACTCGAGGATGGTAAAGGATAGGTTGGCAGTCGCGTGCATGAAGTCTTCATTACGTATATCTTGCCATTACCGTGTTGAGGATACACTCTCACAGCAAATTTCGAAGTTGTTAGCGGCAGGCTTTCCAACAGTCCATCTCGCTCGTCTGCCAGAACATGTTTTAATACGTTCGAGTAAGAGCAACACGGGGCTGGTTGATGTTGGTGGCGCAACGCGGCGAAAGAATGTGGCTGCCATACCTCAACTCCATGGGGTTTCGCAACGACTCAAGAAACTTGCGGCAAGCTACGACGTTGACGTTGTATTTACAGCGAAAAACAAGATAGGAGGCTTGTGCGCCAGAGTAATTTAGTTATTCATATACCCTCAGGGCCCGAAGGCATTAAAGAGGGGAGTTAGAAGAGGGCTCGACAATACAGCTCGTGATAGTTTTCGTTGCACAGCATCACATAGGAAAAGGTTCGCCACCTGCAGAAATAATGTGGTTTATCACATTCCGCTCAATTATGGCCGGTGCTACTAGGGGCAGACAGGCAGATGTCTGAATGTGCGCCTGACGGAGCTCTCCAATCCTCTAGGAGGGAAGGGAATTCTAATCTGGCGCTACATTTGCAATCTCGGGAGTCAAAATCGAAGGATGACCCGACTCTTTGCACGCCAGATTTCAGTAACACGAGAGTTAGTTGAGGCATTTTACATTGCTAAAGATAAGGACAAGTGTGTGGCTAAGGCATCTGTTAGCCTTCATTGTAAGGAATTCGCTCTGTTAGAAAAATCGATAGTTAGCCCATGACTCAATTTTCTTCTTCTCCTTTTCCTGCCACTTCAACTGTTGGGTTGTGCGCGCGCATTTCAGAACGAGTCTTCGTTGTCTTCTTTACTTCAATAAATATTCAGTTGTTCGTGCAGCTTTGTCTTGTTCTCTTCTTTGCTGTGTCTCGCCTTATTGCTGGTTTAAAATAAAGGGTTTCCAATCTATGGATAAGCCCAGTCACGCATGCATGCCAGAATGAATAAAAAGGCACAAGCAAGTGTATGTAAAATACATTTATCTTCTTAAAAAAAATAAAAAAATTGTAGTTTGCGACTGTCCCCTGGAGTCTCAGGGCTGGAATCATGCCAAAGAAGAGTCTATGGGTGGTTCTTCAGGCGCGATGACTTTCCGCGGTGTAAAACAGGGTTGCGTTTGCTAGACGCAAGTATTTCTCAGTAACATTTATCTTAGTTATGTCGACCGAAAAATAGAGAGCGACCTAACAGGAAAGATCATTCGTATATTCCGATACGTAGATGATTTTCTTGTTTTAGTTAAATCCTTGGATGCTGTAAATGTGCCTCAAATCCTTGACATTTTTGCTCGGAATGGTACAGGACTGAAGTTCACCTTTGAGGTTCCTCAGAAAAATGTTTTGCAATTTTTAGATTTAAAGTTGACTTTTAATATGAATCATGTGTGTTGGCAGTACTCTCCTAGGAGTGTAAAGCCTCTTTTAAACTACAAGTCATGTCACTCCAAACTTGTTAAATCTGGAATAGTAACAGCTTGTTTTAGGATGGCTGTCAATAAGTCTTGTGCACATCAAATGTATAATAGCCTTGAAATCCAAGCTAATAGATGTAGGGAGGCTGGTTATCCAGACTCAGTGCTTGTAGCTAGTGCTGATAAGGTTCTGCGTTCTCTGAAGTGTTCCGGACAGATAGAAAGAAAAAATGAAAGAAATAAAATTGCAGTTGTGCCTTATATACATGCATTATCACATCGGTTTAAAAAAGTAGGCGCAAAATATGGCGTACAGGTGTTGTTTTCAGCCCCTAATAAGATTGGCAAGGTAGGTGCAGCGGTTCAAAGAAAGCTGGGGGGCACAAGAAGTAATAACAGATGCCAGGTCAATCACGCCAAGAGTTTCATTAGTTGTAGGATGGGTGTAGTATACCAAATACCATTGTCCTGTGGCCGTACGTATATTGGGCAGACAGGCCGTTGCATCAACATTAGGCTGATGGAGCATGCGCAGTCCTTAAAAAAGAATGATACTAACTTAGCAAAACATTGTAACGCGTGTGAGTGTGTACCTTTCTTTGTTGATACTAATATATTGTTTCTTCATAAAGACCAGACTACTCGAGAAATCGCCGAGGCGTTCCATATTAACCGAAAGCAAAATGTTTGTGTTAGTAGAACGTCCGTCGCATTGACAGAAAATGAGATGACCATGCTGCACAATCGTTAGTGCGTCGGCAGTTTTCACCACGTGCGTGTGATGGGGGGAGTTTTACTGTGTTGATATAGATTTTTATGCATTTTTGACTATGCGCATGTGGGTACAACAAGTGTGTGTACTTATATATATACTCTTCCGTTCTTCGAATAAATTCAGTTGTCAGTTCTGCGCCGTCGTTGTCCACTTCTCCTCTTTGTCTCGTCTTTTTGCGCAATATACATTACTGTCCATCATGGTTCACCAACTCGCCCAATCAGCCGTTCTTCTGCAAGTATTTCCTTGACCCTGCTTCACAGCCTAAGCAGCGCAGAAGGTCGCTTTTAGGTGCAATCTTGACGGCTCCGGAATCATTCTTGGCGGCAGCGCGTTTCTTGTTCAGGCATATGTTATCGATCTCTTGTAGGACAGAGCTGTCCGCGTCCAGATCGGTCGGCAGGCAGGTCACATTGGTAGACCCAAATTCGTCTTGCATCTGACGTTTTTCGAAGCGTTCCTCCTGAGAACGGGTGCATGGCGGCGAATAGGCTTGACCCAACATGGTGAAGCGCACTGCAGCGGTGGCCTCCTCCGTGACGGCAGACATTGGCGACTTCCAAGCCTTCGGTGCTTGGGCTCGTCTCTGCATCTTGCCCTTGCATTTCACCTTGTCCTTGGGTGCGTTCTCTTTGGCGGACCTCATCTTTTAGCGGTCTTCACTGCACTTGCGATGGGCCTGTGGACCAGCTTCTTCTTCTTCTCCTTCTCCGTCGGTGCATATACTGCACGCGTGCAGTGGAACAGTATGCATCGTTTTCGTCTTCAAGACAAGGATGCTCGAATTAGTTGCGAAGGAACTGTATGTTATTCTTAAACCTGCGGGTATGCGGAATTAGACTGTGGTTTTTAGGCACTGCTGAGGAGTCTCTAATACTGTCAATTGCCTGCTTCGACGGCCGCGCTTCTATAACAGCGCCTCAAGTATAACCGAGCTGTTTAAAAGCAGCCATACAGACAGTGGTGATTTGCAGGTATTTTATAGCTGTAGCTGGTAGTGAATCTTTCTTCGACTTTGTCGGATTGTACTTTTAATTTGCACTAGTTCCATTTACTATACAAAGAACGCGCACTGACACCATCACGGCTAGAGTGCTGTAACGACGGTTGTCTCAAGTTCAGAGCTGTGAACTGTAGAGTACGTAGTCATCTGCGCCACATTGTCCAATAGAGAGAGCCTTGGAGAACGGTAGAGACCAGAGCTCCGAACATCGAATCCTATATGAAACAATAATCGGTAAGTATACTCTGCATTGGAAAGCGCACGACAACTGTTCAAAATCAACTGTAACTTATATTTTGTTATCTCGGTTTTAATCCACGCTTAAATTTATACGCTGATGTGTATTATCTTTATGATACTTTAGAGAAAATTAGTTGAAACTAACCCATAAATTTTTGCGCCTTTTTTATTTGAAACAGAAAGTATCGCCTAACATAGAAATCACAAATTCGGTTTTGGGGTCCTTGTGTGGTATTGTGTGGTGTTTTAAGAGACAATTGGCCATTTGTAACACTTCTAAATTATACGGGTCAAGCGGATGCAGCTAGCACAGAACCGGGTTAAGTGGAGAAATATGGGAGAGGCCCTCGCCCTGCAGTGGGTATAATCAGGCTGTTGATGATGATGATGATGATGATGATGATGATGATGAAATTATACGGAACATTGATGCTGGGTATTCATGGGAACCTTGCAGTTCCTAAATACCCGCATCAGAACTGTGTACACTCTTTGGAATATGTGATGTAATCGTGGGCCCAGGTAACTTCAGGATCCATCGGCAGAAAAATTACGAGAGACTTTAGCAACTAAAGTAGTGAAATGCGAAAGCCTAGTTCCGCATTGAGCAGCGTAACTGGCACTAATCAGGAATAATTATTAATATTTATTTTACTACACATGAATTATGTGTCATTAAGTAGGTAAGCAAATGATTATTAGTCATATAACGGGTAGTTAAATAATAATTACTACATAAGTAATAAGTAATAATTAGTAATTGATCATTGATTGCCATATTCCCGTACAAGCCACGCATTCGCGCATTCTGTGGTGGTGTTCTGTGACGGGTCGAGACATCCATGACATCATCCCGTCTGGGCCAATCAGAGCCGCTTCAAAAAGCATGAGCCAATAAAGGCTTTAAGCTTAAAAACAGGCCGTATACTCACACAACGTCTTTTTATTCACGCGACGACGATAAATGCACGACATAGTTCGAACGCTTACACACTCATGCACGCTACGTATCTGTTTCTCTACTAAATGTATCTACGCAAACAAAGGCCGGATAACAAAACTAGTGTAGGTCCAGGGGCGCGGGGCTCCGACGTCCGGTGTCCGTGCACTGCAGGTGGACGACTGTTGCCTGGGCGGCGACAATCATGCACACATAGAGTACTGCCTGGTCACCAGGGCGGGCATCCGCAGGCTCCAATCTAGCAGGCGGGAACGTCACGACTCTTGGAAAGCTGGCATCAGCAGGCAGGTGTTTAGAGGTCATGGATAAGGAATCGTCGGGTTACAGCTTAAGGCGCAATGCTGCAGTGCGGCAGACAGGCCTTGAACCTTGGCGCGCGAGAGGTGCTGGCTACCTATAAGCTTTAGGAAACGCCGAGCGCCCATTTGGACATGTCGCAGCCCAGAATCTCATTGCCACGACTGCGTGTCACCGCGCTCCCACGTTCGCTTGTCTTCGAGCCCCGACTCACCACCATGAAGACAGCTCTCTTGATGAGCTCGTGGTTATCGTCAACTGAACCGCCCCGCACGCGGCCACACTTTGTTAGCGCCGGGAACCACGCGCTGACAATGCACCTCCTCACAGTATATCCGTAAAAAGCATCCATTCAGCTCTAAATATAGCCACAGCATATGAGACGGGACATTTGGGTACAGAAATACTGAACTTACCCCAATAAACCATATTTAAGCATTAATGAAAAACAATTGGAAAATCGCTGTCACACATAGCGGCCCTGAGATAGCAATATAGCCCAAAATTAAACAACAAAGTAGTAACTAGAATATGTATCTAAGGAAGAATGGCTAACTTGTAGAAAATACTTTAAGATTTACGCATTATTTGAAGATGAAAAGCAGGAAGGAAATTTTGAGCTTGATATCACATGCTACCACCCCTTTAGTGTAGGGGCTTCGTGAACAGTTACTCGAGGTGAAAATTCTGAATAGTTAAAATGAGCAACCCCGCAGGGGGCATCTGTTAAAGCAGATGTTTGCGTGTACTGTGCGACACCACGGACCCCGAGCACCCACGCTTAGCCGTGCGTGGCATCGCCGTGTCTGGGGAAAAGGGGATCCTGGTGGTTGAGCCGATGCCGAGTGTTTGGACCTTTAAGGCCCCTCGGCGGAGGCAACACACCACTTTGGCCCACGCTTCCCACAGACGGCACCTCCGGGCTGACCCACCCGGGGGAAATCGGCAGTCGCCTTTTCCTGTCCTCCCCTCCATCTTTCACTTTCCTATCCTCTCTCTTACAACTGTCCTGTCTTCTCTTACCTTCTTCGTTTCTTCCTACTTCCAGGCGGCGAGGGTTAACCTTGTGTGGCTAACCACCCTGCGTTATGCCATATTTGGTTATAGTCGGGGTGTACGGCTGGCGCGGGCAGGTCTGCTTTGCGAGTTCCTGTCCCGTCCCCTCGTTGGGCTCCATGGTGGGTGGCCGCCACCCCGGCTGAACAAAAACTTACTGCATGGCTTCTTCTTTGCTCTCCAATGATCGTTCCCGAAAAAGGGGACGGACCGATGAAACTGCAAACTTCTTTCTAAAGAATGCAAACAGATTCCCACGCTTCCACGTGGTGCACAGTGAAGACCCTCAAAAAACAGCTAGGCAAATATCTCCTTTTGTCGTGACCAAGACATTGACTGAAGCAATAGGCCAAGGATACAATGTCAAAAAACTTCCAAATGGCGACCTACTCTTGGAAATTATGTACCATCATCAAAATGAAAAACTTCCTACAGTAACCAGCTTTGGGGAATGCCCAGTTAATGTCACCAAACACCGCTCTCTAAACATGGTGAGGGGAGTCATTTCAGATGACGACCTAAAGTACCTAAGTGAAGAACTCCTTGAAGGACTAAGAGAACAAAATGTCATCAATGTGTTCAGAATTAAAGTCAGACGGAATAACAAAGAGATACCGACCAGGCACTTAGTCCTTACCTTCGAATCGAGCACACTGCCCGAGGCTGTGGAGGTAGGGTACACGAAGATAAAACTGAAACCGTACATACCTAACCCGCGTCGCTGTTTCAAATGCCAAAGGTATGGCCACGGCTCACAGACTTGCCGAGGCCAACTTACATGTGCGAAGTGTGCCTCCCACGAGCATCCCACTGAGAACTGTGAATCCGAAACGCATCTTTGCATCAACTGTGAGGGCAGCCACGCTGCTTACTCACGAACCTGTCCAACATGGAAACAAGAGAAAGATATCATCACACTAAAAGTCAAAGAAAACCTCACTTACAGGGAAGCACGTAAGAAACTCACGTCCACTCACACCCCAACTTATTCTGTTGTGACGCAAAAGGGGGCGGCGTCACAACAGTCTTTGGAACCTGCCCAGGTGACACACGGTGCACCTAAGGCAGGGACCTCTACGTCCCCGGTGGAAGTAGCTGGGGCTGCTCCACCACCCCCAAAGCAGGCTGCGCGGGCCTCTAGGTCAGCTGGCCCCAAGGTCTCTCCAGTAACGGCGAGATCTACCACAAATGTGTCTGTGCAGTCTGCACAATCGTCCAGCACGTCCGAGGACGCAATGGACACAACAAACGACGACCGTCCGGGGCCGTCAACATCTGACAGGCGACGGAGCTCCTTGGAGCGAACTAGAAAAGAAAAGGCCCGAATCACCGGGCCAGAAAAAACTTAGTCTCTCTACCTTCCCCATATAAAATGGCGTTCTTAGTTCATTGGAACTGTAGAGGACTTTTAAGAAACTACAGCGATATAAAAGACATTCTTGCTTCATTCTTACCCGCAGCGCTGTGCGTTCAGGAAACCAATCTCGGTGCGCAGCATAAAAACATACTAAAAAAATATAAAGTTTTTCGCCGCGACCGAGAGCACGTTAGCAGGCTCTCGGGTGGTGTTGCTATCATTGTAAGGAATGATATTGCAGCTAGTGAATACAAACTTGACACTCAGTTTGAAGCAGTGGCAGCCACCTTGCTTACATTTAAAAGAATCACGGTGTGCTGCGTGTATGTTGAGCCACATCGAAAAATAGCTCTCAATGACTTAGAAAACCTTATAAATCAACTACCGGAACCTTATGTGGTAGTTGGTGATTTTAATGCACATTCTCCTTTCTGGGGAAGCGAAAAAATTGATGCGCGAGGCCTAATTATTGAAGATTTTATTCTATCTAACAACATTTGCTTACTAAACGCGGGTAAACCGACCTACTGCTCTCCGAGCACGGGAAAGATGAGTGTTTTAGACCTGTCATTTTGTTCACCTTCTCTCTTTAATGATTTTAAATGGGAAGTTTTAGAGAATCCATATGGGAGTGATCACCTACCAGTACTAATCCGCATGTCATCATCACCAAAAGTCACCCCAAGCAAACCGCGACGATGGAAGCTCCATTTAGCCGACTGGCCACTTTTCGAGTCCAAAGCCAATCTGGAAGAAGTTTTCTCAGAGGAGCTCACTGTAGATGAATTGAATGAAAGGTTGACTAATTGCATAATACGTGCAGCAAAACTAGCTATTCCACAGTCTTCGGGAGTTGTGCATAGCAGTAACAAAGCCTGGTACACGCAAGAATGCCGGGATGCAAAAAAGAAACAAAATAAGTCCTGGGGAACTTTCCGCAGGTACCCAACCCAAGGAAACCTTATAGCATTTAAAAAGGCAAGAGCAGAAGCACGATTTATTCGTCGAAAGGCTGAAAAAGAATCGTGGCAGAGGTATGTAACGTCAATAAATAGCTCAATGACGTCTAAGAAAATGTGGGAACAAGTTCGTAAACTCTGTGGAAACTTTTCCCCGTTTACAATTCACATCCTCACAGCCCCTGGTGTTCAGACTAGCATAGAAGAACAGGCCAATATACTAGGCGAACATTTCGCACACGTTTCAAGTTCGTCACACTACACAGAAACATTCCTAAAATACAAAAACATAGCTGAGAAACAAAAACTCCCAACAAGTGGTGGCAGAAATGAATCATATAATAGTTTTATTACACTCCAAGAAGTAAAGAACGTCCTTGCTGCTGGAAAACAGACTGCGCCTGGTCCTGACGAAATTCATTACGAAATGCTGGCTCATTTATCCGAATCCTCTGTAGAGGCACTTGTGAAATTCTTTAACAAAATTTGGACTCTGGGTAAACTCCCGGAGGCTTGGAAACAAGCCGTTATTGTTCCGTTTCTGAAACCAGGAAAGCCGCCGACCTCAGCGGGCAGTTACAGACCCATAGCTCTGACCAGCTGTTTAGCAAAATGTTTTGAAAGTGTTTTAAACATCCGACTAACTTTCATCTTAGAATCTCATAAACTTCTTAATGTTCATCAGTATGGTTTTAAAAAAGGGTGTGCAACGACCGACCACTTAGTGCGTCTTGAAAATACTGTCAGGGAAGCGTTCATACATAAACAAAATTGCCTTGCCGTTTTCTTTGACATGGAAAAGGCATACGATACGACTTGGAGGTTCGGGATCCTAAGCGATATAGCAGATTTGGGCATCCGAGGCCGGATGCTAAATGTTCTGAAGGACTTTCTATCAGGTCGTTCATTTCAAGTACGTCTCGGTACCACCTTCTCGAGGAACTTTATTCAAGAGAATGGGGTACCTCAGGGGTGCATTTTAAGTACAACTTTGTTTATTGTAAAAATGAATTCTATTAGCAAGGTAATCCCAAAATCCATTATGTTCTCGCTGTATGTCGACGACCTTCAAATAGCCTGCACATCCTCAAACATATCAATTTGTGAAAGACAAGTACAATTAACACTAAATAAACTAGACTCATGGGCTTTTAAAAATGGGTTCAAATTTTCCCCACAGAAAACCGTGGCAGTAATGTTCTCGCTGAAACGAGGTATACAGATCAATCCCAAGTTACACTTAAATGGGATTGAGTTGCCAGTAAAGAGCGAACATAAATTTTTGGGTGTAACGTTCGACAGAAAACTAACATTCCTGCCTCACATAAACATCCTAAAGAGGAAAGCCATAAAATCTCTAAACATACTGAAGGTTCTCTCTCGGAAACACTGGGGGTCTGATAGGGCGTGTCTTCTACATATATATCGATCTGTTGTGCGGTCTAGCTTGGACTACGGGTCCATAGTCTACGGGTCAGCTAGACCATCATACCTAAGGAAATTGGACCCGGTACATAACTTAGGTTTACGCCTTTCTTGTGGCGCTTACAGAACATCCCCTGTTGATAGTCTGTATGCAGAGACGAATGAGCCTCCGCTGAAAGATAGAAGGGCTTCACTTACATGTGCTTATGTCCTTAGAATAAGGTCACAGAAAAAACACCTCTGCTATCCAATAGTCTCAACATGCCGCTCACGAGTAATTTTCACAAATAAACCACAAGCGACGAGGCCACTGATAATGCGTTTCGAAAACATTTACAGTGAGTTAGAAATTCTGGACACCTTGCCCGACACTGCACCAAAAAACAGCCCCCTACCCCCATGGTACAAACTTCCAAATGTCTGTGATCTCACTCTAACACACTTCAACAAAAGCCAAACTCCTAAAGAGCATATAATACAAGAATTTCGCACAATAAAAGAAAAGTACAGTAATTATACAGAGTTTTATACAGATGGATCAAAAACTTCTACTTATGTTGGCTGTGCCGTAGTTGAAGAGAACTGGGAACAAATAATTAGGCTTCCTCAGTGCGCATCAATCTTTACAGCTGAATCCTATGCTATCCTGACAGCTGTAGAAAAAATAGTGAATGAAGGCATTGGGAACAGTGTCATCTACACCGATTCGTTGAGTGTACTGATGGCTTTAAATCACAGAAATGCTGCCATGCCTCTAATCGGTAACATAATACATAATGTAAAAATGATCACGACACAAGGACATAACATAGTGTTCTGTTGGGTCCCTAGTCACGTAGCCATTGACGGCAATGAAAGAGCAGACAAATGTGCTGCACTTGCCCACAACAAATTGATTCAGAAAGTAAACATACCACATAGTGATTGCTTGAAATTAATAAAACATAAACAGATGAATAAATGGCAGTCCAGATGGAACAACCAAGAAAATAATAAGTTGCGTCTCATAAAGCCTGTACTAGGAGAATGGCAATCGAGCACACATCAACAACGTTTTATGGAAGTGATAGTATGCCGTCTTCGTATTGGACATACACATCTAACACATAACTTTCTGCTAATGAAACATAACAAACCGACCTGTGAAGAATGCGATGAGATACTCACTGTAAACCACATTCTAATTACATGCTCAAAACTTGAGGCACTACGGAGAAAACATTTTACTATATTTTACAATCATACCATCCCATTCCATCCCACCTTGCTTTTAGGAGAAAGAGCACTTGTAAACCTAGCATCTGTTCTCAGTTTCCTAGAAGAAGGAAGCTTTTTAAATAAACTATAGATTAAACATATCCATTTCCTCTTTTGCAACCAGAACATACATTAACCTCGCTCTTGGCGCATGATAGCCTTAGTTGCTTATGCGCCATAAAACCCAACACAAAACAACACATAAAATGAGCAAGCGGTCATGCCGAGATATCAAAAATATGTAGCTTAGCATAGAGAAAGCGGTAGTCGGGCCTTCTGACATGCAGCAGAGAAAAATATTTTTTACTAAGTAGAAATCAAGACACTCACCACCGGCCCGGTCGAAGGAGCTGCCAATATAGAGCATCCGTGCCACCGTGGAGCCACTTGTTCCTCATAGAGGTCAGTACTTTGCATGGGGTTGGAGGGTCCAGTATACCTACACCTATGAGTTAAATGTGAATTATAGATTACACTGTGAATGAAAGAATACCCCCATCTCAATTTGAACACAAAGCAGAATATGGTTATGTCGGTATTTATTTCCTTACTTTGCAGTCTTTTATGTGGTTTGTTTTATCGATTCCTATCTCGTCTTAACACAACTGCGCCATATTTTCTAAATGGGCATACTCATTTTCGTACGCAGCGTCCCTCTCAATTGTGGCTCCTACGTGACATGAAAAACCTAACAATCGGTAATGCATGTCGTCGCAAAAAAATAATGGGGGAGACCTAATTTCCACCCCTAAGTTATGGTGATGATTGGCTTCTGCCAAGTCAGCTATGTAAACAAAAGGCTATGTGGTCTCCTGATGTCACGTAACACGAAAAAAAGTCAGGGCACGGCCATGCCACCTACCAACTACCAACTGCCACAGAAACAACTGTGAGTTTCAACTTAAACCTTCGACAATGCCGACACCAGACTTTAACGTGATACCGTTAAAGGCCGCTTTCCCAGAAACGCCAGCTTCGCCGCTCGGCACTGGCTTTGTGAGCGATCAGTCACGAGCATGGGATAGCCGTCGGTAGATTGGAGCTGACATGGCCGAGCATTAATTAGACTTAGGTTTGCCCCACATATCGGATGGCAGACGCTTCCAACACGGGCTGCTTCCTTAATTTAGGAGGGCAATATCAGAATCAGCCTGCCAGGATCCTCGCATTTACGTTACCCCTAGGCTACCCAGGCACGGTCATACAGCTTGGATAAAGCGAAGTGTTTCATGTGGCACGGTAGCCTACGCTCTCGCGTCATACCCTTACAGGCGGAGCTTGCGTGTTCTCCATCGCTTTCTCTGGGCAAGACTACTTCGAGCAAATCGCGTTAATATTTGCGTATTTATTCAGGAGTGCTATAGGTCGAGCCTCGACAGACCGCGTAACGCGCCGGTTTATCTATACCTCGCCGAAACATTGACACGACGTGTTACCTTTATTAACGTTTATAAACGACTGCCGCTTAGCTCCCAGTTTGCGGCTCGTGATAAGGTGTAGTAATGACGGCCGTATAGATGACGGGGTGCGGCGCGTGGTATATTATCATCATCATCAGCCTGACTATACCCACTGCAGGACGAAGGCCTCTCCCATATTCCTCCAATTAACCCGGTCCTGTGCTAGCTGCATCCACGTGAATCCTGCGAACTTCTTAACTTTATCTTCCGACCTAACTTTCTGCCGCCCCCTGCTACGTTTTCCTTCCCTTGGAATCCACTATAGTATAATGGTACATAGGCGTGGTGAATATGGTTCGGAAATGGCTGCCGTGTTTTCGACGGGGTGAGGCTCGCGGTGTGGTGCAGACGGTGACAAGGCTTACCGAACGAAGTTCGCTCCTCACTGCTTCTGTGATGGCCTAGGTGAGTGAGCCATCGTAGCCGTAATTCGCTGCAGCTTCTCGAGAACATTTCTCTCAAATGAGCTCTCGAGGAGTGGTCCTATTGATTGCAATCAGCGCCGCCGCAGTCGTCACAGCACCGATGACGGTTCTGTTGTACTGGCGGCACAGTTTTTGGAGAGCTCACTTTATCGCTGCAGCGTCTTTGACGAATTCACTCAGGGTTTTAGGTACGTTGTGCACCAAGCTGGCAAACACATGCTCTTTGACACCATGCAAGAGGTGCCGTAGCTTCCTTACATGGCTCACACATATCAGTATCAGCACTGCGGCGAAACATGACCGCCATGGAAAACTTATCTACGCTTTCATTCAGCTGCTGGACGCGCACTTCAAGCAGGCGCACCACAGTGTCTCGTCGATCAGTACTCGCAAATGTTGTGTCTACTAGCGGTCGGCGGAAGTCATTGCATGCGTATAAGCTGGCATCGTAGTTTTGAAACCAAGTCCTAGCACAATCCTGAACCGCAAAACAAATGTTTGAAAGATTCAGGTCCGCACTCTACTGATTGAACTTTGGCACCGGTTCAAACTTGTCTCGCTGTCTTGAACATCTTCAAACGCGTCTCGGCGGAATCACTCTGGCACGTTGGTGTTATGAAGTGCCACCAGTGGAGGGGTTGAACGTGCAACGGCTTGGGAGAACTGGCGAACTTCGACGTTGGAACAGTCGCCCGGCAGATGGTTGTACTTCGGGGCTAGGCATAGAAAGCGGCGGCTAGCGCGATGGACAGGCGTATCGATATCCGAGATCCGCTGTAGACTGCCGGAAGGAGTCTACGCATATCTAGCATACTACAATAGTGTCTCACCTCACTACTATCCCAAGGAGCGCCTAAAGACAAAACGGTTTGATGGACAACCGGAACGAGATCTGCATTTAAGCTTTCTTTATTTCCAGCCTCGCGCTGGTCGGCCCAGTTGTCATCTTTGCCTTCTTTTTATATATGGCAGTATAAATTAGAATCTTGAATTATGCACCGCGACAGAATCATTGCTGCGTCACATTGCCTGGATTTATAATATTGGCATTGAAATTACATGATTAACGCTGATAGCGGGTGGTATTCTCCTAGGAATTCCACCCATGCCCGGGCAACAGTCGTCCACCTGCAGCGCACGGAAACCGGACGTCGGAGTCCCGCGCCCCTGGACCCACAGTAGGCCAGTTCTGTTAACCGGCCTTTGTTTGCGTAGATACATATAGTAGAGAAATAAGGACGTAGCGTGCATGAGTGTGTAAGCGTTCGAATTATGTCGTGTATTTATCCACGTCGCGTGAATAAAAAGACGTGTTAGTATACGGCATGTTTTTAAGCCGAAAGCCTTTATTGGCTCATGCTGTCGTGGACAAAATGTGTCCCGGTTTTGAAGCGGCTCTGATTGGCCCAGACGGGGTGATGTCATAGATGTCTCCACCCGTCACAGAGCACAACCACAGAATGCGCGAATACGTGATTTGTATGGGAATATGGCAACCAATTATCAATTACTAATTATTACTTATGTAGTAATTATTATTTAACTACCCGTTATATGACTAATTAATCACTTGCTCACCTACATAATGATGCATAATTCATGTGTAGTAAAAAATATTAATTATTCCTGATTAGTGCCAGTTGCGCTGCTCAATGCGGAACTAGGCTTTCGCCTTTCACTTTAGTTGCTAAAGTCCCTCGTACTTTTTTGCCCATGGATCCTGAAGCTACCTGGGCCCACGATTACATCACATGTTCCAAAGAGTTTACACAGTTCTGATGCGGGTATTTTAGAACTGCAAGGTTCCCATGAATACCCAGCATCATTGTTCCGTATAATTTAGAAGTGTTACAAATGGCCAATTGTCTCTTAAAACACCACACAATACCACACAAGGACCCCAAAAGCGAGTTTGTGATTTCTATGTTAGGCGATACTTTGTTTCAAATAAAAAAGGCGCAAAATTTTATGGGTTAGTTTCAACTAATTTTCTCTAAAGTATCATAAAGATAATACACATCAGCGTATAAATTTAAGCGTGGATTAAAACCGAGATAACAAAATATAAGTTACAGTTGATTTTGAACAGTTGTCGTGCGCTTTCCAGTGCAGAGTATACTTACCGATTATTGTTTCATATAGGATTCGATGTTCGGAGCTCTGGTCTCTACCGTTCTCCGAGGCTCTCTCTGTTGGAGAATGCGGCGCAGATGACTACGTACTCTACAGTTCACAGCTCTGAACTTGAGACAACCGTCGTTATAGCACTCTAGCCGTGATGGTGTCAGTGCGCGTTCTTTGTATAGTGAATGGAACTAGTGCAAATTAAAAGTACAATCCGACAACGTCGAAGAAAGGTTCACTACCAGCTACAGCTCTAAAATACCTGCAAATCTCCACTGTCTGTATGGCTGCGTTTAAACAGCTCGGTTATACTTGAGGCGCTGTTAGAGAAACGCGGCCGTCGAGGCAGCCAATCGACAGAATTAGATACTCCTCAGCAGTATCTAATTCAGCAGTATCTAAGCAAAACAAAGGACTCATTCCGCATACCTGCAGGTTTAATAATAACATACAGTTCCTTCGCAACTAATTGGAGCATCCTTGTCTAGAAGACGAAAACGATGCATACTGTTCCTCTGCACGCGTGCAGTATATGCACCGACGGAGAAGGAGAAGAAGAAGCTGGTCCGCGGGCCCATTGCAAGTGCAGTGAAGACCGCTAAAAGATGAGGTCAGCCAAAGTGAACGTACCCAAGGACAAGGTGCAACGCAAGGGCAAGGTACAGAGACGACAACAAGCACCGAAGGCTTGGAAGCCGCCAAAGTCTGCCGTCACGGAGAAGGCCACCGCTGCAGTGCGCTTAACCATGATGGGTCAAGCCTGTTCGCCGCCATGCACCCATTCTCAGAAGGAACGCTTCGAAAAAGGTCAGATGCAAGACGAATTTGGGTATACCAATGTGACCTGCCTGCCGACCGATCTGGACGCGCACAGCTGTGTCCTACGAGAGATCGATAACGTATGCCTGAACAAGAAACCGGCTGCCGCCAAGAAGGATTCCGGAGCCGTCAAGATAGTACCTAAAAGCGACCTTCTGCGCTGCTTAGGCTGTGAAGCAGGGTCAAGGAAATACCGGCGTCTAGCAAACGCAACCCTGCATTACACCGCGGAAATTCATCGGGTTTGAAGAACCACCCATAGACTCTTCTTCGGCACGATGCCACCGCTGAGACTCCAGAGGACAGTCGCAAACTGCATTTTTTTATTTTTTTAAGAAGATAAATGTATTTTACATACACTTGCTTGTGCCTTTTTATTCATTCTGGCATGCATGCGTGACTGGGCTTATCCATAAATTGGATACTCTTTATTTTAAACCAGCCATAAGACGAGACACAGCAAAGAAGAGAACAAGACAAGGCTGGACTAACAACTGAATATTTATTGAAGTAAAGATGACAACGAAGACTCGTTCTGAAATGCGCGTGTTCGGTCCCTGAGGGTATATGAATAACTAAATTACTCTGGCGCACAAGCCTCCTATCTTGTTTTTCGCTGTAAATACAACGTCAACGTCTTACCTTACCGCAAGTTTCTTGCATCGGTGCGAAACCCCATGGAGTTGAGTTATGGTAGCCACATTCTTTCGCCGCGTTGCACCACCAACATCAACCAGCCCCGTGTTGCTCTTCCCGGAACGTGTTAAAACATGTTCTGACTGACGAGCGAAATGGACAGTTGGAAAGCCTGCCGCTAACAACTTCGAAATTTGCTGTGAGAGTGCATCCTCAACACGGTAATGGCAAGATATACGTGATGCAGACTTCATGCACGCCACTGCCAACCCATCCTTTACCAACCTCGAGTGGTCCGATTCAAAGCTAAGCAGAGGCTTCCCTGACCCGGGGCTGTAGCCCCAACGCACGTGATCGTCTCCAAAGCACAGGTCCAAATGAAGAAATTGTAAATGTCGATCTTTAAACAGGAAAGCTCATACGTAAAAGACAGGCCTTGGCCTTGTTCTTTGAACATTCCTAACACATCTTGCGCCAACCTATGAAAACCATCCTTATCCCAGAAAATTAAGTAGTCATCAACGTATCGAAACGCTACTATACCGAAGCCATCTAAACCTGGCTTCCTGCTCGACAAAAGAGTGCGAGAAAGCTTGTAGTCGCAGAAGCTCTGCATGGCAGAGTCTGTATTGCAACCAGAGTGCAGCTAATTGGCAAAATATAAATATATTCTCTGCATTATTTAAAAGAGCAATTGCAAAACCAAAGCAGTATAATCCAGATAGATGGATTTATTGAAAGGAAAAGGCAGAGAGGTTGGCCCGAATAATTAAAATCTGGCCTGCTACTCTGCAGTGGGGAAGGGGAAGGAGAGAAGAAAGAAGGTCATGATGGGTGACGATGTGGGAGAAGGCATATGAAATATATATACAGACACAGCAGCTTGCTTTACAAACGTGAATCAAGTCCGCTGGCGCTCAAATAACGGCAAAGAGCGCGCACTGCCTGGACGCCCTCCCCTTGTCCTGCCAAGCGCCCAGCAGCAGTTCCTCCGACAGAGGCCTCTTGTCTAAACGCTTCAAGGAAGCAGCTAGCACATTTCTTTCGTTCGCATACTCTGGGCACACCAATAATAATCTTGTTTTGTTCTATGAACCTCTGTACAGCATCCCGATTACAAGGGCTTGAGAGATGTCTGTTTAAATTTGGATTATACTTTAGCCACATGATAAAGTATAATCCAAATTTAAACAGACATCTCTCAAGCCCTTGTAATCGGGATGCTCTACAGAGGTTCATGGAACAAAACAAGATTTCGCCAGTTTATAACCTCATTAATGCACCACTGATTGCACACAAGAAAGCGAAGCAAGGCCAGCAGTGCAGTGCTCAGTGATTGGTGTTGCAGTTTTAGAAACAGACAGGTCCCTTTGTGTACACTCTCAAGCTGCTCAGACTTTACCGAGGTGTTCAAGTAACAGATGCTATCAATTTGGACAAAGATGCAGTATGCAGCTACAGGACATGATGGTGTCACTGTTGGAATGATAAAAATCTTATCCCAACAATGTACAAGTGACCGTTAATTATCGTGAAGAATTGAATCGTATTGGTAAATGCTTTTATTTCACACGTTTGATAGGTTGAGGAAATTATTTTGTTGTTGAAAGATGCAGGCAAAGGATATGTCTTAGATAATATTAGGCCACATGCATTAAGTTTAAATTTAGTAAAATTAATCGAACGAGTAATGCACAGCCGTCTAACAAAGCATGTTTATGAAGTTAATGGTCTCAGCTCAGCGCAGACTGGCTTTCAACGCGATTGCTCCATATTTTCACGTAGCCGTTTCCGCTCGTAACTGGAATATTTAATGGGGGGGTTAATCCAGAAGGCACAGGAAAGCAGGTCCAGAACACTCAGAGACGGCCGGCACCACAAATTCAGCCTCTTCTAATCGGATGATATGGCACCACTTCTTCATCAAATCAGCGCATGCTGTTGCACACGCTACATTACCCCTCTCTGTAAAAATATAAAAAATAAACGTCAAACTGATGAATTCAAAAGCAGAAAAAACATAAAGCAAGAAACATGCGGTAAGGCGATATGGTAATTTTCTCGCGAAAAGTACGGCTTCATGCACACGACGTGAACAACCTGGGATTTCTGGTCTGGAACAAAAACCGTCTGGAAGCCCTTCGTGCGTGACGTCACACAGCTGACGGAGCACTTTGTATGGGCCAAACTACTGTTTCAGAAGTTTCTCACATAGTCCACGACGTCGAATCGGAGTCCAGAGCCATCTGTCACGCGGTTCGAAAGTCACTACACGGTGGCGCTGATCGTAACGCTCGGCGTCTCGGCCTTGCTGCTTCCAGATGCTTGCCCGTGCCAGCTATCGCGCTTCTTCTGCGCGTTGAGTCAACTCCTCGACGCCAACTTCGAGGTCCCGGCTGTCATGGGGCAACACGGCTTGCAACAATGTTGAAACTTCACGGCCATACAATAGGGAGAACGGCATCATTTCGGTTGTTTCCTGCTGCGCCGTGTTGTATGCAAACGTGACGTACGGCAAGACGTCATCCCAAGACCGATGTTCAACATTCACGTTCATGGACATCATGTCGGCAAGAATTTTGTTTAGACGTTGTGGATGGCAGGCGGTTGACCTGCTATAGGTAGTGCCGCTCAGCACCCTGACGGATTCCAGTTGCTTGGCAGTGAAAGCAGTGCCTCCGACAGTTATAATACCTGACGGAGGCACTGATTTCACTGCCAAGCTACTGGAATCCGTCATGCAGCTGAGCGGCACTACCTATCGCAGCTCAACCACCTGCCATCCGCAAGCTAATGGCTTGACAGAACGTCTAAACAAAATTCTCGCCGACATGATCTTCATGAACGTGAATGTTGAACATCGGTCTTGGGATGACGTCTAGCCGTACGTCACGTTTGCATACAACACGGCGCAGCAGGAAACAACAGAAATGACGCTGTTTGCCCTATTGTATGGCCGTGAAGCTTCAACATTGCTGGAAGCCATGTTGCCCCATGACGGCCGTCTGAGGCAACATGGAGGCAACTGTCGGAGCGCCGTGCCTCAGGACGATGCGTTTGGTGAAAAATTTCGCTGCCTCGATTGCTCTGCCGCGCTGGAGGGCCTTTGTTTTAGCATAACACATGAAATAATTTGTATCGAAAATTATCCACCTGTGTCCTGAATCAAAATTTGGAAAAGGACCCAAGAGATCCATGCCAACTTGTTCAAATGGGTATCTTGGCATTTGAGCAGGATGCAGTAAACCGGCTGGTTTCACAGGTGGTGTTTTCTGTCGCTGGCAATCATGGCATATTTGCATGTAATGTCGTACCGGGGCCGCAAGGTTTGGGCAGTAATAAGTCTTCTTAATGCGGGCCAGTGTTCGAGTATACCCCATATGATCCGTGGTAGGCTCGTCATGACATGCCTGCAAGATTTCTTCTCGAAGAGACTGGTACGACGACGGGATAATCACTTCCCGTCGGAGCGAAGTTGATCTTGTATAAAACATTGTTCCGCATGCAAAACGATGAATGCGCTCTGGCGAAGAGACTGGGAACTTTGGCAGTACGCGCTTCCAGAAAATAGATAAGTGGTGCGGGAGCCGGGTCGTAACGCTGCTGCTGCGAAACAGTGAGCGCGTCGACGGCTGCGATAAGTGGAAGTTCTGGTTCTTCGTCTTCACGCGCAGCCTCGACAGGTGAACGGGTCAAGCAGTCGGCGTCGTTGTGCTGACGTCCAGACATATACACAATAGTCATGTCGAACTCCTGTAGCCGTAAACTTCATCTTGCAAGGCGTCCGGAGGGATCTCGCAATTTCATTAATCAGCACAGAGTGGTGGTCCAGTTCAGTTCAGTTTATTACCTTAAGGACCCCCGTGGGGGTATTACATAAGGGGTGGATTATACAAAAAAATAAGTACAATGGTTGCCATGTGGGTTCAACATACAATATGATCTGTTAGTGCTTTGGAAAAGTTGGATGGGCAGGTGATAGCGGCGATGCTGTGGGAAAGGCCGTTCCAATCTAATGCTGCTCGGGGGAAGAAGGAGGCAGCGAACGTAGTCGTATGGGTCCGAGGCCGGGCAACTTGAAGAATGTGACCAGTGCGATGCGATATGCGAGCTGGTGATGTGATATAGCCTGCGTAACCGTGGGTGCTGTAAAAGAACTCATGAAACAGGTTTAGGCTGGCAATGCGGCGACGGATAACAAGGGTTGATAAGGCGGATTCTGCTTTTAAAGACGACACGCTGACTTGGTATGAATAGGTATTGTGGATGAATCTAGTGGCACGGTTCTGGACGGATTCGGGTGCATTTATGAGGTATATTTAATGTGGATTCCATATGGGGGATGCATATTCTAGTTTCGGTCTGATTAGCGATTGGTAAGCCAGGAGTTTAACTTGTTGGGGAGCGTGACGTAAGTGGCGTTTCAAAAAGCCTAGTGTTTTATTCGCGGATGATATTACATTAGAAAAATGTGTGCACCAAGATAAATCATGAGATAGCGTGACTCCTAAGTACTTAAATGAGTTAACTGCTTCTATTGGGATTTGGGCTATATTGAACGGAAAAATAAATGGTTTAGTGCGACGGGTGAAGGATACAATCTTGCATTTCTGAGGGTTAAGTGTCATCATCCACAGGTCGCTCCATTTCTGAACGTTAGTTAGGTCAGTCTGGAGGGCTTCTTGGTGGGAAGAGTTATTAATAGTACGATAAATGACGCAGTCATCTGCGAACATACGAATGTGACATGATACGTGAAGGGGCAAGTCATTAATGTATATTAAGAATAATAACGGTCCGAGCACTGATCCTTGGGGGACGCCTGAGGTTACTGGAATGTAATCAGAAAATTCGTTATTAACTATGACTAATTGGGTTCGATTTGTCAAAAATTCCTTAATCCAGTTTAGAATGCTAGGGTGAATATTTAGGTAAGAGAGCTTAAATAGTAATCTCTGGTGTGGTACTTTGTCAAAGGCTTTTGCGCAATCTAAAAAAATAGCATCAATCTGTTGGTTGCAGTCAAGGTTGGCATGTAAGTCATGAACAAATGTAGCCAGTTGTGTCTAACAGGAAAGGTTTTTACAGAAGCCATGTTGTGATGAATGAAAGAAATTGTTGGAATCGAGAAAGTTCATGACTTGAGAATAAATTACATGCTCCATGATTTTACAAGGAATGCTTGTTAGGGAAATGGGTCGATAATTTAAGGGCAAGTTTTTGTTACCGGACTTGAAGATTGGGACGACCTTTTCCACTTTCCAGTCATGCGGTATTTTACCTGAAGAGAGAGACTGAGAGTACAATAGTGATAAGTAGGCCGCGGAAATGTGCTTAGTATTTTTCAGAAATTTCGAGTTAATTTCATCGATCCTGGCTGATGACGTTAGCTTGATGTTTTCGATACGAGATGATATACCATCTGCGAAGAAAGAAACTGGATCCATGGTTGACGCTGTGAAGGAGCTTATGAAGCCGTTAGCAGGTAAATCACACTCTTTCGCAAAAACAGTTGAAAAGGCTCTATTGAAAATGTCAGCACATTCACAATCGCTGATGGTTTGACCCATATCGTTAGTAAGAACAATTGTACGTGTATCCTTCGGGTTTATCCTTCGGTATCCTTCGGGTGCCAGAATTTTTTGGGGTTGTGTATTAGCATTTTTGGCAAGTCAGAGTAGAAAAAGGTGTGTTTTGCGTTGCGGATAGCAGCAAGGTAATCAGCTTCGGCAGTGTAGTACTTTTCCTATGATGCTTGGCTTGGGTTCCACTTTGCTGCCCGATAGTGACGCTTTTTCTTGTTTTCCAGGCGTTTCAGGGCCGTAGTAAACCACGGTTTTTGCTGGTTAGCACGGAAACTAGCTACCGGAATGTACTTGTTTGTTAGTTCGTGAACTTTGTCCCTGAAAATCGTCCAATTTTCGTTAAGAGACTTTGTGTGGAAATCGGTTTCATAAGTTGTAAAAAAAGCTGTTAGTTCTTCATTTATTGCTTGAAAATCACCTCTTTCATAAAGACGAATTGTTTTCCTGGAAACTTGACGAAGCATGGGTGTAAAACTGAAGGTAGCATGAATGACTTTATGAACACTTATTTCCCTTAGGTATGCAATACTTGTTGCGCTATCAGGGCTGTTGGTTAATATCAGATCTAGAGTGTTGGCGGAATTCTGCGCAATGCGCGTTGGCTTAATATTAGCTGGGTAAGGTTGAAGTTAAGACAGACCTCGACAAAATTTTTTGCTTCTGAAGAATTTGTCATGGAGGTGTAGTTACGCCAGTCAATAGTGGGAAAATCGAAATCACCAAAAAGAACAATATCTGCGTTAGGATACAATGATGTCAGTTCACTCAGCACATTGTTTAGTTTGTAGGAAAAGTCCGGATCATTTTGCGGTGGCCTGTAACAGACTCCTACCAGCACAGTTCGGGGGGAAGCGTGGCAGAGCAGCCATAGCAGTTCTAAGTTAGAATCTACATTGATTAAGGATGCTGAAAACTGCTGATGTACGGCTATGAGCACGCCACCGCCACGGGCTATTTCCCGGTCTTTACGGTAAACTTTAAAGTTGGGCAGCGCAGCTAAAATTTCGGTATCACTGATATTGTCTGTTAACCACGTTTCTGTAAGAATGAGAAGGGTGCTGTTGGTTGATAAGACAAGACTAGATACGATTTCCCGTTTCGGTAAAAAGCTTCGTATGTTAGTAAATACTGCAGATAAGGTAAGATTAGTTCGGGGGGTGTGTTGTCGGGGAGTTGCTTTAGAGCGAGCAGAGTGTGATTGCTATGGCACTTCTTTTACCGTTTCCGTCAAGTCGTCGAATATATACTGCTTGGGGCCTATGTACAGTGTTTTAAAGCGCAGTGCGTACTTATCAGATGTTTCTTTCGCGAAACGTAGTAAATGTTTACGTGCCTTACGGACAGAATGTGAAAAGTCTTCTCCTATGCTGTAGTCGGTGTCTTTTAGTTTCCGGGCGTTTTTTTGGATGGATTCTTTTGTCTTATGGAAAGTGAATTTAACGATAATGGGTCGACATCGTTCACTTGAGTGACGGCCAAGACGATGTGCTCTTTCTATTTCTTTTGGGTCTATGGTGATGTCCAAATTTTCACTGCAAAGGCGGGTGACCAGTTCTTCAGACTCAGAGGACGTTTCCTTTGAGCTAGTATCAGGTAAGCCATAAAATAGCAGGTTGTTACGGCGCGACCGGTTTTCGGCATCGTCTACTCTGGATTCGAGGTTACTGATTTGGCTCGCCGACGTGGCGGCATCAGTCTTAATGGATTCAACTTCTGTTTTAAGTGATGCGAGGTCCTGATAGTGGGTTTCTAATTCGGTAATGCGCTTACTTAATTCGGTGATCGATTTGTCTGTCGCTACTAACCTGCTGTTGAGGTCTTTTACTTCGCTGATTAACGTGCTTTGGCCCGATGTTAGTTTCTGTAGTTCTGCAAGTATGGCGGCAGTGTCAGGACCAGGGTTAGTTTCTATGTCACCGGATTGCATAAGCAACACATGGACAACAGCAAAGCATTCAACGACAATACAAGTACAACACTGCGGGCTCGGCAGCTGAATTAAGAAGTAGTTGCTCGATTTCTTTGCAAAAAGAGAGTATGATTTTCTAACCTGCATGGCGAAGACAAGAGGGCTACTCGTCCGCGCAGTGGCACAGCTGCCGAGCCCACAAGGCGCCGCGGTCCACGGGCGATCTTTTATAGGTGGCGAAAAACATGATGTCTGCTGCGATTGTATTTTCCACGACGAACGGATGGTCCCAGAGCCAGGTGGTGGCGAAATCCAGGTAAGCGTGACGTCAGCCGCTGTTACGGAATTGGTACCAGCTTCATGACTGCCGTAGTGATGACGATAACGTGGCCGCACGTCAACGCAGGCAGCAGCCAGAACAGGCAACAGCACATGTGTGAACACAGGAAGGAGCACCTGCATGGCGAAGACAAGAAGGTTACTCGTCCGCGCAGTGGCACAGCTGCCGAGCCCACGCCTGCACACTCGGGTCACTCACGACCCGAGAGTGCAGGCCTTAAATACAGCGTCGAAATTTTATCACCACGCATACAACATCCAAACATTCTTTTTCGGTGGTGGAATACTTCGATTCGGCATGGGGCAAAGTCCGGCTGGCGTATGCGATAACTCGCTCGGCACCGTCTTGCAAATGGACAAGTGCAGCACCGAGACCCGCGTTACTAGCATCTGTGTAGACCAGAGTCTCGGCACTCGCATCGAAATGAGCAAGCACAGGTGTTGTCTGCAAGTGCTGTCATAACTCGTCTAATGTCTTTTCTTTTTCGCCTGTCCAGGTGAAGGTGACATCATCGCGGTTGAGACGTGTCAATGCGCGAAACGTTTTCAATATACCTACGGTAATAGACGCAGAGGCCCAAGAAACGGCCAACTGTCTTTTTATCACACGGAGTAGGTATTTTGATGACGGCTGATGTTTTAGCGGGATCGGTCGAACACCTCGATGACTGACGACGTGGCCCAAGAACAGGAGCTCTTCCTAACCAAAGTGACACTTTGGGGGTGTTAACGTGAGGCCGGCAGACCTGATAGACCGCAGCACAGCAGAGAGACGTTGGAAGTGTTCCTCAAACGATGGTGTAAACACAACAACGTCGTCCAGGTAGACTAGACACTACTGCCATTTAAGACCAGAAACCACTGCGTCCATAATTCGCTTAAATATCGCTGGAGTGGAGCACAATCCGAAAGCTAGGACCTTGAAATAATAAAGTCCATCGGGCGCGACAAACGCCGTTTTCTCGCGATCACGTTCATCAACTTCGATCTGCTAGTAACCGCTCTTAAGACCAAGCGATGAAAAGTTGCGCGCCTGGCGCAGCCGGTCTAATGAGTCATCAATGCGTGGTAGCGGGTAGACGTCTTTTTTGTGACCTGATTGAGCTTACGGTAAGCCACACAAATCTTTAAATGTTCGTCTTTCTTCTTAACGAGAACAACAGGTGAAGCCCAGGGACTCCTCAATGGCTGTATGACACCGTCATTTAACACTCGGTAGGGGTGCTGTCGGACTGGTCGGGTACAGTTTTCGGGTATTATGCGATGTTTGGTTAGGGGCGTCTGTTTAACCGCTGGAGCCGGACGAGAAGCAGTCTTGAAACTGAAGGAGTAGCTCGACGAGTCTGCTCTTTGCCGACGATAGACCGGGATTCACATCAAGCATGAAGTTGGGCTTTTGGCTGGCAGATGTGTTGGTCTCAAGAACAAAGCAGTCTTGAGCTGCTTCTGCGGCACCTCAAAGTAGGTTACCATGGTGCCTTTAGCGATGCGTTGGCATTCGCTCCCGAAGTTCGTAATTAGTACGTGCGGTAGACCGTTGGTCAGATGAACTATACCGCGTGGAACACAGAGGCAATGATGTAATAGAAGCGATGTGTTCTGTTCGGCAACGCCGGCAGAATAAGACTGCTCATCGCACCTGACTGTGACGAGAGCAGACGAACGTGGCGGCTTGGATACATCCGCGTCAACGATGCGTAAAGGTGCGTGGCGTCGTTCGGAGTCAGCGGTCGTCGTTTCAGGCATCGAAAACGTTACAGTACGGCGAGGAACAATACTAATGGTACCATGTTTACGTAAAAAGTCCATGCCAATTATGAGGTACTTTCAGCATTGCGGTAGGATAACCAAACGAATACAAAGGTTGAATCGGCGATGATTACTCGGGCAGTGCACCGTCCGATCGGTGTCATAAGGTGACCGCCAGCAGTACGAACGTGCGGCCCCAGCCATTCAGTTTTCACCTTTAGAGGCTATCCGCGAAATTCTTGCTTATTATCGAGACGTCTGCTCCTTTGTCTAATAAAGCAGTCACTGGGTGTCCATCGACGAGAACTGGAAGGTCGGCGCTAACAACGTGATCGGCATGAGGTTGATTCGAAGTTTCGGGTTCATGCTGTGGCGGCGGCATCGTAGATACAGCATCGGGCTGAGTCGCCATGGGGGGGGGGTCTTCGGGACATCGATTCCGTTCATCAGCAACCTGCCCCCCTGAGGTCGCCGCGTTCAGTTTCCCCGGCGTGGGCTTGGCGACCGGCGCCTCGCCGCATTAGCGAACTCACGGCGGCTGGGTGACGAGTAGCCCACGGGACAAGACGACTGTGTACGGTCGCTCGAAGAGGTTGCACGGTATTCTTCGATTTTTGGAGGGCGCTCACCAACCCGGGGACGCGGGGAATCACGAGAAAACCCAGCAGCCCGAGTTCACGGTACAAATGGCCGGGTTCTCCGCAGTGGTAGCACTGCGACCATGGCGAGGAGTGAGCCAGACGTCTGCCTTGCTAACCGATGGCTTCTTGATGG
The DNA here is from genome assembly GCF_055883805.1 of Amblyomma maculatum. Classification (NCBI taxonomy): domain Eukaryota; kingdom Metazoa; phylum Arthropoda; class Arachnida; order Ixodida; family Ixodidae; genus Amblyomma; species Amblyomma maculatum. Next base: position 17,060,167 of record NC_139350.1, read on the forward strand.
GGCTTTGCTGGGATGGCACCTGGTAGAAAGGCTGGTAGAATAGTGGCTGAGGAGCGGGCGGCTGCACGACGTGGCTCTGCTGGGATGGCCGCTGCTATAGGAAGGTTGGTAGGACGGGGGCTGCGGAGCGGGCGGCTGTGATTCGAAAAGAAGGTGTTGTGCATATGGCACTGCAGGCCGACGAACAGCCGCTACGACTTCATAGAACGTGGCTCCGACAGCGACTCAGGCGGTGAAAATGTTTGACGTATTCCTTCACGCACGGCTTCGGTGACAGAAGCGGAAGTCGGATTAGGCGATCCAAGATTAAACTTAAGGAGCTCCTCGCGATCTACCTTGCGGATCAGCTCACGCAGAGAGTGGTGTTCATTGGACCCGTACAATGTGGCCACACTGCTGAAGGGTTGGCCGTAGGCGGACTCAGTGCACCGGAAACGTTGCTGCAGGGCTCGCTCATTTAGGGTAGCTTCATTGATGAAGTTCGCGACGGTTTGAGGTGGACTGCGAACCAGACCAGCGAAGAGGGGTCCATTTACACCCTGCATCAGGTGGCGCACCTTTGCTGATTCCTTCATGTCGGGACCAGCCCACCGACAACATCTGGTCACGTCCTGAGCGAACATCGCCACGCTCTCGTTAGGTAGTTGCACACGAGCTGCTAAGAGGTGGCGTGCGCAATCACGGCGGTCGTCGCTGGCACGCATATCCCGCAGCTGCTGGCGAAAGGAATCCCAGCTTTGAAGACTGGCTTCAATATTCTCATACCATGTTTTAGCGCAGTTCTTAAGTGCGAAATAGACGTTGCGCAGTTTCTGAGCAGGGCTCCGCTGATTGAATTGTGCCACTCGCTCGAACTGGTCGACCCAGTCGCCGACATCTTCCCCAGTAAAGCCATGGAAACAGGGGGCACACGAGGCTGCTGAAGCACCAGATGATTTTGGGTTACGTGGGCATTGCAGAAATCTCGAACTGCTGGTCCGATGACGTCGGTTCAGGTAGAGGAGCGAATTCCGGCGCCAGACCGTGGAGGCGACGCCTGCAGCGATGAACAGGTGTAGACACGCGCGGATGCCTGTTTGGACTCCATATGAGCCGCTATGAGAGGCCCGAGACATGGCGTTTAAGGCCGCACCTCCACAAGTGTCACGTAGCCTTTTGAGCTCGTAACTAGAAGGGTTAATGGGGGTTAATCCAGAAGGCACAGGAGAACAGGTCCACAGCACCCGGCGACGGTCGGCAGAACAACTTCAGCCACTTCTAATCGAACGACGCGGGAGCCACTTCTTCAAGTCAGGGCAGGATGTTGCACACACTACAATATGGTCCACGCACGTAGTTCCAGAGAGCTGAATCCGCCTCTCGTTACGCAGGAGGGAAGTTTCAGCTCTGGTGATACTTGAGTAATCCAGCTTAACAAGCTTGCTCAGTTTCATCATCCTTCATATAATTATGAATGGATATGTGCATCTCTAGGGACTGGAATTTTTACTGTAAAAAAGCAGCCCTCTGCTCCAGCAAGCACCAAAAATCAAGTAGTGTGATACGAAGATCAGTTCTTTCACCACCCCTTAAAAATTTTGCTAAATGACATCCCCATTCGCCAAACAACAGTATTTGTTTATGCCAAATATATGACTTTTTCGCTTCGGCTCTGGATAGAAATGGCCTTTACCACACCTGCAATTATATTTGGATGAGGTCGAAGTACGGCTGGACCCTATCAATATGTCCTTTAATGTCAAACCATCCCAGGTAGCACAAAGTGGGCTATAAAGGTGGGTCCGATGTTGGCAATGCAGTACAGCCCGGTATGCTCAATGTGGGTGCTGCAAGAGGGGCCGACCAAGGCCTGAAGGGGGCTGTCGACAAAGCACCGATGGGGTCGACAAGGGACCGATGCAGGCAGCTCTTGTGGGGCTGCCCATGTTTTCTTGCAGTGCCAAAAGGGCACATCCCGCTAACTCCCCACAATGGTCCTGCTTTGGACAGATTCGGGCAGCCGCTCTGGATAAACACTTAGTAATAGCGTTTCGGGTTGCAGGCTATCCACAGCAACCACATTAGGAGCAACAGTTAGCAATCAGTATGTTTTAGTATTTTTAGCGAAATTAGCATGAGCGCGAGAACTAAACCTACGTAATGTTTCTAACCGCCTAGACATGACAACAATTGTTATACAGATCATCTATAATAGTAAAATAGGGCAACATCGAATACAAATAAAGGGTGTAAGGAATCATTACACAATTTCACGCATTCTTCTAGCCCCATTGCGGCCGATGCGGGACCTATAGTGGTTTGTGTGGGCAGCCCCAATTGGGCTGGGTGTTGTTTTTGAACCTAAAGCCCACTTGATGTAGCACGTGCCTTCCAATTCCTCACAAAGGATCGATTTGGTATCTTGCAGGCCTCCCTGCTTTCCAGCCCCATTACGGCCCATGTGGGATATAAAGCAGTTTTGTGCGGGCAGCCCCAAATTGGCCTAGGAGTTGTTTTTGAACCTAGAGCCCACCCGCGGTTGCACGGGCCTTCAAATTTCCCACAAGGGACCATTTTGGTATCATGCGGGTACGGCCGAATTCCAGCCTCATTGCAGACTATGTGGGACCTAAAGCTGTTCAGCTAAAGCTGCCTCATTTGGGCTTCACGAGTTCTTGCCCAAATTGAGCTCTTATTTACATTTCACCTGCCCCCAAGTAATCTACAAGGGGCCGATTGGGGCAGCATGAGGGCATGTCCGTTTTTGTTTGGCCCCACTAAGGCCGATGTAGGTCCCCAAATAATTTTATGAGGGCGGCCTCATTTCGGATCTATGACGGCTTTCCCACAAAGAGCCCACATTTAGATTGGATTGCCCTTAAATATCCGACAAAGGACCCTTGCTGTCTGGATGCAGGAATCGGCATTAGCCCAAGAAACGCCGCTATGGGACCCATGCAGGAGGAACAGGGGCAAGCCGAAATGGGGCTTGTCCACATTTGCCCCATCGGGAACTAATGCAGGTTTTATGATGGTTGCCCCAGCCCCACTTGCCTAATCGGACCTACTGGGGCCCTACATTCTGTGCTACCTGGGATGCGTTGTGCTTGTATTTCCCCCGGATACACCTTGGCACATTTCTTTAGCTCATCTCACCAACTTAATTCGACAGCTAGATTTAGTAAAATATTTGGTTGTGACGTATGACCCAACATTGGATTGAGGACTCAGTATTAAAAGCAATGTGAGTAAAGGAGAAAGCGCTTTTGCGTGGCCGGCCCAAGTTAGCAATAAACAGTTTCGAATGACTCGCGACACTTTGTTTCTCGACAAAGCCTATTTTATACCAATAATTGTATTTGGTTTTTTCTATTGTGTTGCAGTAAAAATACATTCTTCACTCTCTGCTGATATGGAAAGGGGTGCTCTACGTGTCTGTCTTGGTCTTTGAAAATTTCTCTCATGCGATCTGTTTTATTTGCAAGCCAGCATCCCCGACAAACTCCTGCTTCAAGCAACTCATGGTACAATCTTTCATCAGATTGCTAGACGCGACCTTTGAAGTCATTCCTCCCAATTTTCACCCTACCAAGACTCTAGTTACCTGATCGTCGGCCACGCTATAGATAGCCACAAGTTACTGTAGCATAGGAACGTTTAGCACCAAGGAGTGTGTACCTGAGGTAGTTGCATGTGTTCATGGCATGCATGCCGCAGTGGACCTTTCTGAGCTGAAGACAGAAAAGATGACGACGGGGACTACAAGCTCGAGGCTAGAACAGATGAAAGCGTTAATGGAGAACTCGTACCGCTTGACCTATAAACCATTTTGTTTTTAGGCCTTCCTTGGGGTACTACTAAGGAGCGACCCTGGTGGAGCGTGCTGGGTATGGTAAGACGCCTTCTGACAGTCCACAGCGGATCCCGCATATCTACACGGCTCTTCGTTACACTAGACGCCGCCTTCTAGGACTAGCACCGGAGTACAGCCATCTACCGGGTGACTATTCAAACATGCAAGTTCACCAGCTGTCACAAGCCATGGCACGTCCAACCCATACGCTGGTGCCTCTTCACAACACAAAGGTGTCATAGTGCTTCTGATGGGATGCGCTTGAAGATGTGGAAGACTGGCTAGACCAGTTTGAACTGGAGGCAAAGTTCAATCAGAGGAGCATGGACCAGAAGCTTTGCAACATTTATTTTGCTCTTCAGGATTGTGGTAGAACGTCGTTTTGAAATGTACGAGGCTGGCTTATTCACACGGAATGACCTCCACCGACAGCTGGTAGACAAATTTGGGAGTGCTGATGGACGAGACCATGCACAGCGCCTGCTTGAAGTGCGCGTCCAGAAGCCCAATTATGGCCTAGCTACGCTGGCGGAAGACATGGTTCTCCTTTTTCGCCATGTTCTTTGCCGTTTATTGTGGACCATCGGACTAGTTTTGCGCTTGTAAAGCAAACTGCTGTGCCTGTATATTTTCCATATGCCTTCTCTCACATCGTCACCTATCACGATCTTCTTTCTTCTTCCCTGCCCATTCCCCAGTGCAGAGTAGCAGTCAAGATTTGAACCATTCCGGCCCACCTGTCTGCCTTTCCATTCAATAAATCCATCTATCTATCTAATACGAGGGAGCCAAGAAATTTACTGCATCTCATGCACGGTGTCAAAGAGCAGGTGTTTGCCGGCTTGGTGCGCAACCAACCAAAATCCGTGAGTGAGTTCGTCAAGGGCGCTACAGCTATAGAGCGACCCGTCTAAAAACAGTGCCGCTATTACAACCAACCCTTCGCCGATAGGGCCACTCTTCGAGAACTCATTCAAGAAAAATGTCCTTAATGAGCTGCAGCGAATTACGGCTACGAAGGCTCAGTCACCGAGGCCGTCACAGAAACTGTCAGGAACGATATTCGGTCCGTCGCCCTATCACCATCTATACCACACAACGGGTCTCACCCCATCGACAATGCGGCAGCCATTTTCGAACTATACCACGCGCCACACTCCGTCAGCTACAGGACAGTCATTACTGCTCCTTACCACGAGTCGCAAACTGGGAGCTATGCGGCAGTTAATAACAGCAGAACATTGGGTCAATGTTTGAGCAAGGTATAAATAGCACTGGGGCATTACACGGCCTGAGAAGGCTTGACCTATAGCACTCCTGACTAAATATGTAAAATAAATGCGATTTGCTCCAAGTAGCCTTGCTTAGAGAAAGCGATGGAGAACACGCAAGCTTCGTCTGTAAGGGTATGAAGCGAGAGCGTAGGATACCATGCCACATGTAACAACTCGGTTTGACGAATCTGCATGACTGTGCCTGTGTAGACAAGAGGTAATGTGAATGTGAGGATCCAGGCAGGCTGATTCTGATATTGCCCTCCCAAATGAAAGAAGTAGCCCGTGTTGGCAGTTCCTGCCATCCGTTATGTCAGGCAACCCTGAAGTCCAGTTAGTGCTAGGCCATGTCAGCTCCATTCTACCGCCATCCAGCCCATCCTAGTGACAGATCGCTCACAAAGCCAGTGCCGAGCGCCGACGCTGGAGTTTCGGGGAACGCGGCTTTTAAAACTATCACGTTAAAGTTTGGCGTTGCCATTGTCGAAGGTTTGATCAGAAAATCACAGTTGTTTTTGTGGCAGCTGGTAGTTGGCAGGTTACATGGTCATGCCGTGACTGCTCTTTGGGTTACGTGACGTCAAGAGACCTCATTGCATTTTGTCTACATAGCTGACTTGGGTGGAGGAACTAATCATCACCAAAACTTAGAAGACGGACATTGTCTTCCTCAATATTTTTTGCGACGGCTTGCATTAACTAATGTAACGTTTTTATATTTCGTAGGAGCCATAACTGAGAGGGACGCCGAGTACGAAATGCAGTAGGCCTATGTAGAAATAAGATGGAGAAAGCCAGAAAAGTAAGGAAATAAATACCGACGTAACCAAATTCAGGGAAATAAATACCGACGTGATTCAGGGCGTATTCTATAATTTACGTTGAACTCATACGTGCCGTTATGGTGAGCTCTCCTATGCTGTGGAAAGTAAATGACCTTTATGAGGAAGGAGAAGTGGCTCCATGGTGGCACGGTTGTATTGGCCTCGAGATCGGGCAGAGTCGCCACCTTGCGGCTCAGCGGCAAAACCTACTCAGTGTGGATGCGTTTTCGCGACGCGTGCCAGCCCGCAATTATTTACGCGCGCGCATGCGGAGTGTACAGGAGTGTTTTTGTTTGTTTCGCAGTTCCTGTGAGCTTTTGCTTATCTACATGCTTCTTGCAAAATAAATATGAACAGTCTATAACCCCACGCTTCTTTAAAATATATATATATACTTGTCCGTATCGAGCATGTCATGCTTGGATAAGGACATCATCCATCGCGGTCTTCGGCCCTTGAAATCCTTTGACATGCAATGTCTCAAACGAAGTGGTACTGTCGTTACCGCCGTGTCAAAGCAAAACAGGTCGTTGCCGTCAATAAACGTTAATGCAAACGCTCAGAAATCGCATATTCCCGTTTCTGTTTGGAATACCGCAGCTACTAAAACATATGCCACCGCAGACTGCTAAATATCGCAGAATGCAGTTTGAACCGACCACTCTATGTCTGCTATACCGTCTGTATGCACGATAGAGTTGTGTGAGCACTTTTTTTGCTTTTAAACCTCGGTTGCGGTGAACCAATGGAAAGGGCGCTCGACTGCTGATTTCAAGACTTGGGATTCAATCACAACCGTTTCGAACAGCGTTCCTCTGCTGTGGGATTTCACTGCACCAAAACAATCCCACGCGGTAAATGTGGTGATAATGAAAAAAAAAAACGACCCCAAAACCAGCCTCTCCAATCATCCGTCATAGCCGATGCCGCTTTCATGCGTTAAACCCGGGCCAATATGCATTTCTTTTCTTTTCTTTTGTTGTTGAAGGCTTCTGTGGATCCGTAAAAGTTTCAGTGATCACATTTTGCTTTAGAGAAATGCTCGAATGTTTCGGAAACATATTCCCTGCACCTAAATGTTACCCTAAATATACCATAATACACCTAGATCAATGTACTTTACTGGTAGCCTATTATAATCGTTATTTCCTTTTTCGTCCTAGTGCTGTGTTCCGACATAAACTCGTAATTTCTGACAAGGGGGTAAAACAGCTTCATCCGGGCTTAAATATCAGTGTTCAGTTCGGGAATAAATACATTTTTATAGTCGCATGATAAGATGACCTCCATTTATTTCGGAATAGTTTTATATCCGGCATCTGTTTTGGAAGCAACCCTAATATTTTACTTCGCATATGATTTAGTCACTGCTAAATAATTAGTGATAAAGAAATTTTCAGCCTGTAAAATTGCTTCCCAGAACACGACAGTGCCCATGCGCAGTTTATAACGAGGTCTTCGCAGCGAGTAGTTCGTAGCTTGCACTTTAACGTTACTGAAAATTAATCGCTGATTATTGTAAATTCTGTCAAGTGCTTAAAAGTTCTCTCACAGGGTGAAATTTACTCGCATTGCAAAACAAAATAATTACACTACTAATTTGCCGTTATATATTAACGTCACACACATAAGAAATCCCTTATACTTTCCTCGGTTCAGGAAATCATTTACAGTTAGTGGCGCATGCATTAATACACTATAAAATTCTATGACAGTGGCCACAAAAAAGCATCTCGGCAAATTCAATCCACTCTGCACTGTACACGTGAACAATCAGCTTTCCTGCGCGGCGAGGTTTCCTGTATAGTGTCGGCGTGATCTCATTTTTGGGGAATACTTGTGCGTTGTTGTCTGGGCCGTAGTTGATGTGCATCAGTCTAAAGCAACTCACATGCAGTGCGTTGCCAATGCTACATTTAACCTGCTTAATCCTCGAGTTAAGTACCATATAATGAACCAGGCTTTCTCGATTCAATCTAAATTACTGCAGGTCAGAGCACGAACCGTGTATCGGCGTGGGCTTGACACTAAAATCGCCGGTCTCACTCGCGTAAGACACGTGCAAAGAGCTTAAAAGTCGATAACAAAAACAAAGTTGTCATTAGGCAAGCCCAAGCATTAGGCGCGTGAGAACGTGCAAAGTAAATCTAGATGACTGGTGGTTGCGTGCTTTGTTTTCCAAAAATCCGCTCTTCTTCTGCTGCATTGGCGAAATCCCCTGGATTTTTTGTGCAATATTGTAGAAATACTGCAGAAGGCACGTTTTTATCGCCAACAAACCCGCCGTAAACTCGGAAGCAGACCTACGCAGCGTGCGTTTCAGTGAGCGCCGCCAGCTGCCGATCCACACTACGGGAGTGACGGTGGCGCCACCTCATGGTCGATCTCGCGGCAAATACTGGCAGCTCATTCGAAACGAACCAGTATTAATTGTCTTTATTTGTACCTAATGAATTGAATATTGTTCTTTGTTGCATGTCTGAATCTTTAATCTTTTTACGATTGCTTCCAACAGGCCCGACTACCTCTTTCTATATTTTAAGCTACATACATTTGATATCTCGGCATGACCGCTTGCTCATTTTATTTGTTCAGTCTTTGTGGGGTTCTCTACGGGGCTGCGGCTCCGCTCTCAGAGCAAACAACGCTCCGCTAGCTCTCAGACTACAGTCGTGGCCCCCAAGAACAACACGAACGCAGAGGACCAAAGGTTAAACCGGTTTAACGGTTTTCCTCAGCCGCGCACGCGCAATCAACCAATTCAGTTCACCTGATGCCAGTCCCTGCTTTTCCGGACGCGTCGGCTCAGCTGGCTCGTCCGGTCCGTTCTGTCAGAGGTTGCACACCACCACACACACCACACACGCAATCGCTCTCCCCGAAAACCACACCCAGCCAACACATTGTGCTCTTCCCCTGCCACAGCAGTCGAAGGAGAGAGGAGGAAGGAGGCTGTCACGTGATGTAGAGAGGAGAGGCCACACCTCACCCTCGCCGCCGCGTCGTAGCCAGGAGGGGAAGTAGCGGCGATTTGTTCCTTCCCACACCCCTCCTACCTCAATCGAGGCGTCCGCACGGGGGTGCAGGCGCGCGTGGCTTCCACCCTTTGTGCCTTGGTCTGGCTTTTCGGCTATTCCTAGTGCCGCAATTCCTAGTGGGCACAACCTAGTGCCGCTGGACACTAGGCTGTGCCCCGGAGAGGCAGGCTCTGCATTTGGGATCGTAGTCGCTGCTGCCGGAGTGAAGGCGCGAAGTTCGAAAGCTGGAATCGTGGTGCGCCGCTTACTTCAAGCAACGTCGACGAACTGGGATTTTCAACCAGGGCAGGAGGCAGGGCTCGTTTATCTTCTCCAGGCAGGGTTGAACAGACGTACTCGGGTCCGGGAAAGATCAGACTGCGGCGGGAGCGGTCAGAGTGCACTGGTATCTCCTCGCCATCCCGTTCGTTATTCGGTCGAGCTCGAATGCGAGCTGCTCCAAGAGCTTTTTAAGGCTGGCGCAGCCACAGGGCGCGCTGTCTAAACATCACCTTCGCCGCTCTCACCGCCTGAATGCAGACAGCATGGCCCATGCGCCCGGAGTGCCGGTGTCATAAATAAGGCCAGTCGGCGGGCTAGGTCCCTCTGAACGTGCTCAGCACAGGCTTCGTGTAAAGGAACACTGCCGGCTTGTGTATCGACACGCGCCGGATAAACACGAGACCTCTCGTGCCCTTGCGGTTGACTTTAGGCAACTTCGCCTACCTTCCGCACTGTAACATCGCGGAAAGGACTGCCTTCCCTTGCATGCGCTTGCGCGCGACCTCGCGCGTCTGGCGTTCCTCAACAGCTCGAATGCGAACTGTGCGAGCAAGGACCGCGTTTGAGGCCTGCATGAGCCCTCTCACGCATGCGGCCTCAACGATTTCGCTGGCTGCGGGTGTTATAGCGATGCCGGTAGAGACTGCTCTCAGCATCGCCCGCCTCGGCGCTCTCCGGAACGAGAGGCGTTTCAGCTTCCGCAGCATCTCTCTGGAAATACTGCTTCAGCTCTCCCACATGAATGGGTCCGTTTACTCGGCCCGAGTGCGGGTCTTTCAGTCGGTAAATCAGCCGCGACTGTGTCTCTGCGATCACAAAGGGCCCGACCCATCGGGGCGCAAGGCCGGCCGCGAATCCCGCGAATGCATCGCTGAGAACATGATTTCGTCTCACAACCGTGTCTCCCAACTGGAACTCAAGGTCCCTGTGGGCTTGGTCGTAGCTCGCCTTTTGGCTTGCCCTGGCCCTCGCACGGCTGCGGCTCGCCTCCTAAATAGCATTGGCCAAACGCTCTCGTAATCGCCGTGCGTAGTCGTCGACATTGGCCTCGACCTTGCGAACATCGCCCGACCTATGGGTCAGCAACGTGTCCGTTGGCGTGTTCAGCTGCCTGCCAAACATGAGAAAAGCCGGCGGTGAAGCCGGTCGAGCGATTTACACTCGTGCGCAGAGCGAAGGATATGGCGTCCAAGTGCTCATCCCAATCATTTTGCGACCGTGCATAAGCACCCAGGAGCGGCTTGATATCCCGATTACGGGGCTTGCTCACGTTGGACTGGGGATGATAGCACGTGGTTTTCTGCTACCGTACACTTATTGCCGCGCGCGTATCACGAAACACCTTCAACGTGAAATACGTGGCGTTGTCGGTTATCAGTCGCTCTGGAAAGCCAAAACAACAAAACACCTCCGACAGCTTTCCCAAGATCTCCCGGGCAGTAACTTTCCGCAGCGGGTACAGTTCAGCGAAAGCGCTGAAATGGCATGTAACGACGAGCACGTATTTGTACCCCTTTTTGCTGCGCGGCAGCGCCCCCATCAAATTACACGCCTGGAGTTGTCATGGCTTCGTGCTTATGATGGGCTGGAGTAAGCCAGGTGGCTTGCCACCTCGAGGCTTCTTCTCTTGGCAGATGTGGCATGTTCGCACGTAACGACATACGTCAGCCTTCATTCCGGGCCAGGTAGCGAACCGACAAAGCTTCCGCCATGTCTTTGGGGCGCTCCCGTAACCGTCGGGGTCGTGATAGTGCCGCATAGCGGCGCGGCGCAGTTTGCGCGGAATTACAACTTTAAAGCACTCACTGGAGGCTTCTTTGTCTGGCACGTATTTTAGCAGAGCTGCTTCACAGTCTAGCAGAACGTTCTTCAACTCACTCGTAGCAATACCAGCTACACTACAGTTAGCGCCAACCACACTACCATTGGCTTCACAGCGCAATTTGGCCTGAGTTGTCAGAACATCCCTCTCTTCGCTAAGACAGTTGATTAACTTCTGATAGTACGAGTCTTCCTGCTGAGCTCTGAGAAGCTCTTCTCTTCTGAACGCAACTTCGAGGGGGACTACTGCTCCCACAAAGCGCACGTGCTTTCGTGGCTCCGGAGGCGGGCTGCTGCCCGCTGCGCGCTCCCTACGCAGAGGGGGAGACAGCTGCCCTTTCGTCTCCTCCTCGTCTTCACCTGCCGGTTGGGTGTCAGTGACAGGCGCCCGCGACAGCGCGTCCGCGACTGCATTGGCAGTCCCTTTCCGGTAGCGCACTTCGAACTCGAAGCGTCATAGTGTCAGGGCCCACCGCGCAAGCCGACCGCTGGGCTCGCGCAGGCGTTTCAGCCATGTTAAGGCCATCCCTTACGGAAATCCCATATCTGCTCCAGATATGGAACATATGCTGCCAGATACAAATATCATCATCATCAGCCTGATTATACCCACTGCAGGGCGAAGGCCTCTCCCATATTTCTCCACTTAACCCGGTTCTGTGCTAGCTGCATCCACTTGACCCCTGCGAACTTCTTAATCTCATCCGCCCACCTAACTTTCTGCCGCCCCCTGCTACGCTTTCCTTCCCTTGGAATCCAGTTTGTTACCCTCACCGACCATCGGTTATCCTCTCTTCGCACTACATGACCTGCCCATGTCCATTTCTTCTTCTTAATTTGCACTAGAATGTCGGTAACTTGAGTTATTTCTCTGATCCACTCTGCACGCTTTCTATCTCTTAATGTTACCCCTACCATTTTTCGTTCCATAGCCCTCTGGGTTGTCCTCAACTTAAGTAGAACTCTCTTAGTTAGCCTCCACGTTTCAGCCCCATAGGTGAGTACAGGCAAGATGCAACTGTTGTATACTTTCCTCTTGAGCGATACCGGTAAGCTGCTAGTCATAATCTGCGAGTGCTTGCCAAATGCGCTCTATCCCAATCTTATTCTTCTTGTTATTTCCTTTTCATGGTCCGGATCTGCGGTTACTACCTGTCCTAAGTAGACATATTCGCCTACTACTTCCAGTATTTCGCTACCTAATGTAAACTGCTGTTCCTTCCCGAGGCTGTTGAACATTACCTTAGTCTTCTGCATATTAATTTTCAAGCCTACCTGTCTACTTTTTCTGTCTAGGTCATCAATCATTATTTGCAGTTCATCCCCCGAGTTGCTTAGCAAGGCAATGTCATCAGCAAATCGCAGATTACTGAGGTATTCTCCATCTACCCTTATCCCTAACTGCTCCCATTCCAAGTCTCTGAATACTTCCTCTAAACAAGCTGTGAATAGTACTGGGGAGATTGTGTCTCCTTGCCTAACACCTTTCTTTATGGGAATTTTGTTACTTTCTTTATGCAGAACTATGGTTGCTGTGCAGCCACTATATATATCTTCCAGCACTTTCACGTACGGCTCGTCTATCCCCTGATTTCGCAATGCCTGCATCACCGCCGAGGTTTCAACTGAGTCAAATGCTTTTTCGTAATCAATGAATGCTATGTATAAGGGCTGGTTATATTCCGAGCATTTTTCTATCACCTGGTTGATGGTATGGATGTGATCGATAGTAGAGTACCGTTTCCGAAACCCTGATTGATCCTTTGATTGATTGCAGTCTAATGTTGTCCTGATTCTATTAGTGATTACCTTAGTAAATACCTTATACGTAACAGACAGTAAGCTGATTGGTCTGTAATTTTTAAGGTCCTTAGAGTCCCCTTTCTTGTGAATGAGGATAATGTTTGCATTCTTCCATGGTTCCGGTACCGTCGATGACATCAAGCACTGCGTATACAGGATAGCCAGTTTCTCTAGCACGATATCCCCCCGTTCTTTAGCAAATCTGTAGTTATCTGATCCTCTCCAGCTGATTTCCCCCTTTTCATAGTTTCTAATGCTTTCTTGACCTCGTCTTTCGTTACTGGTGGAACGTCTGACTGTTTTTCCCTACCGCCAGTCTCATTACGGTCCTGACTACTTTGGCTGCTGTAGAGATCTGTATAGAACTCCTCGGCTACTTTGACTATCTTGTCCATATTAGTGATGACGTTGCCCGCCTTGTCCCTTATCGCATACATTTGGTTTTTGCCTATGCCCAATTTCTTCTTTACCGCTTTAAGGCTTCCCCCGTTCTTTACAGCATGCTCAATTTTGTCCATGTTATACTTCCTTATATCGGCCACCTTGCGCTTATTGATTAGCTTTGATATCTCGGCCAATTCGATCTGGTCTGTTGGATTGGAAGCTTTCATACTCTGGCGTTTCTTAATCAAATCTTTCGTCTCCTTAGACAGCTTACCGGTATCCTCTCTAACTATCCTACCGCCTACTTCTACCGCGCACTCAGTAATGATATCTCTAAAATTATTGTTCCTTGCCTCTAGGGTAATGTCGCCATCCTCAGTTAGAGCTGAATACCTATTCTGTAGCGAGATCCTGAATTCTTCTGCCCTCCCCCTCACCGCTAATTCGTTGATGGGTTTCTTTCTTACTAATCTGTTGCGTTCCTTCTTCAGATTTAGGCTAATTTGGGACCTCACCATCCTGTGGTCACTGCATCGCACTTTCCCGATTACCTCTACATCCTGCACAATGGCAGGGGTTGAACACATTATGAAGTCGATTTCATTTTTAGTCTCTCCGTTAGGACTTTTCCATGTCCATTTCCGGTTCTTCCGTTTGCTGAAGAACGTATTCATGATTCATAAGTTACTGCGCTCTGCAAACTCAACTAGTAACTCCCCCCTGCTATTCCTAGAACCAATGCCATAGTCACCTACTACCTTGTCTCCTGCCTGTTTTCTCCCTACCTTGGCATTGAAGTCGCCCATTAGTACAGTATACTGCGTCTTTACTTTTCGCATTGCCGATTCTACATCTTCATAGAAGCTTTCAACTGCCTGGTCATCATAACTACTTGTAGGTGCATAGGCCTGTACAACCTTCAGTTTATACCGCTTATTAAGCCTAATTACGATACCTGCAACCCTCTCATTAATACTATAGAATTCGTCTATATTACCCGCTATATACTTATTGACAAGGAAACCTACTCCTAGTTGTCGCCTCTCTGGTAAACCTCGATAACACAGTACATGCCCATCCTTCAGTACAGTATATGCCTCATTCGGCCTTCTAACCTCACTAAGCCCTATGACATCCCATTTCATGCCCTCTAGTATCTCTAACAGCACTGCTAAACTAGCTTCACTAGCTAGGGTTCTAGCATTAAACGTTGCCAGGGTCAGTTTCCAATGGCGGCCTGTCCAGCGGAGCCAGGCTTTCTTAGCACCCCCTGCTGCGTCACAGGTCTGACCGCCGCCGTGGTCAGTTGTTCCGCAGCCGCTGGTGACTGAGGGCCGGGGTTTTATGGAGCTTATCATAGGAGGTTGTGGCCAATTACTGCACCAGGGTGGCCAACTCCTGTTCTGGTGAGGGAGTGCGTTGCCGGAGGTGTTCACCGGCATCAGGTCGCACCCCAAACCTGTTTATGCAATTCCATCGACACGCGGATTTTTTTTTTTTTTCATCCGGTGGAGAATTGCGCGGCACACCGGGATTTGAACCCCGGTCCTCTTGCATGCGAGGCGGATGTTCTACCGCTACGCCACCGCTGCACCAGATACAAATATATGAGGCAGCAAATAAGACCTTGTCTGGGCCAGATAAGGTCATATATGTGCAAAATGTTGCCCTCATATGGCTCAGATTTGGCCATATCATGCAACATATAATCCATATCTGAACGGGTAGCGGGACCTTATATGGCTTGATCAGGGCCATATATGGTATCCTCGCGACCTTATGTGGCCTGATAAAGGGCATATATGGCATCGTCACGACCTTATATAGACAGACAAGGGCCATATGTGCCTGGCGTCAACAGGAACCTCATCGGGGCCTTAATTATGTAGGCGCCATAGTTATTGTAAATTAGCAATATATGGCCTTTGTCTACCTTCTGCAAATATCCAATATTGGCATCATGTGGTCGAGCTTTAATTTTTCTACACTCAGCATGGCCTGCATGCTTAGTGTTAATTGTATCCAATTTAGAAAACTAATATTTCAAATATTCTGCAGATTTCGCTGCACTATAATTATTACACCATGTGTTCCTTAATCCACGAGGGTGCTGGGTTATAGCTACATGCTCCTCTTTCCGCCTGCTAACTCACATTTTCATTTAAAATGCGGCCGCGGTCCGGTGCACAAAAGCATGGTCGGTTAAGTTGAGCGATTCAAAATATCAAAAAATGATGGCAGTTCAGTATACGGCCCCCTCCGCGCTGTCAGACGGTGACTCACCCTCAGCGACAGCTGGCGGTTGCTTCGTCGAGGGCCGCAGTGGCTAGACAGTGACTCCTCCTCTCCTGCGTTCCCCTCTTCCCTCTCAGACAGCGGCGGCCCCTGCGACGCTGGCTCGCATTTCATCTCTCCTCCTCGCTGCCACGCTCTATACCGCGTAGGCCGCGAGCTCTCCGTTTTGTGTGTGCTTACTTCTTTGCCCTCCCCCTTTCAACTGCGTGCCCCTAAGCACTTCGTATCTCGTTCCTTTTCGGTGGCAGACATCGGAGTTCGGTGCGGCTGGCGGGCGTGCTGCATGTTGTGCATGCTCGTGTGTGTGTGCCAGCGCCTGTTCGCTATTAGCTGTGTGCATGTAACAAAAATGCGACAGCAAACCTACTAGAGCTTCAGTCTGACCGTCGGCACAGAGGAAATTACTGTGTCCCACTGCGGGTGGAAGCTGCCTCCCCAGCCTTGGCAGCGAACCTGATGGACGATTGAATTTTTCGGGGCTTCTGCCCTGGGTGGCCCGGCCAAATCTTCACCATTGTGTCGGATCGCACCCTCATCGTGCCGCCTCATCTTCACGCCCGATCACCAAAACCGTGAGCGTGAGACTTCTTGTCGGGAACTAGCACTTGCCAGCCTCAGGATATTGTTCACTTTATTATTTTGATGGAAAATTAATTTTCCAATCAGTAAATTGGATGGTAATTGCCATTATGTGATATTTTTCGTACATTTCGTTGCTTATTTGTCTTTCGCTACAGCAATTTTGATAAATTTCAGTGGGTGGATAGGGTCCTTCGTTATTTATTATTATTATTATTATTATTATTATTATTATTATCATTTGCACTACCTAAATAGCTTCATGCTTGATTTGGTTTAGGGGCAGAGCTGTCGCTGTCATGAGAAATGCTAGCGGGCATGCTTTTTTCGTTTTCTCTCCTAATTTGAAAAGCAACCACGAGTTAGGCGCGTTCACTCATTTTACACTGCAGTCTCTGCTTAAGGTAACACCAGTACTTCCTGACAACCTATATGTACTTTGCTATGGTTTAGCTATTATCAGCAGTCCCAGCAGTGCGTGTTTTATCCCCCTACGGTTTAGCGGTACCTTTTCCGGGTGTCGACAAACCTTTAAATTCCATTTTAATAGTCTAGTTCGATTATTAGCCATTTATTTTATTTAGCTTCGCAAGTAAACCAGCTCAAACTAAAAGCATTTACTGGTTAAAGCTGTGCGTGTAAAAGAGCAGAATAAAAATGTAATATCTAATTCAATAGGTTAATGTATTTCACTTTAGTTTCTCGTGTAGACATTATTCTGTTCAGATATCTCATTAGTTATTTATAGTATCGCGCATAAATGAGTAGAATCTTAATATTTACTAACGGATGAGCATGTCTTTGACCCTCGGTATACACACGTAATTCAGGACCGCCTTTGAGTGATTCCATATAGGCAGGGAAAAAAGAAAACCTGTGGTTTCAAAGCTATTTTCCTGTAAGGTTTGAAATAAAAGGAGAAATTCAGGTTTCCCTAGGCAAACTTGGTTGAGTGTGTGTTTAGCTGGAATACTGAAATTGTTTTGTGTGTGTTGTAATAAAGTGTTATGTCGATATGCAGATATATAGATCTACACTTCAAAACCTACCTGCATGCGGGCTAGATCTTTAAATCAGGAATTGGGTAGATCAGACATATACAACCAGATATGCCTTATCTGGTACTCGAAATCAGGAACTGGGCAGATATGCCTTATCTGGCCTAGATCTGTCTTAATATACCATATCTGCCCAATTCCTGATATACCTGACCTGGATTTTTTTAATAAGTCCAGGTATGGCATTTCCGTAAGGGATGTGGTCGGTCTCGACTGTGAACCTTGTTCTTTCTACGTACGTTTTGAAACGTCGCAATGCGTAGATAACGGCCAAACATTCCTTTTCCGTCGCTGAGTAATTGCGTTCTGCCGGCGCCCTTACGGAAATGCTATATCTGGACTTATAAAAAAAATCCAGATCAGGTATATCAGGAATTGGGCAGATATGGTATATTAGGACAGATCTGGGCCAGATAAGGCATATCTGCCCAATTCCTGATTTCCAGTACCAGATAAGGCATATCTGGTTGTATATGCCTGATCTGCCCAATTCCTGATTTCGTGTACCAGATAAGGCATATCTGGTCAGATATGCCTTATCTACCCAATTCCTGATTTAAAGATCTAGCCCGAATGGCAGGTAGGTTTTGAACTATAGATCTATATATCTGCATATCAACATAACACTTTATTACAACACACACAAAACAATTTCAGTATTCCAGCTAAACGCACGCTCAATCAAGTTTGCCAAGGGAAACCTGAATTTCCCCTTTTATTTCAAACCTTACAGGAAAATAGCTTTGAAATCACAGGTTTTCTTTTTTCCCTGCCTATATGGAATCGCTCAAAGACGGTCCTGAATTACGTGTGTATACTGAGGGTCAAAGACATCCTCATCCGTTAGTAAATATTGAGATTCTACTCATTTACGCGCGATACTATAACATACTAATGAGATATCTGAACAGAATAATGTCTACACGAGAAGCTAAAGTGAAATACATTAACCTATTAAATTAGATATTACATTTTTATTCTGCTCTTTTACACACAGAGCTATAACCAGTAAATGCTTTTAGTTTGAGCTGGTTTACTTGCGAAGCTAAATAAAATAAACGGCTATTAATCGAACTAGACTATTTAAATGAAATTTAAAGGTTTGTTGACACTCAGAAAAGGTACCACTAAACCGTAGGGGAATAAAACACACACTGCTGGGACTGCTGATAATACCTAAACCTTAGCAAAGTACATATAGGCTGTCAGGAAGTACTGGTGTTACCTTAAGCAGAGACTGCAGTGCAAATTGAGCGAACGCGCCTAACTCGTGGTTGCTTTTCAAATTAGGAGAGAAAACAAAAAAAAAGAATGTCCGATGGCATTTGTCATGACAGCGACAACTCTGCCCCTAAACTAAATCAAGCATGAAGCTATTTAGGTATTGCAAATAATAATAATAATAATAATAATGATAAACAACGAAGAACCCTATCCACTCACTGAAATTTGTGAAAATTGCTAGAGCGAAAGACAAATTAGCAACGAAATGTGCGGAAAAATAACACATACTGGCAATTACCATCCAATTTACTGATTAGAAAATTAATTTTCCATCAAAATAATAAAGTGAACAATATCCTGAGGCTGGCAAGTGCTAGTTCCCGACAAGAAGTCTCACGCTCACGGTTTTGGTGATCGGGCGTGAAGATGAGGCGGCACGATGAGGATGCGATCCGACACAATGGTGAAGATTTGGCCGGGCAACCCAGCGCAGAACCCCCGAAAAGCTCAATCGTCCATCAGGTTCGCTGCCAAGGCTGGGGAGGCAGCTTCCACCCGCAGTGGGACACAGTAATTTCCTCTGTGCCGACGGTCAGACTGAAGCTCTTGTAGGTTTGCTGTCGCATTTTTGTTACATGCACACAGCTAATAGCAAACAGGCGCTGGCACACGCACACACAACAGCATACACAACGTGCAGCATGCCCGCCAGCCGCACCGAAATACGATGTCTGCCACCGAAAAGGAACGAGATGCCAAGTGCTTAGGTGCACGGAGTGGAAGGGGGAGGGAAAAGAAGCAAGCACACACAAAACAGAGAGCGCGAGGCCTACGCGGTATAGAGCGTGGCAGCGAGGAGGAGAGATGAAATGCGAGCCAGCGACGCAGGGGCCGCCGCTGTCTGAGAGGGAAGAGGGGAACGCGGGAGAGGAGGAGTCACTGTCTAGCTACTGCGGCCCTCGACGAAGCAACCGCCAGCTGTCTCTGAGGGTGAGTCACCGTCTTACTGCGCGGAGGGGGCCGTATACTGAACTGCCATCATTTTCTTGATATTTTGAATCGCTCAACTTAACCGACCATGCTTTTGTGCACCGGACTGCGGCCGCATTTTAAATGAAAATGCGAGTTAGTAGGCGGAAAGAGGAGCATGTAGCTATAACCTAGCGCCCTCCTGGATTATGGAACACATGATGTAATAATTATAGTGCAGCGAAATATGCAGAATATTTGAAATATGAGTCGTAGCTATTTTCTAAATTGGATACAATTAACACGCAGGCCATGCTGAGTGTAGAAAAATTGAAGCTCGACCACATGATGCAAATATTGGATATTTGCAGAAGGTAGACGAAGGCCATATATTGCTAATATATAATAACTATGGCGCCTACATAATTAAGGCCCCGATGAGGTTATATAAAGTCCTGTTGATGCCAGGCATATGGCCCTGGTCTGTCTATATAAGGTCATGACGATGCCATATATGCCCTTTATCAGGCCACATAAGGTCTCGAGGATACCATATATGCCCTGATCAAGCCATATCAGGTCCCGTTAGCCGTTCAGATATGGATTATATGTTTCATGATATGGCCAACTCTGAGCCATATAAGGGCAACATTTCGCACATATACGACCTTATCTGGCTCAGATAAGGACTTATTTGCTGCCTTATATATTTGTATCTGGCAGCATATGTTCCATATCTGAAGCAGATATGGGATTTCCGTAAGGGCGAGAGCGCGCGGCTAGCAAACGACACTGATCGCAGCTGATCCCCATCCATCTGGAGGAGTACAGCGCCCACTCCGATATCACAGGCATCGGTCTGGTTAACGAACGGCTTGTTTAGGCCAGGCAGTTTCAGAGATGCTGTCTCAGCGATGGCGTGCGAGAGCTGGCGAAAGCTCCTTTCCTGCTCATCTCCGTAATTGCCAACGGGAAAACTTTCTTAGCAATTGTGCCAAGGGCGCTTGCAGGCGCGCACAGTTTGGAATGAACTGTCGTTAGTATCGCACAATACCGAGTTATCGGCGAACAGCGCTGACAACTGTAGGCGCATGAAGCTCCAGGAGCGCTCGAAGTTTCTCTGGATCAGGAGACACCTGCCCCCGTTCAACTCGATATCCAAGCATGCTCACCTGAGCCTGGCATATCTGCGCCTTTGCGGAATTGAGCGTAAGACCAGCGGAACAGAGCTTTTCCAGAACGTCTCTGAGGTGATCGAGGTGTTCCTCGAATGTGTGGGAATAGACGATCACATCGTCCAGGTAGGCGAGGGCGTGCTGCCATCAGGCATCGCCGAGTACGCGGTCCATTAGACTCTGGAATGTTCTCGGCGCTCCGGACAATCCAAAGGGTATTCTTTTGAAGTGGAAAAGTCCTCTGTGACATGAGAACGCCGTTTTGCACTCATCGCCTGGTCGCATCTCGACCTGCAGATACCTCTTGCTGGCGTCAAGTATTGAAAAGAACTGAGCGCCGCCAAGAATGGAAATATTCTCGTCTATTCTCGGAAAGGGGTATGCATCTTTAACCGTGGCCTCGTTCAGACCTCGATAGTCCACGCGCAAGCGCAAAGTGCGGTCTTTCTTTGGCACGAGCACCACTGGGCTACCCCCATGGACTTTGAAAATGGCATATAAGACCAGTATCAAGCAACACCTAGAGCGCCTCATCTATCGCTGGCCTTTTAGCAGTGCTGACGGGTCTTGGGTTACATTTCCAGGGCAGCGCGTCACCCGTATTTATGCGGTGCTATACAAGATTGGTACATCCCGGCTGGTATGTGAACATCTCGTCAAAGTTGTGTAGCAACAACAAGAGTCGGTCACGTTGGTGCTCTGTTAGCGCACCGGCATCGGCAAACAAGCTCTGCATTTTCCTTTCCGAATGCGGATGAAAATTGTGCTGACAGGCCGCCGCTGCCGATCGCGGCAGCTGACACGGAATCCCACTGTCTCTTTTTCCGCCGGCAGTGGCCGGGGTTGTATGCGTTTTCTTCTCCGACTGCGGAGATGGAGCATAGAGACGGGCCGCCCTAACCGAGCTCGGTCGGGGGGGGGGGGGGGGGCGAACAGCGCTCATAGGAGGTATGCCTCCCGTCAGCGAGCGGATCGGCCGTGCGCGTTAACAACGATTGCGTTGTAACCGGCAGTGCGGCGAATGGCCTGAGCGGGGCCCACGGGCTCTCCCGAATACCCCCACTGGCGATATCGATCCCCAGTCCAGTTTTAGCCAAGAACTCTCGGCCTAGGATAACTGGTACTGTCACGCCAGGCAGATGAACAAAACGCATTCTGTGTACACGCTTATCGAAGCGCACTACGAGGCGAATGTGACCGCAGGAGCGCACCTCCCCGCTAGCGAGCAGGAGGGGCGTTCTTCGCGGTCGCATCCGAATGGACCGCTCTCGGAGCTGGGAAAAGACCGCGTCTCCAATCAGCGAAATGCTTGCACCCGTGTCCAGCAGTGCCTTAAATGTTGCTTCCGCTACGGCGAGGTCTACAAAAGGCGCTGGCGTGTTAGTTGGCTCTCCAACTTTGAATGCTGACGTGACGGGTACAGGCTTTCTAGCGTTTTCAGTCTCCGCCGGTGCTGCTACCGGCGGCCTGCCTCGTTTCCCGATTTGGGACAGTTTTTGGCTACGTGTCCAGTTTGGCCACAGCTGAAGCAGCGCACAGATCGCCATTCTTGTTGCTGCAACGCTCGGCGGGTTTCAGAGGCACTCCGACCCTCTGGCGGCCCACCGGGGGTGCGTTTTGAGTAGTTGCATACTTTCGAGGCTGAACCCCGGTGAACTGACGGGGGTTGAAATCAGCACTGCGCATCCGGTACCCAAAGGGATCCAGGGCGTGATCCGATATTTCGAGCGGCAACGGCTCGCTCGTGAACCCACTTGCCTCAGGAGTGTACTCACTCTTTACCGTTGGGGCGCCGCTCCAGGCACACCTCGGCTCTAGTGAGTCTCTAGCCGGTGGCGGGGGCCGGTATTTACGGGCCGCAGAAATCTGAGCCTGGACTCTGCGAGCTTCAGTGGCAAGCTTGTTCAGGTCGCTGCATCGGCAGCTACTCAAGTAAAGGGCAAATGTGGGGTGGCACTGGCGGAGGATGCGTTCCACTCGCTCCGAATGCGAAGCTTCCGTGTCGGCGTACTCGTACAATTCTAGCATCGCTCGTACGAACTCTACAAGCGATTCATCAGGTGCCTGTGTCCGCAGCTCCCGTTCTCGCCGCATTCGCTGCTTGTAATCGTACGGAAGGAACTCCTCAAAGAACAAGCGTCGAAAGTCAGACATAGTGCTCGCTTTGTTGCCTACCAATAGGTACCACCGGGCGGCTTGATCGACGAGTGCAATTGGCACAGCTCGTCTCAGAATATCGCTCTCGCTCAGGTCACTCGCAAGCTCATACCGGCGCAAGGCCAGTAGGAAGTCATTTGCGCTCTGTGTGTCGCTGTAGCCACTGTATGTCGGTATCGGTACGCCGATTCAAGGGCCAGCTGAGTGCGCCTGCTTCAACTGCTGTTGCACAGCGGATGCGAGGACGTTTGCGGCGTCTCCCTCCGGGTGACATTCTGCGCGCTCAACAGCCATCGGGTGTGATGCGCGTGCCGCTGTTGCGGGCGTTCTCCGATCGGGGCCAATGGGCCATTCCGACTGAATACCGGGGGGAATAAAGCCTTCGCCAACGGGCGGTAGCTTGTGATGCAACTCGGGATCTCCCGATGTTGGGTACGCTGCATGAAGATGTCAAAGTATGCAAAGGAGTAAGACAAGACTGTCCTGTGTCACCGCTGCTGTTCATGGTTTATATGATAAACCTGGAACGGAGGACACAAGACAGTAACCTAGGTTTTAACCTTTCATATAGATAAGGTGGAAAGGCGGTAAAGCAGCGCCTCCCCGGTTTGATGTATGCAGATGATATTATTCTGCTAACTGAGAGTCTAGAAGAATTGCAAACTCCAGGTAAGTATTGCGGAGACGAAGGGGACGCTCTAGGCTTCCGTTTTAGCACAGTTAAGTCGGGTCTGATAATTTTCAATGGCTACACTGATCAGGGTTTTAAAATAAAAGGCCATTAAATACCCAGATTAGCAGAATATAAATATCTGAGGTATGGGTAAACGAAGGATTAGCATACATTGGAAAGCATGAGAAATCACTTCAGGTTAAATAGCGAAGAAATGTCGGGATAATGAAGCATAGGGCATTGTGAGGATACAACAGGTATGAGGTTTTGAGGGGTATTTAGAAAGGAATTATGGTGCCCAGGTTTACTTTCGGAAATGCGGTTTTGGGCCTAAAATCAGAGGTACAGTCGACATTAGAATTAAACCAGAGAGCCGTTGGATGATTAGCACTAGGTGCCCACGGCGAACCCACAAATGAGGCGGTACAGAGAGATATGGGCTGGGCATCTCTCGAAGTACGGAAAGCTCAGAGTAATATATTATATTAGGAACGTCTGAGGAAACTTGACAGTAACAAATGGGCAGCTAAAGTATTTAAATACCTGTGCTTAAAAAGCATTGACTCACAATGAAGGAAAAGAACTAGGGAACTAACTAGTAAATATGCTAGTCACAAGAACGGAGAAATAAAGAACATTGAGCAACAGGTGAAAAACAAAGAAGGTAAAGATTGGATAAATTCGATGGAAAAGAAATAGTGTGGATTACACCGAAAGCGGGAAATGAAGATCAGGAAGGAACTTTCTTTGATAACTGAAGAGGCAGTGTCCTACTTTTTGAAGATATATCAGGGTGCCTTAGAACACGCAGCAGCAATAAGAAATTTAACAATGAAGATGACGCATGTGCTGTATGTGGTAACTCCAGTGAAACAATTGACCGTATTAAACTCGAATGTAATGGTATCCATCCGGAAGTCGATGCAGGCACAGTCACTGTTCCTGAAGCTCTGGGGTTTAGAGATACCAGTGGCCGGGTGAATAAACCGGCGGTGGAAACTATCGAAAAACCAGTGGAAGATTGGTGGCTTAAAAGCAGAGAAGTGACATAATGTTAGTAATGTGGAAACAAAAATTTAATAAATAGAATGATGGTTTAGTTAACCAATTTAAAACAATAATTAAGATATAGGGAGAAAAATGAGCATGATAGCTATTGCTACCACCTCGTTTCAAAGGGGACGCTCTTATATTCCATCCATCCATGGCGGCCACGTTTGTACAACAATGTAAAGTGGAACTCCTGAAGGCATAATGCCCAGCGGGCCAACCGACCGCAGCAGTCGCCTAGATTCGCCAGCCAGCAAAGCGAGTGATGATCGGTCGTGACTGTAAAGGCAGGTCCATAAAGGTACGAGCGAAAGCGCTGTACGCCAAAAACGACGGCATGGCACTCTTGCTCCGTGACGGTATAGTTGCGTTAAGACTTGCTAAGGGTGCGACTTGTGTAAGCGACAACGTGTTGGTTTCCGTCATGCCGTTGTATGAGGACATCACCAACGCCGATGCCACTTGCGTCAGTGTGGAGTTCTATGGGAGCTGTCGGACTGAAATGGTGCAGTATGAGTCGCGAGGTGCGAAGAAACTTGAGCTGCAAAGCGCAGAATCACATTCATGAGTCCATTTGAAAGGTATATCTTTCTGCAATAGGCATGTGGCCGGGTAGGCTACGTCAGCAAACCTAGGATGAAGCCTCGAATGTAAGAGCTAAGTACCAGGAAGCTCCTGAGTTCTTACACTGACTTGGGTTCTTTGATGCGGCTGACAACTTCAATATTCTGTGGGTCAGGGCTAACACCGTCTTTTTCAACCAAATGCCCAAGCACAACGATTCGTCGACCTCAATTCGCCAATATCCGCTCTTCAGGTCCATCGATGAGAAGTACCTTGCATTGCAGAGCCGGTCGAGAGTGTTGTCGATGCGGGGAAGCGGGTAGACATCCTTCTTAGTTATGCTATTAAAGCGGCGCTTATGAAAGCAGAAGCGACGTGTGCCGGCTTTCTTCTTCACCAAAACAACTGGTGCCGCCCAGGGGCTCTCAGATAGCTGGATTAGGTCATCACGCAGCATTTCCTCAACATGATTGCGTATGGCGTGGCGTTCTCACGGCGATACACAATAGGGACTTTGGTGCAGAGGTCGGGTGTGTTCGTCCGTTATAATGCGGTGCTTGGCCAGTGGTGTTTGTCGTGCCTTCGATGATGACGACAAGCAATCCCTGTAGCTTCAAAGAAGACTGAGAATCTATTCTTTCCTGCTGTGGGTCAATGGTGGGCTGATGTAAAATGTGGGCTGACGGAGTTGGTCCGGTGCGTCTTCCAGGGGTTGGTCGCGGATGGCGAATACATCTTCGAGGTCCGCTAATTCGTCGAGAAAAGCGATTGTCGTGCCCTTATTCAGATGCCGGTATTCTTCGGTGAAGTTTGTTACCAGCACCTGAGCTTGACCTCTTCGGAATTTCGCGATGCCTCTTGCGATGCCGACACCTCGTTCCAAGAGCAACTGGATATTTCCTTCGGCGAT
The DNA here is from genome assembly GCF_055883805.1 of Amblyomma maculatum. NCBI lineage: Eukaryota > Metazoa > Arthropoda > Arachnida > Ixodida > Ixodidae > Amblyomma > Amblyomma maculatum. The sequence goes on from NC_139350.1 coordinate 17,086,058, forward strand.
TCCTTCAGCGGTTTCGATAGTTGCGCTACCTAAGCAGACTGCGAGGCTTGATAGGGGCGGCATGGTCAATTCTCCATCGAAAATGTTTAGAGCGATGTGTTGCGTCGAAGTCGTCGTAGAAGGTATGACTTTGTCTGCAAAGAGCTTGATGAGCTTAGATCGCTGGTCGATGATAGCCCTATGTTCATTTAGAAAGTCCATGCCTAAAATCACGTCATGGAAGCAAGACCACAAAGCTGGTGGAGTAAGTACGCCCATTTACGGTTATTCTTGCAGTACGTCATCCCGATGGAGTAATCAGGTTGCCACCTGCAGTGCGAATCAGCGGGCCAGCCCATGCGGTCGTAACTTTATTGAGCTTGGAGGCTAACGGTTCACTGATGACTGAACCGTCAGCTCCGTTGTCTACTAGGGCAATGACTCTGCGGTCGTCGACACAAATTTCAAGGTCACTTCATCGCGTCCTCGCATTGCATGTGGGTCTTGGTGTCCGATCTCGGCTCCTTTGTTCTTCAGGTCATGGCTGGGACATACCATTGATACTTCGCTGGGCGGCGCTGTCAGCTTGTATTCTAGTCGTGTTGTCGTCGATGCCGTCATTTGGAGCGGCGGTGACATAGCTGCGTCGTCGTTAGTGGTTGTCGGCGCGGAGGTTGTTCGTCTTTTCGCCGTTAAACAACCTCACCTCCAAAGGTTAATGCCTTTAGTTTCTCCTACTGGGGCTAGGAGACCGTCCTTGCACGTAACCGCGGCCCGGCGGCGCAAATCGGGCATCGTATGGCGATGGTAAGCTTGACAGACCCCTTATCGACGAGTGCTCTCCGCAGCGCACGAAGTCGTTCATTTCCTGTGGTCGCTCGCCAGAACGGGGTCGTGGGGCGTCGACAGCGAAACCGCGGAGGCTGATCCGCCTGTACGGGCAGTGACGGAAGATGCGCCTTGCCTCACCACAATGGAAGCAGAGCGGTCGGTTGTTAGATGTCCTCCAGGCGTCGCATTTTCTGGGGCTTTGAGATTGTTGGTAGACTTGGCGGGCGGGGGTCAAGGGGCGGCTATCAGGAGCTGGATGGTAGCGACGAGGGCTTGGGAGGTCGCGTCGGGGTGCAGAATGACGTAATGCAGCAGCCTATGTCATCGGTGATGATTCATGCCTGGAGCCGTCGGAGTCGTCGCTTTAGGAACGCCCAGTGCCTGCTGGACTTCTTGATGGACAACGTCCGTGAGCGACGCCACCTGAGGCAGTTGTGATGATGGCAGCAATCGACGGAGCTCCTCTCGCACGATCTCCCGGATGAGAGCCCGAAGATTCTCTCCACTTGTAGATGCGCTGGGGTAGTGGCTTGAGTAGTCCGGTTGAATTGGTCTCTCGTAATGGCGCATCGGGTTGTCCAACGTCTTCTCAATGGTAGACGCTTCCGTTTGAAATTCCGAAACAGTTCTTGGCGGATATCGCACAAGACCTGCAAAAGGCGACTCTTTAAAGCCTCGGATTAGAAATTTGACTCTCTCACCTTTGTTCATGTTAGGGTCTGCGCGGCGGAAGAGGCGCTTCATCTCCTCAACGTACGCCAGGACAGGCTCATTAGGGAGTTGAAGTCTTGATTGAAGGAGGACCTGAGCTCTTTCTTTTCGGACAGAGCTTGCAAAGGCCATCAACAACTCTGCTTTGAATGTCTCCCAATCCTTTAACGAAGCCTCGTGGTTTTCGTACCAAACTCGGGTATGTCCTTGAAGAACAAAATAGACTTGCCTGAGTTTCGCAGCCTCGTTCCAGCCGTCGAATTCTGCCACACGGTCAAAAGATCCATGCAATCTTCCACATCTTTACTGGGCAGTCCTTAGAAGATTGGGGGCTCTCGGTATGCACGAAGATGGCTGGTGCTGTTGGCTGGCCATTTCCAAAGTTGATGCCTTCCGGAGTCGAACGGGGTCAGGCAGCAGACCGTGTTCTGGGAGTAGGCCTTGGAGAAGGCGGCTGGCTCGGTCACCCATAGGTTGGTCCCCCAGGGCGACAGGAACAAGACTGAGGTCTTCGCTTCAAGGATCAAGGGCAGCACTCCACCGTATGTGACATGGTGGTGACAAGGTCGATGACACAAATGTAGAGTCGGTGATTGCACTGAAGAAATTCTTTATTGGGCTGACTTGCGCCCGCAAAAGAACTAAGCAACTCGGCGGCGGCGATAGCGACGAACGCGCTCGTCGATCATCGAACTAAGAATGCCTGCCGCACTCGTCAACGCTCAATTTAAAGGCTGGTCAGAACAATCTAGATAACATCGCAAACTGCTACCTGCACAAGCTGGATAATTGTAGAAAGACACACTAGTGGCTGGAATATTCGAGACAGATTTCGGTGCATCTTGCGCTACAACGAAACTGATAAAGTTGCGACTCGCGACATCGAGCATTAACAAACAAAGAATACAGAACTGAAACGCGATCCAGAATCAGAGTGATAAGGCCGTATGTCGGCGGCTGTTAAAAAACAACAAATACAGTTTTGAAGTTTTCGCGGCAATATGATGCCCAGATGAAATAAGCAGGGGCAAGCCCAATTTGGTCTTTCCCTCTTGATCCCTAAAGGAGGTCCTCGTGGGTGCTTTTGAAACAAACCAGTAAGTAAGCTGGTCACAAGGACAAAGAAATAAAGAGCGTTAATCAATAGATGAAAAACAGAGAAGGTAAAAATTGGAGAAATTCTGTGGAAAAGAAACAGTGTGGAACTATACCGAAAGTGTAAAAGGTAGATCAGGAAGGAAGCTTTGTTTGATAGCTCAAGATGCAGTGCCCTATGTTTGAAGCTAGATCAGGGTGCCTTAGAACACACAGCTACAAAAAGAAATTTAACAAGGAAGATGACACATGTGCAGTATGTGGTAAATCCACAGAAAAAATTAACCATAATATACTCGAATGTAATGGTATCCATCCAGAAGTCGATGCAGGCGAAGTCACTCCACCTGAAGCTGTGGGGTTTGAGATACCAGTGGCCGGGTGATTGAACCTGCTGTGGGAGCTAGCAAAAAATGATTGCAATGTGGGTGATTTAAAAGCAGAGAAGTGACATAGTGTTAATAATGTAGAAAGAAAAATTCAATAAATAGAATGATGATATATTTAACCAATCTGAAATATTAGTTAAGATATAGCGAGAAAAATGTGCATGACAGCCACTGCTACCACCCCATTTCAAAGGGGGCGCTTCTATATTCCATCCATCCATCGTGGTTGCCCAGGCCCAATTTGCCCATACGGGCCCCAGGTGGGCGGCATATAATGTTTGCTACTTAGGATGCTTTCGTGCTTCCACTTTCGTGTTGAAGGCGGTAGATCTTCAAAAGCAGGTATGAAGATGCACCGCAAGATCTTACGAGCTGCAGCGACTATTGCACGCGCAAAAGCGACCCGATGCGCATATATAATCGCTTGCGCACACTTCGACGCCTTCATATTTTCGAGGTATTTGTGAAACAACGCGTGCTCTTTATATGCAGAAGAGTTGTACAATATGTTTGGTATCATACTTTTTTAGTGCGCTGGCTTGTCTGGCTGAACTTCATCGATCGGTCCAGCTTCTGTTCAGAAGCGGAAATACTCGGCCCGGTGTCAGTTCCACAAATGACGGGTTCGTCAGGTATTCGGTTAACTGACACAGGCTGAACCGGCATAAAACCGCGCCGAACTCTGATTCTGGAAATTCCTGTATGTCCGTGGCCCTCGTTTCAGAAAAAGCATGCAGGCTGGAAAAACCATGCAGAGATATAAAACAACACGTGTGCGCTTGAAAAAGAAAAAACATGAAAAGTTTTCACATGTCGCGATTCGTACTTTGGTCTTCACGATCACCAAGCACGCACTGTAGCCATTACACCTAGGAGGGATGTGGTTTTTTTTTCTGACATGCTATTTATTATACGTGGTTATATACGAAAAAGGTTATGTACACAGACTATTTACAAAGCACTTAGCCGTTGCTGAGCTGCCCAACAGAAAACAACTAAAAGGCAGGCAAAGATAAACACTGTGTCACCGACGGAAGCCAATCAGGTTGAAAGTGATTTTCATCATAAATGTCGTTCAGTTACAGCATTATTCTGCTAAAATGGAGTCTAGGTGGAACAACAGATTCACCGTTGCAATCCAACATGCGTGTCTTGCACAGGCTATCAAGTCCAATGAAGAAAACCTGTCATATGTTGCGTAATCAGATTGTGTAACAGCAAGATACCGCACACTGTACGAATTTAGAATTGCGTCTTTGCAACTAATGAAGCTGTGCTCAATTGTTTCAGGCACATTACGCTGACGGCAGTTTACAGATGATACAAAAATATTTTTCCTATGGAGCCATGTGTTAACAGGTAGAGCTTTGGTATGTAATTTAAAGAAAATATTTTCTTGCAAGGAGAAATCTGCATTTTACGCACCCTCTTTAACACTTCATGACCTTTACAACCAAAGTATAAAGAACGATACAGTGGTGGCGGAAAAAGAATTGCTATCACTTCCTTGTATACTATCTTGCACGAAAAGAATATAAATTCTCATTCGAGAATTGTACTGTAAAAACCTCACTGAAGCATAAACTTTCTGCATAAATCCTAGTAACTGTGGGCTGTGACGGTTACATTTCTGTTTATGTAGTCGAATTTCTCTTTCGTATTAACATTTTTGTGGGGTGTAGAATTTGTGGTCGTAATTCACCTATCGCCCTTTAAACACGCTGAACATTTTTTCCTGGCTATCACGAAGAGTTATCCGCGTCCCGCATTTTACAATGCATTGCTTTCTTGCAGGCAAACATCATAATCTCGCCATTTGTTAGTGCTAATGTGTTTTGGCATCGTCTTCGAACGCATGTATTTTTTGCTACATACAGAGATATAAGGTGCACCACCACTTGTAATACTGCTTGTTTAACTTCACTTGCTGCTAGCGGAGCACCTACTTCAATGAATTTACCTCCGACCAAGTGTTTTGCATAAGTAAAGAATCGAGGAAGCGACGCCCGATGTTCGGCTAATCTGTGCATATTTAGATGGTCCCTGATGTGTTTCATTTATTCTCGAGCGTATTGTTATCCTCGCTAACGAAATGCTGCGTTCTTACTTGCAATTTCGCGTTGAACACGCAGATCGTCAATTGCAGATATGAACATGCACCTCAAGATCGTACAAGCTGCAGTGACTGTTGCAGGCATAAAAACAAACGCGATGCGCGTATTTCCTTGCTGTCGCACACACCCACGGCCTCATATCTTCTAGATATTTACGAAACAACGCGTGCTCCACAATACAGAAAAGTTGTAACGTATAATATAGATGGTTTCATGCTTATTTAGCGCGCAGGCGTGTTCCGATGTGGTCATTCACGTTGAGCTTCACGATCTGCCCCAATTGTGTTGAGAAGTGGAAATACTCTATACTGTATCAGTTCCACTCATGACTGGTAGTGCGGTTTCAGTTAAACCGGGTATGAGCTCAATAGAGGACTGGTCCACCCCGTTTCATATCCATGCCAGACTGGGATGCCCTCTTTGAGTTGCATACTTGAAATTGTCTGTCTTGTATTAGCTCATTACCGGACCGGATCGCTCGGATTGAGATTCATACCGGTAATGATCTGTCCTGTATAAACCTGTTAGGCTTCATACAGGACTTTTCACACCTTTATGAAATTTATATGGGATAAGAAAGTACTTTTTAAAACCCTTACACATATCGCAGGTGGTACAGGCGCGGAAAAGCGGAACAGTTGCATTCATTATTGTCACGCATGCCACATACTACCTTAGGCGCTATTATTTGAATAGCATAGCTACTTCAAAATATTTATTCCCGTGTAGGGCCTAATGTGTTTAGCGGCATAAATCTAATATCAATGCCTGCATGTCAGCGAGTTAAAAAGAGATTCCGGAGCAAAAAGCCTCTGAACACGACCTAAAAGTAACATACAACTACTGAAATAGGAAAATAATCCAATTGCTTTACCGCTCTCTAGTGGGATGATGACGAGTGGCCAGAGCTTACTGAGGCCGCTTCGAGTACACCTCCAGCTAAGGCAAAGTCTAACGATACAGTGCTCAAGAAACGCCATCGACAACAGCCAATACAGCAGCGTACTGATCTACAAGACGACTATATGGGTGTAATGAGTGAGGAAATCAATCAGGAAATCAATGCTTGTTCGACGTCGGTGAGCTGCAGAAGTAACCGCCAAATCTATCAATTGCCCAGCACCACCGCCTTCATCCCGCGCAACAAGGCCATTTTCTACCTCTTCCCAGTGTATCACAACGCCCAATAATAACTCTGCAACATCGCTGCTCCGTTATATGATCAACCAGTTGTCCAACCTGACATCTGTGATACTGCAGTGCTTAGACTATTATACGAAAATGACGAATTCCGGTCTTCCTCGTGTACTACAGTGAAACTGTAGAGGTATTTCCACGAAGGTGGGAGAGCTCAAGGCCCGACTACCAATTACCAAGCTCCGGTGTGGACTAAGTTACTGCAGGAAACGAACGCCTTGCCATCAGTTCCTTGCTTCAGCGGCTACGTGTCTCCTTCAATGACCGACCGTCGCGTGCAGACTGCTTCTCCCCTGGGAAAGGCCGCGGCATACGTTGAAACGCGTATTCCTCATGGGCGCCTTTCTCTTGAAAACTGGTGCACATCATACCAAGAGGTAGTAGCAGTTGCTGCGAAATTTCTGGAAGGAACCATTGTGCTTGTTTCATATTGCATTAGAGCAGCTGGAGGCGCCCCTTCACGTATTATTCTTGGCTGGTTATTAGGTATCCGTTGCCAACATCCCGGGTGTCCAATTTTAGTCGGAGGCGCCTTTAACGCTCCTCACCCGGATTCGAGGTATCCGACTGCAGGCCCTCGTGGTAGCCGTGTGCGGGATGCCTTCAATGATGCCCTATTTGTTCTGCTTAATCACCCTGGGACAGCAACACGGCCTGTGCGTCACATACTTAGTACTTCCTATGCTCCACACTTGACGCGGTGGTTGGGCGCGGAAACTCCGTCATCGCACATGGAGCCAGACTGCTGGGGAAGTGATCACCACCCTATCATCATCGGTCTGCGTCCCTCCGGTCTCCGTACTTTTGCGCCGCAAATGTTCTGTGATGAACTGGGACAGCGTTCGCTCATGTCTCGACAGTATGTCTTCAGATTCGTCGTCACACCTTGTTGACCGTATTCAAGGAGCACTAAACAGGGCTGCGACTACTACCTGGATTGATGTAGGTCGACCGGCACCAGATCTTGGCCTGCTTAACTTGTGGGCAGCTCTCCGTCAAGCTCAGCTGGCTGCAGCGCGAGACCCTACTTCGGGGCAGGCACGTACACGACTGAATTATCTTACTGCGAAGACTCGGCGATATAAAAGCGATCTCTTGCGACGGCAGTGGCATGCACGGCGTAAACAATTTTCTGATAAATCCTCGAATGCCTCACTCTGGCGAACGTTTTGGGCAATGGAACACGAACGTCGTTCTGCTGACGCAGCAGCAACAGCATTCTTTGCGGCTATTCTGTCGCCGGGCGATTTCGCCAAAGAAGCGGCTCGAAAATATTTCCCAAAAGACGATATATTGCCTCCTTCAGCTGCAAATTTTAATTTGGCAGGTATCCCTGCAGACGCATGGAAACTACCATCTGCTGCCGAGGCACAGGGAATTGCGAGTCCCTTTTCGATGTCTGAGCTGCTGGCTCCAATTGACGATGCGAAACGGAAAACAGCGTCCGGCCTGGACAAAATTCAGAGTGAGGTTTACAAGAACCTCAGTGCTGCTGCACTCCCTCAACTACTAGACACCATAAACAAAGTGTCGCTTGATGGTGTCGTACCCGACAGCTGGAAAACCGCTGTCGTGATCCCTATTCCCAAACCTGAGAAGCCTCCAACAGACCTCACCAACGAACGACCAATCCCATTAACATCAACGTTTTGCAAGCTTTCAGAGAAAATGATAACCACACGACTTTCTTTGTGGCTTGAACAGCATGGTTTTTATCACCCCACTCAACTTGAATTTCGTCCATACATAGGTACAGAGGACGGGTTGGCGGTCTTGGCAACAGCAGTTCTATCATCTACCCGCAACCGCAATGTACGTAACATATAAGCAATTGACATTAAAAAGGCGTAACATAACATCAGTCATGCTGCAATCCTGAATGCCATTGAAATGCTTCATCTCCCTCCGAGAATATGCACTTTGTCGCCCCGCAGGGGGCATCTGCTAAAGCAGATGTTTGGTGTACCGTGCGACACCACGGACCCCAGCACCCACGCTTAGCCGTGCGTGGCATCGCCGTGTCCGGGGAAAAGGGGATCCTGGTGTTTGAGCCGATGCCGAGTGTTCGGACCTTTAAGGCCCCTCGGCGGAGGCAACACACCACTTTGGCCCCAGCTTCACGTAGACGGCACCTCCGGGCTGACCCACCCGGGGGAAATCGGCAGCCGCCTTTTCCTGTCCTCCCCTCCATCTTTCACTTTCCTATCCCCTCTCTTACAACTGTCCTGTCTTCTCTTACCTTCTTCGTTTCTTCCTACTTCCAGGCGGCGAGGGTTAACCTTGTGTGGCTAACCACCCTGCGTTATGCCATATTTGGTTATAGTTGGGGTGTACGGCTGGCGTGGGCAGGACTGCTTTGCGAGTTCCTGTCCCGTCCCCTCGTTGGGCTCCATGGTGGGTGGCCGCCACCACGGCTGAACAAAAACTTACTGTATGGCTTCTTCTTCGCTCTCCAATGATCGTTCCCGAAAAAGGGGACGGACCAATGAAACTGCAAACTTCTTTCTAAAGAATGCAAACAGATTCCCACGCTTCCACGTGGTGCACAGTGAAGACCCTCAAAAAACAGCTAGACAAATATCTCCTTTTGTCGTGACCAAGACATTGACTGAAGCAATAGGCCAATGATACAATGTCAAAAAACTTCCAAATGGCGACCTTCTCTTGGAAATTATGTACCATCATCAGAATGAAAAACTCCCAACAGTAACCAGCTTTGGGCAATGCCCAGTTAATGTCACCAAACACCGCTCTCTAAACATGGTGAGGGGAGTCATTTCAGATGACGACCTAAAGTACCTAAGTGAAGAAGAACTCCTTGAAGGACTAAGAGAACAAAATGTCATCAATGTGTTCAGAATTAAAATCAGACGAGATAACAAAGAGATACCGACCAGGCACTTAGTCCTTACCTTCAAATCGAGCACACTGCCCGAGGCTGTGGAGGTAGGGTACACGAAGATAAAACTGAAACCGTACATACCTAACCCGCGCCGCTGTTTCAAATGCCAAAAATATGGCCACGGCTCACAGACTTGCCGAGGCCAACTTACATGTGCGAAGTGTGCCTCCCACGAGCATCCCGCTGAGAACTGTGAATCCGAAACGCATCCTTGCATCAACTGTGAGGGCAGCCACGCTGCTTACTCACGAACCTGTCCAACATGGAAACAAGAGAAAGATATCATCACACTTAAAGTAAAAGAAAACCTCACTTACAGGGAAGCACGCAAGAAACTCACGTCCACTCACACCCCAACTTATTCTGTTGTGATGCAAAAGGGGGCGGCGTCACAGCAGTCCTTGGAACCTGCCCAGGTGACACATGGTGCACCTAAGGCAGGGACCTCTACGTCCCCGGTGGAAGTAGCTGGGGCTGCTCCACCACCCCCAAAGCAGGCTGCGCGGGCCTCTAGGTCAGCTGGCCCCAAGGTCTCTCCAGTAACGGCGAGATCTACCACAAATGTGTCTGTGCAGTCTGCACAATCGTCCAGCACGTCCGAGGACGCAATGGCCACAACAAACGACGACCGTCCGGGGCCGTCAACATCTGACAGGCGACGGAGCTCCTTGGAGCGAACTAGAAAAGAAAAGGCCCAAATCACCGGGCCAGAAAAAACTTAGTCTCTCTACCTTCCTCATAAAAATTGGCGTTCTTAGTACATTGGAACTGTAGAGGACTTTTAAGAAACTACAATGACGTAACAGACCTTTTAAATTCACTGTCCCCTGTGGTCCTATGCCTACAAGAGACCAATTTGGGACCTCAACAAAAAAAATCTTAAAAAAGCACAAAGTGTTTCGATGTGACAGAGAGCAAGCAGGTCGCCTCTCCAGAGGCGTTGCTATTGTTGTGCAAAGCAGTATTGCAGCGCGAGAAGTCCATCTTAAAACTAATTTCGAAGCTGTTGCAGTTACTGTTGTTCATTATAAAACAATCACAATATGTTCTGTCTACCTTCAACCTCATGTCATTTTTACCCTTCACGATTTAGAGGAACTTTTACAACAGTTACCTGAACCATATATTTTGGTTGGAGATTTTAATGCACACTCCTCCTTTTGTGGGAGTGAGCAAACAGACAGTAGAGGACGTATTTTAGAAGATTTTTTGCTGTGCAACAACGTCTGCCTCCTGAATACAGGTAAACAAACATATTGCTCCCCAAGCTCAGGAAAAATGAGCTGCTTAGATCTATCATTTTGTTCACCATCAATTTTCACCGATTTTAAATAGGACGTTTTCGACAACCCATATGGAAGTGATCATTTACCTGTCATAATAAGTCTAACTTCCTCACCATCCATCACTCTAACCAAACCATGACGATGGAAACTTCACTTGGCAGATTGGACACTTTTCCAGTCCAAAGCTGACCTCATAAAAGTATTTTCAGAAAATCTCAGCATAGATGAGCTGAATGAAGAGATTACAGCTTGTAATATTGCTGCAGCACACCTAGCTATTCCACAGTCCTCGGGAACTGTACAGCAAAACCATAAAGTGTGGTATACACAAGAGTGCAAAGAGGCAAAAAGAAAACAAAATAAAGCTTGGGGAATATTCCGGAGATATCCCACACATGAGCACCTTATAACTTATAAAAAGGCCAGGGCTAAAGCACGGTGCATTCGCCGCGAAGCTGAAAAAGCCTCATGGCAAAATTAGGTGTCATCAATAAATAGCTCAACCACATCTAAAAAAATGTGGGAGCAGGTTAATAAACTAGACGGCAAATACTATCCTTTCACGATTCCACTTTTAACAACTCCTGGTACACAAACGAGTGTAGAAGAACAAGCAAACATTTTGGGGGAACATTTCGCTACAATCTCTAGTTCGGCACACTATACACATTCCTTTATAAAGTATAAAACAGCAGCTGAAAAACAGACTCCCAATAGCTGGAGGCACAAATGAACCGTTTAACTGTTTAATTACACTTGAAGAAATAACTACAGTATTAAATGCCGGCAAACAAACTGCACCAGGACCAGATGAAATACATTATGAAATGCTTGCTCATTTGACTCCATTGTCAGTAGATGCATTATTGAATTTTTTTAATAAAATATGGATATCTGGAAAAATACCAGAAGCCTGGAAGACAGCCGTTATAGTACCTCTCTTAAAGCCTAGGAAGCCCCCGGACTCCCCAGGTAGTTATAGGCCAATAGCCCTGACGAGCTGCCTTGCAAAAGCTTTTAAAAGCATTGTAAATACAAGGCTCATGTTTGTTCTTGAATCCCGGAAACTTCTTGATACCCATCAGCGCGGCTACAAAAAAACATGTTCAACTATTGATCACCTTGTCCGACTGGAAAATACTATCCGAGAAGCCTTTATCCATAAACAGCATTGCCTTGCCGTATTTTTTGACCTCGAAAAAGCCTATGACACCACGTGGAGGTTTGGGATCCTGCGTGATTTGGGAGAGCTTGGCATTCGCGGCAGGATGCTAAAATGTATAAGCGACTTTCTCTCTCAACGCTCATTTAAAGTACGTCTCGGTTCTACCCTTTCTAAAACCTTCATACAAGAAAATGGTGTGCCACAAGGATGTATTTTAAGTACTACTCTGTTTATAGTAAAAATTAACAGTATAGCAAAAATAATCCCAAAATCTGTTATCTACTCTGTCTACGTAGACGACCTTCAGATTGCATGTACATCATCCAATGTGTCAACATGTGAGAGGCAAATACAGCTCACAGTAAATAGTCTGGCAACGTGGGCAGATAGGAATGGCTTCAGGTTTTCTACTCAAAAGTCGGTAGTTGTTTTGTTCTCTCTCAGAAGAGGACTGCACATTGATCCCACCATCCACCTTAATGATGTTAAGCTACCTGTAAAGCACGAACATAAATTTCTAGGGCTAACCTTTGACAGAAAGCTTTCATTCCTTCCCTACATAAACAACCTAAAAAAGAAAGCTTCGAAATCTCTCAATATATTGAAAGTCCTTTCACATAAACACTGGGGATCTGACAGAACATGTCTTTTAAAAAATTACCGCTCTGTGGTTCGCTCATGTTTAGATTATGGCTGCATAATATATGGATCTGCAAGGCCGTCATATTTAAAACGACTGGATTCCGTACACAATTCAGGCTTGCGTATTTCAACTGGTGCATACATTACATCCCCCATAAACAGCTTATATGTAGAAACCAACGAACCATCTCTTACAAGCCGAAGAAACATGCTCACATGCTCATACATTTTAAAGATCCGTTCACTGCCAAACCATATCTGTTACCCAATATTTACAAAGTGCCAGTCTCGAACACTGTTCATAAACAAACCTCAAAAAATAAAACCACTTCTGCTCCGCTTTGAAGAGAAATGTCAAGTTTTAGACTTAATAGACTCATTACCTAATATTACCCGAAAACCTGATCCACTTCCACCATGGTACTGCCTGCCGTCTGTATGTGACTTCCTATTAAACCAATTCCAGAAAAACCAAACACCACATGAACACATATTGCAGGAATTTTTAGCCCTAAGTGAAAAGTACAGAGAATATGTGGCATTCTATACAGATGGTTCAAAATCTGCACAATATGTCGGAAGCGCAGTGGTCCAAAACAATTGGAATAGAACAGTACGGCTACCACAGTGTGCATCCATTTTCACTGCCGAGTGTTATGCAGTCCTCATGGCCCTAGAAAAAAACAAAATTGAAAACATAGAGAATAGTGTCATTTACACTGAGTCTTTGAGCATACTAACAGCATATAATCATAAAAATGCAGGCAAATCGCTTATTGGTGACATCATACACAGCATAAAAACAGCCACAACCCAGGGACATACTGTAAAGCTTTGTTGGGTTCCGAGTCACATAGGAATTGATGGAAATGAAAGCGCTGATATATGCGCTGCACAAGCTCGACATATAAAAATGAAGTGCACGTTGCCTACAAAGAAGCAGTCAAGTTAATGCAGTCTAAGCTAAGAGATAGATGGCAGTCTAAATGGAATAATGAAGAAAATAATAAGCTACACCTAGTAAAACCTGTCATATCTGAATGGAAGTCATGCACACACCAAGAACGATTCACTGAAGTCATTTTATGTCGCCTCCGTATTGGACATACACACCTTACACGTGGTTATATTCTTAAAAAAAAAAAAGGAAATACCAACATGCGACCTTTGCGGAGAAACTGTCACAATTAATCACATTTTATATTCCTGTACAAAGCTAGAACTAAGAAAGAAGCATTTTCCAATATTTTATTCAGAATATATTCCTCTTCACCCTAGCTTACTCATAGGAGAAAATGCTCTTGTTAATATATCATGCGTTTTTATGCTCTTAAAAGATGCCAACCTTCTTAACAAATTAAGAGTTTTAATTACCATATCACCTTCTGCTGCATGGACAGCAGATCTCATCATGTGTTTGGCGCATGATAACCTTAGATGCTTATGCGCCATAAAACACAACACACAACACACAACAGCACTTTTGTCGCATCATGTTTGGACTGAAGAAAACTTGCAATACGTCTCAGTGGTGACACAGTTGGTTCATTCGTCTCACTACGTGGCGTGCCCCAGGGATCATTATTGTCTCCGACGTTGTTCAATATCACTTTCATCCCATTGGCGTGGCGCTTACATGATATCCCTGAAATCAAGTTTTTGCAATACGCAGATATCACGGTATGGAGCACTCACTATGATCTCACTCAAGAGGCCACCCTTCTGTCAGCATAAAGGCCCACCTCCAACGGCATATCCTGAGCGTTGGCGCTGTCAGCCCCGTGCCACGGTGGGCGTCACAAGCGGTGCGCATCTCCACGGGACTCGGCGCTGGCGCCGTTGGCGGTCACTGCTGACGCTTGTACACGCGCTGGTGCGTTGTTTGTAGACCTAACAAGCAGAAATTGCCCAAAACAGTTTTAACATTCACTCAATGCTTTCTGCTTTTTAAAGCGTTAAGAGACGTAATTTAGATTCAGAACTTAATAACAGTTTACGCACTCTACTTCTGCAGAAATGAACGCGCATCTTCCACGCCGTCGACGCAACATAAATTTGTCCCGTTTTCCGCGACCGTAGCTGAGACGAGTCTTCCGAGTTCCTCAATGGCTGAGATCAACCGGGCGGCTGCGAAGAGTTTTGCCATCACGGCCACGTGCGACGATGGGAAGCGATGACAAAGAATTGAAAAAAAAAGCCTGCGAAGACTCCGCACGAGCGAAAATTCCCAATCCAGAGGTCGCGGCCACCCTGTCCTCTCATTGGTGTACGCCGCTGAGACGTGCGCCAACGAGACACCTACGTGGGTGGGCAGCTCGGCGCCTGCGTGAACGCTGAAACCAAAATCTAGCACGGACAGATCTCGGCGCTCCGCTCGAGTTTGATGGCGTCTCGTACCGTGCGCATGCTCAAACCGGTTTCTGCATATGCCAACAGCGCCGACGCCGAGGATATGTCGTTGGAGTTTGGCCTTTAGACGTAACCTCTGATTACGCATCCTCCATTTGCCTTCAACATTCTGTGCGTAAAACTATATACACGTTAGTCGTCAGCCGCTGGGGACACCGTAAACATACCTCAAATCCAATTCGTATCTCTCTATCAGGCACCCCACTACAAGAAAGTTTGAGCCTGAAAATTCTGGGCTTAACAATTCAGAAATCAGGATCAGCGACTGCTTGGCATTCTCGGGTAAAAACGCAAGCACTTAAAGCTATGAGTTTAATAAGAAGACTTGTACCTAAAACGGGTGGTGCTGGCTTGTCTGTTGCACGCCAGTTAGTGAGGGCGAATCTGCAGCCACGTATTGTTTATCAGGCCCTGTTCCAACCGCTGACAAGAGCACAATGGGATCGCCTTGAAGCCGTAAATCGGTAAATTGTGAGGACCATAAGATGCCTTCAGCGACTCACCCCGGTTGTAGCGTTACAGGAGAATGTGCAGCTCAACACCATCGATGAACTGGTGCAGCAGCGCCGTGGTGCTCGAAGACTCAAGGCCACTTTGTCACATTCCACGCAAGCACTGAAGGCGTATGCAACGTCACACATTATCCTTCAGCCACCTGCGCCAGTTCTCCCTCCCTGTAAATTAGCAGCTAGGAGACAACCAGCCAACTGATATCCGCAGACCAACGTCTGCCAATTCGGCATCGTTGCTTCGCCAGAAATTTGAAGAGCAAGATACTCACCTGCCTCAAGATTCCATTATAGAGTACGTGGATAGAAGCCTGCAAGGCTGATAAGCCAAAACAGCAATCTACTGTCCACGGAGACCAAGCCTGAATCATACCACTGCATTTCAGCTTTCGGAACCACTTACATCTTTCTGCGCTGAGCTCGTGGCAGTTCAGGAGGCACTCTGATCCGTGGCTTCCATAACCATGCTCCCTGCAGCCCACGTTGCCATGCGCACTGACGCACGTCAAGCAGTGCGTTTGCTCCGACATGTCAGCTGCTGCGCTAAAATTTTTCGAGACCACCACCAGCTTGCGGCGTGCTTCCCACAGTCAGTACGCATTGAGTGGGTCCCCCGGGACCTGCTGCCTACCGAGGCAATATATCGTCTTTGGCGACCCGCCTGGTGAACTAAGACGCATCAATCCCACGGCTCCTTGAAGGCGATGACGCTACCCTCCTTTTATCATGAAAAGAACACCTCCGGCGCCGCACACGTGCACCTATCCCTCCGTGTGCGGTATCCCTACCCCGCGGTCTCACCCGTGTAGAGGAGGTTGTGCTTAGGAGGATCCGGAACGGTGTTGCCCTCACACCAGCTGTTACTAGGACGCGGTCATACTTCCAACACTTATATCCCCGCCCAGTGTGCCCGATCTGTAAAAACGAAGATGTTGATGTCGACATTCACCACTTTCTGTGGGACTGCCCAGCACTCAAACCAACACGAATCCGGCACCTGAGGACAGCTGGCCTCTGAGCAACCAATCCTGCCTCATATGTCGCCTAGACGCAGGGACCTCATCATCGCTCACTCCTGGACTTCATAAAATCAGCCAACCTTTTTCCATTCATTTAATCATTTATTCATCCTTCATCTCACACCCTACTGATGCCCTGAGGCAATAAATATCGATTAGAAAAAATTACCAAATAATTACAAAAATAAAAAACCGTGCGTTTCGACATACCACAGCATTTGTTTTGCCTCCCGGCTTGTACACGGGTGGCTTTTTGAATTACAATAAAAAATTTGATGCATAGTGGAACCTAAAAGGAAACACTGCCGATAAAAATATGTCAGTAATTTTTTATTGTCAGCTGTATGAAGGCCAGCAAACAAAATTAAAGAGCACTGCTGAATCTTTATTGGAGTAATACGTAAGCACGAATGATGTTGTTGGTTGCTTCTCGTTGCTTCTAGTTGCTTAATTCACTTCATGTTTACTCATTTTCAACTTTGGTACTTTCAGATTACGCGACCATCCGTTCCTCTGCCTTTTCCGTCTACAGTTCCGGTTGCGGCCTAGTGACGTTACATCTACGCCACAAAAGTTCATTTCCTGTTTACCCAATTTAGGCTTTTGTGCTCTAAAATTGCGTGTGACTCCCTTTCTATGCCCTTTTTCGGCTCTACTTCCCGTTGCGTAACGTCACACCCTCGATGATACATCACTACGACCCCTTTCTCCCTTTTCGCTTTCACGCCCACCTTCCTTTCTACCATTACGGCACGGTTCAGGTGTCCACAGAGCACGTGCAACAGATATTGCGCCTTTCCTTTTGCTGTGATCGGGTTATTCTAATTGTTTACTTAAACAATTTATTGACCTATTCATGTTTTCAGACACACTACGTCACCCTCTACCGATTGACACCACTCATTAACCTCTGCCACTTCTCAGTTACTCACAACTGTTGCAGACATGAGTTTGCAGACACGTTCTGCGGACAGAAATCTATGAATATAGCGAAGTAATGCTTTCACATTACAAATTCACTTGAAGTGGATTCGAACCGCTATTCGAAAACGCACAATTAATCTATTGCGCCACAGCAGCTTTTATTTCAGCATTATATTTATTACACCGTTTACATGTAGGAATGAGCTACTATTTACAAGTAATCAACCTATTACCGAAGAAGTTCAATTGACGGACTCAACACCCCACCAATGAATCTTCTCTTAACACAACTTCACTAAAACGGCGGTGAAGGAAAACAACACATTGATAATGAAAGCCAATCTGTTTGCAGACAGTATCTTTTTATCTCTCAGCTGGTGCACCACCTGGCATAAATGAGAATTGGGGGAAACGGGAGGCTCAGCATTTCGGTCCGACATTCGCGTGTTCTACCCGCTGTTCTGTACAAGGATGGAAATCATGTCAAAGTGTGCAGTCTTGGTGAGAAGTATAGAGCCCATGGGGTCTTCTTCTGAGCTGTGTAGTGGTGCTGTTCTAGCAAATATTGGAGGTCGTTCCCTTTGGAGAGTGTAGTACAAAAACATCTTCTTACCATCAAGAGATTCAGAACACTGGAAATGCATTACAAGATGCACGAAGACGCTCACAAGGAGAGTCCATGGGCTCTAGACTTTTGACAAAGCCTGTAGATGGCCATGTTGGATGGCCATTAGGTAACACACACTGAGAAATTAAAAGCCGTCCTCCAATGTTCTTTGTAAAACTTCCCAAAACAATACCGCATCTTTGCATCCAATAAAACAGTGTTCTATAGTTTCAAGTGTATCCCAGTGCCGGAAATGAACAGAGCAAAAAAGATATATACAATTTTTTGTGAACCCACACTTTACCAGGTAGAACGTCGATATGACTTCTAAAAAAAACTGCGCCACAGTAGCGCCTAAAGGAGCATGCTTTAATAGTGACTTCTTCATATTAACAATATTTCTGGCATTTGCCACCAGGAGACGCAGCAAAGAGGACTCTACCTTTGAGAGAACAGAATCATGCTTGCAGTGGCCTTTGTGTTACACTAGCCAAGTGCGGGCTTCTGATCCCCCAGCTGTAATACCGCTGCCACCACTACAGCTTCGTAGTTCTAACAGATGTTCTGAAAACAGAGGACATCTTAAGGCCACGGCTGCCTTATTTCCATGTATCGTGCTCAAATTCTACGCGACTACTAATTTATCAGGGTCCTACAGAGCAGTAATACTTTCGAGCTTCCAATCCATGGACCAGCACGTTCGTGCGGGCTGAATGAATGTAAAGGCACAAGCAAATATACGTAAATAGATTTATCTTCTGCAAAAAAGAAAAAAAACTGCATTTCGCTGGCATCCTCTGGAGTCTCAACGGTTACATCGAGCCGAAGCAGGGTCTACGAGATGTTCTCCAGGTCTGATGACTTTCCGCGGTGTATAGCAGGTTGCGTTTTCTTAACGCCGGTATTTCCTTCCCTATAAGCGGCTGGGGAAGGTGGCTTTTTAGGTGCTGTCTTGGCGGCTTTGGAGCCCTTCTTGGCGTCAGCCGGTTTCTTGTTCACGCATAGGTTCTCCATCTCTCTTCGGATAGAGCTCTCCGCGCGCAGCTGAGTCGGCAGGCAGGTCACATTGGTAGACCCAAATTCGTCCTGCATCTGACGTTTTTCGAAGCGTTCCTTCTGGGAACGGGTGCATAGCGGCGAATTGAATTGACCCATCTTGGCGAAGCGCACTGCAGCGATGGCTTTTTCCTTTATGGCGGACTTTGGCGGCTCGCAAGCCTTCGGTACTTGGGCCCGTCTCTGCATCTTGCCCTAGCGTTGCACCTTGTCCTTGGGTACGTTCTCTTTGGTGGACCTCATCTCTTAGCGGACTTCACTGCATTTGCGAAGGGCCTGTGGACCAGCTTCTTCTTCTTCTCCTTCTCCGTCGGTGCATATACTATACGCGTGCCGAGGAACATTATGGACCGTTCTTGTTCTCAAGACAAGGATGCTCGAATTGTTTGTGAAGGAACTGTATGTTACTTTTAAAGCTGCGGTTACGTGGCATGAGCCCGTGGTTTTAGGGCACTACTGGCGAGCCTCTCATTCTGTCGATTGGCTGCCTCGACGGCCGCGCTCATCTAACAGCGCCTGAAACATAACAGAGCTGTTTCTACGCAGCCTTACATAAAGTGGGAATTGGCTGGTATTTTAGAGCTCTAGCTGGTAGAAAATTTTTCTTTGACTATGTGACATTGTATTTTTCTTTTGCACTAATTCCAGTCACTATACAAAAAAGCGCGCACTGATACCTTCACGGCTGGAGTACTATAACGGCGGCGGTCTAAGTTTCGGAATGAACGCAAGAGTACGCAGTCATCTGCGCCACCTAGTAAGTCTTATAAAATGGTAGAGGACACCAGAATTCCGAAACATCACATCCTATATGGAGCAATAATCTGTTAGTATACTGTGCTTTGGAAAGGGATGACAGGAGTTGAAAAACAACTTTAACTTAGAATTCTGTAACCTTTTTTTAATGCACGCTTCAATTTATGCACCGATGTATGCTATCTTTATTATTCTTTAGAAACATTTGTTTAAACTAACCCACAGAATTCTGCATTGTTTGTTTTAAATACAAAGTATCGCCTAACATATAAATCACAAACTGGCTGTCGGGGTGCTTGTGTGGTATTATCGGTCTTTTTAAAGCCGATGACGATTTCTAACGCTTCTAGATGATACGGTACATTGATGCTTGGTGTTCTCGGGCTGGCACCCTACAGTTCCGAAATACCCGCATCAGACGTGCGTACAGTCATTGGAATATGTGATGTAATTGTGGGCCAAGGTCAATTCAGGATTTACGGGCAGAAACACGGGTCGTATACTCACACACAACGTTTTTTACTCACGCGACGAGAACAAATATTCGACATATTTCGAACGCTAGTACACTCACGCAATTAACATCTCTATTTCACTACTACAAGTATCTACGCAAACAAACCCGGTTGACAGAACTGTCCTGCTGTGGATTCAAGGGCGCGGGGTTCCGACGTCTGGGTTCTGTGCGCAGCAGGTGGACGACTGTGGCACGGTCGGCGACACTCATGCACGCACCCCTCTGCGAGTTCAGCCTGGTCAACAGGGCAATTTTCCGCAGGCTCCAAACCTGTAGGCGGGAATGCCAAGGCTCCTGGAACACTGGCATCTGCAGGAGGCTGTTTAGAGGTAAGGGACAGGGAGTCGTCGGACTACAGCTTCTGGCGTAGTGCTGTGCAGCAGACAGGTCTCCAAACTTGGCGCGCGAGAGGTGCTGGCTACCTAGACTTTAGGAAACGCCGAGCTCCCATTCGGGCATGTCGCCACCCAGCATCCCACTTCCGCGACAGTCTGTTACAGAGCTCCCATGTTCGACTGCCCTCGTGCACCGACTCATCACCATGCGGACACAGCTCTTCGTTATGCGCAGGTGGTTACCGAGCACTGGGTCGCTCCGCACTAGGCCACAGTGTTAGCGCCGAGAACCATGCACATGCAATACCCATCATAACATTATGTACGCAAGACGTAATTGCACATATTTTACTACACAGTCAAATTATCCATTCATATGTTCATATAGGCACAGCACATAACACGGGACGTTAGGGTTTAGAAATACAAAACATAATAGGAATAAAACGTACTAAAACAATAATGTAAATCGATTGGAAAATCGCCGCCACAAAATAGAGGCCCTGAGTTAACGATAAAGCTCAAGATTAAAAATCACTGAAACAAAGTATCACTAGAATATATACCTAAGGCATAATGGCGAACATGTTGACGATACTTTAAAATTTGACGCACTGCTTGGAGAAGAAGAGCAGAAAAGAAAATACGAGCATGATATTGAACGCTACGCCCCCGTCAAAGCTGGGACATTGTGAACATTTATTGGGGGCAAAAAGTTGTGGGAAGGAACATATCGCCGCTACTTCCCCTCCTGGCTACGACGCGACGGCGAGGGTGAGGTGTGGCCTCTCCTCACTACATCACGTGACAGCCCCCTTCCTCCTCTTTCTTTTGACTGCTGTGGCAGGGGAAGAGCAGGATGTATTGGCTGGGTGGGTTTTCGGGGAGAGGGAGTGCGTGTGTGGTGTGTGGGGTGGTGTGCAACCTCTGACAGAACGGACCGGACGCGCCAGATGAGCGGACGCGTCCGGAAAAGCAGGGACTGGCATCAGGTGAACTGAATTGGTTGATCGCGCGTGCGCGGCTGAGGAAAACCAATTAACCGGTTTACCCTTTGGTCCTCAGTGTTCGTGTTGTTCTTGGGGGCCACCACTGTGGTCTGAGAGCTAGGGGAGCGTTGTTTGCTCTGAGAGCGGAGCCGCAACCCCGTAGAGAACCCCACATTTTTGGCGCACCAACGTGGGTCCCTGTTGGCGTTCCAGCGGGGAAAGCTAGCGCTGTAGGAACATGACCAGCCCACGCTATGGGCTGTCTGACCTAATGATGTTGGCCGACGTCTGCGGCCGAGCTCGGTAGATCTCGAGCATTAGCCATTTGGCTACATCAAATCCAACCTCCGATGCGATGTTGGGAAGTCTATTGGATGTGTGTATCATGCCGTAGGCACGGCTACCGTCCAAAACGTTGCGCCGGGCATTCCCGGTAAGCACATCGAGCCGGAACAGTCCGATGGCTGTGGATATAGGAGTTCCGTTCTTTTGAACGTGTCCCCTGGCGCACCCGCTGATGCGGCGCGCACTAGTATGTTCGCGCCGGGAACTCCCGGCCAGCTTTCGAAGCCCGTGCCCAGTGACAGTGGCTTCCAGGCCCAATTGCTCCGCCATGTAACAGGTGCGACTGCCAATGCAGTTCGCCAAACGAGTCTTAATACAGGCAATCCTGAATTGCTCGTACAGCCATCGCCCGTCGGCGGCGGCTACTCTTCGCTCCTTTCACACGCTGCGCACGCCGGTTGGCGCGGTGGCCAAATTGCGTCTACACCCGCCAATGCGGCGAGCGCTCCCCGTCCTTTGACGGAGAGGCATAGAGCGTACCCAGCATCGGGAGATCCCGAGTTGCATCACAAGCTGCCGCCTGTTGGCGAAGGCTTTATTCCTCCCGGTATTCAGTCAGAATGGCCCATTGGCCCCGATTGGAGAACGCCCGCAACAGCGGCACGCGCATCACACCCGATGGCTAGTGAGCGCGCAGTATGTCACCCAGAGGGAGACGCCGCAAACGTCCTCGCATCCGCTTTGCAACAGCTGTTGAAGCAGGCGCACTCGCCTGGCCCTCGGATCGGCATACCGATACCGACATACAGTGGCTACAGCGACACGCAGAGCGCAAATGACTTCCTACTGGCCTTGCGCCGGTATGAGCTTGCGAGTGACCTGAGCGAGAGCGATATTCTGAGACGAGCTTTGTCAGTTGCACTCGTCGATCAAGCCGCCCGGTGGTACCTATTGGCAGGCCACAAAGCGAGCACTATGTCTGACTTTAGACACTTGTTCAGGGAGGAGTTCCTTCCGTACGATTAGAAGCAGCGAATGCGGCGAGAACTGGAGCTGCGGACACCGTCACCTTCTGAATCGCTTGTAAAGTTCGTACGAGCGATGCAAGAATTGTACGAGTACGCCGACACGGAAGCTTCGCATTCGGAGCGAGTGGAACGCATCCTCCGCCAGTGCCACTCCACATTTGCCCTTTACTTGAGTAGCTGCCGATGCAGCGACCTGAACGAGTTTGCCATTGAAGCTCGCAGAGTCCAGGCTCAGATTTCTGCGGCCCGTAAATACCGGCCCCCGCCACCGGCTAGAGACTCACTAGAGCCAAGGTGTGCCTGGAGCGGCGCCCCCAACGGTAAGGAGTGAGTACACTCCTGAGACAAGTGGGTTCACGAGCGAGCCGTTGCCGCTCGAAATATGGGATCGCGCCCTGGATCCCTTTGGGTACCGGTTGCGCACTGCTGATTTCAACCCCCATGAGTTCACCAGGGTTCAGCAGCGAAAGTCTGCACCTACTCAGAACGCACCCCCGGAGGGCCGCATACTGCCAGACGGTCGGAGTGCCTCTGAAACCCGCCGCGCGCGCAGCAACAAGCATGGCGATCTGTGCGCTGCTTTAGCAGTGGCCAAACTGGTCACATAGCCATAAACTGCCCCAGATCGGGAAACGAGGCAGGCCGCCGGTAGCAGCACCGGCGAATTCTGAAAACGCTCAGAAGCCTGTACCGCCTGTACCCCTCACGTCCGCATTAAAAGTTGGAGAGCCAACTAACACGCCAGCGCCTTTTGTTGACCTCGCTGTAGCGGGAGCAACATTTGAGGCACTGCAAGACACGGGTGCAAACATTTCGCTGTTTGGAGATGCGGTCATTCCTCAGCTCCGACAGCGGTCCGTTCGGATGCGACAGCGATGAACGCCCCACCTGCTCGCTAGCGGTGAGGTGCGCTCCTGCGGTGACATTCGCCTCGTAGTGCGCTTCGATAAGCTTGTACGCAGAGTGCATTTTGTTCACCTGCCTGGCCTGACAGTACCAATTATCCTAGGCCGAGAGTTCTTGGCTAAAACTGGACTGGTGATCGATATCGCCAGTGGGGGTTATCGGGAGAGCCCATGTGCCCCGCTCAGGCCATTCGCCGAAGCGCCGGTTACAACGCAATCGTTGTTAACGCGCACAGGCCGATCCGCTCGCAGGCGGGAGGCATACCTCCTATGAGCGCTGTTCGCCCCCCCCTCCCGACCGAGCTCGGTTAGGGCGGCCCGTCTCAATGCTCCCTCTCCGCAGTCGGAGAGGAAAACGCATACAACCTCGGCCACTGCCGGCGGAAAAAGACACAGTGGGTTTCCGTGTCAGCTGCCGCGATCGGCAGCGGCGGCCTCTCAGCACGCTTTTGATCTGCATTCGGAAAGGAAAATGCAGAGCTTGTTTGCCGATGCCGGTGCGCTAACAGAGCACCAACTTGACCGACTCTTGTCGTTGCTACACAACTTTGACGAGATGTTCACAGACCAGCCGGGATGTACCAATCTGGTGCAGCACCGCATAAATACGGGTGACGCGCTGCCCTGGAAATGTAACCCAAGGCCCGTCAGCGCTCTTAAAAGGCAAGCGATCGATGAGGCGCTGCAGGAGTTGCTCGATGCTTGTCTTATATGCCGTTCTCAGTCCATGGGGGTGCCCAGTGGTGCTCGTGCCAAAGACCCCACTTGGCGCTTGTGCGTGGACTATAGGAGAAAGATGCATACCCCTTTCCGAGAATAGACAATATTGTTTCCAATCTTGGCGGCGCTCAGTTGTTTTCGATACTTGACGCCAGCAAGGGGTATCTGCAGGTCGAAATGCGACCATACGATGAGTACAAAACGGCGTTCTCATGTCAAAGAGAACTTTTCCACTTCAAAAGAATGCCCTTTGGATTGTCCGGCGCTCCGAGCACATTCCAGAGACTAATGGACCGCGTACTCGACGATGCCTGATGGCAGCACGCCCTCGCCTACCTCGACGATGTGATCACCTATTCCCACACATTCGAGGAACACCTCGATCACCTCAGAGACGTTTTGGGAAAGCTCAGGTCCACTGGCCTTACACTCAATCCCGCAATGGCGCAGATATGCCAGGCTCAGGTGAGCTTGCTTGGATATTGAGTTGAACGGGGGCAGGTGTCTCCTGATCCAGAGAAACTTCGGGCGATCCTGGAGTTTCCTGCTCCTACAAATGTCAATGCTGCTCGCCGATATCTCGGTATGGTGGGCTACTACCGACAGTTTATTCCAAACTATGTGCGCCTGCAAGCGCCCTTGGCACAATTGCTAAGAAAGACTTCCCGTTGGCAATGGGGAGATGCGCAGGAAAGGAGCTTTCGCCAGCTCTCGCACGCCATCGCTGAGACTGCAGCTCTGAAGCTGCCTGACCTAAACAAGCCATTCGTTATCCAGACCGATGCCTGTGATATCGGAGTGGGCGCTGTACTCCTCCAGATGGATGGGGATCAGCTGCCACCAGTGTCGTTTGCGAGCCGCGCGCTCTCGTCGGCAGAACGCAATTACTCAGCGACGGAAAAGGAATGTTTGGCCATTATCTACGCATTGCGAAGTTTCGAAATGTACGTAGAAAGAACAAGGTTCACGGTCGAGACCGACCACATGTCCTTAACATGGCTGAAACGCCTGCCCGAGCCCAGCGGTCGGCTTGCGCGGTGGGCCCTGACAGTACAACGCTTCGAGTTTGAAGTGCGCTACCGAAAAGGGACTGCCAATGCAGTCACGGACGCGCTGTCACGGGCGCCGGTCACTGACACCCAACCGGCAGGCGAACACGAGGAGGAGATCGAAGGGCAGCTGTCACCCCTCTGCGTAGGGAGCGCGCAGCGGGCAGCACCCCGCCTGCGGAGCACCGAAAGCACGTGCGCTTTGTGGGAGCAGTAGTCCCCCTTGAAGTTGCGTTCAGCAGAGAAGAGCTTCTCAGAGCTCAGCAGGAAGACTCGTACTGTCAGGAGTTAAACAATTGTATTAGCGAAGAGACAGATGCTCTGACAACTCAGGCCGAATTGCGCTGTGAAGCCACTGGTAGTGTGGTTAGCGCTAACTCTAGTGTAGCTGGTATTGCTACGAGTGAGTTGGAGAACTTCCTGCTGGACTGTGAAGGAGCTTTGCTAAAATACGTGCCAGACAAAGAAGCCTCCAATGAGTGCTTTAAATTTGTGATTCCGCACAAACTGCGCCGCGCCGCTATGCGGCACTATCACGACGCCGACGGTCATGGGAGCGCCCCAAAGACATGGCGGAAGCTTTGTCAGTTCGCTACCTGGCCCGGAATGAAGGCTGACGTATACAGTTACGTGCGAACATGCCACATGTGCCAATAGAGGAAGCCTCGAGGTGGCAAACTACCTGGCTTATTCAAGCCCATCATAGGCATGAAGCCATGGCAAATCCTGGCGTGCGATATGATGGGGCCGCTGCCGCGCAGCAAAAAGGGGTACAAATACGTGCTCGTCGTTACGTGCCATTTCAGCGCTTTCGCTGAACTGTATCAGCTGCGGAAGGCTACTGTCCGGGAGATCTTGGGAAAGCTGTCGGAGGTGTTTTGTCGTTTTGACTTTCCAGAGCGACTGATAACCGATAACGCCATGTATTTCATATCGTAGGTGTTTCGTGATAAGTGCGCGGCAATGGGTGTACGGCAGCAGAAAACCACGTGCTATCATCCCCAGTCCAACGTGAGCGAGCGCCGCAATCGGGATATCAAGCCGCTCCTGGGCGCATATGCGCGGTCGCATAATGATTGGGATGAGCACTTGGACGCCATGTCCTTCGCTCTGCGCACGAGTGTAAATCGCTCGACCGGCTTCACGCCGGCTTTTCTCTTGTTAGGCAGGTAGCTGAACACGCCAACAGACACGGTCCTTACCCATAGGTCGGACGATGTTCGCAAAGTCGAGGTCAATGTCGACGACTACGCACGGCGATTACGAGAGCGTTTGGCCAATGTCATTAAGGAGGCGAGCGGCAGCCGTGAGAAGGTCAGGGCAAGCCAAAAGGCGAGCTATGACAAAACCCACAGGGACCTTGAGTTCCAGTTGGGAGACACGGTGCTGAGGCGAAGTCTTGTTCACAGCGATGCATCCGCGGGATTCACGGCCGCCCTTGTGCCCCGATGGGTCGGGCCCTTTGTGATCGCAGAGAAACAGTCGCAGCTGATTTACCGATCGAAAGACCCTCACTCGGGCCGAATAAGCGGACCCATTCATGTGGGAGAGCTGAAGCAGTATTTCCAGAGAGATGCTGCGGAAGCTGAAACGCCTCTCGTTCCGAAGAGCGCCGAGGCGGGCGATGCTGAGAGCAGTCTCTACCGGCATCGCTATAACACCCGCAGCCAGCGAAATCGTTGAGGCCGCATGCGTGAGAGCGCACATGCAGGCCTCAAACGCGGTCCTTGCTTGCACAGTTCGCATTCGAGCTGTTGAGGAACGCCAGATGCGCGAGTTCGCGCGCAAGCGCATGCAAGGGAAGGCAGTCCTTTTCGCGATGTTACAGTGCGGAAGGTAGGCGAAGTCGCCTAATGTCAACCGCAAGGGCACGAGAGGTCTCGTGTTTATCCGGCGCGTGTCGATACACAAGCCGGCAGTGTTCCTCTACGCGAAGCCTGTGCTGAGCACATTCAGAGGGACGTAGCCCGCCCACTGGCATGATTTATATTACCAGCACTCCGGGCGCATGGGCCACGCTGTCTGCATTCAGGCGGCGAGAGCGGCGAAGGTGATGTTTAGACAGCGCGCCCTGTGGCTGCGCCAGTCTGCAAGAGTTCTTGGAACAGCTCGCATTCGAGTTCGACCGAATAACGAACGGGAGGGCGAGGAGATACCAGTGCACTCTGACCTCTCCCGCCACAGTCTGGGCTTTCCCGGACCCGAGTACGTCTGTTCAACCCTGGCTGGAGAAGATGAATGAGCCCTGCCTCCTGCCCTGGTTGACAATCCCAGGGCGTCGACGCTGCTTGAAGCAAGCGGCGCACCACGATTCCAGCTTTCGAACTTCGCGCCTTCACCCCGGCAGCAGCGACTACGATCCCAAATCCAGAGCCTGCCTCTCCGGGGCACAACCTAGTATCCAGCGGCAGGGAATTGCCGAGAAGCCAGACCAACGGCACTAAAGGGTGGAAGCGACGCGCGCCTGCACCCCCGGGGGGACGCCTCGATTGAGGTAGGAGGGGTGTGGGAAGGAACATATCGCCGCTACTCGAACATATCGCCGCGGATTTGTTGGCGATGAAAACATGTCTTCTGCAGTATTTCTACAATATTGCACAAAAAACATCCAGGGGATTTCGCCAATGCAGCAGAAGAAGAGCGGATATTAGGAAAACAAAGCACGCAACCACCAGTCTTCTAGATTTACTTTGCACGTTCTCACGCGCCTAATGCTTGGGCCTGCCTAATGACAGCTTTGCTTTTCTTATCGTCTTTTAAACAGTTTGCACGTGTCCCATGCGAATGAGACCGGCGAATTTAGTGTCAAGCCCACGCAGATACAACGTTCGTGCTCTGACCTGCAGTAATTCAGATTGAATCGAGAAACCCTGGTTCATTATATCATACTTAACTGGAGGATTAAGCAGGCTAAATGTAGCATTGGCAGCGCACTGCATGGTGAGTTGCTTTAGACTGAGTACACATCAACTAGGCCCAGACAACCACGCACAAGTATTCCCCAAAAATGACATCACGCCGACACTGTACAGGAAACCTCGCCGCACAGGAAAGCTGATTGTTCACGTGTACAGTGCAGAGTGAATTGAATTTGCCGAGATGCTTTTTGTGGCCACTGTCATAGAATGTTATAGTGTAATAATGCATGCGCCACTAACTGTAAATGATTTGCTGAACCGAGGAAAGTATAAGGGATTTCTGATGTGTGTGACGTTAATACATAACGGTAAATTATCGTGTAAATATTTTGTTTTGCAATGCGAGTAAATTTCACCCTGTGAGAGAACTTTTACGCACTTGACAGAATTTACAATAATCAGCGATTAATTTTCAGTAACGTTAAAGTCCAAGCTACGAATTACTCGCTGCGAAGCCGTCGTTATAAACTGCGCATGGGCACTGTCATGTTCTGGGAAGCAATATTACAGGCTGAAAATTTCTTTATCACTAATTTTTTAGGAGTGACTAAACCTTCTGTGAAGTAAAATATTAGGGTTGCTTCCAAAACAGATGCCGGATATAAAACTATTCCGAAATAAATGGAGGTCATCTTATCATGCGACTGTAAAAATGCATTTATTTCCCGAACTAAACACTGATATTTAAGCCCGCATGAAGCTGATTTACCCCCTTGTCAGAAAGGTCGAGTTTTGTCGGAAGACAGCATAAGTACAAAAAGGGATATAACGATTATAATGGGCTACCAGTAAAGTACATTGATCTAGGTGTATTATGTTATATGTAGGGTAACATTTAGGTGCAGGGAATATGTTTCCGAAACATTCTAGCATTTCTCTAAAGCAAAATGGGCTCAGTAAAACTTTTACGGATGCACAGAAGCCTTCAGCAACAAAAGAAAAGAAAAGAAATGCATATTGGCACGGGTTTAAAGCATGAAAGCGGCATCGGCTATGACGGATGATTGCTGAGGCTGGTTTTGGTGTCGTTTTTTTTTCAATTAACACCACATTTACCACGTGCGATTGTGTATTGTGCACTGAAATCCCACAGCAGAGGAACGCCTTTTGAAACGGTTGTGAATGAATCCCCCGTCTCGAAATCAGCAGTCGAGCTCCCTTTCCATTGAGACACCGCAACAGAGGTTTAAAAGCAAACCAAAGAGTACTCACACAACTCTATCTTGCATACAGACGGGATAGCAGGCATAGAGGTGTCTGTTCAAACTGCATTCTGCTATATGAAGTAGTCTGCGGTGGCATATGTTTTAGTAGCTGCGGTATTCCAAACAGAAACGGTAATATGCGATTTCTGAGCGTTTGCATTAACGTTTATTTACGGCAACGACCTGTTTTGCTTTGACACGGCGGTAACGACAGTACCACTTCGTTTGAGACATTGCATGTCAAAGGATCTCAAGCGCCGAAGACCGCGATCGATGATGTCCTTATCCAAGCATGACATGCTCGATACGGACAAGTATATATATTTTTTCAAGAAGCGTGGGGTTATAGACTGTTCATATTTATTTTGCAAGAGGCATATATGTAAGCAAAAGCTCACAGGAACTGCGAAACAAACAAAAACACTCCTGTACACGCCGCATGCGCGCGCGTAAATCACTGCGGGCTGGCACGCGACGCGAAAACGCATCCACACTGAGTGAGTAAGTTTCGCCGCTGAGCCGCAAGGGGGCGACTCTGTTCGATCTTGAGTCCAATACATCCGTGCCACCGCGGAGCCACTTCTACTTCCTCATAAAGGTCATGTACTTTCCACAGCATAGAAGAGTTCACCATAACGGCACGTATGAGTTCAACGTAAATTATAGAATACGCCCTGAATCACGTCGGTATTTATTTCCCTGAATTTGGTTACGTCGGTATTTATTTCCTTACTTTTCTGGCTTTCTCCATCTTATTTCTACATAGGCCTACTGCATTTCGTACTCGGCGTCCCTCTCAGTTATGGCTCCTACGAAATATAAAAACATTACATTAGTTAATGCATGCCGTCGCAATAAATATTGGGGGAGACAATGTCCGTCTTCTAAGTTATGGTGATGATTGGCTTCTCCACCCAAGTCAGCTATGTAGAAAAAATGTCATGAGGTCTCGTGACGTCCCGTAACCCGAAGAGCAGTCACGGCATGACCATGTAACCTGCCAACTACCACCTGTCACAAAATCAACTGTGATTTTCTGCTCAAACCTTCGACAATGCCAACGCCAGACTTTAACGTGATAGTTTTAAAAGCCGCTTTCCCCAAAACTCCAGCGTCGGCGCTCGGCACTGGCTTTGTGAGAGATCCGTAACGAGCATGGGCTAGCTGGCGGTAGAATGGAGCTGAGATGGCCTAGCACTAACTGGACTTTAGGGTTGCCTGACATAACGGATGGCAGGAACTGCCAACACGGGCTGCTTCTTTCATTTGGGAGGGCAATATCAGCATCAGCCTGCCTGGATCCTCACATTAACATTACCCCTTGTCTACACAGGCACAGTCATGCAGATTCGTTAAACCGAGGTGTTACATGTGGCATGGTATCCTACGCTCTCGCTTCATACCCTTACAGAATAAACTTGCGTGTTCTCCATCGCTTTCTCTGTGCAAGGCTACTTGGAGCAAATCGCATTTATTTTACATATTTTGTCAGGAGTGCTATAGGTCAAGCCTCGTCAGGCCGTGTAATATGCTAGTGTTATTTATAGCTTACTCAATCATTGACCCAATGTGCTGCTGTTATTAACGTTTAGAAATGACTGCCGCATAGCTGCCAGTTTGCGGCTCGTGGTAAGGTAAAGTAATGGCAGCCCTGTAGCTTACGGGGTCTGGCGCGTCGTATATAGTTCTAAAATGGCTGCCGCATTGTTGACGGGGGGAGACCCGTTGTGTGGTACAGACGGTGACAGGGCGGCGGACCGAATATCGTTCCTGGCAGCTTCTGTGACGGCCTCGGTGACTGAGCCTTCGTAGCCGTAATTCAATGCAGCTCATTAAAGACATTTTTCTTGAATGAGTTCTCGAAGAGTGGTCCTATCGGCGAAGGGTCGGTTGTAATAGCGGTACTGTTTTTAGACGGCTCGCTGTATAGCTGTAGCGCCTTTGACGAACTCACTCACGGATTTTGGTAGGTCGCGCACCACGCCGGCAAACACCTGCTTTTTGACACCGTGCATGAGATGCAGTAAATGTCTTGGCTCCCTTGTATTAGATAGATAGATGGATTTATTGAATGGGAAGGCAGCGAGGTTGGCCGGAATGGTTCAAATCTGGACTGCCACTCTGCACTGGGGAGGGGCAGGGGAGAAGAAAGAAGATCGTGATGGGTGACGATGTGAGAGAAGGCATATGGAAAATATACAGGCACAGCAGTTTGCTTCACAAGCGCAAAACTAGTCCGATGGTGCACAATAAACGGCAAAGAGCACGACGAAAAAGGAGAACCATGTCTCCCGCCAACATAGCTAGGCCTTAATTTGGCTTCTGGACGCGCACTTCAGACAGGCGCTGTGCATTGTCTCGTCCATCACCGCTCCCAAATGTGTCTACCAGCTGTCGGAGGGGGTCATTCCGTGTGAATTAGCTAGCCTCGTACATTTCAACACGAAGTTCTAGCACAATTCTGAAGGGCAAAATAAATGTTGCAAAGCTTCTGGTCCACGCTCCTCTGATTGAACTTTGCCACCAGTTCAAACTGGTCTAGCCAGTCTTCCACATCTTCAAGCGCATCCCATCAGAAGCACTATGACGCCTTGGTGTTTTGAAGAGGCACCGGATTAGGGGTTGGACGTGCCATGGCTTGGGAAACCTGGTGAACTTGTATGTTTGAAGAGTCGCCCGGTAGATGGTTTACTCCGGTGCTAGTCCTAGAAGGCGGCGTGTAGTGTAACGAACAGGTGTGTCGATATGCGGGATCCGCTGTGGACTGCCAGAAGGCATCTTACCATACCCAGCTCGCTCCACACAGGGTCGCTACTTATTAGTACCCCTAGGAAGGCCTAAAAACAATATGGTTTAAAGGCCAAGCGGTACGAGTTCTGCATTCAAGCTTTTATCTCTTCTAGCCTCGAGCTTGTAGTCCCCGTCGTCATCTTTTCTGTCTTCAGCTCAGAAAGATCCACTGCAGCATGCGTGCCATGAACCCATGCAACTACCTCAGGTACACACGCCTTGGTGCTGAACGTTTCTGTGCTACTGTAACTTGTGGCTATTTATAGCGTGGCCGATGATCAGGTAACAAGAGCCTTGGTAGGGTGAAAAATGGGAGGAATGACTTAAAAGGTCGCGTCCAGCGATCTGATGAAAGATTGTACCATGAGTGGTTGGAAGCAGGAGTTTGTCGGGGATGCTGGCTTGCAAAAGACCAAGACAGTAACGTAGAGCACACCCTTTCCAATACCAGTAGAGATAGAAGAATGTATTTTTACTGGCACAGAATAGAATAAACAAACTACAATTATTGGTATAAAATAGGCTTTGTCGAGAAACAAAGGGTCGCAAGTCATTCGAAACTTTTTATTGCTAACTTAGACCGGCCACCCAAAAGCGCTTTCTCCTTTACTCACATTGCTTTTAATATTGAGTCCTCAATACAATGTTAGGTCATACGTCACACCCAAATATTTTACTAAATCTAGCTGTCGAATTAAGTTGGTGCGATGAGCTAAAGAAATGTGCCAAGGTGTATATGGGGGAAATACAAGCACAACGCATCCCAGGTAGTACAGAATGTGGGGCCCCAGTAGGTCCGATTAGGCAATTGAGGATGGGGCAACCATCATAAAACCTGGATTAGTCCCCGATGGGGCAAACGTGGACAAGCCCCATTTGGGCTTGCCCCTGTTCCTCCTGCATGGGTCCCATAGCGGCGTTTCTCGGGCTAATGCAGAGAAGATTCCTGCATCCAGACCGCAAGGGTCCTTTGTCGGATATTTAAGGGCAATCCAACCTAAATGTGGGCTCTTTATGGGAAAGCCGTTATAGATCCGAAATGAGGCCGCCCTCATAAAATCATTTGGGGACCTACATCGGCCTCATTGGTGAAAAAAAAAATGGACATGCCCTCATGCTGCCCCAATCGGCCCCTTGTAGATTACTTGGGGGCAGGTGAAATATGAATACGAGCTCAATTTTGGCAAGCCTTCGTGAAGCCCAAATGAGGTAGCTTTAGCTAAACAGCTTTAGGTCCCACATAGTCTGTAATGAGGCTGGAAGGCGGGCGTGCCCGCATGGTACCAAAATTGGTCCCTTGTGGGAAATTTGAAGGCGCGTGCAACCGCGGGTGGGCTCTATGTTTAAAAACAACACCTAGCCCAATTGGGGCTGCCCGCACAAAACTGCTTTATATCCCACATGGGCCGTAATGGGCCTGGAAGGCAGGCAGGCCTGCATGATACCAAAATCGATCCCTTGTGAGGAATTTGAAGGCACTTGCTACATCAAGTGGGCTTTAGGATCAAAAGCAACCCCCAGCCCAATTGGGGCTGCCCATATAAAACCGCTATAGGTCCCACATCGGCTGGAATGGGGCTAGAAGAATGCGTAAAATTGTGTAATTATTCCTTACACCCTTTATTTGTATTAGATGTTGCCCTATTTTACTATTATAGATGATCTGTATAACAATTGTTGCCATGTCTAGTCGGTTAGAAACATTACTTGGCTTTAGTTCTCGCGCTCATGCTAATTTCGCTAAAAATACTAAAACATACTGATTGCTAACTGTTGCTCCTAATGTGGTTGCTGTGGATAGCCTGCAACCCGAAACACTATTACTGTTCAGAGCACACATCTCCATTGTCTGAAGAGATGTACACGAAGTCATTTAGGCTACATTAATGTCATGAATTATAGTGAAATTTAATATTGCGGCCGTTTAGGAAGGGCAGACATGCATAAATTAATTACTTATTTCTGTGCATAAGTAATGATTGGGTAAACTTGGACAAGGGCTACCCATCACTTTTCTGCGCCGGACCCCTATGAGCATAATGTGGGCAAGCCCAAGTGCGGCTTGCGCTATAGAACCCGACTCGGGCCTATGTAATTATCTGAGGCGCTAACCGAAATAAATAAATGAATGTTCATCCAGAGCGGCTGCCCGAATCTGTCCAAAGCAGGACCATCGGGGGGAGTTAGCGGGATGTGCCCTTTTGGCAATGCGAGAAAAATGTGGGCAGCCCCACAAGGGCTGCCTGCATCGGTCCTTGTAGGGCCCATCGGTGCTTTGTCGACAGCCCTTTCAGGCCTTTGTCGGCCCCTCTTGCAGCACCCACATTGAGCCCACAAGGGCTGTCCTGCATTGCCTACATCGGACCCACCAGCCCCCCCCCCCCTTTAGAGCCCACTTTGTGCTACCTGGGATGGCTTGACATTAAGGGACAAATTGATAGGGTCCAGCCATACTTCGAGCTCATCCAAATATTATTGCATGGTGTGGTATAGGCCATTTCTATCCAGAACCGAAGCGAAAAAAGTCATATATTTGGCATAAACAAAAACTGTTATCTTTGGCGGATGGGGATGTCATTTAGGAAAATTTTAGAGGGGCGGTGAAAAAAACTGATCTTTGTATCACACTCCTTGATTTTTCATACGTGCTGGAGCAGAGGGATGCTTTTTTACAGTAAAAATTCCACTTACCCGCGATACATTAGTGGTGCGGGAGAGATCCCACTTAGGATCTCAATCTACTCTGTCCCTTAGAGATGCACATATCCATTCATAATTATATGAACGAGGATGAAACTGAGCAAGCTTGCTAAGCAGGATCACTCAAGTATCATCAGAGCTGAAACTTCCCTCCTGCGTAGCGAGAGGCGGATTCGGCTCTCTAGAACTACATGCGCGGACCATATTGTAGTGTGTGCAACAGCCTGCCCTAACTTGAAGAAGTGGCTCCCGCGTCGTTCGATTAGAAGAGGCTGAAGTTGTTCTGCCGACCGTCTCTGGGTGCTCTTGACCTGTTCTCCCGTGCCTTCTGGATTAACCCCATTAACCCTTCTAGTTGCGAGCTCAAAAGGCTACGTGACACTGGTGGAGGTGCGTCCTTAAACCCCATGTCTCGGGCCTCTCGTAGTCGCTCATATCGAGTCCCAACAGCCTTCCGCTCGTGTCTACACATGTTCATTGCTGCAACCGTGGCCTTCACGGTCTGGCGCTGAAATTTACTCCTCTACCTGAACCGGCGTCATCCGACCAGCATTTCGAGATTTTTGCAATGGCCCACTTAACCCAACATCATTTGGTGCTTCAGCAGCCTCGTGATCCCGCTGTTTCCATGGCTTTACCGGGGAAGATGTTTACGACTGGTTCGACCAGTTCGAGCGAGTGGCACAATTCAACCAGCGGAGCCCTGCTCAGAAACTGCGCAATGTCTATTTCGCAATAAAGAACTGCGCTAAAACGTGGTATGAGAATAGGGAGCCAGTCTTCAAAGCTGGGATTCCTTTCGCCAGCAGCTGCGGGATATGCGTGCCAGCGACGACCGCCGTGATTGCGCACGCCACCTCCTAGCAGCTCGTGTGCAACTGCCTAATGAGATCGTGGCGATGTTCGCTCAGGACGTGACCCGTCTTTGTCGGCGGGATGATCCCGACATGACGGAATCAGCGAAGTTGCGCCACCTGATGCAGGGTGTAAATGGACCCCTCTTCGCTGGTCTGGTTCGCAGTCCACCTCAAACCGTCGCGAACTTCATCAATGAAGCTACCCTAAATGAGCGAGCCCTGCAGCAACGTTTCCGGCGCACTGAGTCTGCTCACGGCCAACCCTTCAGCAGTGTGGCCCCATTGTACGGGACCACTGAACGCCACTCTCTGCGTGAGCTGATCCGCGAGGTAGATCGTGATGAGCTCCTTAAGTTTATTCTTGGATCGCCTAATCCGACTGACGCTTCTGTCACCGAAGCCGTGCGTGAAGAAATACGTCAAACATTTTCACCGCCTGAGTCGCTGTCGGAGCCACGTTCTATGAAGTTCGCAGCGGCTGTTCGTCGGCCTGCAGTGCCATATGCACAACACCTTCTTTTCGAATCACAGAAGCCCGCTCCGCAGCCCCCGTCCTACCAACCTTCCTACCAGCCGCCATCCCAGCAGAGCCCCATCGTGCAGCCGCCCGCTCCTCAGCCACTGTTCTACCAGCCTTTCTACCAGGTGCCATCCCAGCAAAGCCCCGCCATGAAGCCATCGGTTAGCAAGGCAGACGTCTGGCTCACTCCTCGCCAATGGTCGCTGTGCTACCACTGCGGAGAACCCGGCCATTTGTACCGTGAGCTCGGGCTTCTGGGTTTTTGTCGTGATTCCCCGCGTCCACGGGTCGGTGAGCGCCCTCCAAAAATCGAAGAATACCGTGCAACCTCTTCGAGCGAACGTACACAGTCGTCTTGTCCCGTGGGCTACTCGTCACCCAGCCGCCGTGAGTTTGGTAATGAGCCGAGGCGCCGGTCGACAAGCCCACGCCGGAGAAACTGAAGGCGGCGACCTCAGGGGGGCAGGTTGCTGATGAACGGAATCGGTGTCCCGAAGACCCCCCCCCCCCCCCCCATGGCGACTCGGCCCGATACTGTGTCTACGATGCCGCCGCCACAGCTTGAACCCGAAACTTCGAATCCACCTCATGCCGATCACTTTGTTAGCGCCTACCTTCCCGTTCTCGTCGACAGACACCCAATGACTTCTTTATTAGACACAAGAGCAGACGTCCCGTTATTAAGCAAGAATTTCGCGGATAGGCTCTCTAAGGTGAAACCTGAATGGCTGGTGCCGCACGTTCGTACTGCTGGCGGTCACCTTATGACACTGATCGGACGGTGCACTGCCCGAGTAAACATCGCCGATTCAACCTTTGTATTCGCTTGGTTATCCTGCCGCATTGCTGAAAGTACCTCATAATTGGCATGGACTTTTTCATAAACATGGTGCCATTAGTATTGTTCCTCGCCGTACTGTAACGTTTTCGATGCCTGAAACGACGACCGCTTACTCCGAACGACGCCACGCACCTTTACGCGTCGTTGACGCGGATGTATCCATGCCGCCACGTTCGTCTGCTCTCGTCACAGTCAGGTGCGACGAGCAGTCTTGTGCTGCCGGCGTTGCCGAACAGAACACAGCGCTTCTATTACATCATTGCGTCTGTGTTCCACGTGGTATAGTTCATCTGACCAACGGTCTACCGCACGTACTGATTACGAAATTCGCGAGCAAATGCCAACGCATCGCTAAAGGCACCACGGTAACCTACTTTGAGGTGTCGCAGAAGCAGCTCACGACTGCTTTGTTCTTGAGACCAACAAATCTGCAGCCAAATGCCCAACTTCATGCTTGACGTGAATCCCTGTCTATCGTCGGCAAAGTTCAGACTCGTCGAGCTACTCCTTCCGTTTCAAGACTGCTTCTCGTCCGCCTCCGGTGGTTAAACAGACGCCCCTAACCAAGCATCGCATAATAACCGACAACCGTACCCGACCAGTCCGACAGCACCCCTGCCGAGTGTTAAATGACGGCGTCATACAGCCATTGAGGAGTCCCTGGGCTTAAACCTGTTGTTCTTGCTAAGAAAAAAGACGGAAATTTAAAGATTTGTGTGGATTACCGTAAGCTCAATCAGGTCACAAAAAAGACGTCTACCCGCTACCACACATTGATGACTGATTAGACTGGCTGCGCCAGGCACGCAACTTTTCATCGCTTGGTCTTAAGAGCGGTTGCTCGCAGACCGAAGTTGATGAACGTGATCGCGAGAAGACAGCGCTTGTCACGCCCGATGGACTTTATTATTTCAAGGTCCTAGCTTTCGGATTGTGCTCCACTCCAGCGATATTTAAGCGAATTATGGACGCAGTTCTGTCTGGTCTTAAATGGCAGATGTGTCTAGTCTACCTGGACGACGTTGTTGTGTTTCCACCATCGTTTGAGGAACACTTCCAACGTCTCTCTGCTGTGCTGCGGTCTATCAGGTCTGCCGGCCTCACGTTAACACCCCCAAAGTGTCACTTTCGTTAGGAAGAGCTCCTGTTCTTGGGCCACGTCGTCAGTCATCGAGGTGTTCGACCGATCCCGATAAAACATCAGCCGTCACCAAATCTCCTACTCCGTGTGACAAAAAAGACAGTTCGCCGTTTCTCGGGCCTCTGCGCCTATTACCGCAGGTATATTGAAAACTTTTCGCGCATTGACACGTCTCACTCGCGATGATGTCACCTTCACCTGGACAGGCGAAAAACAAAAGGAATTTGACGAGTTATGACAGCACTTGCAGACAACACCTGTGCTTGCTCATTTCGATACGAGTGCCGTGACTCTGGTCTACACAGATGCTAGTAACGCGGGTCTCGGTGCTGTACTTGTCCATTTGCAAGACGGTGCCGAGCGAGTTATCGCATACGCCAGGCGGACTTTGTCCCGTGCCGAATCGAACTATTCCACCACCGTAAAAGAATGTTTGGCTGTTGTATGCGCGGTGACAAAATTTCGACGCTACCTTTAGGGCTGGCACTTTCGGGTCGTGAGTGACCACCACTCTCTATGCTGATTAACGAAATTGCGAGATCCCTCCGGACACCTTGCAAGATGAAGTTTACGGCCACAGGTGTTCAACATGACTATTGTGTATAAGTCTGGACGTCAGCGCAACGACGCCGACTGCTTGACCCGTTCACCTGTCGAGGCTGCGCGTGAAGACGAAGAACCAGAATGCCCACTTATCGCAGCCGTCGACGCGCTCACTGTTTCGCATCAGCAGCGTGACGACCCGGCTCTCGAACCACTTATCGATTTTCTGGAAGCGCGTACTACCAAAGTTCCCAGTCTCTTCGCCAGAGCGCAGTCATCGTTTGGCATGCGGAACAACGTTTTATGCAATATCAACTTCGCTCCGACGGGAAGTGATTATCCCGTCGTCGTACCAGTCTCTTCGAGAAGGAATCTTGCAGGCATGTCATGACGAGCCTACCACGGGACATCAGGGGTATGCTCCAACTCTGGCCCGCATTAAGAAGAAATATTACTGCCCAAACCTTGCGACCGCGGTACGACATTACGCGCAAAAATGCCATGATTGCCAGCGACAGAAAACACCACCTGCGAAACCAGCGGGTTTACGGCATCCTGTTCAAGTGCCAAGATACCAATATGAACAAGTTGGCATGGATCTGTTGGGTCCTTTTCCAAATTCTGATTCGGGACACAGGTGGAGAATTTTCGCTACAAATTATCTCATGCGTTATGCTAAACAAGGGCCCTCCAGCGCGGCACAGCAATCGAGGCAGCGAAACTTTTCATCAAACGCATCGTCCTGAGGCACGGCGCACCGACAGTTAAAATAACGGACGGAGGCACTGCTTTCACTGCCAAGCTACTGGAATACGTCATGCAGCTGAGCGGCGCTACCTATCGCAGGTCAACCGCTGCCATCCACAAGCTAATGGCTGGACAGAACGTCTAAACAAAATTCTCGCCGACATGATGTCCATGAACGTGAATGTTGAACATCGGTCTTGGGATGACGTCTTGCCGTACGTCACGTTTGCATACAACACGGCGCAGCAGGAAACAACAGAAATAACGCCGTTCTCAATATTGTATGGCCGAGAAGTTTCTAACTTGCTGGAAGCCATGTTGCCCCATGACGGCCGTGACCTCGAAGTAGGCGCCGAGTAGTTGACTCAACGCACAGAAGAAGCGCGTTGAGTAGAGAAAATAAGTTGAAACTAACACATAAACATTTGCGCCTTTTTTGTTTTGAAATAGAAAGTATCGCCTAACATAGAAATCACAAACTAGCTTTTGGGCTGCTTGTGTCGTATTGTGTGGTGCGTTAAGAGACAATTGGCCATTTGTAACACTTCTAAATTATGCGGAACATTGATGCTGGGTATTCATGGGAACCTTGCAGTTCCTAAATACCCGCATCAAAACTGTGCACACTCTTTGGAATATGTAATGTAATCGTGGGCCCAGGTAACTTCAGGATCCATCGGCAGAAAAATTACGAGAGACTTTAGCAACTAAAGTATTGAAATGCGAAAGCCTAGTTCCGCACTGAGCAGCGTAACTGGCACTAATCAGGAATAATTATTAATATTTATTTTACTACACATGAATTATGTGTCATTAAGTAGGTAAGCAAATGATTATTAGTCATATAACGGGCAGTTAAATAATAATTACTACATAAGTAATAAGTAATAATTAGTAATTTATCATTGATTGCCATATTCCCGTACAAGCCACGCATTCGCGCATTCTGTGGTGGTGTTCTGTGACGGGTCGAGACATCTATGGCATCACCCCGTCTGGGCCAATCAGAGCCGCTTCAAGATCGGGACACATTTTGTCCACGACAGCATGAGCCAATAAAGGCTTTCAGCTTAAAAACAGACTGTATGCTCACACAACGTCTTTTTATTCACGCGACGAGGATAAATACACCACATAGTTCGAATGCTTACACACTCATGCACGCTACGTATCTGTTTCTCTACTATATGTATATACGCAAACAAAGGCCGGTTAACAGAACCGTCCTACTGTGGGTCCAGGGGCGCGGGGCTCCGACGTCCGGTTTCTGTGCGCTGCAGGTGGACGACTGTTGCCTGGGCGGCGACGATCACGCACACATAGAGTACTGCCTGGTCACCAGGGCAGGCATCCGCAGGCTCCAAACCAGCAGGCGGGAACGTCACGACTCCTGGAAAGCTGGCATCAGCAGGAAGGTGTTTAGAGGTCATGGATAAGAAATCGTTGGGTTACAGCTTAAGGCGCAATGCTGCAGTGCGGCAGACAGGCCTTACACCTTGGTAGATAGATAGATGGATTTATTGAAAGGAAAAGGCAGAGAGGTTGGCCCGAATAATTCAAATCTGGCCTGCTACTCTGCACTGGGGAAGAGGAAGGAGAGAAGAAAGAAGGTCATGATGGGTGACGATGTGGGAGAAGGTATATGAAATATATATACAGACACAGCAGCTTGCTTTACAAACGTGAATCAAGTCCGCTGGCGCTCAAATAACGGCAAAGAGCGCGCACTGCCTGGACGCCCTTCCCCTTGTCCTGCCAAGCGCCCAGCAGCAGTTCCTCCGACAGAGGCCTCTTGTCTAAACGCTTCAAGGAAGCAGCTAGCACATTTCTTTCGTTCGCATACTCTGGGCACACCATTAATACATGGTCCACAGTCTCTGGGATGCCACAAGTTAAACATTCCGGTGAGTCCAGCTGTCCAATTAAATGTAAGTACTTGCGCGTGAAAGCCACGTTTAAATGAAGTCGATGTATCAAGCATGTCTGATGACGCGGAATATCACGCGGAACATAAAATTTAAATGTTCGATCAAGCCTTCTTAGACGGATGTGTCGGGCGTCTGGTTGAGCCCAGTAAGCTGCTGTAGCAATATTCATATAACTCTTTAGAAGACACGTCGTATCCGCTCTTGAAAAAGGCACAGCTGTTTGGAAGCCATTGATGAGTGCGCTTTTCGCTTCAACATCGGCCTGCTCATTCCCATGGAGGCCGCAGTGAGCAGGAATCCATTGAAACATTATCGTGTCGCCTTGCAGCTGGGCAGATGTGTTCCTCATAGAGGTCCGTACTTTGCATGGGTTTGGAGGGTCCAGTATACCGACACCTCTGAGTTAAATGTGAATTATAGATTACGCTGTGAATGAAAGAATACCCCCATCTCGATTTGAACACAAAGCAGAATATGGTTATGTCGGTATTTATTTCCTTACTTTGCTGTCTTTTATGTGTGTTGTTTTATCGATTTCTATCTCGTTTTAACACAACTCCGCCATAATTTTCTAAATGGGCATACTAATTTTCGTACGCAGCGTCCCTCTCAATTATGTCTCCTACGTGACATGAAAAACCTAACAATCGGTATTGCATGTCGTCTAAAAAAATAATGAGAGAGACCTAATTTCCACCCCTACCTTATGGTGATGATTGACTTCTGCCAATTGAGCTATGTAGACAAAATACTATGTGGTCTCCTGATGTCACGTAAGTCAGGGCACGGC
The DNA here is from genome assembly GCF_055883805.1 of Amblyomma maculatum. Classification (NCBI taxonomy): domain Eukaryota; kingdom Metazoa; phylum Arthropoda; class Arachnida; order Ixodida; family Ixodidae; genus Amblyomma; species Amblyomma maculatum. Next base: position 17,128,457 of record NC_139350.1, read on the forward strand.
CATGCCACCTACCAACTACCACCTGGCACAGCAACAACTGTGAGTTTAAGCTCAAACCTTCGGCAATGCCGACGCCAGACTTTAACGTGATAGCGTTAAAGGCCGCTTTCCCAGAAACTCCAGCGTCGCCGCTCGGCACTGGCTTTGTGAGCGATCAATCACGAGCATGGGCTAGCCGTCGGTAGATTGGAGCTGACATGGCCGAGCATTAATTGGACTTAGGTTTGCCCCACATATCGGATGGCAGAAGCTTCCAACACGGGCTGCTTCTTCAATTTAGGAGGAAAATATCACAATCAGCCTGCCAGGATCCTCGCATTTACGTTACCCCTAGGCTACCCAGGCACGGTCATACAGCTTGGATAAAGCGAAGTGTTTCATGTGGCACGGTAGACTGCGCTCTCGCGTCATACCCTTACAGGCGGAGCTTGCGTGTTCTCCATCGCTTTCTCTGGGCAAGACTACTTCGAACAAATCGCGTTAATTTTTGCGTATATACTCAGGAGTGCTAAAGGTCAAGCCTCGGGAGACCGCGTAACACGCCGGTTTATCTATACTCAACGAAACATTGACACGACGTGAGACCTTTATTAACGTTTATAAACGACTGCTGCTTAGCTCCCAGTTTGCGGCTCGTGATAAGATGTAGTAATGACGGCCTTGTAGATGACGGGGTGTGGCGAGTGGTATATTATTATTATCATCATGATCAGCCTGACTATACCCACTGCAGGGCGAAGGCCTCTCCCATATTCCACCAATTAACCCGGTCCTGTGCTAGCTGCATCCACGTGAATCCTGCGAACTTCTTAACCTTATCTTCCCACGTAAATTTCTGCCGCCCCCTGCTACGCTTTCCTTCCCTTGGAATTCAGTATATGTGGTACATAGGCGTGGTTTATATGATTCGGAAATGGCTGCCGTGTTTTCGACGGGGTGAGGGTCGCGGTGTGGTGCAGACGGTGACAAGGCTTGCAGAACGAAGTTCGTTTCTCACTGCTTCTGTGACGGCTTAGGTGAGTGAGCCTTCGTAGCCGTAATTCACTGTAGCTCCTCAAGAACATTTCTCTCAAATGAGCTCTCGAGGAGTGGTCCTATTGATTGCAATCAGCGCCACCGCAGTCGTCACAGTACCGATGACGGTTCTGTTGTACTGGCGGCACAGTTTTTGGAGAGCTCGCTTTATAGCTGAAGCGTCTTTGAAGAATTCAATCAGGGTTTTAGGTACGTTGCACACCAAGCTGGCAAACATCTCCTCTTTGACACCATGCAGGAGATGCCGTAGCTTCCTTACATGGCTCTTACATATCAGTATCAGCACTGCGGCTAAAAAGGACCGCCATGTCTTCGGAAAACTTATCTACGCTTTCATTCAGCTGCTGGACGCGCACATCAAGCAGGCGCACCGCAGTGCCTCGTCGATCAGTACTCGCAAATGTTGTGTCTACTAGCTGTCGGCGGAAGTCATTGCATGCGTATAAGCTGGCATCGTAGTTTTGAAACGAAGTCCTAGCACAATCCTGAATCGCAAAACAAATGTTTGAAAGATTCTGGTCCGCGCTCTATTGATTGAACTTCGGGACCGGTTCAAACTTGTCTCCCTGTCTTGAACATCTTCAAACGCGTCCCGGCGGAAGCACTCTGGCACCTTAGTGTTATGAAGTGCCACCGCTGTAGGGGTTGAACGTGCAACGGCTTGGGAGAGCTGGCGAACTTCGCCGTTTGAACAGTCGCCCGGCAGATGGTTGTACTTCGGGGCTAGGCATAGAAAGCGGCGGCTAGCGCGATGGACAGGCGTATCGATATCCGAGATCCGCTATGGACCGCCGGAAGGAGTCTACGCATACCTAGCATGCTACAATAGTGTCTCATCCCACTACTATCCCAAGGAGCGCCTAAAGACAAAACGGTTTGATGGACAACCGGAACGAGATCTGCATTTCAGCTTTTTTTATTTTCTGCCTCGCGCTGGTCGGCCCAGTTGTCATCTTTGCCGTCATTTCTATATGGCAGTATAAATTAGAATCCTGAATTATGCACCGCGACAGAGTCATTGCTGGGCCACATTGCTTGGAGTTATAATATTGGCATTGAAATTACGTGATTAACACTGATAGTGGGTGGTATTCTCTAAGAAATTCCACCCATGCCCGGGCAACAGTCGTCCACCTGCAGCGCACGGAAACCGGATGTCGGAGTCCCGCGCCCCTGGACCCACAGTAGGACAGTTCTGTTAACCGGCCTTTATTTGCGTATACACATATAGTAGAGAAACAGAGACGTAGCGTGCATGAGTGTGCAAGCGTTCGAACTATGTCGTTTATTTATCCTCGTCGCGTGAATAAAAAGATGTTGTGTGAGTATACGGCCTGTTTTTAAGCCGAAAGCCTTTATTGGCTCATGCTGTCGTGGACAAAATGTGTCCCCATTTAGAAGCGGCTCTTGTTGGCCCAGACGGGGTGCAGTCATAGATGTCTCGACCCGTCACAGAGCACCACCACAGAATGCGCGAATGCATGGCTTGTACGGGAATATGGCAATCAATGATCAATTACTAATTATTACTTATGTAGTAATTATATTTAACTACCCATTATATGACTAATTAATCACTTGCTTACCTACTCAATAACACATAATTCATGTGTAGTAAAAAAAATAGTATTAATTATTACTGATTAGTGCCAGTTACGGTGCTCAATGCGGAACTAGGCTTTCGCATTTCACTACTTTAGTTGCTAAAGTCCCCCGTAATGTTTCTGCCCATGGATCCTGAAGTTACCTGGGCCCACGATTACATCACATATTCCAAAGAGTGTACACAGTTCTGATGCGGGTATTTAGGAGCTGCAAGGTTCCCATGGATACACAGCATCAATGTTCCGTATAATTTAGAAGTGTTACAAATGGCCAATTGTCTCTTAAAGCACCACACAATACCACACAAGCACCCCAACAGCGAGTTTGTGATTTCTATGTTAGGCGATACTTTCTATTTCAAACAAAAAAGGCGCAAAATTTTCTGGGTTAGTCTTAACTAATTTTCTCTAAAGCATCATAATGATAATACACATCAGCGTATAAATTGAAGCGTGGATTAAAACCGAGATAAAAAAATATAATTTACAGTTGATTTTGAACTGTTGTTGTGCGATTTCCAAAGCAGATTATACTTACCGACTATTGTTCCATATAGTATGCGATGTTCGGAGCTCTGGTCTCTACCATTCTCCGAGGCTCTCTCTATTGGACAATGCGGCGCAGATGACTACGTACTCCACAGTTCACCGCTCTGAACTTGAGACAAACGTCGTTATAGCACTCTAGCCGTGATGGTGTCAGTGCGCGTTCTTTGTATAGAAAATGCAACTAGTGCAAATTAAAAGTACAATCCGACAAAGTCGAAGAAAGATTCACTACCAGCTACAGCTCTAATATACCCGCAAATCTCCACTGTCTGTATGGCTGCGTTTAAACAGCTCGGTTATTCTTGAGGCGCTGTTAGAGAAGCGTGGCCGTCGAGGCAGCCAATCGACAGAATTAGATACTCCTCAGCAGTGCCTAAAAACAACGGACTCATTCCGTATAACCGCAGGTTTAAAAATAACATACAGTTCCTTCGCAACTAATTCGAGCATCCTTGTCTTGAAGACGAAAGCGATGCATACTGTTCCTCTGTACGCGTGCAGTATATGCACCGACGGAGAAGGAGAAGAAGAAGAAGCTGGTCCATGGGCCCATCGCAAGTGCAGTGAAGACCGCTAAAAGATGAGGTCCGCCAAAGCCAGCGCACCCAAGGACAAGGTGAAATGCAAGGGCAAGATGCAGATACGAGCCCAAGCACCGAAGGCTTGGAAGCCGCCAATGTCTGCCGTCACGGAGAAGGCAACCACTGCAGTGCGCTTCACCTTGATGGGTCAAGCCTATTCGCCGCCATGCACCCGTTCCCAGAAGGAACGCTTCGAAAAAAGTCAGATGCAAGACAAATTTGGGTCTACTAATGTGGCCTGCTTGCCGACAGATCTGGACGCGGACAGCTCTGTCCTACGAGAGATCGATAACATATGCCTGAACAAGAAACGCGCTGCCGCCAAGAAGGATTCCGGAGCCGTCAAGATAGCACCTAAAAGCGACCTTCTGCGCTGCTTAGGCTGTGAAGCAGGGTCAAGGAAATACCGGCATCTAGCAAACGCAACCCTGCATTACACCGCGGAAAGTCATTGTGCCTGAATAACCAGTCATAGACTCTTCTTCGGCACGATGCCACCGCTGAGACTCCAGAGGACAGTCGCAAACTACAATTTCTTTTTTTAAGAAGATAAATGTATTTTACATACACTTGCTTGTGCCTTTTTATTCATTCTGGCATACATGCGTGACTGGGCTTATCCATAGATTGGAAACCCTTTATTTTAAACCAGCCATAAGACGAGACACAGCAAAGAAGAGAACAAGACAAGGCTGGACTAACAACTGAATATTTATTGAAGTAAAGAAGACAGCGAAGACTCGTTCTGAAATGCGCGCGCACAACCCAACCGTTGAAGTGGTAGGAAAAGGAGAAGAAGGAGACAATTCAGTCATGGGCTAACTATCGATTTTTCTAACAGAGCGAATTCCTTACAATGAAGGCTAACTGATGCCTAAGGCACACATTGTCCTTAGCTTTAGCAATGTAAAATGCCTCAACTAACTTTCGTGTTACTGAAATCAGGCGTGCAAAGAGACGGGTCATCCTTCGATTTTCACTCCCGAGAATGCGCATGTAGCGCCACATTAGAATTCGCCTTCCCTCCTATAGAATTAGAGTGCTCCGTCAGGCGCACATTCAGACACCTGCCTGTCTGCTCATAGTAGCACCGGCCACAGTTGAGCGGAATGTGATAAACCACATCATTTCTGCAGGTGGTGAACCTTTTCCTATGTGATGCTGTGCAACGAAAGCTATCACGAGCTGTATTGTCGAGCCCTCTTCTAACTCTGGCGCACAAGCCTCCTATCTTGTTTTTCGCTGTAAATACGTCAACGTCGTACCTTGTCGCAAGTTTCTTGAGTCGGTGCGAAACGCCGTGGAGTTGAGGTATGGCAGCCACATTCTTTCGCAGCGTTGCCCCACTAACGTCAACCAGCCCCGTGTTGCTCTTCCTAGAACTTGTTAAAACATGTTCTGACAGACGAGCGAGATGAACAGTTGGAAAGCCTGCCGCTAACAACTTCGAAAGTTGCTGCTAGAGTGCATCCTCAACACGGTAATGACAACACATACGTAATGCAGACTTCATGCACGCGACTGCCACCCCATCCTTTACCAACCTCGAGTGACCCGATTCAAAGCTAAGCAGAGGTTTCCCTGATCCGGGGCTGTAGCCCCAACACACGTGATCGTCTCGAAAGCACAGGTCAAAATCAAGAATCTGTAAATGTTGATCTTTAAACAGGAAAGCTCATACGTAAAAGACAGTTTTTGACCTTGTTCTTTGAACATCCTAACACATCTTATCCAAGAAAATTAAGTAGTCATCAACGTATCGAAACGCTACTATACCGAATGCATCTAAACCTGGTTTCCTGCTCTACACAAGAGTGCGAGAAAGCTTATAGTCGCAGAAGCTCTGCATGGCAGAGTCTGTATTGCAACCAGAGTGCAGCTAATTGGTAAAATATAAATATATACCCTGTATTGTTTAAAAGAGCAATTGCAAAAGCAAAGCAGTATAATCCAAATTTAAAACTGATATCTCTCAAGCCCATGTAATTGGAAGGCTCTACAGAGGCTCATGGAACAAATCAAGATTTCGCCAGTTTATAACCTCATTATTCCACCAGTGATTGCGCCAAGGTTCCTTTGTGCACACTGTCAATCTGCTCAGACTTTACCGAGGTTTTCCAGTAACAGATGCTATCAATTTGGACAAAGATGCAGTATACAGCTACAGGGCACGATGGTGTCACTGTTGGAATGATAAAACTCCTATCCTAACAATTTACAAGTCATCGTTTAATTACCGCGAACATTTGATTCGTATTGGCAAATGCTTGGATTTCACACATTTGTCAGGTTGAGGTAATTATTTTGTTGTTGAAAGATGCAGGCAAAGGATATGTTTTAGATAATATTATGCCACATGCATTAACTTTATTAAGTAAAATTAATCGAACGAGCAATGCACAGTCGTCTAACAAAGCATGTTTATGAAATTAATGGTCTCAGCTCAGCGCAGACTCCATAATGTCACGTAGGCTTTTCAGCTCGTAACTGGAAGATTTAATGGGAGGTTAATCCAGAAGGCACAGGAGAGCAGGTCCAGAGCACTCAGAGACGGCCGGCACCATAACTTCAGCCTCTTCTAATCGGACGATATGGCGCCACTTCTTCTTCTTCAAGTCAGTGCATGCTGTCGCACATGCTACATTACCCCCGTCTATAAAAATTAAAAATAAACTTCAAACTGATGAATTCAAAAGCAGAAAAAAAAACATAAAGCAAGAATCATGCGGTAAGGCGATATGCTAATTTTCTCGCGAAAAGTACGGCTTCATGCGCACGACGTGAATAGCCTCGGGTTTCTGGCCGCGACGAGTAGTAGAAACACCGCCTGGAAGCACTTCGTACGTGACGTCACACAGCTGACGGAGCACTTTGTATGGGCCAAAGTACTGTTTCAGAAGTTTCTCGCATAGTCCACGATGTCGAATCGGAGTCCAGAGCCACACTCTCGCCCGATTCGAAAGTCACTACACGGTGGTGCTGATCGTAACGCTGGGCGTCTCGGCCGTGCTGCTTCCAGATGCGTTCCCCGTGCCAGCCATCTCGCTTCTTCTGCGCGTAGAGTCAACTCCTCGGCGCCAACTTCGAGGTCACAGCCGTCATGGGGCAACATGGCTTCCAGCAATGTTTAAACTTCACGGCCATACAATAGGGCGAACGGCGCCATTTCTGTTGTTTCCTGCTGCGCCGTGTTGTATGCAAACGTGACGTACGGCAAGACGTCATCCCAAGACCGATGTTCAACATTCACGTTCATGGACATCATGTCGGCGAGAATTTTGTTTAGACGTTCTGTCACGCCATTAGCTTGTAGATGGCAGGCGGTTGAGCTGCGATAGGTAGTGCCGCTCAGCTGTATGACGGATTCCAGTAGCTTGGCAGTGAAAGCAGTGCATCCGTACGTTATTTTAACTGTCGCAGCGCCGTGCCTCAAGACGATGCGTTTGATGAAAAAGTTCGCTGCCTCGATTGCTGTGCCGCGCTGGAGCGCCTTTGTTTCAGCATAACGCATCAGATAATATGTAGCGAAAATTATCCACCTGTGTCCCGAATCAGAATTTGGAAAAGGACCCAACAGATCCATGCCAAATTGTTCAAATGGGTATTTTGACACGTTAACAGGATGCCGTAACCCGGCTGGTTTCACAGGTGGTGTTTTCTGTAGCTGGCAATCATGGCATATTTGCACGTATTGTCGTACCGCGGCCGCAAGTTTTGGGCAGTAATAACTCTTCTTAATGCGGGCCAGAGTTCCAGCATACCCCAGATGACCCGTGGTAGGCTTGTCATGACATGCCTGCAAGATTTCTTCGCGAAGAGACTGATACGACGAGGAGATAATCACTTCCCGTCGGAGCGACGTTGATCTTGTATAAAACATTGTTCCGCATGGAAAACGATGACTGCGCTCTGGTGAAGAGACTGGGAACTTTGGTAGTGCGCGCTTCCTGAAAATCGATAAGTGGTGCGAGAGCCGGGTCGTCATGCTGCTGCTGCGAAACAGTGTGCGTGTGGACGGCTGCGATAAGTGAAAATTCTGGTTCATCTTCACGCGCAGTCTCGACAGGTGAACGGGTGAAGCAGTCGGCGTCGTTGTATTGACATCCAGACTTATACACAATAGTCATGTCGAACTCCTGTAGCCGTAAACTCATCTTGCAAGGCGTCCGGAGGTATCTCGCAATTTCGTTAATCAGCAAAGAGAGTGGTGGTCACTCACGACCCGGAAGTGCCGGCCTTAAAGATAGCGTCGAAATTTTATCACCGCGCATACAACAGCCAAAGTTTTTTTTAGGTGATTGAATTGTTCGATTCAGCACCGGACAAACTCCAACTGGCGTATGCGATACCTCGCTCGGCACTGTCTTGCAAATGGACAAGTACAGCACCGAGAACCACGTTACTAGCATCTGTGTAGACCAGAGTCTCGGCACTCGCATCGAAATGAGCAAGCACAGGTGTTGTCTGCAAGTGCTGTCATAACTCGTCAAATTCCTTTTGTTTTTCGCCTGTCCAGGTGAAGGTGACATCATCGCGGGTGAGACGTGTCAATGCACGAAACGTTTTCAAAATACCTGCGGTAATAGGCGCAAAGGCCCAAGAAACGGCGAACAGTCTTTTTGTCACACGGAGTAGGGGACTTGGTGACGGCTGATGTTTTAGCGGAATCGGTCCAACACCTCGATGACTGACGACGTGGCCCAAGAACAGGAGCTCTTCCTAACCAAAGTGACACTTTGGGGGTCTTAACGTGAGGCCGGCAGATCAGATAGATCGCAGCACAGCAGAGAGACGTTGTAAGTGTTCCTCAAACGATGTTGAAAACACAACGTCGTCCAGGTAGACTAGACACATCTGCCATTTAAGACCAGACAGAACTGCGTCCATAATTCACTTAAATATCGCTGGAGTGGAGTACAATCCGAAAGCTAGGGTCTTGAAATAATAAAGTCCATCGGGCGTGACAAACGCTGTCTTTTCGCGATCACGTTCATCGATTTCGACCTGCTTAACCCCTCTTAAGAACAAGCGATGAAAAGTTGCGCGCCTGGCGCAGCCGGTCTAATGAGTCATCAATGTGTGGTAGCGGGTAGACGTCTTTTTTGTGACCTGATTGAGCTTACGGTAATCCACACAAATCTTTAAATTTCCGTCTTTCCTCTTAACGAGAACAACAGGTGAAGCCCAGGGACTCCTCAATGGCTGTTTGACACCGTCATTCAACACTCGGTAGGGGTGCTGTCGGACTGGTCGGGTACGGTTGTCGGTGTCACGAAATCGGCGCACATTTTCATCAAGCCGGTACGGCAAGAGGCCCGCACTTGCGTTGCGTGGAAGTTACCTGTGTAGTTGCATGCTTAGCGTTTGTATTCTGTGGAGTTCTCGTCTGTTGTATTTCAAGTGACCTTGTGTATTCCTTTGTATCATCTCTTGCTGTGCATAAATTGTGTTTTGTTTGTTACTTCTGACTCCGATCCTTTCTCTGGTTTGACCCGGCGACCATCATCATCATCATGATCATCAGCCTCATTATACCCACTGCAGGGCGAAGGCCTCTCCCATATTTCTCCATTTAACCCGGTTCTGTGCTAGCTGTATCCACTTGACCCCTGCGAACTTCTTAATCTCATCCGCCCACCTAACTTTCTGCCGCCCCCTGCTACGCTTTCCTTCCCTTGGAATCCAGTTTGTTACCCTCAGCGACCATCGGTTATCCTCTCTTCGCACTACATGTCCTGCCCATGTCCATTTCTTCTTAATTTCCACTAGAATGTCGGTAACTTGAGTTATTTCTCTGACCCACTCTGCACGCTTCCTATCTCTTAATGTTACCCCTAATATTTTTCGTTCCATAGCCCTCTGGGTTGTACTCAACTTAAGTAGAACTCTCTTGGTTAGCCTCCACGTTTCAGCCCCATAGGTGAGTACAGGCAAGATACAACTGTTGTATACTTTCCTCTTGAGCGATACCGGTAAGCTGCTAGTCATAATCTGCGAGTGCTTGCCAAATGCGCTCTATCCCAATCGTATTCTTCTTGTTATTTACTTTTCGTGGTCCGGATCTGCGGTTACTACCTGTCCTAAGTAGACATATTCGCCTACTACTTCCAGTATTTCGCTAACTAATGTAAACTGCTGTTCCTTCCCGAGGCTGTTGAACATTACCTTAGTCTTCTGCATATTGATTTTCAAGCCTACCTTTCTACTTTTCCTCTCTAGGTCATCAATCATTATTTGCAGTTCATTCCCCGAGTTGCTTAGCAAGGCAATATCATCAGCAATTCGCAGATTACTGAGGTATTCTCCATCTACCCTTATCCCTAACTGCTCCCACTCCAAGTCTCTGAATACTTCCTCTAAACAAGCTGTGAATAGTACTGGGGAGATTGTGTCTCCTTGCCTAACACCTTTCTTTATGGGAATTTTGTTACTTTCTTTATGCAGAACTATGGTTGCTGTGCAGCCACTGTATACATCTTCCAGCACTTTCACGTACGGCTCGTCTACCCCCTGATTTCGCAATGCCTGCATCACCGCCGAGGTTTCAACTGAGTCAAATGCTTTTTCGTAATCTATAAATGCTATATATAAGGCGACCGCTGGGCACTAAACGACCACCCCCTTCTGTCACTACAAGGTAGTTGGATTCCGGCTGAGCTTGCCACGCAGGTCGAGGGCACCTCCTTTGCGACCGGAAGAGCTACCCCCACTCACTCTAAGGGTGTCTGGGAGTGTGCGCACCGTTAAGGGCGCATCGTTAATAATACCCTCTAATTATTAACGGGTGACAGTCGGTTATTATGCGATGCTTGGTTAGGGGCGTCTGTTTAACCACCGGAGGCAGACGAGAAGCCGTCTTGAAACTGAAGGAGTAGCTCGACGAGTCTGTTCTTTACCGACGATAGACCGGGATTCACATCAAGCATGAATTTGGGCATTTGGCTGGCAGATGTGTTGGTCTCAAGAACAAAGCAGTCGTGAGCTGCTTCTGTGACACCTCAAAGTAGGTTACCGTGGTGCCTTTAGCGATGCGTTGGCATTCGCTCCCAAAGTTCGTAATCAGTACGTAAGGTACACTGTTGGTCAGATGAACTATACCGCGTGGAACACAGACGCAATGATGTAATAGAAGCGCTGGGTTCTGTTCGGCAACGCCGGCAGCACAAGACTGCTTGTCGCACCTGACTGTGACGAGAGCAGACGAACGTGGCGGCATGGATACATCCGCGTCAACGATGCGTAAAGGTGCGTGGCGACGTTCGGAGCCAGCGGTCGTGGTTTCAGGCATCGAAAACGTTACAGTACGGCTATTAACAATACTAACGGTGCCACGTATACGTAAAAAGTCCATGCCAACTATGAGGTACTTTCAGCAATGCGGCAGGATAACCAAGTGAATACAAAGCTTGAATCGGCGATGATTACTCGGGCAGTGCACCGTCCGATGGGTGTCATAAAGCGACCGCCAGCAGTACGAACGTGCCGCCCCAGCCACTCAGTTTTCACCTTGGAGAGCCTATCCGCGCAATTCTTCCTTATTATCGAGACGTCTGCTCCTGTGTCTAATAAAGCAGTTACTGGGTGTCCGTCAACGAGAACGGAAAGGTCGGCGCTAACAACGTGATCGGCATGAGGTGGATTCGAAGTTTCGGGTTCATGCTGTGGCGGCGCAACGTAGACACAGTATCGGGCTGAGTCGCCATGGGGGGGGGGGTCTTCGGGACATCGATTCCGTTCATCAGCAACCTGCCCCCTGAGGTCGCCGCCTTCGGTTTCCCCGGCGTGGGCTTGGCGACCGGCGCCTCGGCGCATTAGCAATCTCACGGCGGCTGGGAGACGAGAAGCCCACGGGACAAGACGACTGTGTACGGTCGCTGGGAGAAGTTGCACGGTATTCTTCGATTTTTGGAGGGCGCTCAGCGACCCGGGGACCGAGAAAAAAACTGGAGCCCGAGTTCACGGTACAAATGGCCGTGTTCTCGCAGTGGTAGCACAGCGACCGTTGGCGAGAAGGGCGCCAGACGTCTGCCTTGCTAACCGATGGCTTCATGATGGGGCTTTGCTGGGCGGGCACCTGGTAGAAAGGTTGGTAGAATAGTGGCTGAGGAGCGGGCGGCTGCACGACGGGGCTCTGCTGGGATGGCGGCTGGTAGGAAGGTTGGTAGTATGGGGGCTGCGGAGCGGGCGGCTGTGATTCGAAATGAAGGTGTTGTCCATATAGCACTGCAGGACGGCGAACAGCCGCTGCGGACTTCATAGAACGTGGCTGCGACAGCGACTCAGGCGGTGAAAATGTTTCACGTATTTCTTCGCGCACGGCTTCGGTGACGGAAGCAGCAGTCGCATTAGGCGATCCAAGATTAAACTTGAGGAGCTCCTCGTGATCTACCTCGCGGATCAGCTCACGCAGAGAGTGGTGTTCAGTGGACCCGTACAATGTGGCCACACTGCTGAATGGTTGGCCGTAGGCAGACTCAGTGCGCCGGAAACGTTGCTGCAGGACTCGCTCATTTAGTGTAGCTTATTGATGAAGTTCGCGACGGTTTGAGGTGGATTCCGAACCAGACCAGCGAAGAGGGGTCCATTTACACCCTGCATCAGGTGGAGCAACTCTGCTGATTCTGTCATGTCGGGATCAGCCCGCCGACAAAGACGGGTCACATCCTGAGCGAACATCGCCACGCTCTCATTAGGTAGTTGCACACGAGCTGCTAGGAGGCGGCGTGAGCAATCACGGCGGTCGTCGCTGGTACGCATATCAAGCTGCTTCTGGCAAAAGGAATCCCAGCTTTGAAGACTGGCTTCCCTATTATCATACCACGTTTTAGCGCAGTTTTTAAGTGCGAAAAAGACATTGCGCAGCTACTGAGCAGGGCTCCACTGATTGAATTGTGCCACTCGCTCGAACTGGTCGATCCAGTCGTCGACATCTTCCCCAGTAAAGCCATGGAAACAGGGGGCACACGAGGCTGCTGAAGCACCAAATGATGTTGGGTTACGTGGGCAATTGCAAAAATCTCGAAATGCTGGTCGGATGACGCCTGTTTAGGGAGAGGAGCAAATTGCGGTGCCAGACCGTAGAGGAGATGGCTGCAGCGAGGAACAGGTGTAGACACGAGCGGAAGCCTGTTGAGACTCGATATGAGCGGCTACGAGAGTCCCGAGACTTGGGGTTTAAGGCCGCACCTCCACCAGTGTCACGTAGCCTTTTGAGCTCGTAACTAGAAGGGTAAATGGGTGTTTATTAAGAAGGCACGGGAGAACAGGTCCAGAGCACCCATAGACGGTCGGCAGAATAACTTCAGACTCTTTTAATCTAACGACGCGGGAGCCACTTCTTCAAGTCAGGGCAGGCTGTTGCACACACTACAATATGGTCCGCGCACGTAGTTCTAGACTGCCGAATCCGCCTCTCGCTACGCGGGAGGGAAGTTTCAGCTCTGGTGATACTTGAGTGATCCCGCATAACAAGCTTGCTCAGTTTCATCATCCTTCATATAATTTTGAATGGTTATGTGCATCTCTAAGTGACAGGAATTTCTGCTGTAAAAAAGCAGCCCTCCACTCCAGCACGCATGAAAAATCAAGGAGTGTGATACAAATATCAGTTCTTTCACCACCCCTCTAAAATTTTGCTGAATGACATCCCCATCCGCCAAACATACCAGTTTTTGTTTATGCCAAATATATGACTTTTTCGCTCCGGCTCTGGATAGAAATGGCCTATACCACACCCTTCAATAATATTGGATGAGCTCGAAGTATGGCTGGACCCTATCAATTTGTCCCTTAATGTCAAACCATCCCAGGTAGCACGAAGTGCGCTATAAAGGGGGGCCCCTGGTGGGTCCGATGTAGGCAATGCAGGACAGCCCCAGTGGGCTCAATGTGGGTGCTGCAAGAGGGGCCGACCAAGGCCTGAAGGGGGCTGTCGACAAAGCATCGATGGGCCCCACAAGGGACCGATGCAGGCAGCGGGGCTGCCCACATTTTTCTCGATTTGCCAAATGGGCACATCCCGCTAACTCCCCAAGATGCTCCTGCTTTGGACAGATTCGGGCAGCCGCTCTGGATGAACATTTATTTTTTTATTTCGGTTAGCCCCTCAGATAATGACATAGGCCCGAGTAGGATTCTATAGCGCAAGCCGCACTTGGGCTTGCCCACATTATTCTCATAGGGGTCCGGCGCAGGAAATTGATGGGAAGCCCTTGTCCAAGTTTTCCCAATCATTACTTAAGCACATAAATCATTAATTATTTTATGCATGTCTGCCCTTCCTAAAAGCCACAATATTAAATGTTACAATAATTCATGACATTATTCTAGCCTAAATGACTTCGTGTACATCTTGTTCAGGCAATGGAGCTGTGTGTTCTGAAGAGTAATATTGTGCTTAGGGATGCAGGCTATCCACAGCAACCACATTAATAGCAACAGTTAGCAATCAGTACGTTTTAGTATCTTTAGCGCAATTGGCATCAGCGCGAGAACTAAGGCCACGTAATGTTTCTAACCGACTAAGCATGGCAACAATTGTTATACAGATCGTCAATAATAGTACAATAGGCCAACATCTAATACAAATAAAGGGTGTAAGGAATCATTACACAATTTCACGCATTTTTTTAGCCCCATTGCGGCCGATGTGGGACCTATAGCGGTTTTGTATGGGCAGTGCCAATTGGGCTGGGTGTTTTTTTTTAACCTAAAGCCCACTTGATGTAGCACGTGCCTTCAAATTCCTCACAAGGGATCGATTTTGTTATCTTGCAGGCAACGTCTAATACAAATAAAGGGTGTAAGGAATCATTACACAATTTCACGCATTTCTTTAGCCCCATTGCGGCCGATGTGGGACCTATAGCGGTTTTGTGTGGGCAGTCCCAATTGGGCTGGGTGTTTTTTTTTAACCTAAAGCCCACTTGATGTAGCACGTGCCTTCAAATTCCTGACAAGGGATCGATTTTGTTATCTTGCAGGCCTGCCTGCTTTCCAGCCCCATTACGGCCCATGTGGGATATAAAGCAGTTTTGTGCGGGCAGCCCCAAATTGGCCTAGGTGTTGTTTTTGAACCTAGAGCCCACCCGCGGTTGCACGCGACTTCAAATTTCCCACAAGGTACCACTTTTCATACCATGCGGGCACGCCCGCCTTCCAGACTCATTACAGACTATGTGGGACCTAAAGCTGTTTAGCTAAAGCTGCCTCATTTGGGATTCACGAGGGGCTTGCCCAAATTGAGCTCTTATCCATATTTCACCTGCCCCCAAGTAATCTGCAAGGGTCCGATTGGGGCAGCATGAGGGCATGTCCGTTTTTTCTTGCCCCACTAAGGCCGATGTAGGTCCCCAAACTATTTTATGAGGGCTGCCTCATTTCGGATCTATGACGGCTTTCCCATAGAGCCCACATTCAGGTAGGATTTCCCTAAAATATCCGACGAAGGACCCTTGCGGTCTGGATGCAGAAATCTCTGCATTAGCCCGAGAAACGCCGCTATGGGACCCATGCAGGAGGAACAGGGGCAAGCCCAAATGGGGCTTGTCCACATTTGCCCCATCGGGGAATAATGCAGGTTTTATTATGGTTGCCCCAGCCCCACTTGCCTAATCAGACCTACTGGGGCCCCACATTCTGTGCTACATGGGATGCGTTGTGCTTGTATTTCCCCCCGATAGACCTTGGCACATTTCCTTAGCTCATCGCACCAACTTAATTCGACAGCTATATTTAGTAAAATATTTGGGTGCGTCGTATGACCCAACATTGGATTGAAGACTCAATATTAAAGGAATGTGAGTAAAGGAGAAAGCGCTTTTGGGTGGCCTGTCCAAGTTAGCAATAACAAATTTCGAATCACTCGCGACCCTTTGTTTCTCGACAAAGCCTATTTTATACCAATAATTGTAATTGGTTTATTCTATTCTGTGGCAGTAAAAATACATTCTTCACTCTCTACTGGTATTGGAAAGGGGTGCTCTACGTTTCTGTCTTGGTCTTTGAAAATTCCTCTCAAGCGATCTGTTTTATTTGCAAGCCAGCATCCCCGACAAACTCCTGCTTCCAACCACCTAAGGTACAATCTTGCATCAGATCGCTAGACGCGACCTTTGAAGTCATTCCTCCCATTTTTCACCCTAGCAGGGCTCTTGTTACCTGATCATCGGCCACGCTATATATAGCCACAAGTTACAGTAGCACAGAAACGTTTAGCCCCAAGGAGTGTGCACCTGAGGTAGTTGCATGGGTTCATGGCATGTATGCCGCAGTGGACCTTTCTGAGCTGAAGACAAAAGATGACGACGGGGACTACAAGCTCGAGGCTAGAAGAGATGAAAGCGTGAATGCAGAACTCGTACCGCTTGACCTATAAACCATTTTGTTTTTAGGCCTTCCTGGGGTACTATTAAGGAGCAACCCTGGTGGAGTGTGCTGGGTATGGTAAGACGCCTTCTGGCAGTCCAGAGCGGATCCTGGCAAGGCCCCTTCATCAGCTTCTCCGAAAAGGCGCCCATTGGTCCTGGACAGACACAGAGCAGGAATCGTTTCGGCCGCTGTCTACAGCTATCGCCGATAATGCTCTTCTGTGGCTCCCGGACCTAAACCGGCCCTTTACAGTGCAGACTGATGCGAGTGAGTATGGAATAGGTGCTGTTTTACTTCAGGATCACGAAGGGAAGCTTTGCCCCTTCGCATTTGCAAGTCGCACTCTCTCATCGCCGGATCGAACCTACACGGTAATAGAGAAAGAGTGGTTGGCAATTGTATTTGCGCTTAAAAAGTTTGACGTGCATATGGATGTGGCTGAGTTTACAATTCAGACCGATCATCAGGCACTGTCTTGGTTGTCAAAGCTGCAAAACCCCGCCGGCCGTCTAGCCCGCTGGGCGCTCACTCTTCAGAAATATCATTACAGGGTGGAGTACTAAAAAGGCACCTTCAACAAGGCAGCCGACGCCCTGTCCCGAGCTCCGTTACCTGCAGATGGCGAGCAAGCACCGCAAGTCCTGGTGATCGCAGAAGCCACTGATGCCTGCAGGCATCAGAACCATGAAAATCCCATATCTGCTCCAGATATGGAACATATGCTGCCAGATACAAATATATAAGGCAGCAAATAAGACCTTATCTGGGCCAGCTAAGGTTATATGTGCGCAAAATGTTGCCCTTATATGGCTCAGATTTGGCCATATCATGCAACATATAATCCATATCTGAATGAGTAATGGGACCTTATTTGGCTTGATCAGGGGCATATATGGTATCTTCGCGACCTTATGCGGCCTGACAAAGGGCATATATGGCATCGTTATGACCTCATATAGACAGACCAGGGCCATATGCCTGGCATCAACAGGACTTTATATAACCTCATCGGAGCCTTAATTATGTAGGCGCCATAGTCATTGTATATTAGCAATATATGGCTTTCGTCTACCGCCTGCAAATATTCAATAATGGCATCGTGTGGTCGAGCTTCATTTTTTTCTACACTCAGCATGGCCTGCATGCTTAGTGTTATTGTATCCAATTTAGAAAATAGCTACGACTCCTAATATTTCAAATATTCTGCAGATTTCGCTGCACTATAATTATTACACCATGTGTTCCTTAATCCTGGAGGGCGCTGGGTTATGGCTACTTGCTCCTCTTTCCATCTACTAACTGGTTTTTTTATTTAAAATGTGGCGGCAGTCCGGTGCAAAAACGCATTGTCGATTAAGTTGAGCGATTCAAAATATCAAGTAAATGATGGCAGTTCAGGATACGGCCCCCTCCGAGCTGTCTAGACGGTGACTCACCCTCAGAGACAGCTGGCGGTTGCTGCGTGGAGGGCCGCACTGGCTAGACAGTGACTCCTCCTCTCCCGCGTTCCCCTCTTCCCTCTCAAACAGCGGCGGCACCTGCGTCGCGGGCTCGCATTTCGTCTCTCCGCCTCGCTGCCGTGCTGTATACCGCGTAGGCCGCGAGCTCTCCGTTTTGTGTGTGCTTGCTTCTTTCTCCTCCCCCTTTCAATCCGGGTGCCGAAGCACTTGTCTCGTTCCTTTCGCGGTGGCAGACATCGGAGTTCGGTGCGGCTGGCGGGCGTGCTGCATGTTGTGCATGCTGGTGTGTGTGTGCCAGCACCTGTTCGCTATTAGCTGTGTGCATGTAACAAAAATGTGACAGAAAACCTACAAGAGCTTCAGTCTGACTGTCGCACAGAGGAAATTACTGTGTCCCACTGCGGGTGGAAGCTGCCTCCTCAGCCTTGGCAGCGAACCTGATGGTCGATTGAGCTTTTCGAGGCTTCTGCCCTGGATGGCGCGGCCAAATCTTCACTATTGCGTCGGATCGCACCCTCATCGTGCCGCCTTATCTGCACGCCCGATCACAAAAACCGTGAGCGTGAGACTTCTTGTCGGGAACTAGCACTTGCCAGCCTCAGGATATCGTTCACTTTATTATTTTGATGGAAGCATTTTCCAATCAGTAAATCGGATGGTAATTGCCAGTAGGTGATATTTTTCCATACATTTAGTTGCAATGTGTCTTTCGCTCAGTGGGTGCATAGGGTCCTTCGTTGTTTATTATTATTATTATTTGCACTACCTAAGTAGCTTCATGCTTGATTTGGTTTAGGGGCAGAGTGGTCACTGTCATGACCAATGCCATCGGACATGCTTTTTTCTTTGTTTTCTCTCTTAATTTCAAAAGCAACCATGAGTTAGGCGCGTTCGCTCATTTTGCACTGCAGTCTCTGCTTAAGGTAACACCAGTACTTCCTGACAGCCTATATGTACTTTGCTAAGGTTTAGGTATTATCAGCAGTAGCAGCAGTGTGTGTTTTATCGCCCTGCGGTTTAGCGGTACCTTTTCCGGGTATCGATAAACCTTTAAATTCCCTTGCAATAGTCTAGTTCGATTATTAGCCCTTTATTTTATTTAGCTTCGGAAGTAAACCAGCTTAAACTAAAAGCATTTACTGGTTAAAGCTCTGTGTGTAAAAGAGTAGAATAAAAATGTAATATGTAATTTAAAAGGGTAATGTCTTTCACTTTAGCTTCTCATGTAGACATTATTCTGTTCAGATATCTCATTAGTTATTTATAGTATCGCGCATAAATGAGTAGAATCTTAATATTTACTAACGGATGAGCATGTCTTTGACTCTCGGTATACACACGTAATTCAGGACCGCCTTTGAGCGATTCCATATAGGCAGGGAAAAAAGAAAACCTGTGGTTTCAAAGCTATTTTTCTGTAAGGTTTGAAATAAAAGGAGAAATTGAGGTTCCCCTAGGCAAACTTGATTTAGTGTGTGTTTAGCTGAAATACTGAAATTGTCTTTTGTGTGTGGTAATAAAGTGTTATGTTGATATGCAGATATATAGATCTATAGTTCGAAACATACATGCCATGAGGGATAGATCTTAAAAACAGGAATGGAGTAGATAAGGCATATCTGACCAGATATGCCTTATCTGGCACTCGAAATCAGGAATTGGGCAGATCAGGCATATACAACCAGATATGCCTTATCTGGTAATCGAAATCAGGAATTGGGCAGATATGCCTTATCTGGCCTAGATCCGTTTTAATATACCATATCTGCCCAATTCCTGATATACCTGATCTGTATTTTTTTTATAAGTCCAGATATGGCATTTCCTTAAGGGTAGGGAACACTTGTTTCCCGTCAACAGCTGCTCGAAGCTCAGCTAAGCGATCCTCAGTGCATCCAAATACGAAAGGGCCTGGACAACCCCAACCCTGCAGGAAGCACAACGCCTACAGGCAGCTATGACTGCTACCTGGAAGCCGAGGATGGACTTCTCCTGAGATATATACCCACTGCCGACACAGATGGTGGTGAGTACCTATTTCGTGTTGTCGTACCAAAGAGCCTGCGCAAGCTCTCTTTCAAGTATTTTCACGACACACGCCTTGCAGGCCACAGCGATGGCAAGAAAACATGTGAAAAGTTGGGTCGCATCGTAACTTGGCCCCGCATGAGAAAGGATGTTGTGGCATACGTCCGTACTTGTCTTACAAGCCTACAGCGAAGGCAAGGGGAGGTAAACCACCGAGCTTTTTGAAAACCTGCGGAGAGCCGTTACCCGTGGGAAATTGTTGCCTGCGACGTAATGGTTCCTTATCCAAGAACTGTGAAAGGAAATCGCTACTAGCTAGTGGTCACTGATCATTTTTCTAAATGGGTTCAATTATACCCGCTGCCTAAACTGGACTCAAAAGTAGTCTGGGATAAACTCCTAGACGCATTCACTCGGTTCGGCTTCCCGGCGCAGCTAATCACTGATAATGCGACGTATTTCACGGGCAGGATATTTGCTGACACCTGCAAAGCTCTTGGCGTGCAGCACAAAAAGACTACGCTCTACCATCCTCAGGCCAACATTACAGAGCGGGTCAAAAGAAACCTGAAAAACATGCTCGCGGCTTTCACGGAACGTCACAAAGACTGGGATTTGCGAGTGCAGGAGATAGCTTTCGCCACAAGAACCACAGTAAACCCGTCGACTGGTTTTATGCCGGCAGCTATTTTTCTTGGCCGTGAGCTTCGATATCTCATTGAACATGCCCTTACCCATGACTCTGACTCACAGGCTCCCAGTTATTCCAGGTTCACTCAGGATCTCGCCAGTCGTCTCGCTGAAACTCTAAAGGAGGCCAGGGAGAACTTGGACCTCGCCCGCCTGAAGCACTGCGGCCAGTACAACAAGGGCAGGCGTTCTTTGCAGTTCGACGTTGGGAATAAAGTACTCCGCCGCTCGCACCCGCTAAGTGATGCGACAAAAGGATTTGCCGCCTCTCTCGCTCCTCGACGAACTGGTGCTTTTGTAGTAATAAAGCGTCTTTCGCGGCACGCTTACACGCTTCGTCATGTGCAGGGTGGCCGGGAGATCGGACCAATCAATGCCTCCGACCTGAGAAAGTACTACGAGCGGCCAGAAAGTACGTAACGGCACTCGGGTCTATCAGATGTGAACCACCTGGACCATCGTCTGATGAATGCCAACAATCCAGCGGATCCCTTCAAGCGGACAGCTGGTCAGAACCAGCATTGTTTTTGTACTCCTCCCAGTGCCCTTCTTTGTTTTGTTCTTTGACATCTCGGGAGGTGTCCCGTCTTGAGAGGGGGGGAGAGTGGGGCTCCGCATCCCCTTTAGGTGTTTGAAACCGCGCACGCGTATTTCTATTTGTATTGTTTGCACGTGCAGCGCGAGTGCGCAAAAGCAAGCAGATAATCTTGTGGGGCGTGATGTTAGCGGCAACAGACGAGGGTAGATAATCGCGTCAGAAGCGAGGCGCGTGGCTTTTTTTGCCCCGGCGAAAAAGCCGGCGCGGGGCAACCGGCGAGCGTCATGGGCCAGCAGGGTGTGTACGGACGCCCGAAAGAAGATCGCCGACGCGAAGATGGAAGCAGTGCCTGCAGGAACAGCCTAGTCGTATTTCTGTGACTTGCTGTGCCGCGAGAAGCAATATATCTTGTGTCGCCGTTAGCGCTTTGGCCCCACTGCTCGTTTTATTCGCCCCGCAGTGTTTTGTTTCGCCGCGGTAAGGCCCTGACATTCTTCCCGCTTTCCGTTGGTGTTCTTTTGTCGCGCGCATGAACAGCCTGTTCTCAGCGCAGTAGCGCCTTATGTTTCTCTGTTTTGCTTTTTTTGTTTGTGCGGAATAAACCGGTGTTTTTAAGAGACTGGATTTGTCACTCGTCGGGCGACACCATGGCTCGCGGACCCGTTTTCTAAAGGCGAGGCCTTCATCTGGCGCCCAACGTGATTTTTGCTCGAGCTTTGGTTTGCCCCGCGAGTGTCGCAACTTTAGTGAGAACATTCCATGTTTTCATGCGTAGCTATGGCGGATAATCTCAACTTGCCTAGTGCAAGCGCCCAGTTGATAAGATGTAATGCACTTAGCCTAGTGTGCGATGGCGGTGTTCTTGATTAACAATTGCAGATTCAATGGTTGCGACCTGACGAGGAGAAACTGAAGGCCATATTGCAGCTGCTATCACCAACAAATATCAAGAGCCTGCAGCGATTCTTGGGCATGGTCGGTTTCTACCGCCACTTTATTCCAAACTGTGCTGACCTGGCAAGGCCCCTTCATCAGCTTCTCCGAAAAGGCGCCCGTTGGTCCTGGACAGACACGGAGCAGGAATCGTTTCGGGCGCTGTCAACAGCTATCGCCGATACCGCTCGTCTGCAGCTCCCGGACCTAAACCGGCCCTTTACAGTGCAGACTGATGCGAGTGAGTATGGAATAGGTGCTGTTTTACTTCAGGATCACGAAGGGAAGCTTTGCCCCTTGGCATTTGCAAGTCGCACTCTCATCGCCGGAACGAAACTACACGGTAACAGAGAAAGAGTGCTTGGCATTTGTATTTGCGCTAAAACGTTTGACATGCATTTGGATGTGGCTGAGTTTACAATTCAGACCGATCATCAGGCACTCTCTTGGTTGTCAAAGCTGCAAAACCCAGCCGGCCGTCTAGTCCGCTGGGCGCTCGCTCTTCTGAAATATAATTACAGGGTGGAGTACAAGATAGGCGCCTTCAACAAGGCAGCCGACGCCCTGTCCCGAGCTCCGTTACCTGCAGATGGCGAGCAAGCACCGCAAGTCCTGGTGATCGCAGAAGCCGCTGATGAATGGGGAACACTTGTTTCCCGTCAACAGCTGCTCGAAGCTCAGCTAAGCGCTCCTCAGTGCATCCAAATACGAACGGGCCTGGACAGCGCCAACCCTGCAGGAAGCACAGCGCCTACCGGCAGCTATGACTGCTACCTGGAAGCAGAGGATGGACTTCTCCTGAGATATATACTCACTGCCGACACAGATGGTGGTGAGTCCCTATTTCGTGTTGTCGTACCAAAGAGCCTGCGCAAGCTCTCTTTCAAGTATTTTCACGACACACGCCTTGCAGGCCACAGCGATGGCAAGAAAACATGTGAAAAGTTGGGTCGCATCGTAACTTGGCCCCGCATGAGAAAGGATGTCGTGGCATACGTCCGTACTTGTCTTACAAGCCTACAGCGAAGGCAAGGGGAGGTAAACCACCGAGCTTTTTGAAACCTGCGGAGAGCCGTTACCCGTGGGAAATTGTTGCCTGCGACGTAATGGTTCCTTATCCAAGAACTGTGAAAGGAAATCGCTACTAGCTAGTGGTCACTGATCATTTTTCTAAATGGGTTCAATTATACCCGCTGCCTAAACTGGACTCAAAAGTAGTCTGGGATAAACTCCTAGACGCATTCACTCGGTTCGGCTTCCCGGCGCAGTTAATCACTGATAATGCGACGTATTTCACGGGCAGGATATTTGCTGACACCTGCAAAGCTCTTGGCGTGCAGCACAAAAAGACTACGCTCTACCATCCTCAGGCCAACATTACAGAGCGGGTCAACAGAAACCTGAAAAACATGCTCGCGGCTTTCACGGAACGTCACAAAGACTGGGATTTGCGAGTGCAGGAGATAGCTTTCGCCACAAGAACCACAGTAAACCCTTCGACTGGTTTTATGCCGGCAGCTATTTTTCTTGGCCGTGAGCTTCGATATCTCATTGAACATGCCCTTACCCATGACTCTGACTCACAGGCTCCCAGTTATTCCAGGTTCACTCAGGATCTCGCCATTCGTCTCGCTGAAACTCTAAAGGAGGCCAGGGAGAACTTGGACCTCGCCCGCCTGAAGCACTGCGGCCAGTACAACAAGGGCAGGCGTTCTTTGCAGTTCGACGTTGGGAATAAAGTACTCCGACGCTCGCACCCGCTAAGTGATGCGACAAAAGGATTTGCCGCCTCTCTCGCTCCTCGACGAACTGGTGCTTTTGTAGTAATAAAGCGTCTTTCGCGGCACGCTTACACGCTTCGTCATGTGCAGGGTGGCCGGGAGATCGGACCAATCAATGCCTCCGACCTGAGAAAGTACTACGAGCGGCCAGAAAGTACGTAACGGCACTCGGGTCTATCAGATGTGAACCACCTGGACCATCGTCTGATGAATGCCAACAATCCAGCGGATCCCTTCAAGCGGGCAGCTGGTCAGAACCAGGATTGTTTTTGTACTCCTCCCAGTGCCCTTCTTTGTTTCGTTCTTTGACATCTCGGGAGGTGTCCCGTCTTGAGAGGGGGGGAGAGTAGGGCTCCGCATCCCCTTTAGGTGTTTGAAACCGCGCGCGCGTATTTCTATTTGTATTGTTTGCACGTGCAGCGCGAGTGCGCAAAAGCAAGCAGATAATCTTGTAGGGCGTGATGTTAGCGGCAACAGACGAGGGTAGATAATCGCGTCAGAAGCGAGGCGCGTGGCTCTTTTTGCCCCGGCGGAAAAGGCGGCGCGGGGCAACCGGCGAGCGTCATGGGCCAGCAGGGTGTGTACGGACGCCCGAAAGAAGATCGCCGACGCGAAGATGGAAGCAGTGCCTGCAGGAACAGCCTAGTCGTATTTCTGTGACTTGCTGTGCCGCGAGAAGCAATATATCTTGTGTCGCCGTTAGCGCTTTGGCCCCATTGCTCGTTTTATTCGCCCCGCAGTGTTTTGTTTCGCCGCGGTAAGGCCCTGACATTCTTCCCGCTTTCCGTTGGTGTTCTTTTGTCGCGCGCATGAACAGCCTGTTCTCAGCGCAGTAGCGCCTTATGTTTCTCTGTTTTGCTTTTTTTGTTTGTGCGGAATAAACCGGTGTTTTTAAGAGACTGGATTTGTCACTCGTCGGGCGAGACCATGGCTCGCGGACCCGTTTTCTAAAGGCGAGGCCTTCATCTGGCGCCCAACGTGATTTTTGCTCGAGCTTTGGTTTGCCCCGCGAGTGTCGCAACTTTAGTGAGAACATTCCATGTTTTCATGCGTAGCTATGGCGGATAATCTCAACTTGCCTAGTGCAAGCGCCCAGTTGATAAGATGTAATGCACTTAGCCTAGTGTGCGATGGCGGTGTTCTTGATTAACAATTGCAGATTCAATGGTTGCGACCTGACGAGGAGAAACTGAAGGCCATATTGCAGCTGCTATCACCAACAAATATCAAGAGCCTGCAGCGATTCTTGGGCATGGTCGGTTTCTACCGCCACTTTATTCCAAACTGTGCTGACCTGGCAAGGCCCCTTCATCAGCTTCTCCGAAAAGGCGCCCGTTGGTCCTGGACAGACACGGAGCAGGAATCGTTTCGGGCGCTGTCAACAGCTATCGCCGATACCGCTCGTCTGCAGCTCCCGGACCTAAACCGGCCCTTTACAGTGCAGACTGATGCGAGTGAGTATGGAATAGGTGCTGTTTTACTTCAGGATCACGAAGGGAAGCTTTGCCCCTTGGCATTTGCAAGTCACACTCTCATCGCCGGAACGAAACTACACGGTAACAGAGAAAGAGTGCTTGGCATTTGTATTTGCGCTAAAACGTTTGCCATGTATTTGGATGTGGCTGAGTTTACAATTCAGACCGATCATCAGGCACTCTCTTGGTTGTCAAAGCTGCAAAACCCAGCCGGCCGTCTAGTCCGCTGGGCGCTCGCTCTTCTGAAATATAATTACAGGGTGGAGTACAAGATAGGCACCTTCAACAAGGCAGCCGACGCCCTGTCCCGAGCTCCGTTACCTGCAGATGGCGAGCAAGCACCGCAAGTCCTGGTGATCGCAGAAGCCGCTGATGCCTGGGGAACACTTGTTTCCCGTCAACAACTGCTCGAAGCTCAGCTAAGCTATCCTCAGTGCATCCAAATACGAAAGGGCCTGGACAGCGCCAACCCTGCAGGAAGCACAGCGCCTACCGGCAGCTATGACTGCTACCTGGAAGCAGAGGATGGACTTCTCCTGAGATATATACCCACTGCCGACACAGATGGTGGTGAGTACCTATTTCGTGTTGTCGTACCAAATAGCCTGCGCAAGCTCTCTTTCAAGTATTTTCACGACACACGCCTTGCAGGCCACAGCGATGGCAAGAAAACATGTGAAAAGTTGGGTCGCATCGTAACTTGGCCCCGCATGAGAAAGGATGTCGTGGCATACGTCCGTACTTGTCTTACAAGCCTACAGCGAAGGCAAGTGCAGGTAAACCACCGAGCTTTTTGAAACCTGCGGAGAGCCGTTACCCGTGGGAAATTGTTGCCTGCGACGTAATGGTTCCTTATCCAAGAACTGTGAAAGGAAATCGCTACTAGCTAGTGGTCACTGATCATTTTTCTAAATGGGTTCAATTATACCCGCTGCCTAAACTGGACTCAAAAGTAGTCTGGGATAAACTCCTAGACGCATTCACTCGGTTCGGCTTCCCGGCGAGCTAATCACTGATAATGCGATGTATTTCACGGGCAGGATATTTGCTGACACCTGCAAAGCTCTTGGCGTGCAGCACAAAAAGACTACGCTCTACCATCCTCAGGCCAACATCACAGAGCGGGTCAACAGAAACCTGAAATAACTTGCTCGCGGCTTTCACGGAACGTCACAAAGACTGGGATTTGCGAGTGCAGGAGATAGCTTTCGCCACAAGAACCACAGTAAACCCTTCGACTGGTTTTATGCCGGCAGCCATTTTTCTTGGCCGTGAGCTTCGATATCTCATTGAACATGCCCTTACCCATGACTCTGACTCACAGGCTCCCAGTTATTCCAGGTTCACTCAGGATCTCGCCAGTCGTCTCGCTGAAACTCTAAAGGAGGCCAGGGAGAACTTGGACCTCGCCCGCCTGAAGCACTGCGGCCAGTACAACAAGGGCAGGCGTTCTTTGCAGTTCGACGTTGGGAATAAAGTAATCCGCCGCTCGCACCCGCTAAGTGATGCGACAAAAGGATTTGCCGCTCTCTCGCTCCTCGACGAACTGGTGCTTTTGTAGTAATAAAGCGTCTTTCGCGGCACGCTTACACGCTTCGTCATGTGCAGGGTGGCCGGGAGATCGGACCAATCAATGCCTCCGACCTGAGAAAGTACTACGAGTGGCCAGAAAGTACGTAACGGCACTCGGGTCTATCAGATGTGAACCACCTGGACCATCGTCTGATGAATGCCAACAATCCAGCGGATCCCTTCAAGCGGACAGCTGGTCAGAACCAGCATTGTTTTTGTACTCCTCCCAGTGCCCTTCTTTGTTTCGTTCTTTGACATCTCGGGAGGTGTCCCGTCTAGAGAGGGGGGGAGAGTGGGGCTCCGCATCCCCTTTAGGTGTTTGAAACCGCGCGCGCGTATTTCTATTTGTATTGTTTGCACGTGCAGCGCGAGTGCGCAAAAGCAAGCAGATAATCTTGTAGGGCGTGATGTTAGCGGCAACAGACGAGGGTAGATAATCGCGTCAGAAGCGAGGCGCGTGGCTCTTTTTGCCCCGGCGGAAAAGGCGGCGCGGGGCAACCGGCGAGCGTCATGGGCCAGCAGGGTGTGTACGGACGCCCGAAAGAAGATCGCCGACGCGAAGATGGAAGCAGTGCCTGCAGGAACAGCCTAGTCGTATTTCTGTGACTTGCTGTGCCGCGAGAAGCAATATATCTTGTGTCGCCGTTAGCGCTTTGGCCCCATTGCTCGTTTTATTCGCCCCGCAGTGTTTTGTTTCGCCGCGGTAAGGCCCTGACATTCTTCCCGCTTTCCGTTGGTGTTCTTTTGTCGCGCGCATGAACAGCCTGTTCTCAGCGCAGTAGCGCCTTATGTTTCTCTGTTTTGCTTTTTTTGTTTGTGCGGAATAAACCGGTGTTTTTAAGAGACTGGATTTGTCACTCGTCGGGCGAGACCATGGCTCGCGGACCCGTTTTCTAAAGGCGAGGCCTTCATCTGGCGCCCAACGTGATTTTTGCTCGAGCTTTGGTTTGCCCCGCGAGTGTCGCAACTTTAGTGAGAACATTCCATGTTTTCATGCGTAGCTATGGCGGATAATCTCGACTTGCCTAGTGCAAGCGCCCAGTTGATAAGATGTAATGCACTTAGCCTAGTGTGCGATGGCGGTGTTCTTGATTAACAATTGCAGATTCAATGGTTGCGACCTGACGAGGAGAAACTGAAGGCCATATTGCAGCTGCTATCACCAACAAATATCAAGAGCCTGCAGCGATTCTTGGGCATGGTCGGTTTCTACCGCCACTTTATTCCAAACTGTGCTGACCTGGCAAGACCCCTTCATCAGCTTCTCCGAAAAGGCGCCCGTTGGTCCTGGACAGACACGGAGCAGGAATCGTTTCGGGCGCTGTCAACAGCTATCGCCGATACCGCTCGTCTGCAGCTCCCGAACCTAAACCGGCCCTTTACAGTGCAGACTGATGCGAGTGAGTATGGAATAGGTGCTGTTTTACTTCAGGATCACGAAGGGAAACTTTGCCCCTTGGCATTTGCAAGTCGCACTCTCATCGCCGGAACGAAACTACACGGTAACAGAGAAAGAGTGCTTGGCATTTGTATTTGCGCTAAAACGTTTGACATATATTTGGATGTGGCTGAGTTTACAATTCAGACCGATCATCAGGCACTCTCTTGGTTGTCAAAGCTGCAAAACCCAGCCGGCCGTCTAGTCCGCTGGGCGCTCGCTCTTCTGAAATATAATTACAGGGTGGAGTACAAGATAGGCACCTTCAACAAGGCAGCCGACGCCCTGTCCCGAGCTCCGTTACCTGCAGATGGCGAGCAAGCACCGCAAGTCCTGGTGATCGCAGAAGCCGCTGATGCCTGGGGAACACTTGTTTCCCGTCAACAGCTGCTCGATGCTCAGCTAAGCGATCCTCAGTGCATCCAAATACGAACGGGCCTGGACAGCGCCAACCCTGCAGGAAGCACAGCGCCTACCGGCAGCTATGACTGCTACCTGGAAGCAGAGGATGGACTTCTCCTGAGATATATACTCACTGCCGACACAGATGGTGGTGAGTCCCTATTTCGTGTTGTCGTACCAAAGAGCCTGCGCAAGCTCTCTTTAAAGTATTTTCACGACACACGCCTTGCAGGCCACAGCGATGGCAAGAAAACATGTGAAAAGTTGGGTCGCATCGTAACTTGGCCCCGCATGAGAAAGGATGTCGTGGCATACGTCCGTACTTGTCTTACAAGCCTAAAGCGAAGGCAAGGGGAGGTAAACCACCGAGCTTTTTGAAACCTGCGGAGAGCCGTTACCCGTGGGAAATTGTTGCCTGCGACGTAATGGTTCCTTATCCAGAGAACTGTGAAAGGAAATCGCTACTAACTAGTGGTCACTGATCATTTTTCTAAATGGGTTCAATTATACCCGCTGCCTAAACTGGACTCAAAAGTAGTCTGGGATAAACTCCTAGACGCATTCACTCGGTGGCTTCCCGGCGAGCTAATCACTGATAATGCGATGTATTTCACGGGCAGGATATTTGCTGACACCTGCAAAGCTCTTGGCGTGCAGCACAAAAAGACTACGCTCTACCATCCTCAGGCCAACATCACAGAGCGGGTCAACAGAAACCTGAAAAACATGCTCGCGGCTTTCACGGAACGTCACAAAAACTGGGATTTGCGAGTGCAGGAGATGGCTTTCGCCACAAGAACCACAGTAAACCGGTCGACTGGTTTTACGCCGGCAGCTATTTTTCTTGGCCGTGAGCTTCGATATCTCATTGAACATGCCCTTACCCATGACTCTGACTCACAGGCTCCCAGTTATTTCAGGTTCACCCAGGATCTCGCCAGTCGTCTCGCTGAAACTCTAAAGGAGGCCAGGGAGAACTTGGACCTCGCCCGCCTGGAGCACTGCGGCCAGTACAAAAAGGGCAGGCGTTCTTTGCAGTTCGACGTTGGGAATAAAGTACTCCGCCGCTCGCACCCGCTAAGTGATGCGACAAAAGGATTTGCCGCCTCTCTCGCTCCTCGACGAACTGGTGCTTTTGTAGTAATAAAGCGTCTTTCGCGGCACGCTTACACGCTTCGTCATGTGCAGGGTGGCCGGGAGATCGGACCAATCAATGCCTCCGACCTGAGAAAGTACTACGAGCGGCCAGAAAGTACGTAACGGCACTCGGGTCTATCAGATGTGAACCACCTGGACCATCGTCTGATGAATGCCAACAATCCAGCGGATCCCTTCAAGCGGGCAGCTGGTCAGAACCAGCATTGTTTTTGTACTCCTCCCAGTGCCCTTCTTTGTTTCGTTCTTTGACATCTCGGGAGGTGTCCCGTCTTGAGAGGGGGGGAGAGTAGGGCTCCGCATCCCCTTTAGGTGTTTGAAACCGCGCGCGCGTATTTCTATTTGTATTGTTTGCACGTGCAGCGCGAGTGCGCAAAAGCAAGCAGATAATCTTGTAGGGCGTGATGTTAGCGGCAACAGACGAGGGTAGATAATCGCGTCAGAAGCGAGGCGCGTGGCTTTTTTTGCCCCGGCGGAAAAGGCGGCGCGGGGCAACCGGCGAGCGTCATGGGCCAGCAGGGTGTGTACGGACGCCCGAAAGAAGATCGCCGACGCGAAGATGGAAGCAGTGCCTGCAGGAACAGCCTAGTCGTATTTCTGTGACTTGCTGTGCCGCGAGAAGCAATATATCTTGTGTCGCCGTTAGCGCTTTGGCCCCATTGCTCGTTTTATTCGCCCCGCAGTGTTTTGTTTCGCCGCGGTAAGGCCCTGACATTCTTCCCGCTTTCCGTTGGTGTTCTTTTGTCGCGCGCATGAACAGCCTGTTCTCAGCGCAGTAGCGCCTTATGTTTCTCTGTTTTGCTTTTTTTGTTTGTGCGGAATAAACCGGTGTTTTTAAGAGACTGGATTTGTCACTCGTCGGGCGAGACCATGGCTCGCGGACCCGTTTTCTAAAGGCGAGGCCTTCATCTGGCGCCCAACGTGATTTTTGCTCGAGCTTTGGTTTGCCCCGCGAGTGTCGCAACTTTAGTGAGAACATTCCATGTTTTCATGCGTAGCTATGGCGGATAATCTCAACTTGCCTAGTGCAAGCGCCCAGTTGATAAGATGTAATGCACTTAGCCTAGTGTGCGATGGCGGTGTTCTTGATTAACAATTGCAGATTCAATGGTTGCGACCTGACGAGGAGAAACTGAAGGCCATATTGCAGCTGCTATCACCAACAAATATCAAGAGCCTGCAGCGATTCTTGGGCATGGTCGGTTTCTACCGCCACTTTATTCCAAACTGTGCTGACCTGGCAAGGCCCCTTCATCAGCTTCTCCGAAAAGGCGCCCGTTGGTCCTGGACAGACACGGAGCAGGAATCGTTTCGGGCGCTGTCAACAGCTATCGCCGATACCGCTCGTCTGCAGCTCCCGGACCTAAACCGGCCCTTTACAGTGCAGACTGATGCGAGTGAGTATGGAATAGGTGCTGTTTTACTTCAGGATCACGAAGGGAAGCTTTGCCCCTTGGCATTTGCAAGTCACACTCTCATCGCCGGAACGAAACTACACGGTAACAGAGAAAGAGTGCTTGGCATTTGTATTTGCGCTAAAACGTTTGACATGTATTTGGATGTGGCTGAGTTTACAATTCAGACCGATCATCAGGCACTCTCTTGGTTGTCAAAGCTGCAAAACCCAGCCGGCCGTCTAGTCCGCTGGGCGCTCGCTCTTCTGAAATATAATTACAGGGTGGAGTACAAGATAGGCGCCTTCAACAAGGCAGCCGACGCCCTGTCCCGAGCTCCGTTACCTGCAGATGGCGAGCAAGCACCGCAAGTCCTGGTGATCGCAGAAGCCGCTGATGCCTGGGGAACACTTGTTTCCCGTCAACAACTGCTCGAAGCTCAGCTAAGCTATCCTCAGTGCATCCAAATACGAAAGGGCCTGGACAGCGCCAACCCTGCAGGAAGCACAGCGCCTACCGGCAGCTATGACTGCTACCTGGAAGCAGAGGATGGACTTCTCCTGAGATATATACCCACTGCCGACACAGATGGTGGTGAGTACCTATTTCGTGTTGTCGTACCAAAGAGCCTGCGCAAGCTCTCTTTCAAGTATTTTCACGACACACGCCTTGCAGGCCACAGCGATGGCAAGAAAACATGTGAAAAGTTGGGTCGCATCGTAACTTGGCCCCGCATGAGAAAGGATGTCGTGGCATACGTCCGTACTTGTCTTACAAGCCTACAGCGAAGGCAAGGGCAGGTAAACCACCGAGCTTTTGAAACCTGCGGAGAGCCGTTACCCGTGGGAAATTGTTGCCTGCGACGTAATGGTTCCTTATCCAAGAACTGTGAAAGGAAATCGCTACTAGCTAGTGGTCACTGATCATTTTTCTAAATGGGTTCAATTATACCCGCTGCCTAAACTGGACTCAAAAGTAGTCTGGGATAAACTCCTAGACGCATTCACTCGGTTCGGCTTCCCGGCGAGCTAATCACTGATAATGCGATGTATTTCACGGGCAGGATATTTGCTGACACCTGCAAAGCTCTTGGCGTGCAGCACAAAAAGACTACGCTCTACCATCCTCAGGCCAACATCACAGAGCGGGTCAACAGAAACCTGAAAAACATGCTCGCGGCTTTCACGGAACGTCACAAAAACTGGGATTTACGAGTGCAGGAGATGGCTTTCGCCACAAGAACCACAGTAAACCGGTCGACTGGTTTTACGCCGGCAGCTATTTTTCTTGGCCGTGAGCTTCGATATCTCATTGAACATGCCCTTACCCATGACTCTGACTCACAGGCTCCCAGTTATTTCAGGTTCACCCAGGATCTCGCCAGTCGTCTCGCTGAAACTCTAAAGGAGGCCAGGGAGAACTTGGACCTCGCCCGCCTGGAGCACTGCGGCCAGTACAACAAGGGCAGGCATTCTTTGCAGTTCGACGTTGGGAATAAAGTACTCCGCCGCTCGCACCCGCTAAGTGATGCGACAAAAGGATTTGCCGCCTCTCTCGCTCCTCGACGAACTGGTGCTTTTGTAGTAATAAAGCGTCTTTCGCGGCACGCTTACACGCTTCGTCATGTGCAGGGTGGCCGGGAGATCGGACCAATCAATGCCTCCGACCTGAGAAAGTACTACGAGTGGCCAGAAAGTACGTAACGGCACTCGGGTCTATCAGATGTGAACCACCTGGACCATCGTCTGATGAATGCCAACAATCCAGCGGATCCCTTCAAGCGGACAGCTGGTCAGAACCAGCATTGTTTTTGTACTCCTCCCAGTGCCCTTCTTTGTTTCGTTCTTTGACATCTCGGGAGGTGTCCCGTCTAGAGAGGGGGTGAGAGTGGGGCTCCGCATCCCCTTTAGGTGTTTGAAACCGCGCGCGCGTATTTCTATTTGTATTGTTTGCACGTGCAGCACGAGTGCGCAAAAGGAAGCAGATAATCTTGTGGGGCGTGATGTTAGCGGCAACAGACGAGGGTAGACAATCGCGTCTGAAGCGAGGCGCGTGGCTTTTTTTGCCCCGGCGAAAAAGCCGGCGCGGGGAAACCGGCGAGCGTCATGGGCCAGCAGGGTGTGCACGGACGCCCGAAAGAAGATCGCCGAAGCGAAGATGGAAGCAGTGCCTGCAGGAACAGCCTAGTCGTATTTCTGTGACTTGCTGTGCCGCGAGAAGCAATATATCTTGTGTCGCCGTTAGCGCTTTGGCCCCATTGCTCGTTTTATTCGCCCCGCAGTGTTTTGTTTCGCCGCGGTAAGGCCGTGACATTCTTCCCGCTTTCCGTTGGTGTTCTTTTGTCGCGCGCATGAACAGCCTGTTCTCAGCGCAGTAGCGCCCTATGTTTCTCTGTTTTGCTTTTTTTGTTTGTGCGGAATAAACCGGTGTTTTTAAGAGACTGGATTTGTCACTCGTCGGGCGAGACCATGGCTCGCGGACCCGTTTTCTAAAGGCGAGGCCTTCATCTGGCGCCCAACGTGATTTTTGCTCGAGCTTTGGTTTGCCCCGCGAGTGTCGCAACTTTAGTGAGAACATTCCATGTTTTCAAGCGTAGCTATGGCGGATAATCTCACATTGCCTAGTGCAAGCGCCCAGCTGATAAGATGTAATGCACTTAGTCTAGTGTGCGATGGCGGTGTTCTTGATTAACAATTGCAGATTCAATGGTTGCGACCTGGCGAGCAGGAACTGAAGGCCATATTGCAGCTGCTATCACCAACAAATATCAAGAGCCTGCAGCGATTCTTGGGCATGGTCGGTTTCTACCGCCACTTTATTCCAAACTGTGCTGACCTGGCAAGACCCCTTCATCAGCTTCTCCGAAAGGGCGCCCGTTGGTCCTGGACAGACACGGAGCAGGAATCGTTTCGGGCGCTGTCAACAGCTATCGCCGATACCGCTCGTCTGCAGCTCCCGGACCTAAACCGGCCCTTTACAGTGCAGACTGGTGCGAGTGAGTATGGAATAGGTGCTGTTTTACTTCAGGATCACGAAGGGAAGCTTTGCCCCTTGGCATTTGCAACTCGCACTCTCATCGCCGGAACGAAACTACACGGTAACAGAGAAAGAGTGCTTGGCATTTGTATTTGCGCTAAAACGTTTGACATGTATTTGGATGGGGCTGAGTTTACAATTCAGACCGATCATCAGGCACTGTCTTGGTTGTCAAAGCTGCAAAACCCAGCCGGCCGTCTAGTCCGCTGGGCGCTCGCTCTTCTCAAATATAATTACAGGTTGGAGTACAAAATAGGCACCTTCAACAAGGCAGCCGACGCCCTGTCCCGAGCACCGTTACCTGCAGATGGCGAGCAAGCACCGCAAGTCCTGGTGATCGCAGAAGCCGCTGATGCCTGAGGAACACTTGTTTCCCGTCAACAACTGCTCGAAGCTCAGCTAAGCTATCCTCAGTGCATCCAAATACGAAAGGTCCTGGACAGCGCCAACCCTGCAGGAAGCACAGCGCCTACCGGCAGCTATGACTGCTACCTGGAAGCAGAGGATGGAGTTCTCCTGAGATATATACCCACTGCCGACACAGATGGTGGTGAGTACCTATTTCGTGTTGTCGTACCAAAGAGCCTGCGCAAGCTCTCTTTCAAGTATTTTCACGACACACGCCTTGCAGGCCACAGCGATGGCAAGAAAACATGTGAAAAGTTGGGTCGCATCGTAACTTGGCCCCGCATGAGAAAGGATGTCGTGGCACACGTCCGTACTTGTCTTACAAGCCTACAGCGAAGGCAAGGGGAGGTAAACCACCGAGCTTTTTGAAACCTGCGGAGAGCCGTTACCCGTGGGAAATTGTTGCCTGCGACGTAATGGTTCCTTATCCAAGAACTGTGAAAGGAAATCGCTACTAGCTAGTGGTCACTGATCATTTTTCTAAATGGGTTCAATTATACCCGCTGCCTAAACTGGACTCAAAAGTAGTCTGGGATAAACTCCTAGACGCATTCACTCGGTTCGGCTTCCCGGCGCAGTTAATCACTGATAATGCGACGTATTTCACGGGCAGGATATTTGCTGACACCTGCAAAGCTCTTGGCGTGCAGCACAAAAAGACTACGCTCTACCATCCTCAGGCCAACATTACAGAGCGGGTCAACAGAAACCTGAAATAACTTGCTCGCGGCTTTCACGGAACGTCACAAAGACTGGGATTTGCGAGTGCAGGAGATAGCTTTCGCCACAAGAACCACAGTAAACCCTTCGACTGGTTTTATGCCGGCAGCTATTTTTCTTGGCCGTGAGCTTCGATATCTCATTGAACATGCCCTTACCCATGACTCTGACTCACAGGCTCCCAGTTATTCCAGGTTCACTCAGGATCTCGCCAGTCGTCTCGCTGAAACTCTAAAGGAGGCCAGGGAGAACTTGGACCTCGCCCGCCTGAAGCACTGCGGCCAGTACAACAAGGGCAGGCGTTCTTTGCAGTTCGACGTTGGGAATAAAGTAATCCGCCGCTCGCACCCGCTAAGTGATGCGACAAAAGGATTTGCCGCCTCTCTCGCTCCTCGACGAACTGGTGCTTTTGTAGTAATAAAGCGTCTTTCGCGGCACGCTTACACGCTTCGTCATGTGCAGGGTGGCCGGGAGATCGGACCAATCAATGCCTCCGACCTGAGAAAGTACTACGAGCGGCCAGAAAGTACGTAACGGCACTCGGGTCTATCAGATGTGAACCACCTGGACCATCGTCTGATGAATGCCAACAATCCAGCGGATCCCTTCAAGCGGGCAGCTGGTCAGAACCAGCATTGTTTTTGTACTCCTCCCAGTGCCCTTCTTTGTTTCGTTCTTTGACATCTCGGGAGGTGTCCCGTCTTGAGAGGGGGGGAGAGTGGGGCTCCGCATCCCCTTTAGGTGTTTGAAACCGCGCGCGCGTATTTCTATTTGTATTGTTTGCACGTGCAGCGCGAGTGCGCAAAAGCAAGCAGATAATCTTGTAGGGCGTGATGTTAGCGGCAACAGACGAGGGTAGATAATCGCGTCAGAAGCGAGGCGCGTGGCTCTTTTTGCCCCGGCGGAAAAGGCGGCGCGGGGCAACCGGCGAGCGTCATGGGCCAGCAGGGTGTGTACGGACGCCCGAAAGAAGATCGCCGACGCGAAGATGGAAGCAGTGCCTGCAGGAACAGCCTAGTCGTATTTCTGTGACTTGCTGTGCCGCGAGAAGCAATATATCTTGTGTCGCCGTTAGCGCTTTGGCCCCATTGCTCGTTTTATTCGCCCCGCAGTGTTTTGTTTCGCCGCGGTAAGGCCCTGACATTCTTCCCGCTTTCCGTTGGTGTTCTTTTGTCGCGCGCATGAACAGCCTGTTCTCAGCGCAGTAGCGCCTTATGTTTCTCTGTTTTGCTTTTTTTGTTTGTGCGGAATAAACCGGTGTTTTTAAGAGACTGGATTTGTCACTCGTCGGGCGAGACCATGGCTCGCGGACCCGTTTTCTAAAGGCGAGGCCTTCATCTGGCGCCCAACGTGATTTTTGCTCGAGCTTTGGTTTGCCCCGCGAGTGTCGCAACTTTAGTGAGAACATTCCATGTTTTCATGCGTAGCTATGGCGGATAATCTCAACTTGCCTAGTGCAAGCGCCCAGTTGATAAGATGTAATGCACTTAGCCTAGTGTGCGATGGCGGTGTTCTTGATTAACAATTGCAGATTCAATGGTTGCGACCTGACGAGGAGAAACTGAAGGCCATATTGCAGCTGCTATCACCAACAAATATCAAGAGCCTGCAGCGATTCTTGGGCATGGTCGGTTTCTACCGCCACTTTATTCCAAACTGTGCTGACCTGGCAAGACCCCTTCATCAGCTTCTCCGAAAAGGCGCCCGTTGGTCCTGGACAGACACGGAGCAGGAATCGTTTCGGGCGCTGTCAACAGCTATCGCCGATACCGCTCGTCTGCAGCTCCCGAACCTAAACCGGCCCTTTACAGTGCAGACTGATGCGAGTGAGTATGGAATAGGTGCTGTTTTACTTCAGGATCACGAAGGGAAGCTT
Source organism: Amblyomma maculatum (assembly GCF_055883805.1). NCBI lineage: Eukaryota > Metazoa > Arthropoda > Arachnida > Ixodida > Ixodidae > Amblyomma > Amblyomma maculatum. The sequence continues at coordinate 17,165,501 of NC_139350.1, forward strand.
TGCCCCTTGGCATTTGCAAGTCGCACTCTCATCGCCGGAACGAAACTACACGGTAACAGAGAAAGAGTGCTTGGCATTTGTATTTGCGCTAAAACGTTTGACATGTATTTGGATGTGGCTGAGTTTACAATTCAGACCGATCATCAGGCACTCTCTTGGTTGTCAAAGCTGCAAAACCCAGCCGGCCGTCTAGTCCGCTGGGCGCTCGCTCTTCTGAAATATAATTACAGGGTGGAGTACAAGATAGGCACCTTCAACAAGGCAGCCGACGCCCTGCCCCGAGCTCCGTTACCTGCAGGTGGCGAGCAAGCACCGCAAGTCCTGGTGATCGCAGAAGCCGCTGATGCCTGGGGAACACTTGTTTCCCGTCAACAGCTGCTCGATGGTCAGCTAAGCGATCCTCAGTGCATCCAAATACGAACGGGCCTGGACAGCGCCAACCCTGCAGGAAGCACAGCGCCTACCGGCAGCTATGACTGCTACCTGGAAGCAGAGGATGGACTTCTCCTGAGATATATACTCACTGCCGACACAGATGGTGGTGAGTCCCTATTTCGTGTTGTCGTACCAAAGAGCCTGCGCAAGCTCTCTTTAAAGTATTTTCACGACACACGCCTTGCAGGCCACAGCGATGGCAAGAAAACATGTGAAAAGTTGGGTCGCATCGTAACTTGGCCCCGCATGAGAAAGGATGTCGTGGCATACGTCCGTACTTGTCTTACAAGCCTACAGCGAAGGCAAGGGGAGGTAAACCACCGAGCTTTTTGAAACCTGCGGAGAGCCGTTACCCGTGGGAAATTGTTGCCTGCGACGTAATGGTTCCTTATCCAAGAACTGTGAAAGGAAATCGCTACTAACTAGTGGTCACTGATCATTTTTCTAAATGGGTTCAATTATACCCGCTGCCTAAACTGGACTCAAAAGTAGTCTGGGATAAACTCCTAGACGCATTCACTCGGTGGCTTCCCGGCGAGCTAATCACTGATAATGCGATGTATTTCACGGGCAGGATATTTGCTGACACCTGCAAAGCTCTTGGCGTGCAGCACAAAAAGACTACGCTCTACCATCCTCAGGCCAACATCACAGAGCGGGTCAACAGAAACCTGAAAAACATGCTCGCGGCTTTCACGGAACGTCACAAAAACTGGGATTTGCGAGTGCAGGAGATGGCTTTCGCCACAAGAACCACAGTAAACCGGTCGACTGGTTTTACGCCGGCAGCTATTTTTCTTGGCCGTGAGCTTCGATATCTCATTGAACATGCCCTTACCCATGACTCTGACTCACAGGCTCCCAGTTATTTCAGGTTCACCCAGGATCTCGCCAGTCGTCTCGCTGAAACTCTAAAGGAGGCCAGGGAGAACTTGGACCTCGCCCGCCTGGAGCACTGCGGCCAGTACAAAAAGGGCAGGCGTTCTTTGCAGTTCGACGTTGGGAATAAAGTACTCCGCCGCTCGCACCCGCTAAGTGATGCGACAAAAGGATTTGCCGCCTCTCTCGCTCCTCGACGAACTGGTGCTTTTGCAGTAATAAAGCGTCTTTCGCGGCACGCTTACACGCTTCGTCATGTGCAGGGTGGCCGGGAGATCGGACCAATCAATGCCTCCGACCTGAGAAAGTACTACGAGCGGCCAGAAAGTACGTAACGGCACTCGGGTCTATCAGATGTGAACCACCTGGACCATCGTCTGATGAATGCCAACAATCCAGCGGATCCCTTCAAGCGGGCAGCTGGTCAGAACCAGCATTGTTTTTGTACTCCTCCCAGTGCCCTTCTTTGTTTCGTTCTTTGACATCTCGGGAGGTGTCCCGTCTTGAGAGGGGGGGAGAGTAGGGCTCCGCATCCCCTTTAGGTGTTTGAAACCGCGCGCGCGTATTTCTATTTGTATTGTTTGCACGTGCAGCGCGAGTGCGCAAAAGCAAGCAGATAATCTTGTAGGGCGTGATGTTAGCGGCAACAGACGAGGGTAGATAATCGCGTCAGAAGCGAGGCGCGTGGCTTTTTTTGCCCCGGCGGAAAAGGCGGCGCGGGGCAACCGGCGAGCGTCATGGGCCAGCAGGGTGTGTACGGACGCCCGAAAGAAGATCGCCGACGCGAAGATGGAAGCAGTGCCTGCAGGAACAGCCTAGTCGTATTTCTGTGACCTGCTGTGCCGCGAGAAGCAATATATCTTGTGTCGCCGTTAGCGCTTTGGCCCCATTGCTCGTTTTATTCGCCCCGCAGTGTTTTGTTTCGCCGCGGTAAGGCCCTGACATTCTTCCCGCTTTCCGTTGGTGTTCTTTTGTCGCGCGCATGAACAGCCTGTTCTCAGCGCAGTAGCGCCTTATGTTTCTCTGTTTTGCTTTTTTTGTTTGTGCGGAATAAACCGGTGTTTTTAAGAGACTGGATTTGTCACTCGTCGGGCGAGACCATGGCTCGCGGACCCGTTTTCTAAAGGCGAGGCCTTCATCTGGCGCCCAACGTGATTTTTGCTCGAGCTTTGGTTTGCCCCGCGAGTGTCGCAACTTTAGTGAGAACATTCCATGTTTTCATGCGTAGCTATGGCGGATAATCTCAACTTGCCTAGTGCAAGCGCCCAGTTGATAAGATGTAATGCACTTAGCCTAGTGTGCGATGGCGGTGTTCTTGATTAACAATTGCAGATTCAATGGTTGCGACCTGACGAGGAGAAACTGAAGGCCATATTGCAGCTGCTATCACCAACAAATATCAAGAGCCTGCAGCGATTCTTGGGCATGGTCGGTTTCTACCGCCACTTTATTCCAAACTGTGCTGACCTGGCAAGGCCCCTTCATCAGCTTCTCCGAAAAGGCGCCCGTTGGTCCTGGACAGACACGGAGCAGGAATCGTTTCGGGCGCTGTCAACAGCTATCGCCGATACCGCTCGTCTGCAGCTCCCGGACCTAAACCGGCCCTTTACAGTGCAGACTGATGCGAGTGAGTATGGAATAGGTGCTGTTTTACTTCAGGATCACGAAGGGAAGCTTTGCCCCTTGGCATTTGCAAGTCACACTCTCATCGCCGGAACGAAACTACACGGTAACAGAGAAAGAGTGCTTGGCATTTGTATTTGCGCTAAAACGTTTGACATGTATTTGGATGTGGCTGAGTTTACAATTCAGACCGATCATCAGGCACTCTCTTGGTTGTCAAAGCTGCAAAACCCAGCCGGCCGTCTAGTCCGCTGGGCGCTCGCTCTTCTGAAATATAATTACAGGGTGGAGTACAAGATAGGCGCCTTCAACAAGGCAGCCGACGCCCTGTCCCGAGCTCCGTTACCTGCAGATGGCGAGCAAGCACCGCAAGTCCTGGTGATCGCAGAAGCCGCTGATGCCTGGGGAACACTTGTTTCCCGTCAACAACTGCTCGAAGCTCAGCTAAGCTATCCTCAGTGCATCCAAATACGAAAGGGCCTGGACAGCGCCAACCCTGCAGGAAGCACAGCGCCTACCGGCAGCTATGACTGCTACCTGGAAGCAGAGGATGGACTTCTCCTGAGATATATACCCACTGCCGACACAGATGGTGGTGAGTACCTATTTCGTGTTGTCGTACCAAAGAGCCTGCGCAAGCTCTCTTTCAAGTATTTTCACGACACACGCCTTGCAGGCCACAGCGATGGCAAGAAAACATGTGAAAAGTTGGGTCGCATCGTAACTTGGCCCCGCATGAGAAAGGATGTCGTGGCATACGTCCGTACTTGTCTTACAAGCCTACAGCGAAGGCAAGTGCAGGTAAACCACCGAGCTTTTTGAAACCTGCGGAGAGCCGTTACCCGTGGGAAATTGTTGCCTGCGACGTAATGGTTCCTTATCCAAGAACTGTGAAAGGAAATCGCTACTAGCTAGTGGTCACTGATCATTTTTCTAAATGGGTTCAATTATACCCGCTGCCTAAACTGGACTCAAAAGTAGTCTGGGATAAACTCCTAGACGCATTCACTCGGTTCGGCTTCCCGGCGAGCTAATCACTGATAATGCGATGTATTTCACGGGCAGGATATTTGCTGACACCTGCAAAGCTCTTGGCGTGCAGCACAAAAAGACTACGCTCTACCATCCTCAGGCCAACATCACAGAGCGGGTCAACAGAAACCTGAAAAACATGCTCGCGGCTTTCACGGAACGTCACAAAAACTGGGATTTGCGAGTGCAGGAGATGGCTTTCGCCACAAGAACCACAGTAAACCGGTCGACTGGTTTTACGCCGGCAGCTATTTTTCTTGGCCGTGAGCTTCGATATCTCATTGAACATGCCCTTACCCATGACTCTGACTCACAGGCTCCCAGTTATTTCAGGTTCACCCAGGATCTCGCCAGTCGTCTCGCTGAAACTCTAAAGGAGGCCAGGGAGAACTTGGACCTCGCCCGCCTGGAGCACTGCGGCCAGTACAACAAGGGCAGGCATTCTTTGCAGTTCGACGTTGGGAATAAAGTACTCCGCCGCTCGCACCCGCTAAGTGATGCGACAAAAGGATTTGCCGCCTCTCTCGCTCCTCGACGAACTGGTGCTTTTGTAGTAATAAAGCGTCTTTCGCGGCACGCTTACACGCTTCGTCATGTGCAGGGTGGCCGGGAGATCGGACCAATCAATGCCTCCGACCTGAGAAAGTACTACGAGTGGCCAGAAAGTACGTAACGGCACTCGGGTCTATCAGATGTGAACCACCTGGACCATCGTCTGATGAATGCCAACAATCCAGCGGATCCCTTCAAGCGGACAGCTGGTCAGAACCAGCATTGTATTTGTACTCCTCCCAGTGCCCTTCTTTGTTTCGTTCTTTGACATCTCGGGAGGTGTCCCGTCTTGATAGGGGGGGAGAGTGGGGCTCCGCATCCCCTTTAGGTGTTTGAAACCGCGCGCGCGTATTTCTATTTGTATTGTTTGCACGTGCAGCACGAGTGCGCAAAAGGAAGCAGATAATCTTGTGGGGCGTGATGTTAGCGGCAACAGACGAGGGTAGACAATCGCGTCAGAAGCGAGGCGCGTGGCTTTTTTTGCCCCGGCGAAAAAGCTGGCGCGGGGAAACCGGCGAGCGTCATAGGCCAGCAGGGTGTGCACGGACGCCCGAAAGAAGATCGCCGAAGCGAAGATGGAAGCAGTGCCTGCAGGAACAGCCTAGTCGTATTTCTGTGACTTGCTGTGCCGCGAGAAGCAATATATCTTGTGTCGCCGTTAGCGCTTTGGCCCCATTGCTCGTTTTATTCGCCCCGCAGTGTTTTGTTTCGCCGCGGTAAGGCCGTGACATTCTTCCCGCTTTCCGTTGGTGTTCTTTTGTCGCGCGCATGAACAGCCTGTTCTCAGCGCAGTAGCGCCCTATGTTTCTCTGTTTTGCTTTTTTTGTTTGTGCGGAATAAACTGGTGTTTTTAAGAGACTGGATTTGTCACTCGTCGGGCGAGACCATGGCTCGCGGACCCGTTTTCTAAAGGCGAGGCCTTCATCTGGCGCCCAACGTGATTTTTGCTCGAGCTTTGGTTTGCCCCGCGAGTGTCGCAACTTTAGTGAGAACATTCCATGTTTTCAAGCGTAGCTATGGCGGATAATCTCACATTGCCTAGTGCAAGCGCCCAGCTGATAAGATGTAATGCACTTAGTCTAGTGTGCGATGGCGGTGTTCTTGATTAACAATTGCAGATTCAATGGTTGCGACCTGGCGAGCAGGAACTGAAGGCCATATTGCAGCTGCTATCACCAACAAATATCAAGAGCCTGCAGCGATTCTTGGGCATGGTCGGTTTCTACCGCCACTTTATTCCAAACTGTGCTGACCTGGCAAGACCCCTTCATCAGCTTCTCCGAAAGGGCGCCCGTTGGTCCTGGACAGACACGGAGCAGGAATCGTTTCGGGCGCTGTCAACAGCTATCGCCGATACCGCTCGTCTGCAGCTCCCGGACCTAAACCGGCCCTTTACAGTGCAGACTGGTGCGAGTGAGTATGGAATAGGTGCTGTTTTACTTCAGGATCACGAAGGGAAGCTTTGCCCCTTGGCATTTGCAACTCGCACTCTCATCGCCGGAACGAAACTACACGGTAACAGAGAAAGAGTGCTTGGCATTTGTATTTGCGCTAAAACGTTTGACATGTATTTGGATGGGGCTGAGTTTACAATTCAGACCGATCATCAGGCACTGTCTTGGTTGTCAAAGCTGCAAAACCCAGCCGGCCGTCTAGTCCGCTGGGCGCTCGCTCTTCTCAAATATAATTACAGGTTGGAGTACAAAATAGGCACCTTCAACAAGGCAGCCGACGCCCTGTCCCGAGCACCGTTACCTGCAGATGGCGAGCAAGCACCGCAAGTCCTGGTGATCGCAGAAGCCGCTGATGCCTGAGGAACACTTGTTTCCCGTCAACAACTGCTCGAAGCTCAGCTAAGCTATCCTCAGTGCATCCAAATACGAAAGGTCCTGGACAGCGCCAACCCTGCAGGAAGCACAGCGCCTACCGGCAGCTATGACTGTTACCTGGAAGCAGAGGATGGAGTTCTCCTGAGATATATACCCACTGCCGACACAGATGGTGGTGAGTACCTATTTCGTGTTGTCGTACCAAAGAGCCTGCGCAAGCTCTCTTTCAAGTATTTTCACGACACACGCCTTGCAGGCCACAGCGATGGCAAGAAAACATGTGAAAAGTTGGGTCGCATCGTAACTTGGCCCCGCATGAGAAAGGATGTCGTGGCACACGTCCGTACTTGTCTTACAAGCCTACAGCGAAGGCAAGGGGAGGTAAACCACCGAGCTTTTTGAAACCTGCGGAGAGCCGTTACCCGTGGGAAATTGTTGCCTGCGACGTAATGGTTCCTTATCCAAGAACTGTGAAAGGAAATCGCTACTAGCTAGTGGTCACTGATCATTTTTCTAAATGGGTTCAATTATACCCGCTGCCTAAACTGGACTCAAAAGTAGTCTGGGATAAACTCCTAGACGCATTCACTCGGTTCGGCTTCCCGGCGCAGTTAATCACTGATAATGCGACGTATTTCACGGGCAGGATATTTGCTGACACCTGCAAAGCTCTTGGCGTGCAGCACAAAAAGACTACGCTCTACCATCCTCAGGCCAACATTACAGAGCGGGTCAACAGAAACCTGAAATAACTTGCTCGCGGCTTTCACGGAACGTCACAAAGACTGGGATTTGCGAGTGCAGGAGATAGCTTTCGCCACAAGAACCACAGTAAACCCTTCGACTGGTTTTATGCCGGCAGCTATTTTTCTTGGCCGTGAGCTTCGATATCTCATTGAACATGCCCTTACCCATGACTCTGACTCACAGGCTCCCAGTTATTCCAGGTTCACTCAGGATCTCGCCAGTCGTCTCGCTGAAACTCTAAAGGAGGCCAGGGAGAACTTGGACCTCGCCCGCCTGAAGCACTGCGGCCAGTACAACAAGGGCAGGCGTTCTTTGCAGTTCGACGTTGGGAATAAAGTAATCCGCCGCTCGCACCCGCTAAGTGATGCGACAAAAGGATTTGCCGCCTCTCTCGCTCCTCGACGAACTGGTGCTTTTGTAGTAATAAAGCGTCTTTCGCGGCACGCTTACACGCTTCGTCATGTGCAGGGTGGCCGGGAGATCGGACCAATCAATGCCTCCGACCTGAGAAAGTACTACGAGCGGCCAGAAAGTACGTAACGGCACTCGGGTCTATCAGATGTGAACCACCTGGACCATCGTCTGATGAATGCCAACAATCCAGCGGATCCCTTCAAGCGGGCAGCTGGTCAGAACCAGCATTGTTTTTGTACTCCTCCCAGTGCCCTTCTTTGTTTCGTTCTTTGACATCTCGGGAGGTGTCCCGTCTTGAGAGGGGGGGAGAGTGGGGCTCCGCATCCCCTTTAGGTGTTTGAAACCGCGCGCGCGTATTTCTATTTGTATTGTTTGCACGTGCAGCGCGAGTGCGCAAAAGCAAGCAGATAATCTTGTAGGGCGTGATGTTAGCGGCAACAGACGAGGGTAGATAATCGCATCAGAAGCGAGGCGCGTGCCTCTTTTTGCCCCGGCGGAAAAGGCGGCGCGGGGCAACCGGCGAGCGTCATGGGCCAGCAGGGTGTGTACGGACGCCCGAAAGAAGATCGCCGACGCGAAGATGGAAGCAGTGCCTGCAGGAACAGCCTAGTCGTATTTCTGTGACTTGCTGTGCCGCGAGAAGCAATATATCTTGTGTCGCCGTTAGCGCTTTGGCCCCATTGCTCGTTTTATTCGCCCCGCAGTGTTTTGTTTCGCCGCGGTAAGGCCCTGACATTCTTCCCGCTTTTCGTTGGTGTTCTTTTGTCGCGCGCATGAACAGCCTGTTCTCAGCGCAGTAGCGCCTTATGTTTCTCTGTTTTGCTTTTTTTGTTTGTGCGGAATAAACCGGTGTTTTTAAGAGACTGGATTTGTCACTCGTCGGGCGAGACCATGGCTCGCGGACCCGTTTTCTAAAGGCGAGGCCTTCATCTGGCGCCCAACGTGATTTTTGCTCGAGCTTTGGTTTGCCCCGCGAGTGTCGCAACTTTAGTGAGAACATTCCATGTTTTCATGCGTAGCTATGGCGGATAATCTCAACTTGCCTAGTGCAAGCGCCCAGTTGATAAGATGTAATGCACTTAGCCTAGTGTGCGATGGCGGTGTTCTTGATTAACAATTGCAGATTCAATGGTTGCGACCTGACGAGGAGAAACTGAAGGCCATATTGCAGCTGCTATCACCAACAAATATCAAGAGCCTGCAGCGATTCTTGGGCATGGTCGGTTTCTACCGCCACTTTATTCCAAACTGTGCTGACCTGGCAAGACCCCTTCATCAGCTTCTCCGAAAAGGCGCCCGTTGGTCCTGGACAGACACGGAGCAGGAATCGTTTCGGGCGCTGTCAACAGCTATCGCCGATACCGCTCGTCTGCAGCTCCCGAACCTAAACCGGCCCTTTACAGTGCAGACTGATGCGAGTGAGTATGGAATAGGTGCTGTTTTACTTCAGGATCACGAAGGGAAGCTTTGCCCCTTGGCATTTGCAAGTCGCACTCTCATCGCCGGAACGAAACTACACGGTAACAGAGAAAGAGTGCTTGGCATTTGTATTTGCGCTAAAACGTTTGACATGTATTTGGATGTGGCTGAGTTTACAATTCAGACCGATCATCAGGCACTCTCTTGGTTGTCAAAGCTGCAAAACCCAGCCGGCCGTCTAGTCCGCTGGGCGCTCGCTCTTCTGAAATATAATTACAGGGTGGAGTACAAGATAGGCCCCTTCAACAAGGCAGCCGACGCCCTGTCCCGAGCTCCGTTACCTGCAGATGGCGAGCAAGCACCGCAAGTCCTGGTGATCGCAGAAGCCGCTGATGCCTGGGGAACACTTGTTTCCCGTCAACAGCTGCTCGATGCTCAGCTAAGCGATCCTCAGTGCATCCAAATACGAACGGGCCTGGACAGCGCCAACCCTGCAGGAAGCACAGCGCCTACCGGCAGCTATGACTGCTACCTGGAAGCAGAGGATGGACTTCTCCTGAGATATATACTCACTGCCGACACAGATGGTGGTGAGTCCCTATTTCGTGTTGTCGTACCAAAGAGCCTGCGCAAGCTCTCTTTAAAGTATTTTCACGACACACGCCTTGCAGGCCACAGCGATGGCAAGAAAACATGTGAAAAGTTGGGTCGCATCGTAACTTGGCCCCGCATGAGAAAGGATGTCGTGGCACACGTCCGTACTTGTCTTACAAGCCTACAGCGAAGGCAAGGGGAGGTAAACCACCGAGCTTTTTGAAACCTGCGGAGAGCCGTTACCCGTGGGAAATTGTTGCCTGCGACGTAATGGTTCCTTATCCAAGAACTGTGAAAGGAAATCGCTACTAGCTAGTGGTCACTGATCATTTTTCTAAATGGGTTCAATTATACCCGCTGCCTAAACTGGACTCAAAAGTAGTCTGGGATAAACTCCTAGACGCATTCACTCGGTTCGGCTTCCCGGCGCAGTTAATCACTGATAATGCGACGTATTTCACGGGCAGGATATTTGCTGACACCTGCAAAGCTCTTGGCGTGCAGCACAAAAAGACTACGCTCTACCATCCTCAGGCCAACATTACAGAGCGGGTCAACAGAAACCTGAAATAACTTGCTCGCGGCTTTCACGGAACGTCACAAAGACTGGGATTTGCGAGTGCAGGAGATAGCTTTCGCCACAAGAACCACAGTAAACCCTTCGACTGGTTTTATGCCGGCAGCTATTTTTCTTGGCCGTGAGCTTCGATATCTCATTGAACATGCCCTTACCCATGACTCTGACTCACAGGCTCCCAGTTATTCCAGGTTCACTCAGGATCTCGCCAGTCGTCTCGCTGAAACTCTAAAGGAGGCCAGGGAGAACTTGGACCTCGCCCGCCTGAAGCACTGCGGCCAGTACAACAAGGGCAGGCGTTCTTTGCAGTTCGACGTTGGGAATAAAGTAATCCGCCGCTCGCACCCGCTAAGTGATGCGACAAAAGGATTTGCCGCCTCTCTCGCTCCTCGACGAACTGGTGCTTTTGTAGTAATAAAGCGTCTTTCGCGGCACGCTTACACGCTTCGTCATGTGCAGGGTGGCCGGGAGATCGGACCAATCAATGCCTCCGACCTGAGAAAGTACTACGAGCGGCCAGAAAGTACGTAACGGCACTCGGGTCTATCAGATGTGAACCACCTGGACCATCGTCTGATGAATGCCAACAATCCAGCGGATCCCTTCAAGCGGGCAGCTGGTCAGAACCAGCATTGTTTTTGTACTCCTCCCAGTGCCCTTCTTTGTTTCGTTCTTTGACATCTCGGGAGGTGTCCCGTCTTGAGAGGGGGGGAGAGTGGGGCTCCGCATCCCCTTTAGGTGTTTGAAACCGCGCGCGCGTATTTCTATTTGTATTGTTTGCACGTGCAGCGCGAGTGCGCAAAAGCAAGCAGATAATCTTGTAGGGCGTGATGTTAGCGGCAACAGACGAGGGTAGATAATCGCGTCAGAAGCGAGGCGCGTGGCTCTTTTTGCCCCGGCGGAAAAGGCGGCGCGGGGCAACCGGCGAGCGTCATGGGCCAGCAGGGTGTGTACGGACGCCCGAAAGAAGATCGCCGACGCGAAGATGGAAGCAGTGCCTGCAGGAACAGCCTAGTCGTATTTCTGTGACTTGCTGTGCCGCGAGAAGCAATATATCTTGTGTCGCCGTTAGCGCTTTGGCCCCATTGCTCGTTTTATTCGCCCCGCAGTGTTTTGTTTCGCCGCGGTAAGGCCCTGACATTCTTCCCGCTTTTCGTTGGTGTTCTTTTGTCGCGCGCATGAACAGCCTGTTCTCAGCGCAGTAGCGCCTTATGTTTCTCTGTTTTGCTTTTTTTGTTTGTGCGGAATAAACCGGTGTTTTTAAGAGACTGGATTTGTCACTCGTCGGGCGAGACCATGGCTCGCGGACCCGTTTTCTAAAGGCGAGGCCTTCATCTGGCGCCCAACGTGATTTTTGCTCGAGCTTTGGTTTGCCCCGCGAGTGTCGCAACTTTAGTGAGAACATTCCATGTTTTCATGCGTAGCTATGGCGGATAATCTCAACTTGCCTAGTGCAAGCGCCCAGTTGATAAGATGTAATGCACTTAGCCTAGTGTGCGATGGCGGTGTTCTTGATTAACAATTGCAGATTCAATGGTTGCGACCTGACGAGGAGAAACTGAAGGCCATATTGCAGCTGCTATCACCAACAAATATCAAGAGCCTGCAGCGATTCTTGGGCATGGTCGGTTTCTACCGCCACTTTATTCCAAACTGTGCTGACCTGGCAAGACCCCTTCATCAGCTTCTCCGAAAAGGCGCCCGTTGGTCCTGGACAGACACGGAGCAGGAATCGTTTCGGGCGCTGTCAACAGCTATCGCCGATACCGCTCGTCTGCAGCTCCCGAACCTAAACCGGCCCTTTACAGTGCAGACTGATGCGAGTGAGTATGGAATAGGTGCTGTTTTACTTCAGGATCACGAAGGGAAGCTTTGCCCCTTGGCATTTGCAAGTCGCACTCTCATCGCCGGAACGAAACTACACGGTAACAGAGAAAGAGTGCTTGGCATTTGTATTTGCGCTAAAACGTTTGACATGTATTTGGATGTGGCTGAGTTTACAATTCAGACCGATCATCAGGCACTCTCTTGGTTGTCAAAGCTGCAAAACCCAGCCGGCCGTCTAGTCCGCTGGGCGCTCGCTCTTCTGAAATATAATTACAGGGTGGAGTACAAGATAGGCACCTTCAACAAGGCAGCCGACGCCCTGTCCCGAGCTCCGTTACCTGCAGATGGCGAGCAAGCACCGCAAGTCCTGGTGATCGCAGAAGCCGCTGATGCCTGGGGAACACTTGTTTCCCGTCAACAGCTGCTCGATGCTCAGCTAAGCGATCCTCAGTGCATCCAAATACGAACGGGCCTGGACAGCGCCAACCCTGCAGGAAGCACAGCGCCTACCGGCAGCTATGACTGCTACCTGGAAGCAGAGGATGGACTTCTCCTGAGATATATACTCACTGCCGACACAGATGGTGGTGAGTCCCTATTTCGTGTTGTCGTACCAAAGAGCCTGCGCAAGCTCTCTTTAAAGTATTTTCACGACACACGCCTTGCAGGCCACAGCGATGGCAAGAAAACATGTGAAAAGTTGGGTCGCATCGTAACTTGGCCCCGCATGAGAAAGGATGTCGTGGCATACGTCCGTACTTGTCTTACAAGCCTACAGCGAAGGCAAGGGGAGGTAAACCACCGAGCTTTTTGAAACCTGCGGAGAGCCGTTACCCGTGGGAAATTGTTGCCTGCGACGTAATGGTTCCTTATCCAAGAACTGTGAAAGGAAATCGCTACTAACTAGTGGTCACTGATCATTTTTCTAAATGGGTTCAATTATACCCGCTGCCTAAACTGGACTCAAAAGTAGTCTGGGATAAACTCCTAGACGCATTCACTCGGTGGCTTCCCGGCGAGCTAATCACTGATAATGCGATGTATTTCACGGGCAGGATATTTGCTGACACCTGCAAAGCTCTTGGCGTGCAGCACAAAAAGACTACGCTCTACCATCCTCAGGCCAACATCACAGAGCGGGTCAACAGAAACCTGAAAAACATGCTCGCGGCTTTCACGGAACGTCACAAAAACTGGGATTTGCGAGTGCAGGAGATGGCTTTCGCCACAAGAACCACAGTAAACCGGTCGACTGGTTTTACGCCGGCAGCTATTTTTCTTGGCCGTGAGCTTCGATATCTCATTGAACATGCCCTTACCCATGACTCTGACTCACAGGCTCCCAGTTATTTCAGGTTCACCCAGGATCTCGCCAGTCGTCTCGCTGAAACTCTAAAGGAGGCCAGGGAGAACTTGGACCTCGCCCGCCTGAAGCACTGCGGCCAGTACAACAAGGGCAGGCGTTCTTTGCAGTTCGACGTTGGGAATAAAGTACTCCGCCGCTCGCACCCGCTAAGTGATGCGACAAAAGGATTTGCCGCCTCTCTCGCTCCTCGACGAACTGGTGCTTTTGTAGTAATAAAGCGTCTTTCGCGGCACGCTTACACGCTTCGTCATGTGCAGGGTGGCCGGGAGATCGGACCAATCAATGCCTCCGACCTGAAAAAGTACTACGAGCGGCCAGAAAGTACGTAACGGCACTCGGGTCTATCAGATGTGAACCACCTGGACCATCGTCTGATGAATGCCAACAATCCAGCGGATCCCTTCAAGCGGACAGCTGGTCAGAACCAGCATTGTTTTTGTACTCCTCCCAGTGCCCTTCTTTGTTTCGTTCTTTGACATCTCGGGAGGTGTCCCGTCTTGAGAGGGGGGGAGAGTGGGGCTCCGCATCCCCTTTAGGTGTTTGAAACCGCGCGCGCGTATTTCTATTTGTATTGTTTGCACGTGCAGCGCGAGTGCGCAAAAGCAAGCAGATAATCTTGTGGGGCGTGATGTTAGCGGCAACAGACGAGGGTAGACAATCGCGTCAGAAGCGAGGCGCGTGGCTTTTTTTGCCCCGGCGAAAAAGCCGGCGCAGGGCAACCGGCGAGCGTCATGCGCCAGCAGGGTGTGTACGGACGCCCGAAAGAAGATCGCCGACGCGAAGATGGAAGCAGTGCCTGCAGGAACAGCCTAGTCGTATTTCTGTGACTTGCTGTGCCGCGAGAAGCAATATATCTTGTGTCGCCGTTAGCGCTTTGGCCCCACTGCTCGTTTTATTCGCCCCGCAGTGTTTTGTTTCGCCGCGGTAAGGCCCTGACATTCTTCCCGCTTTCCGTTGGTGTTCTTTTGTCGCGCGCATGAACAGCCTGTTCTCAGCGCAGTAGCGCCTTATGTTTCTCTGTTTTGCTTTTTTTGTTTGTGCGGAATAAACCGGTGTTTTTAAGAGACTGGATTTGTCACTCGTCGGCCGACACCATGGCTCGCGGACCCGTTTTCTAAAGGCGAGGCCTTCATCTGGCGCCCAACGTGATTTTTGCTCGAGCTTTGGTTTGCCCCGCGAGTGTCGCAACTTTAGTGAGAACATTCCATGTTTTCATGCGTAGCTATGGCGGATAATCTCAACTTGCCTAGTGCAAGCGCCCAGTTGATAAGATGTAATGCACTTAGCCTAGTGTGCGATGGCGGTGTTCTTGATTAACAATTGCAGATTCAATGGTTGCGACCTGACGAGGAGAAACTGAAGGCCATATTGCAGCTGCTATCACCAACAAATATCAAGAGCCTGCAGCGATTCCTGGGCATGGTCGGTTTCTACCGCCACTTTATTCCAAACTGTGCTGACCTGGCAAGGCCCCTTCATCAGCTTCTCCGAAAAGGCGCCCGTTGGTCCTGGACAGACACGGAGAAGGAATCGTTTCGGGCGCTGTCAACAGCTATCGCCGATACCGCTCGTCTGCAGCTCCCGGACCTAAACCGGCCCTTTACAGTGCAGACTGATGCGAGTGAGTATGGAATAGGTGCTGTTTTACTTCAGGATCACGAACGGAAGCTTTGCCCCTTGGCATTTGCAAGTCGCACTCTCATCGCCGGAACGAAACTACACGGTAACAGAGAAAGAGTGCTTGGCATTTGTATTTGCGCTAAAACGTTTGACATGCATTTGGATGTGGCTGAGTTTACAATTCAGACCGATCATCAGGCACTCTCTTGGTTGTCAAAGCTGCAAAACCCAGCCGGCCGTCTAGTCCGCTGGGCGCTCGCTCTTCTGAAATATAATTACAGGGTGGAGTACAAGATAGGCGCCTTCAACAAGGCAGCCGACGCCCTGTCCCGAGCACCGTTACCTGCAGATGGCGAGCAAGCACCGCAAGTCCTGGTGATCGCAGAAGCCGCTGATGCCTGAGGAACACTTGTTTCCCGTCAACAACTGCTCGAAGCTCAGCTAAGCTATCCTCAGTGCATCCAAATACGAAAGGTCCTGGACAGCGCCAACCCTGCAGGAAGCACAGCGCCTACCGGCAGCTATGACTGCTACCTGGAAGCAGAGGATGGAGTTCTCCTGAGATATATACCCACTGCCGACACAGATGGTGGTGAGTCCCTATTTCGTGTTGTCGTACCAAAGAGCCTGCGCAAGCTCTCTTTAAAGTATTTTCACGACACACGCCTTGCAGGCCACAGCGATGGCAAGAAAACATGTGAAAAGTTGGGTCGCATCGTAACTTGGCCCCGCATGAGAAAGGATGTCGTGGCACACGTCCGTACTTGTCTTACAAGCCTACAGCGAAGGCAAGGGGAGGTAAACCACCGAGCTTTTTGAAACCTGCGGAGAGCCGTTACCCGTGGGAAATTGTTGCCTGCGACGTAATGGTTCCTTATCCAAGAACTGTGAAAGGAAATCGCTACTAGCTAGTGGTCACTGATCATTTTTCTAAATGGGTTCAATTATACCCGCTGCCTAAACTGGACTCAAAAGTAGTCTGGGATAAACTCCTAGACGCATTCACTCGGTTCGGCTTCCCGGCGCAGTTAATCACTGATAATGCGACGTATTTCACGGGCAGGATATTTGCTGACACCTGCAAAGCTCTTGGCGTGCAGCACAAAAAGACTACGCTCTACCATCCTCAGGCCAACATTACAGAGCGGGTCAACAGAAACCTGAAATAACTTGCTCGCGGCTTTCACGGAACGTCACAAAGACTGGGATTTGCGAGTGCAGGAGATAGCTTTCGCCACAAGAACCACAGTAAACCCTTCGACTGGTTTTATGCCGGCAGCTATTTTTCTTGGCCGTGAGCTTCGATATCTCATTGAACATGCCCTTACCCATGACTCTGACTCACAGGCTCCCAGTTATTCCAGGTTCACTCAGGATCTCGCCAGTCGTCTCGCTGAAACTCTAAAGGAGGCCAGGGAGAACTTGGACCTCGCCCGCCTGAAGCACTGCGGCCAGTACAACAAGGGCAGGCGTTCTTTGCAGTTCGACGTTGGGAATAAAGTACTCCGCCGCTCGCACCCGCTAAGTGATGCGACAAAAGGATTTGCCGCCTCTCTCGCTCCTCGACGAACTGGTGCTTTTGTAGTAATAAAGCGTCTTTCGCGGCACGCTTACACGCTTCGTCATGTGCAGGGTGGCCGGGAGATCGGACCAATCAATGCCTCCGACCTGAGAAAGTACTACGAGCGGCCAGAAAGTACGTAACGGCACTCGGGTCTATCAGATCTGAACCACCTGGACCATCGTCTGATGAATGCCAACAATCCAGCGGATCCCTTCAAGCGGGCAGCTGGTCAGAACCAGCATTGTTTTTGTACTCCTCCCAGTGCCCTTCTTTGTTTCGTTCTTTGACATCTCGGGAGGTGTCCCGTCTTGAGAGGGGGGGAGAGTGGTGCTCCGCATCCCCTTTAGGTGTTTGAAACCGCGCGCACGTATTTCTATTTGTATTGTTTGCACGTGCAGCGCGAGTGCGCAAAAGCAAGCAGATAATCTCGGGAGTCGTGATGTTAGCGGCAACAGACGAGGGTAGATAATCGCGTCAGAAGCGAGGCGCGTGGCTTTTTTTGCCCCGGCGGAAAGGCCGGCGCGGGGCAACCGGCGAGCGTCATGGGCCAGCAGGGTGTGCACGGACGCCCGAAAGAAGATCACCGAAGCGAAGATGGAAGCAGTGCCTGCAGGAACAGCCTAGTCGTATTTCTGTGACTTGCTGTGCCGCGAGAAGCAATATATCTTGTGTCGCCGTTAGCGCTTTGGCCCCATTGCTCGTTTTATTCGCCCCGCAGTGTTTTGTTTCGCCGCGGTAAGGCCCTGACATTCTTCCCGCTTTCCGTTGGTGTTCTTTTGTCGCGCGCATGAACAGCCTGTTCTCAGCGCAGTAGCGCCCTATGTTTCTCTGTTTTGCTTTTTTTGTTTGTGCGGAATAAACCGGTGTTTTTAAGAGACTGGATTTGTCACTCGTCGGGCGAGACCATGGCTCGCGGACCCGTTTTCTAAAGGCGAGGCCTTCATCTGGCGCCCAACGTGATTTTTGCTCGAGCTTTGGTTTGCCCCGCGAGTGTCGCAACTTTAGTGAGAACATTCCATGTTTTCATGCGTAGCTATGGCGGATAATCTCAACTTGCCTAGTGCAAGCGCCCAGCTGATAAGATGTAATGCACTTAGTCTAGTGTGCGATGGCGGTGTTCTTGATTAACAATTGCAGATTCAATGGTTGCGACCTGGCGAGCAGGAACTGAAGGCCATATTGCAGCTGCTATCACCAACAAATATCAAGAGCCTGCAGCGATTCTTGGGCATGGTCGGTTTCTACCGCCACTTTATTCCAAACTGTGCTGACCTGGCAAGACCCCTTCATCAGCTTCTCCGAAAAGGCGCCCGTTGGTCCTGGACAGACACGGAGCAGGAATCGTTTCGGGCGCTGTCAACAGCTATCGCCGATACCGCTTGTCTGCGGCTCCCGGACCTAAACCGGCCCTTTACAGTTCAGACTGATGCGAGTGAGTGGAATAGGTGCTGTTTTACTTCAGGATCACGAAGGGAAGCTTTGCCCCTTGGCATTTGCAAGTCGCACTCTCATCGCCGGAACGAAACTACACGGTAACAGAGAAAGAGTGCTTGGCATTTGTATTTGCGCTAAAACGTTTGACATGTATTTGGATGGGGCTGAGTTTACAATTCAGACCGATCATCAGGCACTGTCTTGGTTGTCAAAGCTGCAAAACCCAGCCGGCCGTCTAGTCCGCTGGGCGCTCGCTCTTATCAAATATAATTACAGGTTGGAGTACAAAATAGGCACCTTCAACAAGGCAGCCGATGCCCTGTCCCGAGCACCGTTACCTGCAGATGGCGAGCAAGCACCGCAAGTCCTGGTGATCGCAGAAGCCGCTGATGCCTGGGGAACACTTGTTTCCCGTCAACAACTGCTCGAAGCTCAGCTAAGCTATCCTCAGTGCATCCAAATACGAAAGGGCCTGGACAGCGCCAACCCTGCAGGAAGCACAGCGCCTACCGGCAGCTATGACTGCTACCTGGAAGCAGAGGATGGAGTTCTCCTGAGATATATACCCACTGCCGACACAGATGGTGGTGAGTACCTATTTCGTGTTGTCGTACCAAAGAGCCTGCGCAAGCTCTCTTTCAAGTATTTTCACGACACACGCCTTGCAGGCCACAGCGATGGCAAGAAAACATGTGAAAAGTTGGGTCGCATCGTAACTTGGCCCCGCATGAGAAAGGATGTCGTGGCATACGTCCGTACTTGTCTTACAAGCCTACAGCGAAGGCAAGGGGAGGTAAACCACCGAGCTTTTTGAAACCTGCGGAGAGCCGTTACCCGTGGGAAATTGTTGCCTGCGACGTAATGGTTCCTTATCCAAGAACTGTGAAAGGAAATCGCTACTAGCTAGTGGTCACTGATCATTTTTCTAAATGGGTTCAATTATACCCGCTGCCTAAACTGGACTCAAAAGTAGTCTGGGATAAACTCCTAGACGCATTCACTCGGTTCGGCTTCCCGGCGCAGTTAATCACTGATAATGCGACGTATTTCACGGGCAGGATATTTGCTGACACCTGCAAAGCTCTTGGCGTGCAGCACAAAAAGACTACGCTCTACCATCCTCAGGCCAACATTACAGAGCGGGTCAACAGAGACCTGAAAAACATGCTCGCGGCTTTCACGGAACGTCACAAAGACTGGGATTTGCGAGTGCAGGAGATAGCTTTCGCCACAAGAACCACAGTAAACCCTTCGACTGGTTTTATGCCGGCAGCTATTTTTCTTGGCCGTGAGCTTCGATATCTCATTGAACATGCCCTTACCCATGACTCTGACTCACAGGCTCCCAGTTATTCCAGGTTCACTCAGGATCTCGCCAGTCGTCTCGCTGAAACTCTAAAGGAGGCCAGGGAGAACTTGGACCTCGCCCGCCTAAAGCACTGCGGCCAGTACAACAAGGGCAGGCGTTCTTTGCAGTTCGACGTTGGGAATAAAGTACTCCGCCGCTCGCACCCGCTAAGTGATGCGACAAAAGGATTTGCCGCCTCTCTCGCTCCTCGACGAACTGGTGCTTTTGTAGTAATAAAGCGTCTTTCGCGGCACGCTTACACGCTTCGTCATGTGCAGGGTGGCCGGGAGATCGGACCAATCAATGCCTCCGACCTGAGAAAGTACTGCGAGCGGCCAGAAAGTACGTAACGGCACTCGGGTCTATCAGATGTGAACCACCTGGACCATCGTCTGATGAATGCCAACAATCCAGCGGATCCCTTCAAGCGGGCAGCTGGTCAGAACCAGCATTGTTTTTGTACTCCTCCCAGTGCCCTTCTTTGTTTCGTTCTTTGACATCTCGGGAGGTGTCCCGTCTTGATAGGGGGGGAGAGTGGGGCTCCGCATCCCCTTTAGGTGTTTGAAACCGCGCGCGCGTATTTCTATTTGTATTGTTTGCACGTGCAGCGCGAGTGCGCAAAAGCAAGCAGATAATCTTGTAGGGCGTGATGTTAGCGGCAACAGACGAGGGTAGATAATCGCGTCAGAAGCGAGGCGCGTGGCTTTTTTTGCCCCGGCGGAAAAGGCGGCGCGGGGCAACCGGCGAGCGTCATGGGCCAGCAGGGTGTGTACGGACGCCCGAAAGAAGATCGCCGACGCGAAGATGGAGGCAGTGCCTGCAGGAACAGCCTAGTCGTATTTCTGTGACTTGCTGTGCCGCGAGAAGCAATATATCTTGTGTCGCCGTTAGCGCTTTGGCCCCATTGCTCGTTTTATTCGCCCCGCAGTGTTTTGTTTCGCCGCGGTAAGGCCCTGACATTCTTCCCGCTTTCCGTTGGTGTTCTTTTGTCGCGCGCATGAACAGCCTGTTCTCAGCGCAGTAGCGCCTTATGTTTCTCTGTTTTGCTTTTTTTGTTTGTGCGGAATAAACCGGTGTTTTTAAGAGACTGGATTTGTCACTCGACGGGCGAGACCATGGCTCGCGGACCCGTTTTCTAAAGGCGAGGCCTTCATCTGGCGCCCAACGTGATTTTTGCTCGAGCTTTGGTTTGCCCCGCGAGTGTCGCAACTTTAGTGAGAACATTCCATGTTTTCATGCGTTGCTATGGCGGATAATCTCAACTTGCCTAGTGCAAGCGCCCAGTTGATAAGATGTAATGCACTTAGCCTAGTGTGCGATGGCGGTGTTCTTGATTAACAATTGCAGATTCAATGGTTGCGACCTGACGAGGAGAAACTGAAGGCCATATTGCAGCTGCTATCACCAACAAATATCAAGAGCCTGCAGCGATTCTTGGGCATGGTCGGTTTCTACCACCACTTTATTCCAAACTGTGCTGACCTGGCAAGACCCCTTCATCAGCTTCTCCGAAAAGGCGCCCGTTGGTCCTGGACAGACACGGAGCAGGAATCGTTTCGGGCGCTGTCAACAGCTATCGCCGATACCGCTCGTCTGCAGCTCCCGGACCTAAACCGGCCCTTTACAGTGCAGACTGATGCGAGTGAGTATGGAATAGGTGCTGTTTTACTTCAGGATCACGAAGGGAAGCTTTGCCCCTTGGCATTTGCAAGTCGCACTCTCATCGCCGGAACGAAACTACACGGTAACAGAGAAAGAGTGCTTGGCATTTGTATTTGCGCTAAAACGTTTGACATGTATTTGGATGTGGCTGAGTTTACAATTCAGACCGATCATCAGGCACTCTCTTGGTTGTCAAAGCTGCAAAACCCAGCCGGCCGTCTAGTCCGCTGGGCGCTCGCTCTTGTGAAATATAATTACAGGGTGGAGTACAAGATAGGCACCTTCAACAAGGCAGCCGACGCCCTGTCCCGAGCTCCGTTACCTGCAGATGGCGAGCAAGCACCGCAAGTCCTGGTGATCGCAGAAGCCGCTGATGCCTGGGGAACACTTGTTTCCCGTCAACAGCTGCTCGAAGCTCAGCTAAGCGATCCTCAGTGCATCCAAATACGAACGGGCCTGGACAGCGCCAACCCTGCAGGAAGCACAGCGCCTACCGGCAGCTATGACTGCTACCTGGAAGCAGAGGATGGACTTCTCCTGAGATATATACTCACTGCCGACACAGATGGTGGTGAGTCCCTATTTCGTGTTGTCGTACCAAAGAGCCTGCGCAAGCTCTCTTTAAAGTATTTTCACGACACACGCCTTGCAGGCCACAGCGATGGCAAGAAAACATGTGAAAAGTTGGGTCGCATCGTAACTTGGCCCCGCTTGAGAAAGGATGTCGTGGCATACGTCCGTACTTGTCTTACAAGCCTACAGCGAAGGCAAGGGGAGGTAAACCACCGAGCTTTTTGAAACCTGCGGAGAGCCGTTACCCCTGGGAAATTGTTGCCTGCGACGTAATGGTTCCTTATCCAAGAACTGTGAAAGGAAATCGCTACTAACTAGTGGTCACTGATCATTTTTCTAAATGGGTTCAATTATACCGCTGCCTAAACTGGACTCAAAAGTAGTCTGGGATAAACTCCTAGACGCTTTCACTCGGTTCGGCTTCCCGGCGAGCTAATCACTGATAATGCGATGTATTTCACGGGCAGGATATTTGCTGACACCTGCAAAGCTCTTGGCGTGCAGCACAAAAAGACTACGCTCTACCATCCTCAGGCCAACATCACAGAGCGGGTCAACAGAAACCTGAAAAACATGCTCGCGGCTTTCACGGAACGTCACAAAAACTGGGATTTGCGAGTGCAGGAGATGGCTTTCGCCACAAGAACCACAGTAAACCGGTCGACTGGTTTTACGCCGGCAGCTATTTTTCTTGGCCGTGAGCTTCGATATCTCATTGAACATGCCCTTACCCATGACTCTGACTCACAGGTTCCCAGTTATTTCAGGTTCACCCAGGATCTCGCCAGTCGTCTCGCTGAAACTTTAAAGGAGGCCAGGGAGAACTTGGAGCTCGCCCGCCTGGAGCACTGCGGCCAGTACAACAAGGGCAGGCGTTCTTTGCAGTTCGACGTTGGGAATAAAGTACTCCGCCGCTCGCACCCGCTAAGTGATGCGACAAAAGGATTTGCCGCCTCTCGCGCTCCTCGACGAACTGGTGCTTTTGTAGTAATAAAGCGTCTTTCGCGGCACGCTTACACGCTTCGTCATGTGCAGGGTGGCAGGGAGATCGGACCAATCAATGCCTCCGACCTGAGAAAGTACTACGAGTGGCCAGAAAGTACGTAACGGCACTCGGGTCTATCAGATGTGAACCACCTGGACCATCGTCTGATGAATGCCAACAATCCAGCGGATCCCTTCAAGCGGACAGCTGGTCAGAACCAGCATTGTTTTTGTACTCCTCCCAGTGCCCTTCTTTGTTTCGTTCTTTGACATCTCGGGAGGTGTCCCGTCTTGAGAGGGGGGGAGAGTGGGGCTCCGCATCCCCTTTAGGTGTTTGAAACCGCGCGCACGTATTTCTATTTGTATTGTTTGCACGTGCAGCGCGAGTGCGCAAAAGCAAGCAGATAATCTTGGGAGTCGTGATGTTAGCGGCAACAGACGAGGGTAGATAATCGCGTCAGAAGCGAGGCGCGTGGCTTTTTTTGCCCCGGCGGAAAGGCCGGCGCGGGGCAACCGGCGAGCGTCATGGGCCAGCAGGGTGTGCACGGACGCCCGAAAGAAGATCACCGAAGCGAAGATGGAAGCAGTGCCTGCAGGAACAGCCTAGTCGTATTTCTGTGACTTGCTGTGCCGCGAGAAGCAATATATCTTGTGTCGCCGTTAGCGCTTTGGCCCCATTGCTCGTTTTATTCGCCCCGCAGTGTTTTGTTTCGCCGCGGTAAGGCCCTGACATTCTTCCCGCTTTCCGTTGGTGTTCTTTTGTCGCGCGCATGAACAGCCTGTTCTCAGCGCAGTAGCGCCCTATGTTTCTCTGTTTTGCTTTTTTTGTTTGTGCGGAATAAACCGGTGTTTTTAAGAGACTGGATTTGTCACTCGTCGGGCGAGACCATGGCTCGCGGACCCGTTTACTAAAGGCGAGGCCTTCATCTGGCGCCCAACGTGATTTTTGCTCGAGCTTTGGTTTGCCCCGCGAGTGTTGCAACTTTAGTGAGAACATTCCATGTTTTCATGCGTAGCTATGGCGGATAATCTCAACTTGCCTAGTGCAAGCGCCCAGTTGATAAGATGTAATGCACTTAGCCTAGTGTGCGATGGCGGTGTTCTTGATTAAAAATTGCAGATTCAATGGTTGCGACCTGACGAGGAGAAACTGAAGGCCATATTGCAGCTGCTATAACCAACAAATATCAAGAGCCTGCAGCGATTCTTGGGCATGGTCGGTTTCTACCGCCACTTTATTCCAAACTGTGCTGACCTGGCAAGACCCCTTCATCAGCTTCTCCGAAAAGGCGCCCGTTGGTCCTGGACAGACACGGAGCAGGAATCGTTTCGGGCGCTGTCAACAGCTATCGCCGATACCGCTCGTCTGCAGCTCCCGGACCTAAACCGGCCCTTTACAGTGCAGACTGATGCGAGTGAGTATGGAATAGGTGCTGTTTTACTTCAGGATCACGAAGGGAAGCTTTGCCCCTTGGCATTTGCAAGTCGCACTCTCATCGCCGGAACGAAACTACACGGTAACAGAGAAAGAGTGCTTGGCATTTGTATTTGCGCTAAAACGTTTGACATGTATTTGGATGTGGCTGATTTTACAATTCAGACCGATCATCAGGCACTCTCTTGGTTGTCAAAGCTGCAAAACCCAGCCGGCCGTCTAGTCCGCTGGGCGCTCGCTGTACTGAAATATAATTACAGGTTGGAGTACAAAATAGGCACCTTCAACAAGGCAGCCGACGCCCTGTCCCGAGCTCCGTTACCTGCAGATGGCGAGCAAGCACCGCAAGTCCTGGTGATCGCAGAAGCCGCTGATGCCTGGGGAACGCTTGTTTCCCGTCAACAACTGCTCGAAGCTCAGCTAAGCTATCCTCAGTGCATCCAAATACGAAAGGGCCTGGACAGCGCCAACCCTGCAGGAAGCACAGCGCCTACCGGCAGCTATGACTGCTACCTGGAAGCAGAGGATGGACTTCTCCTGAGATATATACCCACTGCCGACACAGATGGTGGTGAGTACCTATTTCGTGTTGTCGTACCAAAGAGCCTGCGCAAGCTCTCTTTCAAGTATTTTCACGACACACGCCTTGCAGGCCACAGCGATGGCAAGAAAACATGTGAAAAGTTGGGTCGCATCGTAACTTGGCCCCGCATGAGAAAGGATGTCGTGGCATACGTCCGTACTTGTCTTACAAGCCTACAGCGAAGGCAAGGGGAGGTAAACCACCGAGCTTTTTGAAACCTGCGGAGCCGTTACCCGTGGGAAATTGTTGCCTGCAACGTAATGGTTCCTTATCCAAGAACTGTGAAAGGAAATCGCTACTAGCTAGTGGTCACTGATCATTTTTCTAAATGGGTTCAATTATACCCGCTGCCTAAACTGGACTCAAAAGTAGTCTGGGATAAACTCCTAGACGCATTCACTCGGTTCGGCTTCCCGGCGCAGTTAATCACTGATAATGCGACGTATTTCACGAGCAGGATATTTGCTGACGCCTGCAAAGCTCTTGGCGTGCAGCACAAAAAGACTACGCTCTACCATCCTCAGGCCAACATTACAGAGCGGAGAACATTGTCAAATATGATGTGTTCTATAGACGTACATGGTGCCACAACCAGGGTGTCACTTGAATCAAGAAAATACAGCATATAACTTCTCATTTTTTCCTGGTCATTTTATACTCAATTAAAATTGTAGTTCAGCCACATCACAAAATTTGCTGCCTGAGTTGCTACAATATAGTAATCATTCAGTTTCAAATTTGTGCTTCGCGGAATACTATAGTGAAGAGAAACTGAACAGAGCAGATCTCAACACACTGACCCTCCAGGCACACACCACTGATGCCTGATGACCAAAAAGAAACTAGATGCCAACAGCAAAATTCTACAATGCCACACCCACGCTGCGAGGATGATATTCCAAGGATATGGTTGGGAGATTGTCTCCGTGTAGTCTGGCCAATGTGGCAATCAAAGTAGCAGGGAAGGGGCAAAAATTGACCGATGTAGCCACGCTATACCTGCCTTACAGGCAAATATAGCAGTCATTGATTAGTAGGCAAAACTATTTCTAGGCAATTCTTCAACAGTTTATATGTAAGGGTGCCTAACAGGGCATCAACTGCCTTAAAGGCAGTCTTAGCACATAACGTATTAATGTCAAAACTGTAAGGAGCCCTTTCCCATCATTAGCCATCACAACAAAAAGGATCAAGGCAAGTGCTAAATACCAACCACCTGTTGATGCCGTTACAGTGACATCAATGCAGCAATCGCAGAAAACTACAATGCCATACCTGTAGCACATTCAAAGGGCAAGGACCACAAGTTTGTTCAGTCAGGGCACCCTCTAGCCCCACCCCTTCTGTGACACCACGCCGTCTGGTCCGAGCAAAGAAGGCTAAGCAACAAGGATCAAAGTAAGGCAGGGGGCGGCCACACAGAGTCCCAAAGGAAGGTGTGTCAATGGTGAAGAAAATGGCTGAACGGGCACGAGGGCAGAAAGAAGGGAAACGCGGCCGTGGGCGGCCACGTAAAGTTGCGGTGGAAGGTGGCTAAATAGGGAAAAAATAGCCCGAATGTACGCAAGAAATTAAACGGGGTTCCAACCATTTGAATTTATTTTGAGGATGCAATGTCCGAGGACCACTTGCCATCTTACGTGCACTATGAATGGCTGCAAGAGAGATTAGGAGCTGAACACAGCCTATTATGCGTCATCGACCTAAAATAATGATTACAAGTTGCCTGCCAAATCACGACCGAGGAATGAGATGTACGAAACATTGCACTTACAAGTGCCTCGACTGCGGGTGCCATTTGTGAAAAAACGTTGGTAAGAGTTTTCTCGAAGGAATAGTGCATTATTGACCAATGAAGTCATTTTTATGATGGGTACCAATACTTGGTGTGAGTGGTGTCGCTGGGCATATCACGCCGAGTGAACTGCTTTATCGAAGTGTATTTGTTTAAGTGAGCTTTTTTGCAGCGCCATCATTAAGTGCGGCAAAAGTAGGGGTAACATATACACACACATACACACGTGCACACATACACACACGTGGACACTATGATGCACGCACACATGAACGCAAAGAAAGTGGAGACTCGATGGAAATCGCGAGAATGCAGACACGCTTTCAACTAAAACATCCAACTAACTCTATGGGACGCAAAATGTCACGTGTATGACAACATGCAACAATGTTTGTACCAGCTGTCAGGTTTACAGGAACTAAACATGAAACTGGCGCTCGCTAGTAGCCTGTGGCATATTCGTTTTTCGCGTGCATTGCAAGGAGCACAATGACAGGTTATGCGCAGATATGATTTGCCTAGTATTAGCTGCTTGTACTGCAGCATGCATCCTTCATGCACCATATGCTATCAAGCATTGCTGTAAGGACAGATATCACTGCAGAGTGTTTAAGCAAAAATTAAAAAAACGGACTTGTAAACAAATATCTTTTATGAGGGTCTCGGTAATCTTTATAGGGTCAGTATTTCAATTACCCACTACCTGATGGGCGCAGGATCTTATAACATCTGACTTCATGTACATATGTGGCCTTTTATCAGTGTCTCGTGGTGTTCTTTCTGTAAGTGCAAATTAAGCCTATGACATGAACTTTTGATTTGCAGCTGTGGCACGATTGCCCACTCTTCTGATACCATTTCTCATCTGGTGCAATTTGTCACAGACATTAATTTTGGCTTGCCAATAATTGTCGTCGGATTATTCGTATCATTTAGAATGTGCACTGAATACATAAATAAAGCGAGTGACCCAGACTCTTCAAATGGGCATATCATCCATCTCAATTTCTTATGACTCAAAATATTATTTCTGGATATTTCTTAAATATCATTTTTTGTTTCCATCCACTATAAATCATGTCTTAGCTCTTAATTGTTTGTGACGTAGATTTTCGCGCCCTGTGTATGCGCATTTGCTTCATTCGTCAGGTCGAGGGGTGCGGCTTTCATTCAGAGATTCCCGCTCGCACTCCGCTATTCCTCTATCACAATCACCAGTTGCAAACTTCGTTAATGGAAACAAGTGGAAGACATTTAGAGCGCCACTGTCTGGTTGTCGCAGCAGCCGCTGCTGGCATTCTCATTGTGTAAATGTTTTAGCTGCTTTTGGGACTGTTATCCATAGCTTGTGCTGCTTGCATACTTGCAGTATTTTTTAACAAACTTCATGTAATATTTGTACGAGGACCATACAGGTATGCAGGGGTCCGACTTCTTTCCCTTTCCTGCACGCTAGCAAAAAAGGGGGCGAGTAGAGGAGCCGCACAATAAGCCCACCTTGAACAGTATGAGTAACAGAAAAAAAAAAACAGAAAACAGCAATCGGGGCCCCAAGACGCTGGACGTGTGGGGAGGACGCAAAAAGAGGACAATATGCTGGACGCGTCGGGAGGGTGCAAAAAGAGGACAATGTGCCAGAATAACAGGCGGCTCCCCCTCAACTGGGGAGGAGGATTGTTATAGTGGGAGGAAGAGCTCAACTTTATGCTTCGGATGGTGTACGTATCTGGAAGCGATGAGCCCGAATCCTGGCCATGTGCATTGACTTAGCAAGGCTGAAAAAATGCCCGCACATTCTAGTACAATTTTAATGGTACTAATGTCACGTGCGGCAGAGGTTTAACCGCTTTGGCTTGTCGGACCCGCTGTTTTCGCTGTACAACACATTACAAAGTGTTCGTATATGTCAAGTATACGAACACCTGAAGACGGCAGTGGTGGCACACGTGCCGTTTCGCCATGTATACTCTAAAAGGGATTCTTTTAACCTGCGGACGGAAACGACTTCAACGCGGCCGAGACATGTTTCGTTCATACGTGCAATGGAGGCAACTCGATCTGTGAAAACCTCAGCGCCAGAATCAACTGCATGACAGTTAAGCTGCGAGATACCACCCGAGAGGAATTTAACGAGTGTGGACAATAGTGTTTCATAGTCTTACGTGAAATGGTGCGTATAGTATAAACTTCCTGGAATGCATGCAATGTCACTGCACTGCAGATTACAGTTGACAGTGCAAACCTGCTTGACTTTTCCTTTCTGTAGACTGGTTTTGTGCCTAACAAATTTGGTTTGAGAACGCTATTGTGGCCCGATCTGCGTCTGCCGTGCCATAAGCCATAGTATATACACTTGAGCTGATACAAAGCTAAGTGTTAAGTGGCTACACTCGGCTCTACAATACAGAATAGAGTCCCAAGGTGCTAGCATTAGGCCTTACTGCGGCCAGTTAGGATTTTGCTTCAGAGCGAGCCATTTGTGGTTACTACTTTATGTATCAACATCTTGTTTTGCATTAATGCCCGGCACAACAGACACAATAGACTTATAGATAAAGGAGCCAGTTCAGCTGTCATCAGTGCCGAAGGGCGCATATTTCGGGCCTTTTGCTTATACGTCCAGTTACCTTATGCGTGCTGTTCAATGCTTTACTGCGGTATTTATGATACCTTCCAACATCAAAGATTCTGCTTACAGGCTGGTTGTACAATGGTTTTAATTAACCTGCTGATTTTTTCTGTGTTGTCTACTCATCAGTGCTATTTGAAAGTGTTTATTGAGATCGATGGCTCTAGCCCACGATTTTGCCACAGTTGCACCTTGCAAGAAGGTAAGAATAGAAACAGTTAGGTCTATTCATATCAACACAGCCTGTGTACTCTAGCAAAAAGTGTTTGCAAATGCGTGTGTGTAAACATTCGTTCCCGCATGCTGTTTACGAGCGCATATCTATGTTGAATCACTGTCCCCTTGCAAGCATTTAGCTGTGCCATCTTTGCTTATAACACTGAAAAAGACAGGATTGTTTGATATGAACTTAGCGAGGATTGCGACCTTTCATCTGAGCTGTTACTGTATTGCACTGCCAACCCGCCATGCGTGAGCTTCTTGTCACGCCATAAGAAGCGTGCCTGTTCGAGACAGTCACCCCGGTCTCCCGATATGAAGCCTGGCACGATGTGAAGCCCTCCACGCAACCAAGTCCTTCATCCACGGACGAGCGGAACACTGAGCATGTTTCGGGAAAAAAAAGGACTACAGCAATCTGCAAACTCCTGTGGCATGAATTTATTAGCCGGTCCGAGACTTCGGCGATTCCTGTGAGATGATTGAGGCCACCACATCCGATGGGTATGTTCTTCAAATAGACAGAGTGCAAAGAATTAATCAAGAAAACGCAATGACAACTCAACTCAGCAACATGTATCCCAAGTAGTTTTCCCCGTTATCAAATGAATCAATAACAAGCACTGTGTGCACACATTTTTTGGTACCTGCATGCTTTTTAAACCAACTGCCTGTGAATTTCGAAATGCATCTTGCCACTTTTCTAGCCTAGTTTTGTATTTCTGTACATGCTTGTTGTAGGCACACAATAAGTACCAATTTATAAAACGACACCCCAATAAACCACTCAGAAATGGAAGCATGCAGCATTGCTTTCCATGTTGTACTCTACTTGCACCGATATGTTAATATTCCCTTCATGCTCAATTTATGTTATCCCACAATGTAGCAGAGTTGTTAGGTCCTTACTGGTTTTCAATTCCATACCAGCTGGTCCTTTCATTGCCCCACTAGTGGACATTGTGAGCAATGACTGTTCACTTTATGCAGAAACTAGAAACATTCTTCAACGAACAGTGCACTTACCGCCGCAAGAAAACATGCTCAGGACAAAATGTGGCCACACTGCCAATGAGGCTGACTCTGGAAAGTGGATTTTTCTCGTCTGAAGTTTCTCAACAGCGTGCCATTTCCGACCAAGCAATCCATCTCCAAGATGTGGACTGCAGCTTACTCGCGAGCAACAAGGTTTTCAAGCAGATGAAGTGCCTTGTCAAAGATGATGAAAGTTTGCCATGCCAGAAATCTGAAGCTCCACAAGGAAGAGGCAGAAAACTATTTTTCGTGACCGTATCACACGTACCTTCACATAAAAAGTATGTCAGTAACAGTCACTTTGTCGGCAGTTTGAAACATGCAAACTTTCAGAAATGTCTTTAATGCGGTTTATGTGCACATGCGAAAACCGTTTTACCATAGTGATGTGGCCTGCCTCTGGGGCAGAAGTTGGGTTCAGTATTGAATATATTTCTGTCATGCATGAACATAGAACATGGTTTTCTTTCACGATTAAGAAGCAGAAGAGTGAATTCCATCTGCAAAGCAGTGGGATCACAGTGGCACTTATAAACTCTCAGGCGGAATAGTAATGCAAAGGAGAGGCAGCACAGCGAAAGCAGGTCGTTCCCAGAAATGACTTGTGCAGGCAGCCAGCACGGCTCAACCACAACTATGCCAGAAACGATTACTGTGGGCAGAGTGTCACAAAGTCAGTGGTGTGCTGACAGTGGTTTGTTCTTTTCACACCCAAGAGTACAATACTCAGAAAGGAAGTCAATCACCTCCTATTGTAAACTCTCGTGTGTATTCCCCAAAGGTGCAAAGAAATCATTTCAAAGTTCGATTGTTTTGTTCATAATCTTGAAGTTAGTTTGAAATTTTTGAACATTGCAGCGAGATTAGGCCGTTACTCATTTATGAACAGTACTTTTCATCCTTGAAATATTTCGTGGCTACTGGGCGATTTCCGATAAAGTCATGCTGTGAATGTGAGTTTGGTATTTTGCTTTTACATACCCAAGCAATTGTGGTCAACATTGCACCTGTCATGCATGCAGAATATATGCTGTGTAGGGCCACGACCTCTAATTTAGCGTCGAGGTTTACTTCCCGAGCTAGGATGCTGCATTCAGACATAATAGCGACACCACCGACGAGTCTATTTGCCTGCTCTCTACTGCAGCAGAATATTCTAGTGTTTGAGAATGTTTGTATTCTAGAGCCAAGGTTTGCTTTTGTGTGCATAAAAAGCTGTTGGTGTCACTGATCTAAGTGGCTATCTGACAGTTGAAACTGCGACGCACAAAACTACAAAGGTTTGGCCAGGGATCACATAGTTGTCATAGATGCCAGACTTGTTCAAAACGTGCTTTGACAGAACAGCCAAAACATGCATTGCTACGCCACACTATGCAAGCAGGGGACTACAGCATACTTCAGGTCACACACCCATCATGGAAAATTAAAAAAAAAAGTCGTCACTCTGAAACAAAAATGCACAAAAACATTTTATAGAAAGAAGCATGTCAAAGACTGCAACACTTGACTAGGCTTCTGTCCCTGCCAAAAGTGGGTATCTGGCAGGGCCACCCATTCCCCAAGCAGAAGCAGCAAAAACCAAGAGTGGTTTCTCGTTTATGTACTATCTCCTAAATAAAGGCATAATGTTAAACATTAAAGCAGGTTAATTTGGATGTGTTCAAAAGGCTCAACCTGGAAAGTTTTTTAAAATCTGGCAAACCACAGATAGTGGTGTGTGACTCTCAACTAATGTGGGTCAACATAAGAAACGCATCTGGAAGCCTGTGGAGCTCCCTACTGAAGTAGCTCGATTATTTGCATGCGACTGGAAACTGCAATGGCTCAATAAATGAAGTTCTTGTGTAAAACACAATGAGCGTCTGTCTCTAACATCGAGTATTATTCAGAGGTAATAAATATTGTAAAGTCGGTACAAAGGTCTATATTTACGATCAAAATGAAATCATTATTTTTGTTTATCTACTTTGAAGCATAATTCTAATGTTACTATGACTTGGTAAGATCCATAAGCAATTTCTATTTACTTTGAGGCATAATTCAATTGTTACTGTGACTTGGTCCAATCAATTAGCAATTCAACCGAGGTGGGTTTGAAAACATATTTCGGATCAGAAAACAAGTTCAAGCAAAGGAGGAAAATGAAACGACAGAAATGAGTGACAAAAGAATAGGCTTAAATTACCACACGCATTATGAGGTGGGCAAGAACTGCATGCAATGACGGACACCGCAAAAGGTGCCTAAAATACACTTTCTGCTGTGAAGGATTCAAAATGCAAACAGCTTGCACCCTGCCACCTTATGTAATCAGATGCCTATTATATATATGTGTGCCGTGCTAGCGACAGCACTGAAGACTTTCCACCAAGCATCAAGACAACCCATCAATGAGCTCTTCTTCAGCTAAAATGCAGCTGTGCTCAAACTGTATCGTGCTAGTGACTGCAAGAGAAGCTAGGTGCCACCACCTATCCCGTAGGCTTACAGCAATAAATACTATACAAAATGATCATATTAAATGTTTATTGTCACTGCAACAAGTCCACTGTTTGAATTCTGCTTCCAATTACTGCTCCAGTTTAGACAAAATGCAGAACATTGTCAAATATGTGTTTTATAGACGTCCATGGTGCTCCAACCAGGGTGTCACTTGAATTAAGAAAATACCGCATATTACTTCATTTTTTCCTGGCCATTTTATACTCAATTAAAATTGTAATTCAGCCACATCACATAATTTGCAGGCTGAGTTGCTACATTATAGTACCCATTCAGTTTCAAAATTGTGCTTTGCAGAGTACTATAGTGCCAAGAAACTGAACAGTGCAGATCTCAACACACTGGCCATCCAGGCATACACCACTGATGCCTCAAGACAAAAAAAACTAGACGCCAACAACAAAATCCAAAAATGCCAGATCGACGCTGCGACGGTGATGCACCAAGGATATGGTTGGGACATTGTCCCCATATAGTCTGGCCAATGTGGCAATCAAAGTAGGAGGGAAGGGCCAAAAATTGACCTACATAGTCACGCTATACCTGCCTAACAGGCAAACATAGCAGTCGTTGATTAGTAGGCAAAAATATTTCTAAGCAATCCTTCAACAGTTTATATACAAGAGTGCCAAACAGGGCCTCAACTGCCTTAAAGGCAGTCTTAGCACATAACGTAATAACTTCAAAACTTTGAGGAGCCATTGTCCATCAATAGCCATCACAACAAAAAGGATCAAGGCAAGTGCAAAAAACCAACCACCTGTTGACGCCGTTACAGTGCCAACAATGCAGCAATTGCAGAAAACTACCATCCCATACCTGTAGCACATTCAAAGGGCAAGGAACATACGTTTATTCAGTCAGGCCACCCTCTAGCCGCACCCCTTCTGTGACACCACGCCATCTGGTCCGAGCAAAGAAGGCTAAGCAACAAGGATCAAAGTAAGGCAGGGGGCGGCCACACAGTCCCAAAGGAAGGTGGGTCAATGGTGAAGAAAATGGCTGAACGGGCACGAGGGCAGAAAGAAGGGAAACGCGGCCGTGGGCGGCCACGTAAAGTTGCGGCGGAAGGTGGCAAAACGGGGAAAAATAGGCCGAATGTACGCAAGAAATTAAACGGGGTTCCGACCATTTGAATTGCTTGTGAGGATGCAATGACCGAGGACCACTTGCCATGTTACGTGCGCTATGAATGGCTGCAAGACAGTTGAGGAGCTGAACACAGCCTATCATACGTCATCGATCTAAAATAATGATTACAAGTTGCATGCCAAATTACGCGCAGCAGACTGAGACGTGCGAAACATTACACTTGCAAGTGCCTCAAGTGCGTGTGCTATTTGTGAAAAAACGTTGGTAAGAGTTTTCTCGAAGGAATAGTGCATTATTGACAATTGAAGTCATTTTTATGACGGGTACCAATACTAGGTGTGAGTGTAGCAGTGTTGATTTCGATAAACATTAGGAAAAACTTAATGGACACATTTGAAGGAGTAAAAAGTGGTTTGTCCGCTCCCCTTTACTCGCCATATAATAGTGTTGGCAGTGAAGCCTGTTTTCATTTAAAGTAACACCGTAAAAGTCTGTCTCTCGAAACCATCTTCCCATAGGTTGTATTTCAGCAGAGGTCTCTTGATATCACGTTTTCGTTTCGTGCAATCATGGAAACAGTATTTTGTGTTCATTCCACTGAGGATGTAGAGGTGTAGACTGCCGACAATTGTGATTCATCAAGACCAAGGACACTATGTACACCTGAAATGGAGCCGCCAGGTCCTGCATCAACCCTTCGAAGATGGCCACGCTCTACATCGTGAAACATCATCTACACTTCACTACATGAGACGCTAACGCAACAACACAGCTTGTGCAGCTGCCCAAGCTGTGTTGTTGGGCAGCTGCACACAGCTTAATGGAAACGTAGAGAGAAAGCAGTCCCCTCTTCCAAAGACTTTGCGATGAAGATACCCTACACTGGTGAAGAGGCAACTCCTTAGATGACACCAAAATCTATGCAAAGACAGATAACAAAATAAAACTGCAATGTAAGGCAATATTAAAGCTTAACAAAATTTTCTTCCGAAGCTTAGAGATGAA
The DNA here is from genome assembly GCF_055883805.1 of Amblyomma maculatum. Taxonomy (NCBI): domain Eukaryota; kingdom Metazoa; phylum Arthropoda; class Arachnida; order Ixodida; family Ixodidae; genus Amblyomma; species Amblyomma maculatum. The sequence continues at coordinate 17,200,278 of NC_139350.1, forward strand.
CCAAAGTGAGCATTACAATACTACGCAGCGTTTATGCCAAACATACGATTAAGAAGCAAACATTCTCAGATCAGTGACAGGCTACATTGCAAGGCGGTAGAGTTTCACGATCCGTTACCTTCACTTTCAGCCCTCACAACATAAATATATTGTAGGCACTGTGCGTGCATGTCGTCTTCCTCTGTACATATTCATTGTGATCGGTCATCTCGTCAGAGAGAAGATGAAGTGTGAATGAACCTCTGCTGGTTTGTAGCTGCTGCTTCGACTGGGCTGGCAACTGAAAAGTGAACCTGCCGGTGCTTTCTCCTGCCTCACAGATGGTGGAGGCAGGATTCCCAGCATCCTCTATGCGGCACCTCCTGGAGCTCCGTTCTGGTTGTATTGTTGGCGGCACATCCACCTTCATGGCGCAAGCTAACTCTCAGCACTCCTGTAATTACCGTTCCGATACCTGCGGCTACAGACGTGCATTCGCCAGGTGCCCATGCTTCCCCTGTGAATCCAACATCCACTGCCATTCCTCAGCTCTTTGGCTGAGCCTCCCTCCTATCTTGGCCGGTCTCCGAGGTGATGACGTGGATGACTGGGCATGATCGACTACGCTTTTAATCACTGGGACGCTTCTATGAAGCTGATCAATATCGCTTTTATCTAAGTGGCGTTGCAAAAACATGGCTCCTCAACCATGAGAACGCATTACTGACTCGACCCACTTCACCTCCCAGATCAGACAGATCTTTGGCACTGTTGGTACTGGTCAAACAGCTTTCCAAAAGAAACTAGACACCGTGTTCAGCTTCCGGGCTCTTTGGCTCTTTTTCCTTTACTGCACTGCAGCCCAGAATCCCTTTTTGATAGCCGACGTTTGCGCCACTTGCCAGCGGCTTGACCATCTAAAGTCGCAGCAGCTCAACAGTACCTGGAATCCAAGCCAAACTCCCTAGACCGATCTGCGCACAATGATCCGCTCTATTATTTGTGAGAAGCTACAGAGTGACCTTTCTTCAGCTCCTGTTCCTTCTCGTCCACCTGCCCCTTCTGCGTTACGTGACACCAAGGACGTGCCTGCTTCCTTTACTCGTACCATGGCTTCAGAAACACAAGCCCCGTCTTACGTCCCAAGGTAAGCTGAAGTTGCTGCGCTACCTGTTACCGCTGCTATTTGTCCTGTCCACCCTGCACCTGTCCAACACAGAGTCGCCGCCTGTCCTCAAGACCACCATCGTATGGTGCTTGGCAAGCGCTCCCACCTTGTTCAGTATGTTTTTTATTGCGACATCCACGGCCATGTTACATGTGTCTGTCGCCGACGCATGTGAGATGAGTGTGCAAGCTGCGGCTACCTCCGACATATCAATGGGTACCAGTATCCTCTTCGCCACTATATGACGACGATGAGCTCTGTCACCCCTGTTCTTCGTCGACTTCACCTGACCGGTCTACGAACGAACATATATCACATTGCAGCTCTCCATCACCCTTCTGTCGCACCTCTTCGCCCCTTCAACTGCCTTCTTCGACCCGGTGGGATGGGGTGGACTTGGCGGAATTTGCTATGGACTGTGACAATTATGGTGCCCAATAGGTCATGCTAATGACCCTTTTTTCATATCTCAGTGGCAAGAATGGGGTAGGATTCATTATGCGAGTAAAAAATTTATCTACATCGCAACAAGTGTCAAGCCAATTTTTGCATTTCGAATGATCAACCACTTCATCATCCCCCTCCAGTTTGATATACAGTCGAACCTCGATATATTGAACAGCGCGGTGATTGCAAAATAGTTCGACATAGCCGGAATTCGATATACAAAATCACGTAGAAAATGCGTCAAAAACTAGTACAAATCAATCAATGAACCAATCGTGGCACAGTGGCGCAATAAATACTCACCTGAAGTTTCAAACAAAGTATTTATTCCTTTGGCTTAAAGTACTGTAGCAGCGTAGCTTGCTTCAAATTGGCAACCGCGTGCTTAACCACGGCGTCCTCAACGTAGTCTAAACGGTCCACAAGCGATAGTCCAGCGCCTTCTATTGCGCCGCAGTAGCAGCGTACAAGGTCCAAAGCAGCTACAGCCTCAGTTGCAGTCGGGAGCAGGGCAGCGCTTACGGGATCAACCTCGGCAGCGTCTTCGTTTGGCCGCTCAGCAGTAACTTCCGCCGCAATCTCTACATCTGTCAACTCCGCCACTGTTCCGGTGCTGTCATCACCGCCAACGAAGTCATCAATGCACATGCTGTGTGGCTCAGCACCGACAAAGCTTCGGCGACGCTTGACTTTTTTTCACCATTTTCAACGCGGCGGATCACTTCCAATTTCGCAGCAAATGTCAGGGTCGTCCGCTTCTTCGCGTTTGCAGCCATCACAACACCGACCACGCCGTGACAGGCCTAGGCCACCTAGGCTGCCTAGGCCACACACGATAACAACGACTGGCGCAGCACAAGTGGCGGCGCCGAGACGCGGTTAGTTGTTGACAAACTAAATCAGGCTAGCCACCCTAGCCCGGCCAAGCCGCCGCGTGCATACGCCGCTACGTTCAAATGGCGCCCTCGGCGCGACCGATGTATGCAGCGATCGTGCGCAGCAGTCGGGAACGCCCATCGCGCCGCCGCTATCTTCGAGGGCGTTGAGGGAAAGCTCGCCTCCGGTCAACAGAGTGCACATGGTTTGGGGTGGTGGAGTTCGATTTATCCATTTGGCAACCGACGCTGTTCGAAATAAAAAATTAAAAATGCATGCGATTTTCCGCGTATTATAGAAAGTGTTCGATATAATCAATAATTCGATATATCCGTGTTCGATATATCGAGGTTCGACTGTGTCTGGGTTTGACTACTCCATTCATAATAAGAATTATCAATATTTGCACACCCTAAACCTTTTTTCAATAGGTCCAAAATTGTGATTTTAGACACATTGTAACTGAGAATTAGCTTATAAGCAAGAGTTCAAGGGCAAAAATTGCAGGACAAATGAGCATATTTCCACCAATAACGAGAAATAAAATATCTAATATCTCCCTTGTTAATAATGAGCACTCGATGAAATAGCGACATGTATGGTTCATAATCACCATATTAGCAGAAACTCGTCTCTGCCATTTAAATGAGCAAAAACTCTACCCTGACCTGTCCTTTGAATGAGCATTGCACTACACTGTCTAAAAAATGAGAAACTACTTACTTGCACAAAGTTGTCGTTGGAAGCCACTTGAAGATTGTAGTCAGCAATGTGACCATATCAAGGCAATTCTGCATACTCGAGCAAAAGCCCAAAATATGGTGACTTGGCACCACTGTATCAGCACTGATGCTGTCTGGCCCATCACGAACACATGTTAGACGGCCACCAGTCCTTAGCCACATCGGAGTGGTTGACAGTTGAGGCAGCACTACTACGTTGCTCCTAACTGGCACATCCCTACCACTGCTGGTGGCATTGCTTGCTGAAGTCTTGTCTTTTGTAGCCCTCTGTTCAACGTCAGTTGGTTGCACAGAAGCAGCACTGATGGCAGTGCTTCTGGAAATGTGAGGAGGACAAGGATGCAAAGCACTGACATCTCCCAGTGATGGCTCTCGCTGCGATGCTGCCGGAAAAGTCTGCTCAATCTCATGTGCCATTTTAACATCCAAACTTTCACTTCCATCGACTGAACACGTATGTTTAGCGACGACCACATATGCCTGGCCTGAACCGGATTTTGGCGCTTGTTTGCCATCTAGTTCTGTGGGAGATGACAAATTGTGGCCTTTAGAAGTTTCGCCATCAGCCAGAGAATATGATGAAGTGATAACCAAGGAACATCCTGGCGCAGGTGGCACAGGATGATGTGTAGGGGGTTTGTCCTTGCCTATGATAGACTCAGCTACAGGCTTGTGACTTGACGAGCCTCTATACAGAGAACTTGATGCACTACCAACATGAGTTTCTTCCTGAAAAAGGAAAAAGAGTGTGGGAATGCTTGCACTGCTTCAACTACATAAAGTCTTGGGACGCAACCTGTAGTCTCCAACAAATATCCGGTTTCCCTTTAACAAAGTTAACAGAATATTTTTGTTTGCATTCCATGCTAACGGCCATACGGCAGTGGATACTTTGAATTATCTGTGGTGAACAGACTACTGTCTGAATTAACACGCTTTTTTATTCACAACTTATGTGGAGCATGGCTGGGCCAATTAGTACAGTTCAAATAATTGAGGTTCATATTAACAAGCTTTTACAGTATTTGGCTACAAGCAAATTTTTATTGCTACTGCTTCCCTATTTAATGCCCATTAAAAATTTTAAGGTAAAATCAGTTCTGCTTATGATGTTATCTTTAGATGAATGTTTTGCAGAAATCTGATTTCTCGTTGCTTTGAACTCCTAAACTGATATTTCTGCAACTAATTTTTGTCATCTGCAGTTGCCTCACGTCTATTGATACTCGTACATCTCTAGTCTGAGCCATTTGTGCTGATCATACAATCATCAATAAATAATGAAAAACCCGAGTTCTGAAAGGCAGCCCATAGGAAGAAGTGTGCATTAAGAAGAAACAAAAGCACACAAGAGTAACACCAATGCAGACTCACCTCGACCATCACATGAATGATTGCAGTCTCCTCAACAGAAGGCACCATCTTTTTGTCTGGTTCCACTTTCGCCGCAGTTTGAGGAACCGTTCCAGCTGAATTTGTAGCCGTGAGCTGGAATCCTCTTCCAAGATTTGTGGCACTAGAAACTGCCAGTGTAGCGTCCGATGATATCACTATGGCTGTGTTGTCACCCCCTCCCACTGCTGCTGGTGTTGCACTTGCAGGAAATTGCCGAGGCAGCTTTTTGGCTGATTGTGGTTCTGTGCTTGGCACAAATTGAAAGCTCCTTTCAAGTGATTGCGCACTTGTATGGTGCTGCGACCCAGTGTCACCACTTGCCCCAATCACAGTAGGGACCATGCCCTGCTGAAGAGGCGCACCACCTGCAGCTGCTGGCTTCAGCAGTGAGTGCTGCTGCTGCTGTGCAGGCTGTAACTTTAATATGACATTCTGCCTACCTCTCCAGTTCTTTGGGGTAATTCTGAACCAGCTGGCTGACAACAGACTTCAATGTTTCTTTGCTGGTGGAACCCTGCTTCTGCACCACGCCGATGGTACAATACTTATTCGGGCATACTCGGGGTGCTTCTCTCCCTGCTGTGGGTGCCACTGGGTTTGATGTGAACAGATGTCACTGCTGGTGTGCAGAATCACTGTCTGGCACAATGTGTACAGGCACAGAGCTGGTGTTGGTTGTGCTCTTGGGAAAGGCACTGCTGGCCACACTGAGTGTCATTGGTGCAGAAGACGAAGGCCCAGAAAATGCTGCAACAGCTGGCTGAAGCACTGACGGTTTCTGTGTAGTGCTTATCATGGACAGTAAAGTAGCAACAGGATTACTGTTCGCTTTACAAGTCACTGTTTCCAAGCGCATGGGCTGCTTCAAGCTACTGGATTTCTGTGCAGACTTGGATGGAAGCTCGGTACATGCCTGTGGCAAAAGCAAAGCATGCACAAATTTGACAGTGCCTTTAAGGATGTTGCATAAAATTGCTAAACAAGACAGCCATCTTTCAAAGGGCCTCCACTAAAAAGCAGGTGCACCAGCTAAAAATGGCACAATCTGAGATACAAAGTGCATGGAACAAACAAAGCACCAATATTTTCAATGCAAAACAAACTGCCAAGGACAGTAGAGCCAAACATGGATAATCGAACTCGAAGGGGATCGCAAAATAGTTTGATATATCGATAATACGATATACAAAAACCGGCTTGAGACACCGCTTACGATCATGAAACATGATCTCATATTTGTCGCGTAATAAACCCTATCACAAAATAAGCCCACCTTCCACTCTTGACCCCTAGAATTTAAAAAGAAAACAAGGCCAGTTTACATACAAGCGATGAGCAAACTCAGAGACGAGCGGCACCTACAGAGCAAAAAATTTCCAACTTGTTGGAACTGCACCCCTCTCATCGCTGCGACAGCTCAAAACAAGGTTTTTGCGTCGCCGCGGCAGAAATTGCAAGTGTTTTCGCATGCAGGTCGATGGTGTGTTCCTCTGTTTTGGCCGTCGCATCCACAGCTCATTTATTGGCAGCGTATCAAGATGTTGCGCAGCGATAACGTCCCAGCATGTTTATCTTTTGATAGCTCCAGCGGTGGCTGGGGGCGAACTTGGCAGATTGCCCGTGATGGCTTGATCGCAGAGGCCTGGTTCAATTTATCACGCCTTGCTGGGGAGGGGGGAGGGGTAGTCAACTGCAATAAAATCATTGAAAAGCATGATAGCTGCAAATGCCGTTTGAAGCGAGCGATGCTAAAAGCCAGTGTCGTGATTGCAGCTGACCGCGTGCTTTCGTTGATTCATAGACGCAAGGATAGACTCTCGCAAAAAAAAAATAGATCTGCCACTCCTAATGTCTGCAACCGCCATAGTTTACTCTACGCTGCAAGTCAAGCTCTACGACAAGAATAAAAGACTCGCAAAAAAAACATGCCGCTTCTGCCGTGCGCAGAGGGTTCACAGCACATGCTGGAGAAAGCGTCCAATGTTCTGTCTGCCACAGGCTGAGCTGGCTTGGCACTTGCGTAGCGCGTCCTGCTGGAAACAAAGGCCGGGAAAGAGAGGAAGGAGAGATAGCTCGGCAGAAGAATGGGCACACCTACAGAAGCACACCCTTGCGCTTCGCTCTATCGCGGTCTTCCCCTCTCCCGTTCCCACGGGTTCACCTCTTGTCCCTTCATGCGCATTGCTTTAACGTTCCGTGCTGGCACGCGGCCGACCATCACCGCAGGTACACATGACCGAAGGCTGTTTCACATGATGCAACACTCACGAAAAATGTCGGTCCCATAGCAGTGTCGCTGTGGCGCCAATCGCAACAGCCCTTTCACATGCTTGCAGTGCCAGCGATTTCTGTTAGTGCGACACGAGTTCTAGCCACCATAGCACAAGCAGTGGCAACATCATATTTTACCAATAAAGATAAAACACACGTAAGATTATATGTTGTATCTAATTTATGTCCTTTTATGAGAATATAAAGCACTTTATGCAAAATAGACATTAACTTTTTCATTTTGTATGCAACTACGTACAAAAGTCACATCAGGCTCAATTCCATTGTCTGGCGGCCGTCTCGTTCGCAACGATTGCTGCGATAGTGCGGTGTGCGACCAGCTTGTTGGGAGTCTGTCGCAGCCACTCTGCAACGGAAGCGGTGTGCCCTTCTGTCGCTGTGCGGCTGAAATCGCACTCTGCTGCGGCGAGAATCGCATCATGTAAAATGACCTTTAGGGAAATGGGCACGCGGGTGGATTGAAAACGTCGCGCGGCAAACGGCCGAAGTTGATGCGATCGTCTTTTGGGAAGGTGCACCTTCCAGTGCGTGGTGCGGAGTTCGATATATCAAACTAGCAGTGACATGAGTTCGATATACGACGCAGCTTTCCTATACTTTTAATGGGATTTTCAAGAGGATATTCCATGAGTTCAATATAACCAAAATTTGAATTATCCAGGTTTGATATATCCGGGTTCAACTGTATATATTTATGCTGAACAAGTGACATATAAGCAAAAAATAAAGTTAAAAGGTGCCTTTATTCCTTTTATAAGAAATGTAAACTGACAGCTGAAAGGGTAGAAAGATTATCAACTGTGCTACTATCAACAGCACTATTAATACTTTGATATAGCTTACAGAGTGTCATTAACTACCAGCAGTTTCGCAAGAGAGAGAAACAAAAAGGAAGGCGAAATGAAACAGCCTCGAAACATCAAACATACCAGTTTGCGAAAAGCTGTAATAATGCCGAGAAATCAATCTTATGGAAGGCCACTATGGGACGACTTATCACATGAATATGTACTTACTAACAGTAAAAATCACCCCCATAATTTGTGCAGATAAAGTGGCAGCAATTATACAGCTGATATAATTTACCTGATGCTGAGTTATTCACAAGCTTTACCTGAACAACAGGCAGCTTCTACCATTTTGAAAATTTAAATAAAATTTTATTTCCAGTAATATACAGGAAATGGGCCTCGGGCAAAAAGCTACGATAGCTTCAGAGATGCCCGAGGCCCAGTAAAGGCACATCAACAATATGTGTGAGATCAAGGTATACATATACATATTGTCACCGTGAAACAGCCAAAGCAGCCAACGTAGGTTAGAAAAGTAGGTTTAATAAGAGTGATGCGGCACTGGGACGCGGCAAGGCTGGTGAGAGCTTGACAGAGGAAGATGAAGAACACCGGACTCCCTAGCATGGTTAAAGCCAGCTAAAACATTGGTAATCCAGTCTGGCTGCATGACGGCACAAGAGTGATTAGGAATGAGGCATTACTCCCCCTGTTTGAAAGAAGCCGTTCTCGGCGCTAACCTTTGGGTGATCAGAGCAACAAGGAACATCGGTAGTGTCGGATGGCTGGGGCGAACGAGCGGCTAACGGCCGTGGCAGGGCTTTATTCGTGCAACGTGCACCACTTCGGATGTTGGCCATCATCGAGACGAACGAACAGTTCCCTGGGGAAGAACTTCATAGTTCCCTTCACTGAGTTAGCGAACGTCTTCATAAGGGCCAAAGTATCGAAAAAGCAGCTTTTCAGACCGTCGTCTCATACAGATTGGGCTCCACACCCAAACTCGTTCTCCGGGCTCGTAACTCGCATTTCTGTGGCTTAGATTATACCGGTGAGCGTCTTTTTCTTGCTAGCGACGGATTCGATCAAGTTGGCAGGCGGCCTCGGCATGCAGAATGAATTCATCAGCACCCATGACTGCGGGATTAACAGAATCAGGAAGTAGCATTGCGTCGAGCATAGTCATGGCTTCGCGGCCATGGACTAAACGAAACGGAGTGAAATGTGTTGTTTCTTGTGGCGCAGTGTTATGTGTGAAGGTGACATAGGGAAGTATTGAGTCCCAGTTGCGATGGTCCTCGTCGACATACATTGAAATCATGTTGACAATTGTCTTAAGCCGTACGGTAAGTCTTACCGTACGGCCACGTCTTTACTTATAGCTAAACATATCAAGCTACACCATGAGGTACACTACGTGCGAAACCATAAGCGCAGCCATTAAAGTATTGCTAATGCAGTTCAACCCGGTTTAGTCAGAGCTAAATCACAGCCAACTTTTTTGTCCCTAGCCACGTCTGCTTGTTTTATTTCCGTTGGCAATCTAAACTATGACAGGGGTGAAGCTGCGATTTTCAGATGTGAATAGTAGGTGGGGCAAGGAACTGAGGGGGAGTATTGGTAGGAGTATTAATTCACAACCTCTATTTGACGTCCTATCGTTTTGGCCCATACAATTACATTGTCGAAAAAAAAAGGAATGCGTTTTATCGCCTTATCCACGATCACTGATGTGAATATCTAAGACAGTATAGAAAGGTGGCCCTGAAAGCTAGAAGTGCACTATGAGAGAAAACGTAACTAATGAGTAACCTGGTCTACGTGTTGTGCGGTAACGAAGGAGGTCGGAACAAAAACTGAAACTCAGGGAGAGGGATAAGGTCAAGGAGACCGATGGAACCTGCAACTAGGTCATAGGGGGAAAAACAGAGGAGAGTAAGGCAGTAATTGTGCTATCGGTGAACTGCAACTCAAGAAACTGAATGAAAAGCTGATGAGGCAGCTGAAAGAGGCTAGCTTGAGGAAGCAATACAGGAAGTAAAAAAAAGAAAACAAGCAAAGGGTATATAGAGCCTTCATTCCAGTACCGCTCGTTTAGACGAGACCACTTACAAAACACAGGATCCCTGAAACTGTTCAAGCTGCCGGTTCGCGCAGGGTCGAACCGGTTTAAACCAAAACGGAATGTATCTTCAGAGCCGAACCCGAAAGGTGTGACCCCGAAACCAAAAAAACAGGCGGGGTGCTGTAATCACTCTGGGCATGCGCACATGCGCCCCGCTATTACCCTATCCGATAGGGCCACCTTATTCTAAAGCTGCCTAATGATCACGTGATTGCAGAACGCTAATGATGAGGATCAAAAGAACACAAGACAGGTGCCTACTACAACTAAAGTTAATTGACGAAACCTGCAGAAATATATGCGTGAGACACAAACAAATAAATTGCACGATATTCCCACTTTTCCGTTTTTGGTATCCACTTTTCCTTTTCACTAGTACTATATTTACACTCTGCAATCATGTTGACACCCTGCTTTGTGTTTAGGAAAGCTAGCATACTGCAGTCCAGTCCAGCCCGCCTCACACACGTAAGGGAGGAGCATTCGGTTTCGTTGCTCTACAGCAGAAACAAGGCAGGAGAAGGAAGGATTTTGTCACATTGGTGGGGCGTGTATTGTTCGAAGTAGCGGTGGGGGGAAGATGGGAGTTATATGAGGCAGCTCATGCTGGACAGGACAGGGACCAAAGCCCTTCCTTTCTCTGTTGGTCTTCCCTGTGGAGCCTGGAAAAAATTCGATAACCTGTGCAGCAATAAAAGAGAAGCCTTCAAGCAGCGCAAGTCAAGAGGACTGGGCCCGAGGATTGTGTGCCACTGGGCACACAATTCCTCAGTCATGGATTGTTGGCGTAGCCTGGAGGCAGAATCTGAACTACTCTCAAGATGGTGACCATGGAACCGCAACCTTAAGGTGGCGTAAGGCGCTATAGGGACCCGTATTCTAAAGGTTGATGCCATAGATATACCAAGACCAGAACACCCTGGCCTGGAGTGTAAACTACCACCTCAAGAAAAAAATGTTTTATCAAACACTATTACATATCTGCTAATGCAGCTATAATTAGCTGAACTTCAGTCAACAGTCGTTTTTTTGTTTGTTTTTAGTTCCTGCTTGTCCAACCTTCGAAACTAGAGTTGGTAAGTTACAAAGTGCAGATAAGTGGATGATTGCCAGTTTCTTTTGTCCTTTTCAGAAGAACCGGTACTGCAAAATAGACCTGACACCTACCAAGAGGCTATGTTATCTATGTACTGCGTAGGATGCTGGCATGTATTAATGTCCTCTTCAGCACTGAAGAGGCGGATTCATACTGAACTATGTAGGAAAATCGGGGAAAGGGAGAGGGGGTTGTACAGGAATGTTGCCAGAAAAAATGCCCGAATGGGGACATTTTCGCAGGCACTTATGTGTCCTCTTCCCTTCTCCCAATTGGATGCTCCATGGAGTCCTCATTTTCGTTTCTTGCTCCACGGAGTCCTCGAGCTTTTCGTTTCTGGCAGCGGCAGGAGTACGTTGGCAGCTGCGCTAAGTCGACAATTTTTCACCTTCGCAATGTTCATCGAGTGTTTGAGTAGCGCTGAGCAGCGGACGATGTTCCGCATCCTACCACAGAGCCATACCAGCCGACTACTGCGGACAAAGCCAGGAGCAAAGCGGATGGCCTTATCAACGTGGTGAAGCCAACCTGAGGACTTCCTGAAGTCATGCCCACCTGCATCACGGACTATAAAGCGGACCTGACACGCAACCGCGAGCCTTTCGTTTGTGGCAGTGGCAGGAGCACGTTGGCAGCTGCGCTAAGTAAACAATTTTTCACCTTCGCAATGTTCATCGAGTGTTTGAGTAGCGCAGAGCAACGGACGGCGTTCCGCATCTTACCACAGAGCCATATCAGCCGACTACCGCGGACAAAGCCAGGAGCAAAGCGGATGGCCTTATCAACATGGTGAAGCCAACCTGAGGCCTTCCTGAAGTCATGCCCACCTGCATCACGGACTATAAAGCGGACCTGACACGCAACCGTGAGCCTTTCGTTTGTGACAGTGGCAGGAGCACGTTGGCAGCTGCGCTAAGTTGACAATTTTTCACCTTCGCAGGTCAGTCTTGTGTTACTTGCGTCGTTTTGGCTGGTTTTCATTTTTATTTATTGTGTGTGTCTTCCCTGCTGCTGCCAGAAAATGGAGTTGTGAACATGACTGATGAACTTAGATGCTTGTTATATGTACGTCAGAACTAGACAAAGAAAATTCCTACTTGGCATGCAGTGACTGCAATTGTATATATCACTTAAGGAAATGCTCTGTGGTCAACGAATCCCCGTTTAATTCCATGATGGAAACGACGAGAAAGGCATAGCGCTGCCAGGGCGAACACGAGGTGGACCAAAAAAAAACAGCATTTCAGAGGCAGCTATGCTAGAGAAATCAGCAGATGAGGTCCCTCAGATTAGTCTCGTTCTTGCAGATATACAGGAGAAACTTTGAGTGCTTCTGAGCCAGAAGGATACCATTCTAAACAGTGTGCAAGCTGTAGAGCTCATGTCTGGCATGTCTGACAAATACGACAAAATCCTTGCTGACACTGCATGTCATGACACAGAGATCAAGGAAATTAAAGATAAGGTACAAAAGCTTGAACAGAAGGCACAGTAGAAGTGCAAACTCTGAGGGATCATTTAAATTATCTTGAATGGAGGAACCTTAAACAGAATCTAGAGTTTCATGGAATCCCGCAGACTGAAAATGAAAATCTGCTTGATGAGATCAATGCTCTCGCTGAAACGATGGACATTCCAGAGTTAACCAAACACGATGTTGTCGCTATTCACCGCCTTCTGTCCACGACCGGCAAGATTCCTTGCATTATACTTCGTTTTGCCAGACAAGAGACACGAGAAGAATGGTTTGAAAAGAGGCAGGCTCTAAGTAGTTATTCATCCCAAGTGTTCATTCAGGAGAAATTCATGAAGCACTCACGAGAACTGCTTTTTACAGCAAAGAAATGGTCCAAAGATCATGACTTTCAGTCTGTCGGGCACAGAAATGCTAAGATTTTTCTTCGGCGAAGGAACGGTGAACGTGAATGGCGCATTCAAGCCTTAAATGAACTGGATAATGTTGCAAGCAGCAACCCTCATTAGTTCTTTTTGGTGTTCTTTCATATACTTTTTTTCTCAAATCTTGCCATGGACACATAATATGTCCTTTTAGATGATTTTGATAATTTTGTTGGCAGCGCCTTTTAGTCGTCATTTAAAGTATTTCATGCGAACATGCACGCTGCTCGAAATAAAACCCCTCTACTGAAAAACCACTCTAATAAATCAAATCAAGACCCAGTTCAGTGTGCTTATGTTGACTGAAACATGGCATCGTGACGACGGTGATGCAATCTTTTTTCGGAATACCAGACATGCAATCTTAATCGTAGCTATGGCAGAGGAGGTGGCGTTGCCATGCTGAAAAGAACGGTGTAAAATAGGATATACTCTCACCTTTCACTAAATCAACACGTTTTTGAGGCATTATGTAGCAGCAAGTTGGTTCTTGTTACGGAAGGGAATTTCAAAATTTCTTTAATTTTCTTGAATCTTTTTTCTCGTACGATAATGACTAATTTAGACCTTTCTTGTGGCGGCGACTTCAACTTAAACATGCTTCAAACAATATCTAGTCGTGTCAAAGAATTTAAGCTGTTGCTTGAATCCCAAAACATAGCTAACAGCATATTCCTGCCAACTAGTATTACATTGTAGAACGGCTGATTGGGCGAGTTGGTGAACCATGATAGACAGTAATATACGTGCGCAACAGAGACGAGACAAAGAGGAGAAGTGGACAATGACGGCGCAGACAGTGTGCCGTCGTTGTCCACTTCTCCTCTGTCTCGTCGCTGTTGCGCACGTATATTACCGTCCATCATAGTATTACCTCTTGTTCGTCAACATTAATTGACCTATTCTTAACCAATTTCACAGATCATCAAGTCAAATCGTATGTTCTTGCTTGTGATATCAGTGACCATCTGCCTAGTTTTGTTTGTGTAAAACATTTAGAGAAGCAGAATAGAATAAATCGCAAAGTTATCTATCAGCAGATTTTTCCATCGCAGTTAGACCGATTCCCTAATGAAATATCAACAGTGGACTAGTCAAATGTTCAAGGATCAACAGATCCTAATGCCTCATACTGTTTAATCACTGATTAATTCGTCGAGCTTTACAGACATTTTTCTTTCCGCACCATCAGTGTGTCTAGAAAAATAAGAAAACCTTGAATATAAATGATTACCTAATGGCTAAAATTAGAGTTAAGAATGACATGCTCCATAGGCTCATTCAGTCCAGAGACATTACTAATTTGAAAGAATTTAAGACTAGAAATAGTCTTAATAAGGAAGTCAGAAAGGCTAAAAGTGATTTCTTGCAAATTCCTTTAGTGCAGTAAAGCATGATTTCAAGTCTACCTGGCAAAAGCTTAATCAGGTTCTTGGCTGTTCACAAGATTCCTGTCTGATCAGTGAACTTAATATCAATAACAAGTTGGTTTCTGGCGGATGCGTTTAATGAGCACTTTGTAAACTTACGTACCTCTACCTGTATTGCCTACCTAATCATCTAGAACACCTCATTAAGGAAAACCCTAGAAGTATATTCTTCAGTACTGTGACGAACAGTGAAGTGTATTCAACGTTTGCACAACTAAAAAACTCAGCCAGCTGTGATATCCATAATATGCAAATTAAGCCTGTAAAATATGTTCTTGATATTATATCACCTGTCCTAACACACATATTTAACTTGTGTATAAGCTCTGGAGTATTTCCCAACGACATTCAAATAGCAAAGGTGAAGGCTATTTACAAAAAGGTAATCATAACATGCTTATTAATTACCGCCCAATGTCTATCCCTCCTGTATTTTCTAAAGGATTAGAGAAAGTTAGGTTGGTGCACCTTGAATCCTTTCTCGAAAAAAAAAAGCAGCATAATTGATGCACAGTATGGGTTTTGGAACTTTTGATTCATACAACTTGCATTGCTAGATCAAAAAGAATAATTCTAACAAACATAGACAACAAACAGTATGTACTAGGGATATACCTATATTTCACCAAGGCATTTGACTATCTGAATCGTAATTGCTTCTTGAAAAACTAAAGAAGTACGGTATTCATCGGTTACCGTTAGAGCTAATCAAATTATACCTTTCACATCGCGTTCAATATGTTGAACTCAATGGCCATTCCTCAAGTCTACTTTGTATACAGTCGGGGGTCCCACGGGGAAGTTTTTTTAGGAGAATTTCTATTTAATGTATACTTAAACGACATCATCAGTGTGGAAGCGCAGGCTAAGTTTGTCATGTATGCTTACGACACTAGCATTTTTGTGTCTCAGAAAACTGTACAGAACTGTTTTACATTGCAAACTCGGCGTTATTTAAAGTAAAAGATTCGGCAAACAGAACGATTTAATATTCAACAACAATAAGACAAAACCGATCGTTTTCCATGCGAAAACAAGACTGGTACCATCGGAGTTAAAACTTAAGGTAAATAGCTCGGAAATAGAAATCGTAGATGAATTTAAAACATTAGGAGTCATTTTTACATTATGTCTTGGGAACGACACACAGATTACATATGTTCTAGGCTTGCGTCAGTAATTGGTATTTATCATAAAAGCAAGTTTTTTTTACCTAAGAATGTTATGCTTTTATGTAACTCTCTTTTTGTCTCACAATAATTATTTCAATCTCGTGTGGTGCACTACTACGGTGACTAATATGCAGAAATTCAGTAGGTTTCAGAGAAAGGTGGTTAGAATCATTACACGCTCCATGTACGACGCTAATGTGCAATCATTGTTTCTAAAGCTGATGCTTTTGCATGTGAAGGACATGTACAATTATAATCTATGTCTCACATTAATCAAAGAAAGCAGAATAGTAATATCCTAACAAATTTAGGAAACCTAACACCCAGAGTTTCATCTGGACATTTCACATGAAAACCCGAAATCTGAAAGTTGATTTCAGTAGAACGAATTACGGTGCGCAAACACTAAAATACTGTATCTCATCGCTTTTAAATTCCTATTCGTCTAATCACGGCCACTCAATGGAGTCTAATATTATTGAAATTTTACAGCTGAATGTTAAGCAGCTTAAGAACATTTTCTTTCGGTATTAGTATTGTATAACTTTGGAAATGATATGACTTTCTTGTGGTGTTATCTTGTGGTGATATCATTTCTGATGCATTTGTATACTCCTTTAATTTTCTTTTTTTTATGCTGTGTGCATGAGACTAAACTGATTTCAAATGCAAGAGAGTTGCATAGGTTATCTTGTTTTTCAAGGTTACCTAATTTTTCGATTTCTTAGACTCCACTACGGGCCAAGAATTTTTGTTTGCCATTGCACATTGCTGTCGACCTTGCACAATGTCCACGCCAATATCTTTTGTGTAACCACTATTTTCCATTGGTATTGTATGTTTTGCTGTCAAGTGCCACCTGTCGCTGTTATGTAGGGTGGGGCGAGGACTAGCCAAGCTGCGGCCCCAGCTTTTAGCCTCATAGACCCTCCATCGTTGATGGAAAATAAAGCTTATCGTATCCTATCGTATCGTATTTCTGCGTGAGTGGGGGGGTTGGGGTGGGGGGTTATTCCCTCCCTATGCTGGACTAGCTTGCATAAGCTGTCGACGACAAATGAAGTAAAGTCAAAGCAAAGTATAACACACGTTTTCCTGTCCTGCCCAAGATGTGCACTTGGGCTGATAACCGTACCAGTAAATAAATGACGGTTTAGCATTCCATACATTCTTTATCATGTGGTTGCAGAGCTAAGCAGAATTTTAGTATTTCTTTTACCACTTTTAGCTTTGTTGTGAATTCGTAAAATCTTCATATCATGGAACAAATTTATGTGGCACTTAACCTCTTTTCCTCATTCGATAATTTGCACGGCATCAAGTTCTATCTCCACAGCACAATACATATCTTGAAAGTTATTGTATATATAGGTTCCTGTTTCTTACACTATTCAAAGGTGTGTGGCTAATAACCTAAGCTATACGTACTAATAAAAAATACTTTGTTCATTAGCATCTAATGCCAAAAAATCTCAAACAGTTTTTTCTCTAGGTACAAAAGGTTTTGCAAGATTTTGCATTTCTTGAGACAAGTAGAGCTGCAAAGCCGTTTCTTACCTTTGTGTTTTCCTTTACAGCTTAAACATCCATAAAGCTATTATAAACCAAATGCACCATTCGAAAGCAGAGAAAATATTCTTTACAAAGATATTAAAAACAAATTTATAAACTAAACTAGTGAGGAACAGTAGACGTACGAATATCACCTAAGATGTTGTCTCTTCACCGCTGGAGTGGGACCGCCACCTTAAGTAGACAAAGCGAAAGCACGACTCCTCCATGGCTGTCTGCAAACCACAAGGCAACACAGGCATGTCTAGAAGATACGAAGGCGTCGAGGGCATTTTGAAGGGGAAGGTCATTGGAAGCGAGTCGGATGGGCAGCGGTGACAGGAAAGGGTATATCGGGGAACTGGAAGGCTGTGGAGCACTGTGTCAGGTAATGTTGTTTATTTGTGGAGATGTGTACCATTACGAATAAAGTTTGCTAGGTGTGGGGAGAAAAAGCAGGTGTGCGATGTAGATGAAGGAGCGAAGCAGCAGTAGAAAAGCGAGCGCGGAGTGGCACGTTGCTAGGCAGCGTTCAAGGCCATATGAAAAACACGCCAACCAAGCTATGGAAGGGCACACTAAAGCTTTCGATTTAAAATGCCTGACGCTAGCTATTGCTTATCAGCACAAGGTATTGTCCTAATTAGTAGCAAACAACATAATGAAGCTAATAAACAAATGAAGACAATATGATAGCCTGCACCACATTGCTTAAAACAGGCTTTGAACCGATTAGTATATAATGATAAATAAGTCTCGAAAGACGCACCTTTTTTTTCACTTAAAGGTGGAAGTAAAACATGACAGCGACTCAGAGCCTGAGGAACGGACCCGGAGACACTCCTCTGATCAGCCCCGGGAAGATGTGGACTGGGGCTAGGGGAAAGAGTAATTGGTTGTCGGGATGGGTTGTGGGAGGTACCCGTATTCATTTACCGCCTGGTGGAGAACTAAAGGTCCATTCGAGTCACCTGCACTACCTGAACTGGTTCTTGCGGTGCTGCACTTTGCCATTCATTTCAGCAATGCAACATGGCACCCTCTGCACGACGCCATTCGTTTCAAAAAAGTGCCGACGTCGTGCAGGTCTAGTTCAGAAAAAGTTCACGAAAACTGTGCACTTCCTCAGAGCTCAGTGCCAAAGTAGTGCAGGCCGTGCCATAGCCGTGCGAGCAACTGCAATGGACGCAGACGATGGCTTACTGGTTCTGATTGACGGCGAGGAGACTCACATTACTCCAATCATCGACGAAAACGGTACTCGAGTTCTCCAAGGGGACGGCTACGCGTACTCGACACCAGGTATGTTGACTAAAAAGCAAACACGTGCATGCGACATGATGCACATTGTTGTAAAAACTGCGTAACTTGTGTAGCTTGGTATGTGAACTTTTCACGCGTGTTCAGCACAAGAACACGTACATTTCACGCTAGCTACCGCAAAATGCACATGCACTGAAGCTGGGATGCATTTTTTTTTCTTATTTCACCTAGGCATGGAGTTCCTGTCATACCTTCTCTGCCTATGTGCGAGTCTGCTCGCTGTTTTTGCCGGCTCGAGAGACTAAAAGTTAGTAAGTAGGAAACAGAATATTGGCTGCCGTCCGATTTCGTGCTATCCTTTTGCTGTATCGAGCAAGCATACTCACACCAAACAATGCGAACTGCTCGACTTGTACTTTTGCAGTGACTGCAAGCACAACACGATGTTTACAGGTTCGCCATTTTCACCTTTTTACAGATGGAAGTGCTGTAAGCGAAGTCTTCAGGGACGATGCCAGCGAAGACCGAACTGTGCAGCATCAAGATCAAGACTCCGAACCAGAGCACCAGGGAAACATCCTTGGACCGGAGCTATGGCCGCCACGAAAGACTCGTTTTTTAATTTCAAAATATAAGGAGTTAAAGGACCTTCTTGGGAAGAAGGGTGGATTTCGGTAAGGTCTATTTTATTGTATTGTCAGCAAACAGGGAACAAAGCCAAAAAGGTTGATATAAGCATGGTGTCAGATGCGCTAGAATTAAACTGTAGTCTAGAGTTTGACGAAACATAGTCTGGTCAGGTGGTGACATAATGAAGAAGTAGGGTCACTGACCAAGTCAAAATCTAATACATTTAATAAAACATGACGTTTCGGAAGCCCTACGGCTTCCTTGTTCACAAGGACTTGGTCAGTGACCCTACTTCTTGATAATAGAATTAAACTGCGTGCTTGTACAAAACTTACAAATGGCAGGAATTATTTGGCACCAAAGCAGAAATTTTCATGCATCATTTATTTTCCTGTAAGGATGTATTTCCATGTGACTAGGTATAGTAGAGTATCATTACTTGCAAATGAAATGAAGCATAAGGAAAAGTTTACAGAGTGCAAAGTTCAGATAAAGCCCTTGCATGACCTCAGCTTTCTTTTCCCCTTGGTTTTTCACGTTTACTTTAGCACAAAAAAATCAATCCCTCTGGCAGGCAATAGCGGATGCCATTATTGCAGAATTCGGAGAAGCAATGACGGCGCTTCAGATTGAAAATAAATGGAAGAGTCTGGAGCGGTCATACAAAAGGGCCAAGAACAAAAACTCTGCATCTGGCCACTCTCGTGTGTCATGCGAGCATGAAGAGTAAGTGCACCAAACCTATTTGTGCAGCATTTCTTTACAAGTTGATTTTCCTTTTCTAGGGAGCTCAGTGCTGTACTTGAGAGGGAGCACCACATAAGCCCGACGTATCTTTTGGCACCTGGCAGAGTCGTTGAACAGGGAAATTCAGGGTCTGTATTTTAATTCTGCGCTTCGGTAATTCATGTAATTTAACCTTTCATTCGTTACAGTACGTCTACTGACACAAAAAACAGCAGTGGGCAGCAGTACGATGCCGAATTGCAATCCGAGACCAGCCCAGCAGCTGAAGCAGCACCCGACCACGAACAGCCAGGGCCGTCGAGGACACCCGAGCTTCAGCGTACAAAAAAGAAACGCAAGGATGGAACTTCATTGGAAGAACTGCTCAACACGTTCCAGAAATGTAAACGAGAGCGGGCTGAGCGCTTCGAGAGAAAAATGACTCTACTTGAGCGACTTGTGATGGTTGTAGAGGCGCAGGGTGCAAATAAACCTCCAAGTTGAGCCCTGAAAATGCCTTTCTACGACTTTCTATTATTATTACAGCAAAATCACATCATGCACTATTTATTAAACCTTGAATCCATGTATATCAAACAAACAGTCGCAAACTGTGTCATCACACTGAAACAGCACACATAAAAGATCAAACTAGCACACATTCAGCACTGATTTTGGGCGATGGCCTTGCGCACCCTTTGGCAGTGCTGCAGTCAAAATCTAGATCACTGTCCTCATCGTTCTGCACTTCTTCCAGCTCAGGCAGCTGGCCCAGTTCATCGAAAAAATCTCGCTCGTCGTTGCACGTTGTGAAGTACGCATGCGGCCATTATTATTAGGAAGCATTGCTTAATGCTTCCCACGTCGACTAGATACAGTCAAACCTCGCAAATTCGGCCCCCGTTAATTTAGAAATTAGGATAATTTGGCCTGCTCACACCCTCCCTTCAAAAAGGTACACACGTATCAAACCCTCGTTAATTCGGAGCAAAATTCGGTGCGCACCGGCTAATTCAGACTGGAGACAGGCCGTGGCCGGTGCTGAAGTGGCCTTTTGGAGCATGCATCGCTCTTATCATCATCCGAAAACAGGATCCTGGCCAGAAACTATTCTATTCCGAAACCGAAAACGTACCAACGGTAGCGTTTTCAGAGCACGCATCGCTACTGCCATCAGTTCTCTTGAGCACATGCGGCGCATGCTCGAGCACGAGACGACCCTCGCTCTCGCATTCTTCCCTCCATGTGCATGCTTGCTCAAGGCAGTCATTTTGTGATTTTCTGTGCGTTTCGGTTGGGGCGGTGCACGTGTGTGTGTGCGTGCGCGCGCAATTGTGGTGTTTTGCTTTGCCATGATGGAGACTCCTGCTAAGCGGGCTAAGTATGTGGCCAAAGACTTGGGGCAAAAGGTGGAAATCCTGAAGGCACTGAAAGAAGGCGCCTCCCGTGAAGAGGTGATGCGTCGATTCGACGTAAAGCGAAGCACACTAGGAACGTATGTGAAGAATGAGGCGCAGATCATGGAAGCGTTTCAGAATGAAAAGTTCCATTCGGCTCGCAAACGTATGCGAACCGTCGCCCACCCTCAGTTGGAAGATTCATTGTTGCGGTGGATTGGCACCGCACGGGACGCGAGGCTCCCATTAAGTGGGCCGTTAATCTGCGCGCAAGCAGAAACCTATGCCCTCCGCATGAATATCGGTTCTTTCGAAGCATCGGAGGGCTGGCTTGCACCGTTTAAGGAAAGGCATGACCTTGTGTTCAAGGCTGTGTGCGGGGAGAGAGGTGCGGTTGACGAAGAAGTCGTAAAGGGCTGGCAGAGCGTCGACCTCCAAGAACATATCGCAGCTTATAACCCCAACGATGTGTTCAACGCGGACGAGACAGCGCTCTTTTTTAAGGCGCTGCCAGATAAGACCATTACGTTTAAGGGGGACCCTTGCACCGGCGGGAAGAGGAGTAAAGAACGTGTTACCGTGCTTTTAGCGGCCAACATGACGGGCACAGATCGCCTTCCTCTTCTCGTCATCGGTAAGGCGCTCAAACCAAGATGTTTTTATAACATCAAGCACCTGCCAGTCGACTACCACGCGAACAGGAAGGCATGAATGACTTCCGAGATATTTCGTTCGTGCTACTAGAGCTCGACCGTCGGTTCAGCGCCAAGAAACGGAAGGTGCTGCTAGTGGTGGACAACTGCTCTGTGCACTGCAGCGTTTCTGAGCTTCAAGCGATAAAACTTGTATTTCTGCCGCCAAATACGACCGCCGCGCTACAGCCAATGGATCAAGGGATCATACAGTACGTGAAAAAAAAAATACCGGAAACAAGTTTTGGAACGTATGCTGCTCTGCATGGAGCGAAAACAGCCTTACACTGTAACGCTTCTGAGCGCAATCCACATTTTGGCAAACGTGTGGTCAAACATGCCGGCAGCTGTAATAGCCAACTGCTTCAGACACTGCGGATTTGGGCAACCGGAGCCGCCTGAAAGCCTGGAGGCTGCCGCGCCTGACGATGATGACGATATGGCACTCGTTGCTTTGCCTCGTGCTGAAGTACACCTCAGCGCCTACATCGGCATCGATGACGGGGTTATTATAGCCGGTCCGTTGAGTGATACAGAGATCATCGCTGATGCCCTCGGTGCGACCTCCGCGAAGAACTTCCGGCACGGCGTACGACCAAAGAAGCTGCGGACGCCCTCGCTGTATTGGAAGAATTTTGCCTCGATGCCCCGCATAACACGCTTGCGTTGGAGGGTTTGGCACATGTTCGAGAAGTTGTTCTTGCCGCCCAGTTTTCGGCGAAGAAACAAACTGCAATAACAGACTTCTTCACGAAGTAGAGGTGAGGAATAAAAGCTTTTTTCTTGTGCTGTTTTTGTTGTTCATTCGATAATTCGGCATTCGGATAATTCGGACAATTTTTTTTTACTCCCGTGAGATCTGAATTAACGAGGTTTTACTGTACAACCTTCTGAAACGTTGCTTTAGCAAGCCAAACGTGCTCTCGATGGCAACACGTTGTTGCAAGTGGAACCTATTGAACCTTTTTTTCCATGCTGGAAAGCTGCTCCCGCTGTCGCGATATGGGGTCATCAGGCATGGCAACAGCGGATACGCAGAGTCCCCAAGAAGGTATCCATCGGAGCATTTGTCAGCAGCCTCTTCGAAAAATGGGCTCTCCCGAAATACCCTGGCATCGTGTGCAGAGCCTGGGAAACCGATGAAGACATCAATCAACTTGTTTCGGTCATCACATATGCCTTGAAGAATCACTGACGGGTACTTTTTCCTATTGTAATACGACTGCAGTGACTCCTCAGGTTTGTTGATTTCTATGTGGCAGCCGTCCACGCAGCCGATCGTGTTACGTGGTCCCTTGCCGCCAGCTTTCGCCAAGAAGCCAGTCTTGATGCGCTCTTGCTGTTGCTGGTTCGGCTAAACGATCACCGATGAGCTGATGCTGTTCAAAAATTCAGCACTCTTTCGATGCAAGCAAGTACGGACAACACTGAAATATCAAACCGGTCGGCTAATGAATACATACTGCATTGTGTGCCAAGGTAACTGAGAACGGCGAGACACGTTTTTTCTGGACTAATTTGTGGACGGCCTCCAATGGGGTGCGGGAAAAACGACGACTGTCTAAAAGAACCCACAAGAGCATCAAACATGCTCCGTGAGAGGTGGGAAAGACGCTTGAACTCGAAGTCAAAATATCGGCTCACAATGTCCTCACAGTAATGCGGCACACGGTTCCTGTCCAGCCTCACTAGCTTCATTGCAATCATTGCAGCTAAGTCGTCGAACTCCTCTTCTTCGCTCTCGGAGTCCACCAGCTCCATAGCTGCTTGCATGACAGTAGGCAATAAACCGCAGTTCATTTTTTTTTCACAGCAAACGGGAATATACACACAATGAACTACCGCACCGCGCAATGACCCGACTGTCCCGACACCCAAGCGCGCCAAGGGCAGCAAAGCAAAAGGCTTGCACGCCTTCTGCACTTCGACGTTCGTTTCCGATCATCGCTAGTGTCACGCTACGTCTGCACTGCTGAACTGGCGCTGCATGAACGCGGAACTTTTTCTGAACTGACGTGAACTGGTGCACGTCGTGCAAGGCGAATCGAACGGACCTATAGCTTACCGACACGACCTGATTTCGCTGATAGCGCAGTCGGCTCAGCATTTGTTGCCACAAACACAACAAAGTTACTGCCTGTACTGTTCACTGTGAACCATGGAGACCACAGAGATATCTCATTCTATGCACATTTATATCCATGAAAGCGCACGCATTGTGCAACATGTAATGACTGAGACGAATATGTAGAAGAGAAGGCCTATAGTCGACAAGTCGCATCATTGCATCATCGCGGTGTTGGCACTTTGACGCCAGTTATTTCATTTGAGGACACGTATTTCCTGAAAGGGTGCAATTCTCACACTATCGTCGCACTTCCAGTGAGGGCTGCTGTGCATTTGTTGCCGATAGTATGCGTGAAACCATGCGTCGAGATAGTTTGCGAAGCTTCCGAGGAATTTCAAGACTCATTCAAGCATATGTAATCACTAATGAGCGAGTCGTTTCCAGGATGAAAGCTTATACCTCTGTCACACGAGCAGATTTAATGTCATTTGATGCATCGAATGTCATTTGGTTTCTTTCAGTGCTACACGATAAGATATAGTGTCATTCGCAAATGGTGACAATTACAATCAGCTATAAAAAAAATACTGCACTTAAGGAACATCAGTGCGCATAAAAGGAGTTTGAAATTCCTGTATAACATTTTAAAGCCGATCAAAACATTTTTGTACAATTCAAGCGAAAAACATTACTTTTGGCTGTCCTGTAGTACTTTAGCCATGAAAATACAAGCCAAGTATAGAGTCAGTCCCAAATTTGATAAATGTAAACAAACAATATGGCTGAACACAGCTAAGACGCACGGAAATACGTAGAGCATATAATTGACGTCCAAACTGTGAGAACCTCAGTCACAACTTCAAATAGTTCCGAGATAAACATACAGAGAGATGCGTCCACTAAGAAACAAAGAGCCCAAAATGATCGTGAGTCGTTGCCATGACTGGACCGCTGCTGTGACCGAGAGTAATGCCGTTCCGCGAGAGCGTGCAGTGCGAACATGTTACACCTAAATTAACTGATTTTAAAACAAAACTCTATAAATATTTTTTTTTAATTTCACTGTGAGCAGAATATGTTGCTGCGTTACTTGTTTCTGCTGCGTATCTGGCGTCAAGAGTACACATTTGGTTCGCGATTGAATGTAAAATGAGTTCCCTAATGAGTTCTCCGAACTCATTCGGTGAAGAATGTCATTCGAACCTGATTACATTAAATTTTCTCGTGCAGCGAGGGAATAATGGCATAATATGCTAATGCCATTCTAGTTGTTTCCTTTCTCCATGGTATACGTTAAGCTTGACAGCCAGATCTCCTAAAGGGCAGCCATATTCGACTGGCAATGGCACAGCCTATAGCTTGTGAAAGTTGCGAATATAGCTACGAAAAGCTAAAAGCCTTTGTGGAATATTACCCCTAATACCCCTGTCACACAAGCAAATTTATTGTCATTCTATACGAACGACATTATACTCCTGTACTACCACTTTCAGTGCTGCCTGTATTCATTAGCAGGTTTTTCCTAATAAAATTAGCTATTTTCACTCTACTTGCACAAGGCTATATTACAGCACATATACAGTCGTGAGAAAAAGTGGAGAGATCGTCGCTTCGGCGGGGGGAGCAGCTTAAGGGCCGCCCCGTGGCGCTGCTGTCTCGCCGCGCTCGCTCGCTACGAGAGTGCCCCGAGTGACGACAAACTTTCCCTCGCTCTCGCGCGGTTGTTTATCACGCCTGATAAATTCCTAGGGTGGATGTCAGCTACTCTGCTGGTAAACGATCGCGTCTGTGCAAAGAAAATGTGTACTTCCCGAAGGGAAAGTAGCGGCAGTGGCTTCAACTGTCGGCACGCTTCTAGGGTAACGCCGTTGGTGGCTTGCCTAAACAAATGCATGGCAAACTTTGCTCGAGCCTTGAGGAGCCACTTTTCAGGCCTGGTTTTTTTCCTTCAACCAGTAAATGGTTGTGAGAATGCCAGTGGAGATCGCAGGAAAAACAGAGAAAGAAGCTGTTCTATAAGAACTAATGCGTCCGCATATTGAGAGCATGTGTGAAATACAAGCAGAGCCTTGACGTTGCGTCTTAAGTGTTGCAAAATTAGCATATATTCAGGCCTGAAAAGCGGATCTTCAAGGCTCGAGCGAAGTTTGCCGTGCATTTATTTTCTTGTAGTGTGTCAGCCGCTGACTGATTAGGCAGGCAAGCCACCGACGTCTCTAGCGCCCAATTGTGCCGACAGTGGCAGCAGCTGCCGGTACTGTCCCTTCGGGAACTACACACTTTTCACACTCCTCTTCTTCACGACTGTTTACCAGCAGAGCAGCCGAAATTTGCACAAACTGTATGGTGCTAGTGCCTGCAAGAGAAGCTAGGTGCCACCACCTATCTCAGAGGATTACACCATTCAACACTACACAAAATGATTATATTAAATGTTTATTCTCACTAAAACAAGTCCACTGTTTCAATTCTGCAGCCAATTGCTGCTCCAGGTTTAGAAAAAATGCAGAACATTGTCAAATACGATGTGTTCTATAGATGTGGATGGTGCCCCAACCATGGTGTCGCTTGAATTAAGAAGATACAGCATATTACTTGATTTTTTCCTGTTCATTTTATACTTAATAAATATTGTAATTCAGCCACATCACAAAATTTCCAGGCTGAGTTGCTACATTATAGTAACCATTCAGTTTCAAATTTGTGCTTCGCGGAATACTGTAGTGAAGAGAAACTGAACAGAGCAGATCTCAACACACTGGCCATCCAGGCACACACCACTGATGCCTGAAGATAAAAAAGAAACTGGATGCCAACAGCAAAATCCAACAATGCCACACCGATGCTGCGACGGTGATGCACCAAGGATATGATTGGGAGATTGTCCTCGTGTAGTCTGGCCAATGTGGCAATCAAAGTAGGAGGGAAGGGTAAAAAATTGACCTACGTAGCCTTGCCATACCTGCCTAACAGGTCATTGATTAGTAGGCAAAATATTTCTAGGCAATCCTTCAACAGTTTATATATAAGTCTGCCTAACAGGGCCTCAACTGCCTTAAAGGCAGTCTTAGCACATAACGTATTAACTTCAACACTTTGAGGAGCCATTTTCCATCATTAGCCATCACGACAAAAAGGATCAAGGCAAGTGAAAAAAAACATCACTTGTTGACGCTGTTGCCATTACAGTGCCAACAATGCAGCAATCGCAGAAAACTACCATCCCATACCTGTAGCACATTCAAAGGGCAAGGAACACAAGTTTGTTCAGTCAGGACACCCTCTAGCCCTACCCCTTCTGTGACACCACGATCTGGCCCGAGCAAAGAAGGCTAAGCAACAAGGATCAAAGTAAGGCAGGCGGCGGCCACGCAGAGTCCCAAAGGAAGGTGGGTCAATGGTGAAGAAAATGGCTGAACGGGCAGGAGGGCAGGAAGAAGGGAAACGTGGCTGTGGGCGGACACAAAAATTTGCGGCGGAAGGTGGCTTAACAGGGAAAAAATAGGCCGAATGTACGCAAGAAATTAAATGGGGTTCAAACCATTTGAATTGCTTTGAGGATGCAATGACCGAGGACCACTCGCCATCTTACGTGCGCTATGAATGGCTGCCAGACAGACGAGGAGCTCAACACAGACTATCATACGTCATCGACCTAAAATATGATTACAGGTTGCATGCCAAATCAAGCACAAAAAAATGAGACTTACGAAACATTACACTTACAAGTGCCTCGATTGAGTGTGCCCTTTGTGAAAAAATGTTAGTAAAAGTTTTCTCGAAGGAATAGTGCATTTTTGGCAAATGGAGTCATTTTTATGACGGGTACCAATACTTGGTGTTAGTGGGCCAATGTTGACTTTGACAAACATTGGGAAAATCCTAATGGTCACATTTGAAGCAGTAAAAACTGGCTTGTCCGCCCCCCTTTAGTCACCATATAACAGTGTTGGCAGTGAAGCCTATATTCATTTAATGTAATACGAAACATTAAAGTTACAAGTGCCTCGAGTGCGTGTGCCATTTGTGAAAAACGGTAAGTTTTCTTGAAGGAATA
Organism: Amblyomma maculatum; assembly: GCF_055883805.1. NCBI lineage: Eukaryota > Metazoa > Arthropoda > Arachnida > Ixodida > Ixodidae > Amblyomma > Amblyomma maculatum. Next base: position 17,228,075 of record NC_139350.1, read on the forward strand.
GTACATTATTGACAAATGATGTCATTTTTATGATGGGTACCATTACTTCGTGTGAGTGTACCAGTTTTGACTTCGACAAACATTAGGAAAAACCTATGGACACATTTGAAGCAGTAAAATGTGGCTTGTCCGCTTCCCTTTAGTCGCCATATAATAGTGTTGGCAGTGAAGCCCGTTTTCATTTAAAGTAATACCATAAAAGTCTGTCTCTCGAAACCATCTTCCCATACATTGTATTTCAGCAGAGGTCTCTTGATTTCACGTTTTCGTTTCGTGCAATCTTGGAATTAGTATTTTGTTCTCATTCCGCTGAGGCTGTAGACTGCCTACAACTGTGATTCATCAAGAGCGTGGACACTACGTACGCCTGAAATGGAGCTGTCAGGTCCTGCATCAACCCTTCGAAGAGGGCCATGCTCAACAGCTTCATCACGCTCTACATCGTGACACATCAGCTATACTTCACTACATAGAGACATTAACACAACACCATAGCTTGTGCATGGTTGCATGTAACGCTCGTGGCCCAAAGGGAAAATGTAGTTTAGCAGCAAGGTAGCTCACCAAACATTTGCTTTTACAGCCCAGCCATTAGGCCTCCATTTGTTAATTGCGCTTAGAAAATGAGTCTAGGTAGTAGTCGGATTCAGTGACCGTCTCACGAGTTTCCCACGCTTGATGCCCTAGTCAAACTTGAAATTGATTCGAATAAACTTGATCGTTAGCGGCTATGACTGAAAGGTATCCACCTGTCATAAATGTTTAGCCTATTAAAATAGCGCCTCGAATAAACATCAAGGGCTTCTGCTGAGGCACGGTCCAATCACAGAATGTCACTGTGTAGCTGCATTTGCTGGGATCTCAGTTTTCATTATGACGTGCTTTTTAATGTCTCATGGACATTAAAAAGCGTAAAAGGACCTACAGACATCACCGCAACACCATAGCTCGTGCGTGGTTTGCATGTAACGCTCGTGGCCAAAGGAAAGAGGAAAAGTAGTGTTTTTCAGCAAGGTAAAAATTACCAAACATTCGCTTCTAGAGCACGCACCTTAGGCTTCCGTTTATTAATTGTGCGTGGTATTTGGTGCTGGGGCCGTACGCCACCTGCTAGTTGAGGAAGGTAAATACAAGGTTCATATCTACTATTTTCTTCGTTTTATCAGAACATTAGCAGTCAATTGTGTGCACCTATTTATGTATGAAATATATTCATCAGGATAAAAGGAGCATCATATTGATTTGCCAAACATCACCGCAAACCAATGTCTGGCCAACAGGCGCAGAGAAAATCCTCACCAGAGTAGGCCGTCTTGGCGCCCATGAACAACAGACATCGGAAACACAAGCACCCAAGACTGATCCCTGTTTCTGTTGTGCAGAAAGGCAAGGAATATATCATACCACCTCTGGCACAATCACCACGATCATGTGCCCAAGGGGCACAAAAATTTCTCACGCACGGTGACACATGTAGGGACGTCCACAGATGCGCGTCACAATAAGGAAAATGTCACCCCCATAGTCCTTAAAAACAATGCCGCGACGTGAAGGGAAAGAAAAGACCGGTAATATATGCTACGTCAATAGATGCTCCACAGGATCGCACTTGACCGGCCATGCCAATATTTAACATTGAACCGACCTTTGTAGTTCCCTGCATTATTTGGATGCATATTAGAATCGTCAATCGCCTAATTGATGGCTTGATTGTTGAAGCTATGGACAAAGAGAACTGTGATGAAGTTGCCAACCTAAACAGCAAGGATATTTATGTGGATGTCATTGTGAGCATAATAACTGATCTGAATTATTTTATGTGCGTGAAATGTTTTTCTTACTCTTCTACATTTGAGATATGTGTGAATTTACATTAATATGCATGTATAGACATCGAGGTTTGTTCGAGATGCTTATACTCATTTTATTGTGTTAAGCGTTATTGTTTTGTACTTCATCAATGGTTAGTTGCATTGTGTTGAAGCATACCGAAAGGTGCACTGATATCGAGCCCTTATTCAGCCCTACACTGAGCCCTACTTGCAACCCTACATTGGGTTGAACTTGAAACAGAGGCGGTAAAACGAAGCATGAAGGATCCGCTTAGAGTTATCTCTCGTTATATTTAGAATTTCAGCATTGATATCCACAATATTTTGATGATCTGAGACAACATGTGTGCAATGTGGAAGCAGAGCGATACTGATGGTCAATTTATCAAGGGAAGATAGTTTCTGCCACCTTGAGGACTTGTCCTGTATTAACCGACTGGTGCACTGTGATCGACCCTTTTATTCAGCCCTACATTAGGCCCTATTTGCAAACCTACATTGGGTTGTGCATCTTGTGTTTGTATTTATGGTGCACATGCATCTAAGACCACCATGCGCCAAACACAGTTGTGTAAAAAATACTTTTGTACACTAAAATCTCAATTTGTGTAGGCCATTTATTCTGTCGAGAAATCAGACACAAAATCTCAACAAAGCCTTTCTCTCTCAGCAAAAGGCTTGGATGTAGTTGTAAGTGTTCATTGGAGATGTGCGAAATGCTTTTTATTTACTTCTGAAAATTTAGAATGTGGCTTATTGTCGGCTCATCACCGCATCCTTCACAATTATTTTTCTTGTTTCAGAAGTATGAAGTGTGTGAGGTGTGTATGCCTAATGTGGAGGTGACACACGATTACTTCAAAGAAGCACTCTTAATGTAGTTTGTTGTTCTCATCATTATCCCATGACCCAGCCATCTAGATTTTAGTTCTGCATGAACTATATGCAGTCTTTATAAGGCATATGAATGTGTAGCTTTGGGTTTGGTGCTGCATAAGCAGCTCAGGCTACCAGTGTTCATGTGAGAGGACTTGAGTGTTGTAAAATGGCTGTGCCTTCTGACACTGTTCCTTTACCTTGAAAATTACAGTTAAAGGCTACACTCATTGAAGCTCCGTCAAAGAATGAGTTACCAGAAAAATACCCAAAGCACTTTGTGTCCTCTGAAGATAGAGGAGCCTGCACTGTCTCACCCATATCGCATCTGTCTCCTGCTCAGGCAAAGGCCAGCAGAAAATGCCTTAATTAGTCCTGTTGAAGCCCTTTTACAAAACTGTGAGGTTCATGGCTCTTCCCGGGACAATGTTCATTTGTTTCAACAAAAGCATTTTCCATCACAGACAAAACCATTTATGTTCATTTGTTTCAACAAAAGCATTTTCCATCACAGACAAAACCATGTTTCTCCCAGCGAAGTGGTGTACAATAACAGAAAAACTGTTTTGACATGGTGCAGCCACCATTCTATTTCTCACAGGGCTACAAGGTTAAAAACTGGACTACGTCGCAGTGGATGCTGCCGTCGTGACATCGGAGTGCCAGAGTAACGGTGATATTGTTGCGAGCTCTGTCGCGAGTGAAGCCGCAGATTGTGATGACGAGCTCGAGCCAAACGATTCCGAGGATTTGTCAGATCCAAGCGTTTGAGAAGCGGTCGCGGCTCTGGACCTCCTCCGTAGGTATGTCGCATCTCAAACCGACCCGGACAGCAATGCGGCTTTCCAGGCTTTTGAGAAGTGCCTGATGTTTTCTAGCAAGCGAAAGAAACGGCTGTCCACTATTCTTGATTTTTCAAGTCCTAACGTCACTTTGCGAAAATAAATTGTTTGAAGTGAAAGCTGTACCATTCTCATTCCTTTTCGGAGCCTTCCTCACTGTTGTGTTTTCCTGGCTGCTAAGTTTTTTTTTCTCAGACCGGTGAAAAACGTATCAACGGGGTTCTACTTACGATGTTTTTTGCTCTTAATAGCAGCAAAACCAGCTGCGAACGCAGCCAGGATGTGATGGTATGACAATGGTTACACTACACAATTACCTTCCCGTAATCAGTTCCTGTCTTAAGAGAGTATATGTTACCTTTACGTTGCGTTCAGACAGCTCTCAGCAACAATCGCCTGCTAACATGCTTTAAGCTCTTTTTTACACATTTACGCCACAGTGATTTTTCAAGTTATTCGGTGAAGCAAAGATGGTGCGACGAACGTCAACGATGTATTACGCTCTTTACAGAAAGTATTTCAATCCATAAAACTATTGTAATATTGCATTTATATTTCAGTACTGCTCTTCATGCTTGAAAAAAATGTAAGGTTGTGTTTTATTTCTGAGTGATGAACCCAGCACTTCCATTGCTGCAGTTTTCGATCAACCGCAATGCGTGCTGGGGCTGGCGGCGGCATCCGTTCACCTAAGTATATTCGTTTACCGTGCTAATAACACTAAAAAGACAAAGGTGCTTGGCATGAACAGAGCAAGGATTGCAACTTTTAAGCAGAGCTGTTCCTGTGTAGCAAGTTTTAACTGAAACTCAGTCACTCATAAATGAAAATTTTCCCCTTTATCAAATGAATGACCAATGAGCTCGGTGTGCATGCATTTCTTGGCTCCTCCATGCTTGCAAAGACACCAGTTTGTTTACTATTATTTTGCTAAAAGTTGAAAGAGATGAAGTAGGTATTTTCATGATAGAATACACTAGGAAAGAAATTTGAAAAGTATTGCTAGTATAGCCACACCCCTTAATACAGGTTCATGCTGGTTTGTAAATTTTCAAATGCACCTTTCCATTTTTCTAGCCTAGTTTTGTATATTTCTACAGGAGTGTTGTAGGCACACAATAAGTATCGTTTTATAAAGACAACACAGTGAATCGCTCAGAAAGGGAAGCATGCAGCATTGCTTACCATGTTGTACTCTACGTGCAATGATATGCTATTTATTCCCATGATGATCTATGTTATTCTGCAGTGTTGCAGGGTCGTTTGGTTCGTAGTGGGTTTCAATACCACACCAGGTGGAAGTCCTTTAATTTCCCCACTATGCGACATTGCGAGTAATGATTGTTCACTTTATGCAGAAACGAGAAACATTCTTCAACAAACAGTGCATGTACAGCCTCGAGAATGAAACAAATTGTGGCCAGGCAGCTCATGAGGCTTAATTTAGAAACAGGATTTTTTTTCTCTTGAAGTTTCTTGACAGAGTGCCATTCCCAATGCAGCGATCAATCAGCGGGCACTGCAAAGTCCAAGAAGTGGACACAGAACTGCAGCTTGGTCGTGAACGACAGGGTTTTCAACCAGATGAAGTGCCTTGTAAAGGATATAACCTTGTTGAAAGTTTTCTATGCCAGAGAGCTGAAGCTCCTTGAGGTAGGGGCAGAGAACTATTATTCGTAACGTGGCACATGTACCTTCGCATCAGTAGCACGCCGGTAGCAAATACCCTGACGGCAGCATAGAATATGCACTTTCACAAATCTTTTTGGTGAAGATTAAGTGCATGATTTTAAGAGGGTGGCATTACCTACCACTGGAGCAGAATTTGTGTTCAGCATAGAATATATTTGTCGTGCATGAATCTGGCAAACAGCATTCCTTGGTAATCGCGAAGCTAGGGAAGAGTTGCAACTACAAAGCAAAGGTTTTTCACTGGTGCCCATAAACCCTCTTAGGACAGCAATACAAAGGAGCATACAGAGTGAGTGTCGCCATATTGTCACAATAGACATGAAACCCTGCATCTAATTCCTTGGAGATCTGGTTTGTTTTCAGATGTTTCTCTGGACACACTCCCATTTCGTGTACTGATAGTTTCCATGTTAGATTCAGTAGCACTTCAGGTGCTTTGAAAAGAGTGACTACCTCACATTTTCACCCTATGGTGAACAGCCCTCTATGCACATACATTCATAACGACGCTTGCCAACATGTATCACAGATTTCTTGTGTGAGTAGTGTGAAATAAGCTCATTATTAGAAAAACTGACTAATGACTACAGGCAACCATGAGAATACCATGATGGCACTACAAAGAGTGTAAGCAAAACCTCTTCGACGTGCATTACAGCCCTGCAAGCCATATCCACTATAGTCAGCTCGCCTATACAAACTAGCACCACCCGAACAATACATGAATACAATAGAAAAAGCACTCATTGAAACGCTGAGAGAGGCTGTGGGACCCCACGATATGTAGAATGCACAAAGAAAATTGCTTTGATGACAAATGTGGGCTTTACCGAATGGTGCTTGTTTTGTTATCATTCCAAGAGTTGAACCTGTTTGATGTGTGCTAAATGTAAGCAATGCCTGTATGACATGGAAGAATTGCAACAAGTGGCGACACACCCAATGCTGATTACACTTCGCGAACATCAGTCACTAATGTACAGGCATAGAACGTTTCATTCATTCATCATTCAAAATAAATTGCTGAACGTGTTCGTCTTCACATCGTCACTATCACCGTCAAACAGAACTGCAGCAACGTCACCTTGCATTGGCATTCTGAAATTCAGTTTCGCTCTTCGAGGAGTTACCTGGCGGCGCCTACATGTAGGGACTTGTAGCAGTTATCATGTCTCAGGACATAAACAAACCTGCGTCCTCTGGACAGAGTGCCACCTCGGGCATTGTAACGAAGGAGGCGAGCAAATCCACGAGCTGGACTGAGCCCTTGGGGACGAATTGCCAGCTCGGACAACACAGCTAAGGTCGTGGTCGAGCTTGGCAATCTGATAATCCAGTGCCTAGAAGAGATTTGCCCCAGTGAAGATGAGCGCGTGACTGGCGAGCAGAGGCTCAAGACAGACTTCTAAAGTGTTTTGTCAGTGCCGTTGTACGGCCATACGGCAAATAGCGTGGACGACCACATCACCATCCGACTGGCCCGCTGGATGGTGACGGACGGGCTGTCAGGCAACCCAACCAGATCCTGATCTCAGGGAGGCCTGGAAAAAGTTGAACGAGTGCGTGGAGCACTGCCTCCAGGCCACTGATAAGTGGCACCAACGCCACAAAGCCTTGAATGACCAGAAGCCGTGAAAAGAAGCAGTCTTCCATGCGGCGGCTTCTGGCCTGATGGGAGCAACATGACGCAGGGATAGATATATTAAATAAAATGGTAGGTTTTGTATTGCTATTGTATTGTATGTAGATAGGTATTGTATGCCCCAGCTCTACTGCACATGAATCTCCACTGGTCTTGGAGATAGTGCAGAGTGTACAATTGAACGATAGGTCAAGATACCTTCTTGCTCGGCACCTGTATAAAGGAATAAAAACTTCACCCTTCTAAACATCGGCCTGAGTACACCACCTAAAATGGTTGCACCTGTCCAGTAGAGTTCGCAGTAATGGATTATTTTTATGGTGGGCAGTTCATTCCATCATTCGCTGATGTCAGCTCTGTCCATGCTAAGTGATGGGCACAAGCTGCACCCACTGCTCTGCAAAGGGTGCAGACCTGGTAGATAATTTCACCCAGCTTAGGAACGAAGCCCATTAGCCATAGCAGGAATCTGCCAAGTCGGGTGCCAGCAGCCAGCTGCCTGAGGAACAGAAATATATGTCTATATTGTCCACCTTCACCACAAATGAAATTGTTCTGGTGCTCTTTTTTTTCTCGCGCAGTCTTTGAGAGAAAGCAAAATTTTGATTTGGTAGTCCACCTTCTTTCACTTTCTGCAGGTGGCCACAAGATTTCTGTTAGGTTTTGTGTCGTTTTTTTTATTAAGCCCTTGTTTGGGAACCTGCTATAAACATTGTTCTGCAATAAAGGAGTGAGGACAGTGCCCCACGTAATATTTATTTGAAATTACTCACATGTATGCACATCGGACCTCGAAACTTCTTACCAGTGCAGCAGCGTTTATGAGCAGAGCATGCTTTAACAAGTATGTACCCCATCAAAACATGATAGTTGGAAATTGAATTCAGTCTGTTTGTACTACCTGTCGAGATATAGGAATGCTCGCATACCCTCCTGTCAGTTGGCCTGGGACCGCTTTTATCGACTCTCAGCAACAAGCTCCATCTGTCTGCACCAATATCTGATTGCTTTTTATTTCAGTGCAGATTCAACTTGTAACTTCAGAAAACTGTAGGGATACTGAACTGATTACGTGCAAACACAGTCATTAGGTCGTCTTCATTGGCCAACCCTTCCTCTTTGCCGATAAATTTAGTGTTCAAAGAGCACCTTCTGTGATGACACCATTTGCTAGTTGCTACCACAGCTTAGTTTGCAGGTGGTGAACCATCACATTCAGACCCAGTAACCAGAGGAAGGGAGGGGGGAGGATACTGTTCTCTTCGGTCTACAGATCTATGAAACACCACGTGTGCTTTAGTTGCAAAACCACATAGCCCGGCAGTGACCATCGTTTGTGAGTGTCATGGTCTGCTGACTTCTGGCACAGACTGTACATGATTCCTTCTGTCTCTCTTATCTTACTTTGCAGGCTTAGCTGCGACAACACAAGTGGGACACGTTTGCCCTAGGACACCAGGGAGTATCAGCGGAGCTCGGACACCGTACACCTACTTTCACTGAGCCCTCTTCATAGCACGAACCACCAGTCACTGGTACTGAAAGACATGGTGGAAGAAGAGCCAGACTTTGTGGTGACAGTCGAATGCTGCAGGCACATACTTCATGATTGTGGAAGCACGTCGCATAAGTTCTTTTCTTTTGTTTTACACCATGTAGTTTTGATTGTGTCTTTTCAGATAGGTATGACAGAGAGAAAACCCAATCTCGACATGGTTAAATGTGTGTGCTGGCAAGGTAGGGTCCCATTGTGTTTTTGCGAATGTTCAGACCTCAAAATAATGGTGTATTGGGTTTGAATTTCCGAGTTGCTTTGGCTGGCTACTGCACATTGTTCTAAACTACCAGTGAAGCTGGACACTTATAGACACTACCAGTAAAGCTGGACACACTTGCGGCCAAGCTGGACACAAGTGCCCAAGCTCAGTGGCTTGGGCACTTGGCCACTCATTTCATTGTAGAGTCAGGTTTTTGTCGTGGCAGTGCCCTTTCAACGGCAGCGAAACGCAAGATTGCATGAGCATTTTCGTCAGCCATAAAGAGCCTCACGTGGTCCAGAATAATGTGGAGCCGTTCCCTGCAGCTTATCTCTCAGCCCATGTCTTCCTTCAATTCATTAAATGCCACAAAGTACATAGTGGTGACTCATTCTTGGCACTAATTTCTGCAGAATTTTTGTGAGTGGAGGTTTAAGGCAAATTCATTACTGTATTCATTGCTTTTGCTTCAGAGCTACAGACAGTGTGTTTTTTTTTCAGATTTAAACAACTCATCAGTTAGCCACCATTATGGAAGCCAAACTGACAGAGATTTTGGAAAGAGTTGCTCCAAGCACTGTGAGGAGCCGAAGGCAATGAGGCAAGTGAAGCACTAAAAGGCCCTGGGGCTCGCTCAGTATGTGTACAAAGCATAAATATGTGTGTGTGTTTCCGGATCTTATTGCTCCCTTTTTTGTTACTGTGCATTGCAAGAGATAAGAGGGCACATGCTAAAAGCAATATATATTTGGTTATTGAACAAGCAAATTTGTGTTCATGAGCATTCAGTAAAATTGAGATTGGCAGTCCAATGAAAATGGTTTTGCTTTCACAGCGGGGCCAAGAAGGTAAGATGCGAAAGTGAAATCCTATGAGGGTTACGAAAGCATTAAAGATGTTTCGTAATTATGCAGGCACATATTTTACACGCTGTTAAATTCTGGCGTGTTTATAAGTAAACGAGCATACAATGGTCGGAGCATTCTTATGGGATATGCTCGGGCAAGGGCAGCTTGGTGAACACATACTACAATCTGCCCAAGAGAAAAATTAAGTTTGAGCCTTGAGTAGTGGTTACCCGATTGTACACGGTGGAACGTTTGCACAGAGTGAAAAGCAGCTCTGCACCACAGTTGGTGGTCGCCATCACGGGGGTGGGAGAACAACCCGCCAGTGTTTCCGTTCCTTACACAGCATAGTATTTACGAGTTCTACACCGGCCAATTGGGATCAGAGCACTTGTTCGAGCAGAGCTACAATTTCAGTGTTGCATCCTACCCGATTCCTTCATTGTGCAGGCAAAAGGTGTGCATGATGTCAGTGTACTGTGTTAGAACATGGGACTTGCATTTGTCGACTCACTTTATCACCTTTTCGTGTGTTGTGGAATAAAACTCTTCAAAAAGTAATGTGTTTTGGATTAACTCTGGGACATTTGCACGCTTGGCCTGTGTTGTTTTTGTCACCAAAAACTAGATGATGTGGGGCTGGGAGTTAGTGAGAAAGTAAACATAATCTCTTTGTATTTACCTATTTTAATGTGGTTTACAACTCATAGGTAGGAGCTGTCTCCTGCCCCAAAGTTCAGTGATATGCATGCAAGAAGTGATGCATGCAAAATGCCACTCAGTCTGTGTGCAGCTTAAGAGAACTCGATGCATATTCCACGTTTCTTCAACTCGGCTACTCTTGCTTTGCGTTGCTAAAACCTGCAAAATCGACCAGCTTCTTATTGCCATGAAAACTACATTCCTGCTGTAAAGTCGATACTTTCTGAGGTTTAGTGTGTTAAATTTTGCCGTAATCAGGGGGGCCACGATTCTGATATAAAAAATAAAGTGGCACGCTGCGGACACATAACTGTCCTGAACTTTTTACACCCGACATTATGGTCAATAAATGGCGTACAGACTCTGCAGTCGGCTATATGAAAAATGATGATGCAGTGAACTGACCTATAATGTAATCGAACGCTTAAAAACTACTCAGGAGTGCACTTGTCTTTATAAAGGCAGCCTGTTTCTGCAGCAAAACAAAAACTTTTCTCCATAGATGGTGATAGCAGCCATAAATCCTAATGGCAAGATCATTAATGGGTCATGTGTAGGACCAGCAGATGGCAGCGCAGCACACTTTAGTCTCCAGTCTAAAGGTTTTTTGGTCCCCAGACCAAATTTCATGCAAAGATCTGTCGAAGCAGTGGTGGGTACCTGTGAGCACTACCATTCAAAGTGGCTCTGCACAAGCAGCAGAATGGAGAGGTATGAGAGAAGGAGCCATCCAAAAGTACAGGATCAAAAGGAACATGGCTTTACTTGTGGTCTGGAAAACTTTTTGTGCAGTACTAGGCCCCTGATTTCTAGTACTTAATATTGCCACATACTATTCAGATCTTTTTGTTACAGCCGCTGGCATGCACCCTTATCAGTGTGATTGTAGCGCACAGATAAATTCTGTATTTTCTGTTCCTTCATGCTCATTCTCACGAGTTTCTTTGTCGCGATAGAAGCACACATCATCATCATCATCATCGTCACCAGCCTGATTATACCCACTGCAGGGCGAAGGCCTCTCCCATATTTCTCCACTTAACCCGGTTCTGTGCTAGCTGCATCCACTTGACCCCTGCGAACTTCTTAATCTCATCCGCCCACCTAACTTTCTGCCGCCCCCTGCTACGCTTTCCTTCCCTTGGAATCCAGTTTGTTACCCTCAGCAACCATCGGTTATCCTCTCTTCACACTACATGTCCTGCCCAAGTCCATTTCTTCTTCTTAATTTCTACTAGAATGTCGGTAACTTGAGTTATTTCTCTGACCCACTCTGCACGCTTTCTATCTCTTAATGTTACCCCTACCATTTTTCGTTCCATAGCCCTCTGGGTTGTCCTCAACTTAAGTAGAACTCTCTTGGTTAGCCTCCACGTTTTAGCCCCATAGGTGAGTACAGGCAAGATGCAACTGTTGTATACTTTTCTCTTGAGCGATACTGGTAAGCTGCTAGTCATAATCTGCGAGTGTTTGCCAAATGCGGCCCATCCCAATCGTATTCTTGTTATTTCCTTTTCGTGGTCCGGATCTGCGGTTACTACCTGTCCTAAGTAGACATATTCGCCTACTACTTCCAGTATTTCGCTATCTAATGTAAACTGCTGTTCCTTCCCGAGGCTGTTGAACATTACCTTAGTCTTCTGCATATTAATTTTCAAGCCTACCTTTCTACTTTTCCTGTCTAGGTCATCACTTGAAACTATGAAAAGGGGGAAATCAGCTGGAGAGGATCAGATAACTACAGATTTGCTGAAGGACGGGGGGGATATCGTGCTAGAAAAACTGGCCACCCTGTATACGCAGTGCCTGGTGTCATCGACGGTACCGGAGCCATGGAAGAATGCAAACATTATCCTCATTCACAAGAAAGGGGACTCTAAGGACCTTAAAAATTACAGACCAATCAGCTTACTGTCTGTTACGTATACGGTATTTACTAAGGTAATCGCTAATAGAGTCAGGACAACCTTAGACTGCAATCAAGCAAAGGATTAAGCAGGGTTTCGGAAACGGTACTCTACTATCGATCATATCCATACCATCAATCAGGTGATAGAAAAATGCTCGGAATATAACCAGCCCTTATACATAGCATTCATTGATTACGAAAAAAACATTGGACTCAGTTGAAACCTCGGCGGTGATGCAGGCATTGCGAAATCAGAGGGTAGACGAGCCGTACGTGAAAGTGCTGGAAGATATATATAGGGGCTGCACAGCAACCATAGTTCTGCATAAAGAAAGTAACAAAATTCCCATAAAGAAAGGTGTTAGGCAAGGAGACACAATCTCCCCAGTACTATTCACAGCTTGTTTAGAGGAAGTATTCAGAGACTTGGAATGGGAACAGTTAGGGATAAGGGTAGACGGAGAATACCTCAGTAATCTGCGATTTGCTGATGACATTGCCTTGCTAAGCATTTCGGGGGATGAACTGCAAATAATGATTGATGACCTAGACAGGAAAAGTAGAAAGAAGCACACAGATGTGTCTCAACGATTCTGGCCACTCACATATATTTCTGGATTGTTCTAGGTTGTGCTAGATACTGCGGCTTTATCTGGAGGTTTCTGCCCTGTCTTTGAGCGTAGACTGGTGCGACAAGTATTCTTCGACGACCAGCAAGTATGTTGGCTCGCTGAGAAAGGAACGATTTTTCTCATGTTTGAAGTTTCTCAACAGCATGCCACTCCTGACCACGAAATCCATCAATGACCAGTGAAAAGTCCAAGTGGAGACAGAACTGCAGCTTTGTCATGAACGACATAGGACTTTTAGGTACAAAAGCCCCTTGAAAAGTATCACCTTCATTGATGCAGGATTTCTATGCCAGAGAGCTGAAGCTCCTCGCAAAAGGGGCAGAATATTATTTTTCTTAACATGACACACATGCCTCCACATTAGTTCTGCACCGGAAGTAGTTGCCTTATCGATGGCTGGGAATAGGCGACAAGTTTATTTAACCCAGTTTAAATGCGCATACAAATATGCTTTTACCATGACCGCATGTCCCATTGCTGTGGCAGAATTTGGGTGGTAGAAAGGAATATATTTCAGCCCTGCATGAAGCTAGTGAAGAGCATTTTTTCAGGATTGCGAAGCAGTAATGTAATTGCACCTGATAAGCAATGACTTTGCAGAAATGCTCGTAAACTTTCAGCCCGAACAGCAATACATAGAAGCATGCAGAGAGATTGATTATTATATTTCACAACAGACACATAACCCTGCAGCGAATTCTTTGATAGATTTCTTTTGAAGTTCAAGCAAGAGATCACTGCTACTGAGCTTATTACCCAGATACACTCACATTTCGTGAACTGATAGTTTCTATGTTAGACTCAGTAGCACTTAGAAGAGAGCAACTACTTCTCATCTGCACCCTTAGCGTGGATGATCCTATGCATGCACATTCTAACCATGCTTGCATATTATGTAAGACAATTTTCTTGTGTGAAAGGAGCTCATTTTATGAGCAATAACCCACTAATGAGTACAAGAAACCATGAGAGTACAATGATGGCACTACAGGAATGTAAACACAACCTCCTCGACTTCCTTTACACTCCTGCAAGCCATGCTTGCTTAAGACAGCTCCCCTATTCAAACAGGAATTCAATAAAACGCCCTCATTTTGAAACATTAAGAGGGGCTGTGGGGCACCACAATATGCTGAGAACACAAATAAAATAATTATTTTATAACAAACATGGGCTGCATGCGATGAACCTTGTTTGCTGCATTGTTAAGAGTTACCCCTATCTTTTTTGTCCTGCACATACCATTTTCTCCTTAATTTCATCTAATACCAACATGGCTAGGGGACAAGAACTTTGTGAGGCTTTGCATTGTGTTGATGCGTGCTATCAGTGCTACGGAGGCAGTTCTAGTCTTATAGTAGTAAGAACATTCAGGGATTTAGATGATGCTTTTTTATATATGCTTACTTGTCACCTATACGGCAAAGGCAGCACAAAAGTGAGTAGTGCAGGAGACTGCTGCATTAAGGAAAGTGTGTTAAAGTGAGATCCCAAACAGCAGGTTTGGGCAGTTTGGTGGTTTGGGTCAATTTGATTGGGCTGTATTGCAATGCTGAAGGTTAGTCTTGATTTTCAGTGGCACTCTTTGCAGGGATCTTGTGCACATGATCAGGTTGCAGCAATGACCTAGTGGTTTTGGCACCTGCCTCAACTGTGAGAGGTGTGGGTTTTAATCACCGTTTTGCACCAAGTCCTCACCATCTTCTAGCCGTCCAGATATCGAGCTGTGAAATTTGATGTATTGTATTGGCTCGACCATGTTAACATTTTAGGTTGTACTAGTAATGGCACTGGCCATTTAAGCGTGTGATACTGAAGCCTCGAATTTGAGAGCCCAAGGGTTATTTGCAGGGGTTGGTTCCAAATCGAAGCACATGATAACATGCATACGCTGTGGGCAGACTGGACACATACAAAGGCACTGGGCCACAAATTACCACAGCTGAGGAGAGCACTGCATAGTAAGGGCTTCTGTGAAAGCACACTACCATCAGCGTGAAAATGAAATTATTTGGGATGGTGGACACCAGGAGCTCAATCTGCATGTGTGCTTCCGCTGCTGCCTGCTGTGGCATCAAACTCAGGGCAGAAAAAACTTCTGCGTGTCACGTATGGAGTATATTGCTTTACTTCTGGCACAGGGATCAATGCTTATTTATAGTAAGACCTCGTTAATATGACCCGCGTTAATTGGGAAAATCGGATAATTCAGACCGCCCATCCAGTCCCATCGACCACATACACTACTCTATGGCATGAAACTCTCGTGAATTTGGATAAATTTGGCCACCCTTCGGTTAATTCGGACAAGCGACGGAGCTCACATTTGTGCAGAGTGGCCATGAGGGCATGGAGGAATGCATGAGGCATGGAGGAATGGCATGAGGGCAGCAAAGGTGAGGTGATGATGATGATGGCGGTGGTAATGATAGCGGAAGCGGCGCTGGTGTTCAACCGAAATGTAAAAGTGCCATACTCATCACTGTAAACATCAGCTAAGAAGGAACGATGGGATGCTGCCTTGTTTTTTGTTGCCCGGCTACGCCTTGCCACTTTTTTCTTTGTGCTTGCACATGTGTCGTGGAGTGCTGAGTTACCAAGTGCGTTCGTATTTCGTTTTTTGAGAGTTGTGCACATGCTGGGAGTGGGATGTGGACAGCGTTATTCTCTGCAACAATCCCAACAGCGCTGCATTCTTTGCCTCCTGCAATGGCTACCGTGCCACCAGCGAAGCGCGCTAAGTTTGTGGCAAAGCACTTGGCCGAGAAAGTCGAAATACTAAAGGCAATGAAAAAAGGACTGCCGCGACAGACCATCACATCAAGGTTCAACGTCAAAAGGAGCACGCTGAGCTCATACATAAAAAATGAAGCTCAGATTTTGGAGGCATATGATGGTCAGCAGTTCTCAGATAAGCGGAAAAGACTGCGAATGGCAGCATTCCCGAAGCTAGAGGAAGCACTGCTTCGACGGATTGCGGACGTGCGAAATTCGCAACTCCCCTTGAGTGGACTCCTCATCTGTGCACAAGCAGAAACATATGCCCTAATGATGTTCATTGAAGGCTTCAGTGCATCGGAAGGGTGGTTCGACCGCTTTAAGAGGCATGGTTTGGTTTTTCGCAGCGTCTGTGGAGAAAAAGGGGCTGTGGATGGAAGTGTCGAGAACAGTTGGAGGACTGAGCTTCCGAGGCTCCTTGCTGCCTATGAGCCCTGCAATACATTTAATGCAGATGAGACTGCACTTTTCTACAAGGCCCGGCCAGACAAGACGCTCGCATTTAAAGGAGACCCTTGCGTCGGTGGCAAACGAAGTAAAGAGTGTGACGGTTTTGGTTGGTGCTAATATGACTGGCACAAACGCCTGCTACTGCTAATTATTGAAAAATCGCAAAAACCGCGGTGTTTCAAGAATATCAAGCAGCTGCCGGTAGACTACCGAGCCAACAAAAAGGCTTGGATGACGGCAGAGATATTTCAAGCTTGGCTACGCCAACTGGACCGCAGCTTTGCAGCAAAAAAACGCAACTGGACAATTGAAGTGCGCACCACATGTCAGGGCTGGAAAACATCGAGCTGCTTTTTCTGCCCCCTAACACCACTGCCTCCCTCCAGCCCATGAATCAGGGAATAATACAGAACCTGAAAACTTGGTACCGCAAGCACGTTCTCGAACGTATGCTGTTATGTTTGGAAGCAGGACGCAAGTACAACATGACTCTTTTCGCAATGCACATTCTAGTGAATGCGTGGCGCAACACATCGCCTGCAGTTATTTCAAACTGCTTTGAGCACAGTGGTTTCACTGAGAGCATTCACACAGCTGATTAGGATGATGTGGATTCCAACTCGGAGGAAGAGAGAGACTTTACAAGCATTCTGCCACTGAATGTTCGGCGGTGTGATTATGTCTCAATCGACAGTGATGTTGCCGTTGCCGGCCTTCTCACAGACAGTGAAATCGTTCAGGGAGCTCTCGGGAGTGAAGAGCCAAGTTCCGAAGATGACAACGATGCTTGTGATGAACTGCCGCGTCATACTGTGTAGGAGGCTGTTGAGGCCCTGAGTGTTCTTGAAGATATATCTGCAGGTTCTGCAGACAGTGTGCGCGCACTGCATCATCTGGCAGAAGTGCGCAAGATAGTAGTTGCGATGCAACTTACCGGCACAAAGCAGTCAACAATCACCAATTGCTACAAAAAATAAAGATATGTTGATGTGGGACACTTTGTTGTGTTAATTTTCCCCTCTCGATAATTCGACATGCAGTTATTTCGGACATTTTCTCCAGTCTCACGAAATCCGAGAGTGGCTGCGGATCAAGACAACAAGACACCCAGCTTGAAGCTGAATTTGTCAACTTTGTTGCTCTCTCAGCAGAGAACAACCTCAAGGGATTGGTTGGGAGCCATTTAGAAAATTATGTGCTTGACAACATGGTAGGCACTAAAGTAATGCTGCCCCTTTGTCCAATCAACTGTGCAATGACACTTATGAAGAAAGGACAAGAAAAGACAAGGCGTGTGATGCCAGTTGATATAATTGAGGAAGAGACAGATTCGGACTATATGTGTGAATCATTAAACGGGAAGGAAGAAGTGCGTACAGTCTTAGAAAAAGAGTACTTCTCTGTCAAACAAAAACTGAAGCAAGTGAATTGCCTTGGAGAGCTGGGGAGCACAAATGACCTCAAGAATCACATCCAGGAGGCTCGAGGAAACTCGCCTGCGTCAGTGCGCCCTACAAGACAAACTTACAAGAGGCTCCAGAACCCCGCTGCATCCTCCTGGGCAAAATCAGATCCAAGCACCTCAGCCTGCAAGTGTGGTTCGAGACTAATTTGAGATGTTGGAACTTGGAAAGTTCGACTATGATCTCGAGTCCACTAAGAGGATAGCAGATTAGAGGCTCATGAAGCAATCAAATCAAGTTTCAAGAGGCCGATCGGCGACCGTAAAAACTCAGTCGGAGATGGTTTTCATGAAGAGAGTGCATCCGCAAGCTAGAAAACCGACAAACACAATCAATCTGAAGGAGACAAATAGACGATTTTAACTAGTGGTTATCACTGATCATTGTGTGTCCTTTTACATGATGTCCGTAAAGAATGTTAATGCTGTTTGTCCATATGCATGTGTAGCATCACATGAATATTGTGCTGTTCGTGCTTTCTTATTTTGGAATTTTTTTTTTTCAGTTTAACGAGGACATCACACACACGCTACGATGACAACCCCCTTGTGATGGCATTTTCTCACACCCTTTTTTTTTTTTGTTCCCACCTCCCCCACCTCCAATTCTCGTGAGGACAAACGAGAGGTTGTGTTGTTTCAGCCTGCTGCTGCTTTATGAATCTTTCGCTCTGGCAAGAACTTTTTTTCTTTGGCAGAGAGCAAGTTGAGTCATTCCTCAAGACCAGAGAAAAAAGGTCCTGCTTTTTTATTTCGCACTTTTTTCAGTTTAACAAGGACATCACACAAGTCAGGATGCCCAAGTGTAAGCAAGTGTTGCAGGTATTCGTTTCATTTTATGTTTACTTTTCTAAATAGTCATTCATTTTAATTTACGGCCAGGAAGGGGGGTGGGGTTCTTTCTGTGAGAGTCCGACTGTGCGAGGGACATGAAGTGCTACAGATTGAAAGGGAGCGACCTTGGTTC
This sequence comes from Amblyomma maculatum, assembly GCF_055883805.1. Lineage (NCBI taxonomy): Eukaryota > Metazoa > Arthropoda > Arachnida > Ixodida > Ixodidae > Amblyomma > Amblyomma maculatum. The sequence goes on from NC_139350.1 coordinate 17,246,464, forward strand.
AAATGCGGGATCACTCTCCCCTTAACATTTCCTAGAAGGGGGCACTTCCACGTGTCCATCCCAAAACGCAGAACACAACCTATGTGCAGAGAGGGCAGTGCAAGAAATGGGAGAGAAGTGTGTGTCTGAGCATGTGCACAAGCGGTAATTTGTGCGGAATCATGTCTAGTATTTCCTGTAACCCACCCTTTTACATTGTGTGTATATTTTTTAATCATTAGCTGTAACCTGTAGTCTGTCCTTCTATATTTAAACATTAGTTAGCTTGTACATTAGCAGCTATAAAAGCTAGCACATGTACAGTAACGAAGCCAGGTGCAGCTCTCATTTTACTGCTATGAGACACCATAGGCAGCCTGCAATAAAGTTTGATGCGTCGATCACAGTTCAGTAACACATAGCCTAGTCAGAAGAGCAAATACTTTTGGTGCGCATTCGTAGAATGTTTTCACACCACCTGCATGACCTTACAGGGATCACACTTCACGCCCTCCTGAAACTGCACAGCGTGTCAGCAGGCATTGATGTTGGCAACCGGAAGTGATTGAGAGTCACACTATATCCAACATCTTAACACTCCCTGAAGCAATAAAGAGCGAGTGTGACCTGCCAACACAAGAGGACTCATTTTTTGTTTTGAGGTGGACAATGTAAAAAATTTTCGTGTGGCTTTTTGGAACTTTCAGTGTACTGCTATACAGTGTTTCAGCCATACATTGTATTTGGCCATTAAGGATGCCTAGGAAGAAATTTCAGGAGCGTGCACCATTTTTAACAAATGCCGTACTATAGTGGACGATTACAAGCACAGTGCCCAAGCAGCAGCAAGACTAAAGGATTGCCAACGATGGATGGAGCAACCCGTCTTGAAGCTCGCCCAGGACGCAGACACGAGGTCTGCGAGCATAATATGCTCTCCCATCTCCTTCTGCTTAGACGTAGTTTGCCTTGAACTTGCTACATCTGTGACTGTGGTATCCAATCTGACAACCGATGATTGAAAAAGTAGCTGGATTTGTCAAGGCCCTTAAGCCAATTGCATTAGCAACCAAAGACCTGAGTGGGCAGAGATATGCACTCCTGTCTTCGGTGATATGATTTCTTGACAGAATGTCTATGATTCTGAAGGACTGTGCTGCAGATCACACATCACTGTTCGCAAAAAACTTGCAGAAAGGCATGAAGGCAAGATTTCCAAGCCACAATGAAAAAAAGAGAGCATCATGGCAACAGTGTGTGACCCAAGGTTCAAAATCATCTTCTGTACTGAAGCTTTAAAGAAACAAGGCTTCTGAAACTACCATGGAATGAGCTGCAGAACTCGTTAATCCCACTACCCAGTGACTGTGCTGAGCCCTAAACTTCTACAGCACAGAGTTCACTGCCAGTATACAGGACAATATCGACAAACTTGGAAGGACATCTGGGAAGACACAACCGGGAACCAGGTCAAATTAATAAATTTAGGCTGCACCTTCGAGAGCTAGTTTGCAGCAGGAATAAAGACCCTCTTGAATACTAGAAGAAAACAGGCAAGCGGAACTTTCGTGGCTGTGCCAAATGGCCATGAAATAGGTGGCTACACCAGCAAAGCAAGTTCCAAGTGAAACACTATTTTTACCGCTGGCAGCATTGTTACATTTAGGAGAGAAAAGCTATTGCCGGATCACGTGCGGCAGTTGTTTTTGCATCAGAACTTATATATTATAACTTATAAGCACTTGAGTACATGCTTGCATGAATTTGTTACTATTCGATATTCAATTTGATATTCAGGTTTTCTCAATTCAATTTGATATTCGATTTGAAATTAGGAAGCGCCTGCTTCTGGGAAAGAGAGCAATGGTTAGCCTTGACTGCCTAGTAAAGAGCAGAGACATTAGTCTGCCAACCAAGATCCGTATAACCCGTGCTATGGTCTTTCCAGTTGTGATGTATGGATGTGAGAGTTGGACTGTGAAAAAGGCTGACCGCCGAAGAATTGACGCGTTTGAATTGTGGTGCTGGCGAAGACTCTTAAGAGTTCCTTGGACTGCCAGAAGATCAAACCAGTCGATATTGTCGACCATAAACCCTGACTGCTCATTGGAGGGTCAAATTCTAAAGTTAAAGCTCAGCTACTTTGGTCATCTGATGAGAAGAGAGGAGACGCTGGAGAAAGATTTGATGTTGGGAAAAGTTGAGGGTCGCCGGAGAAGGGGTAGGCAGCGAACGCGATGGTTAGATGGCATTCTCGAGGCATTGCAGATGAAGCTATGTGATGTTAAGAAGATAGTGAGAGACCGGAAAGCGTGGCGTGACATGGTCCATAGGGTCACGAAGAGTCGGACACGACTGAACGCCTGAACTGAACTGACTTGAGAGGCACTAGTCGGTATTCGTACAACCCTAGTTTAATACTGTTGAATAGCACTATAATGAACACGAATATAGCGAATAGATAATTATTTAGTAAAATGAAGTAAGACCGAAGTTTGGTTAGTCTATGCCTTATTCTTATACAACTTCTGTCCGTATAACGAAACAAAAAAATTCAAAATTTGATAATCGATCAGTTTTTTTTTTCATTCAAGCGACACAAAATGCATTAACAAGCCGGAAAAAGCCTCCGTGAAACGCTACTGCAATCATTTCATCGCCCACCACAGAATTGTGTTTGAATCATTTGCACGCATGTTTGCCACATCATCTGAGGGCACCAACAAAAACTTGACCAATGGCTGATTTACGTGTGACCAGTACGCGATATGTATTCACAATTGCCTTCTCATGCTACGCACCCCTGCCACTCCGACCCAAATTAAAACCATGCGCATATGCTGCAGTTGCCTTCAGCAAGTCCATTGACTCCGTTGCACAGAATACCAATGCAAAAGAGGAAAGCAGTCTCGCCTGCGGCAGAAGTCATTTAGGACTGTCGATAGCGGCCGCAAAAAAGCATGTTGCCACAAACTTTGTTGTACCTACAGTGTCAACAACCTTGCATGCGAGCAGAAGATTGAAGTGCCGATTGAAAACATCTACTCTAAAGGCGCTGTGAAAAATGATTAGAAGCGTGCTAGCCTTGCTGCTGCATCAGCTGGCGCTTCTCAATGTTACATTTTAGTACTTTGCGACTCCTGATGACAGCTTGGTTTTGGTGCCATGGAGCTCAAACTGAGTGATCAAAAAATCATCAATCAGCTGATTCCCACAACTATGCAAGAGATGATTATGATGGAGAACCAGCAAGAGAAGAGCAAGCTCTAATAAGTGCAGATGCCACCAACAAAGCCAAGATTGCACCGTTTTCTAAACAACTCTCTCTGCATAAAGGCAACATCCCAACTTGTGTGTTAATTTCAGCTCTCTGCCCCTGTACGAAAGGCAAGATTTGTTTGTACCAAGCTTTGAATTTTAAAAATTCTGTAGTTTTGCAGCTTTCTGATCTATATTAGTGTGCACTGATTTTATTACCAGATGTATTTGCAGGAATTTTTACGCATACATTTAAAACAAATATCAGATATAACAAACAAATCTTCATGCCCTGTACTACTTCGTTAAAACAAGATTTGTTGTTCTTTCGATGCGTAAATTAAACAAGAAACCAGCCTCTGAAAGACAGAACTTGGCTTTGGTTATCTGTTGACAGGGTATCATTGAAGCTAACCCAATCATCACACCCACCCAACAAAATAAGGTATATCATAACTGCTTGAGGAAGGATAAGGGGTTCAGAGCAAACATTTTATTTTTTACTCAGAAGGATGAAATTAAGCAGACTGGCTTGAAATAGCATCAAACAGAAAGCTATGAAGTTTCACAATTATATCTTCTGTAGTTTTTATTGTCACAGTTTACATCTTGCTTGCTTGTGGAAAGGCTAGCACAATGAAATTGGCTATGGATTTGTAAATGGTTTTAATATTTAATAAGCATGGAAGGAAAACGTAGCAGGGGGCGGCAGAAAGTTAGGTGGGCGGATGAGATTAAGAAGTTCGCAGGGGTCAAGTGGATGCAGCTAGCACAGAACCGGGTTAAGTGGAGAAATATGGGAGAGGCCTTCGCCCTGCAGTGGCTATAATCCGGCTGATGATGATGATGATGATGAAGCATGGTATAAATCAAGACACTCCCAATTTCTTTTTTGATTTCTCTGCTCTCTTATTAAAGGACGCAGTATACATCATCTCTTAATGTTTAGAATGGATCATGGCTTAATTACTCATTAATAAAACAAACATAGATGGTAAATCAGACTTTTGATACAAAGCATAAGTCGGCTAAGCAAAGAGCATTCAAATCCATGCATTCATTGCAGTGCTATATGCTTTACACAAGCAAAGTGGCATACTCAAAACAAACTTTTGAGAAAACAAGCCTTAGAGTTCTAAACTAGCACACATTGCCTATGTACCTACATTACTTTACCTGTACATATATTTGAAGAACTAAGAATTGGTACAAGAGGGTATGAGTGCTACAGATGTGAAAAGTTACATTTTCTAAAATCAACTTTTTGAGATTTTTGTGATACGATCCACACATCCCCCTTTAAAACCACTGCTGAGCGGTCCCACTGTCAGTGGCACGAGCCTGAATTCTTAAGTATATTTTATGGGCACGTCGGCTGGAGGTGGGCATATCGGCTGGCTGCCTGTCAGCATCATGTCGAACCCACTGGTATTTTTCATGCAGATGTCCCTACTTGGCTGCATAGCGCCGGTCAGCAGCGACGGTCAAGCATCAGCATGCTCAGTCATCGATGTGTTGTCCCCTGACGAAGATTGCGCATACCAAACGGTCTTTTCAAGCTCCTATGCACCTGTCAACGAGGTGCCATTCTCTCACAGAAATAGTGCAGAGAAATCACCGCTTTACGACGATCGCTGGGCATTGTCGTGCTCAGCATCATTGACATCAACAACTCTGGCTATAAGACGCTATAAGAAGCACGCCGCTTTCAAGTTACTTCAGTGGGCCCGTCGGCTGGCCTCCTTTCAGCTTCATGTCGAACCCATTGGTATTTTTCATGCAGGTTAGTGACACTGTTTCTATTGTTAAAACTAGTGACCGATGTTTCGTGCAGCTGACACGCCCAAATAGTTTTTACATGCGGCTCATGACTTGCATCAATTTTGTTTCATTCTTATTGATGTGTTGTGGTGAAAAAGAGCAAAATCCCAGGCCTACAACTAAGTAAATGCTAACTGAAATACTCGAAGGGTAAAAAAACATGCAGAAACGTCTAGATGAATTTGAATCAAAACTGAAAAAAGTAGCAGAGTCAACAGAGCTATCAAAGATATTAACAAAATTGGCCTCGAGGGCACTGTCCAAGGTCAAGAGAGAAAACTGACTGATCTAGAAGACCGCTCAAGATGGAACAATATCTTAGTTTATGGTATAGCTGAGAAAGACGATGAAACACACGAACCTTGTTAGAAGTGTGGTCGAGGAAGTATTCAACATAAAACTTGGTGTGCTAGTGTCGTCTGCGAAAGAATACATAGAATAGGCAAGAAACAAGACAAAACACGGCCAGTTATTATTAAAGTTATCGACCACCATGAAAAGTGAACATACTCAAGAATTGCTTCAAATTTAAAAACACAAACAGATCTCAGTTAGTGAGGATTTTTTGGATAGCCACTAGACAAAAGTGAAAGAAACTGGGACAGCACTAGTGAAATCAGAGGCAGAAGGGGAAAGTACAGCTGGTCTATCACAAAATTAAAATAAACGATGAGCTGTTTGAATGGAATATCGCGAGCAATAAAAGAGTTTCCGTTCGCCAAGAGACAAGCAAGCAAGATAGAATTAAAAGCCCTTTTTGATGCATTATCCTTAATGCTCGCAGCATCATATATAAACATGAAGACCTACAACATTAACATACAAATCACACATATTAAATGTAATGGAAACCTGGTTAAACTAACATTAGCGATAATAAAATTACACCACCAGGTTACAATACATAAAAAAAGACAGCAATTCTAGAGGTGGTAGCGTAGTGATTATATTTCAAGTAAGTTAGCACCTAATAAGACTACTTGACATACCTGCGATGGAATGTGTCATAATCAAAGTATGTCTCAAAGAGTGTAACAGCCTAGGGGGATTCTACCGGCCCACAAACAATGACAATCAGTTTTTCGATTAAATTAACAAATTTCTGTGTTTCACCAAAAGTCATTCTTGTAACGTGCTAGTAGGCAGTGATTTCAACATTCCTTTATCGACTGGAACAGCAATTTCCCCGATCCCCACTCTAAGGCAGCTGAACCACTTGCGGACCTTATAATTTTGCATGGCTTAACTCAATTGGCAAAGGAATCTACCCGCATCGAATATTACATCGTTTCTTAGTCAGCAATAGTCTAATCCACCGTGACCCAAAAATACAAGTTGTTGACGGCATATATGACCAAAAAATGATATGCTTTTCATTAGAACTAAGCCACGTGCCAAAACACAGGAAGCAAGAACATTCAGTACCAATCTTCTCACGTGCTAGTGGCATCAATATATTGGATGTCTTAGATAGTTCATTTTCTGATTTTAATTTCTTTGCTGCATCAAGTGCATGCTCCGTAGACGATTTGTGGTGTTTTTTCAAGGAAAGTGTTCTAGGGTGCATCTAGCACTTTACCTGTACGGCTTAAAAGATAGCATCAAGCGATCCCGTGGAAAACGAAGGAAATTGTGCGCCTAGGAAGGAAAGCACAAAAAAATGAGAAAACTGCACAACAAGTGTCCCTCGACAAATCATGCACGCAAACTTTCCACGTTGCGGGTAAAGTTAAAAAACAGCATCTGTAAAGCCAAAATGTACTTCCATACTGTGTCTATAAAGAATTTTCTCCTTTCTTCCCTGGCAAAGTTCTGGTGCTATTCTCTTTAAAAAAAGGAGCCATTGTCAAGTTTTGCATACATGAGAAAACCGTGGCTGATAAAGCTTCAATAGCACTACTTTCAAATAATTTTTTTGTTTTGTGTTTACAGATGACGATGGTATGAGACGAAACTTCAATGTGTGCAGTAATTACTTGCCTATTAATAACATCTCTTTATCAGAAGATGTTGTGTCCTTATTTCTCAACGTAGACGTCAAAAATTTCCGGGAATAGATGCCATACCAAACCCATTTCTTGTAGGTATACCGAGTGGCGTGCAAAATACTTGTGTATAATATTTGCCTTATCATGTCGGGAGGCAAAATACGAAATGATGTGAATTGTGCTAAAATTACACCAATACCTAAAACTGGAGACTGCTCACTAATTACTTCTTACAGGCCCATTTCATTACTGTGCATGTGAGCAAAGATACTCGAGCACATTATCTTCAAGCATATTTTGACATTTCTTGAACTAAACATCGTAGATAATCGGCCGCACTGGTTCCGTAGAGGGCTATCTACTGACACAGCTAGTGAAAGCTGTTCACGACCGGCAGTTCTAGATAAACAAGGACTAAAACAGGACTAATAGACATAATATTATTGGATTTAAAAAAGCGTTTGACTGCATGTGTCACCAAAAATTACTTCTAAAGCTAAAACCAATATTAAAAAATGACAGTCTGCTCTCTTGGATACAAGCATATCTTTCATTCAGGAAGCACAGCATTTCCAGTGATCGGGTGTTTCCAAATCCTGAACTTGCTTGTTCTGACATCCTATAGGGATCTGTCCTTGGGCTGTTATTCTTATCTTTATTATTGATATAGTTACAATTACACCGGTAAAAATCAGGCTGTTTGCAGATGACTGCATACTCTACCACGAAGTTAATATTCCAACTGATCAGGCCCTTTCAGGTTCTTCACTTATCGCTACAGAAACATGGTGCTCGACATGGCAAATGAATATAAACGCAAAGAAAGCAGTAGCGATGACAATCACTAGAAAACGGCAACCATTAAATTTTCAATATTTTATCAACGGACAGATTCTCTCTTCTGTAAAATGTTGAAAATACTTCAGTCCAAATACAAATCCTACAAATACTTAGGAGTAGTTTAACATCCGAACTCAGATGGAATGAAGACATACCTTACATTCACCACTTAACATGCAGCTAACCAGCCAAGACAGTGACCAAACTCACCATTGAAGTACCCAGGACTTGAGAACACACTGGACACAGCAGTTTGGCAATAAGAGTGAAGAGCTTGCATACTGCCACGGCCGCCGGCCGTGACAACTGCAGGGAGTCACAGGAAAGGTAGCCATATATATTTTCACTACACTGTCAAAAATGACAACCCAACCAACATCATTCTCAATATATTAGATGCAGCAAACATCCCAAAAGATAATGTCATGCTCCTATTTCATTCATTTGAACGACAGCTTGATTTGCCCTGTAGCAACCATGGCATGCAAAATATTAAACCAATAGCAAGAACATGCCGAGTTCTAGCTAAATTGCTCACTGTACTAAGATGCTCGCTGCTATGAAATACACTGGCAATACATTTTTGTGCAAGAGAAAATATGCTTTAAACTACTGAAATTTCATTATTGCTCGATGTGCACCCAAACAACAAATCTTCTGAATACAAATGATACAAGAATTGCACAATGAGCTGGCACACGTCCCTTGGGATCATGATAATCTAAACAGCCTACTTCACTTGGTATCAAGCAACAATAACATTGAGCAGCAAGGGCACACAACAATTTATTCCTTTAGAGGTTACTAAAATGGTCTACACAGAATAAAAATGCCAAAATTTGATGATAAACACCCCATTACCATCATAGCCAACTAAGCAATTCTTGGCAAAATTTAAACAAAAATGTTTCATCTTTTTTTCCTTCTGCATGTGACCATAGTGAACTTTTTTCTTCTACCAACCAATAATGACTAATTCTTGAATTCTGAACTATAACAAATTCCTTTACAGTAATAGCCCCAGCTTAAAAAAACAGCTATACAGGGAAACAACATGTTCTGCTAAAAAGCAATGACAAGAGAGCAGTCTTCAGGGAAAGTTGTGCATGCCCCTAGTTTAAAACAAAATTTCAAACTGTGGTTCCAGTTACAGTGGAGCACAGAATGCATATCATGCTATGAGAAAACATGAAAGAAAACTGAGCAACAATTGATAAGGAGCCTCTGAGTCCCCCAAAGGCAACAGCTGTGTAAGCAAGTGTTTGCATGTACTGTGCGACAGCATGGACCCCGAGCACCGAAGCTTACCCAAGTGTGTGGCACCGCCGTGTCTGGGGAAAAGAGGATCCTGGTGGTTGAGTCGATGCTCAGTGTTTCTCGCTTTAAGGCCCCTCGGCAGAGCCAACACGCCACTTTGGCACATGCTTTCCATAGACAGCAATCCAGCCTGATCCAACTGGGAGTGGGATTGCCGCACACAATATAGCTGCGCTGGCATGGATGATGCTGAGATATGACTGATCTAGTTCACTATAATTAGTTATAATTGAAGCATCCCTGTTAAAGTTTCTAGGGACACGTACCGACTCGATCTTTGTCTCCGTTTCTACATGTTAGATGATGATGATACCAGTGGAGATATCGTCCCAGGTAACACAAAACATTGCCTAAACGTTGCCTGTATGTATGAACTTCCACACAACGTAATGTGACAAAATCTCGCATTGCTGCGACGTTGCCAGATATATGTTGCCATGACGTTTAGAGATTACGTCATCATAACGTTTATAGGCATACACAGCACTGATGTCGGGTGTACACATCTCACCAACGTTTTGATAACTTTGCTATTGGAACATTTATAAACAGGTTGAGTTAGACATTACTGGCGAAGCTAATAAAGCTGCAAGAGTGAAACGCGAAATTCCTGGTTGGACAAGAATATATGCTCAAGTGGTAAATGGCAGCTTTATAACATTGAAACAATTTTAGATAGTAATTATTTTCCAACAAATCATCAGATCACAACGGTCAAAAAAATCACAAACTACTTTTAATAATTTACAATACTGTTGAGCCCAACAGACGGTCAAAACTTTATCATGGACATGAGTGCAAACAAACACTGTGTTGTGGGAATGATTTTGCCATTGTCAGAGAGTACCAAGCGAAGGTATGGTTTTTACAATGGGAGCACACAAAAAATAGTATTCGCATTTTTCTTGAACAGTTAGCACACACATTTTGTACCAATTTCATTCATGCTCCACGTACTCAGACCCCGTGAAAGTCCTCGGGCTCTGTAAACACCTATGTCAACAGAGCACAGCGTTGCATCTTGAAAGTTTATCGGCATAGTGTTGCCCACAATTAAGGTGTCGCCTTCAGCTTCTATAAAATTTCTTATTAGTACAAAATTTCCACCCGTCCTCACACAGCTGTCTTTTGGCTTTGTAGAAGACATTTTTTTCCCAATCGTAGCCTTACTGAATTGCTGCCCCCAGAATGTTTCAGGGACTGGTCCATTTATGTGATTATTGGACAGCTTGATGCCATCACTTCTAGGAGTCACTGGTTGCTTGCACTGCTTTAGTTCAGCTGCTCACATAAAAATTTGTTCCATTGGAAGGGCGTGGCCTCTGACCAGTCTCTTCAGCTTTCCTAGAAAAGCTTCAAAAGAAAAGGCTCAAAATAGGGCAAGGTGGTGAAACTCGCACATCTGCCAGATGCGAGACGCTATGTATGCTAACAGTGTAGATGCCACTGCCATATAGCTTACCTGCCTCTGTAACGAAGCTAACAGCAGCTGCTCAGCATATTCATACAAAGTCATACAAAGATCGGGTGATGCCAGTATTGTGATAGCACAACTTAGCTTCAAAAAGTGCGTGTAAAATGGATGAGCAAGGTGTTGCTTCAGAACAATGGGGCCAAAGTAAACAAAAGAATTTCTATACTTGGTACTTAGATGCCTTCCAAAATTCTAGAACACGCAGAGTCCTTGGAATGCGCTGAAGCTCCTGTGGTGTGTTGACAGCCAAAGTCACTAAGTTCTCTGAAATGGCCTTACGTGTACTCAAAGGCAGCTTTGACACCGATGGGACACTTGATGTCCAATACTGCACTAGAAGTCTCTTCATAGCTCCTAAGCCAACCAAACGCATATAGTCTAGTGGGAACCTACTAACCAGTCCAATGCCGAGCTTGAGCAACGGTGAAGTGCAATTGTAATGATCAGGCTGTGTCATGTTGGTGAAGTTTTGATCTGTATGCGGAGGGGCCAACACATCAAGAAATATAACTTTCCTATGCTCTACAGAGCACATGCCTTTGTGCATGCACGTTTCACATGCATAGTATACTGCATGTCCCTTGGTACATTTAAGGAATGCCCGCATAGGCATGTCGCAAACAAATGCATGAACAATCACTGGGAACACAGCTTCACCATGGTGCAGTCCAAGCTCTAAAAGCGAACACTCTCGGGTTTTGAGTCCCCCATGTAGAGAGCTGCAAGAAAAGGTTCATTTCGCGAGCTTTCTTTGGGGCACACCATCAATGTTCATCATCAGGGAAATCACTGAAGCGCTCATTGATATGGCTCCACTTTCTAGTTGCTGAATGAGGTTTCCAGTGATGCCAAAAAAGCAGTAAGTGCCACTTTCCATGCTGGTGACTACTTGCATAAGACGTCCGCAGCAGTGTTCTGGCATCAGTAGGGAGGTCTGGGTGGTGCGGCTGGAGAATTTTCAGAAGCTTAGTGATGTGGGCAGCACAAATGTTATCTATAGCCCATGAACGAACTGGGTCGTGCAAAGCCGGAGCTAAATCCACCTCACTCTCGCTTGATGAAAAATCACGGAGCTCACTGCTGCATGAATACTGCTGTAGAATTTTTTCTTGAGACTGCAACTTCGCCGGTTGGCGGTGGATCAACGGGGCACAATGGAGAAACCACTGTTGTGAAACACCTCCCTCACAAAATGTTCCTCGGCAGTAGCTAAGTTCCAGCTTGAAAAGGGCTGCTGTACAGTAGGGCTATCAGATTTGCAAAGTACTGCTATTTTGGTTGCCCTGTGCCTGAATTTCTGTCTTCTTCCAACATCAATGATACGCTGCTTTGTCCTCTATATCGCTGGTAGACACAGTCCTACTTGCAAACATGAACGGTACGCATCATGGTGCACTGAAGGTCATCGACGAATAAGCAGTATGAGCACTTGCTTCAGCTACGCACAAGTGTCTGGGTTATAACAGCGCGAAGCTGAGACATGATAAGGCATGTTCAGAATAAAAAGTCGCTTTTCTGCATTGCTACACAAGCACTACCCATGAGATGTGAACACACACTGGCTGGGCTTGGGCTTGGCTCGACTACACCTCATTTGTGTGCCATACATTGCTTGTCATGGCCAACGAAAGGATTTATGTAATAAATAACCTTAAATAAACAATTATTTGTAAATAAAAAAACTTTTGCGCAGTAAATAAGTAAGGTTAAATATTAGCATAAAATAATAAATATTTATTTCATATTATTTTGCTGCGTTCAGGCGGCCCCACAATTAATATGGCGGGACAAAAGAAACATGACATGGCTCTTGTAGGGCTTTATGGAGCTTTTTCGCACGTTATACCTTGTCTTGCCACTTGCCATGTGCTCGTGTGCATTTCGACTGAGTGCCTTTGTGCCGACTTCGCAGCCGCATTTCACGTGCGAACTCAATCTTCCAACTGCGTGCACTGTTCATCGCTCACAGCTGAGTTGCTACTGCTTTGGTGACCTCGCTTTTAGCTTCTAGGCATATCTCTGACTACCGCATCTGGAACCACATTGGATGCGCCACGAGTTTTCTGTGTATTCCTTGCTGCTTTGTTAATCATGCATTTCTTTGTCATTAACGACTGGCCATGCATTTTCGCAGCAGAACAGTGCTGCGCTGCCCCGCATCACAGATGTTCAGCAGAGCGGCTCGTGTTCTGATCAGGAGACAAATGCTGAAATTATTTTGCCTCTTTGGCGGTGTGGCCACCATGACAGTGTCACGCTAATGCCTAAGTTAGCATGCCCGTGGCAAGAGCCGCATCATTAGGTCTATGTGACCGATTAGTGTCAATAATCGTTTGCGCAAAGTGTAACTGAAAATTCGTCTTGTCTGATAGCCCACAGGTTGCCGGTTGGGGCCACCAGCCAGCCATCTCGCTAACTGAACTTGCTCAGTGTATGTGTGCGTCCTTTGCCATTCCGGTTTAGCATTTTAGCACTTTGTGTGTGTGTGCACACGCACGTGCACGTGCGTGCCAGTCATCTGCATGGACTGAAAACAGTTGGATGTTAAGTATGCTGAAATTCTTCGCCATGAATGTGTTGCGCTGTTTTTACTTTAGAAATCAGCAGTAAACTTTTTGTTGATAAAAATTTCTAGCACATGCCAAGTAGGAGATAGTGTTTGCAGTGATTTCATTTCCTGAAACGCCAGTAATGAGTGTGCAAAGAAAACTAGTTTCAATGACATGCATCTCGCTCAGCTGCTGGAAAAATACACACTGACCATAAATTGACCCTCACTGATTGGAAACTTGAGCAGTGAAGTGCAACTCAGTAGTGCCTCTTCAACAGAGGCACTTAGAAAATAATGCCTTTGGCTTGGCACTAGTGCGTGTTGTTATGCTAACTGCGCTATGTTCTTGCAGGATGTTTTACATCGTCGAATTCAGCAGTGGGGACAGAGTTGCTGCCGTCCCAAAATTCTGGGTGCAGAATGGGGAGACTTATGGCCGCCATACCAAAACCAGTCTCGTCGCCCAAACGCTATAAAAGACTGCGAGAAGCCTTGAGAAGAATACATATTACACAAAGGCCGAATCTTGGGCAAGGCTAGTAAGACATTTTTTTTTTGTCACAAGACAGTATTGTGATTATAGGGTACTGTTGGAGCTTTAGGTTCTTGATTGTGGCAGTGTACAAAGGCAAAGATGCACATAAGTTAAGTACTGCCAGAGGGGAGAACTTTTGAGCCAAAATGGTGAAATAATCACACATTATCTTAATTCAATGACTCTTATCGGTAATCGTGTTTGTTGCTCATTGGCTCAAGGTTCCTGTTATAGTGATATTGTTATGCTCTTATTTCAATAATATTGTTGCTAGGCAGTTGTGAATGTTGCCTTTTCAATGGTCTGCTTACTATTTTCATTCAGTTTCCCTTTAGTCGTGTCATTCAATCTTTCTACACTGAACTCTTTGCCGGCAGCACAAGCAGAAAGCGGAATCCAAGGTAAAAACTTGCCTTGTTCCTGTAGTGGGTGTTGTAAGCAACAATTTACTGTGCTGTGCACGATATAGCTCTACATTTGTGGTTTTATTCTGGCACAAACATATGTTTAGCTAGTTTTTAAATTCTGGCCGGCAGTCCATTTTGCTGCTGCATTCTAATGTATTTTTAATTTTTTTTCTTTTGCTCATTTCAGGGCTTCTGAAGAACCTTGTGCAAATGGTGTGGATTCATTGAGTCATATAATAGATTGAGATGCACAATTCAATGTATGCATAAGCGTGTTCACAGTTCATAACAGATGTAATGGGGTTTGTTAATTTGTAGCAAATAGTGTCTACGTTTACTGCCCTAGGTCTGTGATATTGTTTTGTTTGCACAGTGGCCCTGCGGCAGTCTTGGCCGTTGGGCAAGGAAGTGGACCTGAGACATGACATTGGCGACCATTTTCACCACGCACCAGCACGCTGTAAAAAAAGGGTAGGTCTATTATGCTGTGTACGGAAGCTGGACTATCATTTAGCCTGCTTGTGCATCAAGCTGTGCAAAAACTGGACTTGTCACAATCACTTAGCTTTCCAGGATATCATATGGGACAGCATAGGCAAAACCTATGGGACCTAAAAGTAAACTTCTAGGATATAGTGTAAGGCCATCTATGTTGCATGAGCTGTAATTTTGATGGTTTTAAAAGCGGAAATTCAGTGGGTGTCCTGGTGCTCTTTACTTTTGTACTATCTGTCCAATGTAATTCTGGTCCTGCAAATTCAGTTTTAGATGTCTGATTACTTTGTAAGTGCTGTCTTGAATTTTGGCTGAATAATAGTCTTTTTTGTGTTTTTGTTCTTTCAATTTAGTGACCTAATTCATGGAATGGACAACCTGGCAGCTGTGTGATTGCTCGTCTCTTCATGGAATTGCTGACTCAACAGATGTACAGTTCTTCCAAAGAAATTGTGTAAATGATGTCACATGTGCACCTGATGTAATTTTTTCAATGTAGTGGCTGTCATTCAAGTGACCTGTCAGCAGTGCTGGACTAATGCTTGTGCAGACCGCGATTACTGTGTAACTGCCTTTTGGTGGGTGCCTTGTCGACATATAAGAATACATTAGTCACTTAAGAAAGGCAGAATGCACCCATGCACGATTTATCAGCTATGGCTGCACCTTGTCTAGTAGGAACAGATGATGCTGGTTATGTAGCTTTTGCCTAGGTGCTCCTTGAGGAAGGTACCACATGCGTTGTTTAGAATACATTAAAGTAATGTACAGGCAACATTTCTTTCACCATTTTTTGTTGGTATAATGTTGAAATAACATAACGTCAATGTTTTAAGAATGTTCCAGAAACATTAGTGCATAACGTTATCTGGTGATCAAAAATAGTGACATCAGGCAACATTTCTCTCTGAAATTTGTGGCCATTCAGACAATGTTCCAGTGACATTTTGCGTTACCTGGGTTGCGACGGCTTTGAGTACTAGGCACTGTGCTCGCTCTTGCCCACACGGAGAAAATTTGTTCCTATCCATTTGCTATCACTCATTATATGCTGCTGATATGGAAAATAACATCCAGTGCCCTTGTTAGCACTATTATTGCTAGAGTGCCTTGCTTATTTCCTGAATTCGTAATTTACAAGTTCCCATCAACCAGGAGTTTACCCCAATCTTGTTACTTTATTTAATCAGTTCAAACATAGGAACATTGACGTAATGAAATTTACTATTTAAAGACATTTTCGATCGCAAGTAGGACTTCGTTATATCAAGGTTTGACTGTATTATAACACTGCAAGTAACAAAAAAGATAACGTACAAAGAAGTGTGACAGTGTCTTTTTTTGTACATAACTCTACTTACTCTCTTGTGGTTCAACAGGGCCCAGCTCCACAGCAGATGTCAGCACCAGCCCAGTCCACACCCAGTGAGCCTGATACAGGGGCATCTGCACCCCAAGTGGAAGTGGTTGGTGGTCTCCACCTCGCACCAAGCAGGCCATGAGGTTCTTCAAGTCAGCCAGCCAGAAGGCTTCTCCTCACATGGGGAAGCTAAACTCAAATGCATTCTTCCATCCTGCATGGATCTCCAGTGCAATGGAAGCTGCAATGGACACAATCCAAGATAGTCCCAATCCATCAACACCCCAGAGGTGGCGGGATTTCTTGGAAAAAACGAAAAAAGGCAAGCCCCAAACCATGGGGACAGAAGCAACCTCGTTCATTCTTTTTACCCACATTAGATGGAATCCATAGTAAATTTGAATTGCAGGAGACTGACTTTTAGATGACTTGTCGCTTTAAGTGTGCAGGAAACTAACTCGAGTACACAGTACACAAATAATTTAAGAAATTACTACTGCTACGTTAAAGCACATGCACAATCTCTGGTGGCATTGCCATCATAGTTGATAGCAGCATTGCAGCTTGTGGAGATAAGCTAATGACTAAAGTCTGAAGCAGTGGCTGCCACTCTTATAACATGCAAAATGACAACAATATGAAGTCTCTACATCCAACAAAACCTTAATGTTATTCTAAATGAAATAGAAGACCTTTTAAACCAACTGCCTGATCGGTGATTTTAATGCCCACTCTTATTTTGAAGGAGTGAAATAAAACTGACATGTGAGGCCAGATTATACAGCAACTTATTTTATGCAATAATGTTTGCTTGCTAAAAACTGGTAAACCTGCTTACCCTTCCCTAAGCTCAGGAAAAATGAGCTGCATGGATTTGTCTTTGAGCTGACCCAGTGTTTTTAGCCTTTTTAAATGGGAAGGTTTGGGCAACCCCTATGGGAATGCCCACTTACCTACACTAATCACTTTATCATCTGCACCAAATGTTATCCCCAGAAAACCAAGACGCCAGAAGATTCATATGGCAAACTGAAATGTTTTTAGGCAGGAAGCTAATTTAGCTAAAATCTTTTCAGAAACTCACAATATTGACAAACTGAATTAACTGTTCACAACTTAAATTGTAAATGCCACATGTCTGGCCATTCCACATCCACTGGTATTGTAAAACACTACCACAAAGTATGATGGACACGTGATTGCAAAGATTCAAAAAACAAACCAAAGCATGGGGCGTTGGGGCATATTTAGAAGGTACTAGTCACATGAGAATCTAATAATATTTGTACGTTTGTCATAACATGAAAGAAGCACCCTGGAAAAATGATATATCATCTATAATTAGTTGTCACTTCTAAACTTTTGACAGCAAGTACACAAGCTAAATGGTACTTTCTACCTTCAGAGTTCTGGTTTTAATAGACCCAGGAGTGCAAACAAATATAGATGAACAGGCAGATATAATAGATGAACATTTCTTCAAAATTTTGAGTTCTTCAAACAACCCAGTTTTTTTAAGGTACAAAATCACAGCTGAGAACAAAAAAAAAAAAAACTACACAATAGTTTAATCACACTTCAAGAAGTAAAGAAAGTCCTAGTTGCTGGTAAACAGACAGTGCTTCACAAAGATGAAATACATTACAATATGCTTGCATATCTATCCGATCCCTAAGTACAAGCACCTTTAAAATTTTTAAAGATATGGGTACTAGGAAAATTGCGAAAGCTTAGAGACAGTTTTAAGCGTGCTTGTCCTAAAACCCGGAAAATCCACAACCTCTCCAAGTTGTTACAGGCCCATAGCTCTCACTAGCTGTCTCATAAAATCTTCTGAAAACATTTTAAACATCATACTAACGTTCATTTTAGAATCTCGCCAACTTCTCGATATTCATCAATGCTGTTTTAAAAGAAGGTGCTCAACTTCAACTTCAGATCACTTAGTCCGACTTGATAATGCAATCAGAGATGCATTCATACACAAACCACACTGCCTTGCGGTCTTTGACTTAGAGAAGGCACGCAACACCACTTGGAGATACAGAATCCTAAGTAGCCTAGGAGACTTACCGCCATATTCAGAAACATGCCTTCACTCGAACTTCTAATTCAAGTGGCCATCGAGGCCTGTTTTTCGTTTCAGAAAGCAAACTCCACAGGAATCGCTCCTCGAGCGGTGGAGAAAGCTTCACTTTTCTTGAGAATCTCGAGTCAGCGACGACGCTACCTTGCCTGCTCCTCGACCGCCACTCCACCTGTAAACATGGCGGACATCGCATCGCTTGCTCACTGTGTGTACTTCGTTCTACCGGTATAGCAAACTTTTCACAAAAGTGGATATGACGAGGATGCACTGAAACTTTCTCTAAAGCACAGGCTGAGAGTGACACCGACCCGGGACTTCTGCCACACCATCATTTTACGAATGTGGCCATGGCTAGTCTGCAGCTGTCCCTGCCTCTCACATCGAACATAGATTACCGTGATCAGCCACCAACATCTGTGCTGTGTTGATCGTCGCATTAATGCAATTCGCTTTTGTGGCATGGGGAGATTCCAAGTCATCACCGGATAAGTGGACAACTTTTCGGAGTCTACCGAGTGCAGAGTTAAGGTGCGATTTGACCGTTAATGTTGAGCTCGCCCGCTGCCGGACTCGAGAGTTGAGCGGCGGCAGCTCAAATACCTTCATGAACAATACCTTCATGAACCCGGTCTTGGCATTTCACACGCTACTAGACCTCAGGGATAACGATCTGTGCAAACACTGTGGTGCAAGAGAGACCCTCGACCACATAATCTGGGAGTGCCCACAACCCCTATGGATAGCCCTAAATATACCATGTAGAGAAGCCTTGGATACCCTGCTGCAAAGCGCGAACCCTGCGATCCAGCACTGCACCGTCCATCTGGCGGAAGAGGACGCAACAAGCCAAGGGCTGCCTGCCAGCCTCTAATCAGCGGGCGCACAACTCCGCAGAGGACGCCCATTTCCTATGGAAATAAAAGTTGTGCAACCAACCAACCAACGCCGCGACCAGACGCTGCAGTCTCTGCACCTTCTTTACTCTACGCATTTTCTTTCTCTACGACGCTCACGTACCTCGGGCCCTTAGCAACATTGGGAACGGCAAGGGCCTCTCAGTTGTTTCCCTCCTCCATGCAGCCAGCCGATTGCCACTACCTTGGGCTTGGTTTAAAGCTGTTTTCTTTTTGCGCAATTTGCGCAAATGGCTTTGCTCAAGCGGATCGGCTGTGCGCGCCGGTTTTCTGAAGGCCGTTTATGGTCTCTAATTAGCTCTCACGCGGGGCGCTTCGCTTTTCAAGCGCGCCATTCCACGTCTCCCATTGGCTGGCGTGATTGGCGTGTAATTTTTTATTTCTTGCTCTTTTGGGTTTGCGCATCTCCATTTGCGCTTTCTGCAGAGGTACACTGTAGTGCATTTTTTCTTTGCGATCGAGATCCCAGAGACAGTAGATTGCAACTGTGCACGCAATGAGCCTTTGGAAGTTGTAGTAGGGCGTGAAACAAAAACTGCGCTGCCCGATGACGACACCACGGGTTCAAATTACAGTGTGAGTTGCATCCCTGATCACAGTACACTGAGTTGACGCCCTGGCCGCGGCCGCGTACTACTCTACGGCAGAGCCCGTTCTGTCAGGAAGGTCCGCAACCCAACGGCCAACGCAAGTTTCACCTGGGCGTTAGCGCCGAATTCGATGCCAGTACAGTCCGTGATTGTGGGCGCGAAAGCGTTAAGCAATTTTATCGCGCTCATGAAGTGCGGAACCTGCGACGAGATCGCAAAGACGCGAACCGTCAACCACTGGAGTGTCACAACGGACCTCCGCTGTAGCTCGGCTTGCCGATCGCTGCCGGAGCGAATATTCCTGCTTTTTGTCGCCTACTACTCTCACGCAGTGCTTCGGCTTATTTTACTAAGTACCCAACTCACGTCCGTATTGGTTCTTCTATTGTGGCAGCTCAGCCATGCGATGGTATCGAAGTATATATCGTGCCTCAACTTACGGCGCGGTCGCGGTGGGGCTGCGCGCTCAGCACGCACAAAAAGAAAATCTGCATGAATAACATACTTACTGTGTGCCAGCTTAAAATAAAAATGCACTGCAGAATACATCGTGCAATTTTTCTGATTTGGCAAAATTTTTGATGGTTTTCCTCACATTTCCCTGATCTTTCCTGGTGCATGAAATTTCCCTGACAATTCCCAGTTTTCCCGGTTGCTAGACCCCCTGCAGATGGATACTGAAAACCAGAAAAAGTTATCACAAACTCTGTACCAACATGCACCCTGGCCACCACTCGAGAGCAGTGACACACATATACCAGCTCCTGCATCCTGAAATTCTCCAAACTTTCTTCAGCAGTAGATGCAGGGTCCACTCCACGCACAGTACCCTTAGTGCACGCCAGTGAAGACTTTGATTAGAATGGAGGTATATGACCTACAGTGTGGCAGATCTGACACGCAATTAACGTTTGCAGATTTGCAAACAATACCTCGTCTCCCGAAAGGTCGCACCTAAGGGATATCAAGGTAATGATCGGTCAGACTCTTGAGTTGCTGCTGGATAGTTTCACAATTTTTCATTTTCAGCGTTCCATCACTTATTGGTTGAGTGCGACAGCAATCACATCGAAATCATTTTTAGCAAATAAATCCATAGACATTCAATTGGCAGTCTGACGAAGCAATCTGCCGAGCCCCCTTTCCCCTCTTTGGGAGGTGAAAGGCATGCCTGTGCACAAACTAATGACAACATTAGAATACCTAATCCTATAAAGCTAGCCTGAAACCTGATCGAAAACCCCACGAACATGAAAAGGCCTTACCACGAAGAAGCACCAGGCACTGAACTTGTGTGAACCACAGGATAGGACTTCTCGTCCACGTCAGCACTAAGTGTCAGCACTAAGTAAGTCATTGAAGCAAATCCTTGTGATAGCCGCCCTGTTCTATTCCACACGCATGTGATACTTCCATTGTTTTCCTTAATTGCTACTCCCTCTTTCTGACAGCTACAGACGCCATTGGTGCAGGCTCCTTACAGCACCCAGATATCAAAATTATAAACCAGGGACTGCATCAAACAAAATTTAGTAATGCTTTTAGCCCTCCCTGTGCAACAGAGATCACATTATACCCCACTATCAAATAATGAACCAACGACCATAGGAAAATCAAACAAAACAGAGGACACAATTCCTAAATTTCACAGAGTAGAAAAATAGTTTAGCAGTATGGCTTGTTGCTGAAATATTAAAAAACTGTCCTCATCCTCTGCTCTGCTGCAAGTTTATAGATAACTTGAAGTAACCTTGAAACGACACTCTGTCACGTTCTATTTACGAAGGTACCACTTTTCCTGAAAGTGGAGCTTTTCTAAACATGGAAAGGCCAAGAAAAAGCCAAATGCTGAAAGTAACCTGGAGTGTGTCAAAGTGTATTTTTGGGCATGGATCTCAGATGATAGAATGCATTGCCTTCAGTCCTTTCTCAATTTAATGGTGGGAAAAAAAAGCAATTTTTTCTCCAGTAACTGTCTTTTGTTGCCAGACAAGTATTATCATCATAAAAAAATTGCTCTCCAGATAACCAATCCAGTTTTTTAGCTCAATTTCGCAGAGATTGCATTTCACCCAAGTTTTTGTCTTTGCTTTGAGTGAATAGAGTACTCGAGCAACTTGGCCAGAACTAATCATAAATCATTATCATATCTATCATCATAAAAGCATTACTAGTAGGGCCATCTCATGCCCATGCATGCTCACCTTGTAGCCTTCACAGCAGTGTTCTGTTTCTCCAGTAGGGCCAAGTGCTGCTACAGGTACCACTGCAAGTGCGAATTAATATTATGTAAGTGCTAACATTGATCAAACCAGGCAAGTACCCATCCAAGCATTGCAAAACGTTTTCAATGGGCTGAAACATATTTTGTCGAGCATAAGCTCAGTTTTTCATGGTGTGTCAATCACTAAGCAAAGTGCAAATACAATGTTCTCATCTGTAGCTGTCCTACAATATACTGCTTAGTGTACCATGTTTGAATGAATATTATTTGCACTTACATCACTAACTAATTAACTACATTACCAGATTAGTTATACTTGCTCCAGCCAGTAGCCACCCACGGATATACTAAACTATATATTAGATTTGCTCAGCAATAACTGGGGCATCCATATTCGAAAACTCAACCACTGCAGTCGTGTCTATTTGGAGGTGAAACACAAAGGCATCTGTGCATTGTGTAAAGTCAAAGCACCTTAAATATCTCCACTAGGCATAAATTATCCTGCAGCCCTCCACTATGGTACCCCTTTCACTCCAGCCTTCCTTCCCCAATAATAAGGTACAGGTGTCCACCCATAAGTGGCAAATACCGTGCCATTCCTATTAACCAAAACAAGTTGGTTTATAAGAACAATATCAATTTGACTTTTACCATCCTTAAAAGTCAAAGCAAGATATGCAGCTAATTTTAGTTTGTATCCCTGTAAAATTTTAGCCCGAACAACCAAGCAGTTCAGCCAACGTAAATCTGTCAAGCTCCTATTGACGCAACAGTAAGTATACACCTTTTTTTTTTTCAAACACTCAGCGCTACCATGGGGTACTAAAGAGCTTAGGGGAAATGCATGTACACAACAGCAGCCCCTTCTTTGCAAGTGGTTAAGCTGAGGGTTGTTAAGTATAAACCCGTCAATAAGTTTATTTGTAGCCACAATCGAGTGTCTCAGATTTTCTAAATGACCCTCACCAATATTCTGCCTACACATCTTCCACTGCACAGCGGTGTGTGAGCATTTCTTGACTTGATAAACGTCGCATTCACCACAGAAATGACAAATTATGCTATCATTAGGACTGCTTACCTGCTCCACTCAAGCCAAGTCAAAGCATGGTAAGCACAATTGCCGAAATTTCTGCAATGACGCCAAATGTGATAAACTCGACTGCTCCTCGGGTAGCCCCGGCATGTCCCCAGCCTGCTTTGCACTGCATCTGCAATGAATGGCACTTTGTACGTTCACAGTGGTACAGGCAACTTGCAATAATCCCAACCCCAAGTATGCCTAATGAAGTGCTGAGCTTGTCACAACGCCGCGCACTACCATGTCGGGCAACAAAAGGCACTTATATAGCCCTTTCTGACGTGGTCGTCGCTTCAGAAGTGGCCAGTGCTGTCATAAAGGCACAACTCTCGTCATAGCCTTAGTGTGAAAGACTAAAATTATCTTATAATAAAAAAGACACCATAGATTTACGCAATGCCTCCTGTTGTGGTACTAGAAGATGCCAGGCAAGCCCGACCAGACAGCAGGTGACAGTGACATACAAAATTTTCTTGCACGCAGTCATCACTTCTACAGAAAACATGGTATTGGTTAATGACCTGCATTGTGTATCGTTGTCTAGCTTTCGTCACATGTTCTGATACCTTTCTTTAAAATGTTGTACCACCTTGCCCGAGCTTTCACCTTGACTCAGTTAATGACCCTCCACAATTGCTTAATTGACTCTTCTCTATCCAATAACCTATTTTCACGAATAACAAACTTACCTCATTTTTCCAACGGCTGGTTTTGTTCACACAGCTCGTTCGCAACCACTACTTCTGTGGCCTAAAGACGGCCAGCCTTGTTACATGCAGCACATGAACAATGATTTATAATAAGGGAGTAATTGCTGCATCCACCCAAGCGCAGCCACACGGCTACAAAGGAAAGCTATACAGCTTTCTCAGAAACTTCATAGGAAAAGAAAAATTCGTCCTGATCTGGGAACCGCAGCCGTGGGGCTGTGCTTGGGTGGATGCAATGAGTAATTACTCCCTTATTACAAATCCACTCCACCTTGGGGGATTCCCCTAAATAACTGACGAACAATGATTCAGTTTGGACAGATTTGCAACGCTATTTTCTTGGCACAGAAACTATGGTACCGCTTCTTTCGTGCACTCGTACAGTTTCCTCAAACTGCACTGCATGCTCGCAAAGTACTCTGGAATGGTTACCATGCAGAAACCCAGGGGGCAGCTCTCGCAGTGAATAGGCAGCGCCATTAGTGGGCACCGGAGATTTGCCAGCAAAGTTGCGGCCACCTGGGCAGGGCGCATGCATGAATGAGGCAGCCATGGGAAGGAAAGTAATCAGGGTCTGTGCACTGAAATGACGATGGTTTGGGCTAACTGGAGTGATGTTGTGAAGGTCGAACTATGTAGGAGCCACAATACACAAGATCTAAAGGCATGGACTAGTGCTGGCTGTTTGCTGACAGTTTATTTCATGACTGCAAACTTGACAAACACCAAAACAGCTAGAATGGTGCTCAAGCAGACAGAGCAAAAAACAAAGGGAGGGAAATTAAAAATATGATGCAAAAAATGTACAAAATTAGATTTGTGGGGAACAGCCAGGTGGTCCCCTCGATACATGTGAACAACATTACACAAAGCCAACACCGAATGCATCAACTCAAATAGAACTGGCTGAGGAACCATTCCTAGGCAAAAAAAAAAAAAAGCTGCGGGGAAGTTGGAGGCAGAGAAGCAAAGAATGGGTATGGAAGAAGAGTAGGAATGAAGGAAGCAGGAGCTGAAAAGTGATAATAATACAAAAAGCCTGTAAACTCGCAAATGATGGCTGCAGATTGACACTGCCAAGGAAACTGTAACACAATAATAAAATAGGGAAGTGAAGCTTCGTGATAAAAAGGAACGAATTGAGAAACACAAAAAAATAGTGAAAGCACCAGGAAAAAATAAATTCATGAACTTACAAGGTGCAAGAAAGAAAAATACTAATAAATATGCAATTAGAAATACTACTTGCCTGCTGGTAACTCTGCATTGTACTCGCGTTTCTGCATGCTGTCAGGGACAATACCCTGCCATTTGTAGGTATAGCACAGGTTAAATGAAGATTTTACAGTCATCAACTGCATCCATGAGTGACCCACTGGATGCACACTGCAGTAGTCTTAGTGCACGTGTTTTCATTCTGGCAGGCATGCCAGTTAATTGGTACCAGATATTACAGGGGTCTATGAGTTTACCTTTCTTTCTCACGGCTTGAAAAGCATTATGAATAGAACAAGTTGTAGTGTGCCTCTTTTGAGAAGAACCCCTTATGGAAAATCTCGATATAACTGCCGGCTCACTGCTAGTCAGGATCGCAGCAATCCAATATTTTCACGAGTTGGCTTCGTGAAACTTGTTTGGGGACATGAATAACACTGAACCTGGTTAGTGAAAATGTGTGCAACTGACCACTGCAACCCAGAAATTCCTCTATGACCACAGACTGCTGCGAATACTGCAAAAATGTTCAGGCAGCTTCACAGCGTCTCTGTGGCACGGCACACACCTCCCAGATGGCCCTTCCTTTCTGCTGCAAGGGGCGCATGCATTGTGGCCCGAGTAGGGAGCCTACATTCTATGCCATAGTGCCCAGCTTAGAGTACTAGCAACTGTAGTTAGGGTGGTTACCTCACTCCAGGGTTGCCTATTTTGTCCAAAAACATCCGTCAAGCTTAGTGGGCCGACATTTTGGTCCAGAGTTTACATAGCCAGGCTGATGATAAAGAATATGACCACATTAGCTCGTATCAAATACCAAACCAAACTGACATTTCTTAGTAGGAAATAAAATTTTCCGATGCTTTGTTCTAATGCACAGCATTACTTGCCTAATGAGCGCTGTGTAAAGAATGCAGTGTCCACGTATGTGTGTTTTACTTCGGGTACAATACTGCAATTGTTATATCAATGGAAAGCTTATGTCGAGTATAACTGCACTAACATTATGGTAGGCATTAAGTATTCTATGGTTAACTAGCTGATTGTGTATAAAAATCAACTTTATGCTGTAACATCAAATCATATATTGTTGAATAGCTTGTGTCAAGTATAATTGCACTTCACTATTTGCAAGTCTTGATTAATGCCGGTATTTAACTGATTAAAAATTTAACTTTGGGCTACAGCATCATCATATATCATTGGAAAGCTTATACTGAGTATGTTTGTTACACTAAATGCAGGTTTTAGGTTGTTAACTAGTTAATAGTGATTAATAATTGAACTTTAATCTACATCAAGTCATACATCACAGAATAGCTTATATCTAGTGTGATTGTACAATAGTGGCGGTCTTGGTAATAGCCATTAATTATTAGTGCTTAACACTTCAACTTTAGGCTACAACATTAAGCCATGTATCATTAGATAGCTTATATCAAGTACAATTACAATACACTAATTGCTGACATTTGCCAATTCCAGTTGATTAGATAACAATTGAACTTTAGGCTACGATGTGGTCATATATTACGGGATAGCTTATATCCAGTATGATTGCAATACACTAATTTTGGTCTTTGTTAATAGCCTGTAATTACTTAATTGTGATTAACACTTAAACTTAAGGCTACAATGCCACGTCATATATCACAGGATAGCCTATAGCTAGTATAGTAGCAATAAACTAATTGTGAATTTTTCCTAATAGCTGGTGATTAGTTAATTAACACTTGTAACATTAAGCTACATCGTCATATATGAAGGGATGGCTAACGTTAAGTGCAAGTCTCTTACCCTAATTGCAAATCTTAGTTAATAGACTACTTCAAGCCATATCACAGGACAGCTTATACAGAGTGCAATTGCAACACCCTGATTGCTGGCCTTTGTCTATAACCATCAATCAGCTAATTGTGATTAAGAAAAATGAAAGTTCTAGGCTCACATGTGACAGTATGCTACTTTGTTAAGTGCCGAGTCCTGTTATGTTTCATGTGATTAACGCCTCTCTTTTGATCCTCATTGAACTCTATCTGCATTCAACTCAATGCTTATGGAGGTTTTCCAAGCAGCTTCCTCAAGTGCTTGAGTTTTCAAGCACATTCATGACAGTGTGTGGCCACCCTCCACGGCAGCTATTGCACATGAAGGAAATTTCTCAATGGTCATTCAAAACTACAGTGTAGCACCCGATGCTTCAATCCTATCCAAAAACACAACGAAACAAGAGGAGGCCAGTGGCTGGTTGAACAGCACACTTCGTGTGAAACAGGAAGCGCTTGTTCTGCTGCCTGCCACAATGCCGGGGATCCACTTTCGGTACTAGAAACGCTGCAACGGCTGCAACGCTTTATCGTAGTGTACAGTCATGCAGCACCAGGCCACTTTGTTTACACGAGCTAGCATTATTGCGACTTTAGTTCCCTTTAGGTAGAAGTGCTGCTCATTTTCCTTGTTTTTCCAGATTATCCAGATTGGCTGAGAAATATTGGTTTTCCTCTTTGGTAGACAACCTGCAATAACTTCTGTTAATTAATCAATTACATACACATTCTAAATTTTCTTAGCCCCATCAAGCAATCTCTTCTCATTCTGCACATTTTGACACCTTTGAACGACCTTTTTCAATTTTTTTTAGTTACTCAATTACCTAATTGATCAGTTACACAAAATTTTTCTAATTATCTTCATGAATGATTGCCTTTCACTTCTGAGCATTCTGACAACATTAAACCTCTTTCTATAATTTTTCATTTCCTTTCAATTATTTTAATCAGTTATTCGATCAATTACGCATTACATTTCCGTGCATCATCAAGCATGGGCATTGTGAGCATTTTAATACCTTTGAAGCTTCTTTTATTTATTTTGTATTTTTTATTGTATTTTCATAACTCATTATCGCCTAACACAACAATCAATCATCAATCACTAACACCATAAATTACAGCTATACATATTTTGCGCAGCCCCTGATTATTTGCGACACGCGGGGTCTGCACTGCTACTATTACTATGCCGGCGAAACGAGCTCTATAAGCTATCAGTTCATATTTACCGCAGTGCGGTAAAATTTCATGCATTGAGCAGCAAAGAAAAAATTGGACCGGCACACCCATTTGGGTTAGCAGCCAGCAGTGAAATATTTCAGAAGAGACTGCAAATGGCACTTGAAGGACTAAACGGAGTTCTGTGCAGAGCAGACATCCTCGTCTATGTAGTCGGTGAGAATGAAAAGGATGCTCTCAAAGATTACGACAAAAGCTCGAAAACCTTATGCCGAGATGCAGACCGACTGGAATACATCTGAACAAAAACAAGACGCAACTCCGCACAAGCACAACAGTTTTCCTGGGACACGTACTGACAAAAGGACTGAAAGTAGATCCAGACAAAACAAAGGCAATTCAAGAAATGCCTCGACCAACTGATGTCCAAGGCGTGCAGCGGTTTTGCGAAATGATCAATTACCTGTCCAGAATCCTGCCCAGAATTGCACGAGTGTTGGAACCACTGAGGAAGCTCACAGTGAGACACCCCGTGGAACTGGGGAGAAGAACAAGAACAAGCGTTCCAGAAGGCAAAGGATGCAGTGACACGAGCTCCTATTCTAGCATACTTCGACACGCGAAAGCCAGTTGAAATACAGTGTGATGCCAGCGACCTCGGACTTGGAGCAGCTCTCATCCAAGAAGGAAAACCTGTATCTTTCGCCAGCAGAGCACGTACACCAATAGAAAGTTGCTACGCCCAGATCGAGAAGGAAATGCTAGCGATCGTCTTTGCAGAAATTCCATCAGTACACCTTCGGAATGGTTACAACGATCATCCGTGATTACAAACCTCTTCAGTCCATCATGAAAAAACGACTCGATCAAGTATCAAGACGGCTGCAAGGTATGATACTGCAAACGCAAAGGTATAACATCAACATCGAGCACAGACCAGGGATGGAGCTACTTCTAGCTGAGACAATGTCGAGGGCATTCCTTCCCAACCAAGGCAGTGAAAGTGAACTAGAAAGCATCAACGTTGTGAACTACCTGCCAGTGCGCAAGGAAACCTTGGAAAAAATTTGTGAAGCGACGAATAAAGATGACTGCCTGCAAAAGCTAGTCAATCATATTGTCAGGATGGCCACAAGAAAAGCACCAAGTTCGGCGAGACATGCGCGTCTATTACCCATTTAGAGATTAACTCACAGTGGAGGAGGACCTCATCTACAAGGGATTACGACTGCTCATCCCATTGTCTCTGCGACGTGAGATTAAAGAAACTTCACGCATCGCACATGGGAATTAGAGTTGTCTTCGGCGAGCTCGTGAGTGTGTATTCTGGCCAAGGATGAGCACAGAACTGAAGGATTACATCGCAAGATGTTAAGTATGTCAGAAGCATGTGCGTTCCCAACAACGAGAGACACTCATCCCTCATCCGGAACCGAGTCATCCATGGGAACGAGTCGGATGCGACATCTTCGAGCATCAAGGAAAAAACTTTCTCGTTACAGTCGACTACCTCGGCAACTTTTGGGAAATGGATGAGCTGACAACAATTTCAACCCAAGTGATCCTCAAGCTGAAATCTCACTTTGCTAGGTACTGGATTCTAAGAATTCTGGTGAGCGACAAGGACCCCAATTTGCGAGCGAGGAGTTTGAGAAGTTTACTAAAAGCTGGAACTTTGAACACAAAACGTCAAGTCCGGGTTATCCGCGTTTAAATGGAATGGACAAATCAGCAGTAAAACGGCAAAAATGCTATTGAAAAAAAGCGGAATAAAGCAAGTCAGAGCCTCAATTGGCATTCCTAGATTCTCGAAATACACCCCTGCAAGGATTAAACGCCAGCCCGGCACAACTGCTCATGGGTCGCCGCACCAGAATGACACTGCCGACCACAGCAACGCTGCTTGAACCCGAAACAATAAACGTAACGAGCAAGAGGCAGGCAGGAAGACAAAGAACAATCTTTTATCATGACAAACATGGCAAGGACCTGTCAACACTGAAAGAAGGTCAAGTTGTGACTGTCCGACCGATTAGAAGCGGACCATGGTCTAAAGAAACCGTGGCAAAAAAGAGTTGATGACAGATCATATGAGGTCAACATGGGAAACAGTGTTCTGAGAAGGAACCGCATGTTTATAAGAAGCCCAGCAAAGAGTGCAACCAGCAGCCAAAGGAACAAGAAAAGAGGGAGCTTGAGTCCAAAGAAGGCAATGCTGAAACAGGAGACAACCAAACCAATGAAACTGAAGAGCAGGGCACTGATGTGACTCACACGCTGGCATGACCTAAAAGGGCAAGAATGCTCCCGAAGCGACTTCATTACCTGGTTACCTGGGTGAACGCCGATGGCCGCAGTCCTTCTCACGCTCTTATAAACAAGGAGCAGACGACTCGGATTCCGCGGCGTCCCCACTTGAACTGCTACGCAGCAGACCCAGCCATGTATTCCACCTAATCAGACCTATGTAGCCCATACTGTAATAAATGTTCAATAATCCCCAGCTAAAAGAAGTCCTCAATTAATTACGTCACCCTAGATTAAACAGGCACGAAATACTAGCCAATTCTGTCCTCCATGCAGAGTGCCCGCCTGCGTCGGTTCAGTTGGAGACCAAAATGACGCTGTTAGCTCAATTGCAACACTGGCTTTTAGCAGGCTGCGGCAACTGCCAACTCTGGCATCCTCATCTTTCATTTTTATTGTGTTCTCGTTTTTGTAGTTGAATCCTTTAATTACGCTAGGCGTTTCCGCTCCAGAAACTTCGCCAGCTTTTTTTTTTCTGTAGTCATGTAGGCTCATGCTTCCTCCTCTTGCTTTGTACTATGGACATCGTGCAGGAGTAACTTGGGCGCTTATTGTGTTGTCAGCCATAGAAGGTACAAAATAAAAGTCAATAACAAAATACTAGGTCGACGAGACTAATACATCATGAGCCAATTTGCTAGCAAAAATACTAACCAAGCGTCTAAAGTGGCAATACTGATATGCAATCAAAGGACTTACCTGAGTGTACATGGACACGAGACCGCTGACGCTTGTCCATAGCGATTTCGCAGCGCCCTGGTTATGACCATTTATAACACTATAACGCGCGCTCGGTACGACACGATTAAGATCCGGTATACTGCGCCGAAATAAAGAAAAATGCTCGGCACTCAGTAGCGTTCCGTATCTGCACTCCCTGCGCTACTCAACTGGGGCATTGTGAAGGGTAAGCGGCACGCTCGCCTATTTTTCCTCGACAAGCCCGTGCGTGCCGCTTCTTTGTTCTTACCCTAATGGCGGGACTTCGAGCAGAACACATTGACATAGTTCATGGAAAGATGGCACCTCCCACTCAAGTAAAATGAATTTTCCGTCCTTCGCTCAACCAGCTTTCGTATCCTGAGGGGGGGGAGAGGCGAAAGCGCAGGTCCACCCTAGACACACGCGCTCTGTGGAGGTAACCAATGAGAGGGCACACTTTGGAGAGGTGCTTTGTGCTGGGAGAAGAGGGAGCATCTAGCCGTCCGCACTCAGCAGCACGCACGCTTTCTTCGGTATTTTTTTAAAAAGGTTGAAGGGAGGGGGCGAGCAAGCTAGCCATTTCCAGGTGAAAATCTTAACAGGTGTTAGCGGTGGTGTTAGCTGAGAGACTAGCGGTACTAGCGGCATCTACCGACAAGAGGACGAAATGACAGCGGAGCCGATAGAGGGAGTATAGGCGAGAGGCGAAAAGAGGGCACGGGGAGATGGAGGAGAGGGTTCGACGGACGGACGTAACGTCGGAAGCTCCACTGTGTAACCAGTTCTAATCCAGTTCAATCGTCAATAAATTTCGTTTCTTTGAGAACATCGATCGTGTCATCATGAGCTGCAAAGGCTGACATGGCGACGAGGACGTTTCTGAACGAACCCAGCGTGGACAAGCGACCAAAAACTATTGTCAAAGGCAAGCATCGCCACGTGCAGTAGCGCCACAAAGACGCAAGGGCTGACATGGTGACTAGGACCATTAATAAAACCAGCGCGGATAAGCAGTCAGAAAATACGATTCAACAACGGCTGGAATGAAGACGTCACGTGCATCAAACCTGCGTGAAAGCTGAACGAGGTAAACGATGCGGAACGACATTGTACTGTTTCAGCGGTCTCCACGGCGTCAGCGAACGAAGACGCAAAGGGTACTAACGGACCGACGTTAACCTTGCACGGGGTCAATGACGGGAACGACATCGCACTGTTCCCAGCAGAGCGACCGAAGATTTGCATGGCTTACGCTTCTGACGTTACTGCGCCCGACCACTCTACGCAGGCTACCCCGACAGGCACGCGAAGTGAGCGGGGTTTCAGAATCCTGCCTCTTCAATGCCTTGCCGTGCCACTTTTCGACTTCGACAGTTTTTCCTGTGAGGAATCAGCTTTACGGTAACTAAACTGTGGCCCCCGAAGTGTTCACTCAACTAGGTGAAGTTACCAAAATTCGCCTGGGGTGCCGCTAAAGCATCGTGTTTTCTCGCACTTTTCTACCTTGAAACAGTTCTCGAAAAAACAAAACGGCATATTCACATTCTTGGGATCATATCTGTTAAGTCGTTTCAAGTACAAATAAAGTTAATATGGGGAAAGTACCGAGGAGCAACAATGTACCTATCTACACATAAGAGAAACCAAAAGATGGGCCGTCAGCAACAACCAAATACGAGGCATCAAAGGCCATCTGCAAAGAAGCTTCTCTCCCCATAAAAAGAACGTATTGTAGTAGTATACCAACGGAGAGTACTGATAACAAAACGTGGTAATCATAACTGAAGATAGTGTTAGGAATTATTCGCAAAAACTGTTTTTTTGCTTTTTTTTTTTACCGAAACGTAAAAGGGTGGCCATTACCAAAGCTAGAAATGTCGTGGAAAGGACACTACCGGACCTTGGCCCGCAGTATATATAGCTGCGGAATTTTGGCGGCTTTCTGCTTCTTGTACAAAAACCTCCAGCATCGCCCCTCAGAATCTCCTCTTGCGCGCGGAGGTCACTCCGTCCGCCTCGCCATCTTGTCGGCTCTCCCTGCGTAATCGGCCATCTTGTGAACAGTTCCTTGCGCGCTCTCGTGTACGTATTTCTTCGCGCGCCTTCCGCGCTCGCTTCTTCACTTCTACGAGTTCCTTTAGCATACCCGCACTGAGCCACCCGCAAGTCCGTCTCGCTTGACAGTCGCTTGAAATGAACTTGCGACGCACGGCAGTATTAGCGCACTGAAGATACGGCTAAGCAAAAAAAAAAAAAACGGCTATATGAGAATTACGCGAAAGTAAGCAAAATACGCGGCTTGCAGAACGCGCCGTCACATGCCTAGCGGCCGATATCAGATGTCTCAAATTTCGTCGGAGAAAAGCAGGATTCGAAATTCTACAACTGACGACCGAACTCGAAAATCTTGTGGTGATACGCTGCAATTCGCGCGCAGTTTCAACCCCCAAAGATTATCGTAAAGACGATCGTAAACCACAAGAAACGACATCGAACGGAACGGAACCTTTTCCAAACATGCGGACCGCACTCTGTTCTTCCGGATGAAAATAAAAGCAATGCTACAGGACCTCCGCGCAAGCGAAATAATACTCACAGCCTTTACGACGGCGAGACCACAGCCGGTGAGCCCCGAAGCATCCTCAAAGCCACATTACCGAACGTCAACAGGCTGGCCACGAACACGACACCATCTCACCGCCTCAATCCGAACACTCCCGCCGGCACGGCGGAATCCCTGCAACTGAAACTCCTGGGGTAGATGAATCGTTGCGTCACCCAATCCATGCCCAATAAACTCTCAGGAGAGAGTCACGTGATCATTTGCCCGTTGCAGGACTGTTGCTATGCGCGAAAGAAGGCAGTGATGGCGTCTTCACGGCCTTCGCACTGACTCATGCAAAAATTTCGTCTACGTAGACCCATGCTTCCGTTTAGGTGCAGTCGTGCTTCAGATCGGCGAAATAATGATACTTGGCGGTTTGCCAAGGCTTCTGGCACGACTCCATCAGGCGTTGTAGGGAGATGCGAGAAGAGGCGTTGTGGGGAGATGCGGGGAGGGGGGAGATGCGATGCGGGGAGGGGGAGGGGGGGGGGGCATTTTGAAACGTTCCGTCGAGTTGCAGCTGCCGAGAAGCTAACTACGCGGCTTGCAGAACGCGCCGTCGCATGCTTAGCGGCCGATATCAGATGTCTCAAGTTTCATCGGAGAAAAGCAGGGGGGGGGGGGCATTTTGAAACGTTCCGTCGAGTTGCAGCTGCCGAGAAGCTAACTACGCGGCTTGCAGAACGCGCCGTCACATGCCTAGCGGCCGATATCAGATGTCTTAAGTTTCATCGGAGAAAAGCAGGATGTGAAATTCTACAACTGACGACCAAACTCGAAAATCTTGTGGTGATACTCTGCAATTCGCGCGCAGTTTCAACCCCCAAAGATTCTTTGGCTTTTTTTCCGCGCGCTCGAATGCTGGTCGTTTCTCGATGCCGGGAGGAATGCGCGTGGGCTCGACGGCTGGCAGGGGCTGTACCGTTGACATTTGATCCAGGCATCCAAACGCGCCGGCGCTGCAGGTGGCCAAAGTATGGCCGGAGTACACGCCGAAACATGGAGGAAGTTGTTTGCTTCCTCCATGCGCCGAAATATGAAACGGTTTCACGCGCGGCCATAAAAGAAAAATGGTGCGATGGCTAATACTCGGGCATATTCCCCTGTCACTTTACGCATGCTTTCCGCTGTACAAAACTGCGCGCTGTGAACGGGAACGTCGTCGCTGTGCTGGTGGAATGGTGGTTGTCGAGTCTCACACTTTCGTAAATGCCTGCGTGTTCTGGTCCACATATTAAAGTTAATGAGCACCATCGAAAAGTCTACATATCAAGCACCACGTGTAAATGTTGCTCTTGCAGACATCGACTCCAAGATCTCATCGTTTCTGACAGCTGCGCCGCCACTCGTTGCCGCGGATTGGGACCGTTGATTGGGACAGCATCGACTTGACATGCTGGGTTATTTTCATTCGTTTTGCTTCGAGGTGTTCACCGTCTGACCGTCTGCCACCATGTCTGCCACCGATACTAATTTTGGCGGGGAGAGTGACGCCGAGCAATGTCAGAGGAAAAGCAGGCGCTGTGGTCGGCGCCCATGTCTAGTGATTTGGAAAGATCGGAAGAGAGTTATTTAAGCCAGCGGGCAGCATCGGCAGGAAAATTTGATAAATGCTCTGTTGGATGGCGATTTTAGGGATGGTGCAGAAAACGTGCGCTTCGAGGTAAGTTGTCCGTTTTCATCTTCATTAGTTGGAATGCAAAGACTTGCGCATTGCAAAAGCAATTTTTCATCGCCATTGTTAGTAAATTTTTGCCGCGTGTTTCCTGACCCTGACAATAAGTAAACTCCCTAGAAATAATGCCGACTCTGTTGAAGTGAAATTGAACAGAGTAGGCTGTAGAGCCATTTGCTACAGACATTATGCTGAACGAAAACGACACGTTTTGAGAGGACAGTAGCACATGTCCGGTTTTCTCCTTTCTTTGCCTTATGAAAATGATGTTTTCGTTGACCATAAACACCAACGAAAGTAAAACGAACCTATAACACCGTAAAAATTATGCCTCGTGCGAAGGAAGCAATGTGTTTTTTTTTTATTAATCAGGTTTGCACAAGTCTAAATAAATAATGTTTTTTTCGCACATGATTACATCGCAATTCTATCGTGTTTTTGTAGTAATTTGTAGATTTGTAGTAAACCCAAACCTTGTGGACATTTTTGTTGTTTTTCGGCACCGGCAGTCCTAGAATTTTTTGTAGCAAAGTGTAGGTTTGTAGTAAATTCAAACCTTGCCTGACATTTTTGTTATTTGTCGGGAACATATAACTTGATCACAAACTTACTTCAAGACCGTTTGAGCTGAGTTTTTCTGCTTAGTTTTGTATACAATTATTGGATCCTAGTGCATCTGCTCGAGCTACGCGCGTCTTTAGAAATATGCTTAGAGTCACCCACGCTATATCACACGACGTGGGAATGTCAGGGAATTCCAGTAGGGCCTATCATAACAAACCGGAGTGTGGAGCAGTGGGAGGGAATGGTCTCCAGCGACCGGCGGAAAGACCAAGAAGGTCTTATCCGACGGGCCCAGGTGACGTCGGCATCCTGCGGGGCCCTGGATTAAGGGCGGACGATCACCGCTACGGAAGATGGTAGACATCTAACCACCACAAACTCTATAGATGAAATAAATGTTTATTCTCTCTCTCTCTCTGTAATCTGTACGCAGTCCAAAAAATTCCTACAGCCTTGTTGCAAACTGGAAATAATTTAGTCAGGTGAAACCAATTGCTGGGCTAGTTGGTGAACCTCACAGGAAAGAAAAGATTCACAATGCTAGCACACACTCACAAATAGACACACAGAGAATAGACGCCGATTCCAACTTTTTTTCCTCGAAACGACAGCAAAATGAAACTTATTAAAAACATTTTTTTTAAGAAGTTTGGAGTCAGTGCCTGTCCTGTGTATGTCTATTTGCGAGTGCGTATTTGTTAGCGCTGTGAACCTCCCCTTTTCTGGAAATGATTGTATAAAATATCCACTCCAAAATTTATACCTGTGTGTATTTATATCTATCTTTATGGAAAAAGCTTCATTTTAGTGAAATGCACTTAGTAGTTCAGCAGCTGCTGTTACTTGACTAAATCATTTCCAGTTTGCAACAAGGTTGTAAGAAAGTTTTGAACAGCATAAATATTTTTTTTTTGTTTAAGAAGTTTCATTTTGGTTTCCTTTCGAAACAAGATGGAGTCAGGGCCTTTCTTGTGTGTACGTATTGTGAGTGTATTTATTAGCGCTGTGAATCTTTCTTGTTCTGGAAACTATTCTATAAAATATCCATCCCAAAATTTATATCTGCGCACCTATATCTATTTTTTTTATTTCATTTTGGTGAAATGCACCAACTATCCTAGCAATTGATTTTACTTGGCTAAATCATTTACAGTTCGCGACAAGGCTGTAGGAATGTTTTGAACTGCATATAGATTTTTTTTTTTTCAAATAAGTTTCATTGTGGTGCTTTGAAAAAAGAGATAGAGTCAGCGCCTGTCCTATGTGTGTGTAATTGTTAGAGCTGTAAATCTTTCCTTTTCTGGAAATGATTGTATAAAATACCCATCCCAAAGATTTTATCTGTGTGTGGTATCATAATTCTATTAATGTTGCGTTGTGTTTAGCAAAAACAAAGCAGCCTGTAAATCTGAAAGCACCGGAGTATATGAAATAAAGGTAAATATTTTTTGTGGAATTCAGGCATGTTCAATATAACTGCAGACTTCATTATTTGAAGAAAAAAATTTAAGCATCAATTTCATAAGTTTAGGTCTTTATTACTCCCTCCTATTGTCATTGAAGAAGTGGTTTTAAAATATGTCAATTCTCTAATACTTGCCGATCACTTTGCTACTGAATGTTGGAACTTTTTGCCTCTGCATGGTTGTGAAAGAATTGAAAGCCACATTTCCTGATTAGCATGAATTTGCTATAAATTCATATATGCCTTCTAATTTTAATAATTTGAATGTTGCATTTCAGGATGTATACCCAGCATTGGAGCGCGTCCGGATGAACCCTGATGATGCAATATATGCTGGGCTTGAAGATATCGAATGCTTGTACTCACGCACGCCATTGAGCGCTACTGGATATTCAGGAATTCACCGCGCAACAAAAACGTTTGCTCATCGCCACTATGCCCTCTAAGGGCGATTTCTGCTATTGAAAAGGGCATAGCCACACTGCATGCATTACAAATAAAGCGAGTATTTGTTGCCCGGAAATTTTTTCATCATTGCTTGAAGACTGGTGCGAACAGGGCAAAATTAGTTAACATCTTGTTTGTACATCAGCTCAAAGTTGCAGCGAACTTGAAGCCGATGACAACTGACCACCATATAACAAATAATACAATTAATCTAAATCCCCTATGCTCTGCGATGTCGATGCACGTTAAAGAACCCCAGGTGGTCGAAATTTCCGGAGTCCTCCACTACGGCGTCTCTGATACCCTGAGCAGATTTGGGACGTTAAACCCCACAAACCAACCTACAATTATTCTAAATTACCGAAACTTCATTAAAATATTCAATATTTTCACAAATAATTAACCTATCAATGCATATATTGGCTCCACACAGGTATCAATTGATACTAGGTTTCTGCTGCAGTAAGCACTAAGATCTATGTAGTGAGAACCTCTAGGCCATCGTATTTTATACTAAAGAAAAGGTTGCACATTATACTACCTTTTCAATGGTAATCCATATTAAGAACTAGGTATATGTTGTAATAAGCACTATGACCTACGTAGTACGAATCTCTAGGTGCGGTAGTACTGCGTACTACGTAGAAGGTAGCATATTCCACCACCCTTCAATGGCAAACTATAACGCACGAAGTTGTTGGTGTTCACTAACCTAGTACTAACTGGTGCTAATACTGTTCACAAACTTCCTGGGGTAGTAAATTTCACTAGCTGTATATTTACTACCTCGAGTTACTAAGAAGGTAGTGATCTATGGGACAACTAAAAGGTCAGCAGTTAATGAATTCTCCAACCTTTTTTTTTAAGAGTGTAGGACTCCCGATGTGCACCTCTATGGAGAAACTCCTCTCCATGGGAGTGCATAATAACTAGGAAGGATACGCAGAGGCAGTTCGCATGTCTCAACTAGAGAGATTTAGCAGCACCACCATGGGAAAAGCCATCTTGCAGATGGCAGGCTTGAAGACTCACCGCGGGCTGAACCGTAAAAATAACATCCCCCCTAAATGTAGAGAGAAAATAGTGATGCTGCCACTCCCGAAGAATATGCATCCGGAGCATAATACAGAGAGGAGGAATAAGAAAGCTGAAGCGCTTACAAAACGCTTCGAAAACATGAGTCCCGAAGAGGTCGCCTGTGTGGACGCGGCTAGAGGGAAATCAGGCGCGGCGGTTGCCTCAGTACCCAACGGACTAGGAGCCCCCCATTCGGCAGCCACTATTCACAGCCACTATTCACAGCCACTATTCACAGCCGCAACATGTAGATGGCAGAAGTTGCCGTAGCACTCGCTTGCGTTGGAACGGAAGCGAAATTCATAGTCAGCGATAGTAAAACTGCTATCTGAAATTTCATGAAAAGCGGAATTTTTTCGGAAGCGACGAGCATTCTATATATAAACCCCAGCAGATGCGTCAGTTCCCGGCAATGAAGTGGCACTCTAGTTAGCCCGAGCTATCCACTTTCGGGTAACCATAGAACCGATAGAACTGCCGGATTGCCAGAACCTGGCTGAAAGTGTCAAACCTATTCTGAAATCATTGAGAATTATAGATTACCCAAAAAAGTACTCTCATCGCCAGATGAGATTCTAAGTAATAGAGAGGCGACTGCAAGCTCGAAATTTAGTTCACCCAGTATGGGGATTTTATGTTCTACCAGGGGAACATGAAAATGATCTTTGCAAAGCATGTGGGGAGAGGGGTACCCTCTCCTACATTCTGTGGGATTGCGTGGACTCCCCAGGAGCCGAGAAAGATATCAATAGCAGAGAGAGCTGGGAAGCCCTGCTGCACTGCGATGACCCCCCTCGGCAGCAACAAGACGTCCGCCTGGGTGCCAAGGCAGTAGAGACAAAAACTCAGCCTTTGGTCGCGGAGTCTCCGGCCCCCATGCGTCTGCGGTCCGGGGGTGGGGAGTAGGCGGCCTCCATTTCCAGTCGACAATAAAAGTTGTTATCTGTCCATTCCAACCACGGGAAAAACTTCTTTGCTTGTTTCTTATTCTTGCGCGGTGGAAATAGGAACGCCTCAGGTAGTGTCCTCTGGTTCGCGCCCGTGCAGTTTCGTGTACGTGATGCCATGCGTCAGGGATTCCCAGTGCTCATGGAAGCCATAAATATGATTCACGTCATTTTACATTCTTCGAGGGACCGGCGACGAGCTGCGCACAAACAAGTGGCTGCATAATGTAGGCAGGAAAGACTGCTGCGACGACGAAGAGTCTTCCGTGGCAGTGCGGCATGCTGTAGCATATCGCTCATGGTAGCCTTTTACCACGCTTTGCGACAACTGACACCAAGAAGAGCCCCACCTGTACTTCTGTCGATAGCAACTCTGTCGATTCCCAGAATTGAGGAATACGGTGTGGGGGAAAATACGCACGCCATTTCGTATCAAAATTGTGACGCAACCGTTCCTTGTGCAGAGTGGTAAATTTCGCTTCCCGCTCAGCATACCCTAACGGACGACATGTGCACGTCAGACAAGCGTCCACTGAGACTGCGCCTTCTTTTCCCCAACTGGAACAAGAAATTTATTTATTTATTTGCAATACCGCCAGTCTCTAGTTGAGACCATAGCATAGGGCATTAAATTTTTAATATCGAACAAATGATGACAAGAATTAAAGCAGCTCTACAAAAATACTGTATTAGGCAATTCTTAAAACACAAAAAACTGAAAATGTGTTTTCAAATTCGCGCAAACAGCTCAAAAATAAAGAACACATGCAACTTCAAAAACAAAACAACGAGATAACAGGCTGTCGACTGCGTTAAACGAGGGAACAAAAAAAAAAGAAAGCGATATTTTTAACCGAATAATTTCAGCTCACACCGTAGCCTGTAGTTTGGAACAAAAACTTGAAAATGAATCAAAGTTAGTAACAGATGAGTGCAGGCAATTCCATTCGCTTGTTGCCAACGGGAAGAAAGAATGTTTAAATGCATCACTGTGACATGAAAATTCGGTTAGCGTGAACGCATGATAGTTTCTTAACCCTCGCTTATGTGATAATGAAACATACTGTGATAAGTCGATGTTAAAGGCGTTATGTAGTAGCTGATATAGGGATTTTAATCACGCCAACTTTGCTCTTGCTGATAGCGTTTCGAGCCTGGATATTAGAGCTAGTTCGGTTGGTGAATCTGTTCACTTGTATTTGTTATGAATGAATCTTAGTGTTTTACGCTGTATTCTTTCAAGTCCCGAAATGTTAGTAAGAGACTCGGGAAACCAAACGGTGTTAACATATTCTAGTACTGGTCTAATAAAAATATTATAAGCTTAGTTTGTGCAGGGGCTAGCCGAAGACATCTTCTAAGAAAAAATAACTTGCGCAATGTTGTAGCAGTGATGTTACTGATGTGTTCGCTCATCCAAGATCTGAAGTCAGTGTGACACCTAAATATTTGTGCTTGTTAACAAAGGTAAATGGAATGTCATTTATTTTATACACAAAATTAGAAGGCTGTTTTTTTGGCATTGCTACGGATTTCTTTGTGTTGACTGACATCTGCCAGTTATTACAGCATTCAGCAATCTTTTCTAATGATCTGTTATGGATGACATGATCTTCGTGGCTTCTTATTTCTCTGTATATTATGCAGTGGTCAGCGAAGAGTTTGATCTTACAATTAATATTGGCAGCAATATCATAAGAAATACCAGGGGTCCCAGAACAGAACCTTGAGGAACCCCGGTGTGACTGCTACTGATCTGGATTGCACGTGGTGGTAGAATACGAATTGTGACTGTTGATGCCAAAAGGCCTCTATCCAAGCCAATATTTCGCTATCACCAATGAAACCCCGCAACTTTGCGATTAGTTTCGAAAGACACACGCAGTCCAATGCTTTAGCGAAATCGAGTAATGGGATGTCAGTTTGGCTGCAGTTATTAATATTTACAGCGAGGCCGTGGAAATTTCATCGGGACAGGTTGCTTCCTTATCTTCCTTATCGTCCAGGTCAAGAAGAAGATTAAAAATGCCAGCGTCCGTAATGACACGAGGATCAATTTTTGGAACATATATTTCTGTAACGGGGGGGTATAGAGCAGTTATCGACTGTAAACACTGGGCGAAAGAAATCATTATGCGCATTTGCCGCTTTAACCCTCTCCCCGACTGGTAGATGAGAGGCGTCGCTTTTATCCACGCCAAAATGTTTCCAGAACCGTTGCGGGTTACTGGTGAGGAAATCTGGAAGTGTAACCTGGAAGTACTGTTGTTTGGCTTTTTTTGCTTTTTATTTAACGTTTGAAATAACGTTTGTTAGTTTAGTTTTTTTAAGAGCTGTTGTTCCTTTCGATTTAATGTTTTGTCGAAGCCTCTTAACACGATGTATTGCTTGAATGACCTGAAGA
Source organism: Amblyomma maculatum (assembly GCF_055883805.1). Lineage (NCBI taxonomy): Eukaryota > Metazoa > Arthropoda > Arachnida > Ixodida > Ixodidae > Amblyomma > Amblyomma maculatum. The sequence goes on from NC_139350.1 coordinate 17,288,519, forward strand.
GTAATCCAGGGATTTATTTTTTGTTGCAGGCCTTTTTTGTTAACAGGGGGACACAATCAGATATGCAGTGAGTTACAATCTTTTTAAACGTGAGCCAAAGAGCGTTGATATCAGTATCTATACTAGAGGAAAATGCAGAAAAGGAGTTCGTGTTCTAGATAGGTAAGGTTGCTTGCATCATCAGCTCTGTTAAACTTCGGTATTATTGTTAAAGCAGTTCGAGGCATGTCGGTAATTCCCAGGGGTAAAATACAAATCGGAATGTCATGGTCGGAGATACCTTTGATGATGTCCTTCTGAGTCTTGTCCAAGGGAAAGTTTTCACTGAGAAATATTAGACCAAGCATACTTTTCGAAATATCCTGTGTTCGCGTTTGACATGTCACTGTTTGGCTAGGGCTGAAGCTTAGCATTAATTCTACTATCGCGTGAGATGCAGGGGATGCATGTTAGTCCAATCCATTTCAGCTAGGTTAAGATCACCCATGAGTATCACACGTGAATTTCTACTGCGAATGTGGCGTTGCATGAACTCATGAATAAAACATATGCTCTCGTGCCCCGATGAAGGGCTTCGATAAACACATCCTACAAAAATATGACCACCGTTGGTTGACACAAAATATGGTCTCAGCATCCTCAACTTCTGGCAGTACGACGAAAGAAAGGTACTTTTTTATTAGTAATACTACACCACCACACCGTGTCTGTCTATCTTTACGAATTACAGAAAAGTTTGGAGGGGTGATTTCACGGTTCGAGATATCTGTCGACAGCCAAGTTTCAGTGATTCACTACAATATCAGGTTCGTACACTAGAAGCAAGTTTTCGATATGATCACTTTTGTTGTGGATACTTCGGGCATTTACATTAATAAGGTTACATCTTTGAATGTGTCTTGCGACGGGTGGCTGGTCCGCTCACGGCGTCGTTCTTTTGTAACGAAACAATGTCGCTTCTTTCATCATCCCATACATATATGCGGCTATTGATATAAAGTTTGTCAAATGCTTGTGATACCTTTCCTTTTTTATCACGGTGAGATTTGGATTTTTCCCACAACTTTTTGCGTATTTATCCTATTTTTGACGAGAAATCTTCCCCGATCGAGAAGTCCGTATCCTTTAGTTTGAAACCCTTTTTCAGAATTGCAGCCTTTTGTCTCCAGTCCAGAAGTTTAAGGATGATTGGCCGCGTTTTATTTGGTCCCGGTCTACCTAAACGGTAAATCCGCTCGATGTCCACTCGGTCTAGTTCTAGGGTGTCCAGTATTATTCACACTTTATTCACAGTACTTTCGAGAATTTCGTTGGTCTTGTCTTCAACTTCAGGTAGGACATAAATGATTCGATCGGAACGCCTGCTACGATTGTCTAGATCGTCAATTCGTTTTTCAAGCTTATCGACGACACATTCCATATCCGCTAACTTTTGCTGAAAGGAGGCAACAGAATTTTTCAGTCTGGTAAGAGTGTCTAGTTTTTTATAAATTTCGGCTAGTTTTATCTCCTTTATATATTTTATGTCTAAGGCTATTTCCTTCAGTTGTTTAACTATTAGCGCTATATCTGGTCCTGGGTTCGTCTCTATGTCCCCTCCCAGCAGCAATAGCTTTCGCAAACATGATAGCATGCAAAACATAAACCCAGCAAACTGCGGGCACGGCAGCACTACCAAACACGGGTCATTTGAACGAAAACATCCTGCACGATGAAAGAAAACGGATTCTGAGCAAACCGCATCTCAGAAGTGCCGCCATGCCCAGTGCCAGCTGTAGGTTCGCCGCTGACATATATTAGCCGGTCCAGCGGTGCCGCTCTTGTTTGCTGAGGCGCAGATGATCCGCAGCTTGTCTCCGATGGGTGCGGCAGATGGAATGCCTTTGTTGTCGAGGGAGGTAGACAATGCGGCACGTGAAAAGCTGTGTCGTTCATCCCTCGCTCCGTCCGGAGTACATTGGCATGTCCCGTACTCCCAGCCGTGGCATGAAGCAGCAGGACGACCAGACAAGCGTCCACTGAGACTGCGCCTTCCTTTCCCCAACTGGAACAACAAATGTAACCAATGACACTAAAGTTTAATCCAGCCATGCCCAGAATTGAGGAATACGGTGTCAGAGAAAACACGCACGCCATTTCATATTGACGCCAGCGTTCCTTGTGCAGAGTGGTATAATTCAATTTCGCTTCCCGCTCAGCCTACCCTCACCGACGATATGTGCACGTCAGACAAGCATCCACTGAGACTGCGCCTTCCTTTCCCCAACTGGAACACAAATGTAACCATTGACACTGAAGTTTACTCCAGCCATGCCCAGAATTGAGGAATACGGTGTCGGAGAAAATACGCGCGCCATTTCGTGTCCAAACTGCGACGCAACCGTTCCTTGTGCAGACTGGTATAATTCAATTTCGCTTCCCGCTCAGCCAACCCTCACCGACGACATGTGAACGTCAGGCAAGCATCCACTAAAACTGCGCCTTCCTTTCCCCAACTAGAACCCAAATGTAACCATTGACACTAAAGTTTACTCTAGTCATGCCCAGAATTGAAAAATACGGTGTCGGAGAAAATACGCGCGCCATTTCATGTCCAAACTGTGACGCAACAGTTCCTTGTGCAGAGTGGTATAATTAAATTTCGCTTCCCGCTCAGCCAACCCTCACCGATGACATGTGCACGTCAGACAAGCATTCACTGAGACTTCGCCTTCCTTTCCCCAACTGGAACACAAATGTAACCATTGACACTGAAGTTTACTCCAGCCATGCCCAGAATTGAGGAATACGGTGTCGGAGAAAATACGCGTGCCATTCATGTCCAAACTGTGACGCAACCGTTCCTTGTGCCGAGGGGTATAATTCAATTTCGCTTCCCGTTCAGCCTACCCTCACCGACGACATGTGCACGTCAGACAAGCATCCACTGAGACTGCGCCTTCCTTTCCCCAACTGAAACAAAAATGTAACCATTGACACTGAAGTTTACTCCAGCCATGCCCAGAATTGAGGAATACGGTGTCGGAGAAAATACGCGTGCCATTCATGTCCAAAGTGTGACGCAACCGTTCCTTGTGCAGAGGGGCATAATTAAATTTCGCTTCCCGCTCAGCCTACCCTCACCGACGACATGTGCACGTCAGACAAGCATCCACTGAGACTGCGCCTTCCTTTCCCCAACTGGAACACAAATATAACCATTGACACTGAAGTTTACTCCAGCAATGCCCAGAATTCAGGAATACGGTGTCGGAGAAAATACGCGCGCCATTTCATGTCAAAACTGTGACGCAACCGTTCCTTGTGCAGAGTGGTATAATTCCATTTCGCTTCCCGCTCAGCCTACCCTCACCGACGACATGTGCACGTCAGACAAGCATCCACTGAGACTGCGCCTTCCTTTCCCCAACTGGAACACAAATATAACCATTGACACTAAAGTTTACTCCAGCCATGCCCAGAATTGAGGAATACGGTGTCGGAGAAAATACGCGCGCCATTTCATGTCAAAACTGTGACGCAACCGTTCCTTGTGCAGAGTGGTATAATTAAATTTCGCTTCCCGCTCAGCCTACCCTCACCGACGAAATGTGCACGTCAGACAAGCATCCACTGAGACTGCGCCTTCCTTTCCCCAACTGGAACACAAATATAACCATTGACACTAAAGTTTACTCCAGCCATGCCCAGAATTGAGGAATACGGTGTCGGAGAAAATACGCGCGCCATTTCATGTCCAAACTATGACGCAACCGTTCCTTGTGCAGAGTGGTATAATTCAATTTCGCTTCCCGCTCAGCCTACCCTCACCGACGACATGTGCACGTCAGACAAGCATCCACTGAGACTGCGCCTTCCTTTCCCCAACTGGAACACAAATATGACCATTGACACTGAAGTTTACTCCAGCCATGCCCAGAATTGAGGAATACGGTGTCGGATAAAATACGCGCGCCATTTCATGTCCAAACTATGACGCAACCATTCCTTGTGCAGAGTGGAATAAATCAATTTCGCTTCCCGCTCAGCCTACCCTCACCGACGACATGTGCACGTCAGACAAGCATCCACTGAGACTGCGCCTTCCTTTCCCCAACTGGAACACAAATGTAACCATTGACACTAAAGTTTACTCCAGCCATGCCCAGAATTGAGGAATACGGTGTCGGACAAAATACGCGCGCCATTTCATGTCAAAACTGTGACGCAACCGTTCCTTGTGCAGAGTGGTATAATTAAATTTCGCTTCCCGCTCAGCCAACCCTCACCGATGACATGTGCACGTCAGACAAGCATTCACTGAGACTTCGCCTTCCTTTCCCCAACTGGAACACAAATGTAACCATTGACACTGAAGTTTACTCCAGCCATGCCCAGAATTGAGGAATACGGTGTCGGAGAAAATACGCGTGCCATTCATGTCCAAACTGTGACGCAACCGTTCCTTGTGCCGAGGGGTATAATTCAATTTCGCTTCCCGCTCAGCCTACCCTCACCGACGACATGTGCACGTCAGACAAGCATCTACTGAGACTGCGCCTTCCTTTCCCCAACTGGAACACAAATGTAACCATTGACACTGAAGTTTACTCCAGCCATGTCCAGAATTGAGGAATACGGTGTCGGAGAAAATACGCGCGGCATTTCATGTCAAAACTGTGACGCAACCGTTCCTTGTGCAGAGGGGTATAATTCAATTTCGCTTCCCGCTCAGCCTACCCTCACCGACGACATGTGCACGTCAGACAAGCATCTACTGAGACTGCGCCTTCCTTTCCCCAACTGGAACACAAATGTAACCATTGACAGTGAAGTTTACTCCAGCCATGTCCAGAATTGAGGAATACGGTGTCAGAGAAAATACGCGTGCCATTTCATGTCAAAACTGTGACGCAACCGTTCCTTGTGCAGAGGGGTATAATTCAATTTCGCTTCCCGCTCAGCCTACCATCACCGACGACATGTGCACGTCAGACAAGCATCTACTGAGACTGCGCCTTCCTTTCCCCAACTGGAACACAAATATAACCATTGACACTGAAGTTTACTCCAGCCATGCCCAGAATTGAGGAATACTGTGCCGGAGAAAATACGCGCGCCATTTCATGTCAAAACTGTGACGCAACCGTTCCTTGTGCAGAGTGGTATAATTCAATTTCGCTTCCCGCTCAGCCTACCCTCACCGACGACATGTGCACGTCAGACAAGCATCCACTGAGACTGCGCCTTCCTTTCCCCAACTGGAACACAAATATAACCATTGACACTAAAGTTTACTCCAGCCATGCCCAGAATTGAGGAATACGGTGTCGGAGAAAATACGCGCGCCATTTCATGTCAAAACTGTGACGCAACCGTTCCTTGTGCAGAGTGGTATAATTCAATTTCGCTTCCCGCTCAGCCTACCCTCACCGACGACATGTGCACGTCAGACAAGCATCCACTGAGACTGCGCCTTCCTTTCCCCAACTAGAACACAAATATAACCATTGACACTAAAGTTTACTCCAGCCATGCCCAGAATTGAGGAATACGGTGTCGGAGAAAATACGCGCGCCATTTCATGTCAAAACTGTGACGCAACCGTTCCTTGTGCAGAGTGGTATAATTCAACTTCGCTTCCCGCTCAGCCTACCCTCACCGACGACATGTGCACGTCAGACAAGCATCCACTGAGACTGCGCCTTCCTTTCCCCAACTGGAACACAAATATAACCATGGACACTAAAGTTTACTCCAGCCATGCCCAGAATTGAGGAATACGGTGTCGGAGAAAATACGCGCGCCATTTCATGTCAAAACTGTGACGCAACCGTTCCTTGTGCAGAGTGGTATAATTCAATTTCGCTTCCCGCTCAGCCTACCCTCACCGACGACATGTGCACGTCAGACAAGCATCCACTGAGACTGCGCCTTCCTTTCCCCAACTGGAACACAAATATAACCATTGACACTAAAGTTTACTCCAGCCATGCCCAGAATTGAGGAATAGGGTGTCGGAGAAAATACGCGCGCCATTTCATGTCAAAACTGTGACGCAACCGTTCCTTGTGCAGAGTGGTATAATTCAATTTCGCTTTTCGCTCAGCCTACCCTCACCGACGACATGTGCACGTCAGACAAGCATCCACTGAGACTGCGCCTTCCTTTCCCCAACTGGAACACAAATATAACCATTGACACTAAAGTTTACTCCAGCCATGCCCAGAATTGAGGAATACGGTGTCGGAGAAAATACGCGCGCCATTTCATGTCAAAACTGTGACGCAACCTTTCCTTGTGCAGAGTGGTATAATTCAATTTCGCTTCCCGCTCAGCCTTGTTGTGCCCGGCCAAAGCCGCCCAGAAATTCAGCCGGACGCAAAACTTCTTCGGCGAACGCCCCCTTCACAAAATCCGAATACTTCTCTGCAAAGCACCAGTGCACTGGAGGCGAGCCGTGCCAAAGGAAGAGAAGCGACGTGTTTCAACATGAGCTGAGCGTCCAGACAGCACGGCGCCGTGGCCCTGACGGTGAATCCCTTCTCGCCCCGCGGCAAATTTGAAGCGAGAGCGCAGCAAGCTACCCCATTGGCCCTGCGAAAGTGTTGTCGTCGGATTGGGCCATTTTGAGCGTCAACGGTTCTTGGTGACGGTGTCTCAAGTGCTTCCGTTCGAGACTCCGAGTGTGAGTTCGTCACTAGCGTCCATCGGGAGCAGGTCGCCCCCTGACAGTGCGGACGCGGAGGTATCTCCCCGGCCGTCACTGCGCGAGAACAGTCGCGTATGGCTATGTTAGCTTTCGGCCCCAGAGCCGAACTCGTTGTTTAAATGCCTGTAAATAGTGTATAAAGCTTTTTCTTAATCTTACCAACGCCGACTCGGATCCATCGCTACCGCCCGGGGAGCTGTTAGCCCTCGTTCACGAAACGGGTGACGAGCGCTACGCAACCAGCTCCTTGGCACAACCCTGTTGACGGTGGGCTACTGTGTGATAACCCCACTGGCAAATCAGCCTACCCTCACCGACGACATGTGCACGTCAGACAAGCATCCACTGAGACCGCGCCTTCCTTTCCCCAACTGGAACACAAATGTAACCATTGACACTGAAGTTTACTCCAGCCATGCCCAGAATTGAGGAATACGATGTCGGAGAAAATACGCGCGCCATTTCATATCAAAACTGTGACGCAACGGTTCCTTGTGCAGAGTGGTATAATTCGATTTCGCTTCCCGCTCAGCTTACCCTCACCGACGACATGTGCACATCAGACAAGTATCCACTGAGATTGCGCCTTTCTTCCCCCAACTGGAACAAAAAGACTAATCGCGAAGGGAAAAGGCGATATCGCGTCTACTGCGGCGAATCTTATGCGTCCGACTGAGTTCTATATGTTTTATGGCATCGCGGACCTCTTCACGCCGCCTTTCTCTGCCCCAAGGTGCAAAAGCAGCTACGGCCGTTATTTTGGGGCAGGGGGGCTTCCGAAGGACAAAGAACCAGTAGAGTTTAAAAAATGGGAGCATGCTCTGCCCATAAAAGATCAAGAAGTTACTTCGAAATGCAAAATCTGTGATTTTGAAGACCTGCAAAGCACTGTCGTCATGCACGTAATTCCAGGTGAGGAGGCATAGTGCCGACTGCGGAGGGGAATAAATGATGTCAGGGAGAAGCATAATTTGTTTCTTGGGGTTTTGGTCAAATCGGCTAAAGAACCACACTTGCCGAAAAAGCTGGAATAACAGCGCATGGGCACAGCCTGAAATTGACGCGGGTACAAAGATCCATTTCCAACCAATAAAGGCGAATTGTGACCATGTTAGGGGTTTTTGGTTCAGTTTGCCTTCAACTGAGGATTTCGATTGGCAAACGGAAACTTTCCGAGCGTATCCTCTTCCAAGTGTCTACACGAAAGCCAATGACTAGCAGAGCTTTTTTTAACCACCTTTCAAAATGAGCCGTCTTGAACTCCACTTTGAATAACACTTCACGGAACTTGTTTTGCTATATTTTCCCTTCCTTGAAGCTCAGGAAAGGCTTGCTCACGGGGATGAGGCAAACATACAGTGCAACCTGACTTGACTAAACATAAGACTTGTGTCGCTGCGCAGGAATTCATGGACGTCACGACATTATACAAGGATTACAACAGCATTTTTACGAATGAATCAAAAAGCCCTGATCATGTTGGTGGCGCTGCCATAGGAGAGACCTTGAGATCAATCAAACAATTAAACCAAAGCAAATTTACTTCATCAGTCGAACGTTTTGGGCTGCTAACAACTGTAAGCCGTATAGCCCAATTTAGATTAAAAGAAACAGTTGTGTTCACTCCGTCACTTATTGGCAACAACCGCTTGCCCTATTACGTAGAAATGTTATTGACGTCCAGAAAAGTAAGTTAGTCTTCATATTTGTTAGATTACCAGCCACATTCCGATATCTGTAATGAGGAATTGCTGACCGAGCCACTAGACTACCTGCGCGAATAGCATCCCCGCCTGAGACTGCATCATCGTTCTGAAAACAAATAAAATGTTTCTGGCAAAATGAATGTGGCTTTGAACTCCGTAATAAGCTCCACAGCATTAAATCCATTATGAACACAGATGGCGGAGGTACAGAAATCAGGAATGGTTCAACGTAGCCTTACGCCGTCAGTGAATTGGCAATACACGGTTAATACACAGTCATCTCTTAATAGAGAAATACTCATCGGTTTGCGAAGAGCGCTCGGCGAACTTAACATTGGCCGATATTATTTGTTATTTTGTCAAAGTTAAATAACTGGCCATTTCTCGCCTGGATCTCATTCGTGACTGCTTGGGGTATAAGGCGCTTATTCTTCAGTTATCGATCCCTTCCATTTGAGGCGTCACAGGAGCCCATCAACACCAGTTAAGGTTAGGCAGTAGGGTTGTGTTATTTATAAGGTGATGAGCAGGCAGACCAGACGGAGTACCGAGAATGGGGGGAGCCTGTCTAGACATCCTGGCGTCAATGGCTCAACGTGTTCGCAGGTGCCAGCAATGCTGTCCGCCCTTGCTAAGTTGCTATCTGAGCAGTTCTGGGAAGGTATACTGTGCATCTGCAGGTGTGCCATACGATCGTATGCCAGTCACATACCGCCTTTGCTCGCCTTTCTGGAGGCTCGGCGACTCCGCTTTTGAACTCGGCCATCGGAGTCCTTCGCTCCTCGCCGCCTGCTGAGTTCGCTCCCGTAAGAGCGGTCTCTCCTTACTTAACTTGCTTTTCCGACGTTGAACCCGCCAGGAGCTGGGGTTGTGCCAGACGGCAGGCGCAACCCGACAACTCCATGCTGTCGTTCCTGGCGGTCCGAGCAGGCTGCTTGTACAGGTCTGGTATCACGCGACGCTTGCCCAGTTGCTGGCATAAATAAATGAATCCAATTTCAAAAAGTCTCCCCTGACTGTAGCAACCAGTTTGGGTCTACCGACATCAGCGGCCCATGCGCCCAAGAGAAAGCCCTCCTCACTGGCGGCAAAATGCGGGAAGTTGGGAGCAAAGTGTTATTTAAAAGCACCCGCCTCAATTCCAACTGAATCTGAATTCTCCGCCAGCTGTTGGGATCGCAACCCATCGCGGGGCAGAACATCGAGTGCTTCTTCAACATGCGGAGTCATAGTTCGAGCCATGGCTGCATATTCCGTGTATGGTTGACGTTAATTGCTCCTGCTCTGCTCACTCAGCGGATTGCTAACGCTTTCGCTGGGACACTGTTGCCAAATGTTGGCGAGTAAACGTAGTTATAAATGCGACATGAAAGTAACTAGAATCGTGTAGCTAAAAATCCAGCAAGGAGCTTAAATAACTAAAATTTTTAAACCGTTTTCTTCTAAATATTAGGTGTATATAACACATTTAATGACTGCTCTATTATCTGCAAAGATTAGGCATATCTTTCAAGTCATGTTTTCTTGCAGGCGACTACGCAGAACATATATAAACGAAGCATGAATGTGCTCCCTTTTGATTCCTAATTTTGGACAGACGTAGTTTTCGCAAAGCGCACAAAAAACTAGCTGCGAATACATTATTGCTCTTTACACATGCAAAAAATAAAGTACTTATCCGTTACGGGCGTACACAAAGGCACATGAAAGCGGAACCCGAAATTCTGCGTAAAATATGCACCTATAGGCAAGCGTCATGTTTGTAAACAAAGGTGGAGCGGCGATCGGCAGCGATGCCGCCTTCGAAACCAGTTCGCGCGTGCAAATATTCCGAAGCGTAAGCTTTGCCTGTGCATAGAAATTGTTTGACCTATATCTGGAGAGTAGTTCAGCACTTTATTACCCGATTACTGCTGGAATTACCGGGCGAAGAGCGCTGCATTGCCTTCCTTCTCCCTGGCCTCAACAGCGTGGGTTACTGTACCAACGTTGGACTGTAGTGACCGATTAAATTAAAAATGAGAAATAAGAATTAATAAGAAAAACTAATATAGTGAACACTGTCCAACTTCCGGACCTATTGTTAGTGCATGCAAGGACGATGATATGGATAATTGGAAATGCGTCTTTCATATGACGACTATTTTGATGGGTGCGTTTTCAGCTGTCCTAAGCACCTTCACTCTAAATAACAATATTACCAGCAACTATACTGAACTAGAGATCATATTTTTAGCTCACTGTACCAGCAACATAAGTCATAGAATTTCACTGAATAAGAACTCAATCTTCTAGTCTTTGCAACGTTCGCCTAGTGGGCGTGCTTCCAACTTGTTTTATCCTGCTCGATAAAAAGACGTTCGACGTCTGTTTTATCGCACAAACGTAGGCGGGGTCATTCACAGATTAATATATGCATGAAGGCTCGTAAGAATGCTGTTTTTTGTGTTTTTTTTTGCTATGAGCGTAAATGCAATGTTCTCGACTATGTCCACGATCACTTGCAGCGCAATTTCCGCGATCTGCTGAGCATTTTTTTACATAATGTTGAAATTTTTATTCAAACGCGGGTCATCTTATTCTGCTTATATTTCATCTCTCATAGCCAATTCCACATTGAGACATTAAACATAATGTTCTGTATATACCACAATTAAATATCTTGCTCGATGAGAGCTGGTTCTACGTGGTTAATTCGTTTATTATGATCTTAATGACCTTCAAAAAAATGTAATACTCTGAGAAATAGCGCTGCTTGACTTTTTCCGGATACTAACGATGCTCACTCAATTTCTAGGGCCGTTGATGAAGTGCGCGTTACTCGTTGAAATTCGGGAAAGTGAAAACAGAGAAAAGCTGCTTCACAACTCTTGGCCTGTTTTGGCAATATCGCGCTGGAGTGACCGCTCAAGGTAACTGCAGTTGCCTTCGCAGCAGCTTTTGTGTCCTTTCTGTACGAAAATATGCACGGGTAGTACCGCACATGAATGAAACTCACAGCGCGGTTTCCTAGCTGCGTTCGATTAAGGCCATACGCGCACGGAATATCACGTCTAAACTTCTTATGACCTGGTAGTACATACACCAAAACGTGAACGAGCTGCAGGCGTTTGTTATTGCGCTATTCATCGTGTGGCCAAAAAGCAATTACGACAATTAAGAATTGCAAACGAAGTTATCAAGTTTCAGTGCAGAAGTGCAACGCACGTAAGCTGCCAAGGCAATCCGTCGCTGAAGGGTGTACAATTATCGCGCTCAACGCCTCTGTCATTCGCTCTCATCTGTATGCGACCGCAAGAAGCAAGTGAAAACCGGTACCATTTCCTTTTTTGTGCCTTGCGGCGCAACCAACTGCACCACACATCGCAGGAATATCGGGAATTATGCTCGAGAACACAGCAAGCGCCGCGCATCCAATGCAGACGGCCTATGCTTTTGACTACACCACGAAAATCACTGCTGTCGCTAGCGCCGCCGCATCTAAACTGACGTCACGGGCTGAAGCACCTTATTACCTTACCGTAATTCATAATTTACGGCAAGGTAGAGTGATAAAAAATTACTAGCAAACCTAAGAACAGTAAAACATTTATACCGGATGAGTGCAATATATACACACAATGAAGAAGAACGTGCACGACTATCATTTAAAGAAGCACAGGAAGGGCTAGGCTTCAAAATTCCTTTTATACAACTTTACAGGCACCTTAGTTAAGGAGCCAGAACAGCTGGTTGAGTGCAAAAGTAACTAGATATAGTTACAAAAACACAAAAAGGTAAATTGGCAACACTAATTAGTGTGGTTGAGAGCGACCGATGCGTTCGATGTCTGTGACACTTAGGACAGGTAAGCGATCAGTGGTTTCTTGTTTTTTTTTGGTTAAACCTCGAACACGCTTTCGGCACTCAATCTTCGGTCGTCTTACCTTCTGGCATGGCATATTCAAGAAGCCGTCATGCCTACTCCTTAATGGGAAGGCCTAAGCAATTTTTTAGAATAAAACCATGAGCGCAGTTTTATATTTATTGATATATTTTTGTTCTACACAACCCAATACTAAACGTTTTAGGGCCTGATATTTATGATGAATTGAGTACTGTTTTTAAGCGGTTTAATGAAGAAACAAAAACGTTTTTTTTTAATTCGAATAAAATTTGTTCATTTTCTTTATATTCTTAAATTTTGGCCACTTGCGAGTAATATGGAGTGCGAACAGACAACTCCAGAGCTACAAAGTTTTGCAAGAATATAGAACAGGGCCTGAGTTATTGAATCGCGCGAGAATGCAGAGCTGAATATTGACAATTTTCAGTACAACGTCTCAGATTTATATTAATCTTGATAATTTTAAACAAAATAATGCAACACCTTTTTAGTCCCTAATGATTCTGAGGTACTGAGTGTTCTTCAGAGAGGTGTTAATAAAAATCGAAGATGTTCTTTCTCATTTAATTGGAATCAAAGTTGTCCCGTTTTTGCTGTTTCCTAAATTTGGCCGAATTTGAGGTGTTGTGGAGAAAACACCTAATGGTATAGAGCCTTAAATTTTGTCTGAAATTAAGAAAATAACCTTCATAATCAAGATAAAAGGTTTCAATGACAACAACGTAATTTTTCGTGCTAGAATGCATGGCTCAAAATCCACTTTACTGCAGCGCGTTGCTCCAGGAACGAAGTTTTCGATTTTTATTAAAACGAGTGCGGCAAGAAAAAAAATGTTTTAATAACTCCTCTTGAAAGAAGAAGTTACATAGATCTATAAATTAAAAAAATCGTCATCATCATCATCATCAGCCTGATTATACCCACTGCAGGGCGAAGGCCTCTCCCATATTTCTCCACTTAACCCGGTTCTGTGCTAGCTGCATCCACTTGACCCCAAGTAAAAAAATAATTATCGACAAAATTTTAATGTCAAAGCACCATGGCTAAAAACTTGCAACTTTTTGAAATGCCAAAATCAGCGTTTTCCCCATGTGGTAATACACCATTTTTTTTCCCGTGAAACTACTGCATATCTTGCAAAGCTAAAGTTCATTCCTTTGTGTCGAGACATTTGTCCCCCCCCCTCAATTACCGTTCTTACCTGCCTCCCCCTCCACAAACACACACACACGATCGTATACGGGGTGTTTCAGGGAAGAATAATATTGGCACACCGCTGCCCATCTTCTAGTGCCACCAAGTGGCCAAATGTCTTGGCGCGTGGCTGAGCGTCGTCCTCCTCTGTCTCGAGTTTCGCTTGATTAAAAAAGAAGGCAGCTCGCTTGTTCTTCTGTTTGCTACGTGTGTTGGTGACATTTGGTGGAGGTGCGGGGTAAGATCCCATGTACGTTGCCCCCGAAGACGTCAGTGACGCTGCCCATCGACGCTCAGACGCCACTCCCGTCCATAAATCGAGCCGTCGCCTCCGAGGCCTACAACGCGAGTTCGAGCCACTGACCACACCGCTGCGAACCATGACATCTTCGACGGGCAGCCAGACAAGTCAGCATTCCAGCAACGCCCCACCGTACGTCCTTCTCGCACCTCGATCACCGCCATCATTTCATGGTGACCGGTTAGAGGATGTGGAAGACTGGTTGGCCACTTTTGACCGTGTGGCCGCATTCAACCAATGGGACGACGAGCGGAAGCTAATGAATGTGTACTTCGCGCTGCAAGACTCAGCCAAGACGTGGTTTGAGAACCACGAGACGTCCTTCGTCAACTGGGCCGTCTTCCGCCGTGAGTTGCTCACAACGTTCAGCTCGAGTACGCGCAAAGAAAACGCAGAGATAGTAATCCGTTCGAGGTCTCAGCAGTCAAATGAGAGCGTGGCCATGTTTGTCGAGGACATGACGCGACTTTTCAATCGGGCCGACACTACCATGCCCGAGGCAACGAAAGTACGGCACCTCATGCGAGGGGTGAAGGAACAGTTGTTCGCTGGCCTCATTCGTGACCCTCCAAGAACTGTCGCAGATTTCGCGAGAGAAGCTACGAGCATGGAACGTTCACTGCAGGAACGCTGTACCCAATACGGCCGTCAGGCAAGCGTAGCGGCCACACCCTACTGCGCGTCCGTGCCAGCAGCTAGGGACGAGGCATTGCGGGAGCTTGTGAGGAGCATCGTTCGCGAACAACTGCAGAACCTCCACTTGAATGCACCACCTGCAGTGAATTATTCTACCGGAGACGTCATTCGCGATGAAATCCGGCGAGCGGTGCAGCCACCACCAGCACCACAACCAGAGCCATGCATTATGACGTATAGTGATGTCCTACGTCGACCTGCCCCCGAGCCACATTCATTCCGCCCCGTTGCCGGACCACCGCCTCGCTACCTGCGTCCCGTCGAGCAGCAACAAGATGTGCGCCCCGTCGAGCCGCAGCAAGACCAGCGTCCCGCCATCAGCAAGGCGCACTTGTGGCGCACACCCAACAGACGGCCGCTCTGTTATCACTGCGGCGAGCTCGGCCACATTCTACGCAATTGCCCATACCGGAGAATGGGCTTAAGAGGATTTCCACCGAACGCGCCTCGCCCTCGCTATGGAGAAAGACCACAGGAGATTGAGGAATACCTGGCTGCTAACGAGATGCACCCGACGTCACCGCAACGGCAGCCGCGATCGTCATCCCCGAAGCGTTCTGGGTCACCCAGTCGATACTCCTCCTCTGGGCAATTCAGAGGCCCGTCCCCTCACCGGGAAAACTAAACACGGCGACCTCCGGGGGTGAGGCCGCCGCTACGGCTCAGAATAAACAGCCTCCACCCGACGATTTGACGCGACGGCCCGAGCGGCTACGACCCGATCCTACGAACTTACCGACGTGCTGCGAACGCATTGTTTTCGGGGAAATTTTTGTAACCGCCGACAGTTGGGATGTGACCGCACTTGTGGATACCGGCGCCGATTTTTCCGTCATGAGCAGCCAGCTAGCAACGACACTCGGTAAGGTTCTGACACCTTGGTCTGGGCCAATGATGCGCACTGCCGATGGCCATGTCATGACGCCGATTGTTCACAATTTCTCCAAGATCGCTCTGACCCGCCTGACGAAAGACGCTGAACCGTTCGTTTGGGGCCCCGACCAGGAACAAGCCTTCGCGGAACTCAAGTCCCGTCTCCAATGTACACCTGTACTTGGCCACTTCGACGAAGAGGCTGACACGGAACTGCACACGGATGCCAGTAACATTGGCCTCGGTGCGGTCCTTGTTCAGTGGCAGGACGGTGCAGAACGCGCCATTGCTTACGCCAGTCGCACTTTGTCTCGTTCCGAAGTTAACTATTCAACTACGGAAAAGGAGTGCCTCGCTGTTGTGTGGGCAGTCATGAAATTTCGTCCGTACTTGTACGGTCGTCCGTTTCGTGTCGTGAGCGACCATCACTCACTGTGTTGGCTGGTAAACCTGAAAGATCCATCGGGTCGGCTTGCTCGATGGAGCCTTCGGTTGCAAGAATTTGACGTTACTATTGTGCACAAGTTCGGCAAGAAACACAGTGATGCTGACTGTCTGTCCCGCGCCCCTACTCCCTGCCACACGGACGGCTGCGACGACTATACCGCTTTCCTCGGTGTTATCACGTCATCCACTTAGCCCGAAAGCAGCGGGCCGATTCTGAACTTTTGCCCCTCATCGAATACCTCGAAGGAACCGGGTCATCTCCTCCTCAGCTCTTCAGGCGCGGACTGTCGTCATTTTGCTTGCGCGATGGTGTGCTCTACAAGAAGAACTACGGTCCAACAGAAACTGTTTATCTGCTGGTAGTACCCACCACGCTTCATGACGAAGTTCTTCGTGCGTGCCACGACGACCTTTCTTCCGGCCATCTCGGTTTTTCTCGCACATTGGCACGGATACGCCGGAAATACTACTGGCCCAAGCTAGCTGCCGTTGTGCACCGCTACGTCCGTACCTGCCGCGAGTGCCAGCGGCGGAAGACACCGCCCATCAAACCAGCTGGCCTCCTGCAGCATATCGATCCCCCTAAATTCCCATTTCAACAGGTAGGCATGGACTTACTGGACCCATTCCCGAAGTCCTCAATGGGTAACAGGTATATAGCGGTTGCCACTGACTATCTCAGCCGCTACTGTGAGACCAAGGCCATTCCCCGTGGTACCGCAGAGGAAGTTGCGCATTTCTTCATTCATAACATTGTACTCCGTCACGGCGCCCCAACAGTCGTCTTAAATGACAGGGGAACCTCGTTTACGTCGGCACTCACGAGCGAGGTCCTTCGACTCAGTGGCACCACCCACCGCAAAACAACTGCCTATCACCCTCAAACTAATGGACTAACTGAGCGGCTTAACAAGACAGTTGCCGACATGATTTCTATGTATGTAGACGAGGATCATGGGAACTGGGACCGAATTCTGCCGTACATCACGTTCGCATACAACACCGCGCTTCAGGAAACCACACGCTTCACTCCATTTCATTTGGTCCATGGACGCGAACCTTTGACTATGCTGGATGCCATGCTTCTTCCGGATTCTGCTCCCTCCACTGTCGTGGGGGCTGACCAATTTATTCGTGACGCAGAAGCCGCACACCAACTTGCCCGACAGCGAATTCAGCACCAACAATTACACGACGCCCAGCGCTACAACCTGCGACACCGAGAGGTGACTTACACACCCGGCGACCAAGTCTGGGTATGGAGCCCAATACGGTTGCGAGGGCGCTCTGAAAAGCTTCTGCGCCGTTACTTTGGACCCTACGAGGTGCTCCGTCGCCTCAGCGCGGTGAACTACGAGGTGTTACCACAAGGCACTGTCCGCTCCTCTCGGCGTCCGAAGTCTGAAATAGTTCACGTCGCCAGAATGAAGCCTTATTACAGTCGTTAAACAATTTTAGGGTCCAAACCAGAGCAAGAGGCTCCCGTATAACTTGCCCCGCTTTTCTATTGTTCCCTTACGTTTGCGGCATCGGGTCGATGCCTCTTGGAAGGGGGGCAATGACACAACGCTGCCCATCTTCTAGTGCCACCAAGTGGCCGAATGTCTTGGCGCGTGGCTGAGCGTCGTCCTCCTCTGTCTCGAGTTTCGCTTGATTAAAAAAGAAGGCAGCTCGCTTGTTCTTCTGTTTGCTACGTGTGTTGGTGACAATATATACTAATATTAAAAAATTGAAGCTTCAAAACAAACACAAAAATATTTGCAGGAACCCGCTCTTTTTGCCAGTGGACAAAACGTGCTGCAATATGCAAGTAATTATTCTTGCAATTAACAAATTAATTCCTAATTGTCATAGCTGCGTGGTTAATCTCAATGGGCAGTTTGATGCCGTGAATGAGACGATGCTATATCAGTTTTGAAACGATGAAAAGCTCATTTTTCTAGAGCCATGCAGCTCAATGAAATCCGACGCTTTTTCCGCACGCAACCGAAATTGAGGGCTCAAGGAGCACTGGAAGTATGGTGCAAGCGCAACGTCAGCTGGTGACGCGCGGACTTTTAGTTTAGCGCTACTGCTTACCGCTACCGCCTACCGCTACCGCGAGAGCGTCGACACGCATGCGCAGATCACCCAGAGAGCGACAGATGGCGCCACGTCCCTGTCAAATTTCAGCGGACTCTGCACGCAGGGACCAATCAGCGCGTGCTATGCTGACGGAGCGTGATAGCGGTAGACGGCCTCGGTAAGCGGCAGCGGTAAACTAAAAGTCTCTACGCAGTGCGCAATTTGAAACGCGCGTGCCTGGCTAGGGAGCCTCGGCGCCTCAAAAAGGATAGTTATCGTCAGCTATAACCACGTCGCTTTGGAAACACTGATAAACTCTGGTCTGAAGCTCAGCCTGTCTGGTTACCTTACCAAAGTATTTTTTTTTATTTTTAAATTCGTCGCTAGCATTGTGACAGAAATAACGCCGCGCTTCTGTGACTGCGTGCAGGTGGCTGTTTAACACTAAACGGTACCGGTCTATTGAAACGTATTGCATTATTTGTGCCGAGAGTATTCTTACGCGGTATTGGCTTGACAGCTAAAATAAACGAGAATGTCTTCGCAGCTGAGAAGTTTGCTGAAAACATTGGTATTTTCGCTCTACACTGCTTTGAGCAGCCTAGCTCAATACGGTTGCTGTGTGCTGGGTCATACACGTCTCAAGTTTTACGAACATGTAGGCCTTGACGGCCGATCATAAGAATGCACTTTCTATTGCCTGTATAACAATCAGGAATAAACCGAAGTGGTTAACAATGGCTCAGTTCACTGCAGTTGCACTTGCATACCCCACGAAAGTAATACTACTTGGGATTGCAGGAGATGATTTGCACATGATGTGTTTAAACCATTGCGATGCCAGAAGAATGCAGTCTTTAAAGAAGTTCAATGCAGAAATGAGCATCTCTCCGGGAATCTCCTCAGCTGATGTCTTGACAAGCGGCTTTTTCTTCGAGGTTCACTGGCTCTGTTTTGAAATCTTCGTTCTTTGCATATCCACAGAGGGCTTCTAGCGTGTGACCAATCGGGCGACTTTGCAGGCCAGGGTCCTGCCCCCCACCCCCTCCTCTTGCCCAATCCATCAGTTGGGAAAAGTGCCTGCCAGGAATGGAGAAAGAAGAAGTGTCCACGGGGACACGTCATGCTGAATTCATATATTTTTCTCAAACGACCACTGGTAGCTGCGAGGGAAATTCAGAGACAGTGCCCTTTAGAACGCAGTCTGTATTCTAAGGCTTTTGTCGATGAAGTAGGGACCGACAACACGGCTATTATATGCCACACCAAACGTTTGCTGACCCTCTTATACGCATCTTGTGTGGGCGTAGCCAACGTGGGTTCTTGTCACACCAATAATGGCCATTGTGCAAAATGTCATTCCAGGGCTTGGAAAATTGGACCTCATTAGTCCAAAGCGTTATGCTCAGACAGTCGGTGTGTACATCACATTTAATTAGGCACAATGTATAAAAATCGAGCTGTCTCTGAAAGTCGTTCGATGACAGTTCCTGATGAAGACACATATGATATGGGTGGTAGCTGCGTCTTGAAAGCGACCTTGAAACTGAAGCCGCGCTTTCTCCCTATCCATTCGAAATTTACCTGGCACTAAGCTTCCGGCCTGAGAAAATGAGGATATAAATGCTAAAATAATCGGTTCCACTTCCTAGCATTTTCCTATTCTGAGCATATACTGATCTAGTATATCTTAATTCTATTAAGTATCGAGGGCTATGGAACGAAAGCTAAGATTAAGCTAAGAGGGCTATGGAACGAAAAATGGTAGGGGTAACATTAAGAGATAGAAAGCGTGCAGAGTGGGTCATAGAAATAACTCAAGTTAACGACATTCTAGTGGAAATTAAGAAGAAGAAATGGACATGGGCAGGACATGTAGTGCGAAGAGAGGATAACCGATGGTCGCTGAGGGTAACAAACTGGATTCCAAGGGAAGGAAAGCGCAGCAGGGGGCGGCAGAAAGTTAGGTGGGCGGATGAGATTAAGAAGTTCGCAGGGGTCAAGTGGATGCAGCTAGCACAGAACCGGGTTAAGTGCAGAAATATGGGAGAGGCCTTCGCCCAGCAGTGGGTATAATCAGGCTGATGATGATGATGATGATGATGATGATCGATAAGAACTTGGTATGTGTCGGCACACAACGACCAGGATGTTGGGCAGTATACAGTCTGGATGCCAGCTCCGCGTCCATTTCCGCACTGAAATAAGGGATCACAATGTCCACCTTCTCGACAATGGAGTATAGCAGTTGCGCTGGCATGGCCATTCCCAAAAGTAACACGATGCGCCATGACGCTTTAATCTCACGCGGCACTTTCACACACTGAAGTGATTTGAAACACTGGCACTGCAATGACCTTGTCACATAATCACCTAAAAAAGGCACCTCAAATGCAAACATCCGCGCTTTTTGAGAAACAGGGGCTAACACATGCTTACAACCACCTCAAGAACAGCCTGATAGCGCACAGCCACTGCCGCGCAAGACTCCCTTGCCACGCGGACAAACCTTCTCTTTTTGGAAATCGTTAACCACATGCAGGGATTATAGGAAACTGGAAACTCAACCTTAACTGAATGCATGGTGACGGCTCAAATCGTGCTCACTGGGCAGCCATACCAGAAGTGGCGAATACAAAAACGAAACCACGGAAGAGCCAACCGGGGCTCACAGAAGAAGACGACGCGGTCTAAACTCAAGCGCCTAGGCTCCCTAGCCAGGGATATTAGCACACGCGTTTCAAACTGGGCACTGAATTCACTACGACACGTCATCAGCGGACGTTGCGCTTGCGCCTTACTTCCGGTGCTCCTCGTGCGCTCAGTTTCGGTTGCGTGCAGGAAAAAAAAAAACGGCGGATTTCGAGCTGAAGAGTTTAGAAAATGAGTTTTTTCTCGTTTCAAAAACTGATATGGCATCGGTTAGTTCCCGTAATCAAACTGTACACTGAAAATAACCGCCCAAATACGATAATCAAAAAGTCAATTAGTGAGATTTTGTTAATTGCACTCCTAATTAGAGGCATTTTGCAGCAAAATATGTCCGCTGAGTTAGAGAGTCTGTTCCTGCAAATATTGTCACTTGAAACAAGACGTATATATATATATATATATATATATATATATATATATATATATATATATATATATATATATATATATATATATGAACGAAGAAGCCAACAGTCGGCGAGGCCAAGGAAAGCGTTAGGGATGGTACTTTGTCTTTTTTTTTAATGTTTACTTGGATAATCACTGAATTTAGTAATGTAATATGTTTAGGGGAAAGATAATTAAACAAAAAGTAGAACAAGAAACGTGCCGATGGTGGGAACCGAACCCACGACTTCCGAATATCGCGTCCGGTGCTCTTCCAACTGAGCTACATCGGCCGCTGTCCCCCCTGCTACTTGCTTGGGTATTTATGTTGTCTGTATACGAACCTTGAGAGTGTTCACCAGCGCCACCCTCAGCCATAGCGGCGGACGTGGAACGTCCTTTGTTGTCGCGTTCTTCCTTCATGTATTATAACGAGCACCCTCATTTTCCCTTACTTGATCTGCTTGTAGCTTATGGGGGTCTCGGTTCTGGCAGTCTTGAAGCCATAGGTAGCGTAAGAGGGTTCTAGCACAGCTTTCGCCCTCGCTCTTGATCACGTTCTACGTGACGCTGGCGGTAACAAAGGACGTTCCACGTCCGCCGCTATGGCTGAGGGTGGCGCTGGTGAACGCTCTCAAGGTTCGTATACAGACAACATAAATACCCAAGCAAGTAGCAGGGGGACAGCGGCCGATGTAGCTCAGTTGGAAGAGCACCGGAAGCGATATTCGGAGGTCGTGGGTTCGGTTCCCACCATCGGCGCGTTGTTTTTTCTTCTACTTTGTGTTTAATTATCTGTCCCCTAAACATATTACATTACTAGTTTCAGTGATTATCCAGGTAAATATTAAAAAAAAAAGACATAAAGTACCATCCCCAACGCTTTCCTTGGCCTCGCCGACTGTTGGCTTCTTCCTTCATGTATAATAACGAGCACCCTCATTTCCCCTTACTTGATCTGTTTATATATATATATATATATATATATATATATATATATATATATATATATATATATATATATATATATATATATATATATGTGAATGTCATAAAGTACAATCCTCAATGCTTTCCGTGGCTTCGGCGTCTGTTGGCTTCTTTCCTTCACACACACGCACACACACACACATATGTGTGTGTGTGGGCAAGAAGCCAACAGACGACGAAGCCAGGGGAAGCATTGAGGATTGTACTTTGTGACTTTTATTATATATATATATATATATATATATATATATATATATATATATATATATATATATGTCTTGTTTCAAGTGACAATATGTGTGTGTGTCACACACACACATAGATGTGTATATATATATATATATATATATATATGGCTTGTTTCAAGTGACAATATATATGTGTGTGTGTGTGTGTGTGTGTCTTGTTTCAAGTGGCAGTGTGCGTGCGTGCGCGTGTGTGTGTGTGTGTGTGTGTTAGGGATATCAAACGTTTTCAAAGCAACTGAAATAAAGTGTATGTTCAGAGATTCACAGTGAAAAACTTAAAACATAGTTAACGACCTGCTCATATACCAGCTCCTCCTACTGTATCATGTAAAATTCATTTGTTATGAAGTGCAACTAATACGAGTCCCCGTTAACATTTCTTCAGCAGTGAAAAAACTCGTTCTCTGCCACTTTCTTTGTGTGCATTTGGTAAAATTTCATGTTTGTGTGCCTGCTGCATTGCGAAAAATCTCATGAGCAATCACCATTGAAACGATACTTAAAAATAATTAATTAATAAACCTTGTCTTCCACCAGAGAACCGAACCTTGCATCCCCAGCCAAACGCTTTACCACTGCGCCACGCCCCGGTTCGTGAAACGCTTTTCATAATTCCCCTTGTGTACTTTTTTTTTTATTGCTTGGCGTTGACATACGACATAATACGAAACTCCGATCAAAACATGAAAACAACACACAAGGCAATATACATTAATGAATATCATGATCATCCAGCGTTAGACTGTCCTAGTCACATTAAAACTCCCGCAGCGACAACAAAGAGCCACTCGGGAGGTTCTGCAGCTACGTTTTGGATGGAAATAAACCACTCTATACTCTCTCGAAAATAAATCACTGTGACAGGGATGCCAGACCTGTTCAAATTCGTAATTCCCCTTCTCTACAGTGAGAATGATAGCGGGATTCCGCGAGTGACAGGTACTGTGCCTTTCCTTTCCCGTAGAGGAATTACAGAACGCCGGTGAACTTTAATGCGCTCAATGAAATGCAGGTTGTTTTCGACAAGGGGAGCACAATGTGCCGTCACATCAAGACACTTTCCAGAGCAGCCGCGAGATAGGCCCGGAAGTCTGCATCTTCCCAGAACGAGAAGAACGCCTAACGAAAAGACGTCTCCAGAAAACTCAACGATGTAGTAAGGCCACCGCTGAAAACAGCAACAGCAGCCGGGGAAAGTGAGGAAGAGGACGATGAGGATGAAGGAAGTGATTTCAAGACTCGACGGTGCACTGGACGCACGATAAAACTAAGTGAAAGCGCTAACTCAGCACCAAGCATAACTGTAACTTTACACGTATATCCAGGCATATATATATATATATATATATATATATATATATATATATATATATATATATATATATATATATATATATATATATATATATATATATATATATATATGGCGGTGGCGTAGCGGTCGAACATCTGCCTCGCATGCAAGAGGACCGGGGTTCAAATCCCGGTGCCGCGCAATTCTCCACCGGATGAAAAAAAAAATATCCGCGTGTCGATGGAATTGCATACACAGGTTTGGGGTGCGACCTGATGCCGGTGAACACCTCCGGCAATGCACTCCCTCACCAGAACAGGAGTTGGCCACCCTGGTGCAGTAATTGGCCACAACCTCCTATGATAAGCTCCATTAAACCCCGGCCCTCAGTCACCAGCGGCTGCGGAACAACTGACCACGGCGGCGGTCAGACCTGTGACGCAGCAGGGGGTGCTAAGAAAGCCTGGCTCCGCTGGACAGGCCGCCATTGGAAACTGACCCTGGCAACGTTTAATGCTAGAGCCCTAGCTAGTGAAGCTAGTTTAGCAGTGCTGTTAGAGGAACTAGAGGGCATGAAATGGGATGTCATAGGGCTAAGTGAGGTTAGGAGGCCGAATGAGGCATATACTGTACTGAAGGAGGGGCATGTACTGTGTTATCGAGGTTTACCAGAGAGGCGACAACTAGGAGTAGGTTTCCTTGTCAATAAGCATAAAGAGGGTAATATAGATGAATTCTATAGTATTAATGAGAGGGTTGCAGGCATCGTAATTAGGCTTAATAAGCGGTATAAACTGAAGGTTATACAGGCCTATGCACCTACATGTAGTTATGATGAGCAGGCAGTTGAAAGCCTTTATGAAGATGTAGAAACGGCAATGCGAAAAGTAAAGACGCAGTATACTGTACTAATGGGTGACTTCAATGCCAAGGTAGGGAAAAAACAGGCAGGAGAGAAGGCAGTAGGTGACTATGGCATTGGGGCTAGGAATAGCAGGGGGGAGTTACTAGTTGAGTTTGCAGAGCGTAATAACTTACGAATCATGAATACCTTCTTCAGCAAACGGAAGAACCGGAAATGGACACGGAAAAGTCCTAACGGAGAGACTAAAAATGAAATCGACTTCATAATGTGTTCAACTCCCGCCATTGCGCAGGATGTAGAGGTAATCGGGACAGTGTGATGCAGTGACCACAGGATGATGAGGTCCCGAATTAGCCTAAATCTGAAGACGGAACGCAATAGATTAGTAAGAAAGAAACCCATCAACGAATTAGCGGTGAGGGGGAGGGCAGAAGAGTTCAGGATCTCGCTACAGAATAGGTATTCAGCTCTAACTGAGGATGGCGACATTACCCTAGAGGCAAGGAACAATAATTTCAGAGATATCATTAATGAGTGCGCGGTAGACATAGGCGGTAGGATAGTTAGAGAGGATACCGGTAAGCTGTCTAAGGAGACGAAAGATTTGATTAAGAAACGCCAGAGTATGAAAGCTTCCAATCCAACAGACCAGATCGAACTGGCCGAGATATAAAATCTAATCAATAAGCGCAAGTTGGCCGATATAAGGAAGTATAACATGGAGAAAATTGAGCATGCTGTAAAGAACGGGGGAAGCCTTAAAGCGGTAAAGAAGAAATTGGGCATAGGCAAAAACCAGATGTATGCGATAAGGGACAAGGCGGGCGACGTCATCACTAATATGGACAAGATAGTCAAAGTAGCCGAGGAGTTCTATACAGATCTCTACAGTAGCCAAAGCAGTCAGGACCGTAATGAGATTGGCGGTAGGGAAAAAAAGTCAGACGTTCCACCAGTGACGAAGGACGAGGTCAAGAAAGCACTAGAAACTATGAAAAGGGGGAAATCAGCTGGAGAGGATCAGATAACTACAGATTTGCTGAAGGACGGGGGGGATATCGTGCTAGAAAAACTGGCCACCCTGTATACGCAGTGCCTGGTGTCATCGACGGTACCGGAACCATGGAAGAATGCAAACATTATCCTCATTCACAATAAAGGGGACTCTAAGGACCTTAAAAATTACAGACCAATCAGCTTACTGTCTGTTACGTATAAGGTATTTACTAAGGTAATCGCTAATAGAATCAGGACAACCTTAGACTGCAATCAAGCAAAGGATCAAGCAGGGTTTCGGAAACGGTACTCTACTATCGATCATATCCATACCATCAATCAGGTGATAGAAAAATGCTCGGAATATAACCAGCCCTTATACATAGCATTCATTGATTACGAAAAAGCATTTGACTAAGTTGAAACCTCGGCGGTGATGCAGGCATTGCGAAATCAGGGGGTAGACGAGTCGTACGTGAAAGTGCTGCAAGATATATATAATGGTTGCACAGCAACCATAGTTCTGCATAAAGAAAGTAACAAAATTCCCATAAAGAAAGGTGTTAGGCAAGGAGACACAGTCTCCCCAGTATTATTCACAGCTTGTTTAGAGGAAGTATTCAGAGACTTGGAATGGGAGCAGTTATGGATAAGGGTAGATGGAGAATACCTCAGTAATCTGCGATTTGCTGATGACATTGCCTTGCTAAGCAACTCGGGGAATGAACTGCAAATAATGATTGATGACTTAGACAGAAAAAGTAGAAAGGTAGGCTTGAAAATCAATATGCAGAAGAGTAAGGTAATGTTCAACAGCCTCGGGAAGGAACAGCCGTTCACATTAGGTAGCAAAATGCTGGAAGTAGTAGGCGAATATGTCTACTTAGGACAGGTAGTAACCGCAGATCCGGACCATGAAAAGGAAATAACAAGAAGAATAAGATTGGGATGGAGCGCATTTGGCAAGCACTCGCAGATTATGACTAGCAGCTTACCGGTATCGCTCAAGAGGAAAGTATACAACAGTTGCATCTTGCCTCTACTCACCTATGGGGCTGAAACGTGGAGGCTAACCAAGAGAGTTCTACTTAAGTTGAGGACAACCCAGAGGGCTATGGAACGAAAAATGGTAGGGTAACATTAAGAGATAGAAAGCGTGCAGAGTGGGTCAGAGAAATAACTCAAGTTACCGACATTCTAGTGGAAATTAAGAAGAAGAAATGGACATGGGCAGGACATGTAGTGCGAAGAGAGGATAACCGATGGTCGCTGAGGGTAACAAACTGGATTCGAAGGGAAGGAAAGCGTAGCAGGGGGCGGCAGAAAATTAGGTGGGCGGATGAGATTAAGAAGTTCGCAGGGGTCAAGTGGATGCAGCTAGCACAGAACCGGGTTAAGTGGAGAAATATGGGAGAGGCCTTCGCCCTGCAGTGGGTATAATCATGCTGATGATGATGATGATGATATCCAGGCATAGCAGAACTAAGCCAGTGCCAGTTATTTTAACACTTAGACGCAGCAATCATTCCCCACGACTGATAATTAAGCTAAACATCACATCAAAACCACGCATTTCCGGAAAAGGCGGAAACTCTAGCACGCGTAAGTCGCGAGGAAATTCACTGAGCA
Source organism: Amblyomma maculatum (assembly GCF_055883805.1). Classification (NCBI taxonomy): domain Eukaryota; kingdom Metazoa; phylum Arthropoda; class Arachnida; order Ixodida; family Ixodidae; genus Amblyomma; species Amblyomma maculatum. The sequence continues at coordinate 17,315,498 of NC_139350.1, forward strand.
AGCGGCTTAGGACAGGTTATTGCCCAGTATGAGGCCACGCGTTATAGTTAGGTCCCAAACAAGAGCATTTCACATGCCACATGGATAAAGGTGAAATCCTTCTACTTTGCATTCTCTAAATTTAATTTCTCTCTTGTCCTTGCCTCCAGAATGTGCAAGTTGACTTCCGCATCCAGACTGCAAAGTTACCAACACGCATTGATGCCATATCAACAGAAAATATTCAGCCCGAAACGGTCTTTTGGAGCTGGAAAAAGGTGGGCGTACTCCAAGCCCATTTCTTTTGTTAGCGCTTTCAGTTGCGTTTCTCATTTTAACACTGACTGCGTTTTTCAGAGAGAAAAGGTAAGAACCGCATACTGCTTGAGCAACCCCAGGTACATTCACTCTCAATTCCCCTTTTAAAGCACCTGACGTTGCTAAAGCTGCCTCTTCTCCTCATTACTTTTTTTTTTTCTGGTCAGCGCGTAGTGATCAGAGTTGCCATTTCACTGAGCGACAGACATTCTGTGCCTTTTGGCGTTATAGAAGTGTGAGGCGAATGTCTGACTGGGCCGAGGAGCGAGAAATGCATAGGAGGTAAATGAACAAGAGAAAAAAAAAGAAAAGACTGCCCGAGAGAGTGCCAGCGGTCCTCGCTTTGGAAAGGAGAGTGAACGCCACATACAAAAAGAGGCGATGCGGCAGCGCGGCCGTCGACGGGTGTCATCTAACACGTCCCCGCGCAGAGGAGTCCGATGGGCATCGGGGTTTCCAGGGTGCACGCACGTACACAGGCCCGGACCAACGTTAAAATGGCGTGGAGTCTCTGCAGGCATGTGTTTTCAAGCACTCCTCACAACAGAGTAATTCGTTCTACGAGAAGAACCCACTTGTCAGTCAGTGTCTCCGCGGCACGAATGCGCGCCTTTTCGTGTCTTTACACATTATAATTCAGTTCGCCCCACCCTCCCTCTCACTGCCCAGCTACACCCCCCTCGCGACGCCACTGATTGTAGCAGCACAACAACAAAAAAGCGAAAAAGAAGACACATGAAATGGCAATGAAGTTTGGCTTTAGCATCGTGCTCGGGTACTCTAAAGCATCCTGAAGGTAATTATGCTGACATCAGTCATGGATGATGCGTCGAGTATCATTTCCAACTTACGATCTGTAAGAAAAGGATGGGCTAAAGCTCCTGCGCCAGCTAATCATGCATGCCCGAAAAAGTCCCTTTTGTTTGTTGTTAAAAATATGTGGTCAGCAATGTGACTCAGGCGAAACAGCGTCTCATTTTACTGGCACAATAGTGGTTTTCCTGGAAGGCTTAAGAACATATGTGGATTTTGACATATGAAATAGTTTTTATACCGTCATATAGTGATTGCGCTGGAGACCGAGTCAAACATAAAAACGTCACACCCGCGCAGGAGGCTCTTACTTGGATCCCAGTGTATTCAGCAGACGCGGGCGATGTTAATCGCTTTTTGGAAACCCGGTTTACGTTTATTACCACACGTGGGCTTGAAAAACCACTCTCCCGCAATCGCAGCGTAAAGCTTGGGGAAGAATTTCAATAAGCGCTTGCATTTCATTGCATGGATGCAAAAATAACGCATCATGCTTTGAGCTATTTGCACGGATCATCTCTTGGCTTCCGTCAAATGTGCGCGACCTTCGCTTCCTCTCGCAAGAAGCTGTCGTTCCTTTCGCGGCGGCCCATATGGGAACAAGATCGAGATTGCGTTCGCTTTCAGCTTCTTTCTTCCACATTTTGGAGTATTATCGGATCAAATTGGTCGGCAGTAAAATAGAATTTTAAGGTTGCCACTCGAAGAGCTCCATATGTTTACATCTGAATACCGCCCATTATCTAAAGCGATCATTTTGACTCGATGGCGAACTCTTTAATCTAGCCTAAATAATTTAATTCAGAAGCCGTCTTGCTTCTTTTAAGTTCGTGCCTTGTTCTTCACCTTACGGTGCATGCGGGGTTGCTCCCAATGTTCACTGGCATTCAAATGGTCATTCGCGAACGTCTTGAGTCAATGCCGATCGAGTTAAATCGTCATTGAAACCCGCCGTGTGGCAGTGGACGATCCCCATTGAGTTCGATCTCCATCGACTCAATGTTCATTAAAAGTGCCCCTGTGACAGGAGCATGGAGGTAGTGAACTCCTTTTTGATGTTTTCTTGAAGTTCGTTTTTTTTTCTTCTTGTTGGTTATGGTCCCGTCTCCTTGCTTCGCCGAAATAATTGTAATGGGCCGAATTGAATTAACAAATTGATTTAATTAGGGTAATGAGTCGGTTAGATAAACAAGCACAGCACAGTCGAAATAACAAACAAATAAGACACTGAGATCGGTCGCGCTCCGGCTTAGGACAGTCCGTCGTCCCAAGCGAGCGTACAGGAGAACGTCCGTCTTCTCCCTCACTCGGGCCGCAAATCCCCGGGCGACCCATCGCACCTCGTCGTTTTCGCGCGGTACCAGGTTTCCGTGAAAACGTCCTTGGTGTCCCCCCTGTTCACACAGATTCGTGGAAATTCGTAGCCGAGGTCCAGTTCGCCGAAGCGTCCCAACCCCGGCCTTTCCACCACTGGCATTCTACTCTCGAGGACGCGCACGAGATTTACGGCTGTCTGTAACACATACCAAAGAAAAAAAACAACACCGAACGGGCGCTCGACGGGGTCCGCCGACGGCGTTCGGAGCCTCGCGCGCTAACCACCTGGCCAAACATAGAACGGCCGAGCGCCTTTCAATGCGCGAGACCCCCCGCCCCTCAAGATAGACATAAAACAGACAACGCGCACACGCAGGGACACTTCACACAGTAAACAAAAACAAAAAAAAGGTCCCCCCTCCCTGGGTACGGGCGCCGCTCCACCCGCGCGCCTCGCGGGCCGGCTCTCCGAAACGGGAGGAAACACACAAACACACACAAAAAGAAAACCCGAGCAAACATGCACTATTGACGACCTTACAGAGGTGTGAAAAAAAAGCTGAGAGAGCGGGACGTCACGTGGCCAACCTTCCCAAACCAAGTGCAGATGAAGCCGTTTTTTCCCCCGTTTTTTCACTCTCCTATCCCTAAGGTTTTGATGTTGATGTGGTTTAGAGGGCGCGCGGCTGTCTGCTGTGGCACGGCCGCTCGAAGTGCACTTCCATCGAGCGGCCGTGGCTGTGGCGAGCATGGGTCACCGCGACGATTTCCCGGTGCTGCGCGCGCGGTGGACTCCGTGTGCGCGCGCAGCGGTAGTAGATATCACCGCACGCTATTATGAGGTCTAATCACGTGGGGACCTTCTCGCTCCCTTTTATTTTTTATGACTAGGTTTCAAGGGTATCGCCGAGCGCTCTATCATTTTTTCGTGATCTGCACGCTTTACTAAAGTCGTATCTTTAACAACGGCCGAAAATGCTGCTATTGAGGTGGCTTTACGGAAGCTAAGGTCTTGTCCGGCTCAACCTGTCGTCATCCTAACAGATTCAAAATCTGCCCTTCAAAGGTTACAGCGAGGTTTCCCTACTGATGCCTTGTCTATAAGCTCTCCACAATTGGTGCGAAATGTGCACAGCACAGGCCTTACTTTACATTTCCAATGGGTGACCTCACACATAGGTGTCAGAGGCAACGAGGTGGAAGACACACTCGCCCATAACACACTGTCAAGTACATCCTAAAAAAACAGTCCGTCAAGATAAAAAAAAAAAGACTTCCGAGAAACGGTACTCAACTATTTTAGACCCTGCGGAGTGCATCCTACAAGCCATGTGTGACCAAGCGACTGAGAAGACATCAGGTTACTCTACTACACCGATTCGCACGGGCTCTGCTCGTACTCCTGCCTGGATGCATAATACGGGTATGGCATCGTCTCCGCTATGTTCTATATGTGATGTGTGCGGGGATATGCGGCTGGGGTGTCCATGTGCTGCCCAGAGTACAACGCGGATGCTCGCTTCCTTCAAGAAGACAGGAGCCCTTCACAGTGCACTTCAGGACATTGTCTACCCGAGTGAAAACCAGACATGCAGAAGGGAGGCATCACGCCTTTTTTTACAATTTCCGCAGGACACTGATCTTGACTAGATGGTGACAGCTAGAATGGACTGCGTTCCATTATGAGTTATTGTTTGCGTAGATGGTGGCTTCTGGAGTGGACTATGTTATACCGAGTGAATGTGTGTATAGATGGTGGCATCTAGAATGAATTGTGCTTTGCTGTGAGTCAATGTGTGCATAGATGGTGACCTCTAGAGCGGACTGTGTTATACTGTGAGGGAATCTGTGCATAGATGGTGACTGCTGGAGTGGAATACAGTGTTGTCCGTTTATATGACCCCCGTTAATATGGACGACCCGAATTATGGACAGTTTTTCTCTGGACGAAACCTTTTCAATGTATTTATGCCGCGTTAATGTGGAAACTCGTTGTCCGGACAATGTACAGGGGAAGAATGCACGCGCCCCACTTGGGCCCATGTATTTTTGTCTCGTTAATATGAACAGTGCTTTAAAAAAAATGCAGAGGAGTCCGAACGCAAGTTAAAGAAGGGCGCGCCGCCCGAGAACCTACGCGACAACTGATACGGCGGGATGCCTGAACGAGTCTTGTGGGGTTGCAAAGAACCAAAGCAGGCGTGTCGCCGTTCTAAGGGAGGGGGAGCGCAAGAGCGGAGAAGAACGTACACAGCAAACCGAGGGTCAGCGTAAGAAAGACCCCGAAAGAGGGGAAACCGGAGATTTCTGGGTGCAGCGGCAGTTGGGAAAACATCAACATGTGGTTGCAATAAATTCTGCTGAACGTGAACAGAGACGCCGGTAAAAGCGTAAGAAAGAAATGACAGGAAGAAAGACAAGTGCCTACAGTAGCGGTGGGAACTGAAGTTTTCTTTCCGAAAGCGCAATGTGTGTTCCATGAAGCCGTTAACGCTTTTCGGTGAGAGTTGAGACACACTCACAAAGTAGAGCGACAAAAGAAAGGCGACGTACGAACACGCAACCGGGACCGGGCGTCCCGTCCTGGACGCGCTTCCCTCTCATGCTCCTGGTTTTCGTCCCTGTTGCGCTGCGAACTGCCGAACTATGCACACTAGGCGGTCCGTATGTCGGCTTCGCTCTGAGTCAACGATGCGGCCTTGACAAGGTCAGAGCTCTTCGTAGTCGGCTAGGCGTCGTTCTAAACTGTACTTCAGCTTGCAGTGTTTGTTTTATGGGAACTGTTACGTTTCTCCAGCGACAAGTGGGACAGCTGACGCGGCCACCGCATAGCAACAGGCAGAACCGCGAGCGGATCGGCCATTTCGGCGCCGTTCATCGGCCGCGCAACGTTTCCTCCCGCGGTCAAGTCTCGACGTGATCTTGCCACGCGCCAAATGTGTGTGCGTGCGTGTGTGTGCAAACGCCGGCCAAGCCTGGAGCTCGTGAGAGAATGCGCCGCCCTCGCCCGTCTGCAAGAGGTGGAGGAGATGCGGTCGGAACACCTGCTATTGAGTCATCCCTTCGTGCCCAGACTTGTCGGGCTCTCCATTTCCTGTGAGGGTTTTCCCTTTCCATGTGAACTGGAAACCTATAAAAAGCAGCGGCCGACTCCGCTGAGAGAGAGACTACTTTGACGCGCCGTGGAAACGACGCTAGACACCTGCTGTGTGAACGTGTCTGTATTCTCCCCGGGTCAGCTTCTCTGCCCGTTCCTTCATGATGTTTTAGTAAAGGTTGTTTTGTTAGAAGACGCCTCGTCTTTGCTGGGACCGTTGATGCCGTCCGCCGTCCACGGAGCCGCCAGGCCAACGCTACCGAGGGGCCGCGCGCCGCACGTAACAACTGGCGTCAGCGGTGGGCTGAGCACGCGAGCCTCAACCGTAATAACTGGTGGCAGCGGTACGCTACCCAGCCGCACGCGACCCAAACCTAACAACTGGTGAACAGCGGTGGGACGACGACGACCAAGCCGTAACCGTGGGCGGAGGGACGAGCCAGGCCTGACCGAGGTGCAACATCTGGTGGGAAGAGCGGAGATGTCCCAGGCGAGACTCGTGAATCAAAGCAGCTCAGCGGAAAGTCGGGAGCAGTGCAACGAGCCCTGTGTGATGACTGGTTGCCTGCAGCGGAACGACTGTGTTGAATTCTTGGCTGCGAGGTTTGGTGAGTGCGGGACTTTCTTCTACTGAGTTTTGCCAGGCTTTTGTTAAGTAGAGAACAGAGCTGGTAATTGTGTTGTCGTTGTTGCTGGGTTAAGTGCAGCAAGGCAATAGTGGGCAGTAGAGAAGGCAGCACTCGGAACAGCCATGGGTTTGGATTTGAAGTCGTTGCGCAAACCGAAATTGCTGGAGCTTGCGGAGGAGTTGGGTCTGAATTTTTCAGACAAACTCAGAAAACCAGAAGTGTTAAAGGCTATTCTTGCGTTGGAAGCTGAAGATGACGAGCTTTTGGAATGCCTTGAGATCATTGACGAACGTCAAGATGAACGTGAACGTCACGAGAAAGAGGATCGTGAGCGTAGAGAACGTCACGAGAAAGAGATGCGTGAACGTAGGGAACGTTTCGAGAGAGAGGACGCCCGCGTAAGGCAACTGATGCAGCTGGAGATATCAGCACATAGAATTAGCGTGGAAAGGATTAAAGCTTGCAATGCCATTCAGTGTAACAGTTCAATACTGCGAGATGGTCCGCCACCGTTCCTCATTGCCGAGGATGTGGCCGAGTATTTGGCAGACTTCGAGAATGTCTGCAAAAGTACACGTTTCGAGCGAGATAGTTGGACGCAGATGTTCGTAGCTCTTCTCTCCGCTGAAGCGTCGGAAGAAATCAAGCGATCGGTTGGCGACCGCTTGAAAAATTACGATGCACTAAAAGAGTCATTGCTGGTACGATATCAGATAACGCCTCAGGATCTTCGGAAAAGATATGAGAGCGAGAAACATCGTAACACGACGTACTTTTATTTGGCGTATCAGTTGAAAGCCGCTGTAAGCGAATGGCTAGACAGAGCGGAAGTTTCGGAGCAAGTCGAACTTGCACCGGAGTGTGAGAAACAGCTTGGGGAAGCGGCCCAGCAATGTGACCACAGTAGCGAGCCGACTGAGCCTCGAACAGAACAGTATGCTGTTACCTTGGTCGAGTCACTAGCTGAGACGGTTAGCACAGGCTTAATCGGCGAGAAGTCCGAAGTGACGCTGTTAAGCGAGGTGAACTGCATGCCGACCCAAGTAGCTGTAGGAGATACAGTTCCATCAAATGAGTGTGGGGAACTGGTAGTAACTGAACCGCCTCTCGAGTCAGAAGCAGAGGCTTGTGTAGAGCGTGACGGAGATGGAAACCAGCTAGAAAATGACAAAATTGCTGTTTCCGAAATCAGCTGTGTCGTAGAGCAGGGTACGCAGAAAAACGAAGTGCCGATCAGGGAAACTGCGCAACCCGCGAGTTGTGATCAGCCATGGCAGACCGACGAGGAGTGCGCGTCCGCTGTAGAGAGCGAGACTTGCGAAGGCGACAGCGAACGAACGACCAGAGCAGTCAGAATCGTTCGAGCCCCGATACCACGCTAGGTTGTATTCACGAAAGCGACCCCAGTGCGAACGCGGACGTAGCACACATGGCCCTCACACAATCCGAAGCGCCCCAGCTGTCGAAGGAGCTTGATCGTGCGCTGGCTAGCTCTGAGCGAGGCGACGCACTGAGTGGCGAGCCGCCAGAGCAAATGCCTGGAAGGGGGACTGATGCGACTGACGTCAGCCGTTGTTCCGTTGTTGTCGTTCGGACTTGACTGAAAGTGAGTCCTGCGCTGCTGGCCGCGAATCAGACGCGGCGCCACACTTTGACCGCTTCGACGACACCCGTACCCTACTAGCTTCGGTTACCGCTACAACGTTGACAGCTAGCTTGCCAGAGCTCGCACCGAAAGAAAGTAGAACTAGAGTATTCAAGTGCTGCCACCGAAAAACGCGGAAAGGCAGACGCGATCGTAAGGCGAGCAAACTCAAACGATTGCAAAAAGAACGCAGAAAGCCTGTGTTCCATCAGTGCTGCCGTAAAAAAAAAAAAAAAAAAAAAAAAAAAAAAAAAAAAAAAAAAGAGGAAAGGCAGGCGCAAGAAATAATGGAGCAAGTTGAAGCTATCGCGAAAGAGAAAGCGACTATCCCAAAGGCACAAATGCGCCCGTGCCGAGAAATCGCGTGACTGGTGCGCCAAGCGTAAGGAGAGGGATAGGTTGTTTAGAAAAGTGAGCGACTCAGGCTCATGCGTTTCTTTGCACAGAAACAGGAAGGTACGGTTGTTCCGTGAAACGGACAGCCGAAGCTTTAGTGAAAAGGGTGATCTCAATGGTAACGCCGATAGCTTAAGTCGAAGCCCATAACGTGAGAAGAAGCCTGTATTCACTAGTTGGTGTTTTTCTTCCTGACATAGGGTTTTGAACATTTATATTCATTATCTTTGTTTGAAAGTGATGTTTTTGAAAGCTCAATTTTCAGATTTGTGGACGCGTTCCAAGTGCTGCTGAGCTGCCCTTTAATATAGATGGGGGCATATGAGGGAAATATTCTGGCATAACTTAGTGAAGTTTGTGCCGTGCTTGCGGGCTGAACGGTTGCGTTTTTAGCGTGGTTGTGACGTTGTGAGTTGTCAGAAATCTCTCCTAAAGACAAGTTGCAGAGTGCCTTGGAAACCGGACTTGCCAAGGACTTCTTCAGGCTGACTGGCTCAAGAGAAGCAGAGTCGGACGACCCCGGCTAGCAGCAACATCCCGATTCCTCCGGACAGCGGATGCAGTCCCCTGCCCTTCGGGATCTCCCTTCCCCGGCGGGGCAGTCTGTTACGTTTCTCCAGCGACAAGTGGGACAGCTGACGCGGCCACCGCATAGCAACAAGCAGAACCGCGAGCGGATCGGCTTTTTCGGCGCCGTTCATCGGCCGCGCAACGCTTCCTCCCGCCGACAAGTCTCAGCGTGTTCCTGCCACGCGCCAAATGTGTGTGCGTGCGTGTGTGTGCAAAAGCTGGCCAAGCCTGGAGCTCGAGGGAAAGTGCGTCGCCCTCTCCTGTCTGCAGGAGGTGGAGGAGATGAGGTCGGAACACCTGCGATTGAGTCATTCGTCGTGAACCAACATGTTTGGCTCTCCCTTTCCTGTGAGGGTTTTCCCTTTCCCTGTGAACTGGAAAACCTATAAAAAGCAGCGGCCGACTCCGCTGAGAGAGAGACTACTTTGACGCGCCGTGGAAACGACGCTAGACACCTGCTGTGTGAACGTGTCTGTATTCTCCCCGGGTCAGCTTCTCTGCCCGTTCCTTCATGATGTTTTAGTAAAGGTTGTTTTGTTAGAAGACGCCTCGTCTTTGCTGGGACCGTTGATGCCGTCCGCCGTCCACGGAGCCGCCAGGCCAACGCTACCGAGGGGCCGCGCGCCGCACGTAACAACTGGCGTCAGCGGTGGGCTGAGCACGCGAGCCTCAACCGTAGTAACTGGTGGCAGCGATACGCTACCCAGGCGCACGCGACCCAAACCTAACAGAACACATAAAAACGGCGCCAAGAAGATGGGATGTTCGATAGCCCTCTGCATAGCAGCTTGCAAACTTGACTCCCTTGCTTCTTACAGAAACAATACAAGCCCAAAAAAGAAGGAATCAGAAGAACGAAAAGGCAGATAGGTTACTAGGCAAAATAAGTGCACAGCATCAGGAGCCTGTAACCCTCAACTTGAGTCTGGCTTTTGGCATGGCGGGAGTTAAACGCAAAAGAATAGAGCTGAACCCAGGCGCGAAGAAATCTGTGAATATAAGCGGTAAAAGCCATCTCAGTCAATCCAAGCTGCGAGGGACTAGTAGCGACAGCTCTGCTGTTTCCTCGCCTCAGGGGAATCTCAAGCAGCTACTTAGCGGCTATTTTGCTCAGTGAAGAGGCCATTTTGGAAGCGGTGGTGAGTAGAGAATCAGATGCTGATTCATCGGCCAGTGAGAAGTTCGTGCTTGAAAGTTCGGCCAACACAAAGCCCAACATCACGTGTCATGGTAAGCGAGTCGCTTCAGACTGCACTACAATTTTTCGAAGACAACAATGACAAGGATAATGCACTCAAAATTGCCGGTGTTCTGTGAACGTTTGAGTCCAGTGCGCACCGTTATGTACAAAAGGAGTCGGTAATTACAATTCTCTTTTCTCAATAAAATCCTTTTTGTTTTTATTCATGACTCGTTATTATGGATGACTCGCTTTATGGAGAGTTTTGGTCGGAAACAAAAGTGTACATATTAACGAGGCACGACTGTATGTACTGTTAATAGTGACTGTGCGCATGGTGGACGGATTTCACAGATATTAGGACTTTTTATAAACACATAAGTGACTCTACGGTGGTGCAATTGCCGGAAAAATAAGCAACGCTAATCTCTCCTGTAGCATACAACTCAACAAGTTTTTTCCTCATGGCTATTAGACTGGGGAGGAACGCGGCGGTCGCTGCCGAGCGGGCAGAACGAGGGGAGCGGCGCCGGGCACGCGCACTCTCTCATTGGATGCCTTTGTACGAAAAGATAAAAAGGCTTGATTCCCCAGGTTTTCATTAAGAATGCTGGTCTTCTTGTCTGCTATGAAGAGTGAGATGAGAGGTGAACAGGCTAACAGTTCGCGCAGACAGTGGAAGCTCTCCATTAAATAAAAAATAAGCCGTTGCTGGCCGGAAAGCATTTCTCGTGAGTTCAGCGTTTGCACATTGATTTTACCGAACCTTTGCATTATATAGCTCGAATGTTTTTCCAACTCGCGGGCGAAGAGGTCGAAACCTTGGCTATTGCGCCACTGGTGCATGAGTTTGCTAGGCAACAGTTTACATGAAGGCAACCGCAGCTTCGTCTGAAGTCAGCGTAAGTTATAGCTTTGCAAGAGCATCTTCCGAATCGAAAGGAAAGCCCTCACTTTTCATGGGATGATCATGCTTTCGACGAATAAAATTTGAACTAGCGTTGGCTTTTACCGCTGTTTTAACGGTGCTCCCAAACTTTCCTCGGCAAACGCTAACCTTGTTAGCATCCCTGTCCAATCCTCAGGGTGCGGATACAAAGAAGCATAAAGCACTAAAACGTTTTGTAAATTCCCTTAACAATGTTTTGCGCATGCTTGCGCTCTAGTTATTTACGCGTGTGCATCGCGTGCATTGGTTTGGTCCCATCGGCACGGAACTTATTTGTACAGCCATTTGTATAGCGCGAGTATAGCCCATATTCTCATGAACCAAACAAACATTAGGGGACAGTTAAGATCCGTCGTTAATGACATGACATGATAGTGTTTCACATACTCACGGATGGTTTTATTTTTTTTTATTCTTATTTTATACACCCCTGCTTAGCATCAGCAATCATTAGCTTTCCATTCTGAGCAGTTTGAAAACATTGAATCCATTTTTCATTATTTCGTTAATTTGCATGATTTATTTATCAGTTCATACTTTCACATTTGCATTACATTATTAATTAGTATCACGAAGCATTGGCTTTTCCTTCCGAGAATTTTGACACTTTTGAACCCCTTCTTCAATTTTTTTATTTCTTTTATTCATCAATTACATTGGTTTCATAAACTCGTCATCGCCTGTTACACAGCAATCAATCATCAATCACTAGAACCACAATTTGCAATTATCCATTTTTTTACGGTGCCCTCGATCATTTACGACACGCGGTTGCGGACTGGACTACTTCTACTACTACTACTATTACTACTACTACTACCCCTACTACTACCCCTACCACCACTACCAATACTAGTACTACTACTACTACCACCACTACTACTACTACTACTACTACTACTACTACTACTACTACTGCTACTGTTATTACTAGTACTACCACTACTACTAGTAGTACTAGCACACTACTACAACCACAATCATCATCATCATCATCATCAGCCTGACTACACCCACTGCAGGGCGAAGGCCTCTCCCATATTTCTCCACTTAACCCGGTTCTGTGCTAGCTGCATCCACTTGACCCCTGCGAACTTCTTAATCTCATCCGCCCACCTAACTTTCTGTCGCCCCCTGCTACGCTTTCCTTCCCTTGGAATCCAGTTTGTTACCCTAAGCGACCATCGGTTATCCTCTCTTCGCCCTACATGCCCTGCCCATGCCCATTTCTTCTTAATTTCCACTAGAATGTCGGTAACCTGAGTTATTTCTCTGACCCACTCTGCACGCTTCCTGTCTCTTAATGTTACCCCTACCATTTTTCGTTAATGTTCCACCTACCCTACAACTACAACTATGCCGGCGGCTTTTTGAGCGAACGAGATGTATAACCTATCACTTAAAATGACTAACACAAAGGATGCAGCGTTTACAATGTGATCGCTGACTTCAGAAGCGCACATAGCGCCCAATATGTATCGTAGTTGTCGACTGTCTGCTTCAGAGAGCCCACATGGCCAACAAAATTTTCAACCTGATTCAAGTTCGACTTCCGGAAAACAAAAATCAAAAGAGCAGACGACGCTCTGCCGCGTGATTCCTCTGAGCAACGCCACCTGGCGACAAATTGTAGATATATTGTCTGAACGAATAATAACGCATTTAAAGCCCCTTTCCCGTCGCTTTTGTGGCACACTGGATTGACATCACCCACCTCTGCACTGATGCCACGGAAATATCTGTCGACTCCTGCGTTGTAAATTTTGTTTTCTGATTTTTTTTTTTTTTCAGTTGCCTTCGCCGTAATTATTTCCTGCCTCGGTGAGTGCATGTTACCTTTAGGTTGCGTTCAGAGAGACCTTTCAGCAACAATCGCCGTTTAGCTCGCTGAGAGCGTCGTCTGCTCAAGTGCGCCTAGGGGATATGCTTTGGCAATACGTGGCCCGGGCCGGGCTCGGACTCAAAATTTCTGCCCGTGCACACCTCTATTCCATACAACACCAGCTGGCGGGCACCGTGTCGGCCTGCGTGAAGGTGGCTCAACTAACGCAGGCAATTTATGGAACGCATTCCTAAGGGTAACTTTAATTCAGCGAGCTATTCTATAGGCAACACCTTTCAGTTTATGTAATGAACAGTATTCTTGCGCAAGCTGAAATGAGTATAGACACCTTATTTTGGGGTTTGTGTTTCATGCTTTGTATTGGTGCGTAAGGCATTGCTGTACACTGATCACTACACGATATTCGTCTACGACCGGTGAGGAATTTATATTCGAATTTCTTTTCTCCCCTGTTTCTGTTTCAGCGGCCTGAATTCGAAACAGAAACTGGTGGGGAAAGTAAATTCAATTATAAATTGTTTAATGGGCGTAGGCGAAAACGATGTGGTAATTTGTATATTGATCCATATACAGTATTGTCTTACGCATCATCAGCAAGAAGAAAAATGCCGCCAAAATTTGGTATCAGTACTCTTTTCATTGCATAGGCAGTTCTATTATTATTATTATTATTATTATTATTATTATTATTATTATTATTATTATTATTATTATTTGTGACGTAAACGGAAGATGGTGCTGCTGCGCGGGAACCAGTTTCAATGCCCGTGCTGAACCATTGCGGTTTGAGAATGCTTTACAGCAGGGGTGACTGGTCGCGCAGTGAAGCATTCTCAAAATACAAATAGGCCGCTTGTGACAGGGAGCCACTGCCACTGCGTCGCACTGCGAAAAGGGCCGCGGCTGCACTTCTCTTTTCGTAGTGATTCGACACTCCTGACAGTGTGCGCCAAACTAAGCCTTTGACGAATTCACGAAAGTCGCTTAGATTTTACCTCATATGTATAGATATTTTAAGTGTTCATTAAATAAAATTGCTGTGAGACAAACGGTTTTCGGCACTCTATTGGGGTCACTTTACAAATCGAACTTCCGCATAAGTCGAATGTTTTTCCTGAAGGTCGAAATAACAAGGCCTTACTGCGTCCGCTATTTGGGCGCCACTCTCTTCTCATACTCGATTACATTATTGTTGGTGTATTACGAAAGCTACATTTTGCTCTTCGAGCAATATTACCTGTAGTAAGGCGCCTAATTGTCTGGCGTATTTACGTTTTCAAAGTGTTATGTATTTCACCATGATGAGGTGCCACTGAACATATATACCGCATTTGGGCAAGGCCAACGTAAACCTCGTGCACTCTAGTGCTAGCGAGACATTGACGCGTAAATAAAACCAGCAAACAATTTGGAGCCGTGCCATGTACTGGAGGTAGGTCCAAAAACAAAAGCTGCGGAGCAGCACACGCGTGCTTCTTTTCTCTCTAGAAGTCTCCTGTGCTGTCATTGAGTTTTTACAGGTTTACACTTTAACCTAAGCTTTCCTTGTTAATGATGCTGGGGGATTGTCAAGGCGCAGGTGTGCACCTTTGCCTGTTTTCATGTTGTTGTGTTTTTGCTAAGTTCATTTTTTACTTGGAAGATGCTGGTTGTAATTGACGGATGGTGATTCTAATAAACTCTCATCTGGAAACAAGCTCCCCCATTGTGCCATTGGCGAATCTTCCTTTGTCCGTGTCCCAACTGCACTGTTTCGCCACAAAGGATGTATAGACGTTGCGGCCGTCAGGGTGACTCGCCTGCTCAGAGCACGACAGTGGCTTTACATTTTCCGTTATCGTTCAGCCAGTTCGAAGTGCTCCGCGTGGCGGCAGGAATGCGTTGGAAAAAGTTTCTTGGTTGGTGAGAGCCACGAGTGTCCGAGCTGAATCGGTGATTGCGCTCTCATTGTGAATGTGACGATATAACGAACATGGTCGCAATTCTTTAGAACCACGACGAGAAACCGCAAAGGCCAAATAACTTGGAATGAAATGAACTCCTTAGAGCTCATACCAAAACGCGAAAGTAATCGATTGCATGTTTTGTTTACGCTCGAGCCGCAGCCACCGCAGCGGAGACACGCCTCTGTTTCGTCAGTCGTGTGCGAAGAGGGCACGATCGCCTTGTTTATCCATAGGTAGCATTGGTTCAAGGTTCCCACAACAGCAAAAGAGGGCGCTAATAAACAAAGTACAATCTAATTACTGCAAAAAGAAGCATACCACGTCCTTCTTAACTTGATCTCCATTTAAGTGCGCGACTGTGCATCTTGTCTTTTTACTTAGTAGTTTCAATATCTACAAATCACTGGGCAGATGTCCTTCCAAGCGAATCATTTGGTCACTGGCTACTAGGTTCCTGCACGCGCATGCTCCAAAGTAGCACGACAATGAGATGTGCCTTGCCATTGCCGGTTGCACCAGCGCAGAAGGCAAGTCAGCAGCGATAAAAGGGACTGCTCCGTTGCTTCCTTCTCAAACACTGCAACAAGGCCAGAAAAGCTGAGCTGGCACAGTTGGAAATGTGGGCACAATAAGCGCACTCAAATTAAATTGCAAAATTTAGCACGATGCTTCTAGTAAAACAATTTGCGTCACTGTGATGGATTTTATATTTAGCCTCGTTTTGTTGCAGCACGTGAGTAATTTTAATTCAATGAATTTTATATCAATGTCCCCACCACCCTACCCCAGCCTGTGGCTATGATGCTGTCGCGCTAAACCGCATTTGGGCCCAGTTTTCGCCGTCGCTTTAGATCCAGTTCGGCTATCTTTCTTGGGATGATAAAATCTAAGCGGGTAGTAAGTGCGGCGGCCCATTCCGTGCCTTCGGAGCGCTGTGGAACTGAGAGAGGGCGCTGCACACAGCAAAACCAGCTGAGCGCTCATTTTTGGCTGGCATCGTGAAGCTGCGCTCTTGGTTAGAATACTTGCCCTTTTAATAGCGGTGAAGAGCTCCCACAGATGCAATTATTTGAAAAATCTTTCTTTTCTCTCCTTAGAGTGTTAGCAAAGATGGGGTACTGTCATAAAGCCCCGCCTTTACGGTCAACAGAGGCGCGGAATCCCCTTTACGGCTACCCGTCGTCCCTCTATGAGGTTTGAGAACACAGGTAGAAGTTAAGCCGGTCAACCCGTGAGTCGGTGTGTGATTGAGGAATGAGTTCAGGAAGGTCAGATTATTTTACACACAATTCAATATTTAAAGATAGTAGTCCAAATTGCACTGCGTAGTAATAGAGTACAAAAAAAACGCCAAGACAGGAATGTGATAAACAACTCGGTAAATGACAAGAGGATAACCCGACAATGAACAAAAACACTGCGATAAAAGACAAAAAAAGATAAAGATAACAAAGCAAGTATATCAGATGTAGTAAGTATGGGCAAGGGTTACATAAAAAATACAGCGCGAAGATACTAAGTCCGTTCAAGGTTAAACAATATTCGATTAACAACAGTCTGTGACAAAAAGGAATTCTCACGACTTTCTTGTTAGTTGAGGCATCGAAGGCTGGGTTGATCAGTAGCGGCGGCCGTACAGATGAAGAGAACGATGTGTTGATCGCGGGCTCGGTAAAACAAAAGATGCTTTTCCAGAGCGGCCGCGAGAGAATCCCGGAAGACTGAATCTTCCTAGAGCGCATTGCCGCGGGCGTGCTGCGGTCTGCCATTGTATACTCTCGGCTGGCTGCGTAGTGCCCGTGTCAAGGACGTCAAGTCGAAGCCTGTTCAGACGAGCGGGCAGATACCGTGAGTTCCGCTCTATATGTGAGGCAGGAGATCCTGCGACTTCCGCTGTATAGGTGAGGCAGCTTGTGACAGGTACGCATCTCAAAAACTGAATACGGTTTTTCCCGCAATGTCTACTCTTCGGGCTTAATTGAAGAAGAAAACGAAACGATTTCCAGCTGTTTCGAGTACGGCTACTGCTGCATGTATAATGAAGTGAATCCTACAATATCGCATTTTGTGCCGCTTATTAACGCACAGAAGTGCGTCATACTTTTAACTGCAAAGTGTAAATGGAAAATTTGAGGAAAGAGTGCCACTGCCTCAAAAATATTTGGCATAAGGGAATGTTTGATGCGTCCCAACGTGTGATTCCCAGCAAACGTCTGTTAGCGATTTCCGCGGCGGCTGTGGCTCCCACACATGGAGCGTCTTGGATTGCGCAGCATGCAACCCGACAACCGCTCCGGCGAGTCGGCGCTTGCCTTCCTTTGTGATGCTTGGTGCGAGTGCAATCACGGCAGTAATGGGTCGTCAGCGAGTACGGTCGCTCGAAGAAGAAAGTTTGCTTATTCATAAAAACAGGTATTGCATAAATAATACAGAAGGAGGTTCCAGAGCTCAAGGAGACCTCCTACGAATGGATGTATAAACTTATGAACAATATTATTTGTAAAGCAACGCAGTCAAAAGAAGCAAAACCGGCGAACACAATATGGTAAAAAGAAAAAAGTAAGATTGCGGTACAAGTTCAAATATTTCATGCGCGGCCGGTGTTGTTAACATAAAGTACTTGGAAATTATATACAATTTGATACATCTTCCCAACGGACATATGAAAACACTCATGAATGTAATGTGAACAAAGCGGTATACAAAGTGAAAAACTTGTTTGAAAGTTGTGTTACACTATTGCGATAATACAGATAACAGTTGTTTAAAACTGGGCAGAGATGAGGATTGTTTGATTACACTTCAGGGTATGGTTGATTACACTTCAGGGTATGGTGTTGTGCACAGCTTTATAAAGTAGGATTGCGGGACTAGAGGTAATCATTGAAGCGATCGGAAAAATGTTGTGGTCGTGAAGAGGTGATAGCGCATCGCTGCGGTATGGCCTGATTTTGAAGATGTTGCAGTTGATATAAATGTGATGGGTAAGTGTTTCTCCATGAAATGATGCAGTAATTAAAATGGCGATGAATGAACGCGTAGTAAAGAGCTATTAAAGCGTCACGATTGAAAAAGGGACGCGCTTTTAGTAGTGCTCTGCTGCCAAAACCACATTTTTGTTTCAAGTTACAAATGTGCTTATTGTATTTAAGGTTAGCATCCAGAGTAACGCAAGAAATATGCAATGCTCTGAAAGTTCAATGAGTGAGGGTGAAATTGTAACAGGAAATGTTTCACTGTGGCCTTTCTACTTTTATCATCTTATATTTGTGCGTTCAGTGTTTCCTTTTCCGCTCTTTTTTTTTCAAACATTATTACGAAAACGTTTTTCGAATTCCGCTCAACCTCCCGCTGAAATCTCACCACGTTACGGCCAGGGATTTTAGAAAGGGAGGGAAGTCTCATAATTTGGACGTGATCTTGAGTTGCAATTGACAGCTGCATCCGGTACTTTCACGAATCCCTGATACCTCCATCCTGCCACCGGGAACTAAAATACGAATAAAGTCCATGTTTAAGCAACAGCGCAAAAGGACAGAGACGAGTGGAAGGAGGTACAGTCGAGCGCGATTTGAAGGTTATCGCGCGAGCGTCGACCGGGAACATGAACAGCGCCATGGCCCAGAATTCTCTGCCGAGGCGAGGGAGGTATTAGGCCAGCTTCCCTCACTCGTTTTGCTCTTCCCTCAGCAGCCGTCACTCCCTGCAGGGACGTCACTTTCCTTTTTTTTTCTTTTGGTTCTGCGAACAGGCAGTGACCATTGTGCGCACGACGTATTTTTCGGTATTAACTGAAATTGGACTCTTTATCGCAACAAATAGAAAGCTTAGAATAGAGAGAAAGGGCAGTGAGTTTATCGCGGGGGTGATGGTTGTTGTATGGAACAGCGAACGAGGGAGAGAAGAGCACGAAATGATTATTTTTCTTGTTCCAAACCCGGCCGCCAGGTGCCTGGTGTGCTAGGCTGGTCGACGCTCGCGCGATAACATTCAAATCGCGCTCGACTGTACACAACGACGGCGCTGAATTTAGAACTGTCTTCATTAGGAAAGCACACATCAATTTATACTCTACTCAATCGCACATGCGCAACGTCAAAAACATGCATCAAACCCAGACGTACTTATCAGGATAAAATCAATTACAAATCAACATGTGTGTGCAAAGACCCTTGTGAAGTAGGCTCATTTCTCTGGCTGATAAAGACAGAGAAAGAGGTTGTGCTGACACACCCTTCAGTTTTTCTGATGATAACGAAAGCCTCTTGTGCGCCGGTCATTATGAACAAGCAAAACTTCGGCATCTACAAAGAATGGAACACATTTACATGAAAAGCAATGTTTGGCTAGATTTGTGGCTGGTTTGTCTAATGCATTACAATGCTCCATGAGCCTAACGCTGATACATCTACCAGTTTGGCCGATGTACGTTCGGCCACAAGAGAGAGGAATTTGGTGCACTACATTCTTGTGACACGGAACGTACCTACTTACATGAATAATGTTACACCTATTTCCTTTGCGTCCTTCACTATTCCTTTGAACGGCAGCCCCCAGTTTTTCTAGTTTGTTAGGGGCTGAGAATAAAACATCCACTCAGTGCTTAGCTCCCACTTTCTTTAACCTGTCTGATAAGGCATGCACATATGGCATAACCGCCACCTTCTTGCGTTCTTTAGGAATCTTTTGCAGCTCCGAACCGCGCTCTGAACATTTTAACAATCGGTTAACTTTGTCTGCACTAGACACTAGAACGGCGTAAGGGTACCCCGCATCTTTACACCTCTTAACCTGAGCGCCGACACTAGTGCTCATCTGATGAGGGCAAGACTTTTGAACTGCCATCCTTAAACAACTATTACCTATAGCGGTCTTCTACAAGCTTAGAGTGAAAGGATTTATAATTCAGCATGGACTTCTCACTTCTGGGAGAATACTGGCAACAGATATGGTCCGGCTGAAACGTCAATTTTAAATCAAGAAACTGGAGACCACCTTCCTGAGGAATTTCGTGGGTGAATTTCAGGGTCTCTTTAACCTGAGAATGTGGCACGAGTTCTTCAAGTCTTCGCAAGAAATGGGTTGGGACTGAAATTCACCCGCTATCACCAACTAGCCCAAACCTTCGTTCTTCTACGAATAAAATTTTGGTTTCGTTTGTGGAGTTTAACGTCCCAAAGCGACTCAGGCTATAAGAGACGCCGTAGTGGAGGACTCCGGAAACTTCGGCCACCTGGGGTTCTTTAACGTGCACTGACATCGCACAGCGCACGGGCGCCCTGGTTTTCGCCGCCGTGGAAAAGCGGCCGCTGAGGCCGGGATTCGAACCCGCGTCGTTGGGAACAGTAGTCGAGCGCCGTAACCACTGCGCCACTCCGACGGGGCTCTGCGAATAAAGTCCGAATGGGGATCCGCGTAAAGCAAAAATAGTTCACAGTCCGAATGCTGAGAATGAGAGAGCGCTTTTCCGTTCATTTCCTCAAAGTATTGCTGTTACGTTTGGAACATGATGTTCCCTTTAAGAAACAGCCGCACTTATTGTGAAAGTGAGTAGTTTCGAAGTAGAGACATTGATACAGATCGTTCAAGGCGCGAAAAGATAGCCAGGGCAATGCAAGAAGATAACTGCCAACGAGAAGAGGATTATGCACTTTGCACGTTATCGAATAGCGCAGAATACAGTATGCAGCAACATGCGAAACTGGAACAGCTAAAAACGTTGCCCCATTTTTCCTCTGCTCCACTTGAACGGGGTGTATATGGTATGGAAGGCATATGGGAGAGGCCTTCGCCCTGCAGGGGGTTTAGTCCGGCTGCTGCTGCTCGTCAGCTCAGGTGGATGGTACAGCAAGGTGGACATCATGTACGTGACAGAACTCATGAATGAAACGATTATTTAAGTGAAACTAACCCATGAACTTTTTACTTAAAATTTAGGGACCAAAATTATATTGAAAATAGAAGGCCGTTAACATAATAGCGTAGTGTAGTTTTTATATTTTCGTTTTCGGCGGTGCATCTCGAAATATTTAGCTTTAAATGTAGCGCCTTTTTTTTAGCTCGTTAAGTTGGCTTCATACAATGCGAAATTTTAAAATGGCATCTATCGCATTTCGAATACAGAAAATAAAGAAGCTGTTTGTCTATTTTATGCTTTACAAACAGCGTGATTTCTGCGATGATACTGGGCAAGCGAAGGCACTTCAAAGCTTGCATTGTGGGAAGCTAACTTCACAAGGTAAAATAACAAATAAACCGTTTTTTACGTGAAATATTTTGAAATGCGTCACTGATTAACAAATTTTAAAAACGGTCCTCAGCGTTTGTGTTGACGGCCTTCAGTTTCTCAATATAAAGCTGACTTCGGAAATCACAAGTTTGGTTCGACTTGAAGGGTATAACGTTCCAAACCGACTCAGGCTATGAGAGACGCCGGAAATTTTGACCGCTTGGGGTTCCTTAACGTGCATTGAAATTTAAACGCGCCTCCATCAAAACGCAGCCGCTGACGGTCGGGTTCGAACCCGGGTACACCGGTACAGTAGTCGGGCGTCTTGACCACTGCGCCACCGCGGCGGGGCTGAAGTCATAAAGAAAAAGTTGATCAGATACACTGAGGTAATCAATCATTTCATCACTGTGCCCTATATTAACTTATATGATGTCTGCCTTGCTGTACAATCCACCTGCACAGACCGCAGCGACGTGTATCTCGCAGGGTTTAAAATAATCATCTGTAAAACGTTATAAAAGAAGGACACCCCGTATATCGAATATAACAGTGAATTACTGCGTATTATCAGCTTTTCTGTTTTTTTATGATAAAATAAACCAGTTATAACAATGCGGTCGTAGCACATTATCACTTATAAAATTAGTTCTGATCCCTGAGAGCAACGCTAAAAGAGACAAAAACCCGGAAACGCTATAATCAGAACAACCAAATCATGCTTACAGTACCAAAGCACGCGCATTAGAAGCAGGCAGGGCCGACCGACATATTAACCCCGTGCTGTGAAAGTGAAAACTGCATGAGGCCACGCACACAACGTGCAGCGGTGGCACCTTCACTCACTAGCGAGGTTTACATGAACCCGACAAAAGTTATGTCGTGCCCTCCTGTAGAGGAAAAGGTCCACGGCATGAATGTTACTGAGTGCAAGGGGGGAGGGGGGGGGTTCAAACGGTGAGACAGCTACATGCCAGTAAGACGCACGGTTCGCCAGTAGTTTCTGACCTGATCGCTATGCAAGTGACGAGCGCTCCATCATGCCTTGGTTTCGTTGTTTTGCTGCCATTCCTTTTTAATGGAGCGTGCTGTAGGAAGAAGAGGGGCAGTAGCTGTCTGGGACGGAGTTTGGCGGGAAAGAATGCATGTGTTACATCTGGAGAAATGTGGTTGTTTGTGGTACGCTTACTTAGTTTTTGCATGGATGAAAACTGAAAAGTAATTTAACAGCAATTGCATTACTCAACAGACGTTATTGTAGGAAAGACATTACATTTTGGGAGCTGTAAATAATAATGTAATTTACTTATATTAGTAATGCAATGCAATTCCTTTTTAACAATTAATTGGTGGAGACCAGTTTTATTGCAACTTTCGCTGGAGAAAATGGGTAGAGAGACGCGTGAGAGTTTGTTAAGGATTGCTTCCGGTGTCGCGCACACGATCTTCTTCGACGGAACTGCCCGGCTGGGGTTGCGTCAGCCTGCTCACCACTTGGTAGGTAAAGGTGAGCGGTCTCTCCGAAGCGCCGTGCTTGCAGGCGCGAAGGAGGCACTACAACTGTGCGTCGGTTCGCCAAAACATCCATTCCTCTTTAGGTAGGGTCACTCTATTGGTTGGGTGGATGACGTTCACGTTGGCGGAGTCTTGCCTGGACCCGTTATGATGGTCGTTGCAGGGTTGCGTCGGCCAGTCATCTAGATGCGCTGCAGCTTCTCTATGGGCGGAGTGGGGCGTTGCAAGCAGTTCGTGGGCAAGTGAAGTTTCTGATGGTAGCTCGGTTACGTACGGAGCCGGCACAGTCTATTGTTGCTGACTTGTCGCTGGTCCGTTCGTCTGAGCGTCTGCGGATCTTCAATCGTCCAGCACCTTTCTTTATGTAATCAAGGTGCTGATAAACTGTTCCGCGTTTTGACTTGATTTGTCAAGCCCCCGAGGCTTCCTGTGAAACTGCGGGATTCTCCGTCGGCCTCTCGGCGAGTTAGTAACGATGTCGTTCGAGGTCGCCTTTTCAGCAGGTGGTGGCTGAATGCGAGTGAGTGCCGTTGAAAGCTTGCGTCCGAACCGGAGTGAAACTCGTGTTCTGCCCATTGTTACGAAATTGTCGTGTGCTGCTTAAGCAGAAGCCTGTACGCGAATGCTCCACACTAACTCTTCGCCAATTCCTGCTTTGTCTCAAACATCATTCTTTCTGCTGCGCACCTCGAGCTACTTCCTGTATGCGTCGACAGCAATTAGCAGCATCCTTCCCTTTACGGGGCCCGAGAAGTCGACATGGATTGCGCGCCATAGTACTGTCGCACGCTTCCAGTCGGAGGTGATTTTTTTAAGCGGCACCACATAGCGCACATTCGCCATCGTAAAGTCGGCGACGCGGTGGCTGACGCCGTGCTGTCCGCGTTTACCTTCTATTTGTGATGTTTTAGTATTTAATGGCGCGAGCGAGCTCGATAACAGGCCTCAGTGCGTCGTCAACAAGAGCGGACGCTTGACGAAGAAATGCGCTATGAAGAAAGAGCGAAATTGTAACCAGTTAAATTTTTCAAGCTATAACCTTATAGGTTTTATCTATAATTCGTGCAAATTGATCGTATCAATTGTCCTTTTCCATTTCTTTTTTTAACAGATGTTATTCACAATTAAAAAGGCAATTCAAATATGATCTGCAATGAACAGCATGTACTCGGTCAGTTAATTGAGACTATATACTTTCGATCTGAACCTCTTTTCTGACATGCCAAATTGCTTCAATATATTGTAATAGCTGTGTATGAGTGGTATACCCAGACATAATTTTCGAGGGCGTTATATACGGCATTGATAAAAACAATTGCAAAAAAGTCCGAAAGAAGCAGTTCAAAAACTTTCGGAAGGTGTTCTGGCCTCGAAATAGAGCCCTGGCTACGCCCCTGCGGTATATTGACAGGAGTATATACAGAGAAGTATATTCACCTAAAAACTTGCTATGTACTAACTTTTTATGAACTGATCTAAATACACAAAAGTGATCGTATATGAACTTCTTATTTACACATGTCCATACAGATTAAAAGTACGTACAATATTAATAGAGTCAATAAGGGTTTAATACAAATTCTAAAGACTGTAGACGACCATTTTTGTAAGGGTATGCTAACTTAAAAGGTGAATGATCGAGTGTTTTCAGTGGCATTTAAATTTGTTTTAGAGTAATGTTTTGCATCGCTAATACATGCGGTAATAAAGACGATATTATTTAGCGCATTTCTGATTTCTCATTACTGCAACTCCGTATACTGAAGAACAAACAGCTGTTAAAATGGCTGGAGATGATGCTGTGGTGAGATAATCCCATTGCGACATCGTCCAGCGCCAGAAAAGATACGTCAACTCCATAATATGCGAAACGCAAGGTAAAAAAATGTACAAGATCCACAGGAGTTACGACGCCTTTCACATTTATAAAAGGAAACACAATAAAAAATACGCATACAAGACAAATCAACAGCAAAAACACACGAGCACCCTTTGAAATTTACTGTATGCAGCACTAGACATTCCGGATAGACCAAGAAGGGCTGTTGCTGTGGAATTTGTCACTGTTTTTACTGTGGTCGCCATCTTGCGCCAAAGCAAATTTCTGACGTGTTTTCAGGTGATCGGGCACAGAGGAGATGCATGTGTCCTCGACAGACGAAGTGCATGCGAAGCGCGTAACAATCGCAGGGATAGCCCGCCTTACGATAACAACTCGGAAGAGGCAGGACACCTATGTGATGTTACAGTAGGTACGCGACGCAACATACCTACAGAAATGCTCCAGACGCGACGATTCTGCCGTTGTTTACAGCACCTACTCGACAGTAGCACAGTAGCGGCCAGTTAACTGCAAGCCGCCATCTTCCCACGATCTACGTTGCCAGCTTCAAACCATCTTCATGTGCCCGATTTAGCAAGTAAAAATCATCTGGCAACCATTAAACAGTGTGATGGTGGCGGCAATTACGCGGTCACCACTCGAATGCATTGGCTGAACGGGCAGCTTTCCCTCTAGAATCGTTGTATTAACTCTACGCCTGCAAAAATATTCTCCCGCGACTTGCCCCCGAAACCGTGATCAGCCACCGACGTCTGTGCTGTTTGATCTTCGCATCATTGCATTGCGCTTGTGCGGCGTGGGCACATTTCAAGTCGTCACCGGATAAATGGACAACTTTTCGGAGCCCACCGAGTGCAGAGTTGAGGCGCGATTTGACCGTAAATGGTGAGCTCGCCCGCGGCCGGACTCCACAGTAGAGCAGCGGCGGCGCAACTCTCCGTGGCTCGCCCTGCGCGCTTCCGCAGACGGCGGCGAATTTGTGAGGGGAAAAGCGTGTTGCATGCAGTAAGCTGGGGGGCACCGTAGGCGCGGTGGGACTGTGCGAACATCTGTGCAATATACTGCCTCGCGCATCAATGGCTTGCCCTTCGCCCGAGGGTACATAGTACGTCTTCGGACGCGCGGCCCTGTCGAGGGAGCGCGTTGGTGTGCCCGTCCTACGGCGGGATATTCGCGGCCGACGAAGGGCATGGCTTTTCAAGAATGTTTTCAATTAGGGCTCTCAACTTGTTTGGAAACCGAACGCGGCATTTGCTTCTGGAGAGTTGAATTCAGTGTACATGAGCTGCAATCCGCTGCGAAGCAGCACGCGTGTTTTCACTGCTCGCCCCCGAGCCGTCCGAGCCCTATGAAGGAGCCATGCTCGTAGGAGTTGGCGGCTTTTACTTTTTTTTCCATGCTATATATTTTGATGTCTGTCAAAGCCCGGCAATAAAAAAATGTCTGTCAAAGCCTGGCAATAACAAAAAGGCAAAGCGGCAAATGCCGAGAGTAAATCTCACACCAAAATATAAACCGAAGTATTCATACCATTTCTCGAAGCCTACGTTATGTTCTGCGTTACCTCTACGTCACCAACAGCGACTGTTGGCAGATGCAAAAGCATTTTCGGCCATTTTATACAGCCGCCATTTTCATCCAGCTCATAAAACAAGTCCACTGCGCTGTTAACGTCGAGGTCGCTTGCGAAAGTTGTTTAGAAGCCTTGGCATGAAAAACTGTGCATGTTACACACTTCAGCACGCAGTTTTCGGGCCAACAGTTAACCTTAATCTCGTTCCCATACGCAACTTGCGCGGCTCCGAGTGGAGGAGGTATCCTCGAGAACTTGTCGGAGGAAACGCCAAGGAGCGTTCAAGAATCTGAAATGGCCCTGGAGGGGAAGAGCGGCTATATTCTCCACTCCAAGGAGTGGAGGTGGAGCATCGAGTCGAGGCGCGTTTGTGAATAAAATGCATAAATTATTTGAAACGAATCAAATCCGTTCTCAAATGTGCGAGAAGTTTACAGATTGTTTTCGAACAAATGCATCAAACTACGGTCGAAACCCGCATGTCGCAGTTTTTCTTTTTTTTGTGTGTGTAATGACTCTTCAAAAATAAAAAAAGCACCCACTCCGACTCCGCACTACATGTTGACAGCACTGGTCTCTGCGGGAAGAAATGTTGAGCGCCACGACGCGTTCCATTCATGCGGCGGCGTTCATAATGCTCGTACACATGGCATTCAAGAACGAGAGGGACAAGGTCCAGCCTGGTTTAGTACATGCTGCCTCCATGACCTATACCGGAACCAAGGGCTCCACAGATTTGATATTTTTGTATAAGAAACTTATAGCCTCATTGAGCTCGAGGCCATCAGAGGCGAAATACTTTGGCCTGTGGACCATGTGCCTTGTCCCGGTCTCGTTGTTGAAACGTGAGAGCCCGCGTGAAGTGGGTGGGCATGGACAAGCCGAGAAATATACTCGGCCCTGTCGGAGAGTGCGTGCTCCTGTGGTAAATAAACAGAGACAGCGCGAGAACAATCTCGTGCCCTCGCTCACCCCCGCTCGACAGTGCGTAGGGTTGCTGCAAACCAGGGCTGGGCAAGGTACTTCAAAAACGTATCTTCAATACCGATACTCGATACCTTGAATTCTATTTCTGATACCAATACAAGATACCGAACCGAAATCGATTTCCGATATAGATACTCGATACTGTATTTTCGATACTTCGATACATCTAAATCCCAATGTGATAAAGACGGTAATATTATTAGCGAAGCTGGAAAATTTTACCATGCTTTCAAGAACTTTGAGTGGTACATATATCGCAGTTTTTTTTTCTCTGAAAGGGCTTAAACCAATTCGACAGCTCGGATCTATGAAGCTTCGCTTTCCGGGCAGCTGGCCTTTTCAGAAATTCACATATTGAATTGAAGCCATGGCTACAAAACTTCCACAAGCAGCCTAGCAAACAATTTCTCTAAGGTAGTGTACTTCATACGAACCACCCTGCGAGCACTAGTCACAAACTAGTTCTAATTAGCAATTAGTCATAACTAAATTGTCATGAATAATGATCTGGAACCTCTTTTGTGGCTTTTCATTTCATATATACTACACGTTAATTACCCGATGACCCCCTCCGTTTTCTCTTTTTCTATAAGGCTCAGTGCTGCGTGCGCTTAGGGAACTGAGCAGGTATTTTGATATTAGTGCGATAGCAAACTTTTGAAGCTCGCATTCTGTGTTAAAAGCTAGAGGATAACAAAAATAAAATGGCCGAAAGCTTTCCGAAATAGCCGCGCCATGCGGACGTTCTGTAAACGAGGCAAATAAGAAAAGCATCTCTATATATTTAGTTGAGCAGGCCACACTGTTACATTTGATGAAGGGGCCCTTTACCAGAAGATAAGAATGAAGTATAGCCGCGTCCAATCGAGGATCATAGAGGTAGTTAACAAAGTCTGGATTTACTAGCGTCTGGTTTAGACAAAAAGAAAGAGTTCTTTTTAAGAAAGAGTGGCTAATATGACGTCAATCAATTCGCGCATATTTAAAAACCATTTTAACAGTTTATTGCTTTATGAAACAAAGGTATCTTAAGAAGTTTTATTCACGTTTCGCTGAAATGTTTTTGGCAAAAAAAGAATTCTTTCACCATGTATTTGTTATTAAAATTTATGTTCTGGAAAAGTGCAGTTACATAGCTTTTACGTCGTGCATTTCTTAATATTTTAGACGTAATAGCTTTTACAGAAAAAGGAAACACGTTTGTTTCGAATCAAACGCTGTAAACGACAAGAGTGGCGACTGCATCCTGCCCAACTGAGGCCTTAGGGTCTGAAGAGCTATGGTAAGTTACTGAGTTCGTCAGTACACTGAGCATGCTGCTTGACGAGAATCACGTGCTTCAGAGACGGACAAGGAGGCGGATTGCAATGGGTGGGAGAGCAGCTAGGGATGAAGTGAGCATTGGTTCCTACGCCCTGTTTGTCTTCTTTGCTGTTTATTTGTCGATTTTGCCCTTTGTTTATGCGTGTCTGTTAAAGGCTTAGGGGCTTCGTGGTACACACTCGGTGCTCACGAGTAAACAACCTCACGAGCGCCTACTTGCAATTGGTTCCTTCAGTTCTAAAGGAAGGAAATATGGAGGCTAAGGAGACTGGGCGTTTGAAGGAAACTTTTAGCAAGAGGGAAATCAGGATGCACTGTAAACAAAGATGCCTCCCAACTAGCGCCTGAGTGAGCGCCGTCAACCAAATGTCTGGCACACAGTGGTTTCAATATTTTGCGGAGTATCGAGCATCGTTAAAATACACGATACACCAAAAATGCATTTTCGATACCGATACTTTCATTTTCATCACTCGATACCTGATACCTATATACAAAATGTATCTAAAGATAGTATCGAAGATACATGTATCTTCGATACTGCCCATGACTGTTGCAAACACTACGCTTTACGAGCGACCGTCCCTTTTTTTGTATTTTGTTTTGCCGGCATACATTGCATGAATGCCGTCTCATAATAATGCGCGCAGAAACCTAGGGGGCAGCATATGCGGCGAACAGGCAGCGCCACGAGTGAGCGCCGGAACAGTTTGATAGGAAGACGCGCGGCCGCCTGGGCAGGGCGCGCGCTTGAAAAATTGAAAAAGGCGGCCTGTGCAGCGAAATGGTAGCAGTTTCAGCCAGCTCGAGTGACGTACCCAAGCACAAACAATGCGAGAGCCACTCGACACAAGATGCAGACACAGGGACGAGGCCTGGCCGCCCGCTGGGCGTTTATTTATAGGCTGGAAACACGCGAAACGGAAGACTACAGGAGAAGCGCGCGCAGTTGGAAAAGGCCGAGCAAAATACGGTACAAATGTAGATAAATACAAAAAAAAACAATTCCGGCGAACGCCCCTCCTCCCCCAAGTGTGGTGCAGCATCACAAAAAGCTGGAGGGCTGAGAGAGAGAGAGAGAAAAAAAAGAAAGCTGCGGGGAACACGGTGTAAGTGGCGGGGAATCGAGCGGCCGAGAAGGATGAAACGAGTGTGGGAGAAGAATAGGAATGAATGAAGTTGTAGTCGAAGAAGAGAAAAAAGCCTTAAAAAAAAGCGACAAGCCTGAAAACTCGAGAACGCGATTACCGGGGCCTGAAAATGCCGCAGGTACTTATATTACGCAGACGGATTTTGAAGAGCTTTAGCTGTATTCTGGTGAGGCGGTTGCCACTTTTCTCGACGATAAAGGAAAAGATGGCAGATGGCATGCGGTCGCTGATACGGCGACACAGCTATGAAAATGGAAACTCCCTTACAGCACTGCACAAGCGATCTACAGTTTATAATACACATGCATGTCTTCCTCTCTGTCACATGTCAGAATTGTAGCATGCTTAATTTTCTTTTTCGTTGAAAGAACGTCCCGACTCATCCCGACTTGAATGCTAGTTTTCTTTCGTTTTTTTTGACGATCCTTAATGCCTCTTTAAGGTACATTGTCCTCTGCCACAAAATTAAGTTTTTACCGGGGAACGTAACAGGTGGCAGCCAGCCGCTTGGCAACTACTTTGAAGCAGGATGTCATGTAATGAATGCGAGATCTGCTCAGTGTCCACGAATAAGCAAAAAAAAATAACATTAATTTATTTTGCCGATTGCGCGCACTTCACCTCACTGAGAGTGCGGCCTTTCTGCTCGAGCTGAGCCTCCTACGCCGTTGCCTCCGCATATACCGTGCCTCCTCTGATCCTTCTCTCCCTTCGAGAGTCCTTCCAGACGCGGACCGCGGCCAGTTTGGATGAGAAGGGCAGTGCGCCCCGCATGAGCCAATATTTCTCTCCTTGCCTAGTCCCTATCGCCGCTTCGTAATGGCGGTCTCCCAAACAGGCGGCGCCGTTGGGAAATTAGCACAGTGAGGTTGCTGTATAAGCTTGTGTTGATACAACAGAGTTGGGGTTAAAAGCAGTTTTAGTAAAGCGTGAACTAAAGTTACTCGATTTTCTGGTTGTCACAACAGCGTAAGGGAGCCGGAGAACTGCCAAAGATCACAGTTTTTCGATTCCTGTGGAAATCATTCAGCACGAAATGAGGCAGCTGGTATGGACCCAGAGGTGTACGACGTACAAAGATAACAGGACAGCGCTTCATGCGTATGGCTTGATTACCATTTCTGCAGAGTGTGCTTAATTACCGGGTAAATGAAGCAGCGCAAAGGGTGGGAAAAGAAAGAAAAACAACACATGCTAGATCTAATTAGCCCGTATCACTGCTTTGCATCAGTTCGCGCTCATGTTCACATGTGATTATCTGCTCCAGTTTATGGCAAGCAAGCGTGAAATGCCTATATGCAATCCCGGAAACTAATTAAACACACTGAACAAAAGAGCAGCAAAAGAATGAAACTCACCTTCAGCCTGATGTACGCAACACACTTCACTTGTCAGCGGATTTCCCGAAGATATCAAAGGTGTTGCTGCAGTGAAAAGTTATTAGCGCACATTGCACACGGGCTTGACGTACAGTTCGAGACCACGCAACAAACTGTGGTTCTTAAAATACTTGTCAACATTTTCAGCACGCTCTGAGGATTGCGACCACTCGGTTGGCCGAGAGAGCCGAAACAAAACAGCAGTGGTGGTTCACAGACGGAGCAGTGGGGTCGCTTGCAACCATGCCTTCTGTGGGATATTCTTGGGCAGAGTTATGCCGGCCTAATGTCGTGGCGGCACTCTTGGCGTCTGGGGGATGGGGAAATTGGATGAGGGGAGGGAGTTCATCATAGCCCGCACCAAGCAAACAGCCCGGAGAACATCGGCAGTCCGGCGTGGAGGCTCCGGTGCAGCAGCGCTTCTGGGTAGGTCCAGGCGAAGACTGGTACTGCGCCTCTGCGAGGCACAGCGAGGACTGCTGATGTCAGCAGGACGCCACGACGATTGAGACAACCGCGGCAGCAGGGGAGGACCGCAATTGTTTGCTGCCAAGGCAGCAGTGCGGCAGGTGGCGTTGAGGGGACCGTCAGTAGACGGCGCGCCGAGGCCCGTTGCCACGAACCCGGTCCAACACAGGGGCGAGCCGCTAACGCGGAGGCGACGAGGGGTGTGCAGCGGGGAAAATCAGGTCACCGGCACAGCACTGGGTCGACGCCTCGAGGGCGGAAGGGGCGTACTGTGAGGGTCCGGAGAACCTGGAAGAAGTTGCAGCACTGGGGCGCTCCTCGCACGCTGCAGCTACGAGGGACGTGAAGAAAGGCACGGGTCCGGGCACCGCAGCGGCAGGAGTGCTGGCAGAAGCCAGCGAGATGGGGCCGATGGCCCAAGGACTGCACACCAGGACACTGGAGCATGAAGGACTGTGCCCCCCAAGGGGGCGAACAGGATGCGCGAACGCGGGAAGGATGATTCAAGCCGACGAGTGCGCGGCGGAAGCGCACGAGCTCTGCCGGAGCGAATGCCGCACACAGAGTTCACCTCGAGCGCGCACCGAGAGCAGAAGTGTTTCCGTCGGCTCCGGTGTCTCCCCTCGCGAACCGCGATCCGCCGCCCCAAGCGGGGCTGATATTCCTCGAAAAGCGTCTGCTCCAGCCCGCGCTGCCGCGGCTGCTGCCTCTTCCTCCCGGCGGCTGACGCCGTCTCCGTGCCCGCGTCCCGCACTTTGCTGCCTGCCCAGTTTCTGCGATAGCCACGACAATGTCTACAAGCCACACGGCTACCACTCCGCTGCCTGCGGCCTCAACCAGTTCGGCGATGCACACACAATATGACTCTGCAACGGATATAGACGACGACGACGACGACGATGACGAGGAAGTGCTGCCCAACTCGCCGGAAAATCATCTCGCCACGTCGACCCAGTATGACAACCACATTGATGCCGCTCGGGAAGACGGTGGCTGGTTTACAGCCCATTACGTGGGTTCGCGCTTCCGCCCAGCCTCCGGAGCTTCGGACGCAGCGTTACTCCCTCCTCCACCCTCACGTCGCCAACCCCGGCCACCACCTCTCCCTCGCCTTCCGAAGGCCAACTACAAGGTTTTATTTCGACCCCGCGAAGGTTTGAACCTTGCCCGCCTTGCACCGCACTCTTTCGCTTGTGGCATCGCTGCCGCTTGCGAACTGCAGCTGACGGAATTTCAAGCTGAAGCTGTGTGCCATGTACGCCATCGAACCAACACGGCCATTGTAAGCACACCCTCTGCTCCACTGACAGACAGGCTCCGCCAAATCATGTCTGTCACTTTGGACAACAAGAGCTGCATCGTTACCGCCTACGTCGCTGCCCCAGATGATTCGTGCAAAGGAGTCATTCACAATGTGCCGCCGAACATCATGCCAACTGAACTCCAGGAGTACATTCGGGCACCCGGCTATAAAGTTCTCTATGCTCAGCGCATGGGATCCTCCAGCACAGCATTGATAATTTTCTCTGGCCACCGGGTTCCCTATTTCGTCTATCTTTATGGCGGCGAAACCCGTTGCCGCCCTTTCAAATCCCTACGGGAAGTGTGCACACTGTGCCGCCGGAAAGGCCATCGTCGCGATGTATGCCCTATCTCCGAGACTCCGCTCTGCCCCATATGCGGCTAAACAAACGCCCCGATAGGGCATCCCTGCCAGCCCCGCTGCGCGTTGTGCGAAGCCGAGCACAAGACTGGAGACCCCACTTGCCCTCGCCGCTACGCTACACCGCGCCCTCGACCTCCGGCTCCGCGAGGACCACCCAGTGAAAAACGTGCACAGATCACCGTCTCTCACCCACTAGTCGTTCTTCCGGCCAAAAACTCAAGTACACCGCCAACTCCAGCTCCACGCCACAGCGTGGGAGAACGTCGATCCCGCCGGACACCCCAGCAGGAAGGTAAGGAGAATTCTTCCCCATCATCCCAACCTCGCTTTCATTCTTTGCATTCTGGGCTCAGATGGGCGGATTTGGCAGCGGCTGCTCCACCCCCAGCCCCAGCATCCTCAAGTCCCCGCAAACTCCCATCGTGGCCCCGCAACCCGCCCACACTGAAATCCAGCAGCTACGTCAGGAGATCGCCGACCTCCGGCATCAAGTAATGTCTCTGCGGCAACCCCAACCCCCACCCGCTTCACTCCCCCCTCCGGTCCACCCAGTGGCGCCTATTGACCCCTTCATCACGAAAGCCATCCAGGCACTCACCACTGGTCAGCAGGAACTAGCTGCTACGGTTGGCCAAAGACTCAGCTATTCGCGACAATGCAGGTGTCGCTCAAATCTTTCCAGGAGAAAGTAGTCCTGCTCGAGGCGTCCACCCCACCCGCGGCGAGACGCGAGCGCAAAACCCGCGTTTCAGTCACCACAGTGCCGCCCCAACAGACAACGCCGGCGCTCTCGCCTCCGATCTTGCGGCCCCCAACTCTAATATACCCACATGGCGGCTCTGCGCCGTAACTCTTCCCGTCCAGACCGCCGACCGGACAACGAGCCCCTGGTGGTCTGGCAGTGGAATTGCCGCGGACGTCGCCGCAAACGCTCGTCCCTGCTACAGTTTGTGACATCAGCTCCATCCGCACCGGCCGTCATCGCCCTTCAAGAGCCCGGCTGTTCGCCTACCCTCCCAGGATATGTGTGCTGCATGCCATCGGGGGCTAGCCGCTGTGCAGTGATTGTGTCGAAGCAACTAGTGCCGGTTACTCATGACATCAATGGCACCACCACCGAACATACTCTTCTGGAACAGCTACCGCCATCTAGACAGACCCCCAGCGTTTTTGTGCTCGCAGTGTACAGCCCTCCTAGTTCCCGTGCGGGATCTTTCTCTTATCTCTTTGAACACGCCTGTCGTCTTGCACGCCGGTCCCCTCTGATAGTCGTCGGAGACTTCAACGCAGCCCATCCCGCATGGGGTTACACCCGGCCCACAGGCAAAGGTACGCGACTGTACACTTTAGTCCAATCGCACGGCTTCTCTTTACTTACTGACCCTTTGACGCCTATCCGCCTTGGTAACTCCGTCACCCGCGATACCTCTCCGGACCTTACTTTACTGCTACATGTACCGCACCATGACTGGCGGAACCTTCTTGAGACGCTTGGTAGTGACCACTATATTATTGAGACCACGATCCACACAGCTCCGCTTCGTGCCCCGCTCCGGAAAACACGCTTAGTCAATTGGCCTGCCTTTCGTACCGCTCGAACGGAATCCCTCTCGTCGGACTGTATTGCTGATATCAAACTCTGGGTCCGCGCCCTCCATTCCGACGTCGATCGCTACGCAAAGACCCTGCAACTCACAACCCAACATCCGGAGGCCGATCCTCATCTGGTCCATCTGTGGGAGGCGCGCAGGGGCCTAGTGCGCCGCTGGCGCCGGCAACGCTATAACCGACGCCTTAAGCAACGTATCGCCAACATTACGGCCCAGGCAGAAAGTCATGCGGCCCTCTTGGCGCAGCAGCAGTGGAACGGCATTTGCGACTCCCTGAACGGCCGCCTGGGTACAGCCCGTACTTGGCATCTTCTCCGCCATCTCTTAGATCCCACCAAATCCAGCAGACACACCTCCCAATCTGTTTGCCGCTTAATCCAGACGTTTTCAGGTTCGGATGACGCTCTCCTCGCCCAACTTTGCCTTCAAATCGCTCCCCCTACCGCTCCGCTTGCTCCCACACTGCCCCCATACACCGGCCAACCAAACCCCGATCTGGACTCCCCGTTCACGGTCGAGGAGATACCCGCAGCGCTGCAATCTCTCCAGCGTAAATCTGCTCCCGGGGCGGACAGGGTTACCTATACCGTACTCCGCAGCCTCGATACCTCTTCCATCGCTGCCCTTACGACATTCTTTAATACACACTGGTCAGCGGGCACCTTGCCTTCCTAGTGGCGCCATGCCGACGTCAGTTTCATTCCAAAACCCGGAAAACCTCTCGACCTTTCCAATCTCCGTCCTATCTCCCTTACGTCGTGTCTTGGTAAGCTCTTTGAACACGCCGTTCTGAGACGTCTCCAGCCATACCTTGACTCAAGCTCTTTCCTTGCCCATACACAATATGGCTTTCGTAGTCACATTTCCACCCACGATGTCCTCCTCCAACTTCGCCACGATATTCTCGAAGGCTTCACTCCAGCGTCCAGTAGGGCTATCCTGGCATTGGATCTGCACGCCGCTTTTGACAATGTATCCCACTCTGCCATCTTAGACGGTCTAGCTGCTACCCACTGTGGTCCCCGTACCTTCGCATACGTCAGTGCTTTCCTCGCTGATCGCACCGCTACAGTCGGCCTCGGGCAACTTCGGTCCCAACCCTTCTCTCTACCCGCCCGCGGCACCCCCCAGGGCTCTATGTTATCTCCGCTCCTGTTCAATGTTGCTCTGGCAGGCCTCCCTGCGGCACTCTCCGCAATTCCTGACCTTCATCATGCTATTTACGCCGATGATATTACCCTGTGGGTAAAAGCCGGCTCGGCGGGACATATCCAGTCCACACTACAAGACGGCCTCGGCACTGTCACCTCATACGCTATCTCCTGCGGCTTGACTCTTTCTCCTTCCATGTCCGAGCTCCTCGTCGTGCGCGGTCGGTCTCGCACTCCCCTCGACCCTGCCACAACTATAGCTCTTTTCGTCCATGGCAGCACAATCCCAGCGGTCACATCGCTACGAGTCTTAGGCCTCCACCTCCAAGCCGTCGGGCGTGCCAGTTCCTCACTAAGCGGCCTCTCTACACAGACTGCGCAGCTTCTGGGCCTTTTCCGCCCCATCTTACACTGTCGAGCAGGTCTCGCTGAAGCGGACGCTCTCCGCTTGGTCCAAGCGTTCTTCCTGAGCCGCTTTCAGCACGTTGTTCCTTACCTTGTTCTTACCCCTTCAGACCACGATAGACTCGATATCCTCATCCGCAGAATCTACAAGACTGCCTTAGGCCTCCCGCCGTCCACGCCTACCTCGGCACTTTTTGCACTCGGGCTTCATAACACCTTGCGCGAATTGGTCGAAGCCCACTCCCTCGCACAACTACAGCGCCTAACCCTGTCCCCCGCTGGCCGGGTCCTCCTGACCCACCTCGACATTCGCCCTCCAGGCTTTCTTTCCTGACAACCAAACTCGCTTCCTCGGTCACTCCAGACTTTCTGCAAGGTGGCCCCTATCCCATGCCTTATGCAACCCACTCTCCACACTGCTCGTCGCACCGCCTGGGCAGACTATCTCCGCCGCCGCTACGGCTCGTCCAAGTCCGCCATCTACGTGGATGCAGCCAAATATGCCTCGCTAGCTACCTTCACAGCGGTCGTGGTGGACCACACGGGTCGCCTCCTCACTGCGGCCTCGCTACGTACTAACAGCGCTCAGTCAGCAGAAGAGTTGGCCATCGCTCTGGCTCACACTACCCCAGACCCATCCACATCCCGGACAGTCTTTACCGACTCGGCCTCCGCCTGTCGTGGGTACCGCGACTTAGTCGTAGACCATACCGCCGCTACCATTCTTCAACATGCACCGACTCCTGCCCCACCGACTACGCTAGTCTGGACCCCTGGACACGACGTTCTCGACGGTAATCAACAGGCACATGCCTGGGCTCGCGCTCTTGCCTACCAAGCTGATTCGCCGCCGAGTTCGCCGGGCCCTTCTCCGGCAGCGTTTAACCCTGTACTCCCTGTGTACCGGGAGATCCTTGAATACTACCGCGCGACACGTTTCGCCTTCCTTTGACCTCACCGCCGCCTCTCGCGGACCGAGGCGGTCTCTCTCCGAATGCTCCAAACACAGACTTTCCCCTGGCTCACACGTCTACACCGTATCCATCCAACTCTCTATTGTCCTGAGTGCCCACTCTGTGGGTCTCTAGCAACCCTCTACCACACTGTCTGGGCCTGCCAAGCTATTCAAGCGGCCCCTCGTATACTCACGCCAAGTGAGGCGGACTGGGAGAACGCCCTTCGTGCACCCGACCTGGAGGACCATCGTCTGCTCGTTCGCCGGGCTGAAGCAGCTGCGAGGGCTATTGGGATCCTGGACTGAGGGTACCACTCCTCGTCCCTCAATATGTAATCGCCATATCAGAAATAAACGTTTTTTTCACTAACTGCCGCACACAGCCACTGCCACCGAGCTCTTAGAGGCGACTGACGCGCGCGAAACGCGCCTAATCGAGAGAGAACGAAAACCTACGTCCGTTCCCCTCGAAAGTCCGAGAGAGATAAGGAGCCATGCCTGGCGAGGCGAAAGTGCGGGGTTTGGCTGCCGCGTGAGAGAGGCTTTTTTTTCCAAAGCCATTCACACTTTCCAGGACAGGAAGTCGTCAGCGCATTGTCACTGGAAGCAAATCCGAGCCAAAGCCTGCCATGCTTGTCCTCTTCGTGTTTTTTTTACACTCTTCCTTCAAAGCAGCATATGTTGGTGCCATGAGTTAAACTCTTGAAACGAAGAGCACGCTTCCGCAGAGCGATGCGGTCCCCTAAGGGCGGAAAGTCCTCCCGGCAGAGAACGAGTGGTGGCTTTCTTTGGTTTCTTTTCAGCTTGTTTTGCAAAACCCACATGGTGAGTGCGTGTGTCCGATGAAAGACACGCAAGTAGTAGAAAGAAGGTCCGGTGACACTGTTGGAAGGCAGACCAGTCAGGGCTTCTTCAAGAAGGGAACAATCGTCGCGTGTGAGTTGCGCCCGGTGCGAAATTTCTTGGACGAGCTGATATGTTTGCGTCATTACCAGTGATTCCCATATGGCCAGGTATCCGCCGAAGGGTGTCAAATGGCATCATCTAGGGCCGCGTGGAGACGAACGAAAGAGTTCTACCGCGGGAAGCTCTGAGGGCTTACCAGAAGTGTAATGAATGAATTACAAACTTTATTCAGACAAAGGGAATTCTGCCGACATGGGTGGCGCCCTGAGCCCAGGGCCCCAACGGCCTTTGCCGTCTTGCACGCTATGCAGATCAGTTTGAGCTGGTCATCAGGCATCGAGCGAGACAGAGCAGCCTTCCATGGCTCCGGTGTTGGTGTGGTGTTTATTGGCGCTACCTGTGTTTTTTGACAAACCCATGTAACATGGTATAGTGTAGGGGGTTCCCCGCATAGTGAGCATTTATTCTCATATGTTGTGGGATAGATTTTACCTAGTAGACTCAGGTTGGGGCAGATGTTAGTATGTAGCTGTCTCCAGGCAACCGACTGCTCACTATTAAGGTCTTCGTGGGAGGTGGGTAGATCCTCCTTAAGGCTCTTTGATGTTTAAGGATAGCTCCATAGCGTCTAGTGACTGCGACTCCAGTTCCCCGTCGTTGTGCGCCTCCCGGTCGGCATACGCTCGGGCATTGGCATCGGCACTTTGGTTACCTTTGACAGTCTCATGGCCTGGTGTCCACATTATGAAACATTTTAAAGAGGTGGTTTTTCTTGCCTTGAGGATGCGGATGGCCACAGTGGATATGCGTCCGCTGCTACACCTTCTGCATGCTTCTTGCGAGTCCGTAATTATTTGTGTAGTAGCCTCCTCGCCTTGGTGGGTGATAGCGAGAGCGATTGCCGCTTCCTCAACCTCGAGAATGTTGTTGCTCTAACGAGGTGCAGTTGGTTTCCCCAAGATAGTGATCAACCACGCTGGCTACCGCTCCGTATTGTTCTTTGTATGTGATTGCGCCGATGTAAAATATGTTTTTTTTCCCTTGTGAACCTTGTTTCGTGTGCCTCTGATCTTCCCTCTCTTCTCGCCTTGTGTATTTTCGGATGCATGTATTTTGGAATCGGGTTGACCTTAATGATCTCTCTTATTTCCTTCGGCAGGAACACACTGAATATACTGGGAATGAGAGATGCTTGCCAGAAATAAATAGCAGAAGTGTAGAGTAGACTACACAGTACCAAGCAAGAGGAAGGTGAAAGGTCGTCAATAGTGCATGTTTGCTCGGGTTTTCTTTTTGTGTGTATTTGTGTGTTTTCTGCCGTTTCGGAGAGCCGGCCCGCGCACGGGCGGAGCGGCGCCCGTACCCAGAGAGGAAGGACCTTTTCCTTGTTTTTGGTTACAATGGGAAGTGTCCCTGCGTGTGGCGCGTTGTCTGTTTTATGTCTTTCTTGAGGGGCAGGGGGTCTCGCGCATTGAAAGGCGCTCGGCCGTTCGGTGTTTGGCCTGGTGGTTAGCGCGCGAGGCTCCGAACGCCGTCGGCGGACCCCGTCGAGCGCCCGGTGGGAGTTGTTTTTCTCTTTGGTATATGTAACAGGCAGCCGTAAATCTCGTGCGCGTTCTCGAGAGTGTCATGCCAGTGGTGCAAAGGCCTGGGTTGAGACGCTTCGGCGAACTGGATATCGGCTATGATTTTCCACGAGACTGCGTGAACGGTGGCAGTGAGACGCCGGGGACGTTTTCGCGGAAAAAGTGAGACCGCGCGAAAACGGCGAGTTGTGGGGGTAGCCCGGGAGTTGCGGCCCGAGCGACGGAGAAGACGGACGTTCTCCTGTACGCTCGCTTGGGACGACGGACTGTCCTAAGCCGGAGGGCGACCCAACTCAGTGTCTTATATGTTCTTTCTTTTGACTGTGCTGTACTTGTTCAGCCATCCGACCTATTATTTTAATTAAATCAGTTTGTTAATTTAATCCGGCCCATTGCGATTCTTTCAGCGAAGCAAGGAGACGGGACCATCACCAACAAGAAGAAAAAGAAAAAAAAAGGAACTTCAAGAAACAAGAAAAAGAAGTTTACTGAAGGGAAGGTAAAGACTGGATAACATGGAGGAGTTCTAGCAAGATCATATTAAGGCGTTCTGAGTGCGGTGTGATCATGAGTGGTAGACGATTCCTGCCTCAGATCCACCGTCGATCGTATGAAGCATGCTAGCTGATATTGTTAGGCTTCTGTCTTGGTTTAAAGCGGGCGAATCTTTTTTTTTTCTTTTTATTAATGCATGGCGGAAAATTCGCTCATTGCTCATGCTTTTCTTTTCTAATGAAAAAACAAAAATCGGCTGCAACTGAGCTCAAACTAATCAGGGACTTTCAATCCACTGATGAAGCGCGATCACCGAAAGGCAAAAATAAAAGCACAGCTTTTACGAGCGATATGCTCCGTACAGAAGTGCGCTGAGTAAGCATCATTTAGCCTTGAGCGCCGAGGCTCGCAAGACCCGCGCGCGTACAGTCGGAAGCACGCCGCCCACTGTCCCTCTCCGCCCAATACTTTATCCCAATTTTACCACCCGGACACCCAAGGTGGCGGCGGCGCATGGCAGAAGTCTCTTTCAGCGCTCGGCGATATCAAATATCCGGTTCAGCGCGCGGCACGCCTCTCTTGGCGTGTGTGTGTCAGTGCACGAAGGCAGAGAGGGCTCAGTCAGTCTGGACAAAAGGGCCGAGAAGCCGAGGGGCACACACCGAGAAATTGGTGGAACGGAGCAAGAAAGAGAAGACGTGGGGAATAAGCGAAACACAAGCACTGGAAGAAATGAACAGAATATCAGCGTATTGCGAGGTACGGGCTACGGACTCCGTGAAGGTTTCAAACGGGTCTGTATTTAGATAAAAAACGAGTCAAAGAAAAGAAGAGGGCCCCAGGCTATGTGAGAGCAGTGATTTCGAGAAGAGGCACATGGTTTTTCGGCTAATCCGTTGTGGGATCCTATATTTCAATAGACAATGGAAAAATAACTGTGCAGGTACATAACAAGCTTATGAAAGGAAGGAAAAGAAAAACGGCGGTAAACGTGTGCTATTTTTCTTTTATTAAGACTCGAGTAACGCGTTCTAGTGCGTATTCATTTTTACATGGCTTGTATCCGTGTGCTTCATACGTACGCTAAAACAGCGCGCTAGGCAAGCGCTGTTTTGTGCAATAAAGCATACGCTCATTACGCGACGGAACCGCTTGTAAGCAGGCACCATTTCTACGGATGTGAATTAAGAAGAGGGTAGCGAAAATCTTTACGATGTTAAAGATTGAACCGCATCTCCTCAAGTTTCTCTAAAATGCCGATATTTCCACTACATTTCCGCGCCACAGCAGCTCCAAAACGCATAATTCCCTGCTCTGTGAGCTGCTGCAATACCCCGAACCTGGTCGTCCAATAGCTGAGCAAGGTCAATGCAGCCGGCGGGTTAAACCAGATTCGCTCGCTTGAAATAGGAAAAAATGTAAAAGCGAAGGGGAACCTCAGCCGGAGAGGAATTCAGCAAATTATCTGCAGGTGCCATCCCAAACTTCCGCACTGGGACTGAAGCACCAAGATCATTTTGCGCGTTCCAGCAAAACATGCCTGCGGCTGTTGGCAGCAACAAATAAACATTACAGTAATTCGCGACAATATTAAGCGTATAGCATCATGTGTGCCCCAACGTCGGCTACCTGGCAGAAAAGGGAAGGTGGCGCTAGCAGGCGCTTCGGGTCACAGTCGTCTGTACAAACTTATCTGTGCTGTATGCAGTGCATATTACAATACGAAACAACGCAACTTTGATGTCGGGTGCAGTTTCAGTGAATGAAT
Organism: Amblyomma maculatum; assembly: GCF_055883805.1. Classification (NCBI taxonomy): domain Eukaryota; kingdom Metazoa; phylum Arthropoda; class Arachnida; order Ixodida; family Ixodidae; genus Amblyomma; species Amblyomma maculatum. The sequence continues at coordinate 17,357,190 of NC_139350.1, forward strand.
CAATCTGCATTGACCTGAAAAGAGTCGTGCTGTTGTACTGAGGAACCAATTCAAGCAAAGCATTCAGTTGTATCCTTGAATGAGCAGGTTTAATAAATGTTGCAACACCAGGCTCGGGTATGCACACCACTTCAGTATTATCAGGTTTACTGTATCTTATTGATTTAACATTTGCATGGATGCTGAGAATGTCGTGCTGATTGTTCACACCGCCACTTGTGATACCATTTTGTGAATGAGATCTTACAATAGTTTCACCAATAAACTTGCACATTCACTTATGTGTCTTTGCTATGGCCCTTGTAGCACTATACTATACAGATGCTGCTTCCTTTCAGTCACTTTTTCTCTACATTGCGCACCTCAGAATGACTTTCAAGATGTTGTTGCAGCTTAATGCGGAAATGAGGCAAACTTTATGGTTCTAAGAAATTTATCTTTTGGTCTTGTTGCTCACTGAAGCAATTTCTCAGAAAAGGCAGCTCAGTACTCCAAGCAAATGAACAGTGATCAAACCTAAATGGCATTTTCATACCCTAAAACAAATCTGCACAGCACAGTGCAGCAGTGGTGGAATATATGTATTCTGTAAATTGTACAGCCCCAATAGACGGGAGGAGAAAGTGGTGTAGGCATATATGCAGTGCACAGGGCAAATAACTGGAAGAAAGTGGCATTGTGCACATGTGCAAAGGGAAGGGAGCCTTTGTCAAAGGTGCATGGCAGAGGGATGTTTGGAGCTTGTTTGGCGTGTATTGGATGTGTGGTTGAAATGGGCAATTTTAAAGACCACAGGGGCGAGTGAGAACATGAATGATGTCTAATCTTAATTAGGATGCTAGTATCCTGCTGTGAAGCACATCCCCACCCTGTCATCATGTTTCGCATTTAGCTAGCAAGAGGCCTACACCCTGCTAATGCTTCTCGTAAATGCCTGCCCTCCGCCACCACACAAAAGTTTAGACAGGCACTCCTAATTTAGGTTCCTAGAAAAACCCCTAGTAAGGGATAAGGCGGGCTAGGGACACAGAGGGTAGATATGGGTTAAAGGATGCTTGGGACGCAAGCTGTTGCATTTTCACCTGCTAGTAGCAAAATAAAACGAATGAAAGAGATGGAGAAAGAACTCTTGTATATTCTTTCCAGCTTTATATATATATATATATATATATATATATATATATATATATATATATATATACTATATATATGGGTGTGTTCAGATAAGTACGAAAAATGAGGTCCCATACTATTTTTTGTTTTGAATGAAATTTTTGTATGTGGTGGGCAAATGCCTCGCCACAAAAGAATGTACCTTAGTTTTGCAAGATAAGCAGTAGATTCTCGGGAAAAAAATCATATCACTACAGGTGGAAAACGCCATTTTTGCCATTTCAAAAAGTTGCAACTTTGGAGCCCTGTTGCATACACATTAAACATTTCTCGTAAATTACTTTCTTAGTGAAAAAGTTTACGACACTTTAAGTAATAAAAACATTAAGGACGAAGCGTTTTGATGCAATATGTGTTTTATAAAAAATCGTGAACTTTGATTCAGGTGCAGCGCACTGCACAAAAGTCCATTTTCAGCCCTTTATTCTGGCATGATGCTCCTAAATATTTTCGCTAAAACTTTTTGCCTGAAAATATGGAAATCATATTCTCTATTTGAAGCGAAAATTGCAGTTGTAAGGCTGAAAAGGTTTTTTTATGACGCTTCAAAATCATCTGAGGTTCAAAAGCGTAAAAAAAAAACGAGCAATTTGATTTGAATTAAAAAAAACGTCATCTTCATTTTTTTTTATTTATCAGAATAATCCCACATGTCTCGTAATTATAACGAGCTGAAAAAGTGTTGCATTATATTGTTTGAAGTTATAAAACTAAATACAAATCCAAGCTCATGATTGAATTGCTGGGGATATCGTAGTGTTACCCTTGGAAAGCTTAACTGCGAAAGGGTAAATAAATTCGACGCAATGAAAATGCAAGCAAATTTCCTTTCACACGGTTTACAAAATCCTCATCAACCCCCTGGATTATTTTTTGCAATCACAGTGTTAAAACTGGAGCAAATTCGCTTTTTGGCATAATTTCTTAAGAACGGCCTAACGTCAGTCAAACTTGTCCGCACTGTGTAGGTTCTACATTGTATAAGGCGCTTTGCTATGCAATAGAGCATTTATTGATAGAGAATAACTGCACTTTTAAAATCTTTTTTGAACCTGCATACATAACAGGAATCTGGGGGATCTCGCCAAAAGTGTTAAATATAGCGTTTTTGATTTCTGTGCGCTCTAACCGATGCACGACCGCTCCAGCTTCCTGTCTCCTTCGCGCATACAAGGTGGCCGTTTCTGAGATAGCTACTACGGCGACGGCTACAAGCAATACCCCTGATAGCGGCGCGGGTTAGCGAAATCTGACATCTTCGGCGCTGTCGGTTACGGCTCACTCCTCCCTCTCTGAATTCGCGCATCTTTTTTGTTGGTACTCTTGTCTGGAGCAATATAGGTCGTCCGTAGTGTAATATTCTAAAACCGCAGGGATGTCTTCTTGCTGTAGCTTACACATAGTGAATCTCTCGAAAGTGGACCACACGCCTTCCTGCTTTGTCATCTTCCTCGCTTTTTGAATTATGTACCTTGTTGCCTCAGCAGCTGGCAACGTTCTTGAAAGGATGAACATCGGTTGTAGGCGGCAGGAAGGTTGCTTTCCCAGCTACTACAATTCGCACACTCGTCTACTGGTACAACAGAGGTACCGGGGACAGTATATGCTGCCTGTATCTCTGATCGGATTTCCCTGGCCACCACTCGTGTCACCTCTCGCTGCTTTTGCTTCGCATAGGAAAGTCTTACTTCACAATGCTCAGTGGTTTGAAGGGCGAAATTTCGGAAAAAAGACTGACCCTGGCGTTTATGTTTTCCACAATTTCCTGCTCTGGGCGGAATTCTTCGCCTACTTCCAGTCCGTCTCTCTGCATGTTATCTATGTCTTCCTTGTAGCGGCGGTAACAGTTTTGACAGATTACGTCGCTTTCACGCACGCGGAGAGTTTCTTCGGGAAGGACTTATTTTCTGAGAGCCGCGACATCGAGATACTACACTGCGAAAATTTCTTCCGCTTTCAATTGTCTTCTTATGTCTCTTTGAGTAGTCAGCGTGACACATTCGATTCGGATAGTTGTTCATGGTGCGAAGCGCTCACCTCTTTTGAAGTGTCTTCCGAAAAATAGGTGTTAGCAGACGCAGGTCCCAGGGCACATTTTTCTGTCGCACTTCACTGGCTATGAACCGGCAACACTGTTGTTGTATAAGCCGTATGCAGTGCGTATCAGCTGATGTGCCAAGCACTCTCGCGGAGGGAGCTCTACAGCGAGCAGCCTGAGAGAAAAAGCGACCTCACCGAATTCGAATCCAGATAACATCCACTCACGGCTAGATTGGGCTACGTGTAAGGCTCAAACAGATGAGATAAGAGGTAGTTTGCGAGTGAGAACGATGGGATCGAGCTTAACTCCCCAAGCGGCAAAAGGGGTGCTATCACAGCCGGGATCGCGTCGGGGTTATATACGCCTACGGAGCGGATGCAGTCGAGAGCAGCGGCATCTCGTTAAAGATACATTGAGAGCAGCAGCGCGCGTCTTGAGTGCACACCACTAAATGGCTGAGCTCTAAAATGACGAGGTAAAATATGCTGCGAGTCACACATGTCCCAGTGTCATCCAAGTTTTCAAAGCAGAATACGAGTTGTTGTCTTATAGGAGGGCTGAAAACACAAAGAATTTGCACTTACGCACTAGACAACTGCACCGCTGAATACGTAGAAATATGCCTATATATATATATATATATATATATATATATATCATCATCATCAGCCTGATTATACCCACTGCAGGGCGAAGGCCTCTCCCATATTTCTCCACTTAACCCGGTTCTGTGCTAGCTGCATCCACTTGACCCCTGCGAACTTCTTAATCTCATCCGCCCACCTAACTTTCTGCCGCCCCCTGCTACGCTTTCCTTCCCTTGGAATCCAGTTTGTTACCCTCAGCGACCATCGGTTATCCCCTCTTCGCACTACATGTCCTGCCCATGTCCATTTCTTCTTCTTAATTTCTACTAGAATGTCGGTAACTTGAGTTATTTCTCTGACCCACTCTGCACGCTTTCTATCTCTTAATGTTACCCCTACCATTTTTCGCTCCATAGCCCTCTGGGTTGTCCTCAACTTAAGTAGAACTCTCTTGGTTAGCCTCCACGTTTCAGCCCCATAGGTGAGCACAGGCAAGATGCAACTGTTGTATACTTTCCTCTTGAGCGATACCGGTAAGCTGCTAGTCATAATCTGCGAGTGCTTGCCAAATGCGCTCCATCCCAATCGTATTCTTCTTGTGATTTCCTTTTCGTGGTCCGGATCTGCGGTTACTACCTGTCCTAAGTAGAGATATTCGCCTACTACTTCCAGTATTTCGCTACCTAATGTAAACTGCTGTTCCTTCCCGAGGCTGTTGAACATTACCTTAGTCTTCTGCATATTGATTTTCAAGCCTACCTTTCTACTTTTCCTGTCTAGGTCATCAATCATTATTTGCAGTTCATCCCCCGAGTTGCTTAGCAAGGCAATGTCATCAGCAAATCGCAGATTACTCAGGTATTCTCCATCTACCCTTATCCCTAACTGCTCCCATTCCAAGTCTCTGAATACTTCCTCTAAACAAGCTGTGAATATTACTGGGGAGATTGTGTCTCCTTGCCTAACACCTTTCTTTATGGGAATTTTGTTACTTTCTTTATGCAGAACTATGGTTGCTGTGCAGCCACTATATATATCTTCCAGCACTTTCACGTACGGCTCGTCTACCCCCTGATTTCGCAATGCCTGCATCACCGCCGAGGTTTCAACTGAGTCAAATGCTTTTTCGTAATCAATGAATGCTATGTATAAGGGCTGGTTATATTCCGAACATTTTTCTATCACCTGATTGATGGTATGGATATGATCGATAGTAGAGTACCGTTTCCGAAACCCTGCTTGATCCTTTGCTTGATTGCAGTCTAAGGTTGTCCTGATTCTATTAGCGATTACCTTAGTAAATACCTTATACGTAATAGACAGTAAGCTGATTGGTCTGTAATTTTTAAGGTCCTTAGAGTCCCCTTTCTTGTGAATGAGGATAATGTTTGCATTCTTCCATGGTTCCGGTACCGTCGATGACACCAGGCACTGCGTATACAGGGTGGCCAGTTTTTCTAGCACGATATCCCCCCCGTCCTTCAGCAAATCTGTAGTTATCTGATCCTCTCCAGCTGATTTCCCCCTTTTCATAGTTTCTAGTGCTTTCTTGACCTCGTCCTTCGTCACTGGTGGGACGTCTGACTGTTTTTCCCTACCGCCAATCTCATTACGGTCCTGACTACTTTGGCTACTGTAGAGATCTGTATAGAACTCCTCGGCTACTTTGACTATCTTGTCCATATTAGTGATGACGTTGCCTGCCTTGTCCCTTATATATATATATATATATATACAAGATGAGGTAGGGGCGCACTAACGAAAACAACGGTTTATTTCCTACGTTTCGGCCAGGGTAAACCACCACCACCACCTTCGTCAAGAATGCCAAATAATATACGTATATATTACGCTTCATTCAAAGAAACAGTTTATTGGACTGGACGTTTGGACCAGAAGCTGGCCTTCACCAGGAGTGCGAATGGAAACGATGCGGGTAGCAGAGAGCGGAAAAAGAAACAGGTGGCCAAGAGGCTGGGGTAAAAAGCCGGTGCAGGCGGGGAGGAGAAAAAAGTGCAGGTGGTGAGTGCGAGAACAAAAAAAAAAGAGGGCACATGGAAGGAAGCACAGTAATAGGTATGACCACAGGGGACGAAAGCAGGAATTGTGTGGCCTTCGTTGTGTGTATGGTGGGGGAGGCTGACATTCCTTCGAGCTACTGGCAGTAAGCTTGACCCATTTAAGGAAGGAATTTATGGGGTAACTGAACTTTGAAGTGGAGAAAGAATACCAGGGCTCTCCGTTATACCGGCCTGCAGGGCATTAAATTTAAATATAAAGTACAATTCTCGTTGTTCCCGTTCGCAGTTGCTATGGAAGCCGCTCTGCAGTGGGAATACTTTGTCGAATTCGTGACTTTTCTGTTGCAGGTGTTTGGACAGGAGAAGGTGGGGTAGAGATTTGGTGTGCGCGCGTTGGTTGTTGATACGAATTCGGAAGGGGTTCTCAGTCTGCCCTATGTATTGCATTTGACACTCGCCACCCTCGAGCATATATACCACGTTCCTGGCGTCACAATTCAAAGTTCCGCGGATGGAGTGTTTAAAATCAGAGTGTCTGCTTTTTGCCATGGTCGTTGTTTGCATGTGTTTGCAAACTTGGCATCTATTCTTTCCGCACGGCATGCAACCGACAGGATCGGCTTTATCGACAGTAGAGTGGACTACATAATTTGTGCAAATTTTTTGGCCGTCTGTATCTAACCCGCGGAACCACAGAAAAAAATTTGGAGAGGCGATGACTTTGTTTGATGAAGTTAAAGTGTTTTTTAGTATTTTGTTGATGTTGGGAAGGTTGTTTACGAAAGTTGAGATCAGATTTAAGCGGTGTTCATTTTGTACTGCCGGCCGGCCTTCCCCAAATATTCCATTGCAATCAATTAATTCCGCTTTTCGGATGGTATCATCAATAATAGGGGGCGGATAGTGCTGGTGTTTCAGAACCTCCCGCATGCGGTTGGAAATTTTCTCAAAATCTTCTGAGCGTGAGCAGATTAGTTTGAATTTTATTGCCTGAGAGTAAGGAATTGATGTTTTGCAGTGGCGCGGGTGGCAGCTTTTAAAATGAAGGTATTGTTATCTGCCCGTGGGCTTTCTGCAGACATTGTGGATTAGTGCACCCTCTTCAAATTGAATTAATACGTCCAGGAAGTTAACTTGAGTGGAGGAGTAGGTATGTGTGAATGAGATGTTGGGATGTGTTTTGTTAAATGAGGTAATGAATTGGATGAGTTCGTGTTCGTTTTCTGTCCATATATGATAAATATATCATCCAGAAAGCGTTTATAAAAAGCTGTTTTTCTTTGGGTATGAGCGTAAGAAGTCAGATTCAGTGTGGTCCATAAATATGTTGGCATAGCTTGGCGCCATTTTCGTTCCCATGGCTGTACCACTGGGTTGTAGGTAATACGAGTTGTTGAATTCGAAGGAATTGAGTTCCAGAACAAGATTAGCGAGTGCCGCGATGGTGGTTGGGCTAGGTGAGTTTGGGACAGTGTTTTTCATATGATGTGATCAGAGCTTGGATCCCGTCCTCGTGCGGAATGTTCGTGTAAAGGGACACCACGTAAAGGGTCATTAAAAAGGCACCATTGGGGACAGTAAATTTAGATAACTCTTCCAGGAAGTGATTTTTATTTATTTTAAATACCCTCAGGGTACAGATGTACGTTACAGAGGGGATGGACGCATACAGGCAGGATATATATATATATATATATATATATATATATTGTAATAGGGCGTTTATTGACGCTCAGATGGAGAGCTGTGAGGAGAGGACCTTGCAACGGCGAGCCCAGCGTACTTCTTCTTTGTCTTCGTCGCACAACGCACTGGTGCATGTCGATGGCTGAAGTGCTGACTATCACAGTACATTTCCCCCCCGGGTAAAAAAAAGGAGCCATCCTGGCGACTTACGGCGCGGAAAGCACAGCGGGGTCATAGAATGGCTTCAATCGGTTCACGTGAACTGTTTCACTACCACGGCGACGCAAGTCCACAGAGGGCGTGACGGCCTCAACTACGTAGTTGACTGCAGATGTTTGCTGGAGGACCCTATATGGCCCGTGGTAGCGAGCAAGAAACTTCTTTGAAAGGCCAGGGGTTGTGGAGGGCACCCAGAGCCACACCAGAGAGTTCCGGAGATATGACGAAGCTTCGCCGGTATCGCGGAGGTATTTTTGTTGCCACTGATTTTCTGTTGTGAGAGAGCGGGCGAGCTGACGGCATTCTTCTGCGTACAGTCGAGCGCGATTTGAAGGTTATCGCGCGAGCGTCGACCGGGTACATGAACAGTGCCATGGCCCAGAATTCTCTGCCGAGGCGAGGGAGGTATCAAGCCAGCTTCCCTCACTCTTTTTGCTGTTCCTTTAGTAGCCGTCACTCCCTGCTGGGACATCACTTTCATTTTTTTTTCGTTTGGATCTACGAACAGGCAGTTATCGTTGTGAGCACGACGTATTCTTCGGTATTATCTGAAATTGGACACTTTATCGCAACAAATGGAAAGCTTAGAATAGAGAGAAAGGTCGGTGAGTATGTCGCGGGGGTGATGGTTGTTGCATGGAACAGCGAACGAGGGAGAGAAGAGTGCGAAATCATGATTTTTCCAGTTCCAAACCCGGCCGCCAGGTGCCTGGAGTGCAAGGCTGGTCGACGCTCGCGCGATAACCTTCAAATCGCGCTCGACTGTACGTGACGGCATCGGATAGCGGGGAAGATTCGGAAACGTCAGGACGGTAGGGAAAAAGTGTATCCATAGTACAGGGTGGTTCGCGCTCGTAAAGGAGAAAGAATGGAGAGAATCCAGTAGTGGTCTGTGTCGCGGTGTTATATGCGTAAGTTACGAACGGTAGAACTTGATCCCAATTGGAATGGTCGGTGTTCACGTACATAGCCAGCATGTCACCGACAGTGCGGTTGAAACGTTCTGTCAGTCCATTCGTCTGAGGGTGGTACGAGGTAGCGGTGCGGCATTCTTTCAGGAGAGCCTCAAGAGCGTCTGATAAGAAAACTCGTCCGCGGTCACTGAGCAGTTCGCGAGGGGCACCATGGCTAAGAACCAGGTTTTTCAGAATAAAGGCAGCCACATCGCGTGCGGAAGCAGAGGGAAATGCTGATGTCTCAGTGTAGCGGGTCAGATGATCCACTGCCACGATAATCCAGCGGTTGCCAGCTGAAGTTGTAGGAAGGGGACCGTATAGATCTATGCCGACACGAACAAACGGATGGGTAGGACAGGGCAACGGCTGCACGAAGCAGGAGACTTGAGAGGAGTTTTTCGGCGTTGGCAAGACTGGCAAGAGCGGACAAAATGGCGGACAAAGCGGTACATTCCACGCCAGAAGAAGCGTAGACTCAAGCGCGTGTAGGTTTTCAACACTCCGCCTTGGGCGCACTGGGGATCAGTATGGAAAGCAGCACAAATTTCGGCGCGGAGATGACGGGGGATGACTAAAAGCCACTTCCTTCCGTCGTGAAGATAATTGCGGCGATAGAGCAGCCCGTCACGAATTGAAAAATGGTGAGCTTGGTGGGCAAGCGCCCTAGACAAACGACCTGGAGAGTGACTTGAAAGATAGTCCAGAAGAGTAGATATCCACGGGTCGCGCCGCTGTTCCGTGGCCATGTCGATAGTGGCAAGCGAAGACAAATCGTAGGCGCAGATCTCATCAGACAACGAAGAGGGAGGCAGCGATGAGCGCGAAAGAGCGTCCGCGTCAGTATGATTGAGGCCTGAGCGATATATGACACGAATGTCATACTCTTGGAGGCGAAGAGCTCAGCGAGCAAGGCGGCCGGACGGGTCCTTGAGGGACGCCAGCCAGCACAGAGCGTGATGATCAGTGACCACATAAAATGGTCGGCCATAGACATACGGACGGAATTTGCCGATGGCCCAAATAATGGCCAAGAATTCTCTTTCCATACCAGAATAATTGGACTCTGCCTTGGTCAAGATGCGGCTTGCGTACGCCACCACATAGTCTCGGATACCAGGCGTGCGTTGGGTGAGAACGGCGCCTATCCCAATAACGCTAGCGTCAGTGTGAATCTCAGTTGGCGCATTCGGGTCGAAGTGGCGGAGGATGGGAGGCGAAACCAAAAGACGGCGTAAAGTGTTGAAGGCGTCATCACAAGCAGGTGTCCATGCGGAGAGGTCGGAGCTGCCGGAGAGGAGCTGGATGAGAGGAGAAATAATAGAGGCGAAATTTAAGATGAAGCGGCGAAAGTAGGAGCACAGGCCGATGAAACTTCGTAGCTGCTTCAGTGATTTTGGGCGTGGGAATTCGGCAACTGCACGAAGTTTGGTGGGATAGGGAAGAATGCCATCCTTAAAAACGACATGACCTAGAATAGTTAGTCGGCCAACAGCAAAGCGGCACTTCTTCAGATTCAGTTGGAGGCCGGCGGTAGCGAGACAAGTGAGAACGTCCTTCAGTCGGAGCAGGTGGGATTGAAAATCGGTAGAAAAGACTACGATATCATCGATATAGCAAAGACAGGTTCGCCACTTGAATCCACAAAGCACAGTGTCCATGAGGCGTTCAAATGTGGCCGGGGCGTTGCAAAGCCCAAAGGGCATGACGTTGAATTCATATAATCCATCTGGTGTGATGAAGGCAGTTTTAGAGCGGTCAGCGTCATCCATTGGCACCTGCCAGTAGCCAGATCGTAAATCCAACGAGGAGAAAAACTCGGCGCCCTGCAAGCAGTCCAGTGCGTCATCGATGCGTGGCAGAGGATAGACGTCCTTGCGCGTGATCTTGTTGAGCCGGCGGTAGTCGACACAAAACCGGAAGGAGCCATCTTTCTTAGGTACCAACACAACTGGAGACACCCAGGGACTGTGGGATGGCCGAATGACACCACGTCGGAGCATGTCGTCCACATGATCAGCAATTACTTGACGCTCCGAAGCCGACACGCGATAGGTGCGCTGGCGCAAAGGTGTGGTTTTACCGGTGTCGATGGTGTGCTCTACGACAGACGTGCGGCCCAAGTCAGTTTGAGGAAGGTCGAATGAAGAAGTGAAGTTCTGCAAGAGGGCGACAAGTTGATCACGTTGCGCAAGTGGAAGATCAGCATCAATGGTATGTTGGAAAACGTCGGAGGGCGTCGAAGCGGTCGCAGCATCGCAAGAGCACAGACTAACATCGAATGAGGGGGTTGAGTCAGCAAGAGTGCTGATATGACCGGGATCAAGCTCTTCAAGACGTCCAATGCATTCGCCACGGAGCAGGACTGCTGGGCAAGAAAATGGGTTCGAGGCGTAAAGTGCACTCTCGCCGTCTTGAATTTCGAGAACTGCGAACGGAAAAAGGAGGCAAGGATGACGGGAGGCGGCTTCGGAAGGTGTAAAAATCGCAGTCAAAGGAGTTACACATTCACAAGACAGTGGTACGAGGGCAGCAGAATACGGAGGAATGTCGGTGTCATGGGCGACGACAAGTTTTGCAGTGCGGGGAGGGGTATCACAGAAGGGGGCATCACAGAGGGGGGCGAAGGCAATATGCGCGCGACCACAGTCAATAACGGCCTGATGAGTCGATAGAAAATCGTATCCGAGGATGATATCATGCGAGCAGTTCGGCAGAACAATAAACTTGACGGGGTACAAGACGGCTTGAATGAGCACACGGGCTGTGCAAGATGCGGAGGGGTGAATGTGCTGTGATGAGGCGGTGTGGAGCGAAAAGTCGGAAATCGGAGTGGTCACTTTGCGAATTCGACGGCAAAGCGCTTCACTGATGACGGAGACGGCTGCACCGATTTCGACGAGAGCGAGAACTGCGGTGCCTTCTACAGAAACTTTGATAACATTAGCGGGACGACACGGAGGACTTGAGGAATTCGAAACAAGCGCAGTTCTTGCCCCCGGAAGTGCGACTGTTAATTTCCCTCAACGGTGCTGGTAGGACGTCGCAGCATCGGAGAAAGCGATCGGCGCCGAGGAGAATGTGATCGACGAGTGGCATAGGTTTGGCGACCTTGTGAGACAAATTGAGAACCGGGCGGAATTATTTGCGAGCGTGAGTCGGTATCGTACGGGTAAAGTCGAATGTAAGGCTGTGAAGGTTGGAGGCGCTGGCGACAAAGGCGTGCAACATGGCCCGGCCGACCGCAGGCATAGCAAATCGGAATGTTGTCTGTAGTACTCCAAGGTTTCATAGGATGTGGGCGGAACTTTGACGGTGAGGCTTGGAACGAAGGCTCAGCATGCGGCGGGGAACAGTAGGCAGGGACCTGCACATAGGAGCCAGACGTGGGCGAAGGTGGTGGCCTAGCCGTTACTTGGGCATACGTGAGAGGTGCCGTCACAGGCGGCAGCACGGGGTTGGACGGCAAGACATCAGCGACGTGTTCTTGCACGACACGGCGTATAGTAGGGGCCAAAGATAGAGACAGTTCAGGAACGAGGCGGCCCGAGTCTTGAAAATGGGGAAGGAGTGAGAGTTGACGTGCGACCTCTTCACGAATAAAATCTTTGATCTGCTGATTCAGCGGGCTCCATTCAGAAGTTGGCGAACCACCCAGGCCTAATGCGGATACGCCTTCGTCGCACACACTGGAGCGGGGTCTAGAAGCGCGCCGCTTGCGGAGCTCGTCGTAGCTCTCGCAAAGCTTCACGATTTCACTAAAGCTGGTGGGATCTTTCGCTACCAGCATCTGGAAGGCTTCCTCAGTAATGCCCTCGAGGATGTAGCGGATTTTGTTCGCTTCCGGCATGGCCGGGTCGACTCGTTTGCAGAGATCAACGATGTCTTCTATGTAGCTGGTAAAGGTCTCATCAGCGCGCTGAACACGATCGTGTAAACGTTGTTCGGCACGAAGCTTACGCACTCCAGGCCGGCCGAACACTTCCGCGAAATTCTTTTTAAATTCCGGCCAAGATGACAGGTCAGCCTCATGGTTGCGAAACCAGAGGTTCGCCACGTCCGTCAGATAGAATATGACGTTACTGAGCTTGTATGAGTCATCCCACTTGTTGTAGCTGCTTACTCTTTCATACGATGACAGCCAGTCGTCGACATCTTGATCGGCCGTGCCACTGAAGAGGCAAGGGTCACGCTGGCGCACGACGCCAGAACACATGATCGTGGGTGGAGCGGCCGGCAGCGTCGAAGTGGACTCGTCTTGCATGGCGGTCGTAGAGGGTAGTGTACGGCTTCGCAGTTCCAGTTTGGATGGGATCGTTTCCGGCACCTCCGCCAATTGTAATAGGGCGTTTATTGACGCTCAGATGGAGAGCTGTGAGGAGAGGACCTTGCAACGGCGAGCCCAGCGTACTTCTTCTTTGTCTTCGTCGCACAACGCACTGGTACATGTCGATGGGTGAAGTGCTGACTATCACAGTACAATATATATGTATATATATATATATATATATATATATATATATATATATATATATATATATATATATATAACAGAAGGTTAGCACAATAAGTGTACAAATCTCTGAAAAACAAAGCACATAAAAAAATAACAACGAGGGGTACATGGATAATGTAGGAAGACGGTATAAGTGTAAAAAATAACAGAATATATAATAAGCCAAACAGCATGTAATGAAGATAAGCAAATAACCATACAATAAGTTTTAATACTAGGCAAGAAAGAAAGTTTGTAACACGGATTTAAATTTTTCTTCTTCAGTTGTACTTGTTAGGGATGCAGACAGGTTATTCCAATCATTACAGGTGTGGGGAAGAGACGAATTAGAATAGGCAACTGTGTTTGAGTGCGGAATGTTTACCTTTTGACTGTGGTTACGGAGAAATGAAATGTAGGATGTTGGTTGAACCGAGTGCAATGTTGAGTTATGGTAGTATATTTTATGAAAAAGTGAGAGGCGGGATAGTTTGGAGATGTAAGCATGCTTTCATATTAGTAACGTTGGCTGTCCTTTGATAGTTATTTAAGATGAACCAGACTGAGCGATTTTGTACATCCTCAACGGTGTGCATGTGTGTTGCTTGACCGGGGTTCATAACAGACGAGGCGTATTCGAGCTGTGGACGAGTGTATGTTGCATACATTATTAATTTTAATGATGACGGTGCAAGGGAGAAATTACGGCGAATATATCCGAGAGTACGATTGGCTTTAGCGATGATGGAGTTGACATACGATTTCCAGGTTAGATCACTAGTAATGATTACGCCAAGGTAACGATATGACTTTACAGATTCTAATGGGACGTTATTAAGCATATACATAGGACTTGTTACATTAGTTCGAGACACCCTCATTGATTTGCATTTGACGATGTTTAATTGAATGCACCATTTACTGGACCATTCGCTAATATTATTAAGGTCATTCTGGATTAATAGGACATCAGAATTATCAGCAAGTTTACGGTACAAGACACAGTCATCAGCAAAAAGGCAAATTTTAGAAGAAACACAGGAAGGCGTCATTTATGTAAATAAAAAATAAGAGCGGTGACCCTTGCGGAACGCCGGACCGGACTGGGACAGAAGGTGAGTTGATTTCATTACCATTTACAAATTGTACGCGGGATTGGAGGAATGCGCGGATCCAATTAATTGCAGCAGGGTCGATGCTTAGAAAGCTTAGTTTATGAAGGAGTAGTGCATGGCTTACCTTGTCAAAAGCTTTAGAGAAATCAAGAAATATACAGTCAGTAGAAAAGCCGAAATCTAAATAGGCATGTAAATCATTAGTGAAGGAGACAAGCTGAGTTTCACAAGAGAATAGTTTACGGAAACCACGTCTTGCACTTGAAAAAAGTTGTTATTTTCGAGGAAGTTAACAAGGATGTGTGTATATAACGTTGTCTATAATTCACAAGGTACGGATGTTAGGGAAATAGGCCTGTAATTGAGGAGATCGTGTGCTGGACCTGACTTGTAGATGGGGATTACTTTAGCACATTTCCAGTCATGAGGTAAAGATTATATGATTGCGAAAAAATGCACTCCAGTATTACTGAACAGTATTCTACCGTGTTTTCCAAAAAAAAATAACATTTATCTCGTCAGTTCCTCAAGATAACTTGGGGTTTAATTTATTTATTAAAGCTTTGATACCTGTTGATTCAAATATTATGGGGCCCATGAGCTGATAATTGGTAGCATTTACAACTGGAAAGCTTTGATGCCTGTTGATTCAAATATTATGGGGCCCATGAGCTGATAATTGGTAGCATTCACAACTGGAAGGCTTTGATGCCTGTTGATTCAAATATTATGGGGCCCATGAGCTGATAATTGGTAGCATTCACAACTGGAATCGTAGTGGTGAGTTTTAAAGAGTGTCGAGCTGCACGGAGCAAACGCTTTTTCTTGTTTGATCATATGTTCAGATGTGTATTATACCAAGGCGCTTTGCTCTTAGCGTAGGCGGTTCTAAGGGGGACGTATCGGATGGTTATTTCGAAAATTTTATTTTTGATCATGTCCCAGTTAGTTTCTATGGACCGGTTGTAAGGTGATGGCAAAAACAGATCTAGAAATAAGCTGCTGATGGCAGTGTAGTTAGCTTGGTTAAAATCGCGAAATTTTCTTTTTTGTCTGCTGTTTTTGTTTGAGTCACCGTTCGCTCAGCCCAGGCATGTGTGAAACCATCGATAAGTTGTCTGTTGATGTTGAAAGAATAAGGTCGAGAATTGACGCTGTATATACTTGGTGTTGCTCGTGTAGGACGACTAACAATCTGTGATAAGTTGAAGTTTGAGCAAACGGAAAGAAACAGATTAGATTCGGCGGACGGGGGATTTGAAAATGAGTTATCAAAGGACCAGACGATATTTGGAATATTGAAGTCACCGAAAAGTAAAAGATCAGCACCAGGAAAACGAGTTACAATATGATTTATTGATCGCAAAATGATGAGTCAGCCAAGGGGGATCGATTACCTATGCCTTATATCACCTTTTTAAAGTTCAGACTCAGACGGCACCATATTAGCTCTAAATTAGTAATAATAGGCACAACAAACAATCGATGCATTCACTAATGGCAATTAGGACCCCACCACCAACTCTGCCCGTTCGGTCACTCCGGAAGCCAGCATATTTCTTTTAACAATTAAACAGTTCACTATTCTTTATTTTGCTATTTAGCCACGTTTCTGTTAACACAGTAATATCAGCTTTACAGTCTTCTATCATCGCGCGTAATTCATCTTTTCTTGGGTAAAGGCTACGGATGTTTGTATATAACACTGAACATCCGAGGCTATTCGAAGCGCCTCCCCTCATATGATCCTAGCTAGTAGATATCATACGACCAGACCGGATAGTCCTGCTATGAGTTTCTCTCGCGTTTTCTGCTGAATTTTCAAGGCATTGCTGATTTAATTAATGGCGTCTTCATTTTCGTTGAGCACTTTCCTCCGATAAAAGTTTCTTGTAACCAAGTTTGAAGGATACGCCACCTTTGGATTGGCCAAATTCGATTATTTTTTTCTGATATTGCGTGTTGCTGGCCAGAAGTCTCCAGTAACTCCTTTACCGCTACTTTTCAGACTCCAAAGACTAGTTCCTTTGTTTTATAGTTTTCGAATCTAGCTATAAGTGGGCTTGGTTTTCTATTGACGAAACGCCTACGAATGTGTGGGCGGGAGATATCTGAACTACATATATCGATTTTCATCATTTCGAGAATTTTTTGCTCCGATTTGAACGATGTCTCATCTGCATTGTCAGTTATGCCATAAAAAACCAAATTGTTCCGTCTAGACCGATCCTCCGCGTCAAGACCGGATCGATGCGCAACATTGTCTTTTTCGAGGCTGATGTGGCTGGGGGTTCGGGGGCCTAGGCTTCACCGCAGTGGAACCATCAGGAGCCGGGATCAAGGGGCAGAAGCAGCCAGGGAGGAGAAGAAAAGAAGAGCGTTTTATGCAACTTTTTAGATGATGCTTATTTACAGGTCAAGAGAGAAAAATGGAGCTCTCGGTGGAGACAATTTCCACCTCCTAAATGCGGTGGGTTATCCCCACTTCCCTAGCTGGGGAAACAGTGTTCCTTCGGTGAAGTCCAATCACTGGAGGTATGGGGTCAACCGTCAACCGTGGGGTCAACCGTCAAGCCTGCTCGGTGGCGCGCCTTTGGCCCATTCGGCACAACGATAGGTTCCCTGCTGTCGCCGCCGTGGCGCCAATAGCATTAAGGCCTAAAAGGCAGCTCGTTTCTATTCCGAAGGAGAGGAGGCGGGAAGGGTTCACCGCCGCAGCCGGAAACAAGGCGTCCCCCCGCTGCCGTCGCCGCAGCTTCACTGCCTTTGACGCCGGTAGCTCGCCGGCGTCCGCAAAAGTACGCCTCCCTTTTCAGCTGCTAAAGTCTGCGCGTACCTCGGCCGGAATCCCGATCACAACAATGCGCTCTACTGTAGCATGCAGCTCTTTCATGTTCTGCTGCCAGTGCTCTAATACCGAAGTGTGGTTCTCTGCTTTTTGCAATCTTTCATTTATTTCTACCATTGCCTGTGAAACAGATTGCTGCTGTTGTTTAGGTTCTGAGATGCTTTCCAGCATAGTGTTTTGCGCTAATTCCATTCTTTTGGAAAGCAAGGTTCATAGTAACTGTGCGAGATCTTCTGGGCCCAGATTGCTCTCGACGTCACCGCATGTGAGCTGTAACAATGAACAGAAAGGCGCAATGACTGGGCACGGAAGCACAATGATGAAGCGATCATCTGATTTCAAGCAGGCAAACGGTAATTTGGAGAAGTAACTAACCTGAAGAACGAAGAAACGGGTGCGTAAGTCTTTCTTTCATCGTGCCTCCGTGCCCCCTGACAAGTGAACCTGGCTTTATCCATTCCAGATGTGATGACGTTGATGTTGCGGCTGCGCAGAAGGGTGTATGGCCACGAAGCCAGTGGACAGGAATGGCGGTTCCGGGGCAGACGCAGAATCCCAGAATTCAGCCACAGTTGAAGCATCCTCCTGCCGGTGGCCATCTGCCGTCATTCCAGCCGCAAGAACAGAGATGAACTGCAGAACGAAGAAACGGGTGCGTAAGTCTTTCTTTCATCGTGCCTCCGTGCCCACTGACAAGTGAACCTGGCTTTATCCATTCCAGATGTGATGACGTTGATGTTGCGGCTTCGCAGAAGGGTGTATCGCCACGAAGCCAGTCGACAGGAATGGCGGTTCCGGGGCAGACGCAGCCTCGCAGAATTCAGCCATAGCTGAAGCATCCTCCTGCCGGTGGCCATCTGCCGTCATTCCAGTCGCAAGAACAGAGATGAACTGCAGAACGAAGAAACGGGTGCGTAAGTCTTTCTTTCATCGTGCCTCCGTGCCCACTGACAAGTGAACCTGGCTTTATCCATTCCAGACGTGATGACGTTGATGTTGCGGCTGCGCAGAAGGGTGTATGGCCACGAAACCAGTCGACAGGAATGGCGTTCCGGGGCAGACGCAGCCTCGCAGAATTCAGCCATGGCTGAAGCATCCTCTTGCCGGTGGCCAACTGCCGTCATCCCAGCCGCAAGAACAGAGATGAACTGCAGAACGAAGAAACGGGTGCGTAAGTCTTTCTTTCATCGTGCCTCCGTGCCCACTGACAAGTGAACCTGGCTTTATCCATTCCAGATGTGATGACGTTGATGTTGCGGCTTCGCAGAAGGGTGTATCGCCACGAAGCCAGTCGACAGGAATGGCGGTTCCGGGGCAGACGCAGCCTCGCAGAATTCAGCCATAGCTGAAGCATCCTCCTGCCGGTGGCCATCTGCCGTCATTCCAGTCGCAAGAACAGAGATGAACTGCAGAACGAAGAAACGGGTGCGTAAGTCTTTCTTTCATCGTGCCTCCGTGCCCACTGACAAGTGAACCTGGCTTTATCCATTCCAGACGTGATGACGTTGATGTTGCGGCTGCGCAGAAGGGTGTATGGCCACGAAACCAGTCGACAGGAATGGCGTTCCGGGGCAGACGCAGCCTCGCAGAATTCAGCCATGGCTGAAGCATCCTCTTGCCGGTGGCCAACTGCCGTCATCCCAGCCGCAAGAACAGAGATGAACTGCAGAACGAAGAAACGGGTGCGTAAGTCTTTCTTTCATCGTGCCTCCGTGCCCACTGACAAGTGAACCTGGCTTTATCCATTCCAGATGTGATGACGTTGATGTTGCGGCTTCGCAGAAGGGTGTATCGCCACGAAGCCAGTCGACAGGAATGGCGGTTCCGGGGCAGACGCAGCCTCGCAGAATTCAGCCATGGCTGAAGCATCCTCCTGCCGGTGGCCAACTGCCGTCATCCCAGCCGCAAGAACAGAGATGAACTGCAGAACGAAGAAACGGGTGCGTAAGTCTTTCTTTCATCGTGCCTCCGTGCCCACTGACAAGTGAACCTGGCTTTATCCATTCCAGATGTGATGACGTTGATGTTGCGGCTGCGCAGAAGGGTGTATGGCCACGAAGCCAGTCGACAGGAATGGCGGTTCCGGGGCAGACGCAGCCTCGCAGAATTCAGCCACAGCTGAAGCATCCTCCTGCCGGTGGCCATCTGCTGTCATCCCAGCCGCAAGAACAGAGATGAACTGCAGAACGAAGAAACGGGTGCGTAAGTCTTTCTTTCACCGTGCCTCCGTGCCCACTCAGTGTCGCGTATGTAAGATGTTGGTTTTGGAGGGATATGTTTGATGAGGGAATCGATGTAGTTAGATATTGGTTCTGTGAGCGTGACAATGCCGGATACGATTGGTCGACCGGGATGATTTTCTTTGTGCACTTTCGGGAGCATGTAGAAACGCCCAGGGGACGGATCTATTGCCTCTAGTGCCTTACTGGCGGTAGTATTTCCCCTTTCTCGGTGAGTGGCTTTAGACTTTGTGTTATTATTTCCTGGTGTTTACCGTGAGATCTGATGGGAGTAATGCATAGAAATTTGATTTTAGTTAGCGATATTCCTGATTAATGTACTCGTCTTTGTTTAAAATTACTATACCACCTTCTTTGTCGGCAGGTTTGATGACGATTTCCGTTCGCTGGTTAAGTTATGCTAAGGCGTTACATTCTTTCTTCGAAATGTTAGAGGGCCCGGGCTTGTAGATCTCGAAAGCGCGAAGGATGTCCCGCTGTGCAGCTTTTATGTACTACAAGCCCAGATGTTTTTCCCTACCAGATCTAGGGGTTCATTGTTCCTGAGACCGGGGAAGTGAGGCAGAATTACTGTTAGGCTTTTCGAAAAAATACTCCTGTAGGCTTAGGGGTCGTGAAAAATTTTCTAGACCCTTAAGTAATTTGTATTCGTCATATCGTCCCATGTTTGGGCAGAATTTCAATCCGCGGGATAGGAGTGCTCTTTCTTTCGGGGTATGTGTTGCGTTTGAGAAGTTAATAATGTTCTACTGAAAGTGTGGTCTGTCCGGTGTTTGGTTAGAATGGCTTAGGTGGGTTTTTTAATCGTTTGCTTTATGATTAGACTGATTTATAAAATTACTCGGTTGTGGTGTCGCGCCATGCTCGAGGTTTATATGAGAAGAGACGTTATCTCTTTGAAATTTTTCACACTACTTATTCCAAATTTCTGTAGTTCTCCTGCACTGGAAGACCTCAGGTTCGTTGGCCTCAGTTGACAGTGTCATGTTTTGACGAACCCGCCCCTCCTCCCGACTTAGTGAGGCCAACCTCTCCTTGCAGTGATCTATGGTTATTTTCAAAAGGTTAAGTGATGCATTTTGGAGTTCTTGGCTCCAAGCCAATTTATGGGCATTTGAAAGGTTGTCCACTGACGGAATTAAATCTACAGAAATGCCTTTCATATTCGATTGGAGATAAATCTCAAGGGCTTTTACATGGAGCTGGTGCCTGATTCGTTTGTCTATATTTTTTCTTGATTTTAAGAAATGCTTGGAGTGGTTGGCATCATCTGAGGAGGGAGCAGTAGGCGGGCGCGCTCTGTCAGCCCGTCAGTCCCGCTTAATCCACTGGGCCGAGCCACAGCGTCGCCTGGGGTCATACCTTTGTGTCGCTGCAGCGGCGCTCTCTGGACGGTCGTTTCCATTGGAAGGAGAATGTTGGCGTTCTGTTGTGTCTCTTGGAGTGGGTGTGCTGACGTCAGTTTCGATGTCCTGCATGGTGGATGAAGTGCTGGGATCGAAGTGTTGCAGCTGAGACTGGACCCATCCGTGATCGGGTCCAGTCGTATATATATATATATATATATATATATATATATATATATATATATATATATATATATATATATATATATATATATATATATATTAAAAGAGTCACATCGAAAAAGTTAAAACATATTTATTTGCACCTTTCGGTCGTAGCACGACCTTTCTCAGGAATGGTTGACAGTGCGCTCAGGCGCTTAAGGGTATGACAATGACAGCAACAGAAGGCAGAGAAAGGGAGACTGAAGGGGAAAATTGACAAGAGGGGCGGGAAAAAAAAAAGAAAACCTAGGGCCATCTCGCCGCCACGCGAACACAAAAAGGGGGCGAACAAAACAAAGAAATGCGCTCGCAAAAAAAAAGAGGAGGGGGGTGGGGAGAACTTGCAATTTGGAACCAGTGTGGGTGGGGTAAACAACCCAAGCCAGAGACGGGGCGTCTCAATGGGTGTACACATTTGCTTTAAGTGCAGGTATTTGCGGCGCCTATGGTCTGGTGGGGTGCAGCAACAACACACAGGTGTACAATAAGGCAGATAAAGCATGTAAAATGCACCCAGGAAGTAAAAGCGGGGAGAACAAGGAGAGAAAAAAAAAAGAAACAGAAAGGGAGCTAAAGCGGTAGGGATAAAACGAAAATATCGCTGTAAACGCTGTTCGTACAGCTTTCTTGAAGAAAACACGCCATATGGAATTGATTTGGATGCGCGCGCAAAAAAGGGGGAAACGAGGAATCAACAGCCAGAGTGGGTGGTAAATAACCCAAGAGGGAGACGGGGCGTCCCGATGGGTGTAGACGTTTGCGCTGAGTGCAGGTATTTGCGGCGCCTTTGTGCTGGTGGGGTGCAGCAACAAGACACAGGTGTACCATAAGGCAGATAAAGCATGTAAAAGGCACCCAGTAAGTAATACGGAAGGGAACAAGGAGAAAAAAAAAGAAAGCTAAAGGGGCAGGGAGAGCCGAACATATCTCTGTAAACGCTGTCTATACAACTTTCTTGAAGAAAACACGCCATCAGGGATTCATTGAAGGTGTCAGAAAAAAGTACAATGAAAGCACCACATTTACTTAAATAGGAATTCCACTGAGTGGCGCAGCACCCAAGATCGAAAGAAGTTATCGCTATACAAACATACATGTGCACCCCACAATAATGGCAGTGCTCAGTGTCAATGAATAAATAAATAAAAGACCGCAACAATAACTGCGTACAAAAATGAAGACCATAAGCATATAAACAGCCGTGGAGAGGCAGGAGAGCTTGTCAGCACTCATTAATGCCAGCATTCAAGGTATTGAATTTGTAAGTTAACGGCGACTCGCAAGCTTCCCTGTCATAATGTGTTTGGAAGCCTGACTATATATAGTAGCATCACTCTGAATAAGTCAAAATAATGCCTTTTGTGCTTACGTGTCTCTAGATAGGAAGACTTGGCAGTGATCGTATATATGCCAGGTGGTTGGTTATTCTTAATCGAAAAGGCGTTTCTGTTTGCCCAATATATTGCTCATGGCACACGCCGCACTAGAGAAGATAGACCACATTACATGTGTCACAGTTGAAGTCCCCTCTAACTTTGAATGAAAAAGCGGAGGCGGTGCTTTGGACCGTTGTGGCTGTATTAATCATTTGAAAAACCTTACAGCGAGGTTTATTGCACGGTGTACATCCTGAGACTTTTTCATAGTTTAATTTCGATGAGGTCACCACGTCTTTGAAGTTTTTCGCCCTTCTCTACACGACACGGGCTGGTTCAGGAAGTAGGCTCCTCATTTGTTTCGCTTTAGAGAAGATTATTGTGCTTTTTTAGAACCGTATTGATGTTTGGGGCTGATGCTGCATAGGTTAAGATTAGGTTAGTTTGGAAACCAGATTGCTGCAGGCTTCTTGCGATTTAAAATGGCACCTTGCGCTCCAGCTTTTTTGACCGCTTCACCGATAATGGGCTGCGGGTAGCGTTGTCGAGCCAAATCTTTGCGGAGCGTCTCACAGTTGGAAATGAAGTCCTCCTCACGAGAGCATATGGGCTTGAATCTTAGAGCCTGGCTGCATGGGATACCCTTCTAGAAGTGATTTACCTGGTCACTTAATATAAGCACTGGTGTCAGACCGTTGGTTTTCTATACACTGATGTTATAAGTTGATTATATGACACATCACGCGTGGCATCCAAGACACTAATTACCGAGGCAGAGTAAGTATGAGAGAAATAAATACTGCTGTGAACATCGTTAAAATTAGCGATGAACTTCAGTAGTTCTTCTTCACCATGGCACCGTATAAGAAAAATGTTGTCTATAAATCTCGTATAGAAAAGAGGCTTGAGGAGGCAACTTTCAAGGAATTAAGTTTCCAGAATGGCCATAAATATATTGGCATAATTAGGAGCAACCTTAGTTCCCACTGACGTTCCATTTATTTGTACATAATGGTGGCCATCAAATTCGAAGTAATTCATTTCTAACACTAAGAGCAATAGTCTTTCAATGGTCATGTCGTCAATTAATTTCTCAACTTGTGGGATTCGGGCTTGCTGCGGCTCCCCTCTGCGCGGCCGCCGCCCGCTTCCCAGATGTTCTCCTCGTTCCCCTTCTCCCGCCTGAGGCGGCGGAGAGAGGCTCGGACGACTTGTCACTGTCGTTCGGGCCACAGCTCCGCCCTGGCGTCCCAGTGGCTGTTTCCATTGGCGCCTTTTGGCGGGAACGTGGCACCGCTTCGACGGCCGCGCTCACGCGACCTTCCGAGCGGGGCCCAAGGAGAGACCCCTCCGAGACATCGCAAGGTGCGTACGCAACTGTTCTTGTCTGCCGGCCTTTGTCCGCGCAGACCATTGTGTGTACTCGAGTTCGTCTGCTCCGGGTCGTACCTGAGAGCGAAGCTCGAGCCTGTCGATCGTGATCCAACGATCCGCGACAGGCATACCTTGCGGTGGTTGCCCGCTCTCTCTCAAAGGAACCCTTTGGTCACTGCGAGAGAGAGAGATCACAGCACGCCCTTGCGTGCTTGCGGCGCGCACTCCGTGTCACTTCGTGCGCGCAGGGGAGCCGTGCTCCTCGCGCGCTCCAGGGACACGGTGACTGAGTATGTGTGTATATGTGCGTTTGTATATATGTGTATGTGTGTGCGCCGCTGGAGGATGGCGTTTCAATAAACGTCTCCTTTGTGAACTAGGAGGTTTGTGTCCTTGCAGCGCAGTGCTCTCCTCCCGGTGGAGGTTGAGTGCGCGCTGTGGTATTTCAGTGTGCGCGTGGTGACGGCTGATCGGGCCTTCGGCTCGCGCGACGCTCTAACCCGCGGTGGTTGGTGGCCTATGTCCAAGTAGAAACCACAACTGGCGCCCAACGTGAATTGTCCCTGGCTCCATGAGTCGTTGGACAGCACATCGGCCGAGCCGGTCGCCTTGACGATCAAGCTCATGCGCCATGCCTGCCGCCCCCTGCGCGGCACTCGGCAAAGGCACTGAAACACGCTACATGGTTATTCGGACCACCCTACGGTGCGACCGTTGACCATATGCCTCCGCTGTTTCAGCTTTACGCTGTTGCGGAAGCAATGTGCGCGACGCCGCCGCTGCCGGAATCTTCGCACAACAGCACCCGTACCCCGCTTGCAGTCATTTCTGTTCGGGGAACGGCGAGGCGTCGGCCGGGCTCCCTCTGGAAACCGCACCGACAGCGCGCTCAGTTGGCTGATGCGGCTCGGTGAAATTGCGAGCCGGCTGGCGCGCCATTCTCTCCTAGTACAGCATTTCGACTTTTCGGTGTAGTATCTACAGGGGAGAACAGGAGAACGAACGTGGTAGCTGACGCGCTATCCCGTGCCCCACTCGCCCGCGGCGGCGTCTTTACGCCGGCAGGCGAATTGGGCGAAACAGCGGACGAGCCGCAGATCGGCACGGAGGGAACGCCCGCAGACGGGTTCCCCATTCCGCTATCCGGGTAAGCAGCGCTTCGCAAAGCAGGCGAGGGTGAAAGCTCTTTGTGAGCACATCTGAGACGCCGATGCCAGCGGAAGTTTTGTTGCGAACCTACGGGGGGAGGAAACCAGGCTCTCCTTTGGGATGACTGGGATCGTTTTCAGCCATGAAGAGCTACGTCGGTCCAGCAAAATGACCCGTTTTGTCGCGATGTCAGCGACGGTCTCTGGGAGACGAAGCGCCGTTACGCTGCTTGTATTGCAGCGGGCGCAGCGCCGTTACGCTGCTTGTATTGAGCGGGCGCAGGGGGGTAAGAGCTAGCGTGTGTCGCGGCGTGCCCCGGGGATTCATGTTTGCTGGGCCATGACGGGCTCGCGCTGAAATACATAGCCACGGATGATGAGTCCATGAACCATTTGAAGTGGCTATTCGCCAATGTCTGAGCGGCGCTCTGTTGTGTTTCTCTCATGACAAACCATTGGCTGGTCATCTGAGTGGCTCCAAGGTTTCAAGAAACTGAGTCAATCGGTGACTGCAGCCCGGCATGACGCGCGACATTTTCCGCTGTTGCCGTTCCTGCCATGTCTGTCAAATGGAGAAGTCAAGGGGTAGCAAGCCACGGGGCATGACGACACCAACTGACAGTGTGCGTCCGTGGCAGATGGCCACCTGCGATTTCATGGGGCATTTCCTCAGTAACAAGCAGGGGCTCATTGCTGGAGAATCCCCCTATGGGAAATGCCAGCCGTGCCTACATTGCAGACCTGAAGCCCTATGCGTAACAGTCTGACGAGCTTGCGCTGGTGCCCATTGTCACCACAGGCAAGCGCCAAGGCACACCCGATGCGGTGGAATGCAGCCGTGCCCCGCACCGGTACAAGGTGAGGCGACGTTTACCTGTGTGATTGATGCCGGACGGCGGGCCTTTTCCGCAACCGAAGGCATACCGCTTCACCGAGCGAGCTTGCTCGTCGAACCCTACCCGGAAGCAAGGTTGGTCTCCCCCTTTTCTGGCTAGCTCAGTTCCAGCCTGTGTGCTTTAATTTTTTTGTGTGTGTGCCTCTGTTCCCATTTTTCGCTTTCTTCTGTCTCCGTTCTTGCTGCTTATCTTGTAAATATTGTACAGTGAGTGCTTTTTTTGTACAGCGCGTCTTCTCTCCTCTTCTTGAAATGCGAGGGTTGCTCATTAGTCAGCCCCAACGCGCGGCTTTTTCGGTGTGTGTGGAAATGAAGTTGGGGCCGTTTGGAGACGGAGAGCATGGACGATGCCCCTTTCACCCAAGGCCGCCGCGGTTGCGAAGGTGCTCCGGACAGGTTCGCCGCTGAACGTCGGAATCACCCTTTGTTTGGTGTGTGAGTGGCTGTGCGTGTGCGTGCCTGGGCGTGGAGGCGACGACGTCGCATCATGTGTGTTTGCCGGCGTGTGCGGAGCGCGGTGGAAAGGAAGCCCCGCGCGGTCTTCCCATGTGCGCCTTGGATCGCCACGGAGTCACGGACTTTCCACACCTGGAGCCCCTTCGGCGTGTTCGCTGTCCCTGCACCTAACCTGTACCACCACCGACGGAGATCGTTTACAGCCAACGATGAACGTTGGCCACCCAGAAGACAACGAGCGGTGAGTCACCGCAGGCTCCCTGAGCTGCACCGACGAACATTGGGACTTCTGTGCATAGTTGTGTTCTGTACATAATTGTTGTTACTTAGCCTTCGGAACTTTGTACATTATTCTTCATGCCATCTTATTCTTTTTTTTGTGCGCCTTGCTAATGTTTGTCTTTCTTGAGTGTCTGTCTTTTGGAGATCTTTCTTGCTGGAACTGAAGTGGTGTTGACTTGTTGCGTGAGGATAGCATTCTTTTCTTTATGCTGGGGACCTGCCGCGTGCTTCCGCTGATGGGTAGGAGGGCAATTAAGGAGAGGAAGATGTGGGACTCGGACTTGCTGCGGCTGCCCTTTGCGTGGCCGCCGCCCGCTTCCCGGTTGTTCTCCTCGTTCCACTTCTCCCGCCTGAGGCGGCGGAGAGAGGCTTGGACGACTTGTCACTGTCGTTCGGGCCACAGCTCCGCCCTGGCGTCCCAGCGGCTGTTCCCACTGGCGCCTTTTGGCGGGAACGTGGCACCGCTTCGACGGCCGCGCTCGCGCGACCCTCCGAGCGGGGCCCAAGGAGAAAACCCTCCGAGACATCGCAAGGTGCGTACGCAACTGTTCTTGTCTGCCGGCCTTTGTCCGCGCAGACCAGTGTGTACTCGAGTTCGTCTGCTGCGGGTCGTACCTGAGAGCGAAGCTCGAGCCTGTCGATCGTGATCCAACGATCCGTGACAGGCGGTGGTTGCCCGCTCTCTCTCAAAGGTACCCTTTGGTCACTGCGAGAGAGAGAGTTCACAGCACGCCCTTGCGTGCTTGCGGCGCGCACTCCGTGTCACTTCGCGCGCGCAGGGGAGCCTTGCTCCTCTCGCGCTCCAGGGACACGGTGACTGAATGTGTGTGTATATGTGCATTTGTATATATTGTCACGGACAACAGGGCTAGACGTGGCAGACGCCGGGACGAAGCTGTACCAGCAGGCAAAGTTCGGCCCACAGCACGCGAGTCAACTTCAGTGTCCTCTTCTTCCAGGCGCAGCAAGAACATGGGGACACCATGGGAGGTGGCATTACTCCCCCTCTTAAAAAAGAGAAATAAGGGACATAGCGCGAGGTAAAGTGTCCTACGCGACAACGAAACAAGCGCATAGCGCACTACCGCGTGAAATAGGGCTTCATGCGGACGACGTGCACGACCTCGGAGCGTGGTTGCCGACGCGAGGGCTGCACAGTACCCACTGGAAGAACTTCGTATGTTACTTCCGCGACTCGCCGCAGAACTTCGTAAGGTCCGAAGTAACGGGAAATCAGTTTATCACACAAGCCGGGCCGACGCACCGGAGTCCACAACCAAACTTTCTCTCCGGGATGGTAGGCGACGTGTCGATGACGGAGGTTGTAGCGGCGTGCATCCGTGCCCTGGTGTTGCTGAATGCGAATGCGGGCATGTTGACGTGCTTCCTCAGCGCGCTGAGCAAACTGTTAGGTGTCTGGTGTGAGTGGATGATCATCTGTGCAGCTCGGAAGCATTGCATCCAACATCGTCTGAACGTCACGTCCGTAGACTAGGCGAAATGGTGTAAAACGCGTCGTCTCTTGGGTGGCCGTGTTGTAGGCATATGTAATATAGGGGAGAATTTCATCCCAGTTTTTGTGCTGCGAGTCTGTGTACATTGCGATCATGTCGGCGATGGTTTTGTTGAGTCTCTCTGTGAGGCCATTCGTCTGCGGGTGAAATGCAGTAGTTTTTCGGTGGCTGGTATGACTAAGCTCGAGCACGTCGTGCATGAGCTGTGCCGTAAACGCGGTGCCGCGATCGGTTACGACTAGGGACGGTGCGCCATGACGCAACACGATTTGCTGCATAAAGAATTGAGCGATCTCAATTGATGTGCCCCGCTGCACAGCTTTGGTTTCCGCATAACGTGTGAGATGGTCGGTCGCAACTATAATCCATTTGTTACCCATCGATGACTGCGGAAATGGGCTCAGTAGGTCGATGCCGACTTGGTCAAACGGCGTCCGAGGTGGAATAATAGGTTGGAGCAAACCCGCGGGTTTGAGAGGAGGTACCTTTCGACGTTGACACTCGCGGCAGCCTCTGACGTAGCGATGGACTGCGTCAGAAAGTTTCGGCCAATAATAGGCTTGACGAACTCGAGCGAGTGTGCGTGCAAAGCCCAAGTGGCCGGAGGTGGGCTCATCGTGGCAAGCAAAAAGGATATCGTTGCGAAGGTCGGGCGGCACGACAAGGAGGTGCGCTCGATCAACAGTGCTGGAGTTTTTCTTGAATAAAACGCCATTCTGAAGACAGAATGCAGACAGGTGCCTTCCAAACTGGCGGGGGACGTCAGCAGCGCGACCCTCCAGATGGTCAATGACAGGTTGAAGGTCTGGGTCAGATCGCTGTCGGGTCATTATGTCTGAGGCATTCAGTAGTCCAAGAAAACCTCTGTCATCCGTGGCGTTATCGACAAATCCGACGGGAGCCCGCGAGAGCGCGTCAGCATCTTCGTGCTTCTGAACAGATTGTACACAATGCAGTAATCAAATTCTTGAAGGCGAAGGCTCCATCGGGCTAGGCGCCCCGATGGATCATGGAGATTGGCAAGCCAGCACAACGAATGGTGGTCAAAAACGACTTTAAACGCGCGGCCATAGAGGTAAGGCCTAAATTTCATAGTTGCCCACACAACTGCGAGGCATTTCTTTTCCGTAGTGGATTAATTTGTTTCAGCGCGGGAGAAAGTGCGGCTGGCATACGCAATGACCCTTTCCACGTCAGCTTGGTGTTGAACGAGTACAGCGCCAAGGCCGGTGTTGCTGGCGTCGGTGTGGATTTCGGTGGCAGCGTTTTCATCAAAGTGCGCAAGAACAGGGGTAGTTTGCAGTCGTCTGCGTAGCTCCGCAAACGCCTCCTGTTGCTCGGCAGCCCACACGAACTGTGTATCATCCCGTTTGAGGCGGGTGAGGGGTGCGACTATCTTGGAAATATCGGCGATGAAGCGGCGGTAGTGCGAACACAAACCCAGGAAACATTTTAAACTCTTCTTCGTGGTAGGAACCGGAAATTTTGCGACAGCGGCAGTTTTGTCGGGGTCTGGCCTTACGCCTGCGGCACTGACAAGATGACCAAGAAACTTCAACTCTTTGTAGCCAAAGTGGCACTTCTCGGGCTTGAGCGTCAAGTCAGCTGACCGGAGGGCATCTAATACTGCTGGAAGGCGTTCGAGGTTTACTCCAAAGGTTTCAGAGAACACGACAACGTCGTCGACATAAACAAAGCAGATTTGCCATTTGAGGCCGGCCGGCCTATGGTCAGCCGGCCGGCTGAACATAGGCCGAATGGCAGCACTTTAAAATCATACACTCCATCTGGGGTAACAAAAGCTGTTTTTTCGCGGTCCCGCTCATCAACCTCAATCTGCCAGTACCCGCTCTTCAAGTCAATGGAGGAAAAGTACTGGGCGCGACGAAGCTTGTCGAGCGAATCGTCGATACGGGGCAGCGGGTAGACGTCTTTTTTTGTGATGTCGTTCAACTTTCGATAGTCAACACAGAAGCGAAGGGTGCCATCCTTTTTTTTCACAAACACGACAGGGGACGACCATGGACTGTTGGAGGGTTGGATGACACCATCACGAAGCATCTCCTGAACTTGTGTGTGAATCGCTTCACGTTCCGTCGTTGAGATGCGGTACTGCTGCTGGCGTATAGGGCGGGCATCGTCGGGAGCAATTATACGGTGCTTCACAAGAGGCGCCTGCCGAATTTTCGATGATGTCGCGAAACAAGCACTGTATTTTAGAAGGAGAGAACGTAGGTCGTGCTGCTGTGTTTCCGAGAGATCTATACTAATATCCAGACGATCAAGGGATGGGTGCACATTTTCAACTTCTCCGAACGTAAAACATTCAGAAACGTCCGCTAAGGCGTCGGCGAATGCGATTGCGGTAGCGCGGAAAAGATGGCGGGGCTCATTCGTGAAGTTAGTCACCAGGAGCTCAGATCGGCCGTTACGGAGATGGATGAGATTCCGCGCCGAGGTGATGCCGTGGGTGAGCAAAAGGGACTGGTTGCCCTCAGCGACCACCGTTCCGTCACGCAGTTCATCACAGTTAACGCTCACAAAAACACTGGAACGTGGCGGAATAGAAACGCTCTCGGCGGAATTTCGAAGAGGGGCGTGGCTTTGGCGGCCTGCCGTGTCAGTATCATCCGCTTTCTTGGTCGAAAAGGTCACGGTACGCTTCCGGAGATCGATAATGGCCCCATACTCCCGAAGAAAATCGACACCAAGGATACAGTCGCGGGAGCAGTCAGGTATTACAAGGCAGCTTACAACAAACGTGGAGTTGCGAATTTGGACTCTCTCCGTGCACTGACCGCTCGGAGTTACGACATGCCCGCTAGCGGTTCGAATCTGCGTGCCAGACCATGGCGTCATCACTTTTTTTAGAAGCGCCGCTAGCTTCCCGCTTAAAATTGAAAAGTCAGCACCAGTGTCTACCAATACGCTAACCTTATAGCCGTCGAGGACCAAGGGTATATCCAGCGAGAGTCTAACTTCACGTGTACGAACTGTCGTCGGGGCCGTCAAGTCGCGGTCGCTCACAGGTGGCGTTGTCGGGGGGTCTTCGTCGCGTCGATTTGAAGCGGCCTCGCCCCCTGAGGTCGCTGTCTTTAGTTTTCCCGGCTGGGACTAGACGGCCGTCGCTGTGCCATCCAGGAGGAGCTGGGCTGTGATGATAGTCGGCATGGAGACGGAGATCGTGACTGTCATCTAGAAGTTGGCGCCATGCGCTGCTGGGCTACGTAGTCCTCAATATCCCGGGGTCGTTGACCTAAAGTAGGGCTACGCATGTCGATGGGGAAACCCTTCAGTCCCAGTTGTCCATATGGGCACTGTCGATACAGGTGGCCAGGTTCTCCGCAGTGGAAGCACAGGCGCTGCCGATTTGGGGCATGCCACAGGTCTGCCTTTCGGTGGGGTGGTCGGCGGTTGTCGATGTACGGCTCGGGGTGGGCTGAATACAGCGAGCCTTGGTTGGGTGGCGGTAATTGCGTGGAATCAGTTGGGGGACGTCGCAGGTTGTCCGCATAGGTTGGCCGACAGGACTCGGTGGAAAAGGATGGCGGGTTAGCAGATGGTACCGAAGGCCGAAGTGCTTGTTGGATCTCTTCTCGGACAATACTAGCGATAGAGCTGACCGTCGGCTGGGGGGCACCGAAGAGCATCTGGAGCTCTTCATGCAAAATGGAGCGGATGATGTCGCGAAGATCCGGACTAGCCCCGAAGGCCGAATGCGGCTCCGTGAGCGATGCGGCGAGTACCGGCCTGTCGTAGGCCGTAGACCACTGCTGGAGCATCCTTTCCATCGTGACTGCCTCCGAAAGAAACTCGGCAACTGTGCTCGGCGGATTGCGCACGAGCCCAGCGAAAAGTTGTTCCTTAACACCGTGCATGAGATGGCGTACCTTTTTCTCTTTGGGCATGGCCAGGTCAGATCGTCGGAAGAGCCTAGTCATGTCCTCCACGTACATGGTTATGGTCTTGTTCGGCATCTGTATGCGAGAGCGTAAAGCCCTTTCCGCTCGTTCTCGGTGATCGGGGCTGGTGTAGGTGCCCAGGATGCAGCGGCAGAACTCGCGCCACGATGTTAGGGCGCCTTCGCGATTCTCGTACCAAGTACGAGCACCATCTTCCAGGCTAAAGAAGACGTTCCTGAGCTTTGCGGCGTCGTCCCACTGATTAAAACGGCGACGCGTTCAAGCTGGGTGAGCCAGTCTTCGATGTCTTCCGTCTGACAGCCGTGGAAAGCCTTAGGCAGTCATGGGTTCTGGAAAGTGTAATACGTTGGAGTCTGCATGACAGGTCGAGGGGCGGCTGCGG
Organism: Amblyomma maculatum; assembly: GCF_055883805.1. Lineage (NCBI taxonomy): Eukaryota > Metazoa > Arthropoda > Arachnida > Ixodida > Ixodidae > Amblyomma > Amblyomma maculatum. The sequence continues at coordinate 17,389,489 of NC_139350.1, forward strand.
TGGTGAATTCCAACGGCCCGTGCTCAGGTGGTAGGCCTAGGTTCCTCCGGCTAGAGCGGTGAACAGGCGTGTCAATTGGCACAGGACCTGAATCCTGGGTATGCGGAGGAGTGCGGGACATATACTGGGATCGATACCCAGCACCACCACCAAAACATGTCACAGAAAACAGGGCTATACGTGACAGACGACGGGACGAAGCTGTACCAGCAGCCAAAGTTCGGCGCACAGCACGCGAGTCAACTTCAGTGTCCTCTTCTTCCAGGTGCAGCAAGAACATGGAGACACCATGGGAGGTGGCAATATGTGTATGTGTGTGCGTGTGTGTGTGTGTGTGCCGCTGGAGGATGGCGTTTCAATAAACATCTCCTTTGTGAACTTGGAGGTTTGTGTCCTTGCAGCGCAGTGCTCTCCTCCCGGTGGAGGTTGAGTGCGCGCTGCGGTGTTTCAGTGTGCGCGTGGTGACGGCTGATCGGGCCTAAGGCTCGCGCGACGCTCGAACCCGCGGTGGTTGGTGGCCTATGACCAAGTAGAAACCACAAACTTTAGAATCTCTGTAAGCACAATTACGGCTGCCCTAATCCCATTCCATTGGGGTATGTTAGTATATATAAAAGACTGAGAGCTCGGACCGTCTTGTTCGGATGATATTGTGCCTCGCTCTACGATCGCCTTGTGTCACCGGTCGCCGTCTCCAGTCCTCCGAATAACTCCCAATAAACCCCTCTTCATTTGGTGGAGGTGCTGGGTACGACCCTTAAACGATCACCGTGGAGCGGTGGACTATATGAGTTCACTGTGATGCCGTTTGATCTTTGCAATGCTCCTGCTACGTTTGAGCGAAGTATGGACAACATATTACGCGGCCTCAAGTGGAACATTTGTCTTTGTTATTTGGATGACGTCGTCGTTTTCTCTCTCGATTTCCCGATGCGCCTCGTGCGCTTGCACCAAATCCTGAGCTGTCTCACTGGCGCCGGTCTCCAACTTAACCTGAAGAATTGTCGTTTTGGCGCCCGTAAGCTGAGAATACTGGGTCATGTCGTGTCCAAAGATAGCGTCCTACCCGATCCGGACAAACTACGTGCTTTCACTGAATTCCCGAAACCGACGTCTGTTAAAGAGCTGCGCAGCTTCGTCGGCCTGTGCTCATATTTTCGCCGTTTTGTCCGCAATTTCGCTACCATCATTGCACCGCTTACAAAATTGCAGAATGGTCCCGCCGACTTGTCTACATGGACTCCACTCTGCGACGATGCTTTCACTACGCTCCGACGTCTACTTACTTCACCGCCCATTCTCCGCCATTACGACCTATCCGCTCCTACAGAGGTGCACACTGACACCAGCGGCATCGGCCTCGGTGCTGTCCTCGCTCAACGCAGCAAGGCTTTTCCGAATACGTGGTTGCTTACGCTAGCCGAGCGCTAACGAATGCTGAATCTAACTACACCTTCACAAAAAAGGAGTGTCTTGCAATTGTGTGGGCCTTAACGAAGTTTCGCCATTACTTATATGGCCGCCGCTTCAACATCTTCACCGACCACCATGCCCTCTGCTGGTTGGCTTCCCTGAAAGACCCTTCTGGGCGCCTCGGCCGCTGGGCTCTTCGTCTTTAAGACTGACTTTATTGTGATATATCGATCGGGACGCGAACACTCCGACGCTGACGCCTTGTCGCGCTCGCCGCTGCCTTCTCCAGCACCCTCGCACTCGATATCCGAACACTCCATTGCAGCCCTCACCTCCGACGACCTGCCTTTTGAACAACGTCGTTCGGGATCCCTGGATATCTTCGCTCCTAGACGTCCTCACCGCGTCCTCAACGTCTTCATTCCAGCGAGCCCTTCGTCGCCAAGCTTCCCATTTTACGGTCCGGGGTGGTCTGCTGTATCGCAAAAGCTATCGCCCGGATGGTCGCAAATGGCTCTTGGTCATACCCCGCCATCTTCGCACAGAAATATGTGCCCATCACCATGCTGACCCGCAAAGCGCACATGCTGGCCTCTTGAAGACATACGAGCGTCTTCGCCAGCGGTACTACTGGCGGGGCATGTACAACTTTGTCCGCCGCTATATTCGGTCCTGTACTGCTTGTCAGCAGCGGAAGTCGTCTCCGCGCCCCTCCGCCGGCCCATTACAGCCATTGCCTTGTCCAGCGCGACCCTTTGATCGTGTCGATATCGACCTCTACGGTCCCCTTCCATCTTCGACATCAGGCAACCGCTGAATAATAGTCGCCATGGATCACCTCACTCGCTACGCGGAGACTGCAGCCCTGCCTACGGCCAGTGCTCGTGACGTCGCCTCCTTCATCCTGCGTCACTTTGTTCTGCGTCACGGGGCTCCTTGTGAACTTGTCAGTGACCGCGGCTGCGTATTCCTATCTCAAGTGGTCAGCGAGCTGTTGGAAGTTTGCCAAACAATACATCGAACCACCACAGTTTACCATCCTCAATCCAACGGCCTCACAGAAAGGTTTAACCGAACGCTTGGTGACACTCGCCATGTACGTTTCTTCTGACGCGTCCAATTGGGAACAGGTGCTTCCATACATCACCTGTGCCCATAACACAGTGTCTCAGGCAACGACTGGATTTTCCCCATTCTTTCTCCTATACAGTCGTGAGCCTTCCTGTTTACTGGACACCATACTTCCTTACCACCCCGACAGTTCAGAGTACACTTCTCTTTCTGCTGTTGCCCGTAATGCTGAGCAGTGCCGTCAGCTGGCGCGCTCATTCACGTCGGACATTCAATATCTTCGCCGACATGAGAGCGATCACGGAAAGCCCGCTGCTGCCTTTCCTACCAACACCCTCGTTTGGCTGTGTGTTCCGGCTGATTCAAAATTCTCTGCAAAGTATAATGGCCCTTATCGTGTATTAGAGTGTACATCACCAGTTAACTACGTCGTGGAGCCGGCAACGCCTCCTTCAGACCACCGTCGCCGCGGGCGAGAAGTTCTTCACGTCAGTCGACTTAAGCCATACTACGACCCCCTTGTCATACCCTCGCCCTAAGTTGCCAGGATGGCTCCCTCTTTCCGCCGGGGCAATTGTAAGGAAGAAGATGATACAGCGCCGAAACTAACGACGATGAAGACTCCGATCAGCAGGCGCGCGCACCGAGAGCTCGGACTGTCTTGTTCGGACGATATTGTGCCTCGCTATACGATCGCCTTGTGTCACCGCTCGCCCGCTCGCCGTCTCCAGCCCTCCGAGTAACTCCCAATAAACCCCTCTTCATTATATATATATATATATATATATATATATATATATATATATATATATATATACATATATATATATATATATATATATAATATTGTTACGACGTTTATTTACACAGATGGTAGGATACGCTGGAGATTAGCACACCACAGCGGACAGACCCAGCTTCCTCGTCCTCTTCTGCTTGTTCCGCCAAACCTCATCTTCCTTCAATAAGGACCGCGGGAAGTGCGTGACACTGCCCCCTTCGCAGACGATGCCCGCCGGGCGAGTCAAGGTTCGTCACGTTGGTAGAAAGGCTTCATGCGGGCCACGTGGACTACTTGAGTCTTCCGAGAACGACGCCCTTGGATGGTCACGCGAGAGACTACAAAGTTTACTGCACTGAGGCGTTCCAATACAACGAAAGGGCCAGTATAGTGGTGCAACAGCTTCTGGCACAAGCCGCGCTTACGCAATGGCGTTCAAAGCCACACCAAGTCACCAGGGACATAATTAACATCTTGATGACGCTTGTCGTAGCGTTGCTTGCAGCGTTCCTGGGAGGCTAGAGTGCGAAGTCTAGCGAGTCGACGAGCTTCTTCAGCCAAAGAGAGAGTATGTGCTAGTGAAGTTTCAGCAGGGAGTGAGAAAGGCAGAAACGTGTCCAAAGTGCTTCGTGGAGGTCGTGCATAGAGAAGAAAAAACGGACTGTAGCCTGTCGTTTCGTGCTTAGCAGTGTTAAATGAGTATGTTATAAACGGAAGGACTTCATCCCAGTTTTTGTGGCGGGAGTCGACATACATTGCAAGCATATTGCTAAGCGCCCGATTGGTGCGTTCGGTAAGACCGTTTGTTTGTGGGTGGTAAGGAGTTGAATGGCGAAAATGGGATGAGCAGAGGCGAAGAAGTTCTTCTACAACTTCTGCCGTAAACTGTCGGCCACGATCGCTTATCAACACACGAGGAGGCCCATGTCGAAGAATGATGGACCGTAGGAGGAACGCCGAGACATCAGAAGCAGTGGCTGACGGTATAGCAGCAGTTTCACAGTACCGCGTAATGTAGTCTACGCACACTATGACCCAGCGGTTTCCGTTGGAGGAACGGGGAAACGGTCCTAGAAGATCAATTCCCGCCTGTTCGAATGGGGTTCGTGGTGGCGTTATAGGTTGAAGATGACCCGGCGGAGAGCAGGTTGGGTGCTTGAAACGCTGGCACGGGAGGCAGCTGGCCACATAACGTTGAGTAGTTTGACGCATCTTCGGCCAATAAAAACGTTCCTTAGTCCTGTGCAATGTCCTTGCGAAACCCAAGTGTCCAGCTGTGGCATCGTCGTGCATTACCCGAAGAACCTGACACCTAAGACTTGTAGGAACTACCAGAAGAAGCTGCGCACCTACTGACGAGTAGTTCTTCCTGTATAGTACACCGTCACGAATGCAGAATGAGGTCGTAGGGTTCCGGGAACATGCTGCCTCAGAAAGCGGCGCCAACTCGTTGTAGTGCCGCTGCGCAATCTTGAATTCACCAACATCAGGGAAACTTGTAGAGATAGCAGCTATATATTCATCCAAGACCTCATTGTCGCAATCAGTTGTTTCAAGTGGCAACCGTGATAAGCAGTCAGCATCCCCGTGCTTACGACCACTCTTAAAAGACACAGTAAAATTGAATTCTTGAAGGCGCAAAGCCCACCGCGCAAGGCGTGCACAGGGGTCACGAAGGTTTACAAGCCAACATAAGGAATGATGGTCCGTCACAATTTTAAATGCACATCCATAAAGATATGACCTAAACCGTTGCACACCGAATACAACAGCTAAACATTCCTGTTCAGTTACAGTGTAATTACGCTCAGCCTTGCTCAAAGAACGGCTTGCATACGCAACGACATGTTCATCGCCATTGTGGCGCTGTATGAGCACAGCACCAATTCCAACTGCGCTGGCGTCAGTGTGAAGTTCTGTTGGAGCTGATGGACAGAAGTGGCGTAGTACTGGTGCTGATGTCAAAATAAACTTTAACTGACGAAAGGCGGAGTCACAATCGGCAGTTCACTTGAAAGGCACATCTTTTTGCAGAAGACAAGTAAGGGGATATGCTAGATCAGCAAACATCGGAACAAAACGCCGAAAATAGGAGCAAAGCCCCAAAAACCTCCTGAGCTGTTTTAACGATTTCGGAGGTTTAAAACAAGTGACAGCTTCGATCTTTTTCGGATCAGGCCTGATTCCATCCTTGTCTATGAGATGTCCAAGTACCACAGCCTGGCGTTCTCCAAAACGACATTTCTTGGAATTGAGTACGAGACCAGCTTTCTCAATACACTCCAAGACAATCTCTAATCGACAGTTGTGTTCATGAAAAGTTGTCCCGAATATCACTACATCGTCCAAATAACACATACAAATGGGCCACTTCAGCCCGCGCAAAACTGTATCCATGAATCTTTCGAACGTGGCTGGAGCGTTACATAATCCAAACGGCATCACATTAAATTCATACATCCCGTCTGGGGTGATGAATGCGGTCTTTTCTTTATCTTCCGGGTGCATGGGGATCTGCCAATAGCCTGATCGCAGGTCAACTGAGGAAAAATAGGAGGCGGAATGTAAGCAATCAATGGCGTCATCAATACGTGGCAGGGGATATACGTCCTTCTTGGTAACAGTATTCAAACGTCGATAATCAACACAAAATCGCCATGTGCCACCTTTCTTTTTGACTAGAATCACAGGGGCAGCCCACGGACTAGACGATTCCTGAATGATGCCCTTATGCAGCATGTCACGAACTTGTTCTTCGATTGTTTGGCGCTCTGATGGGGATACACGATAAGGCTTCTGGCGGATTGGATCAGCAGTTCCTGTATTGATTCGGTGCTGAGTACGGGAAATGGGAATCCGTGGTGGCGAGTCCCGAGAGAAATCGAAAGCCGCAGTATGTTTCGCCAGAACTTCCACTAAACTGTGACGGTCACTTGTTGGCAGGGATTTGTTAATCATGGCAAGAAATTTTGTCTCATCTTCTTCTGAGCATGTGGTAGGCTGGGAATTCTCTGTGCTGAGCACGGCCACTGATTTAAAAGTGTCTTCGTCAAAGTTGGCAAGTTTTAGACCACGTGGTAATACAACAGGTTCGTTAGAGCAGTTAGTCGTCCACAAAGAAGAATGTCCATTCATGACTGAGATGGGTGAGTGGTTCAACCACAGCGTCGAACGCATCACTGGCACAGCTGGAACTAAAAACTCGTATGAACTCTGCTGACATTGCAGGAATGACTATGTCTTCCGAAACCGAAAGTGTGCTAGGATGGGTCAGCGAATTTTCACGCAAAGCAGATTCAATTCGAGTGCTCACAGAAATGTCTCCATTGCGAAAGTCAAGAGTGGCCCCACATTGCTCCAGAAAATCGAGTCCAAGAATTACGTCATGCGTTGATCGAGTAAGTACTGCGAATTCAGTTCGGAATGTGTGGCCGGCGATAACAATATTCACGGAACTGACTCCAAGTGGGTTAAACGGTTCGCCACCAACACCACATAATCTTGTCGCTCTATCCCAAGAAAACATAATTTTACGACCAAGGCAGTTTTTAAAAGCGAGACCTATAATAGAAATAGTTGCACCTGTGTCCAACAACGCCATAGCACGTACACCGTCCACAAACACTTCAATTCGGTTCTTTAACATCGAAACAGGCAGAGGCATGGGTAAGCTAGAATCATTTGAGACCTCACCTCCATCGGCCGCACTCACTAGTTTCCCGGAGGTGGCGACCATCGTCGGGGAGAAGGGGAGTGTGGTAGGCGCCAAGATGGTGTCATGCTACGGTCAGAAGCCGGTGATTCGTTTCCGTTCAACGCCATTCTGCATTCTTGTCGGCTAGCTTTTGCTCTGTACTCATTCCGGCCAGGTGTTCTTCTATATGAATAATCATTGTCAGCAGGAAGCCTACGGGAGTTCACCCACTGTCGGCGATACTGCTGGTACGGACGACGGTTGCGGCAAAAGCGGGAAATGTGGCCGATCATTGCACAGGCATAACACACTGGCGGCTCACGTTCATTTGATGAATAAAGCTCATCGTCGCTTGTATTAAACGTTTCATACTCTGGATGTGGTCGACGAGGAGGACGAGAGTGCTCGCTGTTGTAGGCGTTGATGGTAAGAGGCTTGATTTTCGGGCAATGAGCAGCAGAGCATCGGGTGTCCGAAGGAGACGTAACAGAGGGATCATAACAGGTAGAAGATGGGCTATTGTCTGACGAAGAGGTGCCGCTGTAGACGGGTCTGACGTGGCCCCCAATATCTTGATGCCTCCGAAGCTCTTCGCGGACGATCTGGCGAATTGTATCTGCCAGGCTTGTCGTTTCAGACACATCCACACTAGCGACAGTTGTCACATTAGGCAGCCGACCAAACTTCGGAATGATACGGCGTCGCTTCAAAGATTCAAACGTGCGGCAGTGTCGTGTTACATCAGCGGTGGTATTCAAATCGTCCTTGCAGATAAGAAAGTTGTACACGTCTTGCGCTATTCCTTTCAGGAGATGACCCACTCTGTCTTCCTCAGTCATCCGAGCATCAACTATTCTGCACAGCTTGAGGACTTCTTCTATGTAAGTTGTGCAGGTCTCCCCCGGTACTTGCGCTCGTTGAGCAAGAGTCTGTTCGGCGCTCTTTCTTCGAGCATCGGCATCACCAAATCCCGCTCTCATTTCTTCCATGAAGCAATTCCAGGTAGTAAGAGATGCTTCATGATTGTCAAACCATGTTAGCGCAGTTTCTTCAAGAAAAAATACCGCATTCGCCAACTTGGTAGTCGCATCCCAGCGGTTGTATTTGCTCACCCGATTGTAGTGGGTGAGCCAGTCATCCACGTCTTCCCCGGGCTTGCCATAGAAGTGCCGGGGTTCCCGATAAGGCTGTGCGGTGGTCGGATGAGCTGCTGGCGTGGGCTGCGTTGAACCATCTGCTTGCGCCATCTCCGTCCGAAGGGGGGTAGCCCAGCAATTATTCTGCTCCAGCGAAGTAGGAGATGTTCCGTGGTGATCTGTACCCCGCACCTCCACCATACTTGTTACGACGTTTGTTTACACAGATGGTAGGATACGCTGGAGATTAGCACACCACAGCGGACAGACCCAGCTTCCTCTCCTCTTCTGCTTGTTCCGCCAAACCTCATCTTCCTTCAATAAGGACCGCGGGAAGTGCGTGACATTATATATATATATATATATATATATATATATATATATATATATATATATATATATATATATATATAATGGTATACATGACACCCGTCGGGGTGGTGCATTGGTTAGGGCACTCAACTATACTGCTCCCAAGGATGCGGGATCGAATCCCGACTGTTTTCGATGGAGACGAAAAGTAAGGTGCCCGTGTGTTGGGCGTTGTCAGTGCACGTTAAAGAATCCCTGGTGATCGAAGTTTCCGGCGCCTCCGCCACGGCGTCTTTGATAGCCTGAGTCGCTTCGGGACGTTAAATCCCGTAAGCCAACCTAAACACCCGACCCTCGAGCGGGGATATGATGAGGCCGGTCTACTCGCCTCTCGAAAATGTGCAATTCAATTGTTGTATGTGACAATCTCAGGGGATGCACTGAAAATGAGGCGCGGTCTACGCGCTACATCTGCTATGCATTCACTGCATGCTAGCTGCGGCGATGCAGGCAGTCTTTGATCGTCGCTACTCAGGCCTTATCGCCAGTGCTACAGTGACGGCAAAAAGCGTGCATGATTTCTACGTGTCCCATTGATAGATAATTATTAGCATTCTGCGATTTCGGGCCTTAATTAGTAACGAGGTCGTGAAAAACCGGCAGTATATGCAAAGGTCTAGTTAAACTTTGAGAAATAATGTTTTCATATCTCCAGTACACAAGAATTGATTGCAATATGTGAACGGAAAAGCGTGCTCCGTTTACGATTGTCTGCACCTATACATCTAAAGTTCTCTATTATGCAGAAGTTTGTCGACCGACACCAAAATTGATAACAGCAAAGTCTGCAACATCACAACTAATCGTTTTAATTGGTCCGTGCAGCATCGGAACATTAGAAACAAGCGGCCGAGCGATGGAAGCGATGGTACAGTGTACTATTCTGTAACAACGTCAACGCGACGCACATTTCTGACTGCGCCGCCTGCGCTGTGAGGCTGGCACGGAGGTCGCCGCCGCGCATCTGTGCATCGTCCGAGCGGCGGCGCAGTGGGCGCGCATGTATTGCACACAAGTCGCGTTTCCTTATACGAAAAGTTAAAAATAAAATAAATATTTTACTTTACAACTTCGATCTTTAATAATAATAATAATAATAATAATATTATTATTATTATTATTATTATTATTATTATTATTATTATTATTATTATTATTATTATTATTATTATTATGTACAAACGCATGTTAACCAACATTTGTATACATTGACGTCATTTACGCCACCTCCTCTTCTACTTCCGCGCTTTGAAATAGCCACTGCCAAAAAACAAAACAAAACATGAAAAATGCGTAGCCGAAACGAAAAGCAATGGATGCAGTACGAGGTTGCAAGTTATTATAAAGAGAAAAGTAAGTAGAGGCTCATGTCTCAGTCGGCGTTAATTTTTTTTCTTTTTATTCTTACGGCGATCCAGGAAGAAATCGCAACACAGCGTCGGCGCTACCCACAGCTGTGGATCCAGACTGCCGCCTTTTTCGGCGGCGCCTCCCAGACGGCGCCACATGTACAGCCAAAGCTGCAGCGCACCAGGCCCTGTACGCATAGGCTCCCGAAGTATCGCTGGGCGGCGCTCCCGATGGACCGCGGAATCTGGGACAGAAAAGCACAAAACGCGACGCTGCCGGCTCGCACTTTCTCTGACACGTGCTCGTGCAGGCGCATCGGGACATACCGCCTGCATTCAGACTGGGAGATTGTGCAACCTGCCGCGGATTTCCATGAAACTTAATTAAATGTTAGAAACTTTTAATTCACCTCTGCACTGTAGAGCATTATAAAATGCGTTTGCCACGTGAGCGAAAACATCATTTATGAAGTGATTCTCCAGCTAAGTCCGCTATGTAATTTTATTGTTGTATATAAATTGTTTAAAATATGCAAAAATATTACCAGCGCTATGAAACGAAGCAGCTCGCTCGTTGTCCACCGTTTTGGGCTGCAGCATGGTTCTATATAGGGATTTGTTTTTGTAATATAACGTTATTAAAGCAAACATTGCAGTTCAATAAGCATAAGGTCCGAAAGAGATGTTTCTTTCGGCGCATGAATGCTGGAGGACAGCAACGCATGTAATATGCAGGAAATGCATGCTCTGTGCGCTGCAGGGGAAATAACTGGCTCGCTGGATCGGGAGGCAGCTGAAATCCAAGCTGAGCGAAATCTGATGTACTGTTCGCCTCATTGATTTCGGTTCTTATCAAATGGTTTTGCTTCATTTATGATAATATTCGGTTTGCATTCGTGAAATCTGTGATATGAATGGTATCCTCCGCGTGAGTATAGTGTCGATAAAGCCATAAGTGCGCTTTTCTACAGCGCTTGCGACATATTTTCGTTATTGGCCGATTCGCAGAAATCTGCAAAAGGTTCTCAACAAGGCATGTTTTCTAACAAAGAGGCCTCATTCCTCGATATTTTTTCGGTCGTTTAAGAAATGATAAGGCAGTCCCTTAGTGCACATTCACACATGCGAGTCGATCACGGACGTCGTATGCTGGATATCTATTGATTTGGTTGGCTTCAGAGCGCTCACAATGCAGGGAGAGAGCATAGAAAATCGGCAAAACAAGTCACGCGCGGAGCGAGATGTAGGAAAATCCTCCATCCTCTTCATTTTCTAGGCGTGGTATTTAACCATTTCACTCTTTCAATAACTCTCCAGGCCTCTCAGAATGAGACCGTTCGGTTGGAAATTAAGTCTTGCCGAAAAGCAGATCCAGGAATCTGCACTATTTCGCACGTGAGTCTCGTCCTTAAGCGCTTCACCTGCTATTGTGGTTTTTCATGCCACAACACTACGTAGTAGCTCTGTTTGGCATTGCCGGAAGCGTGTCTGTATCGTCAAAAAAAAAATAACGGCCTGGCACAACATAACCGTGCGTGCACAGGAAACTAGCGGAAGAGGAAATAGGCGGATAAGGTTCAGAAATATGCAGGGGTCTGGTGGATGCAGCTAGCACAGGACCGGGTTAATTGGAGGAATCTGGGAGCGGCCCCTGCAGTGGGTATGATCCGGCAGATGATGACAATTAATGTTAAGCAAAAACCATGTTTTGCTAAATGTGGTAGCAACCCATCAAGGCAACCGGTTTAGGAGTAATTCGAATTGGAGCAGGTAGAGTAGTTTGGAGCCCAGTCCGAATAGCCCCACAGTGCCCAGGCCTAAAGCACCATTGTATTCAAGCAGTGGAGTGCTGGCTCTGTGTACAGTGCAGTCCATTGTTAAAGGGAACATGAGGCCGCCTTACTGCCACGCTTTACAAAATACTCTTGAGATAGCCAGCGACAGACGATTGCACGAGGTGCATGCGCAGTAAGCATGGTCGACTGCTCTTCCCGAGCATGCAGTTGGTGCCGTCCATTCAGTGGTCGATGGCAGTGCTTTGCAATGTGTTCAGGTGACGCGATACTTTGTTCCTTTTAAAAGCAGACCGTGGTGTCAATTTGGATCCGCCACAAAGTGTGTTGCAGTGAAGAGTAGGCACGGCGCAATGCCGTGGTTGCTTGCAGAATTCAACTTGCAGAATTATTTTCTCGCTTAAAACAAAAAGCATAGTTGAGTTTCCCCTTCAGGTGGCCATATAAGTAAACAAACTATGACATCGATGTTCTTGGTAAATTGAACATTCGGACTCGCAACAATTCACAGTACTTAATGGCAAGACAGAAAGGTTAACCATTTATTTGCGCATAAATAAAACAAGAAGGAACAGGCAAGGAGAAAAATATTTACATGACTGACCGTCGTGCGTCCGCGGTTCGACCAAATTGGTAGTTGCCGTGACCGAGGACAGTCTCGAGGGAGAGCGCGCGCTATTTCCTACGGCCTTCACAATCGCCGCGGAAGCAATGGGAGCTTTCTGCTTCACCGGTTGGCTTTTGCCTGGTTGCGCGCTGTAGCCCGCGGGTATCGTGGTAGGTGCAGCCCCGAAACGAAAGAACACAGAAGGTAGATGTTGTAGCGGCACGTCGTCAGCTTACTACACTCGTCAAGAACATGACATACATTGCGGCGTGGTAGCTACTTTTGTTTATTTTAATATGCATTTTTTCCAGGCCTGTACAAGAATAGGAATAAAACATTGTAAACAGTGGTCACATCGAAGCTTCTTCAAGGCTAGCATGGCAGCAACTCTTCTGCAACGGCAAAGCCATCTTTCAGCGCTACATGCGAAACCATCCAAAGAGCACCGAAGATGACAATAATTGTATAAAAATGTAATTGAAGTTGCATAATGCTTGCATGACAAAGTATTACTAACAAGTCAAAGTAAACGATGTAAGGTGGAATTTTCAATAGTATTATAATTTAATATTTTCATTTTGCAAATACACGTTCTTTTAATGAAATCTTTCTACGATATAATGCTTATTATGAAACAAACAATGGTTTGATATGCCTGATACCATTTGCGCTGGAAGCGGTAAAAAGAGACCACTAAATGATGCAGATGATACTCGATTGCTGTGGCTAACAAATGAGTTCATATCGAAAGCATATCCAAGAAATATCTAAAGCGTTAAACAATGACAGCCGCACTGAAGAAACATTTCAAGCACTATAGCGACCCCACTGAGGCTCTCTTCGGGAAAGTAAGGGTAATGTGCGGAGAGAACGCTATGCTATGGATGCGAGGGCGGTAACAGCGTCACGTGACTACATTGTCAAGATGGACGTTACATCTGGGAGCAAGATCAAGGCACTTTGCGTATCGATGCCGAAGAAATCATTTCTGCTCTGCCGCAATCAGTATCCAAGGAACTGAAGGAACTGCATGATGCCATCTCATGTCATCCCATTACCCACTATCACATATTCTGGTTTAGCTTACGCCGCAGTATACATTGTTGAGTTAATCAGAGATTTCGGATGTGGCGCGTGCGCTATCCTTTTTGAAACTACCGAAAGAAGCAGCCCCATGTACACTTTTCTAAAGGACAAGATTCTAGTGGACTGCATTATCCGAAACCAGGGTTTGTTGCCCTATTAAACAAGCTTTCTTTTTGAAAACACTGCTGTGCACCTACCACACGCAAATGTGCTCGAAGTACTTAGGATCCTGATTCAACCAGTATTTGAGAATTCACCATTGATTTGCTTGGAAGCAATTCACAACAGCTATGCTGTAAGGTCCGCTTCTTGGATATCTGAAAAATCTCAGAATCCTTCTTGTCGATTATGCCAAGAAAGTGACAGACAGGAACGAGAGGCCAGCTTCTTATGTGCACAAGCCGTCTAAGTAGATTTTGAGTATGTGAATTTCTAGCCGCAGCTGGGTCACATTTTGATGAATTGATGAATATGCAGCACAGTGTACTTTGAAGGACAACTTTTATATTGTTTGTCGCTCTGTTCATATATGCATAACTGTTTATGCCCATTTCCTTGAATAAAAGCTGTACTCCCTTTACCTGCTCGAGTGAGATGATCGGAATTCCTTACGCTAGAAACTTCCTTAAACTTCCTTTCCTAAAGATGTGCCATGCGACACGGCACGTATCTCCATTGAGATAAAGGCTACCTTGGTTGAAGGGAGTTAAAAGGAGTTCAAGCGTGCCCGCGTGATAGCAATAAAGACTAGTGAAAAAAACAAATAGAAGAGGAAGGATGAGAATGCAAGGAGCGACAGAGCATAGAAGAAAGGGTGTGGCAGAAAAAAGGAACGAGCTGAGGGGGAAGAAAAAGGAGTTAAAGGCCCGATGAAAAAGCCGAAGCTGCCATAGCAGAAATCATATCTTTCTCTTCTGGATATGCTACTTGCCAAGGCACCAGGTAGAACGAGAGGAAGATGGTTTGCACGGTATTAAGAAGAACTGAACAAGGGCAAATGGGGTACGCCTCAGTTCGCAGATGAGCCAACGTTTCGACAAGTGGACTTGTCTTCGTCTGGGCAAAGCGATCATCACTGACAGGGGTTTAAATACGCTTTTGCTTCCGAAGAAGAAAAGCTGGGGAGGGGAAAGTGGGTGCGAAGAAAGTAGGTGTGAAGGAGTGGGGAGGAGAGGATGGGTGAGAAGAAAGTGGGTCATGAAGTGAAATAAAAAAAATAAAACAATAAAAAAAGAAAAAAAAATAAAAAAAAAAAAATCTCAGTATGTATTTAAAAAAAAAAGTAAAAGCGGCACTACCAGGAAAAACTACAATATCGGGTAGGTGATTAGTCACCGTTTTCCTCGTGTAATAACACTTTGAAATATTCATTCTTCCCCCGCACAATAGTTGACCGGAGAAAGCTGAAGAACAATGCCGTTTGTGCATCAACATTAATTGCACTTTGATCAGTCTAGAATAACACTGTTTCTTGCATTATTTACTGCTTTTTTGCTATCCCCTTGTGTGTGTGTAATTTACCCTTTCCTTTGTAAAGTGCTTTATTTATTTATTTGCAATACTGCCAGTCTCTAGTTGAGACCATAGCAGGTGGGCATTACATTCATAATATCGAAAAAAAATTATGTTGGAAATATTCAAAGCAGCTCTACAGAAATACAGTATTAGGCATTCTTTTACAGCACAAAAAAAAAACTGAAAATGTGTTATTATAAATTTCCGCAAACAGCTCACAAATAAAAAACACATACAAGCTCATAAATGAAACAATGGTATAAATGGCTATCGACTGCGTTAAACAAGCGAATGAAAAACTTGTAACCGAATAATTTCAGCTTCATAATCATATTTATTTGTCATATTTAATTCATATTTGTCATGCTCATTTAATTAATACTTAATTCATATTCATATTTAATTGTCAAGCACAGCAGTGCCTTGGGTATTTTGGTTTTCATTGTATAACCAGGGCTAAGTGCTTTCTCTCTGTTCGTGCCATTGTTCTGAACCATTTCGGTACCACCCTGCTAAATCACTCTACGGTGACTGCAGCATCTATAAATAAATAGAATTTCATGAAACTGTTCTATGCAAGACAGACAAATAAGTAAATGCGTAAAGAAAAGCGCTAGCTAGCTGCCCGTTAGTTCTCGCTACATATTTCACATTGCACTAGTGCTCATGCATGCTGCTGTGGACAGCGATTCGTTGGGTAAACGTAGACCACATGTCAAGGGGGGATGCAGGGCTAAAATCACAATTTTGCTAAAACAAAACGTGTTTTTTTAAATTTTGTTTTGCATTGTGCATGCATTGAAGAGCTTCTGACCAAGTTTGGTTACCACCTGCGCAGTAGAAAAATTACAATTTCTTTTTTTTTTTGCGAATTGGAGTGCACTCATCGCCGAAAGTGCCTATGAACACTGATTTCAAGAAAACTGAACGTGGAGTGTATACCGAAATTAGAATGCTTGTTTTCTGCCCTCTTTAGCCGTAGAGGGCTTGTTATCAAGTGTAAAGGGCTCGTTATCAAACACAAAAAAAAGACCAATTTGGGGCCATGGCAACAGTAGATTGCCTGGTAAACCGAAATATAAGCTTGGATTGACTAAAACACTGACTTTTAACGCTGCTTTATTACTACTGGAAGCCTGGCTAGCCAAAGTGCTCGACAAACTGGAGACAGAATATGGAGCCTAGACGAAGAGGCATGCCCAGGAAGCAACCAAAGAAATCATTTCACAAGCGCAGACAAAAGCGCTGGACAGCTCCAAAGCTGAAATAAGAAAGAAGCAAGCAATCGCCACAAAGAAGAGTCATGTTGAAAAGGACGGCCAAACGTATGCAGCAGGCCACTTTGATCTCTTAATTTTGGGCCACAAATGTGAGCGCATGTTCTGAAATCTTTGTGCTAATTTTTTTAAGTTCGCACTTTTTGCAAGAGAATAACTATTAGGAAAACTACCATTTGCAAACTTTTTTACCAAAGGCTTCTTGCAAGGTGGTTTATGGACTAAAAATTTTGTTGGGAACAAGATAAGATACTTTTTGGATTCCTAAGTAGTAAAAGAGTGCCAAATATGTGGCATATAAAGACAACAGAAAAAATGAAGGTTGTTTTTAATGTGCTCAGATTTATACAGAAATGTAATAAAGATCCTGCAATAAACTTTAAGTGAGCTACGCAGAGGTTACCTAATATTGAACGGTTAGTAGAACTTCATTAGTTTTGAAATAATAGGTTTCCTAAGCTGACGCACTTACTCACTATGACTGCTTCAACTTTCTATTGGTGCTAAGGTGATGAAGCTTAGAATATATTCTCGTGCAAGGAGAATAAGCTATGCCTCAAACTTTTATCGAAATCGGTGCGACAGTTGAAAAGCTGACCATTTATCACCGCATCCCCCCTTACATAAAGATTATGCAATAATCAGCAGTGTCCACGAGCACGCTTCTGGACGCACACTGTGGTTGTAGTGCACACACTTTTTCCTTCTGTTGGGCATGCTAACTAGCTGGCACCCGCTAATATACGAGCCTCGGTGATTAGTTGTCTAATTACTTTTTTATGCGTTGAGAATTAATATGAATTCATTAGATTGTAGTACCCGCTTTTTTCGGGGACGAAGTCTTGCGGCTAATCCGGACATGAACTGCTGATGTACTGCTTGTCGGGACGACTTTCGCCGAGCTTGTTTGCGGATGCCAAAAGCATTGTACCCAGTGAGTGAAATTGTTTCCAATAGCCATATGTAACCAAAGAATGCCGTGAATACAAAGAACGAAGGAAGAATGCCGCCCAAGACAGGGTAGATTCACAGCGTCGGTGCGGTGTAGTCGGGCGTGCGTCTCCCTGACGGTCTACCCTTCTTTCGGCTTCAATTATCTCTCTTGTAATGCGGTCTTTAATTGAAGCCGAAATAATTTTGGAGCTTGGAGACCGTTGCGTTAGCACTCCTTCCTTTGCGTTATCGCACAAAGAGCCGGCATTTTTGGCCAGGCGAAAAACGAGAAAATTGGCTTTGGTTTCGGCATGCGCATTGCATCTGTTTTTTCTGTTACGCTTCAAGCCTTGTATGTATAGGTATATACTTGCACACTTCTGGAAATAAAATCAGTCATAGTCAGCGCTCAGTTTGTGTCCTTCTCACCTTCGTCCTTCGCGCTGTTTATTTCAAATGAGCAACCAACTTCAACGCTTGAAGTGATCAAGTGAGTAATGGGCACAAGTCGCTAATCAGATCCTAGCGGACTTGAATTGCCTGTGTAATTCTAATAATGAATAAGCTTCTCGGTGAGCTGATGATGCTGAGGAAATTCATTGTTTTTTTGTACGCAACTAATTTTACTACGGCGATTATTGCAGGTTAATCGAACATTTGTTCTCGTTGGCCTGTTGTATCGCGGTAGCTATATAGTTCTTCATTTGCTGTTTATTTATTTCGAAATATCTCGCAAATGATTTCACGGGTGAGCGGCTCATTGGTGCACAGCGATGCGAACGAGCCAGGCTAGCCGTGCATAGCTAATAATATCAGGCTAATGAAGTTCGAAGAGACCATTGCGTAACCACAATTTTTTAACGTTCTTTTTTATTGCGAAAGAAGTCATATCTCACCACCACAAACCAAGGCTCAATTGTCCAATATTTATTTTTGTGTGCCATTACTCTAATTGAGTAGGCTGTTTGAAGAGGTCACAAATACGTGGCTACGTACGTGAGTAATTCAAACGCATTCCAGTATAGCTGAAATTTTGCTTCGGTCGATTTGGTCCAAAACCTGTCCAACATAATTCGCCTACGCCGACCACGATGGAGAACTCCAGGGCCGCTTTAAATTTTGCCCACCCACCACCGAAATGTGACCTCGACTCATTTAGGCAAAAATCTGACCAATTTAATATGATTATGACGAACAAGATGGTGACCTCCAAATTTGACCGAGCCCACCCTCAGATTTGATCCACTCACCCCAGTAGATTGACCTCGGCCGGTTTCGGACCAAAATGAACGTACAACCTAATTAGATTACGGCAAACACGATGGTGACCTCCAAATTTTGGTTCGGGTCACATAAGGTTTACCAACCCTCGAAATTGATTTTGGCCAATTTGCATCAAAAGCGATCAGTTCCAAATTGCATTGACTATCTTTGACCCTATGGTTACCTATAAAGTTGGGCATGACCATTTCCAGAATTTGGTCCAGGCCACCTTCGAAGTTTCACCTTTACAATTGGTATCCAACCCTTATTGACTGTGCCCGATAAGACGGCCATCACCAAATTGGTCATAGCGATTTCCAAACTTTGGCCCGCACTGTAACTAAAAAGACCGTTTTTTCGTATTGTAATGAACTTAACAGAAATAATCGCTGCCATATTTTTCCTTTTCCTGTAACCTTCCAATTTGTTCATTACTGAAGAGAGCAGTCTAATCATGTATTGTTAAGGTGATGAAGCTTAGAATATATTCTCGTGCAAGGAGAATAAGCTATGCCTCAAACTTTTATCGAAATCGGTGCGACAGTTGAAAAGCTGACCATTTATCACCGCATCCCCCCTTACATAAAGATTATGCAATAATCAGCAGTGTCCACGAGCACGCTTCTGGACGCACACTGTGGTTGTAGTGCACACACTTTTTCCTTCTGTTGGGCATGCTAACTAGCTGGCACCCGCTAATATACGAGCCTCGGTGATTAGTTGTCTAATTACTTTTTTATGCGTTGAGAATTAATATGAATTCATTAGATTGTAGTACCCGCTTTTTCGGGGACGAAGTCTTGCGGCTAATCCGGACATGAACTGCTGATGTACTGCTTGTCGGGACGACTTTCGCCGAGCTTGTTTGCGGATGCCAAAAGCATTGTACCCAGTGAGTGAAATTGTTTCCAATAGCCATATGTAACCAAAGAATGCCGTGAATACAAAGAACGAAGGAAGAATGCCGCCCAAGACAGGGTAGATTCACAGCGTCAGTGCGGTGTAGTCGGGCGTGCGTCTCCCTGACGGTCTACCCTTCTTTCGGCTTCAATTATCTCTCTTGTAATGCGGTCTTTAATTGAAGCCGAAATAATTTTGGAGCTTGGAGACCGTTGCGTTAGCACTCCTTCCTTTGCGTTATCGCACAAAGAGCCGGCATTTTTGGCCAGGCGAAAAACGAGAAAATTGGCTTTGGTTTCGGCATGCGCATTGCATCTGTTTTTTCTGTTACGCTTCAAGCCTTGTATGTATAGGTATATACTTGCACACTTCTGGAAATAAAATCAGTCATAGTCAGCGCTCAGTTTGTGTCCTTCTCACCTTCGTCCTTCGCGCTGTTTATTTCAAATGAGCAACCAACTTCAACGCTTGAAGTGATCAAGTGAGTAATGGGCACAAGTCGCTAATCAGATCCTAGCGGACTTGAATTGCCTGTGTAATTCTAATAATGAATAAGCTTCTCGGTGAGCTGATGATGCTGAGGAAATTCATTGTTTTTTTGTACGCAACTAATTTTACTACGGCGATTATTGCAGGTTAATCGAACATTTGTTCTCGTTGGCCCGTTGTATCGCGGTAGCTATATAGTTCTTCATTTGCTGTTTATTTATTTCGAAATATCTCGCAAATGATTTCACGGGTGAGCGGCTCATTGGTGCACAGCGGTGCGAACGAGCCAGGATAGCCGTGCATAGCTAATAATATCAGGCTAATGAAGTTCGAAGAGACCATTGCGTAACCACAATTTTTTAACGTTCTTTTTTATTGCGAAAGAAGTCATATCTCACCACCACGAACCAAGGCTCAATTGTCCAATATTTATTTTTGTGTGCCATTACTCTAATTGAGTAGGCTGTTTGAAGAGGTCACAAATACGTGGCTACGTACGTGAGTAATTCAAAAGCATTCCAGTATAGCTGAAATTTTGCTTCGGTCGATTTGGTCCAAAACCTGTCCAACATAATTCGCCTACGCCGACCACGATGGAGAACTCCAGGGCCGCTTTAAATTTTGCCCACCCACCACCGAAATGTGACCTCTACTCATTTAGGCAAAAATCTGACCAATTTAATATGATTATGACGAACAAGATGGTGACCTCCAAATTTGACCGAGCCCACCCTCAGATTTGATCCACTCACCCCAGTAGATTGACCTCGGCCTGTTTCGGACCAAAATGAACGTACAACCTAATTAGATTACGGCAAACACGATGGTGACCTCCAAATTTTGGTTCGGGTCACATAAGGTTTACCAACCCTCGAAATTGATTTTGGCCAATTTGCATCAAAAGCGATCAGTTCCAAATTGCATTGACTATCTTTGACCCTATGGTTACCTATAAAGTTGGGCATGACCATTTCCAGAATTTGGTCCAGGCCACCTTCGAAGTTTCACCTTTACAATTGGTATCCAACCCTTATTGACTGTGCCCGATAAGACGGCCATCACCAAATTGGTCATAGCGATTTCCAAACTTTGGCCCGCACTGTAACTAAAAAGACCGTTTTTTCGTATTGTAATGAACTTAACAGAAATAATCGCTGCCATATTTTTCCTTTTCCTGTAACCTTCCAATTTGTTCATTACTGAAGAGAGCAGTCTAATCATGTATTGTTATTTTTTTTCTATTGATTTCCCGGGTTTTTCTCTGTACGCCTTGCGCCTACCTATACAAGCTTTAGGAGCGTCACACATTGCTTGAAGTGCCAAAAGTGGTGCCTCTTTTTTAATTAAATTTGTTTCTTTTTTGGTCCCGGCAGGTACACCTGTAGCGCATGCAAAAAAGTGAATATTTCTGCACAGCAGTACTAGAGATACTAGAGCGACAGCCTGACGAAGCGGTTGCGACATGCTGTCTGGCCGCTTGACGCTCATCGCTTATAATTTAAATGTCAGTAGGCTATATATTTTTTAATCGAACGGCTTGGCAGACAACAAAACACATAACTTCTGTGCTGCATGGTAAATAACAATTATAGATTTAAAAATTTCACGCTGTCAAAACAAAAATTGGTGTCATCGTTAGAGCGCAGGCTGACAGCTTCAGCGAACGCTGAGAAGAAAATAAGATACAAAGGCAATTTTTATCAAAGCATTTATTCAACATTCGTGCTCATTTCTTTTCCAGATTTTCTTTCGTTCTTATCTGTTCCGATGCCAGAAAGAGCTGTTCCACTGTTTTTGGCAGTAAGGAAGCCCTCCTTGCCCTTTGTAATGCTCCCGACGTCGAAAACAGTCGCTCCACTGAGCCTGAAGTCGCCGAACGTCAAAACACATAGCGGCTAGTTTTGCTAGCCGAGGATATGCTCCTTCATTTTTTTCTTTCCAAAAAGAGAGGTATTCTTCAGGCTTTATTGAACATTTCAGGTCTGCCTCTAGTTATGAGGTTTCTGCAGGGCATTCGGCAGATCCAAACTATCCAGGAAAGTGTACGGGTCTTGTCCATTCCTGATCGGTTGGTTGGTCGCAGCAATGACACTCGAAGCTGGGGGTGACACTGAAATAGGCAAAACAGACGCATAAGTGGAAGTGATCCGGAATGTTTTGGGCATTCACATGCCAGTATAAAACAACAGCTATAGCAAAGTAATTATGTGATTCGCAGAATTAAACAGACGTCGGCGAAATTCGTGATTGCGGCGAGTAGTGCTACGCATTAAAAATGTTTATGAAGTGCTTGAATTACAAATTTGATGGAAACAGCCATGTCGGACGCATGAGATTTTTTTAAATTGTTGTTGTTGTTGTGGCTGTAGGAAGAAGGAAAAGAAAATGCACGGGCCTGCTACTGGCTCTGTAGCTGAGCCACCTCCGCTGCCTCGTGCGGACAGAAGAGAAAATAGCAAAGAAAGAAAAAAGAAGAGGGAGAGAAAGACGCGCACCGCAACAACAGCCGTCGTCCACCACCTAAACGGTGGTGGGCGCAATGACGGCCTACAACAGTGCAATATTCACTTTTTGGTTTTGTTGTCGTCCCTTTTCTTATCAACATAGCGCCTATTGTTTACTACATGTTACGCAGCTAGTGACAGCTGGGCATTGATGATCTGCCCCTATTGCGGCTTCAATTCCTGAAACATATGCAACATGAATTAAAAGATACGATCAGGAATGAAACTTAGGAGAGTTTTACATACGTTTAAAGAACGGTAACGAACCACCTGATTTAGGTGGAAATTTTGTGGCGACATCTGCTGCGTACCAGGTTTGGCCCGTCTTTTCTGTGGTTGCGACGGCGGCGGAGACTCTGGGGGGGGGGGGGACTCCTTGCCACCACTAAGTACCTTGGTGGGTATTTGTCAACAATTAATGTGTTGGCAGGCGTAGTATCTGTGGAATATGTACTCTCATTATTACTCACATAAAGAATTCTCGTCCATGCTACCCAATAGCAGCGCATCAACGCATGTACAGCGCTCTGTACCTTTGGAGTAGCCCGGTAGCTTGAGCCGCCTCAAATGCATGCAAGGTTTCCAGCCATGCTCGCAACAACCCCGAGTTGGCCTGCTTTTCGCCGTTCCATCATTTTAGCCAGGTAGCCGCATGGTACCCAGCAGTGAAAATCGTCCACTAAGTGCAGTCCTCAACGTAATTAAAGAACAAAGAGGGATGGATTTTTAAAGAAACTTGGAAGCATGAAGCTTCAGCTAAGCGAACCTTTTCGCCAAGCTCCTGTGCGTAAAATTGCTTTAGATCGAAGATGGCCGCCGCGCGATGTTCTGCTTTCGTACCCACTCAGATTCTGCCTGTGATGAGCGCACACGACATTGTTCTACTCGAGGGCAATACTGCAGGGTAAACTCGATATGGCACCGTGTAGTGTCACCAGTGGAGCACTTGCGATTGAAATTTTTCGTCGTTATTTATTGCGCCTATTATGAGAATTTTCAATGCAGTATTAGGGTGCGTAAATAAAGCAAATAAAAAGAATCGACCACCCGATGAACACTCTCTATCGATGCGAAAACTTATGTCAGATAATCACGGCCCGCAGTAATTGGAGTCGCAACTGTTCCGCAATAAGCAACCTCTCCACGATGCTTGTAGCCTCTTTGGGTGTCGGTTTCCTCAGCCCTTGTGCCACAGATGTCTGGAGCACCCGTAGTTTCTGACGGGGATTGAGGACGCTTGCTGGCACAAAATAGTCGTTTCGAAGAATGTCTTCGAACCGCTTATTGATTTCGTGAAGGAGCTTCCTTTTCAAACCCGACAAACCTAAAAAAATATATATTGTAATTTAATACAGCCATATGGATATGCATAACTATGGACGAGTCAGTGAATTTACTTTTATCTGAGCCTGAGCAGATGCGTTATGAATTCCTTGCTTTAACGTGTCTTAATTTAGGTGCACTAAATCAATTAATTGATAATCATGCGACGAATAAATAAGTATATATGTAAATACAGAATACTAAACTATGTGGGCTGTTTTGTACGCACCAAGAAATTGACATAAACAGGGGCTTCAGTCTTCAAGTAGCGTTAGCAATGAAGTATTTCTCATGTTTGGTAGGTAGCTCGGAAGAAATAAGCACTTAGATCTATTTAATGCTCGAACCTAATGGAATGTGGTAAAAGCTTGACAACTTAATCTTAGCCAACGTTAGACTGTTCGCAAAAGATCGGTTACGTTAGCTTGAGGCTGGGAATTTTATCTCTAAGGTTATATGGGGGTTGGACTTTTCAGTTTAAACCGACAAACACCGATAAAGATACGCCGAAAGCATTTTAAAAGGTAAAGGTTAGTTTAAACCGAAAAATGTTTGTACCTTTTCAATGCACAGCGCGAACTCTCGATGATGGGAAAAAATTACAACAGTGTTCAATCCAGAGCCATAATGTGAGACAATGGGATCGTTGGTTTAAGTACAGCGGTTGAGGGTTTTGAGGCATTGTTCATGGTCTCACGAATGGGGAAAGAATGGCAGCCGTGCTTCACCCTCATAGACATGTCAAGCGTTCGAGAAGGGGCGCCTGTGGCAAGGCAGGTACTCCGAAAGGCGAAGGAGACACCAGAGAATTTGCAACACAAGTGTACCCAGGAAATCTCGGAGACCAAAGCCCACCAGTTTCTTGCCATGTGACACTTCTCAGACACAAGTCGATAGAAGTGCGTTTGTTTTTTAAGTGATTTGGTTTATGCAAACATTTGATCGTAATAAAGAATAATTAAGTTACTCCTTTGTGAAACCTGTGAATTTATCTTTTATATGTGCGTTTTGTCTTAATGCTAATTTGCAACACGGCAATAGCATTTTTCTCGAGGTCCTGAGGTATGTATATGACCAACTGCACACTAAATAAAAGTGCATAAAACAACATGCACGAAAAAAAAAGCCAAAATATACACTACGTCACTTTTAACTGCAGACGGGTGCCTTTATCTAACCGAAAAAAAAAAACAGATATTTCTTCAGCAGAAAGTAATATTAACCGAAAAAAAAGACGGAAGTTGTGTTTGCAAATAAACACCGAAAAAGTGAGCCGAATTCTCAAAAAATAAAAACCGAAAACGCCAACCCCTAGGTATAAAAGCAGTCATCCTAAAGGATATAGCACTCAGATGTATAATGTGAGTGTCGATGTTTACTTTCTTAATTACTGGACACTCCTGTCGTTCAAAATTTAAATTACATATAATCGTTTTATCGTTTTATTTCCTCGAAGAAACAAATTCAAAAAATGAATATGAACATTCGTATACTTTCCGCTGCGAACTCAATTAGAACAACTGTTTTCAAATAGACAAGTGCTGCGCGAAAGTATTTTTTTTTCAAGCTCAACAGGTAGCGAAGTCCCAAAATACCTTTTTGCGATCCGTTTTTCACTGCTTTTAAAAATAGGGGCTGTGTCTTCCCATGGCCTCACGTGTTGGCACCCCGCGCGTAGGTCATCTTTTAACTCTCTTGGTTCAATGGTCACATTTTTTTTCAGTGCGTGCGTGCGCACGCGCGGCGTCGAGTTCACTTGCAGCGGAGGTTCATTAACTGTATTCGTTAACTTTCCTTTGCGCTTACGGAGAACGGTAGCGTGTTTTCGACCTCTTGTTTTTGCTTTCACCTGCAGAAAATACAACTGGGTTGCCTACCAAACTGGATGGAAGAAAATCGACCTTCCTCGATAAACCTCACATCGGGGCTGCATTCTTTATCCACTCTTTGGCGGTACTTCATTGCTAGTCGAAGCTAAGCTTTTCGGCAATATTTGCCATTATTTAAGTTGTAAAGTACTTTGACATATTCACCCAAAGCATTTCGCGCAGAAAATCTTTCAAACATGCAGTTAACGTGAGGGTGTACTTTTATTTAAAGTGCGGGAATTATTCGTAGCACTCCGGTATGAGAAGTGATGTGCTCATAAAACTAAATTTAATTAGAACATAAATGCCAAACAGACATGGAAAATTGCAGCGCTTCTATGTAGCATATACCAAACAAACGTCGACAGAAATAGATAGAAGGCCAGCTAAACTAGTTTTCTGTTCCCAAGATGAAATTATTAGCCACCAAATGGTAACTATGCAGTGAATTTGGGGAACAGTGCATGGGCAATGAAACAGTTAGAAACTGTGCAGCAGTGCAGTCTTTAGGTGTGGAATATGTTTAACGTGACAGAAATGAAATCTGTATCAAACTTGCATCAAGCATCAACACAGATTTGATGGAAGCTAGTACCTGCTTCTCATGCAAGAAATCTCCCACTCTCAACCATGATAGATAACATTTAATGAAATGACCTCAAATTTTCTCATGTCTTAAGCGGCAGCTGGAAGCCTTATTAATTCATATGTAATTTGAGATTGCCATTTGCTCAAAGGGTACCAGCACCGTGTCAGATCGTGCTGCTTATTTACGGGTGGCTGTGCATAGCTTAATCTCATTTTGAAGAAAACCAAAAAACTGCTGCACTCACTCTGAGGCCCTGTAGCTGTCTACTTGAGCGAAGCAACTTGAAATGGTGAGGATAAGCTCTGTCGATGTAGTCCCATCACCTTGTAGCCGGTCCGTGGCTTCTGTCAGCGGATCCAACAGCTTCAAGACCTGGGACAAGGACCTGGACATGCAAAAGCGCGAAATTTGCATTGGGTGATGCATTGCTCCTGTACTAGGGGATCATTTTCTTGCCATGCATGATAAAAATCTTGCTGAGTGTCTTCAAGGGAGCAGCGTTGTAAAAGTGTTTAGATTCGTGGACGACTTTTTAATCATCATTGACGACGCCAAGGTGAACTTCACACTTTGTGCTGAAAATGTAAGTAATGTTTTTAGGCGAAACATGTCTCCATTAATTCTGACGCATGAAATGCCTCATGAAAATTTTATAAGGTTTTAAGATGTATGACTCAAATTTTTTTATGATCACATTTGTTGGGGTTATAAACATCGAGCGAAAAAAGCGCTTCTCCCTGCGGTATCAGCACACTCGAAGCTGGTAAAGCGAGATGTAGTGAAATAAGGAATCAGCAATTCCCTAAATAAGTCTTGTGTACACATGCTCCGTGGAGCCCTGGCGCTACAGATTAGTCGGCTTTATGATGCTGGTTACCCTGAACCCCGGTGTTTGTGCTGCGACTGAAGGTATGCTTAGAAAGAAAAAAATTAGAACACGAGGAGGATGATCGCAGAAAAGTAGCTGTGATTCCGTATGTACACCAGACATAACATAATCTGAAAAACAACTGGAAAGCGAATGAGCGTTCAAGTTGTGTTTTCTGCTCCGTTGAAACTATCAGTATTATGTAAGAAAGCAAGCCCATTCGCAACTAAGGAGAACCCTTGCAGTATTAATCATCAAAACCGCTTCGTCAGTTGTCAAGAGGGTGTAGTATATCGCGTGCTTTATCGTGTGGCCGCGAATATATCGAACAGACGGGCAGATGTGTTAACACAAGATTGAGAGAACACAATAACAACGTAAAAGAAGGTACCCAGGGTCATCTCAGCCTGCACTGCCGTAATTGCGACAATAAATGTTAACATCAGCATCCGAAAAAGCCATGCGTGCCAGCTTTTATTCAGTGCACAATCGAAAGTAAACATCAGGATCAGGGAGTTAGAGAAATAATTGAGGCGATGAAGGTTGCGCTTGCGAGAGATAAGTGTGTAAGCGTGCCATAGGTTTTTTTGAGCCAGAAGGAACTCATATCTTTAGATGGATGAAATTGGGCTCCTGGTGCTATGCTGTGGCATCATGACGAGTGTCGTTTCCCTTTCCCTTTTTCTATGATTTCACACTTGCTGGTATATATACGTATACATGACAGGCTTGGCGAAATAAATGGTTGGAAGTCAGCGCTGTATTCTCTTGTGCTTACTGTCCCTTCTTTCTACCTGCGCTGTTATTGAAGTCAAACCTTCAGGATGGGCGCGAGAATGGACGGCGTTGTGTTGTTTTGTCAGCTCCACAACAGCAGTGAATACTTCATCCTGTGAAAAACAAAAAACAAAAACGGTGCATTGCCGTCATACCCTAGCAGTTATATCAGAATGAAAACGACTTAGTAACATTCGAAAGTTGCTGTGGTCATCAAAATGTACAGTTGGAGCAGTAATTTTAACAGAAGAAATGTAACATGCAGTGCCTCGCTTCTGGAAAACGCTATTCAGAAATGCATGCAGTCATAGGGAAGACGTACCAAGTCTCACACTTCCGTCGAATACATAGTAAGCGCATATAGGTTTGTTGTTCACTAGAGGAGTTCATTTGGCCGCCAAACCTGTCGTGGTCGCAGCCATCAGGTTGATTTGCGGGAATTTGCAGGCAGTCATGGCACAAAGCCTTGCATTTTTGAGATTGATTAATGCTTTCCTGAACAGCCAGAAGCATACTTTCGAGCTTGAAAAACGTTAAGCACATGGTTTTCGGCGGAAGGAACCTCTTCAATGAACGGAGGCAGAATACGTGTAATATGGTAGTTGTGTCAGAATACATATTGTTTATATCGTAGTTCTGACAGAATAAAAATAAACCTCAAGCAAACTGACACGAAGGGCATTGAGTATGACGCACGAAAGAGTTTACTTACCTCGGTCACATGCTGAAGTGCAGCCATCAGTGAATTCCAGCGAGTTCCCGTGGGCACAACCAAATCCTTTTGGCATATGCTCTTGGCACGTTTCGTCAAAAAGCACGATCGTCGGAAAACATTGACCGTGGCGCCGATCAATGCTACTGCTCTTTGTGCTGCTTCAGCTTCTCTCAGTGCTGTGATTACCGCAAGTTGCAGTGTATGCGCTGCACAACTCACTCTATTGAAGCAGCGAATTGGTATATTCCGCTTCTGCCTTAAGTCCTACTTCCACCTCTGCTGTCACCGCTGTCCACTTGGTCAAAAGCCCTACTCCCCCAGTCATCCAGAAAATTTTCCGTCATATCAAAAGCCTTCTTCATTTTGAGGCGTTATCGCAGACCACGGCACCGACCTGCGATTCACAGATTTTTTCTTAGCCAACTCTCCAACGAACACTTCTCTGATGTTGTCGCTTGCGTGGCGGTCTTCGATGTGCTTAAATGACAATGTGCACAGCCGAAGGCGCCAATCTTTAACAAACTGTGCCCTGATGCCGAGTACTGACTGTCTGGTCTGGCTAATCCAGATATCGACTATGAAATGAGGAGCGTTTTGAAGCTCATCTTGTAGAGACGCAAGTGCGATCTTCGTCGCCAGGTCTTCAAGCTGCCGGGTTACCGATTTCGGTGAGGGTAAATTGAGTTCTGGCTGTAAAAAATCTATGACCCGTTTGAAGCCGACACCCTTGGTAACGGAGAGCGGTAGGCCATCCAAGGCGATCATTTCAACGACGTACTTGATGAATTGTTGTTGCATCTGGTGTGAGGGTGCCAACTTGCTTTTAACCGTGTTCTGTTGTTAATACACGGCACCCGGAGCGTCCAGCGTCCTCTGGCGCTTCGCTTGGATTTCTTCACATTGCACCTTGTGAATAAGCTGTAAATAGAAACCGCAGGATACTACAATCAGAATAATGTTATCAGCCCTGCACTAAATCTCCCTCGCACTGACAATTCTAGAAACTTTGCCAACACAGCCGCCTCGATCCATTCTTCCTAAAGCTATGCAGTGTGGCATACTTGCCAAAAAAGAAAAATCTCAGAGCACCACTTCGGCCCATAACATCAATATCAACTTAGGTAATGCATCAAGCATGACGTTAACACCGTCACTGCCTTTATGCTGAGTTAATTGTGCGTGCGCACCTCTAAATGCGCCCTTTCCTATAAACGAAAATTCTCCAAGTTATGTCCAAAGTACGGCATACGCATTTTCAATTGTGCCTTTGTTCTGGTGAAACCGCAGTTGAATATGTCTCGGGATGCTTAATTTGCATCAGAAAGACACCGTGAAGCAGAAACAAAGAAAAACAATGCTCATCAAAAACAAGCAGCAAATGTAATGAAGGCTTTCTTCCACCTTCTCTTTTCCTCACTATCTACTTGCAGCAGCTATTAATAATTCACCGACCATCCCAAACTACGCATTTCCAAAAGTGTACCTTTGTTCCGGCAAAAACGCAGTTGAATATTTCTCGGAATGTTTAATTGGCATCAGAAAGACATCGTGAAACAGAAACGAAGGAAAACAGTGCACATCAAAGAAAAGCAGCAAATGTAATGAAGCTTTCTTCCACCTTCTCTTTTCCTCACTATCTATTTGCAGTAGCTATCAGTAATTCACCGACCATCCCAAACTACGCATTTCCACTAGTGTACCTTCGTTCTGGCAAAACCGCAGTTGAATATTTCTCGGGATGTTTAATTTGCATCAGAAAGACACCGTGAAAGAGAAACGAAGAAAAACTGTGCACATCAAAGAAAAGCAGCGAATGTAACGGAGCTTTCTTCCACCTTCTCTTTTACTCACTATCTATTTGCAGTAGCTATTAATATTTCACCGACCATCCCAAACTACGCATTTCCATTAGTGTACATTTGTTCCGGCAAAACCGCAGTTGAATATTTCTCGGGATATTTAATTTGCATCAGAAGACACCGTGAAACAGAAACGAAGAAAAACAGTGCACATCAAAGAAAAGCAGCGAATGTAATGAAGCTTTCTTCCACCTTCTCATTTCCTCACTATCTATTTGCAGTAGCTATGAGTAATTCACCGACCATCCCAAACTACGCATTTCCACTAGTGTACCTTTGATCTGGCAAAACCGCAGTTGAATATTTCTCGGGATGTTTAATTGGCACCAGAAAGACACCGTGAAACATAAACGAAGAAAAACAGTGCACATCAAAGAAAAGCAGCAAATGTAATGAAGCTTTCTTCCACCTTCTCCTTTCCTCACTATCTATTTGCAGTAGCTATGAGTAATTCACCGACCATCCCAAACTACGCATTTCCACTAGTGTACCTTTGCTCTGGCAAAACCGCAGTTGAATATTTCTCGGGATGTTTAATTGGCATCAGAAAGACACCGTGAAACAGAAACGAAGAAAAACAGTGCACATCAAAGAAAAGCAGCAAATGTAATAAAACTTTCTTCCACCTTCTCTTTTCCTCACTATCTATTTGCAGTAGCTATTAATAATTCACCGACTATCCCAAACTACGTATTTCCATTAGTGTACCTTAGTTTTGGCAAAACCGCAGTTGAATATTTCTCGGGATGTTTAATTTGCTTCAGAAAGACACCGCGAAACAGAAACGAAGGAAAACAGTGCACATCAAAGAAAAGCAGCGAATGTAATGAAGCTTTCTTCCACCTTCTCTTTTCCTCACTATCTATTTGCAGTAGCTATGAGTAATTCACCGACCATCCCAAACTACGCATTTCCACTAGTGTACCTTTGCTCTGGCAAAACCGCAGTTGAATATTTCTCGGGATGTTTAATTGGCATCAGAAAGACACCGCGAAACAGAAACGAAGAAAAACAGTGCACATCAAAGAAAAGCAGCAAATGTAATGAAGCTTTCTTCCACCTTCTCTTTTCCTCACTATCTATTTGCAGTAGCTATTAATAATTCACCGACTATCGCAAACTACGTATTTCCATTAGTGCACCTTTGTTCTGGCAAAACCGAAGTTGAATATTTCTCGGGATGTTTAATTTGCATCAGAAAGACACCGTGAAACAGAAACGAAGGAAAAGAGTGCACATCAAAGAAAAGCAGCGAATGTAATGCAGCTTTCTTCCACCTTCTCTTTTCCTCACTATCTATTTGCAGCAGCTATGAGCAATTCACCGACCATCCCAAACTACGCATTTCCACTAGTGTACCTTTGCTCTGGCAAAACCGCAGTTGAATATTTCTCGGAATGTTTAATTGGCATCAGAAAGACATCGTGAAACAGAAACGAAGGAAAACAGTGCACATCAAAGAAAAGCAGCAAATGTAATGAAGCTTTCTTCCACCTTCTCTTTTCCTCACTATCTATTTGCAGTAGCTATCAGTAATTCACCGACCATCCCAAACTACGCATTTCCACTAGTGTACCTTCGTTCTGGCTAAACTGCAGTTGAATATTTCTCGGGATGTTTAATTTGCATCAGAAAGACACCGTGAAAGAGAAACGAAGAAAAACTGTGCACATCAAAGAAAAGCAGCGAATGTAATGGAGCTTTCTTCCACCTTCTCTTTTACTCACTATCTATTTGCAGTAGCTATTAATATTTCACCGACCATCCCAAACTACGCATTTCCACTAGTGTACCTTTGTTCTGGCAAAACCGCAGTTGAATATTTCTCGGGAAGTTTAATTTGCATCAGAAAGACACCGTGAAAAAGAAACGAAGAAAAACAGTGCACATCAAAGAAAAGCAGCGAATGTAATAGAGCTTTCTTCCACCTTCTCTTCTCCTCACTATCTATTTGCAGTAGCTATTAATAATTCACCGACCATCCCAAACTACGCATTTCCATTAGTGTACATTTGTTCCGGCAAAACCGCAGTTGAATATTTCTCGGGATGTTTAATTTGCATCAGAAGACACCGTGAAACAGAAACGAAGAAAAACAGTGCACATCAAAGAAAAGCAGCGAATGTAATAAAGCTTTCTTCCACCTTCTCTTTTCCTCACTATCTATTTGCAGTAGCTATTAATAATTCACCGACCATACTAAACTACGCATTTCCACTAGTGTACCTTTGTTCTGGCAAAACCGCAGTTGAATATTTCTCGGGAAGTTTAATTTGCATCAGAAAGACACCGTGAAAAAGAAACGAAGAAAAACAGTGCACATCAAAGAAAAGCAGCGAATGTGATAGAGCTTTCTTCCACCTTCTCTTTTCCTCACTATCTATTTGCAGTAGCTATTAATAATTCACCGACCATCCCAAACTACGCATTTCCATTAGTGTACATTTGTTCCGGCAAAACCGCAGTTGAATATTTCTCGGGATGTTTAATTTGCATCAGAAAGACACCGTGAAACAGAAACGAAGGAAAACAGTGCACATCAAAGAAAAGCAGCGAATGTAATGAAGCTTTCTTCCACCTTCTCTTTTCCTCACTATCTATTTGCAGTAGCTATGAGTAATTCACCGACCATCCCAAACTACGCATTTCCACTAGTGTACCTTTGATCTGGCAAAACCGCAGTTGAATATTTCTCGGGATGTTTAATTGGCACCAGAAAGACACCGTGAAACATAAACGAAGAAAAACAGTGCACATCAAAGAAAAGCAGCAAATGTAATAAAGCTTTCTTCCACCTTCTCCTTTCCTCACTATCTATTTGCAGTAGCTATGAGTAATTCACCGACCATCCCAAACTACGCATTTCCACTAGTGTACCTTTTCTCTGGCAAAACCGCAGTTGAATATTTCTCGGGATGTTTAATTGGCATCAGAAAGACACCGTGAAACAGAAACGAAGAAAAACAGTGCACATCAAAGAAAAGCAGCAAATGTAATAAAACTTTCTTCCACCTTCTCTTTTCCTCACTATCTATTTGCAGTAGCTATTAATAATTCACCCACTATCCCAAACTACGTATTTCCATTAGTGTACCTTAGTTTCGGCAAAACCGCAGTTGAATATTTCTCGGGATGTTTAATTTGCTTCAGAAAGACACCGTGAAACAGAAACGAAGGAAAACAGTGCACATCAAAGAAAAGCAGCGAATGTAATGAAGCTTTCTTCCACCTTCTCTTTTCCTCACTATCTATTTGCAGTAGCTACGAGTTATTCACCGACCATCCCAAACTACGCATTTCCACTAGTGTACCTTTGCTCTGGCAAAACCGCAGTTGAATATTTCTCGGGATGTTTAATTGGCATCAGAAAGACACCGCGAAACAGAAACGAAGAAAAACAGTGCACATCAAAGAAAAGCAGCAAATGTAATGAAGCTTTCTTCCACCTTCTCTTTTCCTCACTATCTATTTGCAGTAGCTACGAGTTATTCACCGACCATCCCAAACTACGCATTTCCACTAGTGTACCTTTGCTCTGGCAAAACCGCAGTTGAATATTTCTCGGGATGTTTAATTGGCATCAGAAAGACACCGCGAAACAGAAACGAAGAAAAACAGTGCACATCAAAGAAAAGCAGCAAATGTAATGAAGCTTTCTTCCACCTTCTCTTTTCCTCACTATCTATTTGCAGTAGCTATTAATAATTCACCGACTATCCCAAACTACGTATTTCCATTAGTGTACCTTAGTTTCGGCAAAACCGCAGTTGAATATTTCTCGGGATGTTTAATTTGCTTCAGAAAGACACCGCGAAACAGAAACGAAGGAAAACAGTGCACATCAAAGAAAAGCAGCGAATGTAATGAAGCTTTCTTCCACCTTCTCTTTTCCTCACTATCTATTTGCAGTAGCTATTAATAATTCACCGACTATCGCAAACTACGTATTTCCATTAGTGCACCTTTGTTCTGGCAAAACCGCAGTTGAATATTTCTCGGGATGTTTAATTGGCATCAGAAAGACACCGCGAAACAGAAACGAAGAAAAACAGTGCACATCAAAGAAAAGCAGCGAATGTAATGAAGCTTTCTTCCACCTTCTCTTTTCCTCACTATCTATTTGCAGTAGCTACGAGTTATTCACCGACCATCCCAAACTACGCATTTCCACTAGTGTACCTTTGCTCTGGCAAAACCGCAGTTGAATATTTCTCGGGATGTTTAATTGGCATCAGAAAGACACCGCGAAACAGAAACGAAGAAAAACAGTGCACATCAAAGAAAAGCAGCAAATGTAATGAAGCTTTCTTCCACCTTCTCTTTTCCTCACTATCTATTTGCAGTAGCTATTAATAATTCACCGACTATCCCAAACTACGTATTTCCATTAGTGTACCTTAGTTTCGGCAAAACCGCAGTTGAATATTTCTCGGGATGTTTAATTTGCTTCAGAAAGACACCGCGAAACAGAAACGAAGGAAAACAGTGCACATCAAAGAAAAGCAGCGAATGTAATGAAGCTTTCTTCCACCTTCTCTTTTCCTCACTATCTATTTGCAGTAGCTATTAATAATTCACCGACTATCGCAAACTACGTATTTCCATTAGTGCACCTTTGTTCTGGCAAAACCGAAGTTGAATATTTCTCGGGATGTTTAATTTGCATCAGAAAGACACCGTGAAACAGAAACGAAGGAAAAGAGTGCACATCAAAGAAAAGCAGCGAATGTAATGCAGCTTTCTTCCACCTTCTCTTTTCCTCACTATCTATTTGCAGTAGCTATGAGTAATTCACCGACCATCCCAAACTACGCATTTCCACTAGTGTACCTTTGCTCTGGCAAAACCGCAGTTGAATATTTCTCGGAATGTTTAATTGGCATCAGAAAGACATCGTGAAACAGAAACGAAGGAAAACAGTGCACATCAAAGAAAAGCAGCAAATGTAATGAAGCTTTCTTCCACCTTCTCTTTTCCTCACTATCTATTTGCAGTAGCTATCAGTAATTCACCGACCATCCCAAACTACGCATTTCCACTAGTGTACCTTCGTTCTGGCTAAACTGCAGTTGAATATTTCTCGGGATGTTTAATTTGCATCAGAAAGACACCGTGAAAGAGAAACGAAGAAAAACTGTGCACATCAAAGAAAAGCAGCGAATGTAATGGAGCTTTCTTCCACCTTCTCTTTTACTCACTATCTATTTGCAGTAGCTATTAATATTTCACCGACCATCCCAAACTACGCATTTCCACTAGTGTACCTTTGTTCTGGCAAAACCGCAGTTGAATATTTCTCGGGAAGTTTAATTTGCATCAGAAAGACACCGTGAAAAAGAAACGAAGAAAAACAGTGCACATCAAAGAAAAGCAGCGAATGTAATAGAGCTTTCTTCCACCTTCTCTTTTCCTCACTATCTATTTGCAGTAGCTATTAATAATTCACCGACCATCCCAAACTACGCATTTCCATTAGTGTACATTTGTTCCGGCAAAACCGCAGTTGAATATTTCTCGGGATGTTTAATTTGCATCAGAAGACACCGTGAAACAGAAACGAAGAAAAACAGTGCACATCAAAGAAAAGCAGCGAATGTAATAAAGCTTTCTTCCACCTTCTCTTTTCCTGACTATCTATTTGCAGTAGCTATTAATAATTCACCGACCATACTAAACTACGCATTTCCACTAGTGTACCTTTGTTCTGGCAAAACCGCAGTTGAATATTTCTCGGGAAGTTTAATTTGCATCAGAAAGACACCGTGAAAAAGAAACGAAGAAAAACAGTGCACATCAAAGAAAAGCAGCGAATGTGATAGAGCTTTCTTCCACCTTCTCTTTTCCTCACTATCTATTTGCAGTAGCTATTAATAATTCACCGACCATCCCAAACTACGCATTTCCATTAGTGTACATTTGTTCCGGCAAAACCGCAGCTGAATATTTCTCGGGATGTTTAATTTGCATCAGAAAGACACCGTGAAACAGAAACGAAGGAAAACAGTGCACATCAAAGAAAAGCAGCGAATGTAATGAAGGTTTCTTCCACCTTCTCTTTTCCTCACTATCTATTTGCAGTAGCTATGAGTAATTCACCGACCATCCCAAACTACGCATTTCCACTAGTGTACCTTTGATCTGGCAAAACCGCAGTTGAATATTTCTCGGGATGTTTAATTGGCACCAGAAAGACACCGTGAAACATAAACGAAGAAAAACAGTGCACATCAAAGAAAAGCAGCAAATGTAATAAAGCTTTCTTCCACCTTCTCCTTTCCTCACTATCTATTTGCAGTAGCTATGAGTAATTCACCGACCATCCCAAACTACGCATTTCCACTAGTGTACCTTTGCTCTGGCAAAACCGCAGTTGAATATTTCTCGGGATGTTTAATTGGCATCAGAAAGACACCGTGAAACAGAAACGAAGAAAAACAGTGCACATCAAAGAAAAGCAACAAATGTAATAAAACTTTCTTCCACCTTCTCTTTTCCTCACTATCTATTTGCAGTAGCTATTAATAATTCACCCACTATCCCAAACTACGTATTTCCATTAGTGTACCTTAGTTTCGGCAAAACCGCAGTTGAATATTTCTCGGGATGTTTAATTTGCTTCAGAAAGACACCGTGAAACAGAAACGAAGGAAAACAGTGCACATCAAAGAAAAGCAGCGAATGTAATGAAGCTTTCTTCCACCTTCTCTTTTCCTCACTATCTATTTGCAGTAGCTACGAGTAATTCACCGACCATCCCAAACTACGCATTTCCACTAGTGTACCTTTGCTCTGGCAAAACCGCAGTTGAATATTTCTCGGGATGTTTAATTGGCATCAGAAAGACACCGCGAAACAGAAACGAAGAAAAACAGTGCAAATCAAAGAAAAGCAGCAAATGTAATGAAGCTTTCTTCCACCTTCTCTTTTCCTCACTATCTATTTGCAGTAGCTATTAATAATTCACCGACTATCCCAAACTACGTATTTCCATTAGTGTACCTTAGTTTCGGCAAAACCGCAGTTGAATATTTCTCGGGATGTTTAATTTGCTTCAGAAAGACACCGCGAAACAGAAACGAAGGAAAACAGTGCACATCAAAGAAAAGCAGCGAATGTAATGAAGCTTTCTTCCACCTTCTCTTTTCCTCACTATCTATTTGCAGTAGCTATCAGTAATTCACCTACCATCCCAAACTACGCATTTCCACTAGTGTACCTTTGTTCTGGCAAAACCGCAGTTGAATATTTCTCGGGAAGTTTAATTTGCATCAGAAAGACACCGTGAAAAAGAAACGAAGAAAAACAGTGCACATCAAAGAAAAGCAGCGAATGTGATTGAGCTTTCTTCCACCTTCTCTTTTCCTCACTATCTATTTGCAGTAGCTATTAATAATTCACCGACCATCCCAAACTACGCATTTCCATTAGTGTACATTTGTTCCGGCAAAACCGCAGTGGAATATTTCTCGGGATGTTTAATTTGCATCAGAAAGACACCGTGAAACAGAAACGAAGGAAAACAGTGCACATCAAAGAAAAGCAGCGAATGTAATGAAGCTTTCTTCCACCTTCTCTTTTCCTCACTATCTATTTGCAGTAGCTATGAGTAATTCACCGACCATCCCAAACTACGCATTTCCACTAGTGTACCTTTGATCTGGCAAAACCGCAGTTGAATATTTCTCGGGATGTTTAATTGGCACCAGAAAGACACCGTGAAACATAAACGAAGAAAAACAGTGCACATCAAAGAAAAGCAGCAAATGTAATAAAGCTTTCTTCCACCTTCTCCTTTCCTCACTATCTATTTGCAGTAGCTATGAGTAATTCACCGACCATCCCAAACTACGCATTTCCACTAGTGTACCTTTGCTCTGGCAAAACCGCAGTTGAATATTTCTCGGGATGTTTAATTGGCATCAGAAAGACACCGTGAAGCAGAAACGAAGAAAAACAGTGCACATCAAAGAAAAGCAGCAAATGTAATAAAACTTTCTTCCACCTTCTCTTTTCCTCACTATCTATTTGCAGTAGCTATTAATAATTCACCCACTATCCCAAACTACGTATTTCCATTAGTGTACCTTAGTTTCGGCAAAACCGCAGTTGAATATTTCTCGGGATGTTTAATTTGCTTCAGAAAGACACCGTGAAACAGAAACGAAGGAAAACAGTGCACATCAAAGAAAAGCAGCGAATGTAATGAAGCTTTCTTCCACCTTCTCTTTTCCTCACTATCTATTTGCAGTAGCTACGAGTAATTCACCGACCATCCCAAACTACGCATTTCCACTAGTGTACCTTTGCTCTGGCAAAACCGCAGTTGAATATTTCTCGGGATGTTTAATTGGCATCAGAAAGACACCGCGAAACAGAAACGAAGAAAAACAGTGCACATCAAAGAAAAGCAGCAAATGTAATGAAGCTTTCTTCCACCTTCTCTTTTCCTCACTATCTATTTGCAGTAGCTATTAATAATTCACCGACTATCCCAAACTACGCATTTCCATTAGTGTACCTCAGTTTCGGCAAAACCGCAGTTGAATATTTCTCGGGATGTTTAATTTGCTTCAGAAAGACACCGCGAAACAGAAACGAAGGAAAACAGTGCACATCAAAGAAAAGCAGCGAATGTAATGAAGCTTTCTTCCACCTTCTCTTTTCCTCACTATCTATTTGCAGTAGCTATCAGTAATTCACCGACCATCCCAAACTACGCATTTCCACTAGTGTACCTTTGATCTGGCAAACCCGCAGTTGGATATTTCTCGGGATGTTTAATTGGCATCAGAAAGACACCGTGAAACATAAACGAAGAAAAACAGTGCACATCAAAGAAAAGCAGCGAATGTAATGAAGCTTCCTTCCACCTTCTCTTTTCCTGACTATCTTTTTGCAGTAGCTATTAATAATTCACCGACCATCTCAATATACGCATTTCCATTAGTGCACCTTTGTTCTGGCAAAACCGAAGTTGAATATTTCTCGGGATGTTTAATTTGCATCAGAAAGACACCGTGAAACAGAAACGAAGGAAAACAGTGCACATCAAAGAAAAGCAGCGAATGTAATGCAGCTTTCTTCCACCTTCTCTTTTCCTCACTATCTATTTGCAGTAGCTATGAGTAATTCACCGACCATCCCAAACTACGCATTTCCACTAGTGTACCTTTGCTCTGGCAAAACCGCAGTTGAATATTTCTCGGGATGTTTAATTGGCATCAGAAAGACACCGCGAAACATAAACGAAGAAAAACAGTGCACATCAAAGAAAAGCAGCAAATGTAATGAAGCTTTCTTCCACCTTCTCTTTTCCTCACTATCTATTTGCAGTAGCTATGAGTAATTCACCGACCATCCCAAACTACGCATTTCCACTAGTGTACCTTTGCTCTGGCAAAACCGCAGTTGAATATTTCTCGGGATGTTTAATTGGCATCAGAAAGACACCGCGAAACATAAACGAAGGAAAACAGTGCACATCAAAGAAAAGCAGCGAATGTAATGAAGCTTCCTTCCACCTTCTCTTTTCCTCACTATCTATTTGAAGTAGCTATGAGTAATTCACCGACCATCCCAAACTACGCATTTCCACTAGTGTACCTTTGCTCTGGCAAAACCGCAGTTGAATATTTCTCGGGATGTTTAATTGGCATCAGAAAGACACCGCGAAACATAAACGAAGAAAAACAGTGCACATCAAAGAAAAGCAGCAAATGTAATGAAGCTTTCTTCCACCTTCTCTTTTCCTCACTATCTATTTGCAGTAGCTATGAGTAATTCACCGACCATCCCAAACTACGCATTTCCACTAGTGTACCTTTGCTCTGGCAAAACCGCAGTTGAATATTTCTCGGGATGCTTAATTGGCATCAGAAAGACACCGCGAAACATAAACGAAGAAAAACAGTGCACATCAAAGAAAAGCAGCGAATGTAATGAAGCTTCCTTCCACCTTCTCTTTTCCTCACTATCTATTTGCAGTAGCTATGAGTAATTCACCGACCATCCCAAACTACGCATTTCCACTAGTGTACCTTTGCTCTGGCAAAACCGCAGTTGAATATTTCTCGGGATGTTTAATTGGCATCAGAAAGACACCGCGAAACATAAACGAAGAAAAACAGTGCACATCAAAGAAAAGCAGCGAATGTAATGAAGCTTCCTTCCACCTTCTCTTTTCCTCACTATCTATTTGCAATAGCTATGAGTAATTCACCGACCATCCCAAACTACGCATTTCCACTAGTGTACCTTTGCTCTGGCAAAACCGCAGTTGAATATTTCTCGGGATGTTTAATTGGCATCAGAAAGACACCGCGAAACATAAACGAAGAAAAACAGTGCACATCAAAGAAAAGCAGCAAATGTAATGAAGCTTTCTTCCACCTTCTCTTTTCCTCACTATCTATTTGCAGTAGCTATGAGTAATTCACCGACCATCCCAAACTACGCATTTCCACTAGTGTACCTTTGCTCTGGCAAAACCGCAGTTGAATATTTCTCGGGATGTTTAATTGGCATCAGAAAGACACCGCGAAACATAAACGAAGAAAAACAGTGCACATCAAAGAAAAGCAGCGAATGTAATGAAGCTTCCTTCCACCTTCTCTTTTCCTCACTATTTGCAGTAGCTATTAATAATTCACCGACTATCCCAAACTACGTATTTCCATTAGTGTACCTTAGTTTCGGCAAAACCGCAGTTGAATATTTCTCGGGATGTTTAATTTGCTTCAGAAAGACACCGCGAAACAGAAACGAAGGAAAACAGTGCACATCAAAGAAAAGCAGCGAATGTAATGAAGCTTCCTTCCACCTTCTCTTTTCCTCGCTATCTATTTGCAGTAGCTATCAATAATTCACCGACATCCCAAACTACGCATTTCCACTAGTGTACCTTTGATCTGGCAAAACCGCAGTTGAATATTTCTCGGAATGTTTAATTGGCATCAGAAAGACACCGTGAAACATAAACGAAGAAAAACAGTGCACATCAAAGAAAAGCAGCAAATGTAATGAATCTTTCTTCCACCTTCTCTTTTCCTCACTATCTATTTGCAGTAGCTGTTAATAATTCACCGACTATCCAAAACTACGTATTTCCATTAGTGTTACCTTAGTTTCGGCAAAACCGCAGTTGAATAATTCTCGGGATGTTTAATTTGCTTCAGAAAGACACCGTGAAACAGAAACGAAGGAAAACAGTGCACATCAAAGAAAACCAGCGAATGTAATGAAGCTTCCTTCCACCTTCTCTTTTCCTCACTATGTTTTTGCAGTAGCTATTAATAATTCACCGACCATCCCAAAC
Source organism: Amblyomma maculatum (assembly GCF_055883805.1). Lineage (NCBI taxonomy): Eukaryota > Metazoa > Arthropoda > Arachnida > Ixodida > Ixodidae > Amblyomma > Amblyomma maculatum. The sequence continues at coordinate 17,430,985 of NC_139350.1, forward strand.
TACGCATTTCCACTAGTGTACCTTTGCTCTGGCAAAACCGCAGTTGAATATTTCTCGGGATGTTTAATTGGCATCAGAAAGACACCCCTAAACAGAAACGAAGGAAAACAGTGCACATCAAAGAAAAGCAGCGAACGTAATGAAGCTTCCTTCCACCTTCTCTTTTCCTCACTATCTATTTGCAGTAGCTATCCATAATTCACCGACATCCCAAACTAGGCATTTCCATTGGTGTACCTTTGATCTGGCAAAACCGCAGTTGAATATTTCTCGGGATGTTTAATTTGCTTCAGAAAGACACCGTGAAACAGAAACGAAGGAAAACAGTGCACATCAAAGAAAAGCAGCGAATGTAATGAAGCTTTCTTCCATCTTCTCTTTTCCTCACTATGTATTTGCAATAGCTATGAGTAATTCACCGACCATCCCAAACTACGCATTTCCACTAGTGTACCTTTGATCTGGCAAAACCGCAGTTGAATATTTCTCGGGATGTTTAATTGGCGTCAGAAATACACCGTGAAACATAAACGAAGAAAAACAGTGCACATCAAAGAAAAGCAGCAAATGTAATGAAGCTTTCTTCCACCTTCTCTTTTCCTCACTATCTATTTGCAGTAGCTATCCGTAATTCTCCGACCATCCCAAACTACGCATTTCCACTAGTGTACCTTTGCTCTGGCAAAACCGCAATTTAATATTTCTCGGGATGTTTAATTTGCTTCAGAAAGACACCGTGAAACAGAAACGAAGAAAAACTGTGCACATCAAAGAAAAGTAGCGAATGTAATGGAGCTTTCTTCCACCTTCTCTTTTACTCACTATCTATTTGCAGTAGCTATTAATATTTCACCGACCATCCCAAACTACGCATTTCCATTAGTGTACATTTGTTCCGGCAAAACCGCAGTTGAATATTTCTCGGGATATTTAATTTGCATCAGAAGACACCGTGAAACAGAAACGAAGAAAAACAGTGCACATCAAAGAAAAGCAGCGAATGTAATGAACCTTTCTTCCACCTTCTCTTTTCCTCACTATCTATTTGCAGTAGCTATTAATAATTCACCGACCATCCTAAACTACGCATTTCCACTAGTGTACCTTTGTTCTGGCAAAACCGCAGTTGAATATTTCTCGGGAAGTTTAATTTGCATCAGAAAGACACCGTGAAAAAGAAACGAAGAAAAACAGTGCACATCAAAGAAAAGCAGCGAATGTAATAGAGCTTTCTTCCACCTTCTCTTTTCGTCACTATCTATTTGCAGTAGCTATTAATAATTCACCCACTATCCCAAACTACGTATTTCCATTAGTGTACCTTAGTTTCGGCAAAACCGCAGTTGAATATTTCTCGGGATGTTTAATTTGCTTCAGAAAGACACCGTGAAACAGAAACGAAGGAAAACAGTGCACATCAAAGAAAAGCAGCGAATGTAATGAAGCTTTCTTCCACCTTCTCTTTTCCTCACTATCTATTTGCAGTAGCTACGAGTAATTCACCGACCATCCCAAACTACGCATTTCCACTAGTGTACCTTTGCTCTGGCAAAACCGCAGTTGAATATTTCTCGGGATGTTTAATTGGCATCAGAAAGACACCGCGAAACAGAAACGAAGAAAAACAGTGCACATCAAAGAAAAGCAGCAAATGTAATGAAGCTTTCTTCCACCTTCTCTTTTCCTCACTATCTATTTGCAGTAGCTATTAATAATTCACCGACTATCCCAAACTACGTATTTCCATTAGTGTACCTTAGTTTCGGCAAAACCGCAGTTGAATATTTCTCGGGATGTTTAATTTGCTTCAGAAAGACACCGCGAAACAGAAACGAAGGAAAACAGTGCACATCAAAGAAAAGCAGCGAATGTAATGAAGCTTTCTTCCACCTTCTCTTTTCCTCACTATCTATTTGCAGTAGCTATCAGTAATTCACCGACCATCCCAAACTACGCATTTCCACTAGTGTACCTTTGATCTGGCAAACCCGCAGTTGGATATTTCTCGGGATGTTTAATTGGCATCAGAAAGACACCGTGAAACATAAACGAAGAAAAACAGTGCACATCAAAGAAAAGCAGCGAATGTAATGAAGCTTCCTTCCACCTTCTCTTTTCCTGACTATCTTTTTGCAGTAGCTATTAATAATTCACCGACCATCTCAATATACGCATTTCCATTAGAGCACCTTTGTTCTGGCAAAACCGAAGTTGAATATTTCTCGGGATGTTTAATTTGCATCAGAAAGACACCGTGAAACAGAAACGAAGGAAAACAGTGCACATCAAAGAAAAGCAGCGAATGTAATGCAGCTTTCTTCCACCTTCTCTTTTCCTCACTATCTATTTGCAGTAGCTATGAGTAATTCACCGACCATCCCAAACTACGCATTTCCACTAGTGTACCTTTTCTCTGGCAAAACCGCAGTTGAATATTTCTCGGGATGTTTAATTGGCATCAGAAAGACACCGCGAAACATAAACGAAGAAAAACAGTGCACATCAAAGAAAAGCAGCAAATGTAATGAAGCTTTCTTCCACCTTCTCTTTTCCTCACTATCTATTTGCAGTAGCTATGAGTAATTCACCGACCATCCCAAACTACGCATTTCCACTAGTGTACCTTTGCTCTGGCAAAACCGCAGTTGAATATTTCTCGGGATGTTTAATTGGCATCAGAAAGACACCGCGAAACATAAACGAAGAAAAACAGTGCACATCAAAGAAAAGCAGCGAATGTAATGAAGCTTCCTTCCACCTTCTCTTTTCCTCACTATCCATTTGAAGTAGCTATGAGTAATTCACCGACCATCCCAAACTACGCATTTCCACTAGTGTACCTTTGCTCTGGCAAAACCGTAGTTGAATATTTCTCGGGATGTTTAATTGGCATCAGAAAGACACCGCGAAACATAAACGAAGAAAAACAGTGCACATCAAAGAAAAGCAGCAAATGTAATGAAGCTTTCTTCCACCTTCTCTTTTCCTCACTATCTATTTGCAGTAGCTATGAGTAATTCACCGACCATCCCAAACTACGCATTTCCACTAGTGTACCTTTGCTCTGGCAAAACCGCAGTTGAATATTTCTCGGGATGTTTAATTGGCATCAGAAAGACACCGCGAAACATAAACGAAGAAAAACAGTGCACATCAAAGAAAAGCAGCGAATGTAATGAAGCTTCCTTCCACCTTCTCTTTTCCTCACTATCTATTTGCAGTAGCTATGAGTAATTCACCGACCATCCCAAACTACGCATTTCCACTAGTGTACCTTTGCTCTGGCAAAACCGCAGTTGAATATTTCTCGGGATGTTTAATTGGCATCAGAAAGACACCGCGAAACATAAACGAAGAAAAACAGTGCACATCAAAGAAAAGCAGCAAATGTAATGAAGCTTTCTTCCACCTTCTCTTTTCCTCACTATCTATTTGCAGTAGCTATGAGTAATTCACCGACCATCCCAAACTACGCATTTCCACTAGTGTACCTTTGCTCTGGCAAAACCGCAGTTGAATATTTCTCGGGATGTTTAATTGGCATCAGAAAGACACCGTGAAACAGAAACGAAGGAAAACAGTGCACATCAAAGAAAACCAGCGAATGTAATGAAGCTTCCTTCCACCTTCTCTTTTCCTCACTATGTTTTTGCAGTAGCTATTAATAATTCACCGACCATCCCAAACTACGCATTTCCATTAGTGTACATTTGTTCCGGCAAAACCGCAGTGGAATATTTCTCGGGATGTTTAATTTGCATCAGAAAGACACCGTGAAACAGAAACGAAGGAAAACAGTGCACATCAAAGAAAAGCAGCGAATGTAATGAAGCTTTCTTCCACCTTCTCTTTTCCTCACTATCTATTTGCAGTAGCTATGAGTAATTCACCGACCATCCCAAACTACGCATTTCCACTAGTGTACCTTTGATCTGGCAAAACCGCAGTTGAATATTTCTCGGGATGTTTAATTGGCACCAGAAAGACACCGTGAAACATAAACGAAGAAAAACAGTGCACATCAAAGAAAAGCAGCAAATGTAATAAAGCTTTCTTCCACCTTCTCCTTTCCTCACTATCTATTTGCAGTAGCTATGAGTAATTCACCGACCATCCCAAACTACGCATTTCCACTAGTGTACCTTTGCTCTGGCAAAACCGCAGTTGAATATTTCTCGGGATGTTTAATTGGCATCAGAAAGACACCGTGAAACAGAAACGAAGAAAAACAGTGCACATCAAAGAAAAGCAGCAAATGTAATAAAACTTTCTTCCACCTTCTCTTTTCCTCACTATCTATTTGCAGTAGCTATTAATAATTCACCCACTATCCCAAACTACGTATTTCCATTAGTGTACCTTAGTTTCGGCAAAACCGCAGTTGAATATTTCTCGGGATGTTTAATTTGCTTCAGAAAGACACCGTGAAACAGAAACGAAGGAAAACAGTGCACATCAAAGAAAAGCAGCGAATGTAATGAAGCTTTCTTCCACCTTCTCTTTTCCTCACTATCTATTTGCAGTAGCTACGAGTAATTCACCGACCATCCCAAACTACGCATTTCCACTAGTGTACCTTTGCTCTGGCAAAACCGCAGTTGAATATTTCTCGGGATGTTTAATTGGCATCAGAAAGACACCGCGAAACAGAAACGAAGAAAAACAGTGCACATCAAAGAAAAGCAGCAAATGTAATGAAGCTTTCTTCCACCTTCTCTTTTCCTCACTATCTATTTGCAGTAGCTATTAATAATTCACCGACTATCCCAAACTACGTATTTCCATTAGTGTACCTTAGTTTCGGCAAAACCGCAGTTGAATATTTCTCGGGATGTTTAATTTGCTTCAGAAAGACACCGCGAAACAGAAACGAAGGAAAACAGTGCACATCAAAGAAAAGCAGCGAATGTAATGAAGCTTTCTTCCACCTTCTCTTTTCCTCACTATCTTTTTGCAGTAGCTATCAGTAATTCACCGACCATCCCAAACTACGCATTTCCACTAGTGTACCTTTGCTCTGGCAAAACCGCAGTTGAATATTTCTCGGGATGTTTAATTGGCATCAGAAAGACACCGCGAAACATAAACGAAGAAAAACAGTGCACATCAAAGAAAAGCAGCAAATGTAATGAAGCTTTCTTCCACCTTCTCTTTTCCTCACTATCTATTTGCAGTAGCTATGAGTAATTCACCGACCATCCCAAACTACGCATTTCCACTAGTGTACCTTTGCTCTGGCAAAACCGCAGTTGAATATTTCTCGGGATGTTTAATTGGCATCAGAAAGACACCGCGAAACATAAACGAAGAAAAACAGTGCACATCAAAGAAAAGCAGCGAATGTAATGAAGCTTCCTTCCACCTTCTCTTTTCCTCACTATTTGCAGTAGCTATTAATAATTCACCGACTATCCCAAACTACGTGTTTCCATTAGTGTACCTTAGTTTCGGCAAAACCGCAGTTGAATATTTCTCGGGATGTTTAATTTGCTTCAGAAAGACACCGCGAAACAGAAACGAAGGAAAACAGTGCACATCAAAGAAAAGCAGCGAATGTAATGAAGCTTCCTTCCACCTTCTCTTTTCCTCGCTATCTATTTGCAGTAGCTATCAATAATTCACCGACATCCCAAACTACGCATTTCCACTAGTGTACCTTTGATCTGGCAAAACCGCAGTTGAATATTTCTCGGAATGTTTAATTGGCATCAGAAAGACACCGTGAAACATAAACGAAGAAAAACAGTGCACATCAAAGAAAAGCAGCAAATGTAATGAATCTTTCTTCCACCTTCTCTTTTCCTCACTATCTATTTGCAGTAGCTGTTAATAATTCACCGACTATCCAAAACTACGTATTTCCATTAGTGTTACCTTAGTTTCGGCAAAACCGCAGTTGAATAATTCTCGGGATGTTTAATTTGCTTCAGAAAGACACCGTGAAACAGAAACGAAGGAAAACAGTGCACATCAAAGAAAACCAGCGAATGTAATGAAGCTTCCTTCCACCTTCTCTTTTCCTCACTATGTTTTTGCAGTAGCTATTAATAATTCACCGACCATCCCAAACTACGCATTTCCACTAGTGTACCTTTGCTCTGGCAAAACCGCAGTTGAATATTTCTCGGGATGTTTAATTGGCATCAGAAAGACACCCCTAAACAGAAACGAAGGAAAACAGTGCACATCAAAGAAAAGCAGCGAACGTAATGAAGCTTCCTTCCACCTTCTCTTTTCCTCACTATCTATTTGCAGTAGCTATCCATAATTCACCGACATCCCAAACTAGGCATTTCCATTGGTGTACCTTTGATCTGGCAAAACCGCAGTTGAATATTTCTCGGGATGTTTAATTTGCTTCAGAAAGACACCGTGAAACAGAAACGAAGGAAAACAGTGCACATCAAAGAAAAGCAGCGAATGTAATGAAGCTTTCTTCCATCTTCTCTTTTCCTCACTATGTATTTGCAATAGCTATGAGTAATTCACCGACCATCCCAAACTACGCATTTCCACTAGTGTACCTTTGATCTGGCAAAACCGCAGTTGAATATTTCTCGGGATGTTTAATTGGCGTCAGAAATACACCGTGAAACATAAACGAAGAAAAACAGTGCACATCAAAGAAAAGCAGCAAATGTAATGAAGCTTTCTTCCACCTTCTCTTTTCCTCACTATCTATTTGCAGTAGCTATCCGTAATTCTCCGACCATCCCAAACTACGCATTTCCACTAGTGTACCTTTGCTCTGGCAAAACCGCAATTTAATATTTCTCGGGATGTTTAATTTGCTTCAGAAAGACACCGTGAAACAGAAACGAAGAAAAACTGTGCACATCAAAGAAAAGTAGCGAATGTAATGGAGCTTTCTTCCACCTTCTCTTTTACTCACTATCTATTTGCAGTAGCTATTAATATTTCACCGACCATCCCAAACTACGCATTTCCATTAGTGTACATTTGTTCCGGCAAAACCGCAGTTGAATATTTCTCGGGATATTTAATTTGCATCAGAAGACACCGTGAAACAGAAACGAAGAAAAACAGTGCACATCAAAGAAAAGCAGCGAATGTAATGAACCTTTCTTCCACCTTCTCTTTTCCTCACTATCTATTTGCAGTAGCTATTAATAATTCACCGACCATCCTAAACTACGCATTTCCACTAGTGTACCTTTGTTCTGGCAAAACCGCAGTTGAATATTTCTCGGGAAGTTTAATTTGCATCAGAAAGACACCGTGAAAAAGAAACGAAGAAAAACAGTGCACATCAAAGAAAAGCAGCGAATGTAATAGAGCTTTCTTCCACCTTCTCTTTTCGTCACTATCTATTTGCAGTAGCTATTAATAATTCACCCACTATCCCAAACTACGTATTTCCATTAGTGTACCTTAGTTTCGGCAAAACCGCAGTTGAATATTTCTCGGGATGTTTAATTTGCTTCAGAAAGACACCGTGAAACAGAAACGAAGGAAAACAGTGCACATCAAAGAAAAGCAGCGAATGTAATGAAGCTTTCTTCCACCTTCTCTTTTCCTCACTATCTATTTGCAGTAGCTACGAGTAATTCACCGACCATCCCAAACTACGCATTTCCACTAGTGTACCTTTGCTCTGGCAAAACCGCAGTTGAATATTTCTCGGGATGTTTAATTGGCATCAGAAAGACACCGCGAAACAGAAACGAAGAAAAACAGTGCACATCAAAGAAAAGCAGCAAATGTAATGAAGCTTTCTTCCACCTTCTCTTTTCCTCACTATCTATTTGCAGTAGCTATTAATAATTCACCGACTATCCCAAACTACGTATTTCCATTAGTGTACCTTAGTTTCGGCAAAACCGCAGTTGAATATTTCTCGGGATGTTTAATTTGCTTCAGAAAGACACCGCGAAACAGAAACGAAGGAAAACAGTGCACATCAAAGAAAAGCAGCGAATGTAATGAAGCTTTCTTCCACCTTCTCTTTTCCTCACTATCTATTTGCAGTAGCTATCAGTAATTCACCGACCATCCCAAACTACGCATTTCCACTAGTGTACCTTTGATCTGGCAAACCCGCAGTTGGATATTTCTCGGGATGTTTAATTGGCATCAGAAAGACACCGTGAAACATAAACGAAGAAAAACAGTGCACATCAAAGAAAAGCAGCGAATGTAATGAAGCTTCCTTCCACCTTCTCTTTTCCTGACTATCTTTTTGCAGTAGCTATTAATAATTCACCGACCATCTCAATATACGCATTTCCATTAGAGCACCTTTGTTCTGGCAAAACCGAAGTTGAATATTTCTCGGGATGTTTAATTTGCATCAGAAAGACACCGTGAAACAGAAACGAAGGAAAACAGTGCACATCAAAGAAAAGCAGCGAATGTAATGCAGCTTTCTTCCACCTTCTCTTTTCCTCACTATCTATTTGCAGTAGCTATGAGTAATTCACCGACCATCCCAAACTACGCATTTCCACTAGTGTACCTTTTCTCTGGCAAAACCGCAGTTGAATATTTCTCGGGATGTTTAATTGGCATCAGAAAGACACCGCGAAACATAAACGAAGAAAAACAGTGCACATCAAAGAAAAGCAGCAAATGTAATGAAGCTTTCTTCCACCTTCTCTTTTCCTCACTATCTATTTGCAGTAGCTATGAGTAATTCACCGACCATCCCAAACTACGCATTTCCACTAGTGTACCTTTGCTCTGGCAAAACCGCAGTTGAATATTTCTCGGGATGTTTAATTGGCATCAGAAAGACACCGCGAAACATAAACGAAGAAAAACAGTGCACATCAAAGAAAAGCAGCGAATGTAATGAAGCTTCCTTCCACCTTCTCTTTTCCTCACTATCCATTTGAAGTAGCTATGAGTAATTCACCGACCATCCCAAACTACGCATTTCCACTAGTGTACCTTTGCTCTGGCAAAACCGTAGTTGAATATTTCTCGGGATGTTTAATTGGCATCAGAAAGACACCGCGAAACATAAACGAAGAAAAACAGTGCACATCAAAGAAAAGCAGCAAATGTAATGAAGCTTTCTTCCACCTTCTCTTTTCCTCACTATCTATTTGCAGTAGCTATGAGTAATTCACCGACCATCCCAAACTACGCATTTCCACTAGTGTACCTTTGCTCTGGCAAAACCGCAGTTGAATATTTCTCGGGATGTTTAATTGGCATCAGAAAGACACCGCGAAACATAAACGAAGAAAAACAGTGCACATCAAAGAAAAGCAGCGAATGTAATGAAGCTTCCTTCCACCTTCTCTTTTCCTCACTATCTATTTGCAGTAGCTATGAGTAATTCACCGACCATCCCAAACTACGCATTTCCACTAGTGTACCTTTGCTCTGGCAAAACCGCAGTTGAATATTTCTCGGGATGTTTAATTGGCATCAGAAAGACACCGCGAAACATAAACGAAGAAAAACAGTGCACATCAAAGAAAAGCAGCAAATGTAATGAAGCTTTCTTCCACCTTCTCTTTTCCTCACTATCTATTTGCAGTAGCTATGAGTAATTCACCGACCATCCCAAACTACGCATTTCCACTAGTGTACCTTTGCTCTGGCAAAACCGCAGTTGAATATTTCTCGGGATGTTTAATTGGCATCAGAAAGACACCGTGAAACAGAAACGAAGGAAAACAGTGCACATCAAAGAAAACCAGCGAATGTAATGAAGCTTCCTTCCACCTTCTCTTTTCCTCACTATGTTTTTGCAGTAGCTATTAATAATTCACCGACCATCCCAAACTACGCATTTCCATTAGTGTACATTTGTTCCGGCAAAACCGCAGTGGAATATTTCTCGGGATGTTTAATTTGCATCAGAAAGACACCGTGAAACAGAAACGAAGGAAAACAGTGCACATCAAAGAAAAGCAGCGAATGTAATGAAGCTTTCTTCCACCTTCTCTTTTCCTCACTATCTATTTGCAGTAGCTATGAGTAATTCACCGACCATCCCAAACTACGCATTTCCACTAGTGTACCTTTGATCTGGCAAAACCGCAGTTGAATATTTCTCGGGATGTTTAATTGGCACCAGAAAGACACCGTGAAACATAAACGAAGAAAAACAGTGCACATCAAAGAAAAGCAGCAAATGTAATAAAGCTTTCTTCCACCTTCTCCTTTCCTCACTATCTATTTGCAGTAGCTATGAGTAATTCACCGACCATCCCAAACTACGCATTTCCACTAGTGTACCTTTGCTCTGGCAAAACCGCAGTTGAATATTTCTCGGGATGTTTAATTGGCATCAGAAAGACACCGTGAAACAGAAACGAAGAAAAACAGTGCACATCAAAGAAAAGCAGCAAATGTAATAAAACTTTCTTCCACCTTCTCTTTTCCTCACTATCTATTTGCAGTAGCTATTAATAATTCACCCACTATCCCAAACTACGTATTTCCATTAGTGTACCTTAGTTTCGGCAAAACCGCAGTTGAATATTTCTCGGGATGTTTAATTTGCTTCAGAAAGACACCGTGAAACAGAAACGAAGGAAAACAGTGCACATCAAAGAAAAGCAGCGAATGTAATGAAGCTTTCTTCCACCTTCTCTTTTCCTCACTATCTATTTGCAGTAGCTACGAGTAATTCACCGACCATCCCAAACTACGCATTTCCACTAGTGTACCTTTGCTCTGGCAAAACCGCAGTTGAATATTTCTCGGGATGTTTAATTGGCATCAGAAAGACACCGCGAAACAGAAACGAAGAAAAACAGTGCACATCAAAGAAAAGCAGCAAATGTAATGAAGCTTTCTTCCACCTTCTCTTTTCCTCACTATCTATTTGCAGTAGCTATTAATAATTCACCGACTATCCCAAACTACGTATTTCCATTAGTGTACCTTAGTTTCGGCAAAACCGCAGTTGAATATTTCTCGGGATGTTTAATTTGCTTCAGAAAGACACCGCGAAACAGAAACGAAGGAAAACAGTGCACATCAAAGAAAAGCAGCGAATGTAATGAAGCTTTCTTCCACCTTCTCTTTTCCTCACTATCTTTTTGCAGTAGCTATCAGTAATTCACCGACCATCCCAAACTACGCATTTCCACTAGTGTACCTTTGATCTGGCAAACCCGCAGTTGGATATTTCTCGGGATGTTTAATTGGCATCAGAAAGACACCGTGAAACATAAACGAAGAAAAACAGTGCACATCAAAGAAAAGCAGCGAATGTAATGAAGCTTCCTTCCACCTTCTCTTTTCCTGACTATCTTTTTGCAGTAGCTATTAATAATTCACCGACCATCTCAATATACGCATTTCCATTAGTGCACCTTTGTTCTGGCAAAACCGAAGTTGAATATTTCTCGGGATGTTTAATTTGCATCAGAAAGACACCGTGAAACAGAAACGAAGGAAAACAGTGCACATCAAAGAAAAGCAGCGAATGTAATGCAGCTTTCTTCCACCTTCTCTTTTCCTCACTATCTATTTGCAGTAGCTATGAGTAATTCACCGACCATCCCAAACTACGCATTTCCACTAGTGTACCTTTGCTCTGGCAAAACCGCAGTTGAATATTTCTCGGGATGTTTAATTGGCATCAGAAATACACCGCGAAACATAAACGAAGAAAAACAGTGCACATCAAAGAAAAGCAGCAAATGTAATGAAGCTTTCTTCCACCTTCTCTTTTCCTCACTATCTATTTGCAGTAGCTATGAGTAATTCACCGACCATCCCAAACTACGCATTTCCACTAGTGTACCTTTGCTCTGGCAAAACCGCAGTTGAATATTTCTCGGGATGTTTAATTGGCATCAGAAAGACACCGCGAAACATAAACGAAGGAAAACAGTGCACATCAAAGAAAAGCAGCGAATGTAATGAAGCTTCCTTCCACCTTCTCTTTTCCTCACTATCTATTTGAAGTAGCTATGAGTAATTCACCGACCATCCCAAACTACGCATTTCCACTAGTGTACCTTTGCTCTGGCAAAACCGCAGTTGAATATTTCTCGGGATGTTTAATTGGCATCAGAAAGACACCGCGAAACATAAACGAAGAAAAACAGTGCACATCAAAGAAAAGCAGCAAATGTAATGAAGCTTTCTTCCACCTTCTCTTTTCCTCACTATCTATTTGCAGTAGCTATGAGTAATTCACCGACCATCCCAAACTACGCATTTCCACTAGTGTACCTTTGCTCTGGCAAAACCGCAGTTGAATATTTCTCGGGATGTTTAATTGGCATCAGAAAGACACCGCGAAACATAAACGAAGAAAAACAGTGCACATCAAAGAAAAGCAGCGAATGTAATGAAGCTTCCTTCCACCTTCTCTTTTCCTCACTATCTATTTGCAGTAGCTATGAGTAATTCACCGACCATCCCAAACTACGCATTTCCACTAGTGTACCTTTGCTCTGGCAAAACCGCAGTTGAATATTTCTCGGGATGTTTAATTGGCATCAGAAAGACACCGCGAAACATAAACGAAGAAAAACAGTGCACATCAAAGAAAAGCAGCGAATGTAATGAAGCTTCCTTCCACCTTCTCTTTTCCTCACTATCTATTTGCAATAGCTATGAGTAATTCACCGACCATCCCAAACTACGCATTTCCACTAGTGTACCTTTGCTCTGGCAAAACCGCAGTTGAATATTTCTCGGGATGTTTAATTGGCATCAGAAAGACACCGCGAAACATAAACGAAGAAAAACAGTGCACATCAAAGAAAAGCAGCAAATGTAATGAAGCTTTCTTCCACCTTCTCTTTTCCTCACTATCTATTTGCAGTAGCTATGAGTAATTCACCGACCATCCCAAACTACGCATTTCCACTAGTGTACCTTTGCTCTGGCAAAACCGCAGTTGAATATTTCTCGGGATGTTTAATTGGCATCAGAAAGACACCGCGAAACATAAACGAAGGAAAACAGTGCACATCAAAGAAAAGCAGCGAATGTAATGAAGCTTCCTTCCACCTTCTCTTTTCCTCACTATCTATTTGAAGTAGCTATGAGTAATTCACCGACCATCCCAAACTACGCATTTCCACTAGTGTACCTTTGCTCTGGCAAAACCGCAGTTGAATATTTCTCGGGATGTTTAATTGGCATCAGAAAGACACCGCGAAACATAAACGAAGAAAAACAGTGCACATCAAAGAAAAGCAGCAAATGTAATGAAGCTTTCTTCCACCTTCTCTTTTCCTCACTATCTATTTGCAGTAGCTATGAGTAATTCACCGACCATCCCAAACTACGCATTTCCACTAGTGTACCTTTGCTCTGGCAAAACCGCAGTTGAATATTTCTCGGGATGTTTAATTGGCATCAGAAAGACACCGCGAAACATAAACGAAGAAAAACAGTGCACATCAAAGAAAAGCAGCGAATGTAATGAAGCTTCCTTCCACCTTCTCTTTTCCTCACTATCTATTTGCAATAGCTATGAGTAATTCACCGACCATCCCAAACTACGCATTTCCACTAGTGTACCTTTGCTCTGGCAAAACCGCAGTTGAATATTTCTCGGGATGTTTAATTGGCATCAGAAAGACACCGCGAAACATAAACGAAGAAAAACAGTGCACATCAAAGAAAAGCAGCAAATGTAATGAAGCTTTCTTCCACCTTCTCTTTTCCTCACTATCTATTTGCAGTAGCTATGAGTAATTCACCGACCATCCCAAACTACGCATTTCCACTAGTGTACCTTTGCTCTGGCAAAACCGCAGTTGAATATTTCTCGGGATGTTTAATTGGCATCAGAAAGACACCGCGAAACATAAACGAAGGAAAACAGTGCACATCAAAGAAAAGCAGCGAATGTAATGAAGCTTCCTTCCACCTTCTCTTTTCCTCACTATCTATTTGAAGTAGCTATGAGTAATTCACCGACCATCCCAAACTACGCATTTCCACTAGTGTACCTTTGCTCTGGCAAAACCGCAGTTGAATATTTCTCGGGATGTTTAATTGGCATCAGAAAGACACCGCGAAACATAAACGAAGAAAAACAGTGCACATCAAAGAAAAGCAGCAAATGTAATGAAGCTTTCTTCCACCTTCTCTTTTCCTCACTATCTATTTGCAGTAGCTATGAGTAATTCACCGACCATCCCAAACTACGCATTTCCACTAGTGTACCTTTGCTCTGGCAAAACCGCAGTTGAATATTTCTCGGGATGTTTAATTGGCATCAGAAAGACACCGCGAAACATAAACGAAGAAAAACAGTGCACATCAAAGAAAAGCAGCGAATGTAATGAAGCTTCCTTCCACCTTCTCTTTTCCTCACTATCTATTTGCAGTAGCTATGAGTAATTCACCGACCATCCCAACTACGCATTTCCACTAGTGTACCTTTGCTCTGGCAAAACCGCAGTTGAATATTTCTCGGGATGTTTAATTGGCATCAGAAAGACACCGCGAAACATAAACGAAGAAAAACAGTGCACATCAAAGAAAAGCAGCGAATGTAATGAAGCTTCCTTCCACCTTCTCTTTTCCTCACTATCTATTTGCAATAGCTATGAGTAATTCACCGACCATCCCAAACTACGCATTTCCACTAGTGTACCTTTGCTCTGGCAAAACCGCAGTTGAATATTTCTCGGGATGTTTAATTGGCATCAGAAAGACACCGCGAAACATAAACGAAGAAAAACAGTGCACATCAAAGAAAAGCAGCGAATGTAATGAAGCTTCCTTCCACCTTCTCTTTTCCTCACTATTTGCAGTACCTATTAATAATTCACCGACTATCCCAAACTACGTATTTCCATTAGTGTACCTTAGTTTCGGCAAAACCGCAGTTGAATATTTCTCGGGATGTTTAATTTGCTTCAGAAAGACACCGCGAAACAGAAACGAAGGAAAACTGTGCACATCAAAGAAAAGCAGCGAATGTAATGAAGCTTCCTTCCACCTTCTCTTTTCCTCGCTATCTATTTGCAGTAGCTATCAATAATTCACCGACATCCCAAACTACGCATTTCCACTAGTGTACCTTTGATCTGGCAAAACCGCAGTTGAATATTTCTCGGGATGTTTAATTGGCATCAGAAAGACACCGTGAAACATAAAAGAAGAAAAACAGTGCACATCAAAGAAAAGCAGCAAATGTAATGAATCTTTCTTCCACCTTCTCTTTTCCTCACTATCTATTTGCAGTAGCTGTTAATAATTCACCGACTATCCAAAACTACGTATTTCCATTAGTGTTACCTTAGTTTCGGCAAAACCGCAGTTGAATAATTCTCGGGATGTTTAATTTGCTTCAGAAAGACACCGTGAAACAGAAACGAAGGAAAACAGTGCACATCAAAGAAAACCAGCGAATGTAATGAAGCTTCCTTCCACCTTCTCTTTTCCTCACTATGTTTTTGCAGTAGCTATTAATAATTCACCGACCATCCCAAACTACGCATTTCCACTAGTGTACCTTTGCTCTGGCAAAACCGCAGTTGAATATTTCTCGGGATGTTTAATTGGCATCAGAAAGACACCCCTAAACAGAAACGAAGGAAAACAGTGCACATCAAAGAAAAGCAGCGAACGTAATGAAGCTTCCTTCCACCTTCTCTTTTCCTCACTATCTATTTGCAGTAGCTATCCATAATTCACCGACATCCCAAACTAGGCATTTCCATTGGTGTACCTTTGATCTGGCAAAACCGCAGTTGAATATTTCTCGGGATGTTTAATTTGCTTCAGAAAGACACCGTGAAACAGAAACGAAGGAAAACAGTGCACATCAAAGAAAAGCAGCGAATGTAATGAAGCTTTCTTCCATCTTCTCTTTTCCTCACTATGTATTTGCAATAGCTATGAGTAATTCACCGACCATCCCAAACTACGCATTTCCACTAGTGTACCTTTGATCTGGCAAAACCGCAGTTGAATATTTCTCGGGATGTTTAATTGGCGTCAGAAATACACCGTGAAACATAAACGAAGAAAAACAGTGCACATCAAAGAAAAGCAGCAAATGTAATGAAGCTTTCTTCCACCTTCTCTTTTCCTCACTATCTATTTGCAGTAGCTATCCGTAATTCTCCGACCATCCCAAACTACGCATTTCCACTAGTGTACCTTTGCTCTGGCAAAACCGCAATTTAATATTTCTCGGGATGTTTAATTTGCTTCAGAAAGACACCGTGAAACAGAAACGAAGAAAAACTGTGCACATCAAAGAAAAGTAGCGAATGTAATGGAGCTTTCTTCCACCTTCTCTTTTACTCACTATCTATTTGCAGTAGCTATTAATATTTCACCGACCATCCCAAACTACGCATTTCCATTAGTGTACATTTGTTCCGGCAAAACCGCAGTTGAATATTTCTCGGGATATTTAATTTGCATCAGAAGACACCGTGAAACAGAAACGAAGAAAAACAGTGCACATCAAAGAAAAGCAGCGAATGTAATGAACCTTTCTTCCACCTTCTCTTTTCCTCACTATCTATTTGCAGTAGCTATTAATAATTCACCGACCATCCCAAACTACGCATTTCCACTAGTGTACCTTTGTTCTGGCAAAACCGCAGTTGAATATTTCGCGGGATGTTTAATTTGCTTCAGAAAGACACCGCGAAACAGAAACGAAGAAAAACAGTGCACATCAAAGAAAAGCAGCAAATGTAATGAAGCTTTCTTCCACCTTCTCTTTTCCTCACTATCTATTTGCAGTAGCTATTAATAATTCACCGACTATCCCAAACTACGTATTTCCATTAGTGTACCTTAGTTTCGGCAAAACCGCAGTTGAATATTTCTCGGGATGTTTAATTTGCTTCAGAAAGACACCGCGAAACAGAAACGAAGGAAAACAGTGCACATCAAAGAAAAGCAGCGAATGTAATGAAGCTTTCTTCCACCTTCTCTTTTCCTCACTATCTATTTGCAGTAGCTACGAGTAATTCACCGACCATCCCAAACTACGCATTTCCACTAGTGTACCTTTGCTCTGGCAAAACCGCAGTTGAATATTTCTCGGGATGTTTAATTGGCATCAGAAAGACACCGCGAAACAGAAACGAAGAAAAACAGTGCACATCAAAGAAAAGCAGCAAATGTAATGAAGCTTTCTTCCACCTTCTCTTTTCCTCACTATCTATTTGCAGTAGCTATTAATAATTCACCGACTATCCCAAACTACGTATTTCCATTAGTGTACCTTAGTTTCGGCAAAACCGCAGTTGAATATTTCTCGGGATGTTTAATTGGCATCAGAAAGACACCGTGAAACATAAACGAAGAAAAACAGTGCACATCAAAGAAAAGCAGCGAATGTAATGAAGCTTCCTTCCACCTTCTCTTTTCCTGACTATCTTTTTGCAGTAGCTATTAATAATTCACCGACCATCTCAATATACGCATTTCCATTAGTGCACCTTTGTTCTGGCAAAACCGAAGTTGAATATTTCTCGGGATGTTTAATTTGCATCAGAAAGACACCGTGAAACAGAAACGAAGGAAAACAGTGCACATCAAAGAAAAGCAGCGAATGTAATGCAGCTTTCTTCCACCTTCTCTTTTCCTCACTATCTATTTGCAGTAGCTATGAGTAATTCACCGACCATCCCAAACTACGCATTTCCACTAGTGTACCTTTTCTCTGGCAAAACCGCAGTTGAATATTTCTCGGGATGTTTAATTGGCATCAGAAAGACACCGCGAAACATAAACGAAGAAAAACAGTGCACATCAAAGAAAAGCAGCAAATGTAATGAAGCTTTCTTCCACCTTCTCTTTTCCTCACTATCTATTTGCAGTAGCTATGAGTAATTCACCGACCATCCCAAACTACGCATTTCCACTAGTGTACCTTTGCTCTGGCAAAACCGCAGTTGAATATTTCTCGGGATGTTTAATTGGCATCAGAAAGACACCGCGAAACATAAACGAAGAAAAACAGTGCACATCAAAGAAAAGCAGCGAATGTAATGAAGCTTCCTTCCACCTTCTCTTTTCCTCACTATCTATTTGAAGTAGCTATGAGTAATTCACCGACCATCCCAAACTACGCATTTCCACTAGTGTACCTTTTCTCTGGCAAAACCGCAGTTGAATATTTCTCGGGATGTTTAATTGGCATCAGAAAGACACCGCGAAACATAAACGAAGAAAAACAGTGCACATCAAAGAAAAGCAGCAAATGTAATGAAGCTTTCTTCCACCTTCTCTTTTCCTCACTATCTATTTGCAGTAGCTATGAGTAATTCACCGACCATCCCAAACTACGCATTTCCACTAGTGTACCTTTGCTCTGGCAAAACCGCAGTTGAATATTTCTCGGGATGTTTAATTGGCATCAGAAAGACACCGCGAAACATAAACGAAGAAAAACAGTGCACATCAAAGAAAAGCAGCGAATGTAATGAAGCTTCCTTCCACCTTCTCTTTTCCTCACTATCTATTTGCAGTAGCTATGAGTAATTCACCGACCATCCCAAACTACGCATTTCCACTAGTGTACCTTTGCTCTGGCAAAACCGCAGTTGAATATTTCTCGGGATGTTTAATTGGCATCAGAAAGACACCGCGAAACATAAACGAAGAAAAACAGTGCACATCAAAGAAAAGCAGCGAATGTAATGAAGCTTCCTTCCACCTTCTCTTTTCCTCACTATCTATTTGCAATAGCTATGAGTAATTCACCGACCATCCCAAACTACGCATTTCCACTAGTGTACCTTTGCTCTGGCAAAACCGCAGTTGAATATTTCTCGGGATGTTTAATTGGCATCAGAAAGACACCGCGAAACATAAACGAAGAAAAACAGTGCACATCAAAGAAAAGCAGCGAATGTAATGAAGCTTCCTTCCACCTTCTCTTTTCCTCACTATTTGCAGTACCTATTAATAATTCACCGACTATCCCAAACTACGTATTTCCATTAGTGTACCTTAGTTTCGGCAAAACCGCAGTTGAATATTTCTCGGGATGTTTAATTTGCTTCAGAAAGACACCGCGAAACAGAAACGAAGGAAAACTGTGCACATCAAAGAAAAGCAGCGAATGTAATGAAGCTTCCTTCCACCTTCTCTTTTCCTCGCTATCTATTTGCAGTAGCTATCAATAATTCACCGACATCCCAAACTACGCATTTCCACTAGTGTACCTTTGATCTGGCAAAACCGCAGTTGAATATTTCTCGGGATGTTTAATTGGCATCAGAAAGACACCGTGAAACATAAACGAAGAAAAACAGTGCACATCAAAGAAAAGCAGCAAATGTAATGAATCTTTCTTCCACCTTCTCTTTTCCTCACTATCTATTTGCAGTAGCTGTTAATAATTCACCGACTATCCAAAACTACGTATTTCCATTAGTGTTACCTTAGTTTCGGCAAAACCGCAGTTGAATAATTCTCGGGATGTTTAATTTGCTTCAGAAAGACACCGTGAAACAGAAACGAAGGAAAACAGTGCACATCAAAGAAAACCAGCGAATGTAATGAAGCTTCCTTCCACCTTCTCTTTTCCTCACTATGTTTTTGCAGTAGCTATTAATAATTCACCGACCATCCCAAACTACGCATTTCCACTAGTGTACCTTTGCTCTGGCAAAACCGCAGTTGAATATTTCTCGGGATGTTTAATTGGCATCAGAAAGACACCCCTAAACAGAAACGAAGGAAAACAGTGCACATCAAAGAAAAGCAGCGAACGTAATGAAGCTTCCTTCCACCTTCTCTTTTCCTCACTATCTATTTGCAGTAGCTATCCATAATTCACCGACATCCCAAACTAGGCATTTCCATTGGTGTACCTTTGATCTGGCAAAACCGCAGTTGAATATTTCTCGGGATGTTTAATTTGCTTCAGAAAGACACCGTGAAACAGAAACGAAGGAAAACAGTGCACATCAAAGAAAAGCAGCGAATGTAATGAAGCTTTCTTCCATCTTCTCTTTTCCTCACTATGTATTTGCAATAGCTATGAGTAATTCACCGACCATCCCAAACTACGCATTTCCACTAGTGTACCTTTGATCTGGCAAAACCGCAGTTGAATATTTCTCGGGATGTTTAATTGGCGTCAGAAATACACCGTGAAACATAAACGAAGAAAAACAGTGCACATCAAAGAAAAGCAGCAAATGTAATGAAGCTTTCTTCCACCTTCTCTTTTCCTCACTATCTATTTGCAGTAGCTATCCGTAATTCTCCGACCATCCCAAACTACGCATTTCCACTAGTGTACCTTTGCTCTGGCAAAACCGCAATTTAATATTTCTCGGGATGTTTAATTTGCTTCAGAAAGACACCGTGAAACAGAAACGAAGAAAAACTGTGCACATCAAAGAAAAGTAGCGAATGTAATGGAGCTTTCTTCCACCTTCTCTTTTACTCACTATCTATTTGCAGTAGCTATTAATATTTCACCGACCATCCCAAACTACGCATTTCCATTAGTGTACATTTGTTCCGGCAAAACCGCAGTTGAATATTTCTCGGGATATTTAATTTGCATCAGAAGACACCGTGAAACAGAAACGAAGAAAAACAGTGCACATCAAAGAAAAGCAGCGAATGTAATGAACCTTTCTTCCACCTTCTCTTTTCCTCACTATCTATTTGCAGTAGCTATTAATAATTCACCGACCATCCTAAACTACGCATTTCCACTAGTGTACCTTTGTTCTGGCAAAACCGCAGTTGAATATTTCTCGGGATGTTTAATTTGCTTCAGAAAGACACCGCGAAACAGAAACGAAGAAAAACAGTGCACATCAAAGAAAAGCAGCAAATGTAATGAAGCTTTCTTCCACCTTCTCTTTTCCTCACTATCTATTTGCAGTAGCTATTAATAATTCACCGACTATCCCAAACTACGTATTTACATTAGTGTACCTTAGTTTCGGCAAAACCGCAGTTGAATATTTCTCGGGATGTTTAATTTGCTTCAGAAAGACACCGCGAAACAGAAACGAAGGAAAACAGTGCACATCAAAGAAAAGCAGCGAATGTAATGAAGCTTTCTTCCACCTTCTCTTTTCCTCACTATCTATTTGCAGTAGCTACGAGTAATTCACCGACCATCCCAAACTACGCATTTCCACTAGTGTACCTTTGCTCTGGCAAAACCGCAGTTGAATATTTCTCGGGATGTTTAATTGGCATCAGAAAGACACCGCGAAACAGAAACGAAGAAAAACAGTGCACATCAAAGAAAAGCAGCAAATGTAATGAAGCTTTCTTCCACCTTCTCTTTTCCTCACTATCTATTTGCAGTAGCTATTAATAATTCACCGACTATCCCAAACTACGTATTTCCATTAGTGTACCTTAGTTTCGGCAAAACCGCAGTTGAATATTTCTCGGGATGTTTAATTTGCTTCAGAAAGACACCGCGAAACAGAAACGAAGGAAAACAGTGCACATCAAAGAAAAGCAGCGAATGTAATGAAGCTTTCTTCCACCTTCTCTTTTCCTCACTATCTATTTGCAGTAGCTATCAGTAATTCACCGACCATCCCAAACTACGCATTTCCACTAGTGTACCTTTGATCTGGCAAACCCGCAGTTGGATATTTCTCGGGATGTTTAATTGGCATCAGAAAGACACCGTGAAACATAAACGAAGAAAAACAGTGCACATCAAAGAAAAGCAGCGAATGTAATGAAGCTTCCTTCCACCTTCTCTTTTCCTGACTATCTTTTTGCAGTAGCTATTAATAATTCACCCACCATCTCAATATACGCATTTCCATTAGTGCACCTTTGTTCTGGCAAAACCGAAGTTGAATATTTCTCGGGATGTTTAATTTGCATCAGAAAGACACCGTGAAACAGAAACGAAGGAAAACAGTGCACATCAAAGAAAAGCAGCGAATGTAATGCAGCTTTCTTCCACCTTCTCTTTTCCTCACTATCTATTTGCAGTAGCTATGAGTAATTCACCGACCATCCCAAACTACGCATTTCCACTAGTGTACCTTTTCTCTGGCAAAACCGCAGTTGAATATTTCTCGGGATGTTTAATTGGCATCAGAAAGACACCGCGAAACATAAACGAAGAAAAACAGTGCACATCAAAGAAAAGCAGCAAATGTAATGAAGCTTTCTTCCACCTTCTCTTTTCCTCACTATCTATTTGCAGTAGCTATGAGTAATTCACCGACCATCCCAAACTACGCATTTCCACTAGTGTACCTTTGCTCTGGCAAAACCGCAGTTGAATATTTCTCGGGATGTTTAATTGGCATCAGAAAGACACCGCGAAACATAAACGAAGAAAAACAGTGCACATCAAAGAAAAGCAGCGAATGTAATGAAGCTTCCTTCCACCTTCTCTTTTCCTCACTATCTATTTGAAGTAGCTATGAGTAATTCACCGACCATCCCAAACTACGCATTTCCACTAGTGTACCTTTGCTCTGGCAAAACCGTAGTTGAATATTTCTCGGGATGTTTAATTGGCATCAGAAAGACACCGCGAAACATAAACGAAGAAAAACAGTGCACATCAAAGAAAAGCAGCAAATGTAATGAAGCTTTCTTCCACCTTCTCTTTTCCTCACTATCTATTTGCAGTAGCTATGACTAATTCACCGACCATCCCAAACTACGCATTTCCACTAGTGTACCTTTGCTCTGGCAAAACCGCAGTTGAATATTTCTCGGGATGTTTAATTGGCATCAGAAAGACACCGCGAAACATAAACGAAGAAAAACAGTGCACATCAAAGAAAAGCAGCGAATGTAATGAAGCTTCCTTCCACCTTCTCTTTTCCTCACTATCTATTTGCAGTAGCTATGAGTAATTCACCGACCATCCCAAACTACGCATTTCCACTAGTGTACCTTTGCTCTGGCAAAACCGCAGTTGAATATTTCTCGGGATGTTTAATTGGCATCAGAAAGACACCGCGAAACATAAACGAAGAAAAACAGTGCACATCAAAGAAAAGCAGCAAATGTAATGAAGCTTTCTTCCACCTTCTCTTTTCCTCACTATCTATTTGCAGTAGCTATGAGTAATTCACCGACCATCCCAAACTACGCATTTCCACTAGTGTACCTTTGCTCTGGCAAAACCGCAGTTGAATATTTCTCGGGATGTTTAATTGGCATCAGAAAGACACCGTGAAACAGAAACGAAGGAAAACAGTGCACATCAAAGAAAACCAGCGAATGTAATGAAGCTTCCTTCCACCTTCTCTTTTCCTCACTATGTTTTTGCAGTAGCTATTAATAATTCACCGACCATCCCAAACTACGCATTTCCACTAGTGTGCCTTTGCTCTGGCAAAACCGCAGTTGAATATTTCTCGGGATGTTTAATTGGCATCAGAAAGACACCCCTAAACAGAAACGAAGGAAAACAGTGCACATCAAAGAAAAGCAGCGAACGTAATGAAGCTTCCTTCCACCTTCTCTTTTCCTCACTATCTATTTGCAGTAGCTATCCATAATTCACCGACATCCCAAACTAGGCATTTCCATTGGTGTACCTTTGATCTGGCAAAACCGCAGTTGAATATTTCTCGGGATGTTTAATTTGCTTCAGAAAGACACCGTGAAACAGAAACGAAGGAAAACAGTGCACATCAAAGAAAAGCAGCGAATGTAATGAAGCTTTCTTCCATCTTCTCTTTTCCTCACTATGTATTTGCAATAGCTATGAGTAATTCACCGACCATCCCAAACTACGCATTTCCACTAGTGTACCTTTGATCTGGCAAAACCGCAGTTGAATATTTCTCGGGATGTTTAATTGGCGTCAGAAATACACCGTGAAACATAAACGAAGAAAAACAGTGCACATCAAAGAAAAGCAGCAAATGTAATGAAGCTTTCTTCCACCTTCTCTTTTCCTCACTATCTATTTGCAGTAGCTATCCGTAATTCTCCGACCATCCCAAACTACGCATTTCCACTAGTGTACCTTTGCTCTGGCAAAACCGCAATTTAATATTTCTCGGGATGTTTAATTTGCTTCAGAAAGACACCGTGAAACAGAAACGAAGAAAAACTGTGCACATCAAAGAAAAGTAGCGAATGTAATGGAGCTTTCTTCCACCTTCTCTTTTACTCACTATCTATTTGCAGTAGCTATTAATATTTCACCGACCATCCCAAACTACGCATTTCCATTAGTGTACATTTGTTCCGGCAAAACCGCAGTTGAATATTTCTCGGGATATTTAATTTGCATCAGAAGACACCGTGAAACAGAAACGAAGAAAAACAGTGCACATCAAAGAAAAGCAGCGAATGTAATGAACCTTTCTTCCACCTTCTCTTTTCCTCACTATCTATTTGCAGTAGCTATTAATAATTCACCGACCATCCTAAACTACGCATTTCCACTAGTGTACCTTTGTTCTGGCAAAACCGCAGTTGAATATTTCTCGGGAAGTTTAATTTGCATCAGAAAGACACCGTGAAAAAGAAACGAAGAAAAACAGTGCACATCAAAGAAAAGCAGCGAATGTAATAGAGCTTTCTTCCACCTTCTCTTTTCGTCACTATCTATTTGCAGTAGCTATTAATAATTCACCCACTATCCCAAACTACGTATTTCCATTAGTGTACCTTAGTTTCGGCAAAACCGCAGTTGAATATTTCTCGGGATGTTTAATTTGCTTCAGAAAGACACCGTGAAACAGAAACGAAGGAAAACAGTGCACATCAAAGAAAAGCAGCGAATGTAATGAAGCTTTCTTCCACCTTCTCTTTTCCTCACTATCTATTTGCAGTAGCTACGAGTAATTCACCGACCATCCCAAACTACGCATTTCCACTAGTGTACCTTTGCTCTGGCAAAACCGCAGTTGAATATTTCTCGGGATGTTTAATTGGCATCAGAAAGACACCGCGAAACAGAAACGAAGAAAAACAGTGCACATCAAAGAAAAGCAGCAAATGTAATGAAGCTTTCTTCCACCTTCTCTTTTCCTCACTATCTATTTGCAGTAGCTATTAATAATTCACCGACTATCCCAAACTACGTATTTCCATTAGTGTACCTTAGTTTCGGCAAAACCGCAGTTGAATATTTCTCGGGATGTTTAATTTGCTTCAGAAAGACACCGCGAAACAGAAACGAAGGAAAACAGTGCACATCAAAGAAAAGCAGCGAATGTAATGAAGCTTTCTTCCACCTTCTCTTTTCCTCACTATCTATTTGCAGTAGCTATCAGTAATTCACCGACCATCCCAAACTACGCATTTCCACTAGTGTACCTTTGATCTGGCAAACCCGCAGTTGGATATTTCTCGGGATGTTTAATTGGCATCAGAAAGACACCGTGAAACATAAACGAAGAAAAACAGTGCACATCAAAGAAAAGCAGCGAATGTAATGAAGCTTCCTTCCACCTTCTCTTTTCCTGACTATCTTTTTGCAGTAGCTATTAATAATTCACCGACCATCTCAATATACGCATTTCCATTAGTGCACCTTTGTTCTGGCAAAACCGAAGTTGAATATTTCTCGGGATGTTTAATTTGCATCAGAAAGACACCGTGAAACAGAAACGAAGGAAAACAGTGCACATCAAAGAAAAGCAGCGAATGTAATGCAGCTTTCTTCCACCTTCTCTTTTCCTCACTATCTATTTGCAGTAGCTATGAGTAATTCACCGACCATCCCAAACTACGCATTTCCACTAGTGTACCTTTTCTCTGGCAAAACCGCAGTTGAATATTTCTCGGGATGTTTAATTGGCATCAGAAAGACACCGCGAAACATAAACGAAGAAAAACAGTGCACATCAAAGAAAAGCAGCAAATGTAATGAAGCTTTCTTCCACCTTCTCTTTTCCTCACTATCTATTTGCAGTAGCTATGAGTAATTCACCGACCATCCCAAACTACGCATTTCCACTAGTGTACCTTTGCTCTGGCAAAACCGCAGTTGAATATTTCTCGGGATGTTTAATTGGCATCAGAAAGACACCGCGAAACATAAACGAAGAAAAACAGTGCACATCAAAGAAAAGCAGCGAATGTAATGAAGCTTCCTTCCACCTTCTCTTTTCCTCACTATCCATTTGAAGTAGCTATGAGTAATTCACCGACCATCCCAAACTACGCATTTCCACTAGTGTACCTTTGCTCTGGCAAAACCGTAGTTGAATATTTCTCGGGATGTTTAATTGGCATCAGAAAGACACCGCGAAACATAAACGAAGAAAAACAGTGCACATCAAAGAAAAGCAGCAAATGTAATGAAGCTTTCTTCCACCTTCTCTTTTCCTCACTATCTATTTGCAGTAGCTATGAGTAATTCACCGACCATCCCAAACTACGCATTTCCACTAGTGTACCTTTGCTCTGGCAAAACCGCAGTTGAATATTTCTCGGGATGTTTAATTGGCATCAGAAAGACACCGCGAAACATAAACGAAGAAAAACAGTGCACATCAAAGAAAAGCAGCGAATGTAATGAAGCTTCCTTCCACCTTCTCTTTTCCTCACTATCTATTTGCAGTAGCTATGAGTAATTCACCGACCATCCCAAACTACGCATTTCCACTAGTGTACCTTT
Organism: Amblyomma maculatum; assembly: GCF_055883805.1. NCBI lineage: Eukaryota > Metazoa > Arthropoda > Arachnida > Ixodida > Ixodidae > Amblyomma > Amblyomma maculatum. The sequence continues at coordinate 17,457,461 of NC_139350.1, forward strand.
GCTCTGGCAAAACCGCAGTTGAATATTTCTCGGGATGTTTAATTGGCATCAGAAAGACACCGCGAAACATAAACGAAGAAAAACAGTGCACATCAAAGAAAAGCAGCAAATGTAATAAAGCTTTCTTCCACCTTCTCTTTTCCTCACTATCTATTTGCAGTAGCTATGAGTAATTCACCGACCATCCCAAACTACGCATTTCCACTAGTGTACCTTTGCTCTGGCAAAACCGCAGTTGAATATTTCTCGGGATGTTTAATTGGCATCAGAAAGACACCGTGAAACAGAAACGAAGGAAAACAGTGCACATCAAAGAAAACCAGCGAATGTAATGAAGCTTCCTTCCACCTTCTCTTTTCCTCACTATGTTTTTGCAGTAGCTATTAATAATTCACCGACCATCCCAAACTACGCATTTCCATTAGTGTACATTTGTTCCGGCAAAACCGCAGTGGAATATTTCTCGGGATGTTTAATTTGCATCAGAAAGACACCGTGAAACAGAAACGAAGGAAAACAGTGCACATCAAAGAAAAGCAGCGAATGTAATGAAGCTTTCTTCCACCTTCTCTTTTCCTCACTATCTATTTGCAGTAGCTATGAGTAATTCACCGACCATCCCAAACTACGCATTTCCACTAGTGTACCTTTGATCTGGCAAAACCGCAGTTGAATATTTCTCGGGATGTTTAATTGGCACCAGAAAGACACCGTGAAACATAAACGAAGAAAAACAGTGCACATCAAAGAAAAGCAGCAAATGTAATAAAGCTTTCTTCCACCTTCTCCTTTCCTCACTATCTATTTGCAGTAGCTATGAGTAATTCACCGACCATCCCAAACTACGCATTTCCACTAGTGTACCTTTGCTCTGGCAAAACCGCAGTTGAATATTTCTCGGGATGTTTAATTGGCATCAGAAAGACACCGTGAAACAGAAACGAAGAAAAACAGTGCACATCAAAGAAAAATAGCAAATGTAATAAAACTTTCTTCCACCTTCTCTTTTCCTCACTATCTATTTGCAGTAGCTATTAATAATTCACCCACTATCCCAAACTACGTATTTCCATTAGTGTACCTTAGTTTCGGCAAAACCGCAGTTGAATATTTCTCGGGATGTTTAATTTGCTTCAGAAAGACACCGTGAAACAGAAACGAAGGAAAACAGTGCACATCAAAGAAAAGCAGCGAATGTAATGAAGCTTTCTTCCACCTTCTCTTTTCCTCACTATCTATTTGCAGTAGCTACGAGTAATTCACCGACCATCCCAAACTACGCATTTCCACTAGTGTACCTTTGCTCTGGCAAAACCGCAGTTGAATATTTCTCGGGATGTTTAATTGGCATCAGAAAGACACCGCGAAACAGAAACGAAGAAAAACAGTGCACATCAAAGAAAAGCAGCAAATGTAATGAAGCTTTCTTCCACCTTCTCTTTTCCTCACTATCTATTTGCAGTAGCTATTAATAATTCACCGACTATCCCAAACTACGTATTTCCATTAGTGTACCTTAGTTTCGGCAAAACCGCTGTTGAATATTTCTCGGGATGTTTAATTTGCTTCAGAAAGACACCGCGAAACAGAAACGAAGGAAAACAGTGCACATCAAAGAAAAGCAGCGAATGTAATGAAGCTTTCTTCCACCTTCTCTTTTCCTCACTATCTATTTGCAGTAGCTATCAGTAATTCACCGACCATCCCAAACTACGCATTTCCACTAGTGTACCTTTGATCTGGCAAACCCGCAGTTGGATATTTCTCGGGATGTTTAATTGGCATCAGAAAGACACCGTGAAACATAAACGAAGAAAAACAGTGCACATCAAAGAAAAGCAGCGAATGTAATGAAGCTTCCTTCCACCTTCTCTTTTCCTGACTATCTTTTTGCAGTAGCTATTAATAATTCACCGACCATCTCAATATACGCATTTCCATTAGTGCACCTTTGTTCTGGCAAAACCGAAGTTGAATATTTCTCGGGATGTTTAATTTGCATCAGAAAGACACCGTGAAACAGAAACGAAGGAAAACAGTGCACATCAAAGAAAAGCAGCGAATGTAATGCAGCTTTCTTCCACCTTCTCTTTTCCTCACTATCTATTTGCAGTAGCTATGAGTAATTCACCGACCATCCCAAACTACGCATTTCCACTAGTGTACCTTTGCTCTGGCAAAACCGCAGTTGAATATTTCTCGGGATGTTTAATTGGCATCAGAAAGACACCGCGAAACATAAACGAAGAAAAACAGTGCACATCAAAGAAAAGCAGCAAATGTAATGAAGCTTTCTTCCACCTTCTCTTTTCCTCACTATCTATTTCCAGTAGCTATGAGTAATTCACCGACCATCCCAAACTACGCATTTCCACTAGTGTACCTTTGCTCTGGCAAAACCGCAGTTGAATATTTCTCGGGATGTTTAATTGGCATCAGAAAGACACCGCGAAACATAAACGAAGGAAAACAGTGCACATCAAAGAAAAGCAGCGAATGTAATGAAGCTTCCTTCCACCTTCTCTTTTCCTCACTATCTATTTGAAGTAGCTATGAGTAATTCACCGACCATCCCAAACTACGCATTTCCACTAGTGTACCTTTGCTCTGGCAAAACCGCAGTTGAATATTTCTCGGGATGTTTAATTGGCATCAGAAAGACACCGCGAAACATAAACGAAGAAAAACAGTGCACATCAAAGAAAAGCAGCAAATGTAATGAAGCTTTCTTCCACCTTCTCTTTTCCTCACTATCTATTTGCAGTAGCTATGAGTAATTCACCGACCATCCCAAACTACGCATTTCCACTAGTGTACCTTTGCTCTGGCAAAACCGCAGTTGAATATTTCTCGGGATGTTTAATTGGCATCAGAAAGACACCGCGAAACATAAACGAAGAAAAACAGTGCACATCAAAGAAAAGCAGCGAATGTAATGAAGCTTCCTTCCACCTTCTCTTTTCCTCACTATCTATTTGCAGTAGCTATGAGTAATTCACCGACCATCCCAAACTACGCATTTCCACTAGTGTACCTTTGCTCTGGCAAAACCGCAGTTGAATATTTCTCGGGATGTTTAATTGGCATCAGAAAGACACCGCGAAACATAAACGAAGAAAAACAGTGCACATCAAAGAAAAGCAGCGAATGTAATGAAGCTTCCTTCCACCTTCTCTTTTCCTCACTATCTATTTGCAATAGCTATGAGTAATTCACCGACCATCCCAAACTACGCATTTCCACTAGTGTACCTTTGCTCTGGCAAAACCGCAGTTGAATATTTCTCGGGATGTTTAATTGGCATCAGAAAGACACCGCGAAACATAAACGAAGAAAAACAGTGCACATCAAAGAAAAGCAGCAAATGTAATGAAGCTTTCTTCCACCTTCTCTTTTCCTCACTATCTATTTGCAGTAGCTATGAGTAATTCACCGACCATCCCAAACTACGCATTTCCACTAGTGTACCTTTGCTCTGGCAAAACCGCAGTTGAATATTTCTCGGGATGTTTAATTGGCATCAGAAAGACACCGCGAAACATAAACGAAGAAAAACAGTGCACATCAAAGAAAAGCAGCGAATGTAATGAAGCTTCCTTCCACCTTCTCTTTTCCTCACTATTTGCAGTACCTATTAATAATTCACCGACTATCCCAAACTACGTATTTCCATTAGTGTACCTTAGTTTCGGCAAAACCGCAGTTGAATATTTCTCGGGATGTTTAATTTGCTTCAGAAAGACACCGCGAAACAGAAACGAAGGAAAACTGTGCACATCAAAGAAAAGCAGCGAATGTAATGAAGCTTCCTTCCACCTTCTCTTTTCCTCGCTATCTATTTGCAGTAGCTATCAATAATTCACCGACATCCCAAACTACGCATTTCCACTAGTGTACCTTTGATCTGGCAAAACCGCAGTTGAATATTTCTCGGGATGTTTAATTGGCATCAGAAAGACACCGTGAAACATAAACGAAGAAAAACAGTGCACATCAAAGAAAAGCAGCAAATGTAATGAATCTTTCTTCCACCTTCTCTTTTCCTCACTATCTATTTGCAGTAGCTGTTAATAATTCACCGACTATCCAAAACTACGTATTTCCATTAGTGTTACCTTAGTTTCGGCAAAACCGCAGTTGAATAATTCTCGGGATGTTTAATTTGCTTCAGAAAGACACCGTGAAACAGAAACGAAGGAAAACAGTGCACATCAAAGAAAACCAGCGAATGTAATGAAGCTTCCTTCCACCTTCTCTTTTCCTCACTATGTTTTTGCAGTAGCTATTAATAATTCACCGACCATCCCAAACTACGCATTTCCACTAGTGTACCTTTGCTCTGGCAAAACCGCAGTTGAATATTTCTCGAGATGTTTAATTGGCATCAGAAAGACACCCCTAAACAGAAACGAAGGAAAACAGTGCACATCAAAGAAAAGCAGCGAACGTAATGAAGCTTCCTTCCACCTTCTCTTTTCCTCACTATCTATTTGCAGTAGCTATCCATAATTCACCGACATCCCAAACTAGGCATTTCCATTGGTGTACCTTTGATCTGGCAAAACCGCAGTTGAATATTTCTCGGGATGTTTAATTTGCTTCAGAAAGACACCGTGAAACAGAAACGAAGGAAAACAGTGCACATCAAAGAAAAGCAGCGAATGTAATGAAGCTCTCTTCCATCTTCTCTTTTCCTCACTATGTATTTGCAATAGCTATGAGTAATTCACCGACCATCCCAAACTACGCATTTCCACTAGTGTACCTTTGATCTGGCAAAACCGCAGTTGAATATTTCTCGGGATGTTTAATTGGCGTCAGAAATACACCGTGAAACATAAACGAAGAAAAACAGTGCACATCAAAGAAAAGCAGCAAATGTAATGAAGCTTTCTTCCACCTTCTCTTTTCCTCACTATCTATTTGCAGTAGCTATCCGTAATTCTCCGACCATCCCAAACTACGCATTTCCACTAGTGTACCTTTGCTCTGGCAAAACCGCAATTTAATATTTCTCGGGATGTTTAATTTGCTTCAGAAAGACACCGTGAAACAGAAACGAAGAAAAACTGTGCACATCAAAGAAAAGTAGCGAATGTAATGGAGCTTTCTTCCACCCTCTCTTTTACTCACTATCTATTTGCAGTAGCTATTAATATTTCACCGACCATCCCAAACTACGCATTTCCATTAGTGTACATTTGTTCCGGCAAAACCGCAGTTGAATATTTCTCGGGATATTTAATTTGCATCAGAAGACACCGTGAAACAGAAACGAAGAAAAACAGTGCACATCAAAGAAAAGCAGCGAATGTAATGAACCTTTCTTCCACCTTCTCTTTTCCTCACTATCTATTTGCAGTAGCTATTAATAATTCACCGACCATCCTAAACTACGCATTTCCACTAGTGTACCTTTGTTCTGGCAAAACCGCAGTTGAATATTTCTCGGGATGTTTAATTTGCTTCAGAAAGACACCGCGAAACAGAAACGAAGAAAAACAGTGCACATCAAAGAAAAGCAGCAAATGTAATGAAGCTTTCTTCCACCTTCTCTTTTCCTCACTATCTATTTGCAGTAGCTATTAATAATTCACCGACTATCCCAAACTACGTATTTCCATTAGTGTACCTTAGTTTCGGCAAAACCGCAGTTGAATATTTCTCGGGATGTTTAATTTGCTTCAGAAAGACACCGCGAAACAGAAACGAAGGAAAACAGTGCACATCAAAGAAAAGCAGCGAATGTAATGAAGCTTTCTTCCACCTTCTCTTTTCCTCACTATCTATTTGCAGTAGCTACGAGTAATTCACCGACCATCCCAAACTACGCATTTCCACTAGTGTACCTTTGCTCTGGCAAAACCGCAGTTGAATATTTCTCGGGATGTTTAATTGGCATCAGAAAGACACCGCGAAACAGAAACGAAGAAAAACAGTGCACATCAAAGAAAAGCAGCAAATGTAATGAAGCTTTCTTCCACCTTCTCTTTTCCTCACTATCTATTTGCAGTAGCTATTAATAATTCACCGACTATCCCAAACTACGTATTTCCATTAGTGTACCTTAGTTTCGGCAAAACCGCAGTTGAATATTTCTCGGGATGTTTAATTTGCTTCAGAAAGACACCGCGAAACAGAAACGAAGGAAAACAGTGCACATCAAAGAAAAGCAGCGAATGTAATGAAGCTTTCTTCCACCTTCTCTTTTCCTCACTATCTATTTGCAGTAGCTATCAGTAATTCACCGACCATCCCAAACTACGCATTTCCACTAGTGTACCTTTGATCTGGCAAACCCGCAGTTGGATATTTCTCGGGATGTTTAATTGGCATCAGAAAGACACCGTGAAACATAAACGAAGAAAAACAGTGCACATCAAAGAAAAGCAGCGAATGTAATGAAGCTTCCTTCCACCTTCTCTTTTCCTGACTATCTGTTTGCAGTAGCTATTAATAATTCACCGACCATCTCAATATACGCATTTCCATTAGTGCACCTTCGTTCTGGCAAAACCGAAGTTGAATATTTCTCGGGATGTTTAATTTGCATCAGAAAGACACCGTGAAACAGAAACGAAGGAAAACAGTGCACATCAAAGAAAAGCAGCGAATGTAATGCAGCTTTCTTCCACCTTCTCTTTTCCTCACTATCTATTTGCAGTAGCTATGAGTAATTCACCGACCATCCCAAACTACGCATTTCCACTAGTGTACCTTTTCTCTGGCAAAACCGCAGTTGAATATTTCTCGGGATGTTTAATTGGCATCAGAAAGACACCGCGAAACATAAACGAAGAAAAACAGTGCACATCAAAGAAAAGCAGCAAATGTAATGAAGCTTTCTTCCACCTTCTCTTTTCCTCACTATCTATTTGCAGTAGCTATGAGTAATTCACCGACCATCCCAAACTACGCATTTCCACTAGTGTACCTTTGCTCTGGCAAAACCGCATTTGAATATTTCTCGGGATGTTTAATTGGCATCAGAAAGACACCGCGAAACATAAACGAAGAAAAACAGTGCACATCAAAGAAAAGCAGCGAATGTAATGAAGCTTCCTTCCACCTTCTCTTTTCCTCACTATCTATTTGAAGTAGCTATGAGTAATTCACCGACCATCCCAAACTACGCATTTCCACTAGTGTACCTTTGCTCTGGCAAAACCGTAGTTGAATATTTCTCGGGATGTTTAATTGGCATCAGAAAGACACCGCGAAACATAAACGAAGAAAAACAGTGCACATCAAAGAAAAGCAGCAAATGTAATGAAGCTTTCTTCCACCTTCTCTTTTCCTCACTATCTATTTGCAGTAGCTATGACTAATTCACCGACCATCCCAAACTACGCATTTCCACTAGTGTACCTTTGCTCTGGCAAAACCGCAGTTGAATATTTCTCGGGATGTTTAATTGGCATCAGAAAGACACCGCGAAACATAAACGAAGAAAAACAGTGCGCCCCGCCGGGGTGGTGCAGTGGTAAGACGCCCGACTACTGTGCCGGAGTACCCGGGTTCGATCCCGACTTCGGCGGCTGCGTTTCGATGGAGGCGAAACGAAGAGGCGTCCGTGTGCTGTGCGATGTCAGCGCACGTTAAAGATCCCCAGGTGGTCGAAATTACTCCGTAGCCCTTCACTACGGCTCCTCTTTCTCTCTATCCACTTTCACTCCCACCTTCCTCCCTTCCCTTACGGCGCGGTTCAGGTGTCCACAGCTACAAGTGTGACAGATACTGCGCCTTTCCCTTCCTGTGAACCATTATTATTATTAAGAAAAACAGTGCACATCAAAGAAAAGCAGCGAATGTAATGAAGCTTCCTTCCACCTTCTCTTTTCCTCACTATCTATTTGCAGTAGCTATGAGTAATTCACCGACCATCCCAAACTACGCATTTCCACTAGTGTACCTTTGCTCTGGCAAAACCGCAGTTGAATATTTCTCGGGATGTTTAATTGGCATCAGAAAGACACCGCGAAACATAAACGAAGAAAAACAGTGCACATCAAAGAAAAGCAGCAAATGTAATGAAGCTTTCTTCCACCTTCTCTTTTCCTCACTATCTATTTGCAGTAGCTATGAGTAATTCACCGACCATCCCAAACTACGCATTTCCACTAGTGTACCTTTGCTCTGGCAAAACCGCAGTTGAATATTTCTCGGGATGTTTAATTGGCATCAGAAAGACACCGTGAAACAGAAACGAAGGAAAACAGTGCACATCAAAGAAAACCAGCGAATGTAATGAAGCTTCCTTCCACCTTCTCTTTTCCTCACTATGTTTTTGCAGTAGCTATTAATAATTCACCGACCATCCCAAACTACGCATTTCCACTAGTGTACCTTTGCTCTGGCAAAACCGCAGTTGAATATTTCTCGGGATGTTTAATTGGCATCAGAAAGACACCCCTAAACAAAAACGAAGGAAAACAGTGCACATCAAAGAAAAGCAGCGAACGTAATGAAGCTTCCTTCCACCTTCTCTTTTCCTCACTATCTATTTGCAGTAGCTATCCATAATTCACCGACATCCCAAACTAGGCATTTCCATTGGTGTACCTTTGATCTGGCAAAACCGCAGTTGAATATTTCTCGGGATGTTTAATTTGCTTCAGAAAGACACCGTGAAACAGAAACGAAGGAAAACAGTGCACATCAAAGAAAAGCAGCGAATGTAATGAAGCTTTCTTCCATCTTCTCTTTTCCTCACTATGTATTTGCAATAGCTATGAGTAATTCACCGACCATCCCAAACTACGCATTTCCACTAGTGTACCTTTGATCTGGCAAAACCGCAGTTGAATATTTCTCGGGATGTTTAATTGGCGTCAGAAATACACCGTGAAACATAAACGAAGAAAAACAGTGCACATCAAAGAAAAGCAGCAAATGTAATGAAGCTTTCTTCCACCTTCTCTTTTCCTCACTATCTATTTGCAGTAGCTATCCGTAATTCTCCGACCATCCCAAACTACGCATTTCCACTAGTGTACCTTTGCTCTGGCAAAACCGCAATTTAATATTTCTCGGGATGTTTAATTTGCTTCAGAAAGACACCGTGAAACAGAAACGAAGAAAAACTGTGCACATCAAAGAAAAGTAGCGAATGTAATGGAGCTTTCTTCCACCTTCTCTTTTACTCACTATCTATTTGCAGTAGCTATTAATATTCCACCGACCATCCCAAACTACGCATTTCCATTGTGTACATTTGTTCCGGCAAAACCGCAGTTGAATATTTCTCGGGATATTTAATTTGCATCAGAAGACACCGTGAAACAGAAACGAAGAAAAACAGTGCACATCAAAGAAAAGCAGCGAATGTAATGAACCTTTCTTCCACCTTCTCTTTTCCTCACTATCTATTTGCAGTAGCTATTAATAATTCACCGACCATCCTAAACTACGCATTTCCACTAGTGTACCTTTGTTCTGGCAAAACCGCAGTTGAATATTTCTCGGGAAGTTTAATTTGCATCAGAAAGACACCGTGAAAAAGAAACGAAGAAAAACAGTGCACATCAAAGAAAAGCAGCGAATGTAATAGAGCTTTCTTCCACCTTCTCTTTTCGTCACTATCTATTTGCAGTAGCTATTAATAATTCACCGACCATCCCAAACTACGCATTTCCATTAGTGTACATTTGTTCCGGCAAAACCGCAGTTGAATATTTCTCGGGATGTTTAATTTGCATCAGAAAGACACCGTGAAACAGAAACGAAGGAAAACAGTGCACATCAAAGAAAAGCAGCGAATGTAATGAAGCTTTCTTCCACCTTCTCTTTTCCTCACTATCTATTTGCAGTAGCTATTAATAATTCACCGACTATCCCAAACTACGTATTTCCATTAGTGTACCTTAGTTTCGGCAAAACCGCAGTTGAATATTTCTCGGGATGTTTAATTGGCATCAGAAAGACACCGTGAAACAGAAACGAAGAAAAACAGTGCACATCAAAGAAAAGCAGCAAATGTAATGAAGCTTTCTTCCACCTTCTCTTTTCCTCACTATCTATTTGCAGTAGCTGTTAATAATTCACCGATTATCCCAAACTACGTGTTTCCATTAGTGTACCTTAGTTTCGGCAAAACCGCAGTTGAATATTTCTCGCGATGTTTAATTTGCTTCAGAAAGACACCGTGAAACAGAAACGAAGGAAAACAGTGCACATCAAAGAAAACCAGCGAATGTAATGAAGCTTCCTTCCACCTTCTCTTTTCCTCACTATGTTTTTGCAGTAGCTATTAATAGTTCACCGACCTTCTCAATATACGCATTTCCATTAGTGCACCTTTGTTCTGGAAAAACCGAAGTTGAATATTTCTCGGGATGTTTAATTGGCATCAGAAACACACCGTGAAACAGAAACGAAGAAAAACAGTGCACATCAAAGAAAAGCAGCAAATTTAATGAAGCTTTCTTCCACCTTCTCTTTTCCTCACTATCTATTTGCAGTAGCTATCCGTAATTCACCGACCATCCCAAACTACGCATTTCCACTAGTGTACCTTTGCTCTGGCATAACCGCATTTGAATATTTCTCGGGATGTTTAATTTGCTTCAGAAAGACACCGTGAAACAGAAACGAAGAAAAACAGTGCACATCAAAGAAAAGCAGCGAATGTAATGAAGCTTCCTTCCACCTTCTCTTTTCCTGACTATCTTTTTGCAGTAGCTATTAATAATTCACCGACCATCTCAATATACGCATTTCCATTAGTGCACCTTTGTTCTGGCAAAACCGAATTTGAATATTTCTCGGGATGTTTAATTTGCATCAGAAAGACACCGTGAAACAGAAACGAAGGAAAACAGTGCACATCAAAGAAAAGCAGCGAATGTAATGCATCTTTCTTCCACCTTCTCTTTTCATCACTATCTATTTGCAGTAGCTATGAGTAATTCACCGACCATCCCAAACTACGCATTTCCACTAGTGTACCTTTGATCTGGCAAAACCGCAGTTGAATATTTCTCGGGATGTTTAATTGGCGTCAGAAAGACACCATGAAACATAAACGAAGAAAAACAGTGCACATCAAAGAAAAGCAGCAAATGTAATGAAGCTTTCTTACACCTTCTCTTTTCCTCACTATCTATTTGCAGTAGCTATCCGTAATTCTCCGACCATCCCAAACTACGCATTTCCACTAGTGTACCTTTGCTCTGGCAAAACCGCATTTGAATATTTCTGGGGATGTTTAATTTGCTTCAGAAAGACACCGTGAAACAGAAACGAAGAAAAACTGTGCACATCAAAGAAAAGCAGCGAATGTAATGAAGCTTCCTTCCACCTTCTCTTTTCCTCACTATCTATTTGCAGTAGCTATCAATAATTCACCGACATCCCAAACTACGCATTTCCATTAGTGTACCTTTGATCTGGCAAAACCGCAGTTGAATATTTCTCGGGATGTTTAATTTGCTTCAGACAGACACCGTGAAACAGAAACGAAGGAAAACAGTGCACATCAAAGAAAACCAGCGAATGTAATGAAGCTTCCTTCCACCTTCTCTTTTCCTCACTATGTTTTTGCAGTAGCTATTAATAATTCACCGACCATCTCAATATACGCATTTCCATTAGTGCACCTTTGTTCTGGCAAAACCGAATTTGAATATTTCTCGGGATGTTTAATTGGCATCAGAAACACACCGTGAAACAGAAACGAAGAAAAACAGTGCACATCAAAGAAAAGCAGCAAATGTAATGAAGCTTTCTTCCACCTTCTCTTTTCCTCACTATCTATTTGCAGTAGCTATCCGTAATTCACCGACCATCCCAAACTACGCATTTCCACTAGTGTACCTTTGCTCTTGCAAAACCGAATTTGAATATTTCTCGGGATGTTTAATTTGCTTCAGAAAGACACCGTGAAACAGAAACGAAGAAAAACAGTGCACATCAAAGAAAAGCAGCGAATGTAATGAAGCTTCCTTCCACCTTCTCTTTTCCTGACTATCTTTTTGCAGTAGCTATTAATAATTCACCGACCATCTCAATATACGCATTTCCATTAGTGCACCTTTGTTCTGGCAAAACCGAAGTTGAATATTTCTCGGGATGTTTAATTGACATCAGAAAGACACCGTGAAACAGAAACGAAGAAAAACAGTGCACATCAAAGAAAAGCAGCAAATGTAATGAAGCTTTCTTCCACCTTCTCTTTTCCTCACTATCTATTTGCAGTAGCTATCAGTAATTCACCGACCATCCCAAACTACGCATTTACACTAGTGTACCTTTGCTCTGGCAAAACCGCAGTTGAATATTTCTCGGGATGTTTAATTTGCTTCAGAAAGACACCGTGAAACAGAAACGAAGAAAAACAGTGCACATCAAAAAAAAGCAGCAAATGTAATGAAGCTTTCTTCTACGAATATTGCACCAAATAAACAATATCAACTGCGGGGAGAAAATCTTCAAATACGTGACGGCTTTCCTCTCAGATCGCACAGCCACCATAGGAATTGGAGAGATCCGATCACCAAAAGTACTCATGCCGAACAAAGGTACACCGCAGGGTTCTATAGTCTCTCCAATGCTATTTAACATAGCAATGATAAATTTAGCAAAAACACTGTTGACCTGCAATGATATTGGCTTCACTTTATACGCGGACGACATCACCATCTGGGCTACTCAGGGATCCTTGGCGCAAAAAGAAGCTCTGCAAGCCGCTATAGACCTAGTCGAGGAATTTGCCGGGGAGAGCGGTCTTCAATGCTCCCCAGAAAAATCCGAACTATCAGGCTACACAGAAGAAATTACAAGTCCCTAGGAGAAATTCAGCTCTCTCTAGGAGACCAGACAATTCAAGAGAAGGACAAGATCAGAGGTTTGGGGCTGTGGTTGCAAAGCAATTTGAGAGTGGATTATACAATCAAAACACTCAAAACCACAGTCAACCAAATTTCCAGAATGATTAGAAGGGTGACCTGGCACCGGAAAGGGATGAGGGAGGAGGACACCCTCCGCCTCGTACAAGCCCTAGTCATTAGCAGGATTACCTACGGGCTCCCATATCACGAAATTAGAATCGCTAATAAAAAGGCCATTGACACTATCATAAGAGGAGCCTATAAAACGACCCTAAACCTCCCACCAACAACATCAACGGAACGTCTTTGGGCACTCGGAGTCCACAACAACTTCGAGGAGGTCAAGGAGGCGGTTCTAGAGAGTCAGAAACAACGCCTAATAACAACGCAGGCGGGTAGGGAAATCCTGTCAAAACTAGGGCTATGGTAGGCACTAAGAACTTCCGAGATCAAATCCCAAATTCCGACATCCACAAGAAACAACATCTATGTGAACCCGATACCCAAGCACATGCACCATGAGTTACAGAAGGGTCGAAGGAAAGCCAGAGTCAAATTATTGGAAAAACAATTGTCTAAAGACGCGGAAGTTGTCTACGTGGACATATGGGCTTACGGTGAGCCTGGCAAGTTCACAATAGCTGCAGTTGACCACCAGAAGAGGCCAATTATTCAGGCTTCGATCTATGCCAAGGATCCTGCGGGAGCGGAATCACTGGCAAAATCCGTCACCATAAAAACACAAGACCACCAAAAGAAGTAATCACACGTAGTGACGGACTCCCAACCAGCCTGCAGGGACTACCTGGCCGGAAAACCTCACAGAAGAGAGTGTGCAATATTACGTTCCATTTCCCAGACGCACACAATTACATGGACACCTGGACACGAAGGCCTAGAAGGAAATGAGGCAGCGAATGATCTAGCCCGAGCTCTCACAAACCGGGCGGATCCCCATCCCTACACCACCCCTCTCCTAGGACTCTATGGCGACGGGCTGGAACACCTACGGTTAGAAAGAAGAATTTTCTCACCACCACACAAGCAACTTCCTTCCTCGGACGCTATAGACTGGAGAGAAATGCAAACACATTCCCTAATCTTCACATTTTAAGTAAGATAAGCCCAACAAAATACACGAGTTACTGTCCTTGGTGCGGTGCAAGCCCTACACTCTATCACATCTCTTGGGAATGCCAGGACAAACCTGACCCAACATTAATAGTGCCATGCCCGACACACGAGCAGTGGGAGGCGGCCCTGACCAGCGACAACCTGGACCAGCAAGCCTGGATTATCCAGCTAGTCCGCAAGTCAGCTGCTGCCAGCGGAGCCCTGGACTAGGGGCACCGACCACCCAGCTCCTGCGAATTATTAGATTATTGTGCTCATTAAAAGTTTTCTCTCTCTCTCTCTTTCTTCCATCTTCTCTTTTCCTCAATATCTATTTGCAGTAGCTATTAATAATTCACCGACCATCCCAAACTACGCATTTACATTAGTGTACCTTTGTTCCGGCAAAACCGCAGTTGAATTTTTCTCGGGATGTTTAATTTGCATCAGAAAGACACCGTGAAACAGAAACGAAGGAAAACAGTGCACATCAAAGAAAAGCAGCGAATGTACTGAAGCTTTCTTCCACCTTCCCTTTTCCTCACTATCTATTTGCAGTAGCTATTAATAATTCACCGACAATCCCAAACTACGCATTTCCGTTAGTGTACCATTGTTCTGGCAAAACCGCAGTTGAATATTTCTCGGGATGTTAATTGCATTATAAAGACACCGTGAAACAGAAACGAAGAAAAACAGTGCACATCAAAGAAAAGCAGCAAATGTAATGAAGCTTTTTTCCACCTTCTCTTTTGCTCACTATCTATTTGCAGTACTTATTAATAATTCACCGACCTACGACCTTCGCGTACATTTTACATTATTTACATGAGTTTGTATAATATGCCTTTTGGCAAGCTTGCGTACAAAAAAAAATTCTCCGACCATCCCAAACTACGCATTTAAACTAGTGTACCTTTGTTCTGGCAGAACCGCAGTCGAATATTTCTCGGGATTTTTTGATTTGCATCAGAAAGACACCGTGAAACAGAAACGAAGAAAAACAGTGCATATCAAAGAAAAGCAGCAAATGTAATGAAGCTTTCTTCCACCTTCTCTTTTCCTCACTATCTATTTGCAGTAGCTATTAATAATTCACCGACCATCCCAAACTACGCATTTCCATAAGTGTACCTTTGTTTCGGCAAAACCGCAGTTGAATATTTCTCGGGATGTTTAATTTGCATCAGAAAGACACCGTCAAACAGGAACGAAGGAAAACAGTGCACATCAAAGAAAAGCAGCGAATGTAATGAAGCTTTCTTCCACCTTCTCTTTTCCTCACTATCTATTTGCAGTAGCTATCAGTAATTCCCCGACCATCCCAAACTACGCTTTTCCACTAGTGTACCTTTGTTCTGGCAAAACCGCAGTTGAATATTTCTCGGGATGTTTAATTTGCATCAGAAAGACACCGTGAAACAGAAACAAAGAAAAACAGTGCACATCAAAGAAAAGCAGCAAATGTAATGCAGCTTTCTTCCACCTTCTCTTTTCCCCACTATCTATTTGCCGTAGTTATTAATAATTCACCGACTATCCCGAACTAACACCGCCAGAAGGGCTTGGACGACGTAATGCGATATAACGGCTGGGGGCTGTTTAAATGAATGTTTTGACAGCGGGTCAACCGCGTTACATTCATCTCACACACAGGCCTTACACAGCCGAGTTGCGACTGGTTTGTAATGTATGATCACCAGCTTTGTGACTGCTTGTTGTGTGTGCTGTTGATTTCGCTTGATTTATGGGGCTTAAAATCCGAAAACGACGCGGGCTATGTATACGCCGTAGAGAAGGGCTCGGGAAGTTTCGGCCATCTGGGGTTCTCTAAAGTCCACTGACATCGCACAGCACACGAATATCAATTTTTTTTCGCCTCCATCGAAAAACGGCCGCCGAGGCCGGGATGGATTCGATACTGGGACAGCTAATGGTATCAGCAAACGGTCACCAAACTGTTATTCGAGAAAGTAACAGGCCACCGCGGATCCTTAACCCCATTCGTTACTTATAAAGCTAAAAGCCACAGGATTCTAGTACTGCGAAATATCCTTATTTACGCTCTGCAATGACATATACGCTCTGCAATGTTCATTAGGGATCCCATGGGTCACAAACATGCACCAAGGACCCTCGATTGGATTAATGTATTGCTATAAATGAACAAACTAAACCTTCACATTACCTAGCACAGCTGAAATTATGCCTAAAAAACTAGTAAACCCAAGTCTGGCAACACTGCACTGAGGGAAAATATAAGATTAACTTTTTCAATGCGACAGTTACATCCTTATTGGATCCCTCTGGAGTGAATTTAAATGAAGTTCAGGATAGAGTTGAAATTTTTCAATTTTCGTGGTCAGTATGCCAGTTTCACTATAAATGCAAGAACTCCGCTAAACGGCTGAGGAACTGATACGAAAAAACAATAAAAGTTATTCCTGCGCTCACTTCCAACACATTATTCTCAAGCTAAGTACACACTGCGATCTTCCCATAGCTCTGTATCACCTCTACTATTTTCATTTCCGGTTCAGTGCTTAGGGCGCTCTGGCGCTGAACGCGGGGCGATTCGGATTCGATCTCGGACGCGAAAACCGCAGGCCCACAAGTACTGCGCGATCTCAGCGCGCGTTACAAAACCCTAGGCGGCCGAAATACTCATACACCCTCCACTACGGCATCTCTTATATAGCCTGAGTAATTTTGGGGCGCTAAACCCCGCAAGCCAAAAACCATCAAACTGTCCTCAATAATTCCGCATCATTTGTTTGATGTACCAATGGCCCGTTGCTGCAACAAACGAATGTTACGGAACTACGTACAATACAATTACAAAAAATTATATTTCTGTTTACAAAAAGATCTAGTATTATATAAACGTCAAAAGAAAATAAAACAAGAGCAAGTGACAACAACTCATCGCGTGAGACGACAGCCCGTTTTAGGCAAGAACAAGAAATCGAGAAATTACCTCAAGATGGCACCGAAAGTTGCCCGTGCTGTTCTTCTTTCTCCATTTGTCTTGATTGCAATGCTTGCAGCTGTAGAGGACCTTCTCGGGTTGAGTTCTGACGCTGCCAATGCAACTGTAATGGTCTTTGAGCGATTCGTTTATTCTGTAGCCCGGAACATTAGATAAATCTTTCGGTTCTTCAGAGCGTGGTTCTGCCATTGCAATTCTGCTGATACTGATAGCTGCTTTGGAACAGTTGAGTTTGGTCCTGAGTTGACCTTGGCTGTTCTCATCTGGAGGATGCAGGAATGAATATCTTTCTTTTCGAGGGTCTGTAAGGGTACTTGGATGCGAGATCCTCGTGCGCGTCCGTCACAACTTCCTGTCCCCCTTTTCGCGATAAAGCACATATTGTCACGTAGTGGTGACGAGGTCGACGACACAAATGAAGGGGTAGATAATTGCACTAAAGAAACTCTTTATTTGGGCTGACTTGCGCCCGCAAAAGAACTAAGCAACTCGGCTGCGGCGATAGAAACAAACGTGCTCGTCGATCGTCGAACAAAGAATGCTCGTCACACTCGGCAACGCTCAATTTAAAGGCTGCACAGAACAATCTAGATAGCGTCGCAAACACCTACCAGCACGGGCTGGAACATTGTGGACAGACACCCGAGTGGCCGGAACCTTCGAGACAGATCTCGGTGCGTCTTGCGCAAAACTGATCAAGGTGTGACTCGCGACATCGAGCAGTAACAAAGATTACGGAACTGATACGAGGTCCAGAATCAGAGTGAAAAGCCTGTATGCCGGCGGCAGTTAAAAAACAACAAATACTGTTTTGAAGGTGTCGCGGCATTACTCCCCCTTAAAGAAACATCGCCTCGATGTTTCAAAACAAAGAAACTTAAACATAAACACTGCAAAGTTTAAACACCACAGATTCTTTAACGCGCGTAATATGGCTTCAGTCGTACAACATGTACAATTTCTGGGCGTGCGCGTCGCCGTTGTGATGCTGATGTTCCGTCGGGAATGACTTCATAGTCCAATGGTCCGACGCGGCGAAGGATTTTGTATGGCCCAAAGTATCGACGCAACAACTTTTCACTTAATCCGCGACGGCGAATTGGAGTCCAAACCCACACTTGGTCTCCTGGATTGTACTCTGCGTGGCGTCGTCGTAAATTGTATCGTCGGCTGTCGGTGCGCTGTTGGTCTTTAATACGCAGCCGTGCGAGTCGTCGGGCTTCCTCTGCACGCTGCAGGTAGGCGGCGACGTCAAGGTTGTCTTCGCTGGTTACGTGCGGCAGCATTGTGTCGAGCGTCGTCGTGGGCTCCCTGCCGTACACAAGCTTAAACGGGGTCGCTCTGGTCGTCTCCTGGACTGCCGTGTTATACGCGAAGCTCATGTACGGCAAGATGACGTCCCAGGTCTTGTGTTCAGCGTCGACGTACATAGCGATCATGTCCGCGATCGTTTTGTTCAGGCGCTCCGTAAGGCCATTGGTCTGGGGATGGTACGCAGTTGTTCGTCGATGGCTTGTGTGACTGTATTCCAGGATGGCTTGCGTCAACTCTGCCGTAAACGCTGTTCGCCTGTATGTGATGAGCGCTTCTGGGGCGCCGTGTCGCACGAGAATTTGTTCGACAAAAAATTTGGCGACTTCGGCCGCGGTACCATTTGGTAGTGCTCTTGCTTCGGCGTAACGGGTAAGGTAGTCAGTGGCCACGATGATCCACTTGTTACCCATAGACGAAGATGGAAAGGGGCCGAGGAGATCCATCCCAATTTGTGGAAAGGGCAGGATTGGGGGCGGAATCGGGTTTAGTAGTCCTGCTGGTCTGTTCGGCGGCGTCTTGCGTCGTTGGCACTCACGACAAGTCTTCACGTAGTGGGCAACTTCGGTAGGCAGTCGCGGACAGTAATACTCCTCCTGGATTCGACGCAACGTGCGCGCAATTCAGAGGTGGCCTGCTGTGGGCTCATCGTGCAACGCGTGCAGAATTTCTTGCCGAAGGGTTTTAGGCACTACGAGAAGCTGCGCGGTCTTGTTAGGTGCGAAGTTATTCTTCACTAGGAGGCCATTGCTTAACGTGAAGGATGATAAATGTCGCCTGAACACACCAGGAGGGGAAGCGGTCTTTCCTTCCAAGTAATCGGCTAGCGCTTTCAGCTCAGGGTCTGATCACTGTTGTTCTGCGAAACTGCTGGCGCTTACCAGTCCCAAAAATGCGTCGTCGTCATCGTCCTTCGGGGGAGCATCGACCGGAGCGCGGGATAAGCAGTCTGCGTCGGAATGCTTCCGGCCCGACTTATAGACTACAGGCATGTCAAATTCTTGAAGTCGTAGGCTCCATCTGGCAAGGCGGCCGGAAGGATCTTTCAAATTAGCCAGCCAGCAGAGCGCGTGATGGTCGCTTACCACCTTGAGTGGTCGGCCGTACAGGTATGGACGAAACTTAGAAGTGGCCCAGATGATTGCAAGGCACTCCTTCTCGGTCGTAGAGTAATTGACTTCGGCTTTTGTGAGGGATCTGCTAGCGTAGGCGATTACTTTCTCCTGCCGGCACTCTTCTGGACAAGAACGGCTCCTAGGCCCACATTACTCGCGTCGGTGGGAATTTCGGTCTCGGCGTTTTCATCAAAGTGGCCAAGTACAGGAGGGAATTGCAGGCGGCGCTTAAGTTCATCGAAGGCTTCTCCTTGCGGCGCTTCCCATTTATAAGGTACGTCAGCCTTTGTAATCTGCGTCAACGGTTCGGCGATCCGCGAAAAGTTTCTGACAAATCGTCGATAATTAGCGCTCAGCCCAAGGAATTGACGCACAGCTTTCTTGTCGGCAGGCGGTCGGAATTGTGCGATTGCAGCTGTATTCTCCGGGTCTGGGCGAATACCGTCTTTGCTAACGATGTGACCTAGGAACCGGAGTTCTTCGTAGGCGAAGTGACACTTCTCTGCTTTTAGCGTTAGTCCCGATGACTTGATGGCTTCCAGCACTGTCTGTAGTCGTTTTAGGTGGTCTTCAAAGTTTGACGAGAAGACAACAACGTCGTCCAAATATACCAAACAAATTTGCCACTTCAAGCCTGCCAGGATTGTGTTCATTACTCGTTGAAACGTGGCTGGTGCGGAGCATAGGCCAAATGGCATCACCTTGAACTCATAAAGGCCGTCCGGTGTAATGAATGCGGTCTTCTCGCGATCTCTTTCGTCGACCTGAATTTGCCAATATCCGCTCTTCAGGTCCATCGATGAGAAGTACCTTGCATTGCAGAGCCGGTCGAGAGTGTCGTCGATGCGGGGAAGCGGGTAGACATCCTTTTTCGTTATGCTATTCAAGCGGCGGTAATCGACGCAGAAGCGAAGTGTGCTGTCTTTCTTCTTGACCAAAACGACTGGTGCCGCCCAGGGGCTGTTCGAGGGCTGGATTACGTCATCACGCAGCATTTCCTCAACTTGATCGCGAATGGCCTGGCGTTCTCGCGGCGATACACGATAAGGGCTTTGGCGCAGAGGTCGGGCGTGTTCGTCCGTTATAATGCGGTGCTTGGCCAGTGGTGTTTGTCATACCTTCGAGGATGACGAGAAGCACTCCCCGTAGCTTCGAAGAAGACTGAGAATCTGGTCTTTCCTGCTGTGGGTCAATGCCGGGTTAATGTCAAATTTGGGCTGCCGGAATTGGTCCGGCGTTTGGTCGTGGAGGGCGAATACATCTTTAAGGTCGGCTAATTCGTCGAGAAAAGCGATCGTCGTGCCCTTGTTGAGATGCCGGTATTCTTTGGTGAAGTTTGTTACCAGCACCTGAGCTTGACCTCTCCGGAATTTCGCGATGCCTCTTCCGATGCCGACACCTCGTTCTAAGAGCAATTGGATATTTCCTTCGACGATGCCTTCAGCGGTTTCGATGTTTGCGCTACCTACGCAGACTGCGATGCTTGATCGGGGCGGGCGGTCAATTCTTCATCGGGGACGTTTAGAGCGATGTGTTGCATCGACGTCGTCGTAGCAGGAATGGCTTTGTCTGCAGAGAGCTTGGTGAGCTTGGATCGCAGGTCGATGATAGCCCTATGTTCATTTAGGAAGTCCATGCCTAAAATCCCGTCGCGGGAGCACTGCTGCAAGACCACAAAGCTGGTGGGGTAAGTAGCCCATTTACGGTTATTCTTGCAGTGCATCGTCCCGATGGAGTAATCAGGTTGCCACCTGCGGTGCGAACCAGCGGGCCATCCCAAGCGGTGGTAACTTTTCTGAGCTGAGAGGCTAACAGTCCGCTGATGACTGAATAGTCAGCTCCGGTGTCTACTAGGCCAGTGACTCTGCGACCGTCGATATCAACTTCAAGGTCACTTGTTCGCGTCCTCGCATTGCACGTGGGCATTAGTGTCCGATCTCGGCTCCGTCGTTTCTTCAGGTCATGGCTGGGGCATACCGTAGTTACTGCGCTGGGCGGCGTGGTCTGCTTGCAGTATGGTCGTGATGTCGTCGATGGCATCGTGTGGAGCGGCGGTGAAATGGCTGCGTCGTCGTTAGTGGTCGTCGGCGGCGGAGGATGTTCGTCTTTTCGCCGTTAAACAACCTCACCTCCAAAGGTTGCTCTGTTCAGTTTCCCCTGCGCGGGCTTGGGGACCTTCCGCGCATACTCTCATCATAGGTACGGCCTGGTGACGCAAAGCGGGCCCTGTACGGCGATGGAGATCTGAACCGACGGCTTGGTGGCACAATCTCACCGCTACGCAGATAGTTGTCAATTTCTTGTGGTCGTTCACCTGGGCGTGGTCGTGGAGCGTCGACTGCAAATCCGCGAAGACCGATTCGTCGGTACTGGCAGTGTCGCAGAATGTGGCCGGACTCACCGCAGTGGAAGCATAATGGCCGGTTGTTTGCAGTCCTCCAGGCGTCGCACTTCCTGGGCCTTGGGGGTCGTTGGTAGGCTTGGCGGGCGGGGGCCAAGGGGCGGCTTTCAGGAACGGACGGTAGCGGCGAGGGCTCGGAAAGTCATCACGTCGAGGCGCAGGGCGACGTAATGCACCAGCGTAGTTCATTGCTGTTGCCTCTTGAGTTGGAACTGTCGCAGCCGTCGCTTGAGGAACGCCCAGCGCCTGCTGAACTTCTTCACGGACGACGTCCGCGAGCGTCGCCACCTGGGGTTGTTGCGATGATGGCAGAATTATGTCCCGAAGGTTCTCTCCACTTGCAGATGCGCTGGGGTAGTGGCATGAGTTGTCTGGTTGAAGTGGTTGCTCGAAGTGGCGCATCCGGGTGTCCAACGTCTTCTCGATGGTCGATGCTTCACTTTCAAATTCTTCCACAGTTTTCGGCGGGTTCCGGACAAGCCCCGCAAAAAGCGACTCTTTAACTCCTCGCATTAGGAATTTCACTCTCTTACCTTCGGTCATGTTAGGGTCGGCGCGGCGAAACAGGCGTTTCATCTCCTCTACGTAGACCAGGACGGGCTCGTTGGGTAGTTGAATTCTTGATTGGAGGAGGGCCTGAGCTCTTTCTTTTCGGACAGAACTTGTAAAGGCCGTCAAGAACTGTGCTTTGAATGTCTCCCAATCCTTGAAAGAAGTCTCGTGATTTCCAAACCAAATTCGGGCATGTCCTTGAGGAACAAAGTAGACCTGCCTGAGTTTCGCAGCGTCGTTCCAGCCGTTGAAATCTGCCACACGGTCGAAAAGGTCCATCCAATCTCCCGCATCTTCATCCGGTAGTCCATGGAAGCGGGGGGGTGGGGGGGTCACGGGGTTGGACGAAAACCACCGGTGCTGTAGGCTGGGCCATTGTCAGCGTCGATGCCTTCCGAGATCGAATGGGGTCAGGCAGCAGACCGTGTTCGGGTTGTAGGGCTTGAAGTCGGCGGCTGGCTCGGTGACCTGTAGGCTGGTCTTCTAGGGCGTCAGGAACATGGCTTGGGTCTTCGCTTGAAGGATCAAAGGCAGCACCTCCACCAGATGTCACGTAGTGGTTACGAGATCGACGACACAAATGAAGGGGTCGATAATTGCACTAAAGAAACTCTTTATTTGGGCTGACTTGCGCCCGCAAAAGAACTAAGCAACTCGGCGGCGGCGATAGAAACAAACGTGCTCGTCGATCGTCGAACAAAGAATGCTCGTCACACTCGGCAACGGTCAATTTAAAGGCTGCACAGAACAATCTAGATAACGTCGCAAACAGCTACCAGCACGGGCTGGAACATTGTGGACAGACACCCGAGTGGCCGGAACCTTCGAGACAGATCTCGGTGCGTCTTGCGCAAAACTGATCAAGGTGTGACTCGCGACATCGAGCAGTAACAAAGTTTACGGAACTGATACGAGGTCCAGAATCAGAGTGATAAGCCTGTATGCCGGCGGCAGTTAAAAAACAACAAATACTGTTTTGAATGTTTCGCGGCAATATGCACAGGCATAGCGAATAAGAAACGCAACTTCACGAAACCAAGGAAAAAGGTTAATTAACTTTCAAACTCACCAATGGAGTCGGCACCTGCGAGGAGGTTGCCTCGCCAGTATCGCGTGCCTTCAACAATGTTTTACACCACTGCCCCCCCCCCCCGCGCCCTGTCAATATCGCATTCAGACACTCCATAAATGCAGGGGCGGTGAACAAACAAACAAACAAAGAAAAAACAGCCGCCACCTTTGCCCATGATATACAGAGATGACGCCTGGGTCCTGCCGGTGGTGAGCTAAGCGGGCAATAAAAAAAAATGACCGCTTCCGCGCGTACGCCTGTCTGCCACAGGCGGGCTGAACTACCGAAGTCATACGCCCACTTTTCGGCGAACCCTTGATGCCGCCGCTCAGGACAACTCTGCCATAGGCGCAAAGCGACACACGGCGTCAGAGTGGCGCCTAATAGAGGGTACAGACATTTAGGTCCGAAGCCGGCACCCGTCTCTGTCGCTACCACTTTCTCTCGGCAAGCTCCGTATGTACGATCCGACAGAAACCTTTTCGCCGAGACACGCTTAACAAATGACCCCAGCGATCTTGGCGGCCTCTCCAAAGGGGCGCCCCGGCTCTTAAGCCCTTCAACACATCAATGGGTCTGCGCCGGCACCTTTCCCCGACCCGACAATACACCTTGCTAGGTCTCGCTCTTTGCTGCGGGCCCAGCATCGTTCCTTATCCTTTCTTTTTCTTTTCTTTTTTGTTTCTTGCGAGACAGCTCGGACCGAGACAGCTCCGACGAGCCCCGACACACACACACACACACACACACAAAGGCAGACTAGCAGCTTCGGGGCACCCTCCTCCCGCGCAGCAGTCCGGCATCTTAACTAACACCTAGAGACAAAAGCTGAGGAATTATTTTTTCCTGATGTATTAAATACCGACTCGCAGGATTTTTTTACTGAAAACAAAGACGGCGCTGTTATTCACATTTAACGTGAGTCTCAAGCCACACAACCGATCGTCAGTACAGTTAAGTTACTACTGCAAGCTGTCCGAAAGGGATCGGATATCTGATGCAGCCGCAAAATCGCGATATCATCTGCGTATAGATAAGTTCGGACTTCATGATTAACTGGAATTGAAAAGCGCAGGTGAGAGGGCTGCCCCTTGAGGAACTCCCCTGGATTGCTTGTCAGAATGGACGCCTTTAATGCGCAGAAAAAGTCTGGGTTTTGAAGGAACGCAGATATCCATGCTAGTAAGTAATGGGCAAACTGAAGAATAGGAAATTTTTGCAATAAATTGCTGTATTCTAAACTATCAAGCTTTGGCTATATCTAATATTACCAGGGCAGAACTCTATCGCCGAGTGTAAAGTGAGTGATGTCGTGTAGCTTTCCTCGAATATAAACCCTGTTTTGCGTCTGTAAAAAATTCCACTTTAGCGGCTGCTCTATTTTTACACCATGGAACCAGCATCATCTTTTCGCTTTATATCGTGGCGTACCAAGCAGTGAAAACCATTCTTTTGATATTTTTAAACCCTGGAACCAGCATTATCTTTTCGCTTTATATCGTGGCGTACCAAGCAGTGAAAACCATTCTTTTGATATTTTTACACCATGGAACCAGCATCGTCTTTTCGCTTTATATCGTGGCGTACCAAGCAGTGAAAACCATTCTTTTGATATTTTTACACCATGTAACCAGGATCGTCTTTTCGCTTTATATCGTGGCGTACCAAGCAGTGAAAACCATTGTTTTGATATTTTTACACCATGGAACTAGCATTATCTTTTCGCTTTATATCGTGGCGTACCAAGCAGTGAAAACCATTCTTTTGATATTTTTACCCCATGGAACCAGCATCGTCTTTTCGCTTTATATCGTGGCGTACCAAGCAGTGAAAACCATTCTTTTGATATTTTTACACCATGGAACCAGCATCGTCTTTTCGCTTTATATCGTGGCGTACCAAGCAGTGAAAACCATTCTTTTGATATTTTTGCACCATGGAACCAGCATAATCTTTTCGCTTTATATCGTGGTGTACCAAGCAGTGATAAACCATTTTTTTATATTTTTACACCTTGGAACCAGCATCATCTTTTCGCTTTATATCGTGGCGTACCAAGCAGCGAAAGCCATTCTTTTGATATTTTTACACCATGGAACCAGCATCGTCTTTTCGCTTTATATCGTGGCGTACCAAGCAGGGAAAACCATTCTTTTGATATTTTTACACCATGGAACCAGCATCGTCTTTTCGCTTTATATCGTGGCGTACCAAGCAGTGAAAACCATTCTTTTGATATTTTTACACCATGGAACCAGCATCGTCTTTTCGCTTTATATCGTGGCGTAGCAAGCAGTGAAAACCATTACTTTAATATTTTTACACTATGGAACCAGCATCGTCTTTTCGCTTTATATCGTGGCGTACCAAGCAGTGAAAACCATTCTTTTGATAAGAAGCTGTTGAAAACCGACATAAACGTGGTCCACCTTTACAGTGAAGCTCATCTTGACAAAGTAAGAACACTGGCACGCTAGCGTGTGTGCGAAAGCTTTCTATCAGGATAGTTAAACTTCTTAAGTTATTGAATAAGGTGACCGAGGTTTTAGTTGCTAAAGTAAGAGGCGAATTCCATCTTAATGAAGTATGCTTCGTATACTTTTCTGCTGATTTTGGACGCAAACTTCTTCAAGACTGTCGTTTCACGGAAGCAAGGCACATGCCTTGGCTCTGTGAAACAAAACCACGGCAGTGGCAACAATGGACGACCACTTGCCCCCCCCCTCCCCCGCCAATCCATCTACTTCTGCGTTGTGCTCCTGAAGTGTAACGCTTCTGTGCCATCCAATTTGTCCTACCTTTGGCACAGGACAGGGGTATCCGGTAAACGACGACACTCTCCCACGGTATGAACCTGCCTATGCGCTGATGCTACATTCCTGCATACGCTTTTCCTGCACCATATTGCACATGCTAGCCAGTTTGTTTTAGTTTTTTTTGGCAGTAAAGACTACCAGGACGTTGCCTTTTTGAGCCATGTCTTTTAAGAGGTTTGAGACTTGATGGTAATACGGAATCGCAACGGCTCTTGTACCTTGCGCTTCTTCACTGCGGCGGTGCCCTTCTAACCACTAGAATCATTGGCAAGGGCCTCTAAAACAGAGGTGACCACCTCACAGGAAAATCCTGCACTAAGCAATGTTTGATCCACGCAATTGTCATTTTATGTAGGCAGGATTTGTCAAGAGCGGCATGCAGGTACTTTTTAGCAATACCCTTCTCAAGAAATCTGGAATAAGGAGACTGGTTTGAAATACCTTCCTCTTTTAGCGAGGCTGATACTCTCGATCAGCACGCTTGGATTTTGCGAAAGGGCCTGTTACATTAGCACGAGACGATTCGGTCAGCCAACACTGCGTCTTCGTGATGTTTGCGTCTATGTAGCACTGCGCCGACGGAAACAGTCGGCCGACAGACGGCGCCGCTTCGCTCGCAAGACGGCTGTGGGCAGACGGTCGCTCAAATGCTATGTTACACTATAGCGATACAGGGTGTGACACCTTCCGCAGGCTCGGCCCTCTCGTTCTCACTCGCTTCTGGTGTCATTATACTGTTCCTTTGTTTAATCCTTCAATCTTTTTCTTCCACGCAAAATTCTTCTTACAGTTACTTCTTTTTTTATTCTACTTGGTTTAATCTCGTAATTGTTAAGTAGCATTTTTAATTCCGTTGCATAAATTCGACCATACAAAAACAAGCTCCTCTCCAGTCGGGATTATGGGCCGAGTATAAATACTGCCCAGTATTTCATGGCAGTGATTGCTGGGTAAAATAAGCTGTGTTAAAAAATAAAAGCAATCTACGGCAAATAAGAGACAGTAGATATTTAAAAAAAAAGTCAGGAAAAAAATTTACTCTGAGTCTATATAAAGGAATCGAACTTCTGACCTCCCGTTTCATAGTCATCTACGGTAACAACTTTGTCAATCTTTATTGCATGAGGAAACTTCTGTAAAGAAAATAAACAACTCCACTTAGTTTAACTTGTTTCTATCTCAAGTTACCGAGCTATTAATAGGAGCCCGCCATATCCCTAACCCGACACTTGAGCACCATCAAAATACCAAAATTTAGGAACCCAGGTAGCACAAAATGGGCTATGACGGGGGGGCCCGTGAGGGCAGCCCATACGGGCCCCATGCGGGATTTGCAATATCTACCCAGAGGGGCCCCGCGTGGGCTGCTCAATTTTGCCACGATTGGTTCCAATCTGTATCCGTGTGGGCAGCCCAAATAGGGCTTCCCGCTTTCAGCCCAGATAGCCGAACGTGGGCAGCATACCAGAATTATTAATGGGTCCTAAGTTTATGAATGCAGTGCAGCCCCATTGATCAAGGTTTTAATTTTAAGTCGATTAATCCCTCCGATACCTGAAATGTACAAGCGCCGGCTTTGCGGAGACCAGCCCGTTTCGAGGTCGCCCACGTGCTGCGCTCATAGTTTGAATCTGGCATTTTCGGGGCTCCAAGATCCTTCAGTTAGGTGTGAAACATTGAGCACTATTTGTTTACCTTGTATTCGACACTCAGTAACATAAGGGAAATTTATTCCCAACACTACAATAATGGGGGCTGGCCCACATCACACCCAAAATGTTGGTCTGAATATTTATATCGGTGGTGTTTATGTAAATAATAATGGCGCAGGAAAACTTTTGAGGTAGTTCGGTACATAGTCGTAAAGCGGAACAGTTACTGCTGCATATTTTCTGGTAATACTGCATAATTAACGTAGTTTTTACAGTAAAATTAAAAAGTCTCTATTCGTGGCATGGATATGCATAAAATAGTTATCTGAAAAATCCAGAAGATGCAATTAGCGGCCGGTATAAGATGAATTACATAAATAAAATGGTGCTTGAAAACTAGGGTGAAGGCGTTTCAGAGCGGTAAGCCCGCCTACAGCCAATTTGGGGCCCACTGCGGCCTTTCACGGGCAGCCTCAATTGGGTTTATCTTACTTTTTATCGCATGGAGTACGAATATATGTTGTATTTGCCCGTTTTGTGACCGGGGTTCCGGCCGAGGTATGCGCAGGCTCCAGAAGTGAAAATGGAGGCGTACTTAGCGAACGCCGGCGAGCGACCGCCGCCAAAAGCAGGAAAGCAGCGGCGACAGCAGCCGAGTGCACGTTTTGTTTCCGGCTGGGATGGCCAACCCTTCTCACCCTTCGGGATGGAGACGGGCTCCCTTTCGGGCATGAACCTCCTTGGCACCCACGGCGGCAACAGCGAGAAACCTGGACGCCGGCAAGCGACTCCCGTCAAGGGGAGCGAGGTGGTGGCGACGGCGACGGAGTGACCTTTGTTTCGGGCTGCGGCGACAAACCCTTCCCGCCCCCCCTCCTTCGGGATAGAGACGAGTTGCTTTTCGAGCCTTAATCCCCTTGGCGCCACGGCGGCGACAACAGGGCACCATTTCTTGTGCTTAATGGGCAAGAGACGCGTCGCCGAGCAGCATTGATCCCGCTCGCCGAATTCTCGAGGCAAGCAGGTGACCGAGCTCCTTGAAATTACTGGGGGGAAATGACCGCTGCGAGCGGGCAACTTCGCGGGATGTTTTGGCTTGGTGCAGAATATCCACCACCAGCACAAGATCGTCATCAACATCGAAGAACTTTGCCCTCGCCACCGAAAAATGTGAGAGGAGGTTGGAGCACCACCCTCGGCAGTGGGCAACACCTTCAGTGATCTCTTGTGCCCAGTGATTGGACTGCACTGATTAAACTTTGTTTCCCAATCTAGGGAAGTGGGGACAACCAGCCATATTTAAGCGGCGGAAATTGCCTCCAGAGAGAGCTCCGTTTTCCTCTCTTGACTTGTAAATATCTCACCATGTAAAAGTTGTAAAAAAAGCTCTTCTTTGCCTCTCCTCCCTGGCTGCTTCTGCTCCTTCATCTCGGCTCCTCATGGTTCGACTGCGGTGAAGCCTATGCTCCAGAACGCCGGCCCCATCACCCGCAATAACTTCAGAAATACTCGTATGGGCAGCGTTGAGGCATGCCCGCTTTTTAGCCCGGATACAAACCATGCGGTACCTGTTCAGCTTTTGAGTGGGCACCCCTATTTGGGCTAGCCCATACTATTCGCTGTAGGCTCACATTTGCATCGGATGTGCCCTAAAGTGACTCGCAAGAGACCGATGCGGCAGAAGCCAGAAGGAGCACTTTCCTGCCCCGCTACAGGCCATGCGGAAATTATCTAGGTTTTTGGTGGGCAGCCCCAATTAGGGCAGCCCAGGAATTTTCTGCAGGAAGCCTACATTTCCGTTTGACGTTCCCTCGAGAACCCCTCACGGGTCCCATGTAGGCAATGCGCAGGATTACTCGTATTTAGCCGCGCCGCAGCCCATGCGGGACCTATTGCACTTTTGAGTGGGCAGCCCCAATTAGATTCGCCCAGGCTTTTTCTACACAAAGCCCAAATTTTTTTTTGCATCGGCCCTACAATTCGCCAAGCGGGACCCTTGAGGGCTAGATGTGGGAATATGTACTCAGTTAGCCCTTTCCACGCCTATATAATGCTGAGATGGAAAAAGCAGGAGCAAGCCCAATTCGGGCTTGCCCGCTTGATCCCTTAAGGGGGCCCTCATCGGTGTTATAGTGAAATCCTGTTGTCATTCAAAGAGCTATAGTTTTCAAAGGCAAGTAACGCGTCTCGTGTCAGCGGGATATCTGACCAGCCTCATTGTATCTGTATATGAAGAAAAAAAAACAAAGAAAATAGATAGACCGAGCGAAGGAAATGGAAAAAGAGCAGTGGTAATTCGCTATTTGCATAACTCCTCGCATCGCCTAAAAAAGATAGCGAAACGCAGCAACATCAGAGTGGTGCTATCGGCGCCCAAGAAGCTGTGAAAACTTATCAAAATGACCAACCCTTTTCTACAGCAATGCACAATTAAACATCGAGACCACTTTGTAGCTTGTTCGTCCGGGGTGGTGTATATCCTGCGGATCGAGGTACATCCGCCAAACAGGCCGGTGTGTCAGTGAGGGATTATTGGAGCACACGACGAATGTAGGGAACTACAGGGATGGTAATCTCTCTATGCAATGTCATGATTGTGCGGAAAAGAATGAAAAAGGGTGCAAACCGTTCTTTAACGCCTGCAAGATATTAGCCAAGCATATGAACAAAGATGTCAGGGAAGTAACCGAGGCCAATCTGATTAAAAAATCGGATGAATCTTGTGTCAGCACAGCATGTTTCTTTGATGGCCAACCATTTTTCGCGGCCACGTGATGTCGGCGTTTATGTCGGGTGACGTCATGATGCAGGTTGTAGTTAATGTGCAACTGTGTCAATAAACGTTCAGTTGAAAGTTAGCGCTCGTGTTGTCTACATCTTTCTCGTCCCTGTTCGTTTGCGCTAGTAGGTGTCAGCAGTTGATCATTACATCAATTTTATTTAAGCTGTCATGTATTTCCCTGCCTACGATAGCATGCATGAGCACCAGTACAACACAGAGAGAGTAATAAATAGGAATGGAGCGTTTTAGTTGCGTATTCACTATATGTCTTGCGCTTAGATTTGCGACTTTGTCTTTGCAATTTTTTTTCGTTCATTCATTATTTTTTCCTCCCTCTCTACACGTTTCTTTTTTTTCTTTCCACTCTGTTTCCTTGCACTCTCTGCCGCTGCTCAATCGAGGCTCGTAATATTCTTAAACGTTACATTTTTTTGTTTACTTATTCGTGTACGTTCTGACAGATCTTACATTCATAACACGCTATCCTGTTCCGAAACAAGTGGGGGAGCGACTGACTGGCACCTGTTACCTTCCCCCATCCTAACTTAATTTTGTGGCACAGGGCTTGAAAGTACAATTAAAAGGACAATGAATATCGTTACAAAAAAAAGAAAAAACGTTCTTTCATTGAAGAGAAAAGTAGGCCTGCTACAATCCCTGCATTCCTGACCAAGAGGAAAGCATGCATGTGTATTGGAATTCCGTACATCGCTTTTTCTGCCGTGCTGTAATGGAGTTTTCCATGCTGGTGTCACCAACCGCACCGCGTGGACAGAGCGATCGGTGTAAATCTGTCATCCGTTCCTTCATCGTGGAGAAAAGTGGCAAAACCGCCTCATCTAAATATCTAAATAGCTAAAGCTTTTCAAAAGTCTTCTGCGTAATATAAGTACCTGCGGCATTGTCAAGTCTCAGTAATCGTTCTTTAGTTTTCAGGGGTTTCGCATTGGTTATTTTTTAATGTTTTTTTTCTAATTTGCTCATCGAATGCTGATTTGGGGGCTAGCCAAAATCATTTCTTCCATTTTGCACTTTCGTTTTCAATGAAACAATAAAAACATGCGGTCAGATTTCTAAGCATTACATGTTGCACAGAGCAACGAATGGAGCACCGAATTCTTTCGATTACTATATGGGTGCTTGCAAGGGTGAAACTCTTTAGCCAAGAGATAATTCAGCGGCACCTGCCTACCAGAGACACGCAGGCATCCTGATGCAACCTCGTTTGATCGTGGAGACAATCGAATAGCTCATCTGATTTCTACGGGAAACTCTCCCTGAGCCTCTCCGGACGCCCGGTGTCACGTGACGCGCATCAACGTGGCTTGGAGGGTCGGAAAAGGAGCGACGTCCTCGCTCTCCGACCTGTAACGCGCAAGTTCGCCGAAAGTCACGTTTCTATGGCGCAGCAATCATCTCGAGGCGCAGTGAGTTCATCAGAGTGGCCTCTCCTAAACTACACTCTTTCCTTCCTCCATGCCGCAAGCGTATGTAAGAACGGAGTGGTTTTAAGGCTCTTTCCTCTCTGTGACTAGCGTTCTTCCGCTCCAACACTTTGTCGTCGATAGACACGGTAGAGTCAACGATAACTGGCAACAACAATTTTACTTGAGGGGAAAAAGGAACTGAAAACTTTATGCAGGATTGTACATATTTACAACAGAGGAGACAATAAGGACAAGAACATGGAACTGGCTACACTCTCCGGCATGGCCGAAGAGTCGAGAGATCAAGATCTAGCTCAGAACCATTTTGCAGGCCGTGAGCCCGCTTTTGCCACCTTCGGAGCCCGGCCAACATTTTTCATTATCCAATCACAGCAATTTCACACATAATTGGTTACCTAAAACAAACTATGTATACCCTTTTCTTTCTCCCTAAAGCTCACCTCTTTGATTTCCTCTACCCCTTCCACGCTATCCCTTTATTTCCGCCGCCCCAGTTTTGGTGCTTCAGATATCAGATAGCAGATACCGGGGCTGGCAAACCTCTTTTCCTTTCCCTTGTATATACAATAAAATAACCACTTCAACAATAACAAAAGGAACAACAAATTCTTTTCACAACAAAAAGAATTTGAGAATGAACCTCGATCACATGCCGCGCACCATGCTTCCGCAGTGTTACGCAAACTCTCTCCTTGGAAAGAAAAAGAAACCATAGTAAAGCACATCAGGTGCGCAAGCACGTCGACCACAGCTTGCGCACTTGACAGCTTCTTTTACAGGGCAATTATCGGCGTCCGAGTCGGCACTATTGCTGACCACAACAGAAGAGCCCAACCGCGTCCTCACATTCCTCAACTTATCCGTCACTGTTACACACTCGCCCAGATGTCCGTTCAGCGCCGCCGCCTATGCACCATTGTTGGTGTCTAGGGCAGGAGTCGTCACCGAAACTCATTCAGCGTTCTGCTATCTACTAATTGTCACTCCTATGGGCGCCCCGTCAAGGACGAGGGCCTTACGCCATTCAGCTTGGCATCGTTTGTTCTTTGAACGCTATGCCGCCCTTCCAAAAGACGTGCTCGTTCAAAAGCTTCGCTGCCTCATCGCGATGGGTGCAGTCGGCGTACTACGGGGTAGCAGTGTAAACAGTACGCAACGCGCTTTAAAAAAAAGAAAAAAAAGAGCCCACCGCGCGAAGCGGCGGCGAGAACAAACTGCCTGCCCCCGCGTCTTCGAGCGCGACCGCAAAGTCCTCGGAGGAAGGCACTGCTTTTCCCCTCTTCCTCCGTTTTCGTCGTGCGCCCCTTCCCGACTCCTGCCCGAGGTAAATGGGATACGGCCGCCACTGGGCGTTGAACAAATGACCCAAAAAGAGCGAACGGTCCTAATGGCGCCGCTCATATCACCGACCCCTTACACACGGCAATTTTGCGACTCGAGTGGTGGTGGTGGTAGTGGTTGATTTATATTTTTTACAATAATCAAAAAGAAGGAAAAGAGTATTGCCGGCCGCGGCAACTGCTATCTAAAAAAACTGAAGCACTTGAGCTGCGGCCGGCGGGAAGGAAAATGGGATAGGGAGAGGATAGCGAGAGGAAGTAGAGAGGGGAGCGATAGGAAGAAAGGACAGGGGGAGCTTTGTACATTATTTACAAAGTGCAGACGGTCAACGAGTTCGCGTCGCTCGCGCGCAAGTGTCCGAGCATTGTCCACAAATGCCTGCGCGCGAGCGGCCACTGCAGTTGTTTACAAATTATATATGTATATATCATCATCATCAGCCTTATTATACCCACTGCAGGGCGAAGGCCTCTCCCATATCTCTCCACTTAACCCGGTTTTGTGCTAGCTGCATCCACTTGACCCCTGCGAACTTCTTAATCTCATCCGCCCACCTAACTTTCTGCCGCCCCCTGCTACGCTTTCCTTCCCTTGGAATCCAGTTTGTTACCCTCAGCGACCATCGGTTATCCTCTCGTCGCACTACATGTCCTGCCCATGTCCATTTCTTCTTCTTAATTTCCACTAGAATGTCGTTAACTTGAGTTATTTCTCTGACCCACTCTGCACGCTTTCTATCTCTTAATGTTACCCCTACCATTTTTCGTTCCATAGCCCTCTGGGTTGTCCTCAACTTAAGTAGAACTCTCTTGGTTAGCCTCCACGTTTCAGCCCCATAGGTGAGTACAGGCAAGATGCAACTGTTGTATACTTTCCTCTTGAGCGATACCGGTAAGCTGCTAGTCATAATCTGCGAGTGCTTGCCAAATGCGCTCCATCCCAATCTTATTCTTCTTGTTATTTCCTTTTCATGATCCGGATCTGCGGTTACTACCTGTCCTAAGTAGATATATTCGTCTACTACTTCCAGTATTTCGCTACCTAATGTAAACTCCTGTTCCTTCCCGAGGCTGTTGAACATTACCTTAGTCTTCTGCATATTGATTTTCAAGCCTACCTTTCTACTTTTCCTGTCTAGGTCATCAATCATTATTTGCAGTTCATCTCCCGAGTTGCTTAGCAAGGCAATGTCATCAGCAAATCGCAGATTACTGAGGTATTCTCCATCTACCCTTATCCCTAACTGCTCCCATTCCAAGTCTCTGAATACTTCCTCTAAACAAGCTGTGAATAGTACTGGGGAGATTGTGTCTCCTTGCCTAACACCTTTCTTTATGGGAATTTTGTTGCTTTCTTTATGTAGAACTATGGTTGCTGTGCAGCCACTATATATATCTTCCAGCACTTTCACGTATGGCTCGTCTACCCCCTGATTTCGCAATGCCTGCATCACCGCCGATGTTTCAACTGAGTCAAATGCTTTTTCGTAATCAATGAATGCTATGTATAAGGGCTGGTTATATTCCGAGCATTTTTCTATCACCTGATTGATGGTATGGATATGATCGATAGTAGAGAACCGTTTCCGAAACCCTGCTTGATCCTTTGCTTGATTGCATTCTAAGGTTGTTCTGATTCTATTAGCGATTACCTTAGTAAATACCTTATACGTAACAGACAGTAAGCTGATTGGTCTGTAATTTTTAAGGTCCTTAGAGTCCCCTTTCTTGTGAATGAGGATAATGTTTGCATTCTTCCATGCTTCCGGTACCGTCGATGACACCAGGCACTGCGTATACAGGGTGGCCAGTTTTTCTAGCACGATATCCCCCCCGTCCTTCAGCAAATCTGTAGTTATCTGATCCTCTCCAGCTGATGTCCCCCTTTTCATAGTTTCTAGTGCTTTCTTGACCTCGTCCTTCGTCACTGGTGGAACGTCTGACTGTTTTTCCCTACCGCCAATCTCATTTCGGTCCTGACTACTTTGGCTACTGTAGAGATCTGTATAGAACTCCTCGGCTACTTTGACTATCTTGTCCATATTAGTGATGACGTTGCCCGCCTTGTCCCTTATCGCATACATCTGGTTTTTGCCTATGCCCAATTTCTTCTTTACCGCTTTAAGGCTTCCCCCGTTCTTTACAGCATGCTCAATTTTCTCCATGTTATACTTCCTTATATCGGCCACCTTGCGCTTATTGATTAGCTTTGATATCT
Source organism: Amblyomma maculatum (assembly GCF_055883805.1). Lineage (NCBI taxonomy): Eukaryota > Metazoa > Arthropoda > Arachnida > Ixodida > Ixodidae > Amblyomma > Amblyomma maculatum. The sequence goes on from NC_139350.1 coordinate 17,493,097, forward strand.
CGGCCAATTCGATCTGGTCTGTTGGATTGGAAGCTTTCATACTCTGCCGTTTCTTAATCAAATCTTTCGTCTCCTTAGACAGCTTACCGGTATCCTCTCTAACTATCCTACCGCCTACTTTTACCGCGCACTCAGTAATGATATCTCTGAAATTATTGTTCCTTGCCTCTAGGGTAATGTCGCCATCCTCAGTTAGAGCTGAATACCTATTCTGTAGCGAGATCCTGAACTCTTCTGCCCTCCCCCTCACCGCTAATTCGTTGATGGGTTTCTTTCTTACTAATCTATTGCGTTCCTTCTTCAGATTTAGGTTAAATCGGGACCTCACCATCCTGTGGTCACTACATCGAACTTTCCCGATTACCTCTACATCCTGCACAATGGCGGGGGTTGAACACATTATGAAGTCGATTTCATTTTTAGTCTCTCCGTTAGGACTTTTCCATGTCCATTTTCGGTTCTTCCGTTTGCTGAAGAAGGTATTCATGATTCGTAAGTTATTGCGCTCTGCAAACTCAACTAGTAACTCCCCTCTGCTATTCCTAGAACTAATGCCATAGTCACCTACTGCCTTGTCTCCTGCCTGTTTTTTCCCTACCTTGGCATTGAAGTCGCCCATTAGTACAGTATACTGCGTCTTTACTTTTCGCATTGCCGATTCTACATCTTCATAGAAGCTTTCAACTGCCTGGTCATCATAACTACATGTAGGTGCATAGGCCTGTACAACCTTCAGTTTATACCGCTTATTAAGTCTAATTACGATGCCTGCAACCCTCTCATTAATACTATAGAATTCAACTATATTACCCGCTATATACTTATTGACAAGGAAACCTACTCCTAGTTGTCGCCTTTCTGGTAAACCTCGATAACACAGTACATGCCCATCCTTCAGTACAGTATATGCCTCATTCGGCCTCCTAACCTCACTAAGCCCTATGACATCCCATTTCATGCCCTCTAGTTCCTCTAACAGCACTGCTAAACTAGCTTCACTAGCTAGAGTTCTAGCATTAAACGTTGCCAGGGTCAGTTTCCAATGGCGGCCTGTCCAGCGGAGCCAGGCTTTCTTAGCACCCACAGGTCACAGGTCTGACCGCCGCCGTGGTCAGTTGTTCCGCAGCCGCTGGTGACTGAGGGCCGGGGTTTTATGGAGCTTATCATAGGAGGTTGTGGCCAATTACTGCACCAGGGTGGCCAACTCCTGTTCTGGTGAGGGAGTGCGTTGCCGGAGGTGTTCACCGGCACCAGGTCGCACCCCAAACCTGTATATGCAATTCCATCGACACGCGGATTTTTTTTTTTTTTTTTCATCCGGTGGAGAATTGCGCGGCACCGGGATTTGAACCCCGGTCCTCTTGCATGCGAGGCGGATGTTCTACCGCTACGCCACCGCTGCCTCTGTATGTATATATATATATATATGTATATGTGTGTGTGAAGGAAAGAAGCCAACAGTCGGCGAGGCCAAGGAAAGCGTTGGGGATGGTACTTTTATGTCTTTTTTTTAATGTTTGCTTAGATAGTCACAGAAATTAGTAATGTAATCTGTTTAGGGGAAAGATAATTAAACACAAAGTAGAAGAAAAAACAACGTGCCGATGGTGGGAACCGAGCCCACGACCTCCGAATATCGCGTCCGGTGCTCTTCCAACTCAGCTACATCGGCCGCTGTCCCCCCCTGCTACTTGCTTGGGTATTTATGTTGTCTGTATACGATCCTTGAGAGTGTTCACCAGCGCCGCCCTCAGCAATAGCGGCGCACGTAGAACGTCCTTTGTTACCGCCAACGTCACGCAGAACGTGATCAAGAGCGAGGGAAAAAGCGGTGCTAGAACCCTCTTACACTACCTATGGCCTCAAGACTGCCAGAACCGAGACCGCCGTAAGCTACAAGCAGATCAATCAAGGGGAAATGAGGGTGCTCGTTATAATACATGAAGGAAAGAAGCCAACAGTCGGCGAGGCCAAGGAAAGCGTTGGGGATGGTACATTTATGTCTCATTTTTTTAATGTTTAAGTAACGGGAAATCAGTTTATCACACAAGCCGGGCCGACGCACCAGGGTCCACACCCAAACTTTCTCTCCGGGATGGTAGGCGACGTGTCGATGACGGAGGTTGTAGCGCTGTGCACCGTGCCCTGCTGTTGCTGAATGTGAATACGGGCAAGTTGACGTGCTTCCTCAGCGCACTGAGCAAACTGTTCTGCGTTTGGCATGAGTGGATGATCATCTGTGCAGCTCGGAAGCATAGCATCTAACATCGTCTGAACGTCACGTCCGTAGACTAGGCGAAATGGTGTAAAACGCGTCGTCTCCTGGGTGGCCGTGTTGTAGGCATGTAATGTAGGGGAGAATTTCATCCCAGTTTTTGTGCTGCGAGTCTATATGTACATTGCGATCATGTCGGCGATGGTTTGGTCGAGTCTCTCCGTGAGGCCATTCGTCTGCGGGTGATATGCAGTAGTTTTTCAGTGGCTGGTATGACTAAGCTCGAGCACATTGTGGATAAGCTGTGCAGTAAACGCGGTGCCTCGATCGGTTACGACTAGGGACGGTGCGCCATTACGCAACACAATTTGCTGCATAAAGAATTGAGCGATCTCAATTCATGTGCCCCGCTGCACTGCCTTGGTTTCCGCATAACGTGTGAGATAGTCGGTCGCGACTATAATCCATTTGTTACCCATCGAAGACAGCGGAAATGGGCACAGTAGGTCGATGCCGACTTGGTCAAACGGCGTCCGAGGTGGAATAATAGGTTGGAGCAAACCCGCGGGTTTGAGAGGAGGTACCTTTCGACGGTGATACTCGCGGCAGCCACTGACGTAGCGATGGATGGCGTCAGAAAGTTTAGGCCAATAATAGGCTTGACGAACTCGAGCGAGTGTGCGTGCAATACCCAAGTGGCCGGAGGTGGGCTCATAGTGGCAAGCAAAAAGGATGTCGCGATGGTCGGCCGGCACGACAAGGAGGCGCGCTCGATAAACAGTGCTGAAGTTTTTCTTGAATAAAACGCCATTCCGAAGACAGAATGCAGACAGGTGCCTTCTAAACTGGCGGGGGACGTCAGCAGCGCGAGCCTCCAGATGGTCAATGACAGGTCGAAGGTCTGGGTCAGCTCGCTGTCGGGTCATTATGTCTGAGGCATTCAGTAGTCCAAGAAAACCTCTGTCATCCGTCACGTTATCGACAAATCCGACGGGTGCCCGCGAGAGCGCGTCAGCATCTTTGTGCTTCTGACCAGATTTGTACACAATGGAGTAATCAAATTTTTGAAGGCGAAGGCTCCATCGTGCTAGGCGCCCCGATAGATCACGGAGATTGGCCAGCCAGCACAAAGAATGGTGGTCAGTAACGACTTTAAACGCGCGGCCATAGAGGTAAGGCCTAAATTTCATAGTTGCCCACCCAACTGCGAGGCATTCCTTTTACGTAGTGGAGTAATTTGCTTCAGCGCGGGAGAGCGTGCGGCTGGCATACGCAATGACCCTTTCCACGCCAGCTCGGTGCTGAACGAGTACAGCGCCAACGCCGATGTTGCTGGCGTCGGCGTGGACTTCGGTGGCAGCGTCTTCATCAAAGTGCGCAAGAACAGAGGTAGTTTGCAGTCGTCTGCGTAGCTCCGCAAAAGCCTCCTTTTGCTCGGCGGCCCACACGAACTGTATATCATCCCGCGTGAGGCGGGTGAGGGGTGCGGCTATCTTGGAAAATCGGCGATGAAGCGGCGGTAGTACGCACACAAACCCAGGAAACGTTTTAAACTCCTCTTCGTGGTAGGAACGGGAAATTTGGCGACAGCGGCAGGTTTGTCGGGGTCTGGCCTAACGCCCGCGGCACTGAGAAGATGACCAAGAAACTTCAACTCTTTGTAGCCAAAGTTGCACTTCTCGGGCTTGAGCGTCAAGTCAGCTGACCGGAGGGCATCTAATACTGCTCGAAGGCGTTCGAGATGTTCTCCAAAGGTTTCAGAGAACACGACAACCTCATCGATATAAACTTAACAGATTTGCCATTTGAGGCCGGCGAGAACGGTGTCCATTATGCGCTTAAAAGTAGCCGGCGCTGAACATAGGCCGAATGGCAGCACTTTAAATTCATACAGTCCATCTGGGTTAACAAAAGCTGTTTTTTCGCGGTTTCGCTCATCGACCTCAATCTGCCAGTACCCGCTCTTCAAGTCAATGGAGGAGAAGTACTGGGCGCGACGAAGCTTGTCGAGCGAATCGTCGATAAGGGGCAGCGAGTAGACGTCTTTTTTTGTGATGTCGTTCAACTTTCCATAATCAACACAGAAGCGAAGGGTGCTATCCTTTTTTTCTCAAGCACGACAGGGGACGACCATGGACTGTTGGAGGGTTGGATGACACCATCACGAAGCATCTCCTGAACCTGTGTGTGAATCGCTTCACGTTCTGTCGTTGAGATGCGGTACGGCTGCTGGTATATAGGGCGGGCATCGTCGGGAGTAATTAAACGGTGCTTCACAAGAGGCGTCTGCCGAATTTTCGATGATGTCGCGAAACAAGCACTGTATTTTAGAAGGAGAGAACGTAGGTCGTGCTGCTGTGTTTCCGGAGATCTCTACTAATATCCAGACGATCAAGGGATGGGTGCACATTTTCAACTTCTCCGAACGTAAAACATTCAGAAACGTCCGCTAAGGCGTCGGCGAATGCGATTGTGGTAGCGCGGAAAAGATGGCGGGGCTCGTTCGTGAAGTTAGTCACCAGGAGCTCAGATCGGCCGTTACGGAGATGGATGAGACTCCGCGCCGAGGTGATGCCGTGGGTGAGCAAAAGGGACTGGTTGCCCTCAGCGACCGCCGTTCCGTCACGCAGTTCATCGCAGTTAACAGTCACAAAAACACTGGAACGTGGCGGAATAGAAACGATCTCGGCGGAAATTCGAAGAGGGGCGTGGCTTTGGCGGTCTGCGGTGTCAGTATCATCCGCTTTCTCGGTCGAAAAGGTCACGGTACGCTTCCGGAGATCGATAATGGCCCCATACTCGCGAAGAAAATCGACACCAAGGATACAGTCGCGGGAGCAGTCAGATATTACAAGGCAGCTGACAACAAACGTGGAGTTGCGAATTTGGACTCTCTCTGTGCACTGACCGCTCGGAGTTACGACATGCCCGCCAGCGGTTCGAATCTGCGTGCCAGACCATGGCGTCATCACTTTTTTTTTTTAAAGCGCCGATAGCTTCCCGCTTAAAATCGAAAAATCAGCACCAGTGTCTACCAATGCGCTAACCTTATAGCCATCGAGGACCACGGGTATATCCAGCGAGTCTATCTTCACGTGTACGAACTGTCGTAGGGGCCGCCAAGTCGCGGTCGCTCACAGGAGGCGTTGTCGGGGGGTCTTCGTCGCGTCGATTTGAAGCGGCCTCGCCCCCTGAGGTCACTGTCTTTAGTTTTCCCGGCTCGGACTAGACGGCCGTCGCTGCGCCATCCATGAGGAGCTGGGCTGCGAGGATAGTCGGCGTGGAGACGGAGATCGTGACTGTCGTTTAGAAGGTTGCGCCATGCGCTGCTGGGCTACGTAGTCCTCAATATCACGGGGTCGTTGGCCTAAAGGAGGGCTATGCATGTCGATGGGGAAACCCTTCAGTCCCAGTTGTCGATATGGGCACTGTCGATACAGGTGGCCAGGCTCTCCGCAGTGGAAGCACAGGCGCTGCCGATTTGGGGCACGCCACAGGTCTGCCTTTCGGTGGGGTGATCTGCGGTTGTCGAATACAGCGAGACTTGGTCGGATGGCGGTAATTGTGTGAAATCAGTTGGGGGACGTCGCAGGATGTCCGCATAGGTTGGCCGACAGGACTCGATGGAAAAGTATGGCGGGTTAGCAGATGGTACCGAAGGCCGAAATGCTTGTTGGAGCTCTTCTCGGACAATACTAGCGATAGAGCCGACCGTCGGCTGGGGAGCACCGAAGAGCGTCTGAAGCTCTTCACGCAAAATGGAGCGGATGATGTCGCGAAGATCCGGACTAGCCCCGAAGGCCGAATGCGGCTCCGTGAGCGAAGCGGCGAGTACCGGCCTGTCGTAGGTCGTAGACCGCTGCTAGAGCATCCTTTCCATCGTGACTGCCTCCAAAAGAAACTTGGCAACTGTGTTCGGCGGATTGCGCACGAGCCCAGCGAACAGTTGTTCCTTAACGCCTGCATGAGATGGCGTACTTTTTTCTCTTCGGGCATGGCCGGGTCAGATCGTCGGAACAGCCTAGTCATGTCCTCCACGTACATGGTTATGGTCTCGTTCGGCATCTGTATGCGAGAGCGTAAAGCCCTTTCCGCTCGTTCTCGGCGATTCGGGCTGGTGTAGGTGTCCAGGATGCAGCGACAGACTCGCGTCACGATGTTAGAGTGAATCCGCGATTCTCGTATCAAGTACGAGCGCCATCTTCCACGCTGAAGAAGACGTTCTTGAGCTTTGCGGCGTCGTCCCACTGATTAAATGCGGCGACGCATTCAAACTGGGTGAATCAGTCTTCGACGTCTTCCGTCTGACAGCCGTGGAAAGCCTTAGGCAGTCATGGGTTCTGGAAAGTGTAATACGTTGGAGTTTGCATTACAGGTCGAGGGGCGGCTGCGGTGGTGAATTCAACCGGCCCGTGCTCAGGTGGTAGGCCTAGGTTCTTCCGGCTAGCGCGGTGAACAGGCGTGTCAATTGGCACAAGGCCTGAATCCTGGGTATGCGGAGGAGTGCGGGGCATTTACTGGGATCGATACCCTGCGCCGACACCAAAATATGTCACGGACAACAGGGCTAGACGTGACAGACGACGGGACGAGGCTGTCCCAGCAGGCAAATTTCGGCGCACAGCACGCGAGTCCACTTCAGTGTCCTCTTCTTCCAGGCGCAGCAAGAACATGAGGACACCAGGTGGCAATATCTACACACACACATATATATATATATATATATATATATATATATATATATATATATATATATATGTATCCCCTTCATGGATCACTGCCTTGTTGTGGCGGAGGGGCTTGCGAAACTCGATGAAGTCGTGAGCTCCGCTGTGTAGGGCCACCCAAGATAGACAGGTCACGGTAGAGTTCTGACAAATGTGATTCACTGGAGAAGGTAATGGCAACCCACTCCAGTATTTCCTGCCAAGAAAACGCTATGGCCAGTCACAATACCATTAATGATATGGCGCCGGAAGATGAGCCCCCCAGGTTGGAAGGCGTCCCACATGTTACTGGGGATGAACAAAGGGCGATTCCTAGTAGCTCCAGGACGAATGAAGCGGCTGGGCTAAAGCCAAAAAGACGCTGAGTTGTGGATGTGTCGGGAAGCGACCGGAAAGTCCGATGTTGCAAGGAGACATATCACATAGCAACATGGAATGTAAGATCGATGACGCAAGGTAAACTGGATGTCGTCAAGCGAGAAATGGACAGATTGAACATTGATATCGTGGGTATCAGCGAGCTCAAGTGGACCGGAATGGGGGAATTTAACTCCGGCGACCATTATGTCTTTTTTTGTGGGCACGAATCCAAGAGAATGAATGGGGTCGCTCTCATAGTAAACAGAAGAACGGGCAAAGCAGTGCTAGGGTACAACCCCAAAAACGACCGAATGATTTCACTTCGGATCCAAGGTCACCCTTTCAACATAACAGTTATTCAAATCTATGCACCGACCACTGCTGCTGAAGAAACTCACGTTGAGAGATTTTATGCGGACCTACAATGCCTTTTAGACCGCACCCCATCATCAGACGTCGTTGTTCTCGTAGGAGACTGGAATGCTAAGGTCGGGAGTGAATATCCGGAATTATAGGCAAGTTCGGTCTTGGCGAGCCAAATGAAGCTGTGCAGAGGCTAGTAGAGTTTTGTCAAGAAAACAACCTGACCATAGCGAATGCTCATTTTCAACAGCACAAGAGGTGCCTGTACACATGGACTTCACCGGACGGTCTGTACAGGAATCAGATCGATTATATGCTTTGCCGGCAGAGATGGAGAAGCGCTATACAAGCAGTAAAAACAAGGCCTGGGGCCAATTGTGGCACCGATCATCAGCTTCTTGTTGCCAAAATTAAGCTTCGATTGAGGAAAACGCAGAAAACTAGAAGGCCTTTCAGGTATGATCTGGGTCAATTCCATTAAAATATGCTGTGGAAGTGAGGAATCGATTTCAAGAATTAGATCTAGAAGACACAGAGCCCGAAGACATGTGGATTGATGTTCGTGATATAATACAAGAAGTTGCTACTAAGGTAGTTCCAAAGCAAAAGAAATGCAAGAAAGCAAACTGGTTATCTGAAGAGGCTTTACAAATAGCTGAGGAAAGGAGGATGGCAAAAGGTATGGGGGAAAGAGAAAGATACAAGGTTCTCAATGCGGATTTCCAGAAAATAGCAAGGAGAGGTAAGAATGCCTTCCTGAACATACAGTGCCGAGCAGTTGAGGACAACAGCCAATTAAGGAACACAAGAGCTCTGTATAAGACAATCAAAGATATCAAAGGAAGCTTCTGTGCTAAGCTGGACGTGATAAAGGACAAACAAGGCAAGGACCTCACTGAAGCCTCAGAGATAAAGAAGAGGTGGCAAGAATACAAAGAAGAACTGTACAAGAAGGACCCGAATGTGCAAACCCAACATAAGACGGTTGTGATTACTGATCTCGAGCCGGGCATCCTGAAGAGTGAAGTTGAATGGGCCTTAGCCAGCCTTGCTAAGAACAAAGCTAGCGGATTTGATGGCATTCCAGCTGACTTGCTTCAAAACCTCAACCATGACGCTGCTAACATTCTGCATACATTATGTCAGAAGATTTGGACAACCCTGCAGTGGCCACATGATTGGAGGAGGTCAGTTTACATCCCATTCCAAAGAAAGGCAGTGCCAAAGATTGTTCCAACTACCGCACGATCGCGCTTATTTCGCATGCTAGCAAGGTGATGTCGAAACTCCTCCAAGGTAGGCAGCAGCAGTATGTGGATCGGGAGCTTCCGGACGTGCAAGCTGGGTTTCGCAAGGGCAGAGGAACTAGAGACCAAATTGGTAACCTTCGCTGGATCATGGAAAAAGCAAGAGAGTTCTAGAAACCCAACTACTTCTGCTTTATTGATTATGCGAAAGCGTTTGACTGCGTAGCTCACAGCAGATTGTGGCAACCTCTCCAAGAGATGGGAGTTCCAATTCACCTCATCTGTCTCCTCAGGAACCTGTGTGAAAGGCAAGAGGCCACAGTCAGAACTGGGCATGGTCTTACTGATTGGTTTCCGATCGAGAAAGGAGTGACGCAAGGCTGCATACTGTCGCCCTGCCTATTTAACCTATATGCAGAGTGCATCATGAGGAAGGCCGGCCTGGACGAGTCTTCAGCTGGAGTGAAGATTGCTGGAAAACGTATCAACAACCTTAGATATGCGGATGATACCACTTTAATGGCAGAAAGTGAAGTGGAACTCAAGAGACTTCTGATGCGCGTACAAAAAAGAGTGAGAAGTTTGGGCTTAAACTGAACATTAAAAAGACAAAGATCATGGCATCTTGTCCTATCAAGTCCTGGAGCATCAATGGACAAGAAGTGGAAGCTGCGACAGATTTTCTCTTCTTGGGCTCCAAGATTACCCGGAAGGAGACTGCAGCCATGAAATTAGGAGACGCCTGCTTCTGGGAAAGAGAGCTATGGCTAGCCTTCACCGCCTAGTAAAGAGCAGAGACATTACCCTGCCAACCAAGATCCGTATAAATCGTGCTATGGTCTTTCCAGTTGTGATGTATGGATGCGAGAGTTGGACTGTGAAAAAGGCTGACCGCCGAAGAATTGACGCGTTTCAATTGTGGTGCTGGCGAAGACTCTTGAGAGTTTCTTGGACTGCCAGAAGATCAAATCAGTCGATATTGTCGACCACAAACCCTGACTGCTCATTGGAGGGTCAAATTTTAAAGTTAAAGCTCAGCTACTTTGGTCATCTGATGAGAAGAGAGGAGTCGCTGGAGAACGATTTGATGTTGGGAAAGGTTGAGGGTCGCCGGAGAAGGGGTAGGCAGTGAACGCGATGGTTAGATGGCATCCTCGAGGCACTGCAGATGAAGTTATGTGATGTTGGGAAGATAGTGAGAGACCGGAAAGCATGGCGTGACATCGTCCATAGGGTCACGAAGAGTCAGACACGACTGAACGACTGAACAGACTGACTGATATATATATATATATATATATATATATATATATATATATATATATATATATATATATATATATATATATTGTCACGTACACGGTGGCTAAGAATACCAATGATAGCAGGGTGTAGCCCAGGCACAACAACAAAGCAGCACAGACGCAAACCTGCAAGCGACACTTTTTCGTCCTTTTTAACTTCGTCCTCCTTTCACACCTCAGTCATGCGCCACCTGGCAACGCTAGGTGGCATTACCCCCTCCTTCCGAAAAAAATGAGAAAGGCCGGTAAAAACGGTGTGAAAAGCAAGAGAGTGGTCACAGCGGGTGGCCATACGCTATCGGTGGTAGTACGGCTTCAGTCGCACAATGAGCACAATGTCCGAGCTGTGCTTTCGACACTTTTGGTTGTGTGGCACCGTCTGGGATAACTTCATAACTGAGGTCACTCACACGGCGCAACACTTTGTACGGCCCGAAGTAGCGGGAAAGGAGTTTCTCTGATAAGCCTCGATGGCGAACTGGTGTCCATACCCAGACTTGGTCTCCAGGCTTGTAGTCAACCTGGCGGTGCCGGAGGTTGTAACGGTGTGCGTCAGTGGTCTGCTGCTGCCCAATGTGCACACGGGTGAGCTGGCGGGCTTCCTCAGCGCGGATGGCATATTGCTGGGCATCTGAGGATAGTTGGTCATCATCTGGGCACGGGAGCATGGAATCGAGCATGCTCTGAACATCGCGTCCGTAAACAGGTCGAAATGGTGTAAAGCGTGTTGTCTCTTGTAAGGCTGTATTATACGCAGTTGGGACGTACGGCAGCACCTCGTCCCAGGTCTTGTGCTGCACATCGACGTACATTGCCAACATATCCGCAATCGTCTTATTCAGTCTTTCTGTAAGGCCATCGGTTTGTGGATGGTACGCTGTGGTCTTGCGATGGGTCGTGCAACTCAGCTCAAATATGCGGTCGAGCAGCTGTGAAGTGAAAGCTGTCCCTCTGTCGGTAATGACGTAGGAAGGGGCGCCATGCCGCAAGACTATGGTGTTCATGAAAAACTCTCCTACTTCGGAAGCTGTGGCATGAGGGATTGCCTTTGTCTCAGCGTAGCGAGTCAAGTGGTCAGTAGCGACTACTATCCATTTGTTTCCCGCCTGCGACAAAGGAAAAGGGCCAAGGAGATCCATTCCAATTTGGTCGAACGGAATGCGGGGTGCTTTAACGGGCTCGAGAAATCCGGCAGGCTTCTGGGGCGGTTTTTTACGGCGCTGGCATTCGCGACAGCTTCGTACATAGCGTTTCACAGCTGCGGAGAGCCCTGGCCAGTAATACATGTTGCGCACTCGAGCAAGAGTCCGTGAGCAACCCAAATGACCAGACGTCGGTTCATCATGGCAAGCAAGAATATCCTCACGGAGCTCGCATGGCACTACCAGAAGGTAAGTTCTGTCTTGGCCCTGGGAGTTTCTTACATACAAGACGCCTTGCCGTATACAGAAGAAACCAAGGTGCCGAGATAGGTATCGAGGCAGGGTCGTAACACGCCCTTCCAGATAATCGATGAGTTGAAGGATGTCTGGATCAGCTCTTTGTCGATCCCTGAGCTCAGGTGCGCTGAGGGCTCCTAGAAAACCGCTACCGTCATCGGCCGTAGTATCGCCAGTGTCAACGGGTGCTCGTGACAGCGTGTCGACGTCTTCGTGTTTGCGGCCGGACTTGTAAACAATAGTTATGTCAAACTCCTGAAGCCGTAAACTCCAGCGTGCAAGTCGTCCAGATGGGTTTTGCAGATTTGCCAGCCAGCACAAACAATGATAGTCCGTGACGACTTTAAATGGCCGGCCGTAAAGATAGGGGCGAAACTTCATAGTAGCCCATACGACCGCCAGGCATTCCTTTTCTGAGGTGGAGTAGTTCATTTCGGCACAAGAGAGAGTGCGGCTAGCATAGGCTAGCCGCACTCTCTCTCGCTCAAACCCATCTTGATGCTGAACAAGGACCGCGCCAAGACCGATACTAATGTCGTCAGTGTGCACCTCAGTGTCAGCCGCTTCAACGAAGTGCGCCAGAACAGGGGATGTTTCAAGGCGCTCAGGAAGCAAAGAGGCCATCTGCTGCTCAGAGTTCCATACAAAGGAGGTGTCCTTCCTTGTAAGGCGCGTCAGAGGTTCTGCGATCTGAGAAAAGTCCGCAATGAAACGTCGATAATATGTGCACAGGCCGAGGAAGCGCTGAACAGCCTTCTTATTAGCTGGAACGGGAAATCGTGTGACGGCAACAGTCTTATCGGGATCCGGGCGCACCCCATCAGCGCTTACAACATGGCCGAGGAACTTGAGTTCTGTATACCCGAAGTGGCATTTCTGGGGCTTCAGCGTGAGATCAGCCGAACGGAGGGCTTTCAGGACAGCTCGAAGGCGTTCGAGGTGTTGGTCAAATGTTTTGGAAAAAACAACTATGTCGTCCAAGTACACAAGACAGATCTGCCACTTGAGGCCAGTGAGGACGGTGTCCATCATCTTTTGGAATGTAGCTGGGGCAGAGCACAATCCAAATGGGAGTATTTTGAATTCATATAGGCCATCTGGAGTGACAAATGCAGTTCTTTCTCGGTCTCATTTATCTACTTCGATTTGCCAATAGCCGCTTTTTAAATCAATAGATGAAAAATACTTCGCACGTACGTCGCAATCAGTCCAGTGAATCATCGATGCGCGGCAACGGGTATACATCTCTTTTTGTGACATTATTCAATTTCCGATAGTCGACGCAAAATCGAAGAGTGCCGTCTTTCTTTTTGACCAGGACTACTGGTGAAAACCACGGACTTTGTGAAGGCTGCACAACACCATCATCCAGCATCTCCTGAACCTGCGTCTGGATCACTTCTCGTTCTTTGGCAGACACACGATAAGGCTGCTGTCGTATTGGGCGAGCGTAGTCATAAGTAATGATGCGATGTTGTCTGATGGGCGTTTGACGAACCTTCGAGGATGAAGCAAAGCAGGGCTTGAAGTCCAGCAGCAGTTGCTCTAAGGCCCGTCGTTTCTCCTTTGACAAGTGACAGTTAATGTCGATGTTGTCAAGAGATGGCTTGTTAGTTTCTACTGCCGTGGATGCAAAACAGACCGGATCGTGCGCAACATGGTCAGCAAAAGCGATAGCAGTCCCCTAGAACAAGTGCCGGTGCTCATTAGAAACTTTTGTGACAAGGAGTGCAGCCCGGCCATTGTGAAACGACAATAAACTTCGGGGAGCGCAAATGCCTTGAGCAAGCAGGAGTGAATGGGTCACCTCCGCTACAGCATCACCGGTACGGAATTCGTCACAGGTAACTTCCACAAGAGCACTGCTTCGCGGCGGCAGCGAGACGCTCTCGGCGGAAACACGAAGTGCGGCATTGCAACGATTGCTACTATCTTGTTCGGTAGATTATCCCACCGAAAATGTGATGAGTCTATTTCGCAGGTCGATGACTGTTCCGTAATGCCGCAGAAAGTCAATGCCGAGGATAAGGTCACGGGAGTAGTCACTTAAAACAACGCAACTAACGACGAACGTACGTCCGTTAATCTGAATGCGAGCCGTGCACATCCCCTTTGGAGTAACTATATGACCGGCGGCGGTTCGAAGGTACACACCTGGCCAAGCAGTGAACACCTTCCTCAAAACAGTCGCCATGCGATCACTCAAAATTGAATAATCGGCACCGGTGTCCACTAATGCATTGACCGTAGTGCGACCGTCTAAAATAACCGGAATGTCCAGAGAAACGTTTTTTGCTTCCCTAGGTGACGGTACCAGCAGCTCGCGATCGGATCGAAGCGGCGACGACGGGAGGTCTTCAACGCAGCGACTACCAGCGGCCTCGCCCCCGAAGGACGCTGTTTTCAGTTTTCCCGATGAGGGCTAGACGAGCGGCCTTGGTCCTCTCGCGAGGAACCGTGGGTGAACGAGGAGGAGCGCCTTGGTGAAGGGGAGCGGGGCTGACGCTGCGAACGAGATGAAGAACGCTGCTCCGCCAGGTACTCTTCAATAACTCCGGGGAGTTGGCGAGTCGATGCGGAAGCCGTGAAGACCGAGGCGTCGATACGGACAATCCCGGTAGAGATGTCCTGGTTCACCGCAGTGGAAGCAAAGCGGACGGCGGTCAGGCATGCTCCAAATGTCGGCTTTGCGTCGGGGCAGCGGATGATTGTCGAAGTTCTGCACTGGCGGCACCGAGGGCTGCGGAACTGTAGGTGACGCGATAATGGGCGGCGGTGAAGGTGGAGCCTGACTCTGCAGAACTTCCGCATATGTGGGACGATTGTCGGTCCCCGACAGCAATGACGGGCTCGGAACTACAAGCGAAAGAGGGCTCTTGAGTGCCTGCCGCACCTCCTCCCACACTATAGCAGAAACGGAAGTTGGCGATTGCTGCAGAGGGCTCCAGAACTTGCTTAGTTCTTCACGCACGACGCTGCGAATCAGTTCGCGCAATGCATCGGGATGCCGCTCGGAAGATGCAAATGATTCCGCAATTGTGCTTGTATGAAAAGGTCGGTCATAAGCCAAGGCACGTTGTTGTAGCACCTTTTCCATTCCGGTGGCCTCCGCAAGGAATCCGTTTACAGTCGACGGTGGGTTTCGCACAAGGCCTGCGAACAGCTGCTCTTTCAAACCCTGCATCAAGTGCCTGACCTTTTTGTCTTCGGACATGGCGGGATCAGCTCGCCTGAAGAGGCGCGTCATGTTCTCGACGTACGCTTGGACACTCTCATTTGGCCTTTGGATGCGAGAGTGAATGGCACGTTCTGCATGCTCGCGACGATCCGCGCTAGTGTAAGCCTCGAGCAGTTGACGACGGAATTCCCGCCACGAAGTTAATACTTGCTCTCGGTTTTCGAAACAGATACGAGCGCCGTCCTCAAGGCTGAAGTAGACGTTCCTTAGTTCGGCAGCATCGTCCCACTGGTTGAAAGCAGCGACACATTCAAACTGAAGGAACCAGTCCTCCACATCCTCAAAGAGGTCCCCATGGAAAGACTGGTACCCGAGGGGCCTGCAAGGTGTAGTTACAGGCCGGTGCGACGCCCGTTACGTGCTGAGCAGAAGCACTGGATGTCATGGCGGCTGCTAATGGCTGAAGCTCCGGAGACAGTCCCTGGAGCCGTCGACTGGCGCGATGCACTGGGGTGTCCAATGGCACAGGGCTTGCGCGATGTCTTGTAGATGGAGACTCTTGCATAGGCGATCGCTTTACCCCGCACCTCCACCAGAATGTCACGTACACGGTGACTAAGGACACCAATGATAGCAGGGGGTAGCCCAGACACAACAACACAGCAGCACAGGCGCATACGTGCAAGCGACACTTTTTCGTCCTTTTTAACTTCGTCCTCCTTTCACACCTCAGTCATGCGCCACCTCGCACTGCTAGGTGGCAATATATATATATATATATATATATATTACCATTGATGTATATACATAGTCACTTCACTTTTTGGAAGTGCCATTTTCGTGCGAGACCTTGCGAAGCGTTTGTGTTCCCTGCACCAATCCAGGTTATCGTCGGTTCGCTGGCACCCAAAGTTCAATGAGATGGGCCGGATCATGGAGGACGAGCGTTGCAAGAAGAATTTGTGGGACGTTTCCGACTCGCACCTCAGTCGTCTACTGTGCGACCACATCCCTCCTCTACATCGGCAGGCCGTCCGGCTACGTCGGAGTACAGGGGAATTAGCGGCCACCTTGGCTTTAACGGCACCAAGCCGAACTGCAGTGGCGAAATGGTGACTTACTATCGCGCTTCGGCGAAAGGAAGACGTGCACAGTTCCGATGCAACATGTGGGGCAAGCAACTGTCGGAACCTCACGACATCGCTGGTTTGCAAGGATCGACTGGCCTACAAGCCGCCGGAGGAAATTTGGCCAGTTTTTTTGCCCGTAAGGACCGCCTAGGCCGTCCTAACGTAAAGCTGCCGCGGTCAACTATACTTTATTTGACGTACTGCATGTCTAAAGATCTATTCATGTCCCTCGCCAGAGAGATGCAGAACGAGAAGATTTCAAAGCAGACGTGCACGGATTGGACGAATTACATCGGCGACATTTGCGGCGCGGATCTCGCGGAGCAGCCCCCAATGGGTGGACCGGAGGAAGAAGTACAAGTAGGTGAATGCCTCATGAGGGGCGAACGCCAAGTACGATCGTGACCGGCTTTTGGCAGGCGACAATGTGCCACTACACCGCCAGAACAACTATGACGGTGTTGTCGACCGTGGACCGTGGATCTTCGGGACGATCTGGGTGGCCACCAGAGAACTTCGCCTGTGTAGTCTACCGACGAGACGCTGCAACTCTGAGAAAGATCATTGCCGACAACGTTTGACCGGGAACCACAATAGTCAGTGATGAGTGGGCGGCGTACCAGGATGTACCGGGGCTGCAGGACAGCAATGGTGTTAACACATAAACTGGACTCACAACACCGTCAATCACTCACAGCTTTTTGTGAATCCCGTCCCCGGTGCCCACACTCAGGACATTGAGAGCTGTTGGCAGAAGGCCAAAGTCCGTCTGTTAAGAAGCGGCCGCAAGCTGACCCCAGCGCTTACAGAGTCCTACCTCGGGTTGTTTTGGTGGCTGTCTAGCCCGTTATACTTTGTGGCACGGGCAGAGGCTCTTTATGTTTCTTTCCTTTTGCATGCCTCAGCATAATATATGTCTCTAAATGGCAGACGGAGCTGCCATGACCACTTCCTTCGATTGATGGAGGTTATCGCAAGGTGCTACTCCATGTGAAGTGTCCAGTCGTCGAGTCATCGTCATCTACAACACTTCGAGGCCTTATGGGTCTCAAAGCTGCTTTGCCAGCTTTTTTAACGGTTCCTCTCGGGGCCACCAAACGAGCCTTGGCAGAGCAGGCACGATGCGTACCACTGTCTCTC
Source organism: Amblyomma maculatum (assembly GCF_055883805.1). Classification (NCBI taxonomy): domain Eukaryota; kingdom Metazoa; phylum Arthropoda; class Arachnida; order Ixodida; family Ixodidae; genus Amblyomma; species Amblyomma maculatum. The sequence continues at coordinate 17,510,200 of NC_139350.1, forward strand.
ACTTCACTTCCTCTCTCTACACCAAGTGGCGTTTATGCCCATATCCGGCGTTTTTGCTGCTACTGCTGTTTTGGTAAGTAGTGTCTTTTTCACTGCCTATTGTAATTTTCAGTACAGTGGGTAGGGAATATTGCCGCGAAACCTTCAAAACAGTATTTGTTGTTTTTTAACAGCCGCCGGCTTACAGGCTTATCACTCTGATTCTGGACCGCGTATCAGTTCCGTAATCTTTGTTACTGCTCGATGTCGCGAGTCACACCTTTATCAGTTTTGTTGTAGCGCAAAGCGCACCGAGATCTGTCTCGAAGGTTCCGGCCACTCGGGTGTCTTTCCACAACGTTCCAGCCCGTGCTGGTAGCTGTTTGCGACGTTATCTAGATTGTTCTGTGCAGCCTTTAAATTGAGCGTTGCCGAGTGTGACGAGCATTCTTTGTTCGACAATCGACCAGCGCGTTTGTTTCTATCGCCGCCGATAGTTCCTTGGACTGCCAGAAGATCAAATCAGTCGATATTGTCGACCATAAACCCTGACTGCTCATTGGAGGGTCAAATTTTAAAGTTAAAGCTCAGCTACTTTGGTCATCTGATGAGAAGAGAGGAGTCGCTGGAGAAAGATTTGATGTTGGGAAAGGTTGAGGGTCGCCGGAGAAGGGGTAGGCAGCGAACGCGTTGGTTAGATGGCATCCTCGAGGCACTGCAGATGAAGTTATGTGATGTTAGGAAAATAGTGAGAGACCGGAAAGCGTGGCGTGACATGGTCCATAGGGTCACGAAGAGTCGGACACGACTGAACGACTAAACTGAAACTGAGTGTGATGAGCATTCTTTGTTCGACGATCGACGAGCGCGTTTGTTTCTATCGCCGCCGCCGAGTTGCTTAGTTCTTTTGCGGGCGCAAGTCAGCCCAAATAAAGAGTTTCTTTAGTGCAATCATCGCCCCTTCATTTGTGTCGTCGACCTCGTCACCACTACGTGACATCTGGTGGAGGTGCTGCCTTTGATCCTTCAAGCGAAGACCTAAGCCGTGTTCCTGTCGCCCTGGAAGACCAGCCTACAGGTCACCGAGCCAGCCGCCGACTTCAAGGCCAACAACCCGAACACGGTCTGCTACCTGACCCCATTAAGGCATCGACGCTGACAATGGCCAAGCCTACTAGAGCACCGGTTGTTTTCGTCCAACCCCGTGAGCCTCCCTGCTTCCACGGACGACCGGACGAAGATGCTGGAGACTGGATGGACCTCTTCGACCGTGTGGCAGAATTCAACGGCTGGAACGACGCTGCGAAACTCAGGCAGGTCTACTTTGTTCTTCAAGGACATGCCCGAATGTGATTTGAAAATCACGAGACGTCTTTCAAGGATTGGGAGATATTCAGAGCACAGTTCTTGATGCCTTTTACAAGTTCTGTCCGAAAAGAAAGAGCTCAGGCCCTCCTCCAATCAAGAATTCAACTACCAAACGAGCCCGTCTTGGTCTACGTAGAGGAGATGAAACGCCTGTTTCGTCGCGATGACCCTAACATGACCGAAGGTGAGAGAGTGAAATTCCTAATGCGAGGAGTTAAAGAGTCGCTTTATGCGGGGCTTGTCCGGAACCCGCCGAAAACTGTGGAAGAATTTCAAAGTGATGCATCGACCATCGAGAAAACGTTGGACACCCGGATGCGCCACTACGAGCAACCACTTCAGCCGGATTGCTCAATCCACTACCCCAGCGCTTCTACAAGCGGAGAGAACCTTCGGGACATCATCCGGGAGATCGTGCGAGAGGAGCTCCGCCGACTGATGCCATCATCGCAACAACCGCAGGTGGCGACGCTTGCGGACGTCGTCCGTGAAGAAGTCCAGCAGGCGTTGTGCGTTCCTCAAGCGACGGCTGCGACTATTCCAGCACACGAGGCAACAGCGATGAACTACGCCGGTGCATTACGTCGCCCTCCGCCCCGACGTGATGACTTTCCGAGCCCTCGCTGCTACCGTCCTGTTCCCGAAAACCGCCCCTTGGCCCCCGCCCGCCAAGCCTACCAACGACCAACAAGCCCCAGGAAGTGCGGCGCCTGGAGGACATCTAACAACCGACCGCTCTGTTTCCATTTGGTGAGGCAGGACACATCCTCCGTCACTGCCCGTACAGGCGGATCGGCCTCGTGGTTTCGCTGTCGACGCTCCACGACCCCGTCCTGGCGAGCGACCACAGGAAATAATGACTTCCTGCACAGCAGAGAGCACTCGTCGCCAAGGCGTCTGTCACACTCCCCATCACCGTACAATACCCGATTTGCGTCACCGGGCCGCGGTTACGTGCAAGGACGGTTTCCTAGCCCCCGTAGGGGAAACTAAAGGCAGTAACCTTTGGAGGTGAGGTTGCTCAACGGCGAAAATACGAAGATCCTCGGCCGCCGACGACCACTAACAACGACGCAACCATTTTATCGCCGCTCCACACGACGACTTCGACGACATGACCAGAGTGCTAGCCGACACCGCCGTCCAGCGAAGTTACAACAGTATGCCCTGGCCGTGATCTGAAGAAACAACGGAGCCGAGATCGGGCGCCAAGGCCCACGTGCAATGCGAGGACGCGAACAAGTGACCTTGAAGTTGATATCAACGGTCGCAGGGTCACTGCCCTAGTAGACACCGGAGCTGACTATTCAGTCATTAGTGGATCGTTAGCCTCTCAGCTCAGAAAAGTTACCACCGCATGGGATGGCCCGCTGATTCGCACCGCAGGTGGCAACCTGAGTACTCCATCGGGACGATGCACTGCAAGAATAACCGTAAATGGGCGTACTTACCCCACCAGCTTTGTGGTCTTGCAGCAGTGCTCCTGCGACGTGATTTTAGGCATGGACTTCCTAAATGAAAATAGTGCTATCATCGACCTCCGATCCAAGCTCATCAAACTCTCTACAGATAAAGCCATACCTGCTACGACGACTTCGACGCAACACGTCGCCCTAAACGTCCTCGACGGAGAATTGACCGTGCCGCCCCGATCAAGCGTCGCCGTCAGCGTAGGTAGCACAGACATCGAAACCGCTGAAGGCATCGTCGAAGGAAATATCCAATTGCTCTTGAAACGAGGTATCGGCATCGCAAGAGGCATCGCGAAATTCCAGAGAGGACAAGCTCAGGTGCTGGTAACAAACTTCACTGAAGAATACCGGCATCTCAACAAGGGCACGACCATCGCTTTTCTCGACGAATTAGCGGACCTCAAAGACGTATTCGCCCTCCATGACCAACCACTGGAAGACGCACCGGACCAATTCCGTCAGCCCACATTTGACATCAACACAGCATTGACACACAGCAGGAAAAACCAGATTCGCAGTCTTCTCCGTAACTACAGGGAGTGCTTCTCGTCATAATCGAAGGTACGACAAACACCACTGGACAAGCACCGCATTATAACGGACGAATACGACCGACCCCTGCGCCAAAGCCCTTATCGTGGATCGCCGCGAGAACGGCAGGCCATTCGCCATCAAGTTGAGGAAATGCTGCGTGATGACGTAATCCAGCCATCGAACAGCCCCTGGGCGGCACCAGTCGTTTTGGTCAAGAAGAAAGACAGCACACTTCGCTTCTGCGTTGATTACCACCGCTTGAATAGCATAACGAAGAAGGATGTCTACCCGCTTCCCCGCATCGACGACACTCTCGACCGGCTCTGCAATGCAAGGTACTTCTCATCGATGGACCTGAAGAGCGGATATTGGCAAATTGAGGTCGACGAAAGAGATCGCGAGATGACCGCATTCGTCACACCGGACGGCCTTTATGAGTTCAAGGTGATGCCATTTGGCCTCTGCTCCGCACCAGCCACGTATCAACGAGTAATGGACACAGACCTGGCAGGCTAGAAGTGGCAAATTTGTTTGGTATATTTGGACGACGTTGTTCCCTTCTCGTCAAACTTTGAAGACCACCTAAAACGACTACAGACAGTGCTGGAAGCCATCAAGTCATCGGGACTAACGCTAAAAGAAGAGAAGTGTCACTTCGCCTACGAAGAACTCCGGTTCCTAGGTCACATCGTTAGCAAGGACGGTATTCGCCCAGACCCGGAGAAAACAGCTGCAATCGCAAAATTCCCACCGCCTGCCGACAAAAAAGCTGTGGGCCGATTCCTTGGGCTGAGCGCTTATTATCGACGATTTGTTAGAAACTTTTCGCGGATCGCCAAACCGTTGACACAGATTACAAAGGCTGACGTACCTTATAAATGGGAAGCGCCGCAAGGAGAAGCCTTCGACGAACTTAAGCGCCGCCTGCAATTCCCTCCTGTACTTGGCCACTTTGATGAAAACGCCGAGACCGAAATTCCCACCGACGCGAGTAATGTGGGCCTAGGAGCCGTTCTTGTCCAGAAGAGTGCCGGCAGGAGAAAGTAATCGCCTACGCTAGCAGATCCCTCACAAAAGCCGAAGTCAATTACTCTACGACCGAGAAGGAGTGCCTTGCAATCATCTGGGCCACTTCTAAGTTTCGTCCATACCTATACGGCCGACCACTCAAGGTGGTAAGCGACCATCACGCGCTCTGCTGGCTGGGTAATTTGAAAGATCCTTCCGGCCGCCTTGCCAGATGGAGCCTACGACTTCAAGAATTTGACATGACTGTAGTCTATAAGTCGGGCCGGAAGTATTCCGACGCAGACTGCTTATCCCGCGCACCGGTCGATGGTCCCCCGAAGGACGATGACGACGACGCATTTTTGGGACCGGTAAGCGCCAGCAGTTTCGCAGAACAACAGTGATCAGACCCTTAGCTCAAAGCGCTGGCCGATTACTTGGAAGGAAAGACCGCTTCCCCTCCTGGTGTGTTCAGGCGACATTTATCATCCTTCACGTTAAGCAATGGCCTCCTCGTGAAGAAGAATTTCGCACCTAACAATACCGCGCAGCTTCTCGTAGTGCCTAAAACCCTTCGGCAAGAAATTCTGCACGCGTTGCACGATGAGCCCACAGCAGGCCACCTCTGATTTGCGCGCACGTTGCCTCGAATCCAGGAGAAGTATTACTGGCCGCGACTGCCTGCCGAAGTTGCCCACTACGTGAAGACTTGTCGTGAGTGCCAACGACGCAAGACGCCGCCGATCAGACCACCAGGACTACTAAACCCGATTTCGCCCCCAATCCTGCCCTTTCAACAAATTGGGATGGATCTCCTCGGCCCCTTTTCATCTTCGTCTATGGGTAACAAGTGGATCATCGTGGCCACTGACTACCTTACCCGTTACGCCGAAGCAAGAGCAATACCAAATGGTACCGCCGCAGAAGTCGCCAAATTTTTTGTCGAACTAATTCTCGTGCGACACGGCGCCCCAGAAGTGCTCATCACAGACAGGGGAACGGCGTTTACGGCAGAGGTGACGCAAGCCATCCTGGAATACAGTCACACAAGCCATCGACGAACAACTGCGTACCATCCCCAGACCAATGGCCTTACGGAGCGCCTGAACAAAGCGATCGCGGACATGATCGCTAGGTACGTCGACGTTGAACACAAGACCAGGGACGCCATCTTGCCGTACGTGATCTTCGCGTATAGCACGGCAGTCCAGGAGACGACCAGAGCGACCCCGTTTAAGCTTGTGTACGGCAGGGAGCCCACGACGACGCTCGACGCAATGCTGCCGCACGTAACCAGCGAAGACAACCTTGACGTCGCCGCCTACCTGCAGAGTGCAGAGGAAGCCCGACGACTCGCACGGCTGCGTATTAAAGACCAACAGCGCACCGACAGCCGACGATACAATTTACGACAACGCCACGCAGAGTACAATCCAGGAGACCAAGTGTGGGTTTGGACACTAATTCACCGTCGCGGATTAAGTGAAAAGTTGTTGCGTCGATACTTTCGGCCATACAAAATCCTTCGCCGCGTCGGACCACTGGACTATGAAGTCATTCCCGACGTAACATCAGCATCACAACGGCGACGATCACGCCCAGAAATTGTACATGTTGTACGGCTGAAGACATATTACGCGCGTTAAAGAATCTGTGGTGTTTAAACTTTGCAGTGTTTATGTGTAAGTTTCTTTGTTTTGGAACATCGAGGCGATGTTTTTTTAAGGGGGAGTAATGCCGCGAAACCTTCAAAACAGTATTTGTTGTTTTTTAACAGCCGCCGGCATACAGGCTTATCACTCTGATTCTGGACCGCGTATCAGTTCCGTAATCTTTGTAACTGCTCGATGTCGCGAGTCACACCTTTATCAGTTTTGTTGCAGCGCAAAGCGCACGGAGATCTGTCTCGAAGGTTCTGGCCACTCATGTGTCTTTCCACAATGTTCCAGCCCGTGCTGGTAGCTGTTTGCGACGTTATCTAGATTGTTCTGTGCAGCCATTAAATTGAGCGTTGCCTAGTGTGACGAGGACATTAGTCTGCCAACCAAGATCCGTATAACTCGTGCTATGGTCTTTCCAGTTGTGATGTATGGATGCGAGAGTTGGACTGTGAAAAAGGCTGACCGCCGAAGAATTGAGGCGTTTGAATTGTGGTGCTGGCGAAGACTCTTGAGAGTTGCTTGGACTGCCAGAAGATCAAATCAGTCGATATTGTCGACCATAAACCCTGACTGCTCATTGGAGGGTCAAATTTTAAAGTTAAAGCTCAGCTACTTTGGTCATCTGATGAGAAGAGAGGAGTCGCTGGAGAAAGATTTGATGTTGGGAAAGGTTGAGGGTCGCCGGAGAAGGGGTAGGCAGCGAACGCGTTGGTTAGATGGCATCCTCGAGGCACTGCAGATGAAATTATGTGATGTTATGAAAATAGTGAGAGACCGGAAAGCGTGGCGTGACATGGTCCATAGGCTCACGAAGAGTCGGACACGACTGAACGACTAAACTGAAACTGAGTGTGACGAGCATTCTTTGTTCGACGATCGACGAGCGCGTTTGTTTCTATCGCCGCCGCCGAGTTGCTTAGTTCTTTTGCGGGCGCAAGTCAGCCCAAATAAAGAGTTTCTTTAGTGCAATCATCGCCCCTTCATTTGTGTCGTCGACCTCGTCACCACTACGTGACAATATGCCTACTTTGGGAATAGGTAGTACCCGCAGATCCGGGTCATTAATGGTAACTAACGAGGGGAATATAATGGGGATGCATCCCATTTGGTAATTACTTGCAGATCATCGCTAGCAGTGGCATCGCTCACGAGGAAAGATTAAAACGGTTGCATCCTATCGGTATTCATCAATAGGGCTGTAACTTGAGGGTCACGAAAAAGGTTCTGACTACTTTAGTTGATGACAACGCAGAAAGGTATAGTACGAAATGTGGATGGCGTAACATTTTGAAATAGGCAGCGTGCAAAGTGAATGGCATTCTAGTCGAAATCAAGAAGAAAATGGGCATGGGTCGGACATCTTCGCTAAGGGTAACCAATTAGATTCCAAGGGAAAGAAAGCGTAGCAACGCGCGGCAGAAAATTAGGTTGGAGGATAAGGTTAGGAGTAGGACGTCTGCAGGGGTCAAGTGGATGCTGCTAGAAAGGATCGGTTTAGTTGGAGAATTATGTGAGAGGCATTCGCCCTGCAGTGGGTATAGTTCGGCTGATGTCGATGCCTTTCTCGTGGTTTGAACACTTCCTCCGCCGTTCTCCTCTTGTATGTTCCTTTTGTACGCGGCGTAAGTCACTGCACATTTTCGAAGTTCATTATAGAGACTTTTTTTTCACTTTTTTTTCTCTAGTGGCATATCTGTAGCGAACGGATTCCCCGAAACTGGCTCCGAGAATGCACACAGAGATGGCTCATGTTTGTGCGTGGTGTGTCCAGTTTTGTGACCATAGGGCGAACGCGCCACCCCAGCGTAAGGCAGCGCAGAGGCCGACGACTCGAGGACGGCAAAGAGCGAGCTGGACTAGGCACGCCGACCATGTAGCGGAGCCACACTGTGGTTCCAAAACTCTAATTAATTAATAAACGTCACCTCCATCACCACCTGGGGTGATGGCGTCGCTGGCCGCAGTCCACGCCTCGGAGCGGCGGCGGATCTCCGGAACGGGCGTGCGTGTTCCAGAAATCGAGCGGGTCTTGAAGAAACAACGGACACAGGCAGCTGCAAGCACGACCCGGAGAGAAGGGAGGACGACGACTGGCAACTTGGCGAAAACAAAGCGCAGGGAGCTAGGTGCGACTCGGGTGCCGAGCAGAGATGACGCGCCCTGCAGACAGTCAGCATTAACATAATGTAAATAAATGTTTTGTACTAGCAAGTTGTCGCAAGTGCTCCGGCGAAGTCTTTGTTTATCTATCGCTAAATCTGTTTTGAAGCTTTTCCCTGATATATATATATATATATATATATATATATATATATATATATATATATATATATATATATATATATATATATATTTCATAAAAGTCTTCCAGGATCCAGAAATATGTATAAGATTGATATTGATTGATATTGTATATTGATTCACTGCAGAACCGGCATGATATTGTTATCAAGCCCGCAGATAAAGGTGGAGCAGTGGTAGTCATGAATAAAAGTGATTATATCGCTGAAGCAGAAAGGCAACTTAATGATACCACGTTTTATAAACGTTTGGACGCTGATCCTACCTGTAGATATAAAGAAATTGTAATAGACAGCATAGCTGAACTTGTCAAAGACGGAAAACTATTCGAAAAGGCAAGCCACTCGTTAGTACCCCTCAGCCCAATCGCAGGGAGATTTTATCTCTTACCCAAGATTCACAAGCCTGGAAACCCCGGCCGTCCAATAGTGTCAGGCATTGGAACGGTTACTGAGCCTTTGTCCCGCTATGTCGACAGCATAATCAACATCATTCCGCCCACATTTTCGTCATACCTAAAAGACACCAACCACTTCTTAACAGATATTATCGACCTTGACGTTCCTCATGACTCCCTACTGGTGACGATGGATGTAGCTTCTTTGTACACTAATATTCCCCATGTAGATGGCATCCGTGCGGTGCTCGACGCATACGACGATTTATCATTTACAAAACCGGTCGACTCCTCCACTCTGGCAGTCCTGCTCAAGCTCATTCTACAGTTTAATAATTTCGAATTCAATGGGGATCATTTTGTACAGGTGAGCGGTACCTCGATGGGAACCAAGATAGGCCCAAATTACGCCAACATTTTCATGGGACTACTTGAGGACAAATTCATTGGTAGATGTAGCTTAAAACCCTTTTATTACAAGCGCTACATAGATGATATTTTTTTCATCTGGCACCACGGTGAATCAGAACTTATGTCCTTTATAGCAGGATTCAACAGCGTGCACCCATCCATTTCTTTTACAGAATCATATTCGGCATCGTCGATAAATTTTTTGGACGTAACAGTGTCCTTGTCTGGCACTAAACTTGTAACTAAACTTTATAGGAAACCGACTGACAGGCATCAATACCTCCATTTCCAGAGCAGCCATGCAAGGCACTGTAAGACAAGTATACCATACAGCCAAGCACTTCGTTTTAAAAAAATTTGTTCAAAAGATTCCGACTTCGTTGACAACTGCGGGAAACTGCGTGAGGCCCTAACAAGACAAAGGTATCCAACGCAAATTATTGACGACGCAATAAAACGCGCCGATGTAATGGACCGCAAAGATCTTCTTAGCTCACATGAACGTACTCGACAATCACCGAACCCCACTTTAGTGCTAACCCATTGCGCGTCAGCACCAAATGTTAACGGCATTCTCCGAAAACATCACAATATTCTTATGCAGAGCACTCGCCTGACCCAAATCTTCCCACAACCACCTCGTGTCGCATACCGAAGGTCGCGAAATTTGCACGACTTGCTAACTTCATCTAAAATGACTAACCCTCTTTCAACTGGCTGCCGCCCTTGCCAAAAGCCACGTTGTAAGGTGTGCGATCACATGACCACTACTACAGTAGTAAAAAGCACAGCATCAGACTTTTACTGTAAAATAAAGGGTAATTTCACTTGCGACAGTAGCAATGTCATTTATCTGCTCCAGTGTTCTGTGTGCGGACTCCAATACATTGGACAGACGGAACTGCCGTTCCGGTTACGATTCAACAACCACAGATCACATGCTAAAAGCTTGCCTAACCTTCCGCTTTCCAAACATGTCGCGATTTCGGGCCATTCTTTTGACAACATTACAGCCACAATACTGGAATCTGGATTTATATCTCATCATTAAAGAGAGGTCCGAGAATCCTTTTTAATCTACAAATTCAATGCAGTTACTTCTGGTCTCAATGAAAACCTAGGGAAAATATCTTTTTTTCCCAAGACGCGTGATTAGTATTGAAGTGAAGGTGCATGACATGCTATGTTTACGTTTTTACATGTATTTGCTTTTGATACAAAAGAGTGCTCCAGTAAACTTTAATTGAACTTTCTACATGTCAGCATATAAAATATCTTTCTCTGTATGTTTCACTAGCGACTGCTCCTCGTGTGTTGGATTTTGCATTTATTTTGTGTGCAAAAGATGATTACATATCTTATGTATGATTCCTGGTAATATCTTAAAAGATGCAATACGCATTAATCATTACCTTGTGCGCATGTGAGCGGACAATGTGTGTCGAATTGTTATGTATCTGCATGCCACGCCGAAAATGTACTGCATGAGCGCCACACGCGCCATTATGAAATGATATAGCCTCTTTGACAATGTATTAATTGTGGTTTTACGCGCATTTTATTCTATTGTCATTACAGTGTCACTACTTGTCACATGTCCTTCGATAGCGCATGTATTTAAGCGGAAAGCATAGGCTGCTCTGCGCATTCCTTGACGAAGGCCGGGCCCCGGCCGAAACGTCGGAAATAAACCTTTGTTTTCGTTTGTGCGCCCCTACCTCATCTTATACATATATATATATATATATATATATATATATATATATATATATATATATATATATATATTAGGAGGTCCGTGAGTACTCCATGCACAGAGGTAGTTAGAAGTGAAGCAGAAGAAACCGTAATAACTTAGGCTGAGCCCCCCAAAATAGCAGGGAGAAGGTCGAGAAAAAAAAGTAAAAAAATTTAACACTAGGATCAGCTGCATCAACATGCAAGGAGGCAGAAAAAGAGCGAAATGGCTAGAGATAGAATAGCAGTTGAAGAATGACAAAATTGGTGTGTACGCTCTACGCGAAACTCATCTCAGGGATCTAGAAGATCCGCTGTTTATAGAAAGCTACGTCTGGGAAGGGTGCAATAGAACGAGAACGAAAAAAAAGGGTGGAGGAGTAGGTATGTTGATATTCCAGGGAACAAATTGGCAAAAAATAAAATCATCTTGTAAAGAACATATGGGTATCAGGAACAATTGCCGGCATAAGAACTTGGCTAGGGGTAGTTTATTTAGGAACAGGACACCAATGCAGGCAAGAATACAAGAATCTTGTCGAATGTCTCAGTGACGATATAAGCCAGTTTGGAGACGGGGCCGATATTATTCTGCTGGGGGACATGAACGGCCACACCGACGATCTGGATGGATACACGGATTGTAACGGGAAGCTAATGCTAGATTTCTGTGAGCGACACGATCTAGTTATAGTAAATAGAGAAACAAAATATGAAGGCCTAATCACGTGGGAATTCCGCAACAGGCAGACGACCATTGACTACTGTCTAATGTTGCAGGGAATTTACAGCGAGGTCACAAAAATGGAAATAGACGAAGAAAAGAAAAGGAGTGCAGTCGGGGTGATCATAAACGTATTAGTCTGCAGATGGGGCCCTTGATGAAAAGAGAAATGGAACTTACACAAAACGTAAACGCAAAATCAAACGACGATCAAATAGCTCAGATAGCAGCAGACATAGAGGAAGCAATAGAGAAAAGCTCCATGGAAGTCTGGTATTATGAACAGGTAGAACTACTCATAAGGAGGAAAATTCAGGAGGTTAAAGTAGCAAACCGGTGGAATGGAAAGAGAAAGCCACGAAACTGGTGGAATATGGAAATCAGGGAAGCCATTGAAGAACGACGGGCTGCTTGAAGGAAACACCGAAAGCCAAAGAAAGCACAAGTATCTCAGGAGAAAATCGACCAAAAATTGGAATCATTTCGGCAAAAGAAACTTGATGTACAGGCCCTCGTCCAAAGTAAAATAAAGCAGTCCACCGAACGCTGGATGGCTGACGTACACGATGCCTCTAGAGGCGGAGCAAGAAAATTATGGAACCATATAAGCTGGCTAGGTAAAAAGAATAAAAAAAAGCTGGTTGGGATTCAAGATAACGAGGGAAATTGTTTAAATGGAGACAACGCAGTGATCTACATCAGTTATAGCCGAGTCATTTAAGAGCGACGATAGGGTAATCTCCGCAAATCAGGAAGCAACACAAGATAGCAGAATACAAAGCAGATTAGAACTGACCAATCTAAACTGGAAAAAGGCAAAATAAATATTCCTAAAAACACATTTACAGGAATAGATGCAATTTCAATCAAGCTGATTAATGAACTTGGTCCAAGAAGTAAGGAAACGTTGTTAAATGTTTTGGAGCAATCATAACGAATAAGCGAATTCCGGATAGCTGGCGGCTGAGTAAAATGAATTTGATTTATAAAGGGAAAAGAGAAAGGATGCACATAAAATCCTACAGGCCGATTACCATAACATCTGTTATGTACAGGTTGGCCATGCAGGCGGTGAAATTAAAGGTGGAAGCATGAGTAGAAAGTAACACGATACTCGGAGAACTTCAGAACGGCTTTAGAAATGGTAGCCTCTTAGATGATAGCCTGTTCGTGCTTACCCAGTGCATCGAAATATCGATAGAGGGGAAAATTGACTTTTGTATTTGGCCTTCCTGCACATAAAGGGGGCGTACGACAACGTTAACAGGGAACTCCTGTGGAACATATTAAAAGAAGAAGGTATCGGTTTTGAGATAACGGAGTTCCTACAGGAAATATACCGGGATAACGAAGTAGAAATTACATGGGAATTAAGGGATAATAAGTACGGAAGATGTCAGAGTATTCAAAGGATTAAGACAAGGCTGTCCTCTATCACTGCTGCTGTTCATGTTTTATATGATAAACCTGGAACGGAGGATACAAGAAAGTAATTTAGGTTTTAACCTGTCATATACTAGATTAGGTGGAAAGGCGGTAGAGCAGCGCCTCCCCGGTTTGATGTATGCAGATGATATTGTACTGCTAGCTGAGAGCCTGCAAGAATTGCAAACTCTGGTTAAGTATTGCGGAGACGAAGGGGACGCTCTAGGCTTCAGTTTCAGCGCCGTTCAGTCGGGTCTGATGATTTTCAGCGGCTCAACTGATCAGGGTCTTAAAATACAAGGCCTTGAAATACCTAGAGTAGCAAAATATAAATACAGTGAAACTTCAGTTGAACAAACTTCGAGGGTCCCCGGGAAAAACTTTGTTGAAGTGAAAGTTCACTAAACTGAAATAAGTATGTCGGAGCTTGTTATCTTGCGCTAAAGGAAGAACAGGGTGTTCAAATGATATCAACCCATTTATTTGCAAGTTGATATTCACTACTTAGGTCCTTGTGAAGAATGCAGTAATCTTTTTCTGCACTTGTCCACTTAAGACTGCAGCGGTTGTGAACTGGGCCACTATGTCCAAGCCCTCGTGAACTTTCTCCGGCACAACAGTCTGCTGGGCAGCAAAGGTCTTCAGTTTCTCCAAGCACACCAATGCTTATTTAGCTGAAATTTTTTCTTCAGTTGGTGCTCTTTCGGTAGATTCTTCTTACTCCTCCTCCTCTTGTTCCTGAGGTAGTGCGCTTCCTACGACGTCTTCCGTAGTCAGCGTGGCACATGTCTCAACCTGGGAGTCACAGCAGGCATAGTCCTCAAAAGGCAAAAGGCTGTCAGTACCCAGTCTTTCTGACAATTCCTTCCAGCCACCAGGTTCAGTGCTCCCTTCATCGCTGTCATTTTCTTACTCTTCAGGACTGGCATCAACAGCAGCCCAGTTTGCAGCGTTTAAACCTGCTTTCTGCCAGCAGTTCACAATCGTTGTTGGCTTCACAGTCCACCAAGCACCTGTGAGCATTTCAGCTGTTTGTCGCACATTAATTGGCTCAGGCTTCTGCATTCTGAGATTTATCAGAATGCGCTGCACAAGCCGACGCCTGTAGTGCACCTTCACATTTTTGATAATGCCAAGATCAAGAGGCTCCAAGATTGATGTGCAGTTGGGCGGGAGAAACTCAACTCGGATGTTGCTGAGACGAGTGTCGACTAAGTGGGCCGAGCAATTATCCAAAATTAACAAAATCATGCGATTCGTTTTGGCCATTTCATTGTTCACGCCCACTATCCACTTCGTAAACAGGTCGCGCGACATCCAGGCCTTTGAATTATGGGCGTAATCACAAGGAAGCGATGCAAGCCCTTTAAAGCACCTTGGGCGGGCGTATCGATCGATGATTAAGGGCTTCATCTTGTGGGTGCCCGATGCGTTGCAGCAAAACAATGCTGTAATTCTCACTTTTGAGTGTTTGCCATCTTTGCACGCGTCGTCTTTGAAGCACATGGTTTTGTCCGGAAGCAGCTGGTAAAATACACCAGTCTCGTCGGCGTTGTATACGTCGTCCGGGCTGTAGGCGCTGATGACGTCGCGCAATTTTTCTTCACGCCGCGTGCTTGCAGCAGCGGTGTCGGCGCTCCTTGCTTCACCGGAGACTTGCTTCTAACCGATTCCGTAGCGCGCCCGAAAGCGATGCAGCCATCCACTGCTTGCTTCAAAGCCGGTAACACTGAAAAGCGCCGCGAATTCCACGGCCTTCTCTTGTATCATGGGTCCAGAAACTGGAATGTTCCTGGATCTTAAATGCTTGAGCCATGTGGCGACAGCGTCATCGACTTTGCTAAAATACCCAGCGCACAGTCGTTTGCGCGCGGGACCGAGCTGCGCACTTTCCGATGCGGCCGCGATCGCTTGGCGCTGGCTCTTGATGGTAGACAGCGATGACGCTGGAATTTCAAAAGCTTTCGCAACGTCGACTTGACGCTTCCCGGAGTCCAGTCGACGTAAAACTTCTTGTTTTTCGTCAAGAGACAAGCGTTTTCTTTTGGCACTCATTGTTAGTACGAAGCACGCGCAGCCTATTCACAGTAGGGCTAGTAGAGCTGAGGCTGTATCTGCGGCTATGGCTTTGGCTGCTAATAGCTGTGGAGCCAACAAAATGTTCAAGCCAGCTATGGCTTGTGCTGGCTACGAGCCTATCTAGGTAGCCTATTTTGTTAAAGCATGGCCGCGCCGTTCTCGGAATAAAAATATGCAGCAAAAAGGGGCGTGTTATACTCGTTGAAGTGATCAGTGTGACCTTTGAGACGTACGTGGCGCCGCGGAATACGTTCGTAAAACTGAAATGCGCACTGCACTGAATTTCGTTAAACTGAAGGGCGTTTGCATTGGGTTCAATGGCGATTTGGAGGGGGATTTGAAAAAAGTTCGTACAACTGAATAGTTCGTTGAAGTGACGTTCGTTGAAGCGGTATTTTACTGTATCTCGTGGTATGGGTAAACGAAGGATTGGTATACATTAGAAAGCATGAGCAATCACTTAAGGCCAAAGGGCGAAGGAATGCCGGGATAATGAAGCATAAGGCAAAGTGGGGATACAACAGGTATGAGGTTTTGAGGGGTACTTGGAAAGGAATTATGGTGCCCGGACTTACTTTCGGAAATGCGATTTTGTGCTTAAAATCAGAGGTACAGTCGACATTAGAAATAAATCAGAGAGCCGTCGGAAGATTAGCACTAGGTGCCCACGGCAAAATCACAAATGCGATGTTACAGGGAGATATGGGCTGGGCATCTTTCGAAGTGCGGGAAGCTCAGAGTAAAATATTGTCGTTGCCACCTGGCAACGCTAGGTGGCAATATTATATGAGGAACGCCTGAGGAAAATAGGACAGTAACAGACGGGCACCTAAGCATTTAAATACCTATACCTAAAAAGCGTTGACTCACAATGGAGGAAAAGAACTAGGAAACTAACTAGTAAGTATGCTAGTCACAAGGATAGAGAAATAAAGAGCGTTAAGCAACAGGTGAAAAACCCATGAGGTAAAAATTGGATAAATTCGATGGAAAAGAAACAGAGTGTGGAATTATACCGAAAGTGGAAAATGCAGATCAGGAAGGAAGATTTCTTTGATAACTCAAGAGGCAGTGCATGCCCTACTTTTTGAAGCTAAATCAGGGTGCCTTAGAACACGCAGCTGCAAAAAGAAATTTAACAATGAAGATGACCCATGTGCTATATGTGGTAACTCCAGGGAAACAATTGACCATATTTTACTCGAATGTAATGGTATCCATCCGGAAGTTGATGCAGGCGCAATCACTGTTCCTGAAGCTCTGGGGTTTAGAGATACCAGTGGTCGGGTGAATAAACCGGCGGTGAAAGCTAGCAAAAAACGACTGGAAGATTGGTGGCTTAAAAGGAGAGAAGTGACATAATGTTAATAATGTAGAACCAAAAATTAATAAATAGAATGGTGGTATAGTTAACAAATCCAAAACAATAATTAAGATATAGGGAGAAAAATGACCATGATAGCCACTGCTACCCCCCCCCCCCCCCCGTTTCAAAGGGGACGCTCCTATATTCCATCCATCCATCCATCCATCCATCGTCAGCGCTCTCCATGGAGACTCCGTCAAAACCTCCGCGCAGCGCGGCCGCGTCATCTGCCCAAAGCCACCTAGACTACATCTGCTCTCCGCCGCATGGAAACGCATGTTGTCGTCTGCTCCGAGCTGCTTTCCAGCACTTGTTTGCGCGCGCGCTCGGTTGTTTCTCTCCTCCTCCGGGCGCATTCTGGCCGCCGTCGCGCTCCAACAAAGAGGGCAGAAAAAAAAAGAAAAAGATCTACAATGAAAAGAATGACGGTGCGTTTTTTTTTCGTTAAGCTGGTGTGGAAAGGGTGACAGGATGGTTGTGGGCTTTATTATTTTTTTTTTGGGGGGGGGGGGGAGAACTCGTACCACTCGTATCTCTCACCTCTGTTTGTAACTGGCGGTGCTGCAGCAGCCATTGCGAAACCGAGTCGGCCTCAAGAAACAGATATTCGTCACTAATGCGGTCACTAATATTCTAGACTCTAGCAGTTCATGCTGTTCTTAATATGTGCAATGTATGCTGAATTTTGGCGATTTTCCTCTAATTCTTTCTCCTACTCGTTCTGATTTTATTAGTTCGAATACACTAATTGATCACATATTGACTAATACGGATGCTGATTGCACAGCAGGAGTAATAGAGTATACAATTACAGATCACAACCACATTTTTTTATCTCTAGAGTTGAAAAAGAAGGCCGTAAATAACCATACTAAAGCATCATTTACCTACGAAGAATTTACCGGTTTAATTCGTAAAATAGATTGGAGCTCTCAGATTGAGGAGGAATGCCCAAATAAGGCGTTTGAGCAGTTTTCGACAAAAATTGCCACCTGCATTGATCAATGCATCAAGCATATCCTTACCGTGCGGTGGTTTCGAACACCACGAAATCCATGGATTACCATTGCCCTGGTCCGCTCTATTAACAAGAACAATAATCTGCGTAGAAAGCTGAAAACACAGCCTTTTAATACTGCTTTGAGATTTAGACTGTGGAGAATATTCTAAAGTACTTTCCTCAGTGCTGAAACTTGCAAAGCGTAACTACTATCAAGATTGCATTTTAAAAAACGGAAACGACTGTAGGCGCAACTGGCAACTTAATAAACAAATTTCTCAACAATAAAAATCGCGAAGCATGCATAACAAAAATAACATAAGAAAACACCACCTATAACAATCCCAGCAAAATTGCCAATGCTTTCAAGCAGCACTTCAGCTTTTCCCAGAATTCACAGACCGTAACCACTTTACCCTCCTTGTCACGTTGCTCCCACACGTTTTACTTGCGTCCTACATCTGCAGAAGAAATCCACTAAGTCATTAAATCACTCAGTCAACCGGTGCAGGGTTAGACTATATTCATCCCTCTAGAGTTAAGCTTATCTCTGAAGATATATGCGCAATTCTGGCAATTTTAATAAACAAGATATTTAAAGCAAGGTGCTTTTCCAGACTGCCTTAAGGTTGGTAAAATAATCCCATCTTCAAAAAAGGCGATCGAACTTGTATCAACAATTACCATCCCATTTGCACCCTTCCTTTTTTCAGCAATGTCATCGAGAAGCTTTTTTACACACGGCTAATGAATTACCTAAGTACATTTAAAGATTTAGCTCCTTAACAATTTGGATTCCGACCAGGCTATTCTACCCAATTAGCACTCATAAATATTATTGAAAGTGTGAAGCGAGCCATTGACAATGGTTTAATTATTGGAGCCATTTTTATTGATCTCTTAAAAGCTTTCGACTCAATTTACCATCACATTCTTGATCATAAACTAGAATAATTTGGAATCTCCGGCCCACCCCTCGATTTTATCCGCAGTTATTTAAGCAATCGATCTCACGTAGTTCTTGTAAATAATAGTTTTTCTACCATTCAGGCTGTAAACAAAGGTTTTCCGCAAGGATCGATACTTGACCTTTTACTCTTTTTAATGGTCATTAATAATCTGCCCGTTGCACTAAATCATACAAATTGCATGTTATATGCGGACGATACAACCATTTATGCTTCTCACAGATCCACCGCCACATTTCAGCATATGCTTAACACAGATCTTAATAACATTACCGCGTGGTGCAAAAATAGCAAGTTACAAATAAATCCCCCCCAAAATAACTTTCGTGCTATTTCACTCTCCTTTCGCTTTCATAAATGTTCTTCCTAGAATAACGATTGATAACCATGCGCTGCCTATCTCAGAAACTTCTAAGATTCTGGGCGTAATTCTTGACAAGCACTTAAAGTTCCATCACCATGTTCAATCGCTCATGCATAAAGGTTCGTTCGGCATTCACATCATAATAAAAACCCGGGAATATTTTCAACCTCACATAATACGTTCGTTATATTATGCCTACATCCATAGTCTCCTTAACTACTGTTTCTCTTGCTAGGGAAATACATATTACACGCTTATTGAAAGACTTGAACACCTCATGAATCAAGCCATCAGGCTCATGTCATTCAGTTCATTCCAATCACACTCTGCCACTGTACCACAGTTTGAACATACTTCCACTTCAACAATTATTGAGCCTAAAATTGTCCATGATTATGTATAAACTAATAAATCCTCATGCTCATATTGAGTACATTACCAACCAGCTTTTAAATACTAATCCTACCAGGTTTAAACATGGCAATAATCTTTTGCCACAAGTCGGGACTATTTACGGAAAATTTACTACCTTGTTTGCCGTTATATCCTACTGGAATTCTTTACCTCCAGAAATTAAAGCATCGCATACTGTTCACTAATTCCATTTCCGCATGAAACAATATTTAATAAACATGCTACATAGTTAATTTTCTTCAACCATTATATAGTTCACTTTTCGAATGTGCTATTTTGTCTGTTCTATGCACTGAAGTTAATGATCTGTATATTTATCGTCTTTATTCTCATTGATGTAATTCTAAGCGTTGTTTTGATGGTTGTACGTTTATACTAATTACTTGTTACACTGCTTCCAGTTTTTGTTTTTTTTTACAATTCTACCTCACTTGCTTTGTTCTGGGAGGTCCCCCCGACAGGCTTGTACTACAGGACCTTCTTCTGTACAACTTCTACTGTATCGACTTTTTTGTATGTATGTATGAAATAAACTTGAAACTTGGCGCCTATAAAGAAAAAACACACGCGTCAATCGTTCTATCCTCATACGCGATCCTGCTTCGGGAGCTCGAAACTGCGAAATCGCTAGAGGAGGTAACTGAACTAGGAATTGCACAGGTTAGCTGTGGAATTAAGAAGACAGATGTTTTCGTGGAGAGATGTCCCCGCCTGCATAGAAAGTCGTCAGGCATTTCCGCGCTGTTCGTCTCGTAGAGAGTGGAAACTGCCGCAAAAATGGCATGCCTCGGCTTCTCGTCAGTGACCCAGGTCCTCAAGAAACCCCTTATCGTTAAAGGTAGATAGGTCATTGATTTCGGATGGCAGCGCCGCAGCAGCGAACTTCCCCTGGCCGCTGTCGGCAGGAACCAAAGAGTAAGGCGGCATGCTTTGTGACTTCGCAGGGAACGGATCCCAAACGTGCCGAAAACAAACACCACGGCGGCGGTAGCATCGCCTAAAACGTCTGTCCCCAAAGAGTGGAATAGGAGGAAGCTCCCCAACCAGCGCCCGGGGCACTCGTCCCTGTGTACAACCCTACTGAAAGTATTGTGCGAGGCTCTGCGTGGTTATCTGTGCGTGGTTATCGACCCGCACAGCGCGAGAATGTGCGAACGAGGATGTACGAACGAGGATGTACGAACGAGGATGTGCAATGAGAAGACGCGCAATGTGTGCACGGTGGGAGAACGTGCAACGTGCTCACGGCGCGAAGGCGTGCACATTGTGACGACTTTTGTACCCGTGTGTGAGCGGCAAAATTTGTGCATAGCTATCAACCTTCAGAGTGCATGGATGTGGGCACTCAAGGCCCCAATATAGTCCGACGTAACACGCGCGCGCGCACGTCGGCATCCGCGACATTACGTCAGCGAAAAACCGAGGTCTATAGTCCAACGGCACGGCGTGATGGACGTAGCGAGCGTGAGCAGACGCGGCCCAACGTCGCCGACGCGCAAATAGAATCTCGCCTATTTCTCGCCGACCGCGTCAGCCGCGTCGGCCACACATTCCAGCATTTCTCACGCGCAGTGAAGATGGCGGCTTGCATGTAGACAGAGACCGTGCTATAACCACGTGCGCATTTCAGACACCGTTGCGGAAAAGCTGCTAGAAGGAATTCGAGGGCGGCCCTGCATCTATGATACCAAGCGGATTGACTATAGAGACGTTCAGAGCAAAGAAAAATGCCTGCGATGCAAACTGTCAGTAGTGCGGCTAGGCACAGCTGTGAGTTCTTCGCTGCGGTGCGTGTGCCATGCTCGTTTTAATGCATTGCTCTAGGTGGTGTAACGATGGTGTTGTTTCACTTATCTGCAGTACATTCATAGGAAGAATACCAAAAACTGCGGAAGCGGCTTCGCATAGAGTTGTGACCGGTACATGCCGGATTCGAAGGCCGTACTCGATTTGGCCTCACGGAACGTCAGTGGTTCAACAACCAGGGAATTCGCGAAATTTATGGAATTCTACAGGAACTGCGGCCAGCCGAGAAAGTGATCCTCATTACTGTGTAATCTCTAACTCCTCTGTAATCGTACATATACTTAAATTTTGATTAGTTTTCAGTAAAACACACACGTATACAATCATCGTTCCGTCTGTAGCCGGCGGCGGCGCGGGCTCAGGCCGTTGCTGGGCTGGACGTCTCCACGGCTGGCTGTAAATGCCTTGTGCCATTTGAACATTCGCAGTAAACACATCGCGTCATTGCCTTGATCACAACAGTAATTAGTGCCTTGATAGGCTGCAGCCAGGTCCCTGTAGGTGCCCTGTCGTCTGCTCGAAAATGAACCCCGAAAACGTACCAGCCCTCGAGGGTGTCTTGTGCGCATGCGCGCCGCGGCATCGGGCACGCCAGCCGCGCCAGACTGTAGAAGCGGCAGTTTTTTGACGCGCCTGTCGTAGCCGACGCGCCGTGGCTAACGTCGTAGACTTAGCCAGTCGCGTCGAAAACGTCGGACTATATTGGGGCCTTTAGTGCAAGGAATGAGTGCACTCTGAAGGTACAAGACATTAGTCAGATCTCAGATGATGAGACATTCAGCATGGGAATGCTACCATCCTATGGTGATAATCTGCATGGTTGCAAGGCTCCTACATCACACCTCATGTTTGTGTTGTGCATAATACTAATATGCCAGCTTTATGCCTTGTGCAAGGCCTCAATCAGTTTCTGCTACAGTTATGACACAAAATGTTTTGCAGAAATGATGCTCTCCATGAGATGAGTCTCAAGTGCAAAGAATGCAAGCTTCCAAAAGATACATGTGGTCACCTGGATTGGCTTTATTGGCTGATACACTGTGGTCACAAAACATCTGCTTTCGGTCCACCAGGTTCGAGCTTGGATGCAGGTTTCCTCCTTCAGCTGCTCTTGGCCTGTTGGATTCGAGCTTGGATACAGGTTTTCGCTGTGCGACATCTGCAAAATGCAAAAAAAAAAGCAGGACTATATTCCAAAATCCGAAAATTCAGCTGTCTTTACAAAACATTCTGAGAAAGGAGTAATTAGGTGCTCTATTTTTAATTGATAAGAATTCAAAAGTTTCGATTCTGAACTACAGAAATATGACGAACTGACACAAGAATACAGGCGTTCAGCATCAGTCCATCACAAAATCTAATACCTTAGTCGAACAGATATTTCAAGGGTCTTTGAACCATATCCTATCAATCAAAGACATCTGAGCACTGCTTCATGGAAAGCTACAATAACTAGAGTGAACAGAGCAGTCCAGAACTGGAGACTGGACTTTGAGAAATAGAAGTGTGCATTCTAGATATGGCTTAGCACACAGAGCTAGGAATAAAACCAAACCTGAAATGAAAGATTATGCAATTCTACATATATGGTCATAGAAGAAAAACAAAATTGCACACAGAACAGTACGGAAAGTATATCATCATTGCAACTTGTACAAAAACAGTTGATAACACATCTTCAAAAGTGCACGAGTATTACTTGAGCCCAGCAGCGAATTATCAATGGCAATAGCGGGGTACAAGAGCTTAGTGAGATGATGGAATCTTTCAATGGTAATCGAGAATGCCATGTAGAAGTGGCACAACTCTCCCCAAGTTTACTAAAAGCTTGGTTAGGATTCATGACAGCCCCTCAGCCTTCCTTCCAATAAGGTCGAGAAATACCCTAACCACCCGAGGCAGTGGAAACAGTGCATAGGGATCAGGTTAACTGATATTCACAAACATGCCTTGACTAACACCTTTACTCCAAGCGGTCCTCGAGGCCCTTTTTTTTTTTTTTTTGAAATGAAGCTCCACTTGAATTGCTCCTCGAGTGCATGAGAAAACAGAGCATCTATAAGTGGCAATGACACTACTACGGGGACACCTAGAATTCCACTTGCAAACATGGGGCATCGCAGCTTTCACACACTGTGCAGACTTCGTTCTACTGCATACCAAGCCTTTCATGAAAGTGGATACAATAAGGATTCACAGACCCACTCTCTGAAGCATTGGCTCCGAGAACCTCAATCTGACGCGAAAATACTGAAACATCGTTTCAAGTACGACCAAGAAAAGCCTCCTAAGTTTCTGCGGCTGACGTTTAGCATGGATAACTATCGTCAGTTGCAGATTTCAATGCTGTAGTTGATCATCGCATTACGCTACTGTGGTGTAAACACATTTCAAGTCATCACCAGATACCTTAGCAACATTTCAGAGCACGCCGAGTGCCAAGTTGCAGAAAGCATTTGATGGCTAACAGCAAATGAAACATGTGCAGTGGTTTCTGTGAACCACTGCGGACAGTGGTGCAATCGTGGGGAATGTCATATTGTAAATAGGAAGACAGCGAGGTACCGGAGGTGCAGTTGTGCCATGGAACACCTGTGCTGCACACATCAATGGCTTTCTGACTGCCTCAAATATACTTGTATGTCTAGATGCAGTGCTGAAGGGGGGGGGGGGGTCAATTCTGTCTTTTTAGCTGTGGAGAGATATTTGCAGTTGGTGGAAGGCATGGCTTTTCAAGTGCGCTTAAAATTAAAGCTCCTAGCTTGCTTGGAAACAGAAGCGGCATTTGCTTCTGGAAAGATAAATTTGTTGGCTTGGGTGCATGCGCTATAACATGCTTCTTTGAACCTCACATGTGCTCAACGCTCGCCGCTGAGCACTCAGAGGGCAAATATGCAACTAGGTCACTAGAGTTCACAGCAGTTCGAGCAGTTCTCAATGCCTAAATCCTGTTCTACATCAGCTATATGTCACTGGCAGTGAATGTTGATAGATGTGAATTGTTTTCAGCCATTTTTCACAGCTGCCTTGTTCATGCAGTCTGCAAAACATATTTTACTAGGCTGTGACTTTTTTTTTAACGTCCAAAAGCGACTCAGGCTATGAGAAATGCTGTAGTGGAGGACTGCAGAAATTTCAACCACCTGGAGTTCTTTAACGTGCACTGATGTCGCACCGCACATGGGCGCCTTGCTTTTAGTCTCCATCGAAAAGCGGCCGCCACAGCCTACTAGCCTGTGACTCTTGAGGCAGCTTGTGGATGCTGTTCACAAGGACTTGGCATTAGAAAATGAGCATGTTACACGTAGTGGCATGCACTTTCCGGGCCAAATTTTGGCCTTATTGCCCATTCGGTTGGGGGGACGAGAGCAGAGGTGCCGAGCAGTACAGAGAAGTACTGGAGCACGCCGAGCGAGGGTGTAATTTTCCTCCCACGGGAACGCTCTCTGCGTGTCGAGAGCAGTACGCCACGACCATTGTAACCGCACTTCCCTCCCCAGCATTCTCCGCCTACCCGCAGTAGCAGCAGTTGCAACCCGAGGAGAAGCAAACACTCCATGTAGAACTGCTTTGCATGCCTTTGTTCTCACAGCGCGGCGATCTGCCTCCTTTGGCCCTTTCGATGCCAGCAGTGACTCTCAAACCTGAGCAATGCTTTGCAGCCACCATTTAGAGCGTCACCGACTTGAGAAAAGAAAAAAGATGGTGCGGATACACCGCTTTATGTCATGTGACTTCCTCTACACTCGCTTTAAATGAGGGAGCAGCCGGGAGTGCATTCAGGTGCTCTCAGCAAAGGAAAAGACCTCCTCTACCATTGGAAGCCAGTGATTCTACTCCTGCTCTACCACTGGAGGGCACCCATTTGTCTGAGAGCACTTTCGAAGTGCTCTCGAGGGCGCCTGCTCTCCCGCTCGAATTCGCCATTAGTCTTGCCCCGTATGCCACTTGTGCTGTCTGGAGTGGAGAAATATTTCTGAAGGGTAAGTCGGAAGAAATGCTCAAAAGCATTCAAGAATCTGAACTGAACCTTAAGTAGAGAAAAGACTGTTTTCTGCACTTTATAGAGCTGAGGTAGCGTCGAGTGGAGACATGTTTTTGAATTTGGCCACAAGGGTAAAATTTGAATTAACTATTCCACACGCAAAACACTCATGTCCTAATGTCAAGTCCTCTGAACATTCAGAAGCAAACTCAATATTCACAGGCTAACAGAACGTTTCCCGGGCTGCATGAAAAGGCAGCTGTGAAAAACAGCTGAAAACGCTTAATGTTAGGCAAAATGTTGCTGCTGCTGTGATATTGTTCATGTAGAACATGACATATGCATTGAGAAATGCTGTGAAATTTAGTGACCAAATTTGTTTATTAAGATTTGATTTGAAGTTGCTGCTACACTTGATCTTTAAGCTTGCAGGGCTCAGGGGAGAGGGAAGAAAATATGCGTGCTTCTTCGCTACATATACACCCAAACCAACAAATTCAACTCACTGATTTCAGTTTCCAAACAAAGCTTGGAGCCACAATGGTCACTGCACTTGAAAAGCCATGCCTTCTGCCTACCGTGAATATGTCTCCACAGAACAAGTGAACCAACCGCTTTGACAGCACCGTGTGTCCGTAGAGTACATAGTACCCTGATGTGACAAGCAAGCCATTGATGCCTGTAGCACAGATGTTGACATTCACAAGGCTCAATCGCGCTACTAGTGGCCCCAGCTTCCTTTACACGTACTTCTTCATCATCATCATCATCAGCCTGATTATATCCACTGCAGGGCGAAGGCCTCTCCCATATTTCTCCACTTAACCCAGTTCTGTGCTAGCTGCATCCACTTGACCCCTGCGAACTTCTTAATCTCATCCGCCCACTTAACTTTCTGCCGCCCCCTGCTACGCTTTCCTTCCCTTGGAATCCAGTTTGTTACCCTCAGCGACCATCGGTTATCCTCTCTTCGCACTACATGTCCTGCCCATGTCCATTTCTTCTTGATTTCTACTAGAATGTCGGTAACTTGAGTTATTTCTCTGACCCACTCTGCACGCTTTCTATCTCTTAATGTTACCCCTACCATTTTTCGTTCCATAGTCCTCTGGGTTGTCCTCAACTTAAGTAGAACTCTCTTGGTTAGCCTCCACATTTCAGCCCCATAGGTGAGTACAGGCAAGATGCAACTGTTGTATACTTTCCTCTTGAGCGATACCGGTAAGCTGCTAGTCATAATCTGCGAGTGCTTGCCAAATGCGCTCCATCCCAATCTTATTCTTCTTGTTATTTCCTTTTCGTGGTCCGGATCTGCGGTTACTACCTGTCCTAAGTAGACATATTTGCCTACTACTTCCAGTATTTCGCTACCTAATGTAAACTGCTGTTCCTTCCCGAGGCTGTTGAACATTACCTTAGTCTTCTGCATACTGATTTTCAACACGTACTTGCTAAGACCAAAAATGGGAAGACTGCAAAAATGGGGGTGGGGGGGGGGAGGAGGCAGCATTTGTGTACAAAAGGGGGAGGCGGCTGCTACTTTCAGGCAGTGTCTGATGCGTCCTAATCTAAACATCCTAAGCATAAAAACATGCAGTAGCAAGCATGCAATGCATGTCTAAAGGTGTGCGTCCGTCGAGATATCTGCAGGCCGCCACCAAATATTCTCACTACGTCTCTATAGCCAACGCAAAACTGATCTGCATGCCCACCACCAGTTTTCTCTCGGTACCATCGGAGCGCTGTTTAAATTTTTTAATGCAAAACCATAACTAGCCCATTTACACGTAATTTTATCCGTGACCGTCGTTGGCTGCGTTGGTTCCGAAAAAAGAGCAATCACGCCATTGCTGAGCATAGAGCAGCTTAGTAATATAAGGCATGAGGCTGAGCTCAATAAGAAGGATCAGATAACATGACATTTGGGCAAAGCCTTTAACCTCAAGTACACTGAGTGGCTGCCCTTAGCTGAGATCGAAAGCAAAGCCAGCACAGCATCTATATCTACTGTGGCTGCATTAGCTGTGCACCACTGCCTACAAGAAGCGCAGTACACCAACTGTTTTCGCAGCCAGCGACACCTACTCTTGCTCGGCTAAAGTCTGTTTTGATTGATTTCCTGCTTAGCCAATGATGCCGATGGTGCTAGTGTGGCCTCTGATGGAGATGCTCGAAATTATAATGCGGCTGCTGATTCCTCGGTGCTGGTTCCACAAAAAGCCATTCTTTGCAGGCAGAAGCCCCTTATCGGAAGATTTAGGGCAGTGATCGTGCAATCAGAAAGTTTGGTCAAACATCTGAAGTCTTCTAAAAAGTCGGAAGGGTTGCCTGCAGGTATGTACGCAACATGCCTTCCCCACAAGTGTGTCCTTGTCTGTGGAAGCCACCAAGCAGAGCAAACTTGCTATTAGTCCTCAAATTTGTACTGTAGCTCAGCACTTAGTAGGTTCTGAAACACTGCTCATATACAGCGACAACTTAAAATGTGCAGCACCACAGAAGTATGTGATGATCAACTACAGCACTGGAGTTAGTGATAGACCATGATTATGCCTACTTGGTGTCAGAAGCTGGGATGTCAGGAGGAATACTAAAGCCATACCCAGAAAAAATAATGTGCTAGAAGTTCTAAGTTAACCAGGTTTGACCTGGGCTGTCACTCAGCCAATGCTTCAGAGAACAGATCTGTGCATACTCACTGTATCCACTTCAGTAAAAAGCTTGTAAACACGCAGAACAAAGCCCACAGAGAGAACAAATGATAAGATGTCAAGTGTTTACAAGTTGAGTGCCAGTCTATGAGCCCTCAAGGTCACATAACTGCTAATAAATGAAAAGCAGGCATTCAGGGCTACGTGGAGTTGAAGTCAATATATTCTTATGAAGTCAAGATTTCCTGTCACTATACTCAATCTCACAAGCTGTCTGCTGCACCTGGCCCATTCGAGATCATATAGATTATAGTAGGTAATTGTGCTCTTAGGTGCCTCTCACCCCTTGAATTGGCCAGGGAGAAAGTAGGAGCACAATGACCTACTTGGACCCTTTGCAAAACTCAATGCGTCACCTATATTATATAGCAAAATCCTTGTGGGAGAATATTTTTGCAGATCTTGGGTGCGCAGTCACGTGATACATGGGTGATGTAGCCTATATGTCACATACACATATCTCCTAGATTTTTTTTTTTACAGAGGCATGCTGCTTAGTCAAAAGACGCGATGCGCGGGAGTGTAGTGCGCACCGATTCTGTGCGTTTGAAATTTTTTGTTTTCGTTCTGTTTCTTCCGATAGTTTGGCGGAACGGCTGGTATGCAATGCGATGCGGGATTCTGGAGTCGTGAGTCTGTTTTTTCGCAGCATGTCACCGGGATGGTGCGTTTGCTTTCTGCAGTCTAAAAAAAATGTGCAAGAGTACTTGCCGTGTGCGGGGCTGCATATATATTGAGTACCAGAGTGAGAGTTATTTGCACACACGCATGCCCATACGTGCCCATACACATGCAGTTTTGTAGTGGCGCAAAAAAAAGTAATTCTGTCAAGACAGAGCATCTTCTAAAGGGCACGTAAACTTTGACGTTTGGATTAAGCAATAGAATTATACAAGATGTTTCACATAAGGTTTGCTTTATGGGGTTTAACGCCCCAAAGCGACTCAGGCTTGTATCACATGGGGGGCCTCAAGGTACAAAACCAGCCCATGTGCGGACACAGAAGCAGTCAAACCTTCGGTGCTACAAAAAAAAAAGCAAGCATGCACACTGCTCTGTGCTTTGCCGAGGCAGCTCCAAGCCATCACTCACTTGAAACCGTGCTGCCTGCGTTGGCCAGCCTGCCCTCCCCCCCCCCCCCCCCCATCGATTCATTCATTTTTTCCGCACTGCTAAATAAAAAAAAGAAAGCATGCATACTGCTGTGCGTTTAGCTCGCAGGACAGCTAGACTCCCCTCCCATTACCTCCACTCCCCCTTCCCACCCGCCACTCATTTTAAAGGACCAACATCCCAGCACCCTTGCGTCCTTCCCGCACAGACCAGGCAACCCTTTTCTCACTCTCTCCCAGTAGAATGAAAAAAAAAGCCCATGCAGGACATGCAGGAGTGACATAGCCACGTCACTTTTGTTTCAATGAGGTTTGGGTTGCTTTGACCTGAGCAGCAGTATAGGGAGCGCTCAAGATTTGATTGCTTCTGTGCGCAGCACGTTAGAGCACAGGGCTCGATCGGCCACCCTTGTACCTTAAGTTAAACCCGTTGCGTGAAACGATAGTGCCGGAAAATTGTTGGTTCATAAGCTAAGCCACATCTTTTATGAATTTACTACTTAACTTCAAACACCAACGTTTATGTGCCCTTACAAGATGCTCTCAGTCTTGACAGTTATTTCTTTTCTGCCACTGCAAAACAGCATGTGTGTGGCGTGCATGTGTGCAAGTAACTCATGCACTAGCCTTGCATGTTTTCATTACAATGAGGAAAACAAATGCACAATCCCTGCAGCGCACTGTGAAGAAGCAGACTCTTGACTCCGCGTCCTTGCATTGCTCGAATACCACCAACGCCACTAAACCACCGGAAGAAAAAGAATGAAAGCTAAGCAAAAGATAGCAAATGCACAGAATCGGCACTCACTCTAAATTCCCTTGCATCATGCTTTTTGACTGAGCAGCGCTTCTCTCTCAAGGAAAAAAAGAATACAAACTCCACAAGATATGTGTACGTAACACATAGGCTATGTCACTGATGTATCACATGATTGTGCACTGAAGACATGCAAAAATATCCTCCCAATTCCCTTTGGGGCAGAAGTTGGGTGCAATGCTGAATATTTCTGTATCAAACCTCATGTAACGCACGAATCTGACGAGAAGCATGCCTTCACTATTTAAAACCAGAAGGGCGGAAGTGGGCGGGGGGGGGGGGGTTATGAATTTTGTTACTGAGTGGAGCAAGTAATGGATGTGGTCATTGTCACAAGAAATGTCTCCTGACAGCCACCTATTTCTGCCCCCAAAACAGGTTTGGCCGCCACAGTGAAGGGGTTTGCGCTGAGCAGAGAAGCATTGCAGAAATATTCTGCCAGAAAAACCCCATACTTCATTCATGGTCTATGATTACATATGGCATAGTATTATCAATAACACTCCCCTGTTTTCTCTTTTCACTTTACATACAAATTATATTCGCACTCAGTTTAGCTACCAAAAAAGTGCAGGGGGGCCTTTTAGAGAGGAAATTTGTCAGAGCTGATTTATAAGAAAGCAGCCATCAACAGGTCTAGTCGAAGACAGGAAGACCAGAAAAATAACCCTCCAGAAAGGTCTTCAAGGAGTTCCAATTTGAGAAAAATTTATTCACAGTAGTTTTGCATAAATGTGTGAAATTTAGGAAAACAAAGACAAACATGCTGAAAAAAAGAAAAATTAAATAGGGACAAGAGAGGTGGCAACTGCGAAAAAGAGAGCCACCTGTAACCATGGTCTGGACGCATGCCAGGCTGTCACTTTGGGTTTATATTATATAGGCTCATGCTCTCTTCGATTGTTCCCTCTGAAGTGCACTTTTAGTTTTCATGTAGGCTTGCTTTTAGAGAAAAACCATGCAATTCTTTTGAGAATTTTAAGCAGCAAATAATTTCAGGAGTTCCAAAGCTCCTTGAAATAGTTCCTGAAAACCAAGCATACTCAATGATATCAAAGGCCTGTGTAAACCACACACCATGATCATCATATTGAAGGGAATGGCTTACCAGCCCAGCCTCTGGGGCCTGTGCCCAATAAAGTATGGATGCATCATGTAGAACTTATGAAATCAGCTGGTAATGACATCTGTTTCAAAACTTCTGGCTTTTCCTATCTTAAAGTAAGCTCGCATTTTCAGTAAGTAGCACTTTAGTGGATAGAATGCAGTAATTTATAATAAAAGACAGCTTCAGCTTGTCCTCAATGTCCTTTTATTACTCTAAAGCTGAACATGAGCTATGAGAGACATCAAGAAGGAGGGCTCTGGGTTAATTTCCAAAGCCCTCTTCCACAAAAGTTCTTCAAGTGGCACCAAATGTGGGCAGGCAAATTTGCATTTTGCCTATATCAACAGTCCACAGGCACCATTCCACTCCGCATTCTCAAACTCAACAGCCAAATGTCATAGCCAATAAGCAATGGCAGCAAGCAAAGAAAACACTGAATAAACCTAAATGTCAAAATAAACATGAGGGGTCACAAATGCAGTAGTGGGTTAGGCAAATAAAAAACTACACATACTGAAAGAAGTCTTCAGTACTTACATCAATGTCCTGCTTCTTGCCCACCACAGCACAGCACAATTCCGGCAAAGGGTATAGAGCTTGAAGGAGCCATTGCTTACGAAGCCACATGGAACTTGCTGCAAGGTGAAAAGTACCATGACCCAAGAAATTAGTGAAAACGTAATATGGTGCAACACGTACATGCAGAGGCTTTGTGAGCAAGAAATAAAGGCACAGAGTAGGAACACCACAATACTGTTTTTTTTTTCTTGAAATGATGCACGACATGCTGGTGCAGGTCACTGCATAAAATTTGCCTCTGCCTCCTAAATAATCTTAAATTATTATTTTTTTAATTCAAAATTTCACTTTGGGATTCAATTAGTTGAAGGGCGATTGCCTACAATGCCAGAGAAGAAACAATGTTGACATCACCCGAGACATACCAACAGTGAAATTAAATAACTCCTTTCACTCCATCTCGTCGCCAGCCTGGCAAAAAAGCAAGTCAGGCATCACAGTGCTCCTAGTTACAAATAAAAAAGCATTTACTTGACCTTAACTGCAAGTGCATTTTAACAGCCTATCCATAATCCACCAGTTCCCACTAGGTTCGAGATTAGACAAGCCCTCCCTTTCTTTATGCTTTACATCGAGCGACCACCTTAATTGGTACTGCAGGGCCTAATACATGCTTGCAACTACAAAACTACTTTTCTAAGAGATGTGGAACTTCATTAAAATTCATTTTATGACCGAAGTAGCAAAGATTGCATTTTATCTTGAAAGAAGCAGCAAGAAAAAACAAGGGTATGAAAGGAGACAATACGGGCACTAGCTTACAACTAATGTTTATTGAAGCACACATGAAATATATAGAGAAGACGAGCAACAACGCAAACCACTCAATCACTGATAAGCAAAAAGCAAGACATGAATCACTAAAATTTAAGAACAGTTCCCTATCTAGATAACCCAACTCACTGCATGGTAACATGATGGATGGCTCACTAACACATTCATTACCTAGTTGTAAAATATGTCTAGCTTCAATGATTTCTCAGCTGATTTGCAATGGATGACAGCCAGAATGTGCACAGCAGAAAGAAACTGAAAGCAACCAGTGCATTCTTACAATGCACAGCCAAGTTGACCTCTACCTATATCTACTCAAATGGAACCGTTCGGAAGTTTTAGTGATTCATGTTTTGCTGTCTGCTTATTGGTGACTGAGCGGTTTGCAGTGTTGCTTGGTATTATATATTTCTTATTTGCATCAATAAACATTAGTTGCGAGTTAGCATCTGCTTGCTTCTTTTCACGTCCTTGTTTTTTCGTGCTGCTACTTTCAAGATGACACCTTACCAACTCACCCAAATTACATCCTTATGATTGTATTTTAGTCAGTGAAATTTTACTTCATGTGACACTAATCAACACACATGACCACGTTTCATGGAACTTAAAGCCAATCAATGAGAGCCTCATCATAAAGCATGAAAGTTGGCTCAGATATGCAGCTCTCCATGCCAACACAGCTTGCACAGACATGATTTTCTGTGGTAAACAAAACACTGGGCTGCTGCAAGGGCGGTACAGAGCAAGCAGAGGGTGCTCTGACACTGAGAAGAAATGTGGCATTGAATCTTGCTGTACATGGAGGCAATGTTTTGGGGCTATGCAGCCGAGTCTAGGTACGAAAGAAAAGGAGAAAAGTTTCTGTCCCCTTGCCGTGAAGAGTGGTTTGCTCACTATTTGGGCTAGGAGTGTACTGGGCTGAAGTGAAGGGAGGAAGTTAGAGAGTTAATGCAAGGTCACTAGGGCTGAAGTAACCCACTCTACATGGCAAGGGGAAAGAGGTATGTTGCCTCTACCTTTCTGCCTAACTTCAGCTGCATAGCCACAGTTATCCCCGAGTATAGTGATGTGCTACCGTGATCAAGACTTGTAGAACTGAAAACTGAAAGTAACAAAGGGGTATGGCATGATTAAAATATCTATGGTGTCCAGGTGAATAGCACGCTGCACTCCAGGGTTGCTGACTGCGCATTTACTTATTTTATATTAAAAAAAAAACAGTAGTTAGTGAACCATAAATATAATACTTCTGCTATTATCAGGATTCCACAGCTCTGTAAACTGCATGAAGAAAGTGAAGCTCAATAGCTTGCACTGACAACTCACCAGGCACCCACTGGTGAAATAAAAGTGGAGCAAAATGTCATCTGCATTCACCACATTCATCATGAAGGTATTGCAGACACTAAGCATAGCTCACCATCATAGCACTTCTGATATCATATCCAAGCCATCTATAAAGCTACCTAGCTTGTTACATGAACATATCAACAGATGACTTTTCAATGGTCATATGACTGACCAAATTCTCATGAAAAAAAAATGTTTATGACTAAATCAGCACTTTTCTCAGAGTTCACTGCATGGGAGTGAATTCGTCAACTGCTAGTGTTTCAGAAAAAGGGGTCATCAAACTGTAAGTAACCTGAGTTGAGTTGCAAACAACAAAATTTCGGAGAGTGGTGAGGGGCAGACTTTGTGGCATTACGAAGGTCATCTACTAACGCTAACAGTAGGCAACCTTGATTTGATGACAGGGTTCAACATGCCAAAGAAACTTAGACAATGAGGGTCAGCAATAGTAGGTAGCTCTGGATAATTTTGACTATCTGCACTTCTTCAATGTGCACTGACACTGTACAGCACATGGGGACTTAGCGTTTTGCTACCACCGAAATGTAACCACCCCGGCTCAGACCGAGCCCGCGTCACCCAGCTCACTAGTCAAATGCCCTAAACACTGAAACCACCACAGTAGGGTGCAGGCAGCCTTGAAGAGGGTTACATTTGCAGGCATGTTTTGTACAAGCCAAGCTTATATAAGCTGGGTAGGGCCAAGCTGCGGCTAATGAGTAGCATGAGGCTCCTTGCAAAGTGAAGATCCCGACAGCTTGGCACCTGTCCACCACCCACCATTTGCAGTATTTCTGCCTCTACAGCCAGCTTCTCTGTTCTTTCTCCTTTAAGTTCCAAACCACCTATTGTTTAGAATTCTTTTGAAGAATGAAACAATATGCCACCCTTATGGACATACATCTAACAGAGCTGCTCACGACTGTAACCATGCTCATTCGAGAATTTCAATATGCTTGCTTTACAAATGGGGCAGTAGAGGCATATTAACAATCGTGGCATGAGTTCTTCACTGTGACCACCAGCTTTGTTAAATGAAAAAAAAAAGTCATTATCATTTACTTTGCTCTTTGTAAAATGTTGCCTTTTTAGTCAAGAGTTCTCATTAAAGGTATGGCAGCAGTTGTGTAGGCCCATAGCTAAAGAGCTCTCTGACATATGCTCGCATTGTATTAGCTTGCTCGTACATTGAACTGAGCCTTAGCAAGCTTCGCGGTGATGCAAAGAGATGTTTGCCCATGCTAACATCTCGGCATTTCCATAATGGCACAGATCAGTGTCTTCACTCTACTTGTGCTATGAGCATTCCTGTCATTAGCACATATTGAAAGTAAAAAGGATGACAGCAGGCAATGCGACATATGCCAGCAGAGACACGTTCACCTGCTTTTCCTCTGCATATACAGTGAATTACAATCCCAGAAGTGAAGTGGTCTGCCTGCTCCGCAAAAGAGCACCTGCATCCAGTACAGATTGTGTCCCCATTGCGTTTGGAACTCATGCCAGCGCAAGTAGGTGGTGCCCATGAACTGACAGAAGAATTGCCTGTTATTCTGTGTGCTAGCCCGTGCTTCGTCTACACGTGGCAGCTGTTTTTAAACCTGTAATAGGTCTGCATTTTTCCCGCTGCTTCTTGGGACGGCATTGACATCAACAGTTTATGCCATTCTTTCGTATAGCCGAGTGCGGGCAAGCAGGGTAAAATTTCTTTGGCACTATTCTCAAATAAAAGGAAGTCGCAGTTCACCATTTTCACTGTTTCAGAGTTCAGGAATGGCTTTAAGATCATGAATAGCACATAAAGATGATTTCCGCACAAAATCTTCTAGTCACACTCCAAGCTGAGGTCTTTAAAAAAGATTATTGCATAATACTGCTACTCTTAGACTTGCTGTCCTCAAGAGTAAGTACTAGTTCATGACAGCAATTTGCATTCATAGCAGTGGCAAGTAATAATCATCTATTATGGAGCACAGAGGGCACAGTCAGCACAGCAGAGCATGCTACTGGAAATAGAAGGTGCAGCTGAACAAATACTCAAGCAAACTTCTAGCCGGTTCTGTTGATTTCGGAAGAGCAATCCACTGCTCCAGGGACCGATCTTGGCTCAGCAATCGCTCCCCATCTGCATTGGGAAGATGGGACCTGTGTTCCGGATCTGCATTTGGAATACAGTTACTCCAAAAAGAGCAGAAAATAATGTTCTGTAAGTCACTAAACCCTGTGATTGGAATTGACCATTAGTAAAGTCTTGTCATCTATCACCTCGATCTGCTCATAATTTAAGTAGCATTATAAAAGTCTGCGATTCTGCAGGAACCTCTGATCTCACACCAAGAATTCAGTGCCCATAGCAGGCACAACGCGCATCTAGAGATGCCAGGTAATGTAACTCGAAAGAAATGTTATGCTAACTCTTCTTTACCTACTAAGAGAGCAAACAGTATTTCTGTCATCGAACCTTCTTTTAAACACTATTTCATGGCAATGGCAAAAGGCATTTCGAGTCAACTGGAGGTCTAACCTAGTACAGTGGCGATGAACGAGCCCCTGAGCCTGCCATGTGCCAAGGCGTAAATGCACTTCACTGCAATGTACGAGTAAACAAGTGGAAGGCTGGAAGCTTGAACAATCTGTTTCCAGTAAACAGTGACGTTTGGGTGGTTAGGTTGGAATACTAAGCAAGCACTCTGCCCATAGCTTTATCTACTAGATTTCCTCTCAAAGGTATAACCAGCAAACAATGTCTGCAACTTAAGCCAGGAGTACAATCCCAGCATGTTCTGAATGATCTGAAGACTTCGATCATCACATTTACTTTTTAATCATGCCAGTCACCTCAACATCAAATCAAAGCAATATATGTGGCAGCTTATGGAACCCTCGCACATACAAAACACACCGAGAAATGCAAGCCAGTCAGTCTAAAGGCAGCCTCTCATCAGCATATTGTTCATGGCCTTCACAGGGCCACCAAGTTTGCTCCCTGACCACCCTATGAACATGCAGTGTTTGAACCCCAAATCAGGTTACAGAAAATGTGGCGGCTCTTTAAATGAAATAGGAGCAGTGCACCAAGAAAGGAAAAAGTTCGTCCCTAGCTCCCATTATGTCAACTGAAAAATGTGCAGAGTCAGACAAGAAATATGGATTTCTGAAAACATGTATTCTGTATAGAAATATGAATGATATCTAGGAATCTAGGAAGATAGTGGTACCTGTGCAGTAAGCAGTCTGCCCCTTGTGCATCATGAAGGGCCAATGCTCTCGAACTTCCAAACCTTTTATCATGCCAAAACATGCTCACCCGATCAATTATGAATTGTGAAAGGCTACACACTCTAAAGTGGAAACAGTTCCACGCAAAAAAGTAAAAAGAAGCCAAATGCAGAATGTGATGTGACTGTTCAAACTATGTCTGGAAGTGCATGTGGCAACCAAGCAATGCATAAATGTGGCAGCCATTCATAATCTAGATCCAGACACAACACTAATTCCATATCAACATCTACCGTTGCTTCTACAAAACATGCATAAATTTAAACAAAAACACCACAACTGAATGATACTTTAAGCAAAGGCTTGCTTTGCTTGGAATTCTGCATGCACTCTTCATTTTGAAACTTGCATGAATTTCATATTCTCACATCTGTGATGAATCAGTGGTATACTGAGTACGAAAAAACTGCACATTTTGATTCACATTTCATATTAGAGAAGATGAAAATGGGGCATCTCAGCACTAAGATTTTTTTTCGCTTCATTTGTAAATAATTAAACAAGAAAATCAATACTATTGGTACTGTTGAATGCATAATTACCTTTACACCTTACTGACATTTCTGGACTGAAGGTCTGAGTTTGGTGTCTGTCATTTATATGCGCTTAGTAGTTTTTGGGGACTACTTCAGTCACGACCAAAGTATGAAAAAGAAAATATCAAGCCCAATACAGGCGAAAAAATTCAAAATAGCTCAAAACTTTTTTTTTTCCCCTTCTGCTACCCAAGGCTCGACAATGGAGTTTAAGTACGGTTGCTGCTGAATCATACTGCCGTCGCATGTTCGCCGGCTCCATATCTCGTCATCCGCAATATTTATGGAACATAAGAATAATGATCTAGCCCTGTTGTAACGCAGGTAGGTTTTACCACTTATTCAATCCGTGTAGTTGCAACTGCACAAGCGCCGGATCTTCAACTGCAGCGCAACATAAGGCCCGGGTCGAGGCACTTGGAACTGGCCCATTCTAAATTCTTGCCGAAGGCTGAATTGCAGTAGGCGTCAGCATCGTGCACCCCGCAATGGTCTTACGAGTGATGATTTGTACGGCATATTCTATTCTGAGCGCGCAGCCCCTGGCACTAACTGTCTCTTTTCCTAGACACTGCAAACGCATTCACCCTTCCCTCGTCAA
The DNA here is from genome assembly GCF_055883805.1 of Amblyomma maculatum. Taxonomy (NCBI): domain Eukaryota; kingdom Metazoa; phylum Arthropoda; class Arachnida; order Ixodida; family Ixodidae; genus Amblyomma; species Amblyomma maculatum. The sequence goes on from NC_139350.1 coordinate 17,548,072, forward strand.
AAGCAAACTACCGTATGTTATGACATGCGCCTCTTGATGTTTACGAACTAGCGCTGTGTTGGCATGCATCATCAGTTCTGCGCAAAGTTTTTAGGAGAATGTACAGGGAAGATGGAAATTAACTTACCTCCGAGATGTCAAATGTATGCCGAGTGGTGGCCGCCCTCCAATAGTCCCTTCGTCAGCGTAGTGTTTGCAGTGAGAGCGCACAAAGGAAACGCACTACCTGTCGGGCACGCGAGCACACTTTTTGCACAGGTATGCACACAACCTTACCACGCTTCTGCACATCGCACGAGCTATTTTGTTGCGCTCTGTGCCTCGTATATCTCGAAATAAAGAGCCGCCAGCAGCAAGGCCCCCAACAACACACAAGAGAAAAAGGCGCGACGCCACCAACTCATAATGGCTACGGCTAGCACTTCGATCCGCTTCGGCTGCCTCGTCTGGTTTCGACTTGTTTCGGTTTCGGAAGTCTGCTGCTCGCCGAACAGTGGCAAGCACGATGTCGGGCGTCTACGCGCTAACGCTGCATGTTTGTCGTGTATACGCGCCTGTAGTTTGTACATTCAAAAATTAGCAGTGCTAGCGAAAGACCACCGTGAGTTTCGCTTCTTTTCTCGCGATGCTGGACAAACTGCGTGCTTTGCTTGTCATGGACGTTAGGTTGACCGCGGTCTGTGGTTCGGCGAATCGGAGCTTTGGCCCAAATTCATTGCCAAGTTCCTTGCGAAAACTCCTGTTCATAAACAGTTACAGTGGCAATTGTTTGTTTGTTAATATTGAAAGACTATACGGCGTTTTACAGATCAAGTGATTTGTTTGGAAACAGAAGATGCTGAATTAATTGTGCTCGCTCATAAAAAACAGTGGGCGAGCCCAATTCGGCTCGCCCGCTGTTCCTTTATGGGCGCCACATCTATGGCTGTCAGCTCGAACTGGTCACCTGAGAGCGATAATTTCTTGTGTGATATGTGCCTCACTACTTCAGTGTTTAACTCGTAAATGGTGACGAAATTTTTGAATGCCTGTAGCTTATAGCAAAAGCAAGGACAGTGGGGTGAAAGCCTGAACTCTCAATCAGGAAAGATATGCGATATGCAAAAATAGCTTACCGGTCAAGCTTCAAGTGAAGGCAGTGTGGGGTGTTTGCACGCTCTTTACTTCAATTAAGAAACTGACCATACAAATATTTCAACTTATCTCTGTGGCCTACAGCATACAGTAAAGAAGCTAAAGCAATCAAGCTGCTCTTTCCATGCAGCATAATGATTATGCACTGCTGGTGGAAACTGCACAACATATATTCGTGGAGTTGCATGTGCAGCTTTCCTCAATGCCTCTCGCGTGACGCAGCCTACAGTTACACTGAAAAATATGCCAAATAAAATACATTTCCTTGCAATATGATGATTGAGCATATATGTGTATAGTGTGCATAGCTTCAAGATGCAACACATACTGTTGGTATCGCCTCTCATAAAGTACTAGTATTTGTGTATCTCTTCATTAGTCTAAGATCACCGATTCAATCCTTTCTTTTTTTTCTTTTCATTTGACATTGAGACGGACAACATTTGCAAGTGTCATTACGCAGCAGAATGCTTCAATTCAGAGTAGTGCAGTTCAGCAAATTTTTGCTATAGTCTCAGGAAACTTAAAAATGGTGTATATAGGTGTAGATGTGCAAGTCAAAACTCAAAAGGCTGTAGGAGCTGTTTTGCTCAGCCTATCCTTGTGCTGAAAAAGAGAGTCAGGCTGGTTGGTTATAATGAGTCGATTGAGTGAACAGTGCTCTAAGATAGTAAGGGAGATAAAGAAGCAGAATTGTTGACATCTTCTCTCCCATCCCATCTGTTAGTGCTGTTCAGTCGTTTGAGAATTGTCTTTCTGTGGTCTTTACAAGTGAATATGAGCTCGTGAAGTTTAGTACTGGAGTTGGCTTTCACATTTCTGCTATCACATTTACTTTTCCTTCTACAGATGAAACTACAAGCCAGTTCTTCATACAAACTTGTGATGCCTAATGGTGGTAATAGTGTGCAGTTATAGTGAGTTGTCTCCATTCATATGCAAAACACAATGTAAGGGAGATTTTGATCGCCAGTTTGACCGTCATCTGCTTGGCAGGCAACACATCAATGTTGTGCACACAGCCTTTGTCGTGCATCTATGGCTGCGTCCAACTTTCAGAAACGAATGGTTGAAAGAGAAGCAAATGATGCTATTAGATCTAGTTGAAGTATCTCGCTTTTGTCATTGTTTTACAGTAAGCTTGATATGTCGAGTAGTTGTTGCTCAGCGTGCATGTTGTCATATAAAGATTTCTGCATAATGAATGGAAGCAAGCACTTTTCTACTAATGTTGAAAATGTGCTGCAAGCCAAGACCAAAATTGTGAAATATGAAAAAGTGTACCTGTCGCAAATAATCATGAAGTAATCATTATATGAAAGCTCTAACTTTGACCTCTTTCATATTGGAAGGACCTACACAGTCTCAACGACTAATTTTTTAGCATGCAAGCATGTACATGGCCACGTAGTTTGCATGCTCTCTTAGAGCATCTGTTCACGCACTGGCTCCATGTGCTTCTACAAGCTCGCACTAATACGTGACCAGCTCATTCTCATTCAATCTTGCACAGTGGCTGTGCGTGCTTCTGTGAGCTCGCTCATGGGCTCATTCAAACTCACAAGAACTTGTACAATCTCATGCGTTCCTGCACAGTGGCTCTACGTGCTCTCATAAATCCACGTTTAATCTACCAAGAACTCACATATTCTTATACATTCTCATTCCCTCTCACACTTTCTTGTACAGCTCACATACAATTTTTTCAGTAGGGAAGCGTATCGGTTATCCTCAACGAGAAGGCTGGACCCTTCATTCTCTGAACAACATGGACAGAGACATCAAGCGGTGCCGCCTCAAGTCCTTCAAAATACATGTCGCTTGCCTCACGCCTTCGAGTTGCGAATTCGCTTTCATGTTCTTTTTTTTTATGTCTGAGCCTGCCAACAAGCGCTCTTTATAAACAATGTCTGCGGCGATCAACTAATCATAATTTCTCGTTTTCGAAAGCACCGATAAAAAAACATGCCTCCTGCTATAGGGAACCAAAGCTGGAGTTTGCTCCGCGACGCCAGCGCTCGGTTTCCAGCGGAGTGGAGAGGAACTACAAAACCTACGCGTACCGCGCCCGCGCTGCGCGCGGAGTCTGCGCAGCCCGCTCGCTCGGTAGCGCGTGCTACAGGCAGCCGCACGTGCACGTAGAGCGGGAGAAGGAGCGTGAGGACGAGGGGGGATGGTCGTGCGTCTGTGCGGGCAAAGCCGGCGCTCTTTGCCAGTGGTGTTTCTTATTTTTGCTTTTTTCTGTGCCCCGGCTGACATAGAGGCTGGCTGGAGGCAGGCTTTTTATCGGTGCTTTCTAAAGTGAGAAATTATGATTAATCGATCACCGCGGACATTGTTTTCAAAGAGCACTTATTGGCAGGCTCAGACAAACAAAAAACATGAACGCGAATTCGGTACTCGAAGGCAGAGGCAAGCGACAGGTATTTTGAAGGAAGGCGGTACCTCTAAATGTCTCTTCCATGTTGTTCAGAGAATGAAGGGTCCAGCCTTCTCGTTGAGAATTGATAAGCGTGTACACAGCGACGAGTGCTCCGGGCGCTGGTTGGGGAGCTTCCTTCCCATTTGTGACTGCTCACTTGAAAGGCGCCTATTCAACTCTTTGGGAACAGACGTTTTAGGCGATGCTGCCGGCGCCGTGGTGCCTGCTTTCGGCACGTTTAGGACGCGTTCCCTACAAAGGCACAAAGCATGCCGCCTTACGCTTTGGTTCCTGCTGACAGCGGTCAGGGGGAGTTCGCTGCTGTGGCGCTGCCATCCGAAATCAATGACTTAGCTACCTTTAACGATTAGAGCTTTCTTAACGACCTGGATCACGGACGAGAAGCCGAGGCATGTCATTTTTTCGGCAGTTTCCTCCCTCCGCGAGTCGAAGAGCGAGGAAATACCTGACGACTTTTCATGCAGGCGGGGAGATCTCTCCAAACCTTTGTCATCTTAATTCCACAGCTACGCTGCACAATCCCTAGTTCACCTATCTCCTCGAGCGAATGCGCAGTTTTGAGCTTCCGAAGCAGGATCGCTTATGAGGATAGAACGATTAACGTATGTGTTTTCCCTTTATGAGCGCCGAGTGATGGCATTAATGACATATATCTGTTTCTTGAGGCCGACTTGGTTCCGCGATGGCTGCTGCGGCACCGCCAGTTACAAACAGAGGTGCGAGATACGAGCGGTACGAGATACCTAGAAAAATAACCGACAACCATCGTTTCAACACGAAAGAGAAAAGAGAGAAAAACACTTTCACGAGTTTTGCGAAAAAGCGCGCCGTCACTTTTTCATTCCAGTTTTTTTTTTTCTTCCCCCTTTGTTGGAGCGCGACGGCGGCCAGAATGCGGTCGGAGGAGGAGAGAAACAACCGAGCGCGCGCGCGCAAACACGTGCTGGAAGGCAGCACGGAGCAGACGACAGCATGGTTTTCTATGCGGCGGGGAGCAGACGACGCGGCCGCACTGCGCGGAGGTTTTGACGGGGTCTCCATGGAGGGCGCTGACGCACAGAGTGGCGCAGCGCCCCCTGGCCCAGGTTTTCTCCCCTATGGGGGCACAGAAAAAAGCAAAAATAAGAAACTCTACTGGCAAAGCGCGCCGGCTTTGCGCGCGAAGACGCGCGACCATCCCCCCCCCCCTCTCGTGCTCACTCTCCTTCTCCCGTTCCGCAAGCACGTGCGGCTGCCCGTGGTACGCAGATTCCACAGACAGCCGTGCGCAGCGCGAGGGGATGCGGTTGGTTTTCTAGTTCCTCTTCGTTCCGCTAGAAACCGAGCGCTGGCGTCGCGGAACAACCTCCAGCTTGGGTTCCTTATACCTGTGATTTCGTTATACGTGCAAGTATAAAAAGGATAAGAACGACCGTGTGCAGTAGAGTGGTGCTTACGCGGTGACCCCCACCATAGTAAAAAAAAAATAAGAAAAAGAAAGACTTTTAGGCTTCCCCCCAACCTTCCTGAATCAAATGTAGGCAAAACCGGAAGCGAAACATGAATAGCTCTGATGCCAATGTCGTGGTCCACTGGAAGAGCTGTTTTGGAATACAGGCGCAGCCATCGCTGCTGGCGGCGGCTTGCCGCAGAGCAAGAACCGCATTAGCCTCCAAATTCCACACTGCTTCGAGATGCGCGCCGTCTTTTGCTGGCAGCAGGCGCGAAGGACGCGGCGATCGTGGTCCAACCGAGAGATCAAACCTTGGGCAGTGAGTGAGTGAGTGAGTGAATAAACTTTATTAAACAGAGACAAAAACAAAGGTAACCTAAGTGGGCCCTTACCTTGAGCAGCGATCGGTTGGAAGCGACGCTCGCGTCGCGCGTGCACTCACACACAGGGCGTACAGTGAAAGAGGCAAGAACAAAACGGGGGACCGCGCTATTCTTCGAGAAGAGGAAGGGACGTCCCTCGCAAGACGCGGTTCTCCTTTCAGCTGAGCGAACGAACAGAAAAGAGCGACGGCTACATCGTACGTGGTCAGCGAAGATGCACCGAGCAGTGCTTGCGGTCTCGAGAAACACCGACCTCCACCCTTGGCGCAATGCGCAGGCCGCGCGGAAAAAGAAACGACCTCAGTGTGGCGCTGATCTTCTGTTAATTTCTTCCAGTGTTTGCGTTTCTTTTCTTTTTTGTTCTGTTCCACCAATCTCTCGGTGTGTGCCACTCGGCCTCTCAGCCCTTCTTCTGTCCAGACTGTCTGAGCCTTCTCTGCCTTCGTGCAACGACACACACGCACGAAGAGAGGCGTGCCGCGCGCTGAACCGGATTTTTGATATCGCCGAGCGCTGAAAGAGACTTCTGCCGTGCCAAGAGGGACGTGGGTGGCGTGCTTCCGATTGTACGCGCGCTGGTCTGGAGCAGCGCAGTAACGCTTAAGGACATTAAAGACAAGAAGTTTAGAATAGGAGTCCCCAAGCTTCCCCCAAAGAGCTTGGGGCGTCGAAATGCGCATGCGCAGAACGTAAGGCGCGCTTGGGGTCTCGGGTTAACGCCAGGGGCGGCCCCTATTTTTTGAAAATAGCGTTCGCCCCAAGCCGCCGTTGGGTCGCTTGGATTATGGCAAACATGGCGGCGTTCGGCCAAGTGGCGGCCGCTCGCCTCGGCACACATTCGTCGTCCCCGCTCCATGCTGTCACGCGTTCATGGAAAACGAAAGGTCAACGAAGCTTATGCTATGTCTCATGATGCCCGCACCACCAACTTTTAGCGAAAGAACGAACTATATTTTCTTGCTGCTTCCAGATTTACCGAGCTGCTAGGCTTAGCGAGTTGCCTCCTATGGTTGCCATGGGGACCAGGCGGCGCAAGGCGCGGAAGGTTCAAATGGGGAGAAAGTTTTTGCAGATCGTCGATGCGCAATCACGTGACATATGGGTGACGTAGCCTACACGTAACGTTCGCGTATCTCGCGTTTTTTTTTCCTTGTAAGAGGAAGCGCTCGCGGCTGTTCGTTTTGTCCGTTTTGTCAGAGCCGTTTTGTCCACGCCATGGCTCCTCCTTCAACACAGTCTTCTCCCCTCCCCCATGGCTCCAAGCAGTGCTGACATGACTATGCGCAGCAGAAAAACAGAATATTCCTCCCCAGGGGGAATGAATGCGCGCAGATTTTGTGCGTTCGCAGTCTTTTGCTTTCGTTCTTTTTCTTCCGGTGGTCTGGCGGGGTTAGAACTAGTATTCGAAACGACGCAGGGACTTCGAGTCGTGAGTCTGCTTCTTCGCAGCGTGCCGCAGGGATCGTGAGTTTGCTTCCTCACTACAATGGAAACGTGCAAGAGTACCGACTTTATGCGGGGCCGCAAATATATTGAGTACCTGCGCATGAGTTATTTGCACACGCGCGCGCCCACAAACATGCAGTTTTGTAGTGGCAAAAAGCGAATACCTTTAACTGCATGAGAGCAGCTTGCGCGCAAACGTTGATGATTTTAAGCCGTGAAATTATACACGATGTTACTTAGCTTACGGATACGTCACAATATATATATATATATATATATATATATATATATATATATATATATATGAAGGAAAGAAGCCAACAGTCGGCGAGGCCAAGGAAAGCATTGGGGATTATGTTTTGTCTTTATTTTTTTAATTTTTACTTGGATAATCAAAGAAATGAGTAATGCAATCTGCTTAGGGGAAATATAATTAAACACAAAGTAGACGGAAAAGCAACGTGCCGATGGTGGGGACCGAACCCACGACCTCCGAATATCGCGTCCGGTGCTCTTCCAACTGAGCTACATCACCCGCTGTCCCCCCTGCTACTTTCTCGGGTAATAATGTTGTCTGTATACGAACCTTGAGAGTGTTCACCAGCGCCGCCCTCAACCATAGCGGCGGACGTGGAACGTCCTGTGTTACCGCCAGCGTCACGTAGAACGTGATCAAGAGCGAGGGAGAAAGCTGTGCTAGAACCCTCTTGCGCTACCTATGGCTTCAAGACTGCCAGACCCGAGACCCCCGTAAGCTACAAGCAGATAAATGAAGGGGAAATGAGGGTTCTCGTTATAATACATGAGGGAAAGAAGCCAACAGTCGGCGAGACCAAGGAAAGCATTGGGGATTATGTTTTGTCTTTTTTTTTTAATTTTTACAAGGATAATCAAAGAAATGAGTAATGCAATCTGCTTAGGGGAAATATAATTAAACACAAAGTAGAAGGAAAAGCAACGTCCGATGGTGGGGACCGAACCCACGACCTCCGAATATCGCGTCCGGTGCTCTTCCAACTGAGCTACATCAGCCGCTGTCCCCCCTGCTACTTTCTCGGGTATTAATGTTGTCTGTATACGAACCTTGAGAGTGTTCACTAGCGCCGCCCTCAACCATAGCGGCGGACGTGGAACGTCCTGTGTTACCGCCAGCGTCACGTAGAACGTGATCAAGAGCGAGGGCGAAAGCTGTGCTAGAACCCTCTTGCGCTACCTATGGCTTCAAGACTGCCAGACCCGAGACCCCGTAAGCTAGAAGCAGATAAATGAAGGGTAAATGAGGGTTCTCGTTATAATACATGAAGGAAAGAAGCCAACAGTCGGCGAGGCCAAGGAAAGCATTGGGGATTGTTTTGCCTTTTTTTTTAAATTTTTACTTGGATAATCAAAGAAATGAGTAATGCAATCTGCTTAGGGGAAAGATAATTAAACACAAAGTAGAAGGAAAAGCAACGTGCCGATGGTGGGGACCGAACCCACGACCTCCGAATATCGCGTCCGGTGCTCTTCCAACTGAGCTACATCGGCCGCTGTCCCCCCTGCTACTTTCTCGGGTATTAATGTTGTCTGTATACGAACCTTGAGAGTGTTCACCAGCGCCGCCCTCAACCATAGCGGCGGACGTGGAACGTCCTGTGTTACCGCCAGCGTCACGTAGAACGTGATCAAGAGCGAGGGCGAAAGCTGTGCTAGAACCCTCTTGCGCTACCTATGGTTTCAAGACTGCCAGACCCGAGACCCCCGTAAGCTACAAGCAGATAAATTAAGGGGAAATGAGGGTTCTCGTTATAATACATGAAGGAAAGAAGCCAACAGTCGGCGAGGCCAAGGAAAGCATTGGGGATTATGTTTTGTCTTTTTTTTAATTTTTACTTGGATAATAAAAGAAATGAGTAATGCAATCTGCTTAGGGGAAATATAATTAAACACAAAGTAGAAGGAAAAGCAACGTGCCGATGGTGGGGACCGAACCCACGACCTCCGAATATCGCGTCCGGTGCTCTTCCAACTGAAATACATCAGCCGCTGTCCCCCCTGCTACTTTCTCGGGTATTAATGTTGTCTGTATACGAACCTTGAGAGTGTTCACCAGCGCCACCCTCAACCATAGCGGCGGACGTGGAACGTCCTGTGTTACCGCCAGCGTCAAGTAGAACGTGATCAAGAGCGAGGGCGAAAGCTGTGCTAGAACCCTTTTGCGCTACCTATGGCTTCAAGACTGCCAGACCCAAGACCCCCGTAAGCTACAAGCAGATAAATGAAGGGGAAATGAGGGTTCTCGTTATAATACATGAAGGAAAGAAGCCAACAGTCGGCGAGACCAAGGAAAGCATTGGGGATTATGTTTTGTCTTTATTTTTTTAATTTTTACTTGGATAATCAAAGAAATGAGTAATGCAATCTGCTTAGGGGAAATATAATTAAACACAAAGCAGAAGGAAAAGCAACGTGCCGATGGTGGGGACCGAACCCACGACCTCCGAATATCACGTCCGGTGCTCTTCCAACTGAGCTACATCACCCGCTGTCCCCCCTGCTACTTTCTCGGGTAATAATGTTGTCTGTATACGAACCTTGAGAGTGTTCACCAGCGCCGCCCTCAACCATAGCGGCGGACGTGGAACGTCCTGTGTTACCGCCAGCGTCACGTAGAACGTGATCAAGAGCGAGGGCGAAAGCTGTGCTAGAACCCTCTTGCGCTACCTATGGCTTCAAGACTGCCAGACCCGAGACCCCCGTAAGCTACAAGCAGATAAATGAAGGGGAAATGAGGGTTCTCGTTATAATACATGAGGGAAAGAAGCCAACAGTCGGCGAGACCAAGGAAAGCATTGGGGATTATGTTTTGTCTTTTTTTTTAATTTTTACAAGGATAATCAAAGAAATGAGTAATGCAATCTGCTTAGGGGAAATATAATTAAACACAAAGTAGAAGGAAAAGCAACGTGCCGATGGTGGGGACCGAACCCACGACCTCCGAATATCGCGTCCGGTGCTCTTCCAACTGAGCTACATCAGCCGCTGTCCCCCCTGCTACTTTCTCGGGTATTAATGTTGTCTGTATACGAACCTTGAGAGTGTTCACTAGCGCCGCCCTCAACCATAGCGGCGGACGTGGAACGTCCTGTGTTACCGCCAGCGTCACGTAGAACGTGATCAAGAGCGAGGGCGAAAGCTGTGCTAGAACCCTCTTGCGCTACCTATGGCTTCAAGACTGCCAGACCCGAGACCCCCGTAAGCTAGAAGCAGATAAATGAAGGGTAAATGAGGGTTCTCGTTATAATACATGAAGGAAAGAAGCCAACAGTCGGCGAGGCCAAGGAAAGCATTGGGGATTGTTTTGCCTTTTTTTTTAAATTTTTACTTGGATAATCAAAGAAATGAGTAATGCAATCTGCTTAGGGGAAAGATAATTAAACACAAAGTAGAAGGAAAAGCAACGTGCCGATGGTGGGGACCGAACCCACGACCTCCGAATATCGCGTCCGGTGCTCTTCCAACTGAGCTACATCGGCCGCTGTCCCCCCTGCTACTTTCTCGGGTATTAATGTTGTCTGTATACGAACCTTGAGAGTGTTCACCAGCGCCGCCCTCAACCATAGCGGCGGACGTGGAACGTCCTGTGTTACCGCCAGCGTCACGTAGAACGTGATCAAGAGCGAGGGCGAAAGCTGTGCTAGAACCCTCTTGCGCTACCTATGGTTTCAAGACTGCCAGACCCGAGACCCCCGTAAGCTACAAGCAGATAAATTAAGGGGAAATGAGGGTTCTCGTTATAATACATGAAGGAAAGAAGCCAACAGTCGGCGAGGCCAAGGAAAGCATTGGGGATTATGTTTTGTCTTTTTTTTTATTTTTACTTGGATAATAAAAGAAATGAGTAATGCAATCTGCTTAGGGGAAATATAATTAAACACAAAGTAGAAGGAAAAGCAACGTGCCGATGGTGGGGACCGAACCCACGACCTCCGAATATCGCGTCCGGTGCTCTTCCAACTGAAATACATCGGCCGCTGTCCCCCCTGCTACTTTCTCGGGTATAATTTTGTTGTCTGTATACGAACCTTGAGAGTGTTCACCAGCGCCGCCCTCAACCATAGCGGCGGACGTGGAACGTCCTGTGTTACCGCCAGCGTCAAGTAGAACGTGATCAAGAGCGAGGGCGAAAGCTGTGCTAGAACCCTTTTGCGCTACCTATGGCTTCAAGACTGCCAGACCCAAGACCCCCGTAAGCTACAAGCAGATAAATGAAGGGGAAATGAGGGTTCTCGTTATAATACATGAAGGAAAGAAGCCAACAGTCGGCGAGACCAAGGAAAGCATTGGGGATTATGTTTTGTCTTTATTTTTTTAATTTTTACTTGGATAATCAAAGAAATGAGTAATGCAATCTGCTTAGGGGAAATATAATTAAACACAAAGTAGAAGGAAAAGCAACGTGCCGATGGTGGGGACCGAACCCACGACCTCCGAATATCACGTCCGGTGCTCTTCCAACTGAGCTACATCAGCCGCTGTCCCCCCTGCTACTTTCTCGGGTAATAATGTTGTCTGTATACGAACCTTGAGAGTGTTCACCAGCGCCGCCCTCAACCATAGCGGCGGACGTGGAACGTCCTGTGTTACCGCCAGCGTCACGTAGAACGTGATCAAGAGCGAGGGCGAAAGCTGTGCTAGAACCCTCTTGCGCTACCTATGGCTTCAAGACTGCCAGACCCGAGACCCCCGTAAGCTACAAGCAGATAAATGAAGGGGAAATGAGGGTTCTCGTTATAATACATGAGGGAAAGAAGCCAACAGTCGGCGAGACCAAGGAAAGCATTGGGATTATGTTTTGTCTTTTTTTTAATTTTTACTTGGATAATCAAAGAAATGAGTAATGCAATCTGCTTAGGGGAAATATAATTAAACACAAAGTAGAAGGAAAAGCAACGTGCCGATGGTGGGGACCGAACCCACGACCTCCGAATATCGCGTCCGGTGCTCTTCCAACTGAGCTACATCGGCCGCTGTCCCCCCTGCTACTTTCTCGGGTATTAATGTTGTCTGTATACGAACCTTGAGAGTGTTCACTAGCGCCGCCCTCAACCATAGCGGCGGACGTGGAACGTCCTGTGTTACCGCCAGCGTCACGTAGAACGTGATCAAGAGCGAGGGCGAAAGCTGTGCTGGAACCCTCTTGCGCTACCTATGGCTTCAAGACTGCCAGACCCGAGACCCCCGTAAGCTAGAAGCAGATAAATGAAGGGTAAATGAGGGTTCTCGTTATAATACATGAAGGAAAGAAGCCAACAGTCGGCGAGGCCAAGGAAAGCATTGGGGATTATGTTTTGTCTTTTTTTTTAATTTTTACTTGCATAATCAAAGAAATGAGTAATGCAATCTGCTTAGGGGAAAGATAATTAAACACAAAGTAGAAGGAAAAGCAACGTGCCGATGGTGGGGACCGAACCCACGACCTCCGAATATGGCGTCCGGTGCTCTTCCAACTGAGCTACATCGGCCGCTGTCCCCCCTGCTACTTTCTCGGGTATTAATGTTGTCTGTATACGAACCTTGAGAGTGTTCACCAGCGCCGCCCTCAACCATAGCGGCGGACGTGGAACGTCCTGTGTTACCGCCAGCGTCACGTAGAACGTGATCAAGAGCGAGGGCGAAAGCTGTGCTAGAACCCTCTTGCGCTACCTATGGCTTCAAGACTGCCAGACCCGAGACCCCCGTAAGCTACAAGCAGATAAATGAAGGGGAAATGAGGGTTCTCGTTATAATACATGAAGGAAAGAAGCCAACAGTCGGCGAGGCCAAGGAAAGCATTGGGGATTATGTTTTGTCTTTTTTTTTTTAATTTTTACTTGCATAATCAAAGAAATGAGTAATGCAATCTGCTTAGGGGAAAGATAATTAAACACAAAGTAGAAGGAAAAGCAACGTGCCGATGGTGGGGACCGAACCCACGACCTCCGAATATGGCGTCCGGTGCTCTTCCAACTGAGCTACATCGGCCGCTGTCCCCCCTGCTACTTTCTCGGGTATTAATGTTGCCTGTATACGAACCTTGAGAGTGTTCACCAGCGCCGCCCTCAACCATAGCGGCGGACGTGGAACGTCCTGTGTTACCGCCAGCGTCACGTAGAACGTGATCAAGAGCGAGGGCGAAAGCTGTGCTAGAACCCTCTTGCGCTACCTAAGGCTTCAAGACTGCCAGAACCGAGACCCCCGTAAGCTACAAGCAGATAAATGAAGGGGAAATGAGGGTTCTCGTTATAATACATGAAGGAAAGAAGCCAACAGTCGGCGAGGCCAAGGAAAGCATTGGGGATTATGTTTTGTCTTTTTTTTTAATTTTTACTTGGATAATCAAAGAAATGAGTAATGCAATCTGCTTAGGGGAAATAGAATTAAACACAAAGTAGAAAGAAAAGCAACGTGCCGATGGTGGGGACAGAACCCACGACCTCCGAATATCGCGTCCGGTGCTCTTCCAACTGAGCTACATCGGCCGCTGTCCCCCCTGCTACTTTCTCGGGTATTAATGTTGCCTGTATACGAACCTTGAGAGTGTTCACCAGCGCCGCCCTCAACCATAGCGGCGGACGTGGAACGTCCTGTGTTACCGCCAGCGTCACGTAGAACGTGATCAAGAGCGAGGGCGAAAGCTGTGCTAGAACCCTCTTGCGCTACCTATGGCTTCAAGACTGCCAGAACCGAGACCCCCGTAAGCTACAAGCAGATAAATGAAGGGGAAATGAGGGTTTTTGTTATAATACATGAAGGAAAGAAGCCAACAGTCGGCGAGGCCAAGGAAAGCATTGGGGATTATGTTTTGTCTTTTTTTTTTAATTTTTACTTGGATAATCAAAGAAATGAGTAATGCAATCTGCTTAGGGGAAATATAATTAAACACAAAGTAGAAAGAAAAGCAACGTGCCGATGGTGGGGACCGAACCCACGACCTCCGAATATCGCGTCCGGTGCTCTTCCAACTGAGCTACATCGGCCGCTGTCCCCCCTGCTACTTTCTCGGGTATTAATGTGGTCTGTATACGAACCTTGAGAGTGTTCACCAGCGCCGCCCTCAACCATAGCGGCGGACGTGGAACGTCCTGTGTTACCCCCAGCGTCACGTAGAACGTGATCAAGAGCGAGGGCGAAAGCTGTGCTAGAACCCTCTTGCGCTACCTATGGCTTCAAGACTGCCAGACCCGAGACCCCCGTAAGCTACAAGCAGATAAATGAAGGGGAAATGAGGGTTCTCGTTATAATACATGAAAGAAAGAAGCCAACAGTCGGCGAGGCCAAGGAAAGCATTGGGGATTATGTTTTGTCTTTTTTTTTTTAATTTTTACTTGCATAATCAAAGAAATGAGTAATGCAATCTGCTTAGGGGAAAGATAATTAAACACAAAGTAGAAGGAAAAGCAACGTGCCGATGGTGGGGACCGAACCCACGACCTCCGAATATGGCGTCCGGTGCTCTTCCAACTGAGCTACATCGGCCGCTGTCCCCCCTGCTACTTTCTCGGGTATTAATGTTGTCTGTATACGAACCTTGAGAGTGTTCACCAGCGCCGCCCTCAACCATAGCGGCGGACGTGGAACGTCCTGTGTTACCGCCAGCGTCACGTAGAACGTGATCAAGAGCGAGGGCGAAAGCTGTGCTAGAACCCTCTTGCGCTACCTATGGCTTCAAGACTGCCAGACCCGAGAACCCCGTAAGCTACAAGCAGATAAATGAAGGGGAAATGAGGGTTCTCGTTATAATACATGAAGGAAAGAAGCCAACAGTCGGCGAGGCCAAGGAAAGCATTGGGGATTATGTTTTGTCTTTTTTTTTAATTTTTACTTGGATAATCAAAGAAATGAGTAATGCAATCTGCTTAGGGGAAATATAATTAAACACAAAGTAGAAAGAAAAGCAACGTGCCGATGGTGGGGACCGAACCCACGACCTCCGAATATCGCGTCCGGTGCTCTTCCAACTGAGCTACATCGGCCGCTGTCCCCCCTGCTACTTTCTCGGGTATTAATGTTGCCTGTATACGAACCTTGAGAGTGTTCACCAGCGCCGCCCTCAACCATAGCGGCGGACGTGGAACGTCCTGTGTTACCGCCAGCGTCACGTAGAACGTGATCAAGAGCGAGGGCGAAAGCTTTGCTAGAACCCTCTTGCGCTACCTATGGCTTCAAGACTGCCAGAACCGAGACCCCCGTAAGCTACAAGCAGATAAATGAAGGGGAAATGAGGGTTTTTGTTATAATACATGAAGGAAAGAAGCCAACAGTCGGCGAGGCCAAGGAAAGCATTGGGGATTATGTTTTGTCTTTTTTTTTAATTTTTACTTGGATAATCAAAGAAATGAGTAATGCAATCTGCTTAGGGGAAATATAATTAAACACAAAGTAGAAAGAAAAGCAACGTGCCGATGGTGGGGACCGAACCCACGACCTCCGAATATCGCGTCCGGTGCTCTTCCAACTGAGCTACATCGGCCGCTGTCCCCCCTGCTACTTTCTCGGGTATTAATGTGGTCTGTATACGAACCTTGAGAGTGTTCACCAGCGCCGCCCTCAACCATAGCGGCGGACGTGGAACGTCCTGTGTTACCCCCAGCGTCACGTAGAACGTGATCAAGAGCGAGGGCGAAAGCTGTGCTAGAACCCTCTTGCGCTACCTATGGCTTCAAGACTGCCAGACCCGAGACCCCCGTAAGCTACAAGCAGATAAATGAAGGGGAAATGAGGGTTCTCGTTATAATACATGAAAGAAAGAAGCCAACAGTCGGCGAGGCCAAGGAAAGCATTGGGGATTATGTTTTGTCTTTTTTTTTTAATTTTTACTTGCATAATCAAAGAAATGAGTAATGCAATCTGCTTAGGGGAAAGATAATTAAACAAAAAGTAGAAGGAAAAGCAACGTGCCGATGGTGGGGACCGAACCCACGACCTCCGAATATGGCGTCCGGTGCTCTTCCAACTGAGCTACATCGGCCGCTGTCCCCCCTGCTACTTTCTCGGGTATTAATGTTGTCTGTATACGAACCTTGAGAGTGTTCACCAGCGCCGCCCTCAACCATAGCGGCGGACGTGGAACGTCCTGTGTTACCGCCAGCGTCACGTAGAACGTGATCAAGAGCGAGGGCGAAAGCTGTGCTAGAACCCTCTTGCGCTACCTATGGCTTCAAGACTGCCAGACCCGAGACCCCCGTAAGCTACAAGCAGATAAATGAAGGGGAAATGAGGGTTCTCATTATAATACATGAAGGAAAGAAGCCAACAGTCGGCGAGGCCAAGGAAAGCATTGGGGATTATGTTTTGTCTTTTTTTAATTTTTTACTTGGATAATCAAAGAAATGAGTAATGCAATCTGCTTAGGGGAAATATAATTAAACACAAAGTAGAAGGAAAAGCAACGTGCCGATGGTGGGGACCGAACCCACGACCTCCGAATATCGCGTCCGGTGCTCTTCCAACTGAGCTACATCGGCCGCTGTCCCCCCTGCTACTTTCTCGGGTATTAATGTTGTCTGTATACGAACCCTGAGAGTGTTCACCAGCGCCGCCCTCCACCATAGCGGCGGACGTGGAACGTCCTGTGTTACCGCCAGCGTCACGTAGAACGTGATCAAGAGCGAGGGCGAAAGCTGTGCTAGAACCCTCTTGCGCTACCTATGGCTTCAAGACTGCCAGACCCGAGACCCCCGTAAGCTACAAGCAGATAAATGAAGGGGAAATGAGGGTTCTCGTTATAATACATGAAGGAAAGAAGCCAACAGTCGGCGAGGCCAAGGAAAGCATTGGGGATTACGTTTTGTCTTTTTTTTTAATTTTTACTTGGATAATCAAAGAAATGAGTAATGCAATCTGCTTAGGAGAAAGATAATTAAACACAAAGTAGAAGGAAAAGCAACGTGCCGATGTTGGGGACCAAACCCACGACCTCCGAATATCGCGTCCGGTGCTCTTCCAACTGAGCTACATCGGCCGCTGTCCCCCCTGCTACTTTCTCGGGTATTAATGTTGTCTGTATACGAACCTTGAGAGTGTTCACCAGCGCCGCCCTCAACCATAGCGGCGGACGTGGAAGGTCCTGTGTTACCGCCAGCGTCACGTAGAACGTGATCAAGAGCGAGGGCGAAAGCTGTGCTAGAACCCTCGTGCGCTACCTATGGCTTCAAGACTGCCAGACCCGAGACCCCCGTAAGCTACAAGCAGATAAATGAAGGGGAAATGAGGGTTCTCGTTATAATACATGAAGGAAAGAAGCCAACAGTCGGCGAGGCCAAGGAAAGCATTGGGGATTATGTTTTGTCTTTTTTTTTAATTTTTACTTGGATAATCAAAGAAATGAGTAATGCAATCTGCTTAGGGGAAATATAATTAAACACAAAGTAGAAAGAAAAGCAACGTGCCGATGGTGGGGACCGAACCGACGACCTCCGAATATCGCGTCCGGTGCTCTTCCAACTGAGCTACATCGGCCGCTGTCCCCCCTGCTACTTTCTCGGGTATTAATGTGGTCTGTATACGAACCTTGAGAGTGTTCACCAGCGCCGCCCTCAACCATAGCGGCGGACGTGGAAGGTCCTGTGTTACCGCCAGCGTCACGTAGAACGTGATCAAGAGCGAAGGCGAAAGCTGTGCTAGAACCCTCTTGCGCTACCTATGGCTTCAAGACTGCCAGACCCGAGACCCCCGTAAGCTACAAGCAGATAAATGAAGGGGAAATGAGGGTTCTCGTTATAATACATGAGGGAAAGAAGCCAACAGTCGGAGAGACCAAGAAAAGCATTGGGGATTATGTTTTGTCTTTTTTTTTTAATTTTTACTTGGATAATCAAAGAAATGAGTAATGCAATCTGCTTAGGGGAAATATAATTAAACACAAAGTAGAAAGAAAAGCAACGTGCCGATGGTGGGGACCGAACCCACGACCTCCGAATATCGCGTCCGGTGCTCTTCCAACAGAGCTAGATCGGCCGCTGTCCCCCCTGCTACTTTCTCGGGTATTAATGTTGTCTGTATACGAACCTTGAGAGTGTTCACCAGCGCCGCCCTCAACCATAGCGGCGGACGTGGAACGTCCTTTGTTACCGCCAGCGTCAAGTAGAACGTGATCAAGAGCGAGGGCGAAAGCTGTGCTAGAACCCTCTTGCGCTACCTATGGCTTCAAGACTGCCAGACCCGAGACCCCCGTAAGCTAAAAGCAGATAAATGAAGGGTAAATGAGGGTTCTCGTTATAATACATGAAGGAAAGAAGCCAACAGTCGGCGAGGCCAAGGAAAGCATTGGGGATTATGTTTTGTCTTTTTTTTTAATTTTTACTTGGATAATCAAAGAAATGAGTAATGCAATCTGCTTAGGGGAAAGATAATTAAACACAAAGTAGAAGGAAAAGCAACGTGCCGATGGTGGGGACCGAACCCACGACCTCCGAATATCGCGTCCGGTGCTCTTCCAACTGAGCTACATCGGCCGCTGTCCCCCCTGCTACTTTCTCGGGTATTAATGTTGTCTGTATACGAACCTTGAGAGTGTTCACCAGCGCCGCCCTCAACCATAGCGGCGGACGTGGAACGTCCTGTGTTACCCCCAGCGTCACGTAGAACGTGATCAAGAGCGAGGGCGAAAGCTGTGCTAGAACCCTCTTGCGCTACCTATGGCTTCAAGACTGCCAGACCCGAGACCCCCGTAAGCTAAAAGCAGATAAATGAAGGGTAAATGAGGGTTCTCGTTATAATACATGAAGGAAAGAAGCCAACAGTCGGCGAGGCCAAGGAAAGCATTGGGGATTATGTTTTGTCTTTTTTTTTTAAATTTTTACTTGGATAATCAAAGAAATGAGTAATGCAATCTGCTTAGGGGAAAGATAATTAAACACAAAGTAGAAGGAAAAGCAACGTGCCGATGGTGGGGACCGAACCCACGACCTCCGAATATGGCGTCCGGTGCTCTTCCAACTGAGCTACATCGGCCGCTGTCCCCCCTGCTACTTTCTCGGGTATTAATGTTGTCTGTTATCGAACCTTGAGAGTGTTCACCAGCGCCGCCCTCAACCATAGCGGCGGACGTGGAACGTCCTGTGTTACCGCCAGCGTCACGTAGAACGTGATCAAGAGCGAGGGCGAAAGCTGTGCTAGAACCCTCTTGCGCTACCTATGGCTTCAAGACTGCCAGACCCGAGACCCCCGTAAGCTACAAGCAGATAAATGAAGGGGAAATGAGGGTTCTCATTATAATACATGAAGGAAAGAAGCCAACAGTCGGCGAGGCCAAGGAAAGCATTGGGGATTATGTTATGTCTTTTTTTAATTTTTTACTTGGATAATCAAAGAAATGAGTAATGCAATCTGCTTAGGGGAAATATAATTAAACACAAAGTAGAAGGAAAAGCAACGTGCCGATGGTGGGGACCGAACCCACGACCTCCAAATATCGCGTCCGGTGCTCTTCCAACTGAGCTACATCGGCCGCTGTCCCCCCTGCTACTTTCTCGGGTATTAATGTTGTCTGTATACGAACCTTGAGAGTGTTCACCAGCGCCGCCCTCCACCATAGCGGCGGACGTGGAACGTCCTGTGTTACCGCCAGCGTCACGTAGAACGTGATCAAGAGCGAGGGCGAAAGCTGTGCTAGAACCCTCTTGCGCTAACCTATGGCTTCAAGACTGCCAGACTCGAGACCCCAGTAAGCTACAAGCAGATAAAAGAAAGGGAAATGAGGGTTCTCGTTATAATACATGAAGGAAAGAAGCCAACAGTCGGCGAGGCCAAGGAAAGCATTGGGGATTATGTTTTGTCTTTTTTTTTAATTTTTACTTGGATAATCAAAGAAATGAGTAATGCAATCTGCTTAGGAGAAAGATAATTAAACACAAAGTAGAAGGAAAAGCAACGTGCCGATGTTGGGGACCAAACCCACGACCTCCGAATATCGCGTCCGGTGCTCTTCCAACTGAGCTACATCGGCCGCTGTCCCCCCTGCTACTTTCTCGGGTATTAATGTTGTCTGTATACGAACCTTGAGAGTGTTCACCAGCGCCGCCCTCAACCATAGCGGCGGACGTGGAAGGTCCTGTGTTACCGCCAGCGTCACGTAGAACGTGATCAAGAGCGAGGGCGAAACCTGTTCTAGAACCCTCGTGCGCTACCTATGGCTTCAAGACTGCCAGACCCGAGACCCCCGTAAGCTACAAGCAGATAAATGAAGGGGAAATGAGGGTTCTCTTTATAATACATGAAGGAAAGAAACCAACAGTCGGCGAGGCCAAGGAAAGCATTGGGATTATGTTTTGTCTTTTTTTTTATTTTTACTTGGATAATCAAAGAAATGACTAATGTAATCTGCTTAGGGGAATGATAATTAAACACAAAGTAGAAGGAAAAGCAGCGTGCCGATGGTGGGGACCGAACGCACGATCTCCGAATATCGCGTCCGGTGCTCTTCCAACTGAGCTACATCGGCCGCTGTCCCCCCTGCTACTTTCTCGAGTATTAATGTTGTCTGTATACGAACCTTGAGAGTGTTCCCCAGCGCCGCCCTCAACCATAGCGGCGGACGTGGAAGGTCCTGTGTTACCGCCAGCGTCACGTAGAACGTGATCAAGAGCGAGGGCGAAAGCTGTGCTAGAACCCTCTTGCGCTACCTATGGCTTCAAGACTGCCAGACCCGAGACCCCCGTAAGCTACAAGCAGATAAATGAAGGGGAAATGAGGGTTCTCGTTATAATACATGAAGGAAAGAAGCCAACAGTCGGCGAGGCCAAGGAAAGCATTGGGGATTATGTTTTGTCTTTTTTTTTAATTTTTACTTGGATAATCAAAGAAATGAGTAATGCAATCTGCTTAGGGGAAAGATAATTAAACACAAAGTAGAAGAAAAAGCAACGTGCCGATGGTGGGGACCGAACCCACGACCTCCGAATATCGCGTCCGGTGCTCTTCCAACTGAGCTACATCGGCCGCTGTCCCCCCTGCTACTTTCTCGGGTATTAATGTGGTCTGTATACGAACCTTGAGAGTGTTCACCAGCGCCGCCCTCAACCATAGCGGCGGACGTGGAATGTCCTGTGTTACCGCCAGCGTCACGTAGAACGTGATCAAGAGCGAGGGCGAAAGCTGTGCTAGAACCCTCTTGCGGTACTTAAAGCTTCAAGACTGCCAGACCCCAGACCCCCGTAAGCTAGAAGCAGATAAATGAAGGGGAAATGAGGGTTCTCGTTATAATACATGAAGGAAAGAAGCCAACAGTCGGCGAGGCCAAGGAAAGCATTGGGGATTATGTTTTGTCTTTGTTTTAATTTTTACTTGGATAATCAAAGAAATGAGTAATGCAATCTCCTTAGGGGAAAAATAATTAAACACAAAGTAGAAGGAAAAGCAACGTGCCGATGGTGGGGACCGAACCCACGACCTCCAAATATCGCATCCGGTGCTCTTCCAACTGAGCTACATCGGCCGCTGTCCCCCCTGCTACTTTCTCGGGTATTAATGTTGTCTGTATACGAACCTTGAGAGTGTTCACCAGCGCCGCCCTCAACCATAGCGGCGGACGTGGAACGTCCTGTGTTACCGCCAGCGTCACGTAGAACGTGATCAAGAGCGAGGGCGAAAGCTGTGCTAGAACCCTCTTGCGCTACCTATGGCTTCAAGACTGCCAGACCCGAGACCCCCGTAAGCTACAAGCAGATAAATGAAGGGGAAATGAGGGTTCTCGTTATAATACATGAAGGGTTCTAGCACAGCTTTCGCCCTCGCTCTTGATCACGTTCTACGTGACGCTGGCGGTAACACAGGACGTTCCACGTAAGCCGCTATGGTTGAGGGCGGCGCTGGTGAACACTCTCAAGGTTCGTATACAGACAACATTAATACCCGAGAAAGTAGCAGGGGGGACAGCGGCCAATGTAGATCAGTTGGAAGAGCACCGGACGCGATATTCGGAGGTCGTGGGTTCGGTCCCCACCATCGGCACGTTGCTTTTCCTTCTACTTTGTGTTTAATTATCTTTCCCCTAAGCAGATTGCATTACTCATTTCTTTGATTATCCAAGTAAAAATTAAAAAAAAAAGACAAAACATAATCCCCAATGCTTTCCTTGGCCTCGCCGACTGTTGGCTTCTTTCCTTCATGTATTATAACGAGAACCCTCATTTCCCCATCATTTATCTGCTTGTAGCTTACGGGGGTCTCGGGTCTGACAGCCTTGAAGCCATAGGTAGCGCAAGAGGGTTCTAGCACAGCTTTCGCCCTCGCTCTTGATCACGTTCTACGTGACGCTGGCGGTCACACAGGACGTTCCACGTCCGCCACTATGGTTGAGGGCGGCGCTGGTGAACACTCTCAAGGTTCGTATACAGACAACATTAATACCCGAGAAAGTAGCAGGGGGAACAGCGGCCGATGTAGCTCAGTTGGAAGAGCACCGGACGCGATATTCAGAGGTCGTGGGTTCGGTCCCCACCATCGGCACGTTGCTTTTCCTTCTACTTTGTGTTTAATTATCTTTCCCCTAAGCAGATTGCATTACTCATTTCTTTGATTATCCAAGTAAAAATTAAAAAAAGGACAAAACATAATCCACAATGCTTTCCTTGGCCTCGCCGACTGTTGGCTTCTTTCCTTCATGTATTATAACGAGAACCCTCATTTCCCCTTCATTTATCTGCTTGTAGCTTACGGGGGTCTCGGGTCTGGCAGTCTTGAAGCCATAGGTAGCGCAAGAGGGTTCTAGCACAGCTTTCGCCCTCGCTCTTGATCACGTTCTACGTGACGCTGGCGGTAACACAAGACGTTCCACGTCCGCCGCTATGGTTGAGGGCGGCGCTGGTGAACACTCTCAAGGTTCGTATACAGACAACATTAATACCCGAGAAAGTAGCAGGGGGGACAGCGGCCGATGTAGCTCAGTTGGAAGAGCACCGGACGCGATATTCGGAGGTCGTGGGTTCGGTCCCCACCATCGGCACGTTGCTTTTCCTTCTACTTTGTGTTTAATTATCTTTCCCCTAAGCAGATTGCATAACTCATTTCTTTGATTATCCAAGTAAAAATTAAAAATAAAAGACAAAACATAATCCCCAATGCTTTCCTTGGCCTCGCCGACTGATGGCTTCTTTCCTTCATGTATTATAACGAGAACCCTCATTTCCCCATCATTTATCTGCTTGTAGCTTACGGGGGTCTCGGGTCTGACAGTCTTGAAGCCATAGGTAGCGCAAGAGGGTTCTAGCACAGCTTTCGCCCTCGCTCTTGATCACGTTCTACGTGACGCTGGCGGTAACACAGGACGTTCCACGTCCGCCACTATGGTTGAGGGCGGCGCTGGTGAACACTCTCAAGGTTCGTATACAGACAACATTAATACCCGAGAAAGTAGCAGGGGGGGCAGCGGCCGATGTAGCTAAGTTGGAAGACCACCAGACACGATATTCAGAGGTCGTGGGTTCGGTCCCCACCAACGGCACGTTGCTTTTCCTTCTACTTTGTGTTTAATTATCTTTCCCCTAAGCAGATTGCATTACTCATTTCTTTTATTATCCAAGTAAAAATTAAAAAAAGACAAAACATAATCCCCAATGTTTTCCTTGGCCTCGCCGACTGTTGGCTTCTTTCCTTCATGTATTATAACGAGAACCCTCCTTTCCCTTCATTTATCTGCTTGTAGCTTACGGGGGTCTCGGGTCTGGCAGTCTTGAAGCCAGAGATAGCGGAAGAGGGTTCTAGCACAGCTTTCGCCCTCGCTCTTGATCACGTTCTACGTGACGCTGGCGTTAACACAGGACGTTCCACGTCCGCCGCTATGGTAGAGGGCGGCGCTGGTGAACACTCTCAAGGTTCGTATACAGACAACATTAATACCCGAGAAAATAGCAGGGGGGACAGCGGCCGATGTATCTCAGTTGGAAGAGCACCGGACGCGATATTTTGAGGTCGTGGGTTCGGTCCCCACCATCGGCACGTTGCTTTTCCTTCTACTTTGTGTTTAATTATCTTTCCCCTAAGCAGATTGCATTACTCATTTCTTTGATTATCCAAGTAAAAATTTAAAAAAAAGGCAAAACATAATCCCCAATGCTTTCCTTGGCCTCGCCGACTGTTGGCTTCTTTCCTTCATGTATTATAACGAGAACCCTCATTTCCCCTTCATTTATCTGCTTGTAGCTTACGGGGGTCTCTGGTCTGGCAGTCTTGAAGCCATAGGTAGCGCAAGAGGGTTCTAGCACAGCTTTCGCCCTCGCTCTTGATCACGTTCTACGTGACGCTGGCGGTAACACAAGACGTTCCACGTCCGCCGCTATGGTTGAGGGCGGCGCTGGTGAACACTCTCAAGGTTCGTATACAGACAACATTAATACCCGAGAAAGTAGCAGGGGGGACCGCGGCCGATGTAGCTCAGTTGGAAGAGCACCGGACGCGATATTCGGAGGTCGTGGGTTCGGTCCCCACCATCGGCACGCTGCTTTTCCTTCTACTTTGTGTTTAATTATCTTTCCCCTAAGCAGATTGCATTACTCATTTCTTTGATTATCCAAGTAAAAATTAAAAATAAAAGACAAAACATAATCCCCAATGCTTTCCTTGGCCTCGCCGACTGTTGTCTTCTTTCCTTCATGTATTATAACGAGAACCCTCATTTCCCCTTCATTTATCTGCTTGTAGCTTACGGGGGTTTCGGGTCTGGCAGTCTTGAAACCATAGGTAGCGCAAGAGGATTCTAGCACAGCTTTCGCCCTCGCTCTTGATCACGTTCTACGTGACGCTGGCGGTAACACAGGACGTTCCACGTCCGCCGCTATGGTTGAGGGCGGCGCTGGTGAACACTCTCAAGGTTCGTATACAGACAACATTAATACCCGAGAAAGTAGCAGGGGGGACAGCGGCCGATGTAGCTCAGTTGGAAGAGCACCGGACGCGATATTCGGAGATCGTGGGTTCGGTCCCCACCATCGGCACGTTGCTTTTCTTTCTACTTTGTGTTTAATTATCTTTCCCCTAAGCAGATTGCATTACTCATTTCTTTGATTATCCAAGTAAAAATTAAAAAAAAAGACAAAACATAATCCCCAATGCTTTCCTTGGCCTCGCCGACTGTTAGCTTCTTTCCTTCATGTATTATAACGAGAACCCTCATTTCCCCTTCATTTATCTGCTTGTAGCTTACGGGGGTCTCGGGTCTGGCAGTCTTGAAGCAATAGGTAGCGCAAGAGGGTTCTAGCACAGCTTTCGCCCTCGCTCTTGATCACGTTCTACGTGACGCTGGCGGTAACACAGGACGTTCCACGTCCGCCGCGATGGTTGAGGGCGGCGCTGGTGAACACTCTCAAGGTTCGTATACAGACAACACTAATACCCGAGAAAGTAGCAGGGGGGACAGCGGCCGATGTAGCTCAGTTGGAAGAGCACCGGACGCGATATTCGGAGGTCGTGGGTTCGGTCCCCAACATCGGCACGTTGCTTTTCCTTCTACTTTGTGTTTATTATCTTTCCCCTAAGCAGAATGCATTACTCGTTTCTTTGATTATCCAAGTAAAAATTAAAAAAAAAGACAAAACATAATCCCCAATGCTTTCCTTGGCCTCGCCGACTGTTGGCTTCTTTCCTTCATGTATTATAACGAGAACCCTCATTTCCCCTTCATTTATCTGCTTGTAGCTTACGGGGGTCTCGGGTCTGGCAGTCTTGAAGCCATAGGTGGCGCAAGAGGGTTCTAGCACAGCTTTCGCCCTCGCTCTTGATCACGTTCTACGTGACGCTGGCGGTAACACAGGACGTTCCACGTCCGCCGCTATGGTTGAGGGCGGCGCTGGTGAACACTCTCAAGGTTCGTATACAGACAACACTAATACCCGAGAAAGTAGCAGGGGGGACAGCGGCCGATGTAGCTCAGTTGGAAGAGCACCGGACGCGATATTCGGAGGTCGTGGGTTCGGTCCCCAACTTCGGCACGTTGCTTTTCCTTCTACTTTGTGTTTAATTATCTTTCCCCTAAGCAGAATGCATTACTCGTTTCTTTGATTATCCAAGTAAAAATTAAAAAAAAAGACAAAACATAATCCCCAATGCTTTCCTTGGCCTCGCCGACTGTTGGCTTCTTTCCTTCATGTATTATAACGAGAACCCTCATTTCCCCTTCATTTATCTGCTTGTAGCTTACGGGGGTCTCGGGTCTGGCAGTCTTGAAGCCATAGGTAGCGCAAGAGGGTTCTAGCACAGCTTTCGCCCTCGCTCTTGATCACGTTCTACGTGACGCTGGCGGTAGCACAGGACGTTCCACGTCCGCCGCTATGGTTGAGGGCGGCGCTGGTGAACACTCTCAAGGTTCGTATACAGACAACATTAATACCCGAGAAAGTAGCAGGGGGGACAGCGGCCGATGTATCTCAGTTGGAAGAGCACCGGACGCGATATTCGGAGGTCGTGGGTTCGGTCCCCACCATCGGCACGTTGCTTTTCCTTCTACTTTGTGTTTAATTATCTTTCCCCTAAGCAGATTGCATTCCTCATTTCTTTGATTATCCAAGTAAAAATTAAAAAAAAAGACAAAACATAATCCCCAATGCTTTCCTTGGCCTCGCCGACTGTTGGCTTCTTTCCTACATGTATTATAACGAGAACCCTCATTTCCCCTTCATTTATCTGCTTGTAGCTTATGGGGGTCTCTGGTCTGGCAGTCTTGAAGCCACAGCTAGTGCAAGAGGGTTCTAGCACAGCTTTCGCCCTCGCTCTTGATCACGTTCTACGTGACGCTGGCGGTAACACAAGACGTTCCACGTCCGCCGCTATGGTTGAGGGCGGCGCTGGTGAACACTCTCAAGGTTCGTATACAGACAACATTAATACCCGAGAAAGTAGCAGGGGGGACAGCGGCCGATGTATCTCAGTTGGAAGAGCACCGGACGCGATATTCTGAGGTCGTGGGTTCGGTCCCCACCATCGGCACGTTGCTTTTCCTTCTACTTTGTGTTTAATTATCTTTCCCCTAAGCAGATTGCATTACTCATTGCTTTGATTATCCAAGTAAAAATTAAAAATAAAAGACAAAACATAATCCCCAATGCTTTCCTTGGCCTCACCGACTGTTGGCTTCTTTTCTTCATGTATTATAACGAGAACCCTCATTTCCCCATCATTTATCTGCTTGTAGCTTACGGGGGTCTCGGGTCTGACAGTCTTGAAGCCATAGATAGCGCAAGAGGGTTCTAGCACAGCTTTCGCCCTCGCTCTTGATCACGTTCTACGTGACGCTGGCGGTAACACAGGACGTTCCACGTCCACCACTATGGTTGAGGGCGGCGCTGGTGAACACTCTCAAGGTTCGTATACAGACAACATTAATACCCGAGAAAGTAGCAGGGGGGACAGCGGCCGATGTAGCTCAGTTGGAAGAGCACCGGACGCGATATTCAGAGGTCGTGGGTTCGGTCCCCATCATCGGCACGTTGCTTTTCCTTCTACTTTGTGTTTAATTATCTTTCCCCTAAGCAGATTGCATTACTCATTTCTTTTATTATCCAAGTAAAAATTAAAAAAAGACAAAACATAATCCCCAATGTTTTCCTTGGCCTCGCCGACTGTTGGCTTCTTTCCTTCATGTATTATAACGAGAACCCTCATTTCCCCTTCATTTATCTGCTTGTAGCTTACGGGGGTCTCGGGTCTGGCAGTCTTGAAGCCATAGATAGCGCAAGAGGGTTCTAGCACAGCTTTCGCCCTCGCTCTTGATCACGTTCTACGTGACGCTGGCGTTAACACAGGACGTTCCACGTCCGCCGCTATGGTTGAGGGCGGCGCTGGTGAACACTCTCAAGGTTCGTATACAGACAACATTAATACCCGAGAAAGTAGCAGGGGGGACAGCGGCCGATGTATCTCAGTTGGAAGAGCACCGGACGCGATATTCGGAGGTCGTGGGTTCGGTCCCCACCATCGGCACGTTGCTTTTCCTTCTACTTTGTGTTTAATTATCTTTCCCCTAAGCAGATTGCATTACTCATTTCTTTGATTATCCAAGTAAAAATTAAAAAAAAAGACAAAACATAATCCCCAATGCTTTCCTTGGCCTCGCCGACTGTTGGCTTCTTTCCTTCATGTATTATAACGAGAACCCTTATTTCCCCTTCATTTATCTGCTTGTAGCTTACGGGGGTCTCTGGTCTGGCAGTCTTGAAGCCATAGGTAGTGCAAGAGGGTTCTAGCACAGCTTTCGCCCTCGCTCTTGATCACGTTCTACGTGACGCTGGCGGTAACACAAGACGTTCCACGTCCGCCGCTATGGTTGATGGCGGCGCTGGTGAACACTCTCAAGGTTCGTATACAGACAACATTAATACCCGAGAAAGTAGCATGGGGGACAGCGGCCGATGTAGCTCAGTTGGAAGAGCACCGGACGCGATATTCGGAGGTCGTGGGTTCGGTCCCCACCATCGGCACGTTGCTTTTCCTTCTACTTTGTGTTTAATTATCTTTCCCCTAAGCAGATTGCATTACTCATTTCTTTGATTATCCAAGTAAAAATTAAAAATAAAAGACAAAACATAATCCCCAATGCTTTCCTTGGCCTCGCCGACTGTTGGCTTCTTTCCTTCATGTATTATAACGAGAACCCTCATTTCCCCTTCATTTATCTGCTTGTAGCTTACGGGGGTCTCGGGTCTGGCAGTCGTGAAGCCATAGGTAGCGCAAGAGGATTCTAGCACAGCTTTCGCCCTCGCTCTTGATCACGTTCTACGTGACGCTGGCGGTAACACAGGACGTTCCACGTCCGCCGCGATGGTTGAGGGCGGCGCTGGTGAACACTCTCAAGGTTCGTATACAGACAACATTAATACCCGAGAAAGTAGCAGGGGGGACAGCGGCCGATGTAGCTCAGTTGGAAGAGCACCGGACGCGATATTCGGAGATCGTGGGTTCGGTCCCCACCATCGGCACGTTGCTTTTCTTTCTACTTTGTGTTTAATTATCTTTCCCCTAAGCAGATTGCATTACTCATTTCTTTGATTATCCAAGTAAAAATTAAAAAAAAAGACAAAACATAATCCCCAATGCTTTCCTTGGCCTCGCCGACTGTTGGCTTCTTTCCTTCATGTATTATAACGAGAACCCTCATTTCCCCTTCATTTATCTGCTTGTAGCTTACGGGGGTCTCGGGTCTGGCAGTCTTGAAGCAATAGGTAGCGCAAGAGGGTTCTAGCACAGCTTTCGCCCTCGCTCTTGATCACGTTCTACGTGACGCTTGCGGTAACACAGGATGTTCCACGTCCGCCGCTATGGTTGAGGGCGGCGCTGGTGAACACTCTCAAGGTTCGTATACAGACAACATTAATACTCGAGAAAGTAGCAGGGACGACAGCGGCCGATGTAGCTCAGTTGGAAGAGCACCGGACGCGATATTCGGAGGTCGTGGGTTCGGTCCCCACCATCGGCACGTTGCTTTTCCTTCTACTTTGTGTTTAATTATCTTTCCCCTAAGCAGATTGCATTACTCATTTCTTTGATTATCCAAGTAAAAATTAAAAAAAAAGACAAAACCCAATCCCCAATGCTTTCCTTGCCCTCGCCGACTGTTGGCTTCTTTCCTTCATGTATTATAACGAGAACCCTCATTTCCCCTTCATTTATCTGCTTGTAGCTTACGGGGGTCTCGGGTCTGGCAGTCTTGAAGCCATAGGTAGCGCAAGAGGGTTCTAGCACAGCTTTCGCCCTCGCTCTTGATCACGTTCTACGTGACGCTGGCGGTAACACAGGACGTTCCACGTCCGCCGCTATGGTTGAGGGCGGCGCTGGTGAACACTCTCAAGGTTCGTATACAGACAACATTAATACCCGAGAAAGTAGCAGGGGGGACAGCGGCCGATGTAGCTCAGTTGGAAGAGCACCGGACGAGATATTCGGAGGTCGTGGGTTCGGTCCCCAACATCGGCACGTTGCTTTTCCTTCTACTTTGTGTTTAATTATTTTTCCCCTAAGCAGAATGCATTACTCATTTCTTTGATTATCCAAGTAAAAATTAAAAAAAGACAAAACATAATCCCCAATGCTTTCCTTGGCCTCGCCGACTGTTGGCTTCTTTCCTTCATGTATTATAACGAGAACCCTCATTTCCCCTTCATTTATCTGCTTGTAGCTTACGGGCGTCTCGGGTCTGGCAGTCTTGAAGCCATAGGTAGCGCAAGAGGGATCTAGCACCGCTTTCGCCCTCGCTCTTGATCACGTTCTACGTGACGCTGGCGGTAACACAGGACGTTCCACGTCCGCCGCTATGGTTGAGGGCGGCGCTGGTGAACACTCTCAAGGTTCGTATACAGACAACATTAATACCCGAGAAAGTAGCAGGGGGGACAGTGGCCGATGTAGCTCAGTTGGAAGAGCACCGGACGCGATATTCGGAGGGCGTGGGTTCGGTCCCCACCATCGGCACGTTGCTTTTCCTTCTACTTTGTTTTAATTATCTTTCCCCTAAGCAGATTGCAGTACTCATTTCTTTGATTATCCAAGTAAAAATAAAAAAAAAGACAAAACATAATCCCCAATGCTTTCCTTGGCCTCGCCGACTGTTGGCTTCTTTCCTTCATGTATTATAACGAGAACCCTCATTTCCCCTTCATTTATCTGCTTGTAGCTTACGGGGGTCTCGGGTCTGGCAGTCTTGAAGCCATAGGTAGCGCAATAGGGTTCTAGCACAGCTTTCGCCCTCGCTCTTGATCACGTTCTACGTGATGCTGGCGGTAACACAGGACGTTCCACGTCCGCCGCTATGGTTGAGGGCGGCGCTGGTGAACACTCTCAAGGTTCGTATACAGACAACATTAATACCCGAGAAAGTAGCAGGGGGGACAGCGGCCGATGTAGCTCAGTTGGAAGAGCACCGGACGCGATATTCGGAGGTCGTGGGTTCGGTCCCCACCATCGGCACGTTGCTTTTCCTTCTACTTTCTGTTTAATTATCTTTCCCCTAAGCAGATTGCATTACTCATTTCTTTGATTATCCAAGTAAAAATTAAAAAAAAGACAAAACCCAATCCCCAATGCTTTCCTTGCCCTCGCCGACTGTTGGCTTCTTTCCTTCATGTATTATAACGAGAACCCTCATTTCCCCTTCATTTATCTGCTTGTAGCTTACGGGGGTCTCGGGTCTGGCAGTCTTGAAGCCATAGGTAGCGCAAGAGGGTTCTAGCACAGCTTTCGCCCTCGCTCTTGATCACGTTCTACGTGACGCTGGCGGTAACACAGGACGTTCCACGTCCGCCGCTATGGTTGAGGGCGGCGTTGGTGAACACTCTCAAGGTTCGTATACAGACAACATTAATACCCGAGAAAGTAGCAGGGGGGACAGCGGCCGATGTAGCTCAGTTGGAAGAGCACCGGACGAGATATTCGGAGGTCGTGGGTTCGGTCCCCAAAATCGGCACGTTGCTTTTCCTCCTACTTTGTGTTTAATTATCTTTCCCCTAAGCAGAATGCATTACTCATTTCTTTGATTATCCAAGTAAAAATTAAAAAAAGACAAAACATAATCCCCAATGCTTTCCTTGGCCTCGCCGACTGTTGGCTTCTTTCCTTCATGTATTATAACGAGAACCCTCATTTCCCCTTCATTTATCTGCTTGTAGCTTACGAGCGTCTCGGGTCTGGCAGTCTTGAAGCCATAGGTAGCGCAAGAGGGTTCTAGCACCGCTTTCGCCCTCGCTCTTGATCACGTTCTACGTGACGCTGGCGGTAACACAGGACGTTCCACGTCCGAAGCTATGGTTGAGGGCGGCGCTGGTGAACACTCTCAAGGTTCGTATACTGACAACATTAATACCCGAGAAAGTAGCAGGGGGGACAGTGGCCGATGTAGCTCAGTTGGAAGAGCACCGGACGCGATATTCGGAGGGCGTGGGTTCGGTCCCCACCATCGGCACGTTGCTTTTCCTACTACTTTGTGTTTAATTATCTTTCCCCTAAGCAGATCGCAGTACTCATTTCTTTGATTATCCAATTAAAAATAAAAAAAAGACAAAACATAATCCCCAATGCTTTCCTTGGCCTCGCCGACTGTTGGCTTCTTTCCTTCATGTATTATAACGAGAACCCTCATTTCCCCTTCATTTATCTGCTTGTAGCTTACGGGGGTCTCGGGTCTGGCAGTCTTGAAGCCATAGGTAGCGCAAGAGGGTTCTAGCACAGCTTTCGCCCTCGCTCTTGATCACATTCTACGTGATGCTGGCGGTAACACAGGACGTTCCACGTCCGCCGCTATGGTTGAGGGCGGCGCTGGTGAACACTCTCAAGGTTCGTATACAGACAACATTAATACCCGAGAAAGTAGCAGTGGGGACAGCGGCCGATGTAGCTCAGTTGGAAGAGCACCGGACGCGATATTCGGAGGTCGTGGGTTCGGTCCCCACCATCGGCACGTTGCTTTTCCTTCTACTTTGTGTTTAATTATATTTCCCCTAAGCAGATTGCATTACTCATATGTATCAGCAGCGCGAACACAATCAGAGGAAAAGAAGAATAAGATAGGACAGAGCGCTGAACTTGCAACTTTATTAGAGGAAACTGAAACCCGCACTTATATGCACACCGAGAAAAACCCACCAGGGGGAATTGTGGACGGCTTCATTGAAGTATTGTGCACTTACCTAAAATCGACAGTTACTGAGTGGGACGGCTGCAGATTTATTCAGAAACAAGGCATATGTATAGGTTCATGCATAGCCCCCATTTTGAGTGACCTTTTCTTGGCCATGCACGACAGATCCTTGAAGGACCAGCTCGAGTCTTCAAGCGTTCTCAAAATTTTCCGCTATGTTGACGACTTCCTGGTTCTCTTAGATTGCATCCCTGAAGCATTTCAAACAAAAGCAGATGAAGTTCTCCAAGTTGTTTCGAGGACTATGTCCCCTCTTGAAGTTACGCATGAATTCCCAGAACACAACGCCATCAGGTTTTTGGAGTTAAAAGTTTTTTTCGGACAGAACCACGTGTGCTGGTCATTTGAACCAAGAGCCAAAAAACCCATTCTGCCCTACGACTCAGCACATTCAAAACTGGTCAAAAGAAACATAGTAAAGTCAACCTTTAAAAACGCACTCACAAAATCCTGTGAACACAAGCTGCAGGCTAGTTTTTCCAACCAAGTGTTGAGGCTGACGCAATCAGGTTACCCGCAATCTCTCCTTGCATCTGTAGCAGAAATAATCCTGAAAGGTATGAAGCACGAATGTGACGTTCCAAACGAGGCCCGACCGCGGAGCAAAAGGGTTGCTGTTGTGCCGTACCTGCATCAAATATCACACAATCTGAAAAAAATTGGTAAAAAATCAGGCGTCGAAGTAGTCTTTTCAGCCCCTCTGCGCCTCTCAAGCCTGTGTAACAAAGTCAATAATAAGAAAAAGATTAGTGGCTGTACAACCAGGCATCGCGACCCTCTCGCGGCCTGCGAGGAGGGCGTCGTTTATTCAATTCCTTTAACATGCGGTAAGGCTTACATAGGCC
This sequence comes from Amblyomma maculatum, assembly GCF_055883805.1. Classification (NCBI taxonomy): domain Eukaryota; kingdom Metazoa; phylum Arthropoda; class Arachnida; order Ixodida; family Ixodidae; genus Amblyomma; species Amblyomma maculatum. The sequence continues at coordinate 17,581,391 of NC_139350.1, forward strand.
AAACAGGGAGATGTTTAAATGAGAGATTAATGGAGCATAAGAACGATTTATCCGGGGCCCTTTTAAAAAACTTACCCGCCCACTGTCGGGGATGTGACAGCAAAAAGAAATGCACCCCCAGTTTCAAGAAGACAACCATCCTGAAGAAACATAAGAATCAACTGACGCGCGAAATTGTTGAAGCCGCCTACATCTCAGGTCTTAAGGAAGGCTGCGTAAGCACCCCATCTATCTCACTATCTGAAAAAGAATTCACCTTTCTCTCTGGCGGCATTTGATCTCACCTAGATTTTAGAAGCACACCCCTCACTTTTTTTCCTTTTGCCGTGTTAATTGTTGGCGCTCTTCCTTCGTATTGCTAACCTTTGTCACCGCTTTTCGCCTTCCCATGTTTTTAATAAAACGCGCCCCTCTTCTCTGTTTTTTCCAATGTTTCCTTCCGTCATTGCCCGCCCCCAACCCTGTTTTTCCTTTCTTGTTTACACATGCCCGTAGTGCGTCATTTCACGAAAAGGTTTGTCTGCGTGTTTTTCATGATGCTCCTCGTGTAATCTTTTGATGTCCCGGACACGTGTGTTTTTATCAGTTCACTCGTGCGCCCTGACGGTCACGTCGCCGTGACAATTCCCCCTGGTGGGTTTTTCTCGGTGTGCATATAAGTGCGGGTTTCAGTTTCCTCTAATAAAGTTGCAAGTTCAGCGCTCTGTCCTATCTTATTCTTCTTTTCCTCTGATTGTGTTCGCGCTGCTGATACATATGGATCGTTACCAACTAGCCCGACAGATCGTGTTATTTGCATTACTCATTTCTTTGATTATCCAACTAAAAATTAAAAAAAGGACAAAACATAATCCCCAATGCTTTCCTTGGCCTCGCCGGCTATTGGCTTCTTTCCTTCATGTATTATAACGAGAACCCTCATTTCCCCTTCATTTATCTGCTTGTAGCTTACGGGGGTCTCGGGTCTGGCAGTCTTGAAGCCATAGGTAGCGCAAGAGGGTTCTAGCACAGCTTTCGCCCTCGCTCTTGATCACATTCTACGTGATGCTGGCGGTAACACAGGATGTTCCACGTCCGCCGCTATGGTTGAGGGCGGCGCTGGTGAACACTCTCAAGGTTCGTATACAGACAACATTGATACCCGAGAAAGTAGCAGGGACGACAGCGGCCGATGTAGCTCAGTTGGAAGAGCACCGGACGCGATATTCGGAGGGCGTGGGTTCGGTCCCCACCATCGGCACGTTGCTTTTCCTTCTACTTTGTGTTTAATTATCTTTCCCCTAAGCAGATTGCAGTACTCATTTCTTTGATTATCCAAGTAAAAATAAAAAAAAAGACAAAACATAATCCCCAATGCTTTCCTTGGCCTCGCCGACTGTTGGCTTCTTTCCTTCATGTATTATAACGAGAACCCTCATTTCCCCTTCATTTATCTGCTTGTAGCTTACGGGGGTCTCGGGTCTGGCAGTCTTGAAGCCATAGGTAGCGCAAGAGGGTTCTAGCACAGATTTCGCCCTCGCTCTTGATCACGTTCTACGTGATGCTGGCGGTAACACAGGACGTTCCACGTCCGCCGCTATGGTTGAGGGCGGCGCTGGTGAACACTCTCAAGGTTCGTATACAGACAACATTAATACCCGAGAAAGTAGCAGGGGGGACAGCGGCCGATGTAGCTCAGTTGGAAGAGCACCGGACGCGATATTCGGAGGTCGTGGGTTCGGTCCCCACCATCGGCACGTTGCTTTTCCTTCTACTTTGTGTTTAATTATCTTTCCCCTAAGCAGATTGCATTACTCATTTCTTTGATTATCCAAGTAAAAATTAAAAAAAGGACAAAACATAATCCCCAATGCTTTCCTTGGCCTCGCCGACTGTTGGCTTCTTTCCTTCATGTATTATAACGAGAACCCTCATTTCCCCTTCATTTATCTGCTTGTAGCTTACGGGCGTCTCGGGTCTGGCAGTCTTGAAGCCATAGGTAGCGCAAGAGGGTTCTAGCACCGCTTTCGCCCTCGCTCTTGATCACGTTCTACGTGGCGCTGGCGGTAACACAGGACGTTCCACGTCCGCCGCTATGGTTGAGGGCGGCGCTGGTGAACACTCTCAAGGTTCGTATACTGACAACATTAATACCCGAGAAAGTAGCAGGGGGGACAGTGGCCGATGTAGCTCAGTTGGAAGAGCACCGGACGCGATATTCGGAGGGCGTGGGTTCGGTCCCCACCATCGGCACGTTGCTTTTCCTTCTACTTTGTGTTTAATTATCTTTCCCCTAAGCAGATTGCAGTACTCATTTCTTTGATTATCCAAGTAAAAATAAAAAAAAGACAAAACATAATCCCCAATGCTTTCCTTGGCCTCGCCGACTGTTGGCTTCTTTCCTTCATGTATTATAACGAGAACCCTCATTTCCCCTTCATTTATCTGCTTGTAGCTTACGGGGGTCTCGGGTCTGGCAGTCTTGAAGCCATAGGTAGCGCAAGAGGGTTCTAGCACAGCTTTCGCCCTCGCTCTTGATCACATTCTACGTGATGCTGGCGGTAACACAGGACGTTCCACGTCCGCCGCTATGGTTGAGGGCGGCGCTGGTGAACACTCTCAAGGTTCGTATACAGACAACATTAATACCCGAGAAAGTAGCAGGGGGGAAAGCGGCCGATGTAGCTCGGTTGGAAGAGCACCGGACGCGATATTCGGAGGTCGTGGGTTCGGTCCCCACCATCGGCACGTTGCTTTTCCTTCTACTTTGTGTTTAATTATCTTTCCCCTAAGCAGATTGCATTACTCATTTCTTTGATTATCCAACTAAAAATTAAAAAAAGGACAAAACATAATCCCCAATGCTTTCCTTGGCCTCGCCGACTATTGGCTTCTTTCCTTCATGTATTATAACGAGAACCCTCATTTCCCCTTCATTTATCTCCTTGTAGCTTACGGGGGTCTCGGGTCTGGCAGTCTTGAAGCCATAGGTAGCGCAAGAGGGTTCTAGTACAGCTTTCGCCCTCGCTCTTGATCACGTTCTACGTGACGCTGGAGGTAACATAGGACGTTCCACGTCCGCCGCTATGGTTGAGGGCGGCGCTGGTGAACACTCTCAAGGTTCGTATAGAGACAACATTAATACCCGAGAAAGTAGCAGGGGGGACAGCGGCCGATGTAGCTCAGTTGGAAGAGCACCGGACGCGATATTCGGAGGTCGTGGGTTCGGTCCCCACCATCGGCACGTTGCTTTTCCTTCTACTTTGTGTTTAATTATCTTTCCCCTAAGCAGATTGCATTACTCATTTCTTTGATTATCCAAGTAAAAATTAAAAAAAAGACAAAACCCAACCCCAATGCTTTCCTTGCCCTCGCCGACTGTTGGCTTCTTTCCTTCATGTATTATAACGAGAACCCTCATTTCCCCTTCATTTATCTGCTTGTAGCTTACGGGGGTCTCGGGTCTGGCAGTCTTGAAGCCATAGGTAGCGCAAGAGGGTTCTAGCACAGCTTTCGCCCTCGCTCTTGATCACGTTCTACGTGACGCTGGCGGTAACACAGGACGTTCCACGTCCGCCGCTATGGTTGAGGGCGGCGCTGGTGAACACTCTCAAGGTTCGTATACAGACAACATTAATACCCGAGAAAGTAGCAGGGGGGACAGCGGCCGATGTAGCTCAGTTGGAAGAGCACCGGACGCGATATTCGGAGGTCGTGGGTTCGGTCCCCAACATCGGCACGTTGCTTTTCCTTCTTCTTTGTGTTTAATTATCTTTCCCCTAAGCAGAATGCATTACTCATTTCTTTGATTATCCAAGTAAAAATTAAAAAAAAAGACAAAACATAATCCCCAATGCTTTCCTTGGCCTCGCCGACTGTTGGCTTCTTTCCTTCATGTATTATAACGAGAACCCTCATTTCCCCTTCATTTATCTGCTTGTAGCTTACGGGGGTCTCGGGTCTGGCAGTCTTGAAGCCATAGGTAGCGCAAGAGGGTTCTAGCACAGCTTTCGCCCTCGCTCTTGATCACGTTCTACGTGACGCTGGCGGTAACACAGGACGTTCCACGTCCGCCGCTATGGTTGAGGGCGGCGCTGGTGAACACTCTCAAGGTTCGTATACAGACAACATTAATACCCGAGAAAGTAGCAGGGGGGACAGCGGCCGATGTAGCTCAGTTGGAAGAGCACCGGACGAGATATTCGGAGGTCGTGGGTTCGGTCCCCAAAATCGGCACGTTGCTTTTCCTCCTACTTTGTGTTTAATTATCTTTCCCCTAAGCAGAATGCATTACTCATTTCTTTGATTATCCAAGTAAAAATTAAAAAAAGACAAAACATAATCCCCAATGCTTTCCTTGGCCTCGCCGACTGTTGGCTTCTTTCCTTCATGTATTATAACGAGAACCCTCATTTCCCCTTCATTTATCTGCTTGTAGCTTACGGGGGTCTCGGGTCTGGCAGTCTTGAAGCCATAGGTAGCGCAAGAGGGTTCTAGCACAGATTTCGCCCTCGCTCTTGATCACGTTCTACGTGATGCTGGCGGTAACACAGGACGTTCCACGTCCGCCGCTATGGTTGAGGGCGGCGCTGGTGAACACTCTCAAGGTTCGTATACAGACAACATTAATACCCGAGAAAGTAGCAGGGGGGACAGCGGCCGATGTAGCTCAGTTGGAAGAGCACCGGACGCGATATTCGGAGGTCGTGGGTTCGGTCCCCACCATCGGCACGTTGCTTTTCCTTCTACTTTGTGTTTAATTATCTTTCCCCTAAGCAGATTGCATTACTCATTTCTTTGATTATCCAAGTAAAAATTAAAAAAAGGACAAAACATAATCCCCAATGCTTTCCTTGGCCTCGCCGACTGTTGGCTTCTTTCCTTCATGTATTATAACGAGAACCCTCATTTCCCCTTCATTTATCTGCTTGTAGCTTACGGGCGTCTCGGGTCTGGCAGTCTTGAAGCCATAGGTAGCGCAAGAGGGTTCTAGCACCGCTTTCGCCCTCGCTCTTGATCACGTTCTACGTGACGCTGGCGGTAACACAGGACGTTCCACGTCCGCCGCTATGGTTGAGGGCGGCGCTGGTGAACACTCTCAAGGTTCGTATACTGACAACATTAATACCCGAGAAAGTAGCAGGGGGGACAGTGGCCGATGTAGCTCAGTTGGAAGAGCACCGGACGCGATATTCGGAGGGCGTGGGTTCGGTCCCCACCATCGGCACGTTGCTTTTCCTTCTACTTTGTGTTTAATTATCTTTCCCCTAAGCAGATTGCAGTACTCATTTCTTTGATTATCCAAGTAAAAATAAAAAAAAGACAAAACATAATCCCCAATGCTTTCCTTGGCCTCGCCGACTGTTGGCTTCTTTCCTTCATGTATTATAACGAGAACCCTCATTTCCCCTTCATTTATCTGCTTGTAGCTTACGGGGGTCTCGGGTCTGGCAGTCTTGAAGCCATAGGTAGCGCAAGAGGGTTCTAGCACAGCTTTCGCCCTCGCTCTTGATCACATTCTACGTGATGCTGGCGGTAACACAGGACGTTCCACGTCCGCCGCTATGGTTGAGGGCGGCGCTGGTGAACACTCTCAAGGTTCGTATACAGACAACATTAATACCCGAGAAAGTAGCAGGGGGGACAGCGGCCGATGTAGCTCGGTTGGAAGAGCACCGGACGCGATATTCGGAGGTCGTGGGTTCGGTCCCCACCATCGGCACGTTGCTTTTCCTTCTACTTTGTGTTTAATTATCTTTCCCCTAAGCAGATTGCATTACTCATTTCTTTGATTATCCAACTAAAAATTAAAAAAAGGACAAAACATAATCCCCAATGCTTTCCTTGGCCTCGCCGACTATTGGCTTCTTTCCTTCATGTATTATAACGAGAACCCTCATTTCCCCTTCATTTATCTCCTTGTAGCTTACGGGGGTCTCGGGTCTGGCAGTCTTGAAGCCATAGGTAGCGCAAGAGGGTTCTAGTACAGCTTTCGCCCTCGCTCTTGATCACGTTCTACGTGACGCTGGAGGTAACATAGGACGTTCCACGTCCGCCGCTATGGTTGAGGGCGGCGCTGGTGAACACTCTCAAGGTTCGTATAGAGACAACATTAATACCCGAGAAAGTAGCAGGGGGGACAGCGGCCGATGTAGCTCAGTTGGAAGAGCACCGGACGCGATATTCGGAGGTCGTGGGTTCGGTCCCCACCATCGGCACGTTGCTTTTCCTTCTACTTTGTGTTTAATTATCTTTCCCCTAAGCAGATTGCATTACTCATTTCTTTGATTATCCAAGTAAAAATTAAAAAAAAGACAAAACCCAACCCCAATGCTTTCCTTGCCCTCGCCGACTGTTGGCTTCTTTCCTTCATGTATTATAACGAGAACCCTCATTTCCCCTTCATTTATCTGCTTGTAGCTTACGGGGGTCTCGGGTCTGGCAGTCTTGAAGCCATAGGTAGCGCAAGAGGGTTCTAGCACAGCTTTCGCCCTCGCTCTTGATCACGTTCTACGTGACGCTGGCGGTAACACAGGACGTTCCACGTCCGCCGCTATGGTTGAGGGCGGCGCTGGTGAACACTCTCAAGGTTCGTATACAGACAACATTAATACCCGAGAAAGTAGCAGGGGGGACAGCGGCCGATGTAGCTCAGTTGGAAGAGCACCGGACGCGATATTCGGAGGTCGTGGGTTCGGTCCCCAACATCGGCACGTTGCTTTTCCTTCTTCTTTGTGTTTAATTATCTTTCCCCTAAGCAGAATGCATTACTCATTTCTTTGATTATCCAAGTAAAAATTAAAAAAAAAAGACAAAACATAATCCCCAATGCTTTCCTTGGCCTCGCCGACTGTTGGCTTCTTTCCTTCATGTATTATAACGAGAACCCTCATTTCCCCTTCATTTATCTGCTTGTAGCTTACGGGGGTCTCGGGTCTGGCAGTCTTGAAGCCATAGGTAGCGCAAAAGGGTTCTAGCACAGCTTTCGCCCTCGCTCTTGATCACGTTCTACGTGACGCTGGCGGTAACACAGGACGTTCCACGTCAGCCGCTATGGTTGAGGGCGGCGCTGGTGAACACTCTCAAGGTTCGTATACAGACAACATTAATACCCGAGAAAGTAGCAGGGGGGACAGCGGCCGATGTAGCTCAGTTGGAAGAGCACCGGATGCGATATTTGGAGGTCGTGGGTTCGGTCCCCACCATCGGCACGTTGCTTTTCCTTCTACTTTGTGTTTAATTATTTTCCCCTATGCAGATTGCATTACTCATTTCTTTGATTATCCAAGTAAAAAATAAAAAAAAGACAAAACATAATCCCCAATGCTTTCCTTGGCCTCGCCGACTGTTGGCTTCTTTCCTTCATGTATTATAACGAGAACCCTCATTTCCCCCTCTATATATATATGCACAGAATTGAGGCGTAAAAAGGTGTAAAAGCGGCTGATTGAGCCAGGTAAACGGCACAGCAAATCTTCAGCACTCCCTCCGCTGCCTCTCAATCCAACCCAGCCCATACATCACAGCTAGGGAAAAAGAAGAAAGGAAACAAGCGTGCATACTGCTTTACCGAGGGCAGCTCCAAGCCGTCACTCTTTTGAAACCACGCTGTCTACGTTGGCTAGCCTGCCCGCCCCTAAAGCCCCTTTATTGACGAGCTTTACCCGCCCCTCCTTTCACCTCTCCCCACTAATAGGAAAAACAAATACAGAATTGAAAGCGTGCGTGCTGTTGAGTGCGGACAGCATGGACGGCTAGATGCTCTCCCTCCGCCAGCTGGAAGCCGCGCTCCGACGGCCAAGCGCTTTTCTCAGTGCCCCAGTAGAATCAAAAAAAGAAAAAAACGTCGACAGGGCACGCAGAATTGACGTAGCACTACGTCACCTTTGTGTCACGTGATTGCGCGCTCACGATTGGCAAAAATATCATCCCGTTCAAATGGGGACCCGTTTTTTTACGTAGTTAGTCGATGAGCGGAGCTTGACGTCAGCTGACGTCATAAAACAACGAATTACTGCAATCATTTTAAGCTTAGGCGTGTTTATCTTCATTTATTTCTTTTTGTTTATAATTTTAGGTTTTTTAGTGCCTATATTTGTTAAATATATTTACTATTTGGAATTGAAGGTTAGCTATTGCGGCCGAAGCGACGGCCGAGCAAGCCAAGCAAAGTGATGTAAATAATCAATCATATGAGTTCTTGCGATGTGCTGCCATCCAGCAGCTGTTAGCAGTGGCTTCTGCATGAAAAGGGGCATGCACACCAATCTGTGGGCTGTGCATACGATTTCGTAGCTGGCATTTCCTAGAGCCTGGAGCCTATAGGGCATTGTTCCTGAGTAGTGGCAGCCTGAACGGTCTGAACCTGTTGTCATCTCATATTGCAGGGTAACGAATATGCGTGCAACGCGTCAAGGTAGTTGCGATGCATCGATGCGTATAACAGTGAAGGAAACGTAGGTTCTGCTTGAAGCAGTAGTACACCAAGATGCCCCATTCACATTATATATTATGGGCAAAGGGAATATGGGTTAAGGGAAGCGCCAATGCAGTCTGTGAGTCAGAAATAAACAGAATTGTGGTCGGTTGGTTGGTTGGTTGGTTCACAGGAAGGAAAAGGCGCAGTATCTGTGACACTTGCTCTGTGGACACCTGAACCGCGCCGTAAGGGAAGGGAGGAAGGTGGGAGTGAAAGTGGAAAGAGAGAAAGGGGAGCCGTAGTAGAGGGCTACGAAGTAATTTCGACCACCTGGGGATCTTTAACGTGCGCTGACATCGCACAGCACACGGACGCCAGCCGCCGAGGTCGGGTTCAAACCCGGGAACTCCGGCACAGTAGTCGGGCGTCTTACCACTACGCCACCTCGGCGGGCAAACAGAATTGTGCCGTGCATGAATTCTGAAGATTAGGATATCACACTAAAGTAACGGTAGGCAGCTTTCGTGAGTGGGCATGTGCATGATTAAACGCAATATGAAGGAGGCACTAAACTCGAACTTCTTGAGATATGAAATACTCGCGTAAGGAAAGCCGCCGTCAAACGGTTTTTGGTGGTCGCAAATCGCAGTGGTGAAGGTTCACAACATATGCAGCGTACTGAAACGAAGAGCGCTTGAACTTACATGAGCGGTTTCTGTTACATACCTTATGAACTTTCCAACTTAAGTGGCATCCTTTACATTAAAAATTCACTCACGTCGCGGTATTCTGCTCTGCTTTGAGCACTAGTAATGGACAGTTGATACGGTAACGTTTTCGCACTCTCTGTTTTTATTGTGTGACTGGTTGCCTGAAAGATTGAAGCACCATCAAAATGAAGAATACTTAGTAAATTACTGCGCGACATTAGCTGACTTTTAAAGGGTCAAAAATGAGTTCACAGTCATGTAACTATATAGCTTTTGCACAAAACAAAAACATCTGTATAGAGAGTAGTTACAGTAACTCATAATGCACTGATCACGCATAATGCTCATAATATGACGTAATTTTTTTTTAATTACTGAAATATGTGTTTATGAAATGCTATGGTGCATGTACAGGCCTCCATAAATGGTTTGTGGAAGTGGTCAGCAGCATGAGAAGTCTGAGCATATGCCGAACTCAATTTAAAAGCAAAGTGAAACTAGGGAATAGGAAGAAACATAAGAAAAAAAAGCACGCAAGTTTAGAACAGGCATCACATTCTTCTGGCTGCTTCAAGAGAAAACATTTGTTGGCAAATCATTCAAAACCCTTGGCACATAGAAAGCATGTACAGGTTCGCCATATTTTGTCCACACTGTGGACAAAATAAAACAGTCATGGGGTTGTGATTGTTTGAGCACGGACATAAAGGCAGGCAGAATTCCGTATTTTACCGATACTTAAGAATAACACTCTCATGTAGTAGTGTAAACGAGTTATACGAGAGCACAAAAAAATGCAGTAATTGTTGGTAATTGGCATATCTACAGCAGAGCACAAATTATAGGTTTTAGTAAATGATAAACCTTGTTGCACGAGCACAAGTAAAAACAAATTTCATATTGAACACGCTGTACACCAATGCATGTACTATTGGTTTTCCTGCATTCATTAGGTAGAACGCATTAATAGGATATAGCAAACAAGCTATTCGGGCAACCCATCACAAACATTAGCCAGATGACTGCTTGAAAGGTATGAAACCAAAAACGTAGGCACTATCCCATCGCACCAGCCACCCACTCCAAATCTCTCGTCCACGTGCCCGGACCGTGACCTTTTCCTCTCCCTTTTTTCCGCGAGCCGCGTCAGACTGCAACGACCTATCCCATTCCGTCGCTGCCATCACCTGCCCATCATCCTTCAAAGCCGACATTGAAATGTGTATATCATGTGAAAATCTGTGAAAAGTGTAATATTCGATGTTTATCTACCCCACCCCTTATGTAATACCCCGAGAGAGGCCTTTAAGGTTAATAAATGTAATGAAATTATTACACTGCAGAGAATGAAGAAACAGACTAGTGACGGGGATAAGTTTCAGTGGATCATGGAATTATACTAATGCAGTTTTATTTTGATTGGTAGAAATTAGGTTTCACTGCCAACTCACAAACAACAATTGCCCGGCCAATTTGCAATCCAGCCACATCTTGATTATAATTAATGTCATGGGATACCGAAAGCACATCATCTCATACTTGAAAACCTCATTGTGAAGAATGATGACTGAGATCGTTAAGTTGAGTAAAAGGTTGCTAAAATCTATCTCTGAGAAATTCTAATGACCAGTTGCCTGAGCTTGCTTTTCCAATTACTACTATTTTGGTGTGCAAACAGTTCTCAAGGAAAGCTGTGAAGTGTACGAAGTAATACATCATTGTTATGAAGATGAAGGAGTAGTACAGGCGATGCATGCACACATACGCACGCGTGAAAGAGAAATATAGAACACCTGTTGCTGCATTACGTGTACATGTTGCTTCCTAAATTTAGAGATAACATTTCGAGGACACAGGTGCCTGTTTAAAGAACCTTGACGTGGCTTTATTACATCCATCATTAGCATAGAAAATCTCTAGTAGCTGCCGCCACTGCCCACGTCGTCTTCTGGTCCACCTGCTGTTAGTAGGCGGAATTGAAGCGGACATTCTGGAACTGCATTGTGGTGTCGAGTGGTTCTACACTAGCCGCACACCTACGGAAGGCTATCCTGCTTAATTTCATTGGCAGTGAAGGTCAGAGATTCTGCATCTTACTGCCATCATCTACTCCGACATCCCTGGCTATGTCCTCGGTGACAAAGTACCGTTTCCTGACGAGTTTGGTGAGACTCACTACATTTCGTCTATATGTCGTCCCAGAGGCTCACTACATAATCTTCTGTGAGTGTGATCGCCACCGCTTTCAAGCTTTCAAGAAAGGTAGCCAATTGTAAGGCTGTAACAAGTCAAGCTTTCTTTCAACAATTCAACATCTACTTCCTGGTTTGTTGATAGCAGTATACTGGGGCAACAAAAAGCTACACTGAACAATAGAGTGATCAGATAAGATTTGCTCAGGATTGAACGGAAATTTCTTTTTCTGTTTTTGGGGAGCCCCCAGCATCTCTGGTTTTTCGCCCCTCTTTACTTTTTTAAGGATCTTGTTACCGTCGTGACATACACTGATGGGCTGTCGCATCGCCTAAAATATGTAGGAGATGGGTATGACCTGGTAGTGGTTCCCTCCGCGCCCATCAAATTGGGTAGCATTTTTGAAAACATCGACAAAAATTTAAAGATCAAAATTTACCAAGCATAAGCAGCAGGAGATGCCAGGTTAAGCATGCGGTACCTTTTTTTTCATGTACAGGTGTTGCACATAATGCACACCCTTTGTTAAAAGTTTACAGCCCATGGGGTCTGCTTTTGAGCCATACTATGTGGCTTGTAATGCATTCCCAGATTTTCAAACTTACTGAAGGCAAAAAGATTTTGCGTCCTACCCTCTCCAACTCATAATATATGGCTTAAAAGCAAACCCTCTGAACTCTAAATATTTGACAAAGGCTACACCTTTCACATGTGGGAGAAATTATATTAATTGGCAAAACAGGTAAATAATTGAACATATGGCTACAAGACTAGCAACAGTTTCCCGGATAAATATTTATCCGCTGACTTATCATCATCATCATCATCAGCCTGATTATACCCACTGCAGGGCGAAGGCCTCTCCCATATTTCTCCACTTAACCCGGTTCTGTGCTAGCTGCATCCACTTGACCCCTGCGAACTTCTTAATCTCATCCGCCCACCTAACTTTCTGCCGCCCCCTGCTACGCTTTCCTTCCCTTGGAATCCAGTTTGTTACCCTCAGCGTCCATCGGTTATCCTCTCTTCGCACTACATGTCCTGCCCATGTCCATTTCTTCTTCTTAATTTCTACTAGAATGTCGGTAACTTGAGTTATTTCTCTGACCCACTCTGCACGCTTTCTGTCTCTTAATGTTACCCCTACCATTTTTCGTTCCATAGCCCTCTGGGTTGTCCTCAACTTAAGTAGAACTCTCTTGGTTAGCCTCCACGTTTCAGCCCCATAGGTGAGTACAGGTAAGATGCAACTGTTGTATACTTTCCTCTTGAGCGATACCGGTAAGCTGCTAGTCATAATCTGCGAGTGCTTGCCAAATGCGCTCCATCTCAATCGTATTTTTCTTGTTATTTCCTTTTCGTGGTCCGGGTCTGCGGTTACTACCTGTCCTAAGTAGACATATTCGCCTACTACTTCCAGTATTTCGCTACTTAATGTAAACTGCTGTTCCTTCCCGAGGCTGTTGAACATTACCTTAGTCTTCTGCATATTGATTTTCAAGCGTACCTTTCCACTTTTCCTGTCTAGGTCATCAATCATTATTTGCAGTTCATCCCCCGAGTTGCTTAGCACTGCACCATAATACATGAACAGAGATATCTGGTCGTTCTTGGTACAAACATTGACATGATCTAGGCATGCATGCACAAATTATAGGCCCAAAATGTCGACATGTGGTGGAGCGTTGATAGTGGCTTCTATTCGAATGTCAGGAAGCACATTCAAGTATACAGCTACAATGTGATGATGTTCTTTCTCCAGCACATCAGTTGCCTATCACATATGGAACCAGATGGGAAGGCAAGCAGATGCTAGTCATCTACAGTCTTTCTGATACTTCGATTTGGAGGTTTAAAGGTAGTAAGCAAAGTGATAGCAAAATATAACGTGTGGATATGAATTTCTAGCAATTCAATACTTGTAAAGGCTATGTTCAATGAATTCAAAATCTGGTCGCTGGTGCCATCCTGACAAAAATTCTATGCATGATAAGTTTACTACAATTGTCTTCTCTTGTCTCCGTCGGTTTTCGCGGTACTCATTTAGAATACTGCAGTGTTCAGTGTGAATCTCGCGTTACAACTCCTATTTTTGTATACCTAAAAATGCCGCAGTCAACACCCTTGAAAGCTTGTAAGGTGCATATAAATAAAGAAATATTATTGTTCGCAGTGCAAATGGTCTTGTGTTTAACTTTGTTATCACAGCCACAGCCTGGCAAGATTGCAGGGAGCAGCAGGTAAAGGATATAGGGGAATGTGGAAGGACATTACAATCTGTGACATAATAGTAGGCTTCAGAGTGGGAATTGCTGTGATGATGGTCGTAGCGTAAGTAGAGCTGTTTTTAATGTTGCAATGCTGGCAAAATGTAAGTGACAAGAAAAGCTTAAGAAACAGGCCATAATCCCCTGCAGGCTGAACATTAGCAGCTCTTTGCAGCTGCATTAACTGTTTAAACATGTTGCTACCTTTGCCAAAATGTCATGCTGGCTACAAATTAAGATCATTACGAGCCAATTAATCTAATCATGGCCACATTTCAAACAGTTACAAGATGCGCCTTAGTACAGAAGCAAGCCCTCACATTACTAGAAACGCAGGACACACAAGGCTGACATGGAGGACGCACTGTTTTGTATTCACAGAGATGTAAGCTTGAAGTACACCTAGTTTTTCACTCAATGAAACGAGCCAGGTCGTAACACTTGGTGGTGAGGGTGCCAATTATGTACAAGTGATAGGTTGGCCATCAGCGACTGCATTGCAGCTAAGGCGATAGTAGCGATGACCGTGCTGGTGATGGAGGCGCCACTGGATCAAAATTATGGGTCACTGAGTTGTGACCTGAATAGGTTTGGAGCTCCAGGTGACGTGCATCACGACAGTGATTCACAAATTTGTCAAAAGCTGAGCTCCTAATAGTACTGCGCGACTGCGAGTCAAGCTATGAATTTCAGGCCACAGTACTTCTGGAAATGAAGTATTGAAATGCTTATCCAGCCACTTGCATCAAATGGAGATGATCATATACATATATCCAACAGGCCATTGATACGCAGGGATTTTTAAAGTTGGGGTAACAATAAGTGGCTAAATTGTACGTAAGCTGAACAAATGCCACATTGTACAGGAGCACATAACATCGGAACTGGGTTTATAATCAATGCGGCATAGGGAAACTGGACCATGGAGCAGGGGTTGATGATCTCCTTATGCTATAGTCTGGAACAATTGGCCCCAAGAAAAATTCTGATCCTACATTTTAGTCTGTCTTCACTGGTCCACCTTTGTAAGCATGATTAACCAATTAGTCCAGCGAAATAATAATAAAATATATATATTTACACTCAGAAAAGATGAATGATTAAAGAATTGAAAAATGAGTCATCACAAAAGGTCAGAGGGTTAAGCAAAAAGGGACATAGGGATGAGCCACCGAGCGCGCACAAATTCGGCATTTTTTTTTTACATATAGACAAGCGTCAGCCCGTGACGTCAGTACAGATGCGGCGGTGCTGGCGACAGCAGTAACTTTCGTGGTGTAGGCAAAAGCTCGGGTCGTCTGCATTGGATGTGCGGCGCTTGCTGCGTTTTCGGGCATAATTCCCAATATTCCTGCATGCTGCGGTGTGGTTGGTTGCACTACGAGGTACAAAAGGAAAATAGCACCTGTTTTCGCACTTTTCTTGCGGTCGAACAAGTGTGAGAGCGGTGGGAAGTAGCGTTGAGCGAAACAAGTAGACCTCTCGGCGACGGACTGCCTTCGCGGCTAACATGTGCTGCACGTCTGCACTGAAATTTGATCAGTTTGTTTGCAACTCTTAAATGTCGTGACTGCTTTTAGTCTCACGATGAATAGCGCAATAACAAATGCCTGCAGCTCGTGCACGTTTTGTTGTATATAATATATCAAGTTAAGAAGCCGCACTGTGCTCGTGCATATGTTCGTACAGAAAAGGTCAAAAAAGTTGCTGGGAAGGTAATTGCTGCTAGTTTGAGCGCTCACTCCAGCGCGATATTGCGGAAAATCTTGTGGAGTAGTTTTCTCTAATATCACTTTCGCGAGTTCGCGAGTGACTCTTCATCACCGGCCCTATAGAAAGCAAGTAAATATTGTTAGGATCCGGGCAAATTCACGCAGCATCATTTCTCAACGCTTTCTTTTTGAAGGTCATCAAGATTTTGAATGAACGAATTAAATATCCGCGTACAGCGTAGCTCTGATTAAGCAGGATATATTTAGGTATGCTATATATGGTACATGGAATTTAATGCCTCAAAGTGTAATCGGCTATGAGGGGTACAAAATAAGCAGATAAGATGACGAACTGTTGAATAAACAGTTTCAGAGTATATTAAAAAAAAGCTTAACAGATCGTGAAAAATTTTGCTGCAAGCTATCGTGGAGAATGTTGCTTTTCCGTTCGTGCACCTTTCCTAAAGACAAAAAAAAAATCGAAATGAGAACATTCTTACGGGCCTTCATGTATATATTAACCTGTGAATGACCTTGACTACGTCTGTACGATGAAACAGACGTCAAACGTCTTTTTATCGAGCGGGATAAAACATATTGGCAGCACACACTATAGGCGAATATGCTACAAAGAATTAAAAGATTGAGTTCTTATTCACTGAAATTCTGACTTAAGTTGCCGGTACACTGAGCTAGAAATATGATTTCTAGTTCACGATAGTTGTCGGCAATATATTGTTTTTTTGTGTGGGGTGCTTGGAGTATCAGAAAGCCCATTAAGAGTTGTCATATGAAAAACACACTTCCAGTTATTTATTTGTCGTCGTCCTCGCATGCACTAGCAGTAGTCACGAGAGTTGAACAATGTTGGCTGTTAGTTTTTGATATAAATTGCACTTTCTTGTTTACATTTAACTCAGTCACAACAGTCGCCCACCGTAGCCGCGCGCTGCTGAGGCCACGGAGAAGCCAATTCAGCGCTGTTCGCCAAGTAATTCCAGAAGTAATCGGCTGATAAAGTGCTGAACTACTCTCCAGGCATAAACAAAACTATTTCTACGCACAAGCGAAGCTTACGCTTAAGAATAGTCGCCCGCGCTAACTGGTGTCGAAGGCAGCGTCGCTTGGCACTGTGTAGGCACGCTGCGTTTTTGCCTACACCTCATGTCGCTGCCGATAGCAGCGCCACCTTCGCTTACAAACATGACGCTTGTCTATAGGAGGTATTCAGTGAGGTCGTACTACCAGATGGCGCGAGCATCGTCCTGCCTCGTTCGCCATGTCGGAGGTCGCCGGTGGCACCGGCGCGTGCCCGCCGTATATTGGAAGTGATCCGTAAAATTTTATCAAGTTGTTAAATACTGCCACTTTTCGTTGTGTAGCTCTTTATGCGCATGGAATCTGCAGTGGTATTTTCGTTCTCCGGGACATAACATTGCCTGTTCGGTGTTGTAACCAGGCATTCACCCGTGCAACAGCTCGACAGCGAAAGTGGCCAACTGCCCATTGCGCGCACCACGATTTGCAGCTCATTAAATTCGTCGTTAGCTGCCACTGATGCAGAACACATTTTGAGGAGACAGCGAGCGCTTTAATTGCCCAGTTCCAAAGATGGCATGGCCGCGAAACTTCTAGTGGCGGTAGTCGGTAAGCTGCCGATGGAAGCTTGCACAAGCGCTGTTCCAACACTAAAGCGAATCAGTGCAGTTGCTTAATTTGGGTGAAAGAAAGTCGAGCAAAAAATAATACTGCCACGCGCTCGCAGCTTAAACGGCACAACCAGAGAGCATGTTTTGCAAATTTAGTGTCGGCAACGTAGCTCTGCTTGAAATGCAAAAACCCGTACAACCTGGGATTGCAACAACGCGATGTGCAGCGATAACGCTTGATACATTTGTAATGCGTAACTTGTAAGTCGCAGGAAGTCACAGAGCGCTAGCTAAGCGAACAGACACGACGCAATTCGCTCACCTCTAAAAACGGCGCGCCGGTCATCGACACCTTCACGCACGTGTGGCTCTTGGTCTGGCTCGCTTGCCAAAACATTGAGACGCTTTCAGGTAATAATATGTTTTAATTTCTTCTCCTGTCGCAAAACTTAAGACCGCACTTCACAAGGCGCGCACCGATGTCGGGGAATTTAACGCGAAGCAGTGGTCTTGTAGTACGCGGCACACCTCGACGAAGTTACCGCGGTCGTACGAGCCGATGTTTTCACATAGTCGAACATTTTATCGAGACCGCCGTTTTTCTTGTTCCACGAAGTCCACGGGTGTATCCACTCGCTCGCATGGTTTTCGCTAGCGTACGCAGAAATTCCTTCACGACGAGAAAGGCGCACCCCGCGGATCACAACGAGTTGAACACTGCTATAACACTGCGGCTCGGCTAGCATGTTGCGCCGCCGCACGCTATTTCCTTGGGGGCCCCAAGCCTTGGGTCCCCCCTGCCGTGATATCTGCGACGTTAAGACCAATCCCCTTTTTCGGCCAGAGCCACACTCGCCTCGAAAGTTTGACAGTCTCAGGTGCTCAAGGCTAAATGATGCCTACACAGTGCAACTTCTGTACGGAGCATCTCGCTCGTAAAAGCTGCGCTTTTTTGTTTGCCTTTCAGTGCTCGCGGATCATCAGTGGATTGAAAGTCACTGATTAGTTTGAGGTCGGTTGCAACCGCTTTTTTTTTTCATTATAAAACGAAAATGTAAGAAATTCGCGAATTTTCAGCCATGCATTAATAAAAAGAAAAAACAAAACGATTCGCCCGCTTTAAACCAAGACAGAAGCCTAACATTATCAGCTAGCATGCTTCCGTCTTCGCTGTAACCTACACTGATACTTTTTCATGCGATCGGCGGTGGATTTGAGGCAGGCGTCGTCTACGACTCATGATTACACCGGCTTCGAAGCTTTACTAGTACCCGCACTCAGAACACCCTGATGTGCTTTCGCTAGAACTCCTCCATGTTATCCAGTCTTTACCTTCCCTTCCTCCAGCTTGTTGCTGCGTAGTCTACTCTACACTTCTGGTAAGTCCTCAGAGCTTCCCGCCGTAGAACTCTTTCGTTCGTCTCCACGCGGCCCTAGATGATGCCGTTCGACACCCTTCGGCGGATACCTGGCCATATGGGAATCACTGGTAATGACGCTAGCGCATCAGCTCGTCCAAGAAATTTCGCAACGGGTGCAACTCACACGCGACGATTGTTCACTTCAGGAAGAAGCCGTGACAGGTCTGCTTTCCAACTTTGTCACTGGACCTTCCTTCCGCTACGTTCGTGTACTTCACCGCACACACACACGCACCATGTGGGTTCTGCAAGACAAGCTGAAAAGAAATCAAAGAAAGCCGGGAGGACTTTCCGCCCATCGAGGGCCGCATCGCTCTGCACACGCGAGTGCTTCGTTTCAAGTGCTTTGCTCAGGGCACGAACATATGCTGCTTTGAAGGAAGAGGGTAAAAAAAAAAAAGAAAACATCAAGCGAACAAGCATGGGAGCTTTGCTTCTAGTGGCAATGCACCGACGACTTCCCCACCCCACTTCCCCTCAATTCTGGATAGTCCTGGAGTGTGTGAATGGCTTTGAAAAAAAAAAAGAGCCTCTTCCGCGCGGCTGCCAGCCCTCGCATTTTGAGCAGAGGGCGCGTGGGTGCCTCGATGTCTTTCGTCTTTCGCCTCGCCAGGCATGGTTGCAAGCGACCCCACTGATCCGTCTGTGAAGCACCACTGCCGTTTTCTTTTCCGCTCCCTCGGCCAACCGAGTGGTCGCAATCTTCAGCGCGTGCTGTTAGGTTGTTTCTTAACCACTGAAAATGTTGACGAGTATTTTGAGAACGACAGTTTGTCTCGTAGTCTCGAGCTGTGCGTCAAGCCCGTGTGCAATGTGCGCTAATGACTTCAATGCAGCAACGCTCTGTAATATCTTCGGGAAATCCGTAGTCAGGCGAAGAGTGTTGCGTACATCAGGCTGAAGGCGAGTTTCATTCTTTTGCTGCTCTTCTGTTCAGTGTGTGTAATTCAGTTTCCGGAGTTTCATATAGGCATTCCACGCTTGCTTGCCATATACTGAAGCAGATCATCAGATGTGAACATGAGCGCGAACTGGTTCAGAGCGGTGATTCGGGCTAGTTAGATCTAGCATATGTTGCTTTTCTTTTTTTTTTTCCGCTCTTTGCGCTGCTTCCTTTCCCCGTTAATTACACACTCTGTAAAAATGGTAATCAAACCGTATGCATGAAGCGTGGTCCTGTTCTCTTTGTACGCCGCACAGCTCTGGGTCCACACCAGCTCCGTCGTTTCGTGCTGAATGATTGCCACAGGAATCGAAAAACCGTGTTCTTTGGTAGCTTTCCGGCTCTCTTACGCTGTTGTAACAACCAGAAACTGAACAGTAAATTTAGTTCCACACTTTACTAAAACTACTTTTAACCACAACTCTGTTTTATCAACACAAACTTATACAGCAACCTCCCTGTGCAAATTTCCCAACTGCGTCGCCTGTTTGGGAGACCGCAATTACGAAACCGTGCGCGCTGCGTTTTGCACCGAGTACCGGCAGAACGAACGGGCGCCTTTTTGTGTGTGTGCTGTGAGTCGCGCCAAGCGTTGACGGACGAAAGACAGCCACAGAACGAGCGAAGCGGCGATAGGGACTAGGCAAGGAGAGAAATATTGGCTCACGCGGGTCGCGCTGCCCTTCTTATCAGAACTGGCCGCGGTCCGCGTCTGGGAGGACTCTCGAAGGGAGAGAAGGATCAGAGGGGGCACGGTAGATGCGGAGGCAACGACGTAGGAGGCTCAGCTCGAGCAGAAAGGCCGCACTCTCAGTGAGGTGAAGTGCGCGCAATCGGCAAAATAAATTTACTGTAACCTTGAATACTTTCTTCAGCAAACGGAAGAACCGGATATGGACATGGAAAAGTCCTAACGGAGAGACTAAAAATGAAATCGACTTCATAATATGTTCAACTCCCGCCACTATGCAAGATGTAGAGGTAATCGGGAAAGTGCAATGCAGTGACCACAGGATGATGAGGTCCCGAATTAGCCTAAATCTGAAGAAGGAACGCAACAGATTAGTAAGAAAGAAACCCATCAACGAATTAGCGGTGAGGGGAGGGCAGAAGAATTCAGGATCTAGCTACAGAATAGGTTTTCAGCTCTAACTGAGGATGGCGACATTACCCTAGAGGCAAGGAACAATAATTTCAGAGATATCATTACTGAGTGTGCGGTAGAAGTAGGCGGTAGGATAGTTAGAGAGGATACCGGTAAGCTGTCTAAGGAGACGAAATATTTGATTAAGAAACGCCAGAGTATGATAGTTTCCAATCCAACAGACCAGATCGAATTGGCCGAGTTATCAAAGCTAATAAGCGCAAGGTGGCCGATATAAGGAAGTATAACATGGAGAAATTTGAGCATGCTGTAAAGAACGGGGGAAGCCTTAAAGCGGTAAAGAAGAAATTGGGCATACGCAAAAACCAGATGTATGCGATAAGGGGCAAGGCGGGCAACGTTATCACTAATATGGAAAAGATAGTCAAAGTAGCCGAGGAGTTCTATACAGATCTCTACAGTAGCCAAAGTAGTCAGGACCGTAATGAGATTGGCGGTAGGGAAAAAGAGTCAGACGTTCCACCAGTGACGAAGGACGAGGTCAAGAAAGCACTAGAAACTATGATAAAGGGGAAATCAGCTGGAGAGGATTAGATAACTACAGATTTGCTGAAGGACGGGGGGAAAATCGTGCTAGAAAAACTGGCCACCCTGTATACGCAGTGCCTAGTGTCATCGACGGTACCGGAACCATGGAAGAATGCAAACATTATCCTCATTAACAAGAAAGGGGACTCTAAGGACCTTAAAAATTACAGAGCAATCAGCTTACTGTCTGTTACGTATAAGGTATTTACTAAGGTAATCGCTAATAGAATCAGGACAACGTTAGACTGCAATCAAGCAAAGGATTAAGCAGGGTTTCGGAAACGGTACTCTACTATCGATCATATCCATACCATTAATCAGGTGATAGAAAAATGCTCGGAATATAACCAGCCCTTATACATAGCATTCATTGATTACGAAAAAAACATTGGACTCAGTTGAAACCTCGGCTGTGATGCAGGCATTGCGAAATCAGGGGGTAGACGAGCCGTACGTGAAAGTGCTGGAAGATATATATAGGGGCTGCACAGCAACCATAGTTCTGCATAAAGAAAGTAACAAAATTCCCATAAAGAAAGGTGTTAGGCAAGGAGACACAATCTCCCCAGTACTATCCACAGCTTGTTTAGAGGAAGTATTCAGAGACTTGGAATAGGAGCTGTTAGGGATAAGGGTAGATGGAGAATACCTTAGTAATCTGCGATTTGCTGATGACATTGCCTTGCTAAGCAACTCGGAGAATGAACTGCAAATAATGATTGATGACCTAGACAAGAAAAGTAGAAAGGTAGGCTTGAAAATCAATATGCAGAAGACTAAGGTAATGCTCAAGAGCCTCGGGAAGGAAAAGCAGTTTACATTAGGTAGCGAAATTCTGGAAGTAGTAGGCAAATATGTCTACTTAGGACAGGTAGTAACCGCAGATCCGGACCATGAAAAGAAAATAACAAGAAGAATACGATTGGGATGGAGTGCATTTGGCAAGCACTCGCAGGTTATGACTAGCAGCTTACCGGTATCGCTCAAGAGGAAAGTATACAACAGTTGCATCTTGCCTGTACTCACCTATGGGGCTGAAACGTGGAGGCTAACCAAGAGAGTTCTACTTAAGTTGAGGACAACCCAGAGGGTTATGGAACGAAAAATAGTAGGGGTAACATTAAGAGATAGAAAGCGTGCAGAGTGGGTCAGAGAAATAACTCAAGTTACCGACATTCTAGAAGAAATTAAGAAGAAATGGACATGGGCAGGACATGTAGTGCGAAGAGAGGATAACCGATGGTCGCTGATGGTAACAAACTGGATTCCAAGGGAAGGAAAGCGTAGGGGGCGGCAGAAAGTTAGGTGGGCGGATGAGATTAAGAAGTTCGCAGGGGTCAAGTGGATGCAGCTAGCACAGAACTGGGTTAAGTGGAGAAATATGGGAGAGGCCTTCACCCTGCAGTGGGTATAATCAGGCTGATGATGATGATGATGATGATGATGAACCTGGAATTACCAAGTCTTGTCAGCTTTCATCGAGATATGCCTCTGGGTGCGGCGGTGTATGGCTGCAACAGTTGCTGGTTTCCAGGAACCGGTCTAATCGCACAGTGATTGGGAAGAGCTACGCAAAACAGCCAATGACGCGGAGGGGAGGACTCTGTAAGAGGTAGAAGAGTCAGAGGGGGCACGGTGGATGCGGGGACAATGACGCAGGAGGCTCAAATCTGATGTCGAGCTGAAAGGCCGCACTTGCAGTCGAGAAAATAAATTTACTGCAGCCTGGAAATGCCAAGTGTTATCGGACTTCGTCGAGGGATACCAGAGGGGCGGATTAAGGGATCAGAGTGTCCATACACGGCGGACCATACGATGGTTACACCACTAAACGCGGTTATCGCGAACCGAGCTTGGCGACCTCGGATTGCTTCAATGACCGAATTGACGGAAGGTGCTCGTCCGTGCGCGAAGCGTATTATTTGGTTGTTTGAACAGTGTACTCATTTGCCCACTATATGACGTTTCAAGACCGACACATAATGTAGGCAGCGTCTACTGTGCCGCCCGGCGTCTTTGATTACGACCGACGGCGCAGCAACTGCGAACTGCAGCCCCGTTCCTGAGCCCCGTCCAGCCTATGTAGCATTGTTTGCGCGGCATGTTGCTGAACGGAACGTCAAGAATTGTGCGGCCTGATTCCTCAAAAGCAGCGAAAAATGGCGGCAGCGCAGCGCAACCCTTCGCAATATTCTAGAGCACTATACCTTCGCTGCCACACATTCGTGCAATTACACCCGTTGTCTGCTGCTACAAGGCGAGGAATCCAAAGACAGCAGCAAATTTCATCAGGCGAGCGCTGCATATTCCCGAATCATGCAAGAGAGGCGCGCGTTGTCGTTGTGAGATGTGCACACGATTGGCCTATTTAAGTGATGCTGTATTGTATATGTTTGATTTTATTCCTCATTGTGCAGAAGAGCTTCAACTTGCACTGTAATTACTGTTTATTTTTGCCTGTTTTGTTAACTGCTTAGTTTGTATTCCCACCGTGCTAAAATCCCAACACTCGGATTGCAGTATCAATAAATAAATCGACTATGTGATCTTACCAGCTACGCTGGTCATCTATTTTTCTTGCTGCGACGAATACGTGAAGAAATTAACTTTGGTGTCCGACAGTCTCACTGGCCACCCTCTGTCACACAAGTAAAGAAAAAAAAATTCAGGGGCACTTTGGCTCACTAAAGTGCTTGAAGGCGCTGCTTAGGCATTGACTGCGAGACCCTCTGTGATTGACTAGAATTGTGACAGATAATGCACCTTTACTTTGTTGTGAACCAATTTTAAACAGCGCTGATGTCTGCTGCGCTATTTTTATATATGCTCGGTGGTGCGGCGTTCGAGGAAGCGCCAAATGAAAGTGCCGCACGGACGCCGAGATGGAACTCCCGGTGGGGTCAGCTCATTATATGCGTAAATCTCCTGGTTGGTGACGTCATCATCAGTGATGGCGTCGTGGCCGGATGTGACGTCATTACCACTTCCAATAATGCATGACATCCGGTCATGACGTCACGGCCGATGACGTCTCCATGTGGTGGCTATGGACGTCTCGAAACGTCTAACCATTACTATTGGTTAGTGATAACTAACCATGACTTGCACTTTCTTAGTACTAGTTAATGTATGGTTAGTGTTAGTTAAACTCTCCTAAACTATAAGCTTAGCTATTTTATTATTAGTCGTAAATTATGATATTATCTTGAAAATGCCCTAAATCATGTTTCGATATCATCGGATTGCTATTGATTAAGTGTAGATTCAATGGGGATTGGCATATGCTCATATAAGACATGCACCCGAAACATGGACACATTTGTGGACGACATTATAAGGCATTAAAGGCTTTCGCCTTAAAAAGTGACGCTAACTGAGCTATTGGAACAAAGAAGCAGCATAGATAGGCGCACCATAACACCTTAACTAAAAAAGAAAGCAAAACCCGTCGGTAATATTAACAAGATTCCGTGAGCGTCCAGAATAAGCACTACATCAAACAGGAATTAGTATAATTGGTTGCATCGTTGAAACTGAAATGCATTTTGAAGATTTTTCTTTACACAATGTAATCGATACTTCTTTCTGCTTTCAACTTGATCTTCATCCCACACAGAGAGTGAGTTGACTGGCCCTCGCTCCTGCGCCGGAGCTAGTGTTATCGTGAAAAGCGAAAGGATTAGGACTACAGCAGTTTGTGGCCGAACGATTTTAGAATGCAGGTCTTTCTACTGCCACGGCACTCTTGCTTTCTGAAACAGTAACGCTTTAGCCCCAACCATTTGTTTGGTGAAGAAAACGCTACTTGTGTGTGACTAAGCATTGTCGGAAACGCTTTTTCACATTGATTGCTTTCTAGACTGTTTGCAGGTAGGGAAACATTGTAAAGAGAAGTTTTCAGCTTACTGACGAGACTGAAACTTCTGTTTTTTTTTAATAGTAATAACAATACTTTATTCACTTCAATCAAACAATACAGGACGCGGACGCGCCAAAGCCGCAATTGGGCTTGTAGAGCGCCGTCCGGCAGCAGCAACAACCTCTGTTACCAAATCACAGAATTATTATTATTTTTTTTTGTGGACGAAAACAGCATGAACTAGAGTTGCTCAAGCTCGGCAATAGCACACCGTAACTGCCTGCGAGTGTTCAAGTTGAAAACGTCATCAGGCAGCTCATTGAATATACATGGGATATAAAATGACCTCACAGACATACCAAAATGAGTTCGCACTGTAGGCACGAAATATCTAGGAATGTTCCGTAGTGGAATAGGTTTAACATTAGGCAACCTAAATTCGGTGTTCCAGAAATATCTAAGTACAGTGATTTGTTTGAAAACAGTGTCAAAGGATGGCAGACCTGAAGAAAGGAATACACTTTGCAGTTTATGGGGTGTTGAATAGATTACACTCTTAGCCATATTCTTGAGAATACGGTTTATCCTATTTTTCCATGTTTCAGAACAGTTAAAGAAACAGCACATGCCATATCTCAGCAAAGAATATCCCAAGGACTGTGCAATTAAACGTCTTATGGCAAACGGCAGGTAGGCCCTTAGAGCATAGAGCAAGCATGCAACGCCTCTAAGCTTCCTACTGAGGTGCGCCATATGTGTGTTCCAGGATAAATCGCTGTCCATGTAAATGCCAAGATATTTCACGGTCGGAACACATGTAATGGGGCAGCAAGAACATGCAGTGCACCTGGAGCTGTGCAAAACAACCGCTGCGTTTTTCGGGATTGGTTTGTGTGCATTGCGAAAGCACACTAGTTGAGTTTTTTGGGAATTTATTTCAATCAAGTTACATTGAAACCACTGACCATCACCAGGGGACAGGGTATACGTCCTATTCCTCCCATGCATGTTATATGTCCAGCTTTCCGGGACACGGGCGTTTAGTTCGGCAAACTGGCACCACGCGGCGTATCACCGTGAGTTCCTCCTTTCCCTTTTATTCTGCCCTTTTCCCTCTCTCGCCTAAGGGAGGGCACGAGCACTGGCCAGAGCTGTCGGGTTCAGGGGTGAGGCTTTTTTTTTTTATGCTGCTTTGCAGACTGGAGGGTGGGGAGAATAGGAGACTCTGCACCGCGCACCTACATATATATATATATATATATATATATATATATATATATATATATATATATATATATACAGGTTCGCGGTGCAGAGTCTCCTATTCTATATATATATATATATATATATATATATATTTTTTTTTTTTGCGCCGCCTTTTTGGAAGCTCGACCACCGACCACCACAGGGGGTGGGCATGGGGCGCAGGGAGACAAAGCTCACGCGCGGGCACCAGTCCCTCGCTTTCTCGCCACTAGCTTCGTAGCGCGGTTCATCGCGGCAGCAGTCTCCACTGTCCAAGCGGAGCAGCGACGAAGTCGAGTCGGCAAGGCTGGCGCAGCGACGATCGCGTCAGCGCTGCACTGGAGCGCTGTATGTCCAGTCCCAGCCATAATAATACGGAGAATGCCTCGGTGACAAACTCTCGCCACGCGTAACCTAGCGAATATTAAAAGGTACCTAATTGCATATATTAGTACATGCCGCTGACGCATACACGAAAAAATTGCGTTTCAAAAGGAATTAAAAAAACAATGCCAATTACGGCTCCAAAATTTATTCACATTAAATTGCGATTACTTCCGGTATGTAATCCATTCAGTCTCAAATTACTTTCCAGTTATCATACATTAAAAAACAAAGCAAAAACTAAGTGAACGAAACAGCAACCAGTCTCCAGATCGCATTTATTACGACTTTATTTAAAGAAGGCACAATAGATGCTCGTAAGACGTGCGTGAGGTGTGGAAAACTGCAATAGGATATTTTCCGTAACGGCAACAACCCGCCGAATCCATACTGCGCCGCAATAATAAAATGTAATGCCAATTCAATAATGCCGCTTGATGTCCGAAGAATTCGTCTAATTTCTACTTCTAGCGTGAAATTCAGAGCTCACTGTTTCGCATTCCACAGCTTGCATGCGTTTTTTTAATCTACTTTACAATAAGTTCACCAATGACGCTCCATCATTATTTATTTCGCATTGATGAGCTCACCCCCCTCCCCCGCCAAGCACGCACGCACGCACGCACGCACGCACACGCACGCACGCACACACACGCACGCACGCACACACACACACACACACACACACACACACACACACACACACACACACACACACACACACACACACACACACACACACACACACACACACACACACACACACACCTTGTTTTCATTTGTGTCGGTAGTGGCTGTTGGCTCCCCTTGTAGGTATCTCATTGTGAGTCCCTCATTGTGCTTTAATTTTCATCGGCGCACCATTGCATACACACAAACCGGCGCTATGCCTGGAGCTCCACACTGAACTGCCCCGCCACTCATTATTAATATAAACAGCACGAACACGAAGACAAAGGACAAGATAAAAGAAAGCCACAGTACAAGCGCTGACTCACAACTAAGTCTAAGCCCTTTAGTCCAAAGCCCAGAAAAAACAAACATGAAAAAAAAAGCCACAGTACAAGTCAGCGCTTGTACTGTGGCGTTCTTTTATCTTGTCCTTTGTCTTCGTGTTCGCGCTGTTTATATTAATAATGAATAAGTACCAACTCGCCCAACAAAGTATCTTGGTATGCCCCGCCACTTTTTGTTGGGATACCATATGAGCAGTGGGTTCTCGTTAAATTTTCCGGCCCTTTATCATGTACCGCTGGTATCTGAGCGCTGCGCACTACTTTATTACTTTTTTTGCCAACTTTCAGCCATAAGCCTAGAGTGCTGCGGACCAGGCCGCGCACATAGGTCGGCTGCTTGGAGCACAACCAAGCGAACCAACAAACAAAAGAAACAAGTTGAGTCGCGTAAGCAGAACAAGCCCTTGTCAGTACGCCCCGCGAAGATAACCGCAAGGCGAAAAGGGAGTGTGTGTGTGTGTGTGTGTGTGTGTGTGTGTGTGTGTGTGTGTGTGTGTGTGTGTGTGTGTGTGTGTGTGTGTGTGTGTGTGTGTGTGTGTGTGTGTGTGTGTGTGTGTGTGTGTGTGTGTGTGTGTGTGTGTGTGTGTGTGTGTGTGTGTGTGTGTGTGTGTGTGTGTGTGTGTGTGTGTGTGTGTGTGTGTGTGTGTGTGTGTGTGTGTGTGTGTGTGTGTGTGTGTGTGTGTGTGTGTGTGTGTGTGTGTGTGTGTGTGTGTGTGTGTGTAGGGGGGGTAGAGAACGTAAACAAACGAATGAAAAACAAACAAACAATTAAGAAAGAAAGAGAAGCGGACGCCACGCACGCGTAGTGCGCGCGGAAAAAACGAAATTCCGTTTGGGCGGCCATCAACACACGAAGGGCGCGCCTAGAGATATCCGCCGCGAATGGCTCTGGAAACCAAATTTAGACATCGTCCAAATTGGGCCAAAACTAGTGTGGAACCTAACCTGATTGTGGCCAACTCAATGGTGTCTTCCAAATTTAGATGGGCAACCACCAAAATTCGACATCTTACGCATTCTTGCACGTGGGAACAAGGAGAAGGAGGAAGCGTCTTAACGTCATGGTCATGCGGCCTCTCACTTAGGTGACATCGAAGTATGAGCGCACATCGAGGCGAAGACGAAGGACACGACACACGCGCTAACTTGCTATTTACTTCGTGTCAGTAAGCAGCTAATAAAGGCAAGGACTCGCGTGAATTCGAACAGGCGAACAAGACAAAAGGTTCAGGGACCACAAAAATATTTCAGTTATTTTGCATAGAGGAAAATTGATGGCTTCTAAACAAAGGAACCAGCTAATCTATCATAATGATTTCGCGTATCCTTTTGGACCTGCTTTTCGCGACGATGGTTCACTCGTGCATGGCATATAGCTGAACGATTTAGAACTTAGGTTAGCACTTGAAATGACTCTACGTTCCACATTTTGACAAGTTTTTGCTTTAAATTTTCTACATTGCGCATCAACGAACCCTCCCCACACATCACACACATTCCTGCGGTGTTCAGGGAGGCGATCATTAAGACACCTTCCAATTTGCTCTACAGACTGTTTTCCACAATATGTCGGTATGCTATATGCCTGCGTGACTCGAAACAAATTTTTGCGAGTTAGCGCTCTTGTGTATCCTGTCCTTCCCGGATGTGCGATTATAATTCTATGTCATGTACTTACATTACCAGCAAGCCCAAACTGATAGTCTTAAGAAGGCAAAAAGCCCATCCGGAGCCCCTAACCATTTCATGCTACATCTACTGTCGATTATGGGAGAGGCAGATAATTGTTGACGTCATCGTTCACATAATGTTAATATATAAAGTTGAACCCCGTTATAAAAGGCATGGATGTAACAGGCAGTCGGATATAAGAAACACCGTTCACCCAAATGGATGGCCATCATATGAAATTTATTAATTGGACCTTTTTTTAACAGACATTGTATCTAGAAGACAGTCGGCTATAAAGGACAAGTTAGCCTTGAATTTTGGTATACTCAGTCTAGCTTGTAACAGACATTTTAGCATTAGGTGCGGCAGCATCGATTGCCTGGTTCAATTACAGCTATAGTGAAAAAGACAGAGAGAGAGAGAGAGAGAGAGAGACACGCGTGCGTCATCATGATTAATTATAACTTCAGTAAACCAAAAGCAAGTCAGTCACCTATCAGATGACTAAAAGAAGCACCTGCAGTGGGAATGCAACATAGATAAGCTCCTCAGGCTTGCCGCGAGGATCACAAGCGCGACTGCACATGCAAGCATCTGCGCGAGCCTACCGGAAGTGCGCGTTGGGTTCTCCAATGATTGGAGCTTGCAATCCGGGATAAACCGCAGATGTTGTGTCCGATAGTTAGAAGAATACACTGCGAATTGTCCATTACTTTGAATTTCAGTATAATCAACAATCTATCTGAAGAAGAATAGGCAATTGGGCAAGTTGGTATTGGTTCCTATTGGAAAGGTACAGCGCAAAAAGACACAAGGCGAAAAGAAAAGGACGGATAGACTAGCGCTGACTTGCAGCTAAATTTTATTGGAAAGAAACGCATTCTTAAACAAGTCTTTCAAGCGATAATAAGAACCCTATAGCACTTGCGCGAAGCACATTGCAAGGGGTCAAAACATATCATAAGTCACAATCACCGGATGATATGCTTTCGGGGGATGTTTTCCTCCCATCTCCCGTGAAAACTAAGGACAAGAATATATGAATTATCCAGAAACGACAGCTCCTTATCTACTAATATAACGAAGGCTGGCTTAGACATTGCGACTGTCTTTTTCAGATCAAGTAGGCCTCCATCAGCTCTGTTGTTGTTTTATCCCAATGTCGAAACAAAATTTTAGTGTTCGCAACAAAAAGGGCGGCAGTTTTTTTTTTTCTTTTCATCTTTTACACAGTTGCGACAGTTCTTGTGTTTTTTGCGCTGTACCTTTCCAACATGAACAATCTATCCGGAAAATACGAAGAAAGCGATCAGCTGGTGCTGCTGACGTATACAAACCATTGCGACTGTAGAAAGCAAGACATATCCAAGCCAAGACCAAAACAAACAACATAACAGAAGTGGTTCTGCTCTAGTCAAGACAAACTGCTCTGGTTGCTATTCAACCATGATTTCAATTCCACTAAGAAATGCCCTGTTGGCTTTTTATTTATTTTTCGTCTCAGTAGCGACATTGACAAGTTTGTTACAACCGATGCCACCCTTTGACAAACAAGCAAAAATTTCCGAGTGATATTTCTGCTGGTGATGTTTTATAGTTCTGGCACTTCTAGCAACTTGGTACTAAGCTGGCTACATTCACGAAGTCGTGGCGCTTTTTGTTTTACTTGAGTTCGTTTAGTGTTACTTTTTCCGGAGTTGGGAATCGCTAGTTGCGGTGCCATGTCACATCCCGATGGCCCTTATGCAATCGTGCAAACGCAGTTCGCAAATATAAGAAAGTTGAGAAGTGTGTTCAGTGTGTGGTGGTTCATCAAGGAAATGCAGTATGTAAATGAAAGCGATAATAACGCTTATGCTAAAGGATATACATTTCCTTTCTGCGAATTTTACCCGCAGAATGCATAGGTCGATGTAAGGTATGGTTAGAAAATGGGATTGCATACCCTGCTTATAAGGGACCTCTCATATTGGAAATAAAAAACTGCTCCCCAGGGCGCGTACCTTATAAAAGGGTTTTAACTGTGGTTGTAAGATTTGCAAAAAGAGTCTCCAGGAGGTTGAGAAGTAATGCATCCCGGGAAAGAAGGGCGCAGTGACACACAGGGTACCATGTCTTTCCACGCAGGGCCGTATAGTCTCGCCCCAGTATTCACGAACCAACCTTTACCATCCCTTTCGAAGTTCTCGCCTTGGCGGCTCCTTATCGCGTTTCAGAAACCAGCCTTCCCTTTAAACTACACCTTTAGCCGGCCTTTCGGCCTCGGAAAGGGAGCGTTCGCTAAGGTAGCGTCTGACCTACCTTCAGCAGCTCCATTATACCACGGTACCGCTTCGGTGATCGGTGGAACGAAGCTGCATTTACAAATATCATAATTTATAACGTGGTTTCAGGAGTACCGGAGTGCCGTGCGACGAGGCAACAACAGCGCTGTCAAACACCCCACGATGGCAGCACCTGCTCGACCGCCGTAAACACCGCCGTGGTAGCCCCTCCTCCCGCAAACCGTGCGCGAACGACACGGCGGATCGCTGGCGCCGATGTCTGAAATAAAGCGTGATAAATTTGTTGGCGTCTGGAATACTGAGCCGAATATATGAAGCACTCGTGAGGATCGTTGATCAGCAGCAAATTGCTGGTATGAGCGATAGCCGCGATACAAGCAAGTTTCTGCTCAAGCCAGCTGCCGCCGGTGCATTGCGGTTCATTCGACTTGCTTGTACTAGCTCTGCGATTAATGCGTCGCCAGACATAATCCTATCATTCTTTTACTATGGCAGAACAGGTTAAAAATAAGGCAGTTTCATAAGTAGATGATTTAAGATAGCATTGATCAGTTCCAAAGCGCCGACCACCGCGGGTTCGAAGCGAAATAATTTAGGCCTAGCGATGACTAGGGACGGTCACGCACGGCGCCGTCGTGCGCCGCGCTCTCGGTAAGTGTAACGTAGCTCAGCCTGCTCGCTGCATCCCGTGCTGAAAGCGTTGCAAACTCGTGTACTTTCATGATAGAGCTAAGGCCGCACATTTTTTTACGTTCCGTTCAACAACAAGCCGTTCAAATGATACTGCAGGCAGGACGAGGCTTCAGTACGCAGTCGCTGCGCTGTCGGCCGTAACCGAAGACGTCGGGCGGTAGAGTAGACACCGCCTGTTTTATGCATCGATCTTTAAACGTGATGAAGTTGGAAATGGAAAATGAATAACATTGTGAAGCAGACACGCTCGTACGCTTCGCGCACTCGGGCGCCGACGATCGAGTAGTCTCCCGACAGACGCCTCGCAGTTAACGACGCAAACCGAGGTCGCCAAGCTCGGTTTGCGATAACCGCGGAACCACGGTTTGGTCCGCCGTAGCATGGTTTCGCGTAACCGCGGTTAACCCTGCCCGTCCGCTACTGTGACTGCTGATCGCCCTGTGCTTCTATAGTGCAGGGACATTTCAAGTTGCGACAGGTGATCCCGCGCTGTATGCCGTACCATCTGCGTACCAGTGATCTCGCTGCGTGGTTTGCCGTCTGAATGCCCCTGTCGACTTATTCTCAAGGGAATATGCAGACAATAAAATAAAAACGATACTCGCGGAGCTTTATCTTAAACTCTTCTTTAAAAAAGAAAGGATATGGCGTTCGCGCAATGATAACAACGATTCCACTTGTACTACGTTTTCCGGCTAGCAGACGACGCGCACACTGTCTTGTAGTACTGTTGACAATGTCTACTAGAACACCACGCTCATTCTCCGTAAATGAGCATCTTTTTTTTTTTGGTTCCCATTTTGAAACACCACAAAAAAAAAAACAAAAAAAAGGAACGCTCACACAATGCAGCACGAAGCACATGGCAGCTCTTGTATATATTTAACTGCAATTTCTAGGACAAAAACAAGCTACGCGAACATATGCTGCTGATTGAAACATTATTATTTGTTTAGCCTCGCTACCATATCGCTTACAACCGCGCTCAGGCGCCCCTTCCGGAAGGCTGCCCTAAGGTGGGTCTTTGAAACGCGGCTTGGCCTTTGCGTTACCATCCCCTTTCCGTTACCTTTATGAAGGTCGCCTTTGAAGTTGCAGGAAGGTAAAGGTTAGGCCGGTTTGTGAATACGGAGGTCGCTGTGTAATACGAACTAGCCCTAAGCGCCACCTTTGTGAACTTAGATTTTACACCCGTGATCAGAAGCCAAATTAAAGTTTATACAAATATTTACGCAGTCAATGATGCTGAAAGCAGGGATACCGGGTATTTGAAGAAGCATCTGCAATGAGGGCGTCTAACGGACCAGTCTAAAAAATCATTCGGGGGAGCTGCAGGTTGCCGCTAAGATTCTATAATTGCTTTCGCCTGCCTTTGCTGCGGCTGAGTGACCTAGCAGTTTTATCGACGTAACGCTAGTACGAGTTCCGTGTCCGGAACTTAACTTATCTGGTATGAACCAACCATCACGGATAGCTGCGGTCTTGACGAATTTTGTGACGGGGGTGAGACACTTCGGTACAAGCTGAGGAAACAACGTTTTGTTAGACAACGTCTCTCGTCTTGTGCGCGCTGAGCATTCATGAAATGAGCGGCCAGCAGTGAAAAAAGAACCCTCTGTGGTCGAAACACGATCTTTAAATTTAATTACTTAGGTCGCGGAATTGCCGACAGACCAGAGTAAGGATAATCCCCCATAGACACCACCACCACTGCTCTCGCAAAAAGCTGCTAAGAGCACCAGTAGGACTATTTCTTGGTTCTTTTACATAGTTGTCAAACAGATGCATGTACCATTGCTTGAGTTCGATTGTTCAATTTTAATTTAACTGCTCCAACGACAGCATAAGCATGTAAACTTAATTAAGTATTCCCGTATGACAGACATTACGTCGTTACTCTGTTCCGCTGAAACAAAACATGTCGTGTGTTTAAAATATAAGCTGCACTTTTCATAACTCCAGTGGTGTGTAGTCTTAATTTTACAATACAAAGTTTTTCTGAAGTTAACCGCAATGGTGCGTGGTGCTAGAAGTAATTTTTGCACTATGTCGCCTAGTGTCGTCCGCGGCTCCCTCGGTTGAGGGAAAAGTAGGGAAGCTACTGAGGTTGTAGTACCACGGCCGGTCTCGAGGGAGAGCGCGCGCTCTTTCTTACGGCCTTCTCAATCGCCGCGGGAACAATGGGAACGTTTCTCCTTGAGTTGCGCTCTCCGCCGCCGCAAGGGGCGCGACCTGCTCACTGTTCGCTCCGCGTCTGCTTCAGTGGCGGCGGGTGGCTTTTGCCTGGTTTCGCGCTGTCGCTCGTGGGTTTCCTGGTGAGTGCAGCACCAAAATTAGAGATCACAGAAGGTAGATGCTGCAGCGGCATGTCGTAAGCGTACTACACACGTAAACGGGGTCTTTATATAAAAAGCATTGTCTTTCAGCAAACGTGCAACAAGCATATGAGATACATTGCGGTATGGTAGCTACTTTTGACCATTTTAATAAGAATTTTTCCCAAGCCTGTATAAGAATAGGAATTAAAAAAAAAAAACTGTATGAGCAGTGATCTCATCGAAGCTTCCTCAAGGCTAACATGACAGCAACTCGGCTGCAACAGCAAAAACCGTCTTTCAGCGCTAGATGCGAAACCATCCATGTAGCACCGAAGAGGAAAATAATTTCACAAAAAATATGTAATATAAATTGCATAATACTTGTGTGATATAAAGTATTAGTGTAACAGTCAAAGTAAACGTTGTAAGATTGAATTTTAAAGGCTAATATAATGAATATATTAGCAAATGTCTAGTATTAGAAACATTACTTTAATTTTGCAAATAAATGTTGTTTTAAATACATTTTTATATGATATTAAGCTTGTTATGAAAACAACCAAAAATGGTTTATATTCATGACACCACTTGTGTTGGAAGTGGCAAAAAGAGGCCAATAAATCACGCAGGTGATACGCGATGCAGTGGCTTACATGACTTCACCTGCTATATTGAACGTATGCAAGAAACTTCTATAGCGTTAAGGAAGGACACTCTCACTGAAGACACATTTCAAACCTTATATAGCGACCCATTGAGGCTCTCTTCGGGAAAGTAAGGTTAATGTGCGGAAGGGAATGACATATGCTAGATGTGAGGCCCGTAACAGCTAGCGGCACAAGACTACATTGTCAAGACGCACGTTTCATCTGAGAGCAAAATCAAGGCACTGAAGGAAGTGATGGCATCTCCTACCATTTTCTTCGGGACCCCAAGCATTGGGTTCCCCTATTCTAAAACTTCATAGACGGACGTTCCATCTGAGAGCAAAATCAAGGCACCTGGCGTCGATGGCAAAAAAAAAATCATTTCTGCTGTGCCGAAATTAGTACCCGAAGGACTGAAGGAAGTGAAGGCATTTCCTGCCGTCCCATTACCTACTGTCACATATTCCGGTTTACCTTACGTCGCTGGATATATAGTTTAGTTAATCAACTATATATAGTTGGATATATAGTTTAGTTAATCAACTATATATAGTTGGATATATAGTTTAGTTAATCAACTAGCGCAAGAAGCAGCCCCATGTAGTACGCTCTTCTACGAGGAGGATATTCTAGTGGACTGCATTATCTGAAACCAAAGCTTGTTGCCCTATTGAACAAGGTTTTTTTTTCGAAAACGCAGCCGTGCACCTACTACACACAAATGTTCTCGAAGTACTTAAGATCCTGATTCAGTCAGCATTTCAGAATTCAACACGGAGTTGCCCGGAAGGAATTGATAACAGCTATATTATTAGGTCCGCTTCCTTGATATTTGAAAAATTTCTCAGAATTCTTCTTTTCGACTAATTATACCAGGAAAGTGACAGAGAAAACCGAGAGGCCAACTCTTTATGTGCACAAGCCGTGCAGGAAGATTTTGAGACTGAATTGTCTAGGCGCAGGTCGCATTTTGATGAATTGATGAATATGTAGTGCAATGTGTAACTTTGAAGGACAATTTTTTTATTTTTTGCCGCTCTTTTCGATTCTGCTTAACTGTTTATGCCCATTTCCTTGATTAATGTAGTCGCGAGAGTACATATACATCTTCGGTCTTTCAACCGACTGATATGTTTTGAACGAAGCTAGAACAGTCCAATCCGCTAGACAAGTGAAATATTTACTATATGAGTAAATTTTTGTTCTTTACTCTGAATCTGAGACGCGCCATGAATTTTTGCCGGTGCCTCTTCTGATCTTAACAAAAACGGTAACGGTTAACAGAATCTCCACCCAACAGTTCACCATGCACTCACGTCAGGTCGCGCTACATCTCCTTAAAACATTCAAAGGCACATTGCAGAGCCTGGTAATTTAGTTTTGTACAAAACTTAGGGGTAAAAAATGTTGAAGTGTACCCGAAGCTTCATTCGACCATGCACGGCCGCACTGACGAAGGAGCACGCGCATGAGCGGATTGTTGACTGTATTTTATTTCTCGTACACGATAAATGTACGATGTTGATTACGGACTTTGTATAAACCATAAGGGGCGAAATGTCAGGACCTGCCGGTTGCAACTGACGCGGGCGAAGCTAAAAGCGAGCGTGCGTTTCCCTTGCGCGTGAACGGCTGTAGCGGAGGAGCAGCAGTGGAGCGGTGGCGACCCCACTGAGGCGCGGCCGGTAGGTAGTAGGTATCTTTGGGATATTCACGGGGGGGGGGGGGGGGCGGACACGGGTTATGCCGGCCTAACGTCGCGGCGGCACTCTTGGTGTTCGGGGGATGGGGAAGTGGGACGTGGGGAGGGGGGGGGGAGAGATCGTCTTGGCCCGCATCAAGCAAACAGCCCGGTGAACGTCGGTAGGTCGGTAGTCCGGTGCGCAGCCTCCCGTGCGGCAGCGCTTACGGGTGTGCCAGGCGAAGCCTGGTACTGCGCCTCTGCGAGGCACAGGAAGGACTGCTGGTGACAGCAGGACGCCACGGCGATTGGGGCAACCGCCGCAGCAGGAGGGGAGCGCGATAGACTGCTGTCAAGGCAGCAGCGCGGCAGGTGGCGCTGAGGAGACCGTCCGTAGACAGCTCGCCAAGGCCCGCGAGCAAGGAGCCCACGGGGAGCTGTATCGGAGTATCCGGGTAGCAGCAGGAGGAGGCGCAACGATTCACGGAAACACGTGGTCCATGGCGGCGAGGTGGAGCCGCCTCGGTGCACACCACTGGTGCTGCGAGGACGGCGGGTGGCTTGCACGTGCAAGCGTGCTGACTTGGCAAGAAGCACGAGCTCAGCGAGGACTGCGGCATCGCAAAGATGTCAGCAGAGAGTCACCGCGACGACGAGGTCGGGCGGCAACCGGGGTGGCCGCCGGGAACTGCTGCAGCAGCAGCAGCAGCAGCAGCAGCAGCAGCAGCAGCAGCAGCAGCAGCAGCAGCAGCAGCAGCAGCAGCAGCAGCAGCAGCAGCAGCAGCAGCAGCAGCAGCAGCAGCGCGGCGGGTAGCTCGCCAGGATCCACAGCAACACGTGGTCCGTGGCGATGGGGGAGGCAGGGTTCTCGCGTCACCACGGTGCAGCGAGAGTTGGCCAGGGTGTGTCCCAGGTCCGAGGAGCTGCAGGAAGCCGCGGGCGGTTCTGCAGGCTGCTGTCCATGAAGTAGAGGGGGGCCGCCGGCGCCGCAGCAAACGACGGCGGCCCCGAGGAAATTCTTTTTCGAGGAGTAGTGCGCCGCGGCCGCCGAAGCGGCCCGCCGAGCTAGGCCTCTAGGAGAGGTAGCGGGTGGCCGCTGACGCGGCCGACTGCTGGGAAGACCTCCTAGTAGAAGGAACTCGCCGGCGCTGGGGAGCGCGCGACGAGCGAGGACGTACGCCTGCCGCTACGGATGGTAGCGGGCGCAGGCGAAGGTGCTCGGCAGCAGCGAAGCTGGCGCGACGGAGCGAGGCGCGACGATATCGCGGGAGGCGAGCAGTGACACATCCGCACACCTCGAAGGCCTGAACGAGACAGACCCCATTGGAGAGGCCGTAAGAGAAGAGAAGCGCTCTCTCCCTCGAGACCGGCAGTGGGAGTACAAATGTCTTTCCTTCCGAGCGCGCTGTCTTTCTTCCCCTTCTCTGTGTTTATGAGCGCCTCATCACTGCCTAGTCAGTCTACAGATGTTCCGGCCTTGAGTGCGAGAAGTATCCAAAAAAGGGGGCGAACAGAAAAAAAAATAGACTAAAACCTGCGAGCAGCGTTTCGGAATGCACGCTCGCTGGCAAGTGCTAGTTTGTTTTCTCGCGGATCCTAACTGTTCAGCGTAAGCCTGCTGGGATGATGGTTAGTGTTTTCGTAGTTTTACTTTTGTCCTTTTTTGTAAAGTGAAGTCCCACATTTCAACGGGTTCACAGTGGACGGTGAATTGACTTCTATTTTCAATATTTAGAATCTTGTTTGAATATTGTTTGCGTTGGCTGTCACTGGTCTCAGTGCCTGTTTGCCTGAGGGTTTGCGCACGTGCTCCGGGGTATGTATTGCGCTCTGGACGAGGTTGGTGCAATAGCTGTACTGCGTGGCCAAGAGCGATTCCGTCAGATACATATCGTAGCCCCGACCAACTTTTCTTGAGCTTTACGTTGGTCACCTTTCATGAGCTTCTGGTTTTGCGCGAGTCCGACAGCTTACAAGCTTGAATTCGGCTTTGCAAGTAAGAGTTGGAATGCTTTGTTCTCGGTTTCGATACGCAGGGTCCTATTTTGAGTAATTCCTGTCATGTTATCATTATATTGGCAACGTTGTACAGCTTGAAGTGATGATTGCGCAGTGTTTTCTGAACGTTAGTCGAAGTAATGTCAAGTGGGTGTCATCGAGAACGGGAATATAGGCAAGGCGGCAAAGCTTATTGCTGCATCTAGTGCAGTGAGTGTTGTGCTGTCTTTAACGACCATTGCGGTGCTTGTTACCACAAAAAGAATTTACGAAGTGGAGCATGAGATCCTATTCCGCTTGATTGAGAGCGTACGTGGGTGGTGAATTCTGAATGTGTGTCTTGAGCTTGCTCTCCACCCTCAACTCTCGCGGTGTGGGTAAAAAGCCCTTACACCTGCGTGCTCGCTCATCGTTGCCATCAGGCCGGTGCATTCCCAATCTAAAGGGGTCTTGTTCTTGACCAACGGGATTCATGTAGTCGCAAAGTGGCGGATGCCCATGCTGCTTTCCGAGAACCAAACGGAAAAAAAAAATAGTGAAAAAGGAAAAAGTAAAGCTTTCTAGTGCGGTGCTGTGAGCTCGGCAGGCACAGGAAAGGCAAACTGAGGACTGCCGGCCTATTTTTGGCCGCCAAGTGGATGTTGGCTGTCTACGTGGATTTTTCGGTGTGGCGCCCAGGGACCGCTTCAGCGGGAAGCTTTCTTCCATTAAGTTCATTATTCGTTACAGCCTGCCCTGCGAGACTCCCTTATACGATGGTTATCGCGCGTAATGTTTCAAGGCTGTCTTTCCTGACAATTACCACGGCGAAAAACCAGCCATTTTCAAGCGTAAGCAACGTAATCTGAGCGCAAATACCTCCATAATACAGCTCGTCAGAGTGCTGTTATTACTCAGTGAGCTCTACCGGTCTAGTAAATCTCATTACGCCTTAAAAGATGCAACATACAGTGTACATCAGGGGTCTTTTCTGGCATCTTTATTGTTATTTATACATAGCAACACTCTTGTTCATAAAGTTTCGCTCAAAATCTGCTTGTACGCAGAAAACCGCATAATGTGCAGCCCGACACTCAACGAATACAACGTTTGCGCCTTACAGTATACTATCTAGACAGCTTTTACCAATTGACGCGTCATGTGGAAATAGACGCTCAATTGAAATAAATGCAAATATACTCAATTGACTAAAATATGTATATCAAGAAGCTCGGCATACGGTTGAAATTCAAATCCTTTGGAAAAAAGCTTCCGAATCTAAATTAGTGAGCGTGCATACCAAAATAGGATATTTCATGAAGAACTCATGTCGAATATTTAACTAGCAAAGCATACAGGATATTGAATTTCTCGGCGAAAATTTTACACAGTCTGAGATCTAAAAGAGCTGCTGTACCTTCCACTTATTAGACCAATTCTTAATTATGTCAGCACAGTGTAGGATCCACGTATGGTTACATTATCAGACTCTCAGAACGCACACAGAACCCTGAGAAGCTTTCTTGTTAATGGCTACAATTTTCAACGCAACGTTTCAGCAGTGATGGAATTTTTTGGTTGGGAATTTTATAGTACTGCTATTAGTAGGCGGCTCTGCTCTGTATTGATACAATTGGGATTGATTAAGTTGTGTAAGCTGCTACTAGCATTACTAAGAAACACCCAGCCACACTCCTGAAAAGCTTTACTGAATATTGTCGAAAAAAGCGGGTTGCACGGTTTACGCGTTCTGAGATATCTGATAATGTAGCCATACGTGAATCCCACACGGCGCTGACATATTTAAGAATCAATGTAATATGCGTGATGTACAGCAGATATTTTACATCTCAGGCTGTGTGAAATTTTCGCCAAGATATTCAATACCAAGTATGCTTTCCTAGTTGCATATTCTATATAAGTTCTCCATGAAATGTAATATATACTCTGGGCATTTAAATTCGGAAGCTTTTTCTAAAAAATTGGAATTTAAACAGTATGCCGAGCTTCTTGTATTACGTTTTCTAGTAAGTGGAGCATGTTTGCATTCATTTCAATTGACCGTTCATTTCTTCGTGATGCGTCATTGGTGATGCTTTCCAGATCGTATAGATCGGTAGACCTCAGTAAGTAATAATAGCACTCGGACGAGTTGTATTATGAAGGCATTTGTTTTCAGCTTACGTTGCTTACGCTTGAAAATGGCGTAGATTTTCATTGTGGTAATTGTCAGGAAAGACAACCCAAGTAGCACACATTACGTGGCCCACCTGGGGCCCGTATGGGAAAGTTGGCCTTGGGCAACCATCAAAACTAACAGGAGGGCCGCCTTTGTGAATTAAGCGGGAGAGCCGAAATTGTGCTTGCCCTGCTTTTTCCATCTGGGCATCATATAGGCGTGGAATGGGCTAACTGAGTAGATATTCCCACATCTGGCCCTCAAGGGTCCCGCTTGGGGAATTGTAGGGCCGATGAAAAGAAAACTTGGGCTTTGTGTAGAAAAAGCCTGAGCAAATCTAATTGGGGATGCCCACTGAAAAGCCCGATAGGTCCCGCATGGGCCGCGGCGGGGCTAAATATGGGTATACCCGCACATTGCCTACATGGGAACCTTGAGGGGTACTCGAGGGAAGGTTGGATGGAAATGTGGGCATCATGCAGAAAATTCCTGGGCTGCCCCAAATGGGGTTGTCCACCAAAAACCTAGATAATTTCCGCATGGCCTGTAGCGGGGCAAGAAAGTGCTTCTTCCCGCTTCTGCCCGCACCGGTCTCTTGCGGCGCAATCTAGGGCAGATCCGATGCAAATGTGGGTTTAAAGCAAATAGAAGACGGGCTAGCCCGAATAGGGCTGCCCACTCAAAAACCGAATAGGTCCCGCATGGTTTGCGGTCGGGCTGAAATGCGGGTATGCCTCCACGCTGCCCACCCGCTTATTTCTTGGGGTACGTGCGGGCACACGCAATATATATTCGGGGCTGTCCATGGAAAGCCGATGTGGGCCCCGAATTGGCGTAGGCGGGCTTACCGCTCCCAATCTGCCCCACCCTAGATTTAAGAAGCCATTTTATTTATGTAATTCATGTTATACCGGCCGCTAATTACCTTTTCCGGAGGTTTCACATAACTATCCATATCCATGTCGTGAATAAAGACTACCTATTTTTACTCTAAAATCTACGTTAATTCTGCAGTATTGGCATAAAATATGCAGCAGTAACTGTTCCGCTTTACGAGTATGTACTGAACTACCTCCAAATTTTTCCTAAACCATTATTACTCTACACACACCACCGAAATAAATATTCAGACCAACATTTTGGGGTTGATGTGGGATAGCCCACATTATTGCAGTGTTGGGAATAAATTTACCTTATATTACAGAGTGCCGAATAGTGCTCAATGTTTCCCATTTGATTAATGCCAGATTCAACCCATTAGTGCAGCACGTGGGCCGCACGAAACGGACTGGCCTGCGCAAAGCCCGCGCCGGTACAATTCAGGTATCGGAGGGATATTAATCAACTTAAAAATTAAAACGTTGATCAATGGGGCGGCACAGCCTGCAGGACCCAATAGTGATTCTGGTATGCTGCACATCTGACCTGAATGAGGGCAGCCCAATTTGGGCTGCCCAAACGGAAACAGATTGGTACCGATCGCGGCAAAATTAAGCAGCCCACGCGGGGCCCTTCTGTGGAAGTGTTGCAAATCCCGCGTGGGGCTCGTATGGGCTGCCCCCACGGGCCCACCGTGGGCCCCCACGTCATAGCCCAATATGTGCTACTTGGGAACCTTTAGAAATGACGCGCTGAGACCACCGTTTAAGCGACTCACGCAGGGCAGGCTGTGAGTAATAATGAAAATCTACGCGGAGAGCCGGCATTCACTTGGATGCCACAGATAGGTCGGCAGTCCTCAGTTTGCCTTTTCTGTGCGGCCCGACCATTACCCACCACACCGCACTAGAAAAGTGCCTTTTTCGTTTTCCGCCATTATTTTTTCCGCTTCGTGCTAGGAAAGTAGCACGGCCATCCGCCGCTTTCTGACTGCATGAACCTCACTGTTCAAGAACAAGATACTATTATATTGACAATACACCGCCTTGATGTTGATGGTGAGCGCCTTGCAGATGTAAGTGCTTTTGATACTCACGGAGCGCAGGTTCGGGGTGGAGCATGCTCAAGGCACACAGTCAGAATTCTCCATGCACTTACGCTCTCAATCAAGCGGACAATGTCAGCATGTTCCACTTTTTAAATTCTCCCCGATTTAGAAAGCACAGCAATGGTCATAAAAGATAGCACAACACTCGCTGCACTGGATGAAGCAATGAGCCTTGTCGCCTTGCCTATTACAAGTTCTCAACCTCACCCTCTTGGTACTTATTTCGACTAGTGCTGACATTTACAGAACACTACGTAACCAGCACCTCAGCCGTACAACGCTGCCAACATGTTCATAATATGAGAGGATTATTCAAAATAGAAACCCGTGGATCGAAAACGAGAACTAAACTTTCTAACTCTACACGCAAAGCCTAAGCCAAGCTTTGACAGTGTCGGACTCGCGCACGACCAGCTAATGAAAGGTGACCAGCGTCAAACTTCAGGAAAAGTCCGTCAGGGCTACAATATCTGATGGAATCGTTCTCCGTCACGCTGCCTAGCCATTGCGCCAACCTCGTCCAACACGCACTGCACACCATGCACGGAGCAAATGCGCAAGCCCTGGGGTAAGAAGGTGAGACCAGCGACTGCCATTACAAACAAAATTCGAACAGTACTCTAGATATTGCAAGTAGCAGCCAACTGACCACCTACTGTGACCCACTGAAGAGCAAGACGTACTCTACAAAAAAGAACAAAAGTAAAATAACGAAAACACCAACCCTCACCCTACCAGGTACGCCCAACAGTAGGATCTGCTTGAAAACAAACTTGCCCTTGACAGCAAGCGCATATTCCGAAACGCTGATCACAGGTTTCCCTCCCTCTTTTTTTTTTTTGCCCCCTCTGGGGAATGCCTCTCGCGCACAAAGCTTGAACATCCGTAGACCGGCCCGACAGGAACAGGGCGCTCGCAAGCCAAGAAAGACAACGCGCTCGGAAGGAAAGGGCTTTGTACTCCGACCTCAATAGCTCCCCCTACTTTTCCCAGGAACAAAGGACGCCCGGAGGACGCTTGAAGAGAGAGAAAATTACTTCTAGCCCCACGCAGCTTTGGGGTTAACTTCACAGTAACATTGTATTGTAAATTTAAGAGTACATACCACTGGAGTCGTGAAAAGTGCAGCTTACATTTTAAACAGGCGACATTCTTTGTTTCAGTAGAACAGAGTAATGACGTAATGCCGTAGCGGAATACTGAATTAAGTTTACATGCTTATGCTGCCATTGAAACCGTTAAATTAAAATTGAACAATCGAACGCAAGCAAGGGTACATACATCTGTTTGACA
Source organism: Amblyomma maculatum (assembly GCF_055883805.1). Taxonomy (NCBI): domain Eukaryota; kingdom Metazoa; phylum Arthropoda; class Arachnida; order Ixodida; family Ixodidae; genus Amblyomma; species Amblyomma maculatum. Next base: position 17,625,612 of record NC_139350.1, read on the forward strand.
ACTATGTAAAAGAACTATGGAATAATCCTACTCGTACTCTGTGCGGCGTTTTGCGAGAGCAGTGGTGGTGGTGTCTATGGAGGGATTATCCTTACTCTGGTCAGTCAGAAATTCCGTGACCTCAGTACTCAAACTTGAAGATCTAAGATCGTGTTTCTACTACAGTCCGCTAAAGCCAAAGTTCCCGAAAACGTTCGAGAGTGTTTTGTCACTACTGGCAGCTCATTTCATGAACGCTCAGCGTGCACGAAGCGAGGGACGTCGTCTAACAAAACGCTGAATCCTCAGCTTGCACTGGAGTGTCTCACTCCGGTAACAAAATTCGTGAAGATCGCAGCTATCCGTGATGGTTGGTTCAAATTAGATAAATTAAGTTGCGGACACGAAACTGGTATTACCAATACGTCAATAAAACAGCTGGTTCACGCAGCCGCAGCAACGACAGGCGAAAGCAGTTATAGAATCTTAGCGGCAACCTGCAGCTCCCCTGAATTATTTTTGAGATTGGTCCGTTAGACGCCCTCATTGCATTCACCAAAGATGCTTCTCCAAACACCCGGTATCCCTGCTTTCAGCATCATTGACTGCGTAAATATTTTTATAAACTTTAATTTGGCTTCTGATAACGGGTGTAAATCTAAGTTCACTAAGGTGGCGCTTTGGGCTAGTTGGTATTACACACCGAAACTATACGGCCCTGCGTGGAGAGACATGGCACCCTGTGTCACTGCGCCTTTTTGTCCCGGGGTGCATCACTTATGTCCAACCACCTAAGTGTTGTATACTACTTCTGCTCACGACTGTATGTCCATACGGCTTGGTTGAAGCGTGACTATGTGGGCTGGTAGCTTAAGCTCTGGCGTTATACCCTTAAAGGACGAGCTTAAGTGTTCCCAATAATGTAGCACCTTACACTGATAGGGCGTGATAGGGGAATAATGTAGCAGGCAATTGCAAGTACTGAGCTGAGTTCAAAATCGAAGTGTTCACCTATATACTATGCAGGAATGCACCATCGTCGTGAAAAGCAGGTTCAAACGGTCGCGCAAAATCATTATGACAGGTTAGCTGATTCCTGTGTTTGGAGGCCATCTATTGCCTTCTCTACAAAAAAAAAACTGAAAACGTTTCGCAGTCCCTTAATCTTTTGCCTGGTGCGCTTGTGCAAAGTAAGGCCTGCCTTTATATAGCTAGGACGGCAAATTGGGCTAGTTGGTAAGGATTCATACTGTTATGAAGGGGGTAAGACGTCGGAGCGCTGAATAACAAGACGATAGGGTAGAGAGCTCAGCTGGTCAACCGCAGCGCGTCCGGCACGAGAGTCCTTTTTCAACGTCTTTCTCCTTCACTTGTCTTCTAAACTTCATCTTCTTCCGTACTGTTACATTTTCCCCCTGGGCAGACGAAGCCCCCCGCGCGAGGTAGTTATTCGTTTCCACGAGAGTGATACGGCTTCATCTGGGCGACATGGACAACTTCAGTTCTGACTGAACGACGACCACTTGCTGTCATACGTGCTATTTGGTAGTTCACTTCACTGACGCGTTCAAGCACAACGTAAGGGCCAGAGTAATGCGCCAACATTTTCTGCGCTAAACCACGCTTTCGGAGAGGTCGCCAAAGCCACACTAAATCTCCAGGGGCGTAAGACACATGGTTATGCCGTCTGTCGTACCGAGCTTTTGAACGCTCTTGCGAAGCGAGAATTCGCAAACGGGCGAGACGGCGAGCTTCTTCGGCTCGACAAAGAGTTTCCGCAATGGACGGTTCATCATGAACGGAGTAAGGAAGAATGGTATCTAGATAATACCGAGGAGGACGGGCATATAGCAGGAAGAACGGGCTGTAGCCAGTAGTCTCATGGGTTGCAGTGTTAAATGCAAACGTTATAAATGGCAGTAATTCTTGTGGTCAGATGTGATGTACATAGATAGCATATTTGTGAGTGTGCGGTTTGTGCGCTCCGTCAAGCCGTTGGTTTGAGGGTGATATGGTGTGGAATGCCTAGAATGCGAAGCACAGAAACGAAGAAGCTCTTCCACAACATCTGCCATAAACTGGCGACCTCGGTCACTGATGATCACTCGCGGAGGTCCATGGCGGAGGATCACAGAACGGAGCAAGAACAGGGACACGTGGTGAGCGGTGGCTGAAGGAAGAGCTGCCGTTTCGCAGTAACGGGTGAGGTAGTCGGCACAAACCACGATCCAACGATTTCCGTCGGATGACTTCGGGAAGAGACCCATAAGGTCGATTCCGATTTTCTCAAATGCGCCACGTGGTGGAGTCACAGGATGCAACAGGCCCTGTGGCGTGGACGTAGGGCGTTTGTGGCGTTGGCACTCATTGCAGCTCGCCACATATCGCTCAGTTGTCTGGCGCATCTTTGGCCAATAAAACCGGTCGCGGGCACGATGGAGCGTTCTTGCAGACCCCAGGTGACCGGAAGTGGGGTCGTAGTGCATGGCGCGTAAGATGCACGAGCGGTAGCTCTCGGGAACCACAAGCAGAAAATTCGTACCGGTGCTTGAGTAAGCCTTTTTGTACAAAAGGCCATCACGGAGACAAAATGGGCTGGAAGCAGTGGAATCCCGCGCCTCCGCAAGCAGGGGCTCGAGGTTTATGTCGGTCTTTTGCGCAGTCCGCAGAGCCGAGGCGTCGGGAAACTCGGGCACGACGGGGGCGATGTAATGATCGAAATCACCAGAGTCACATTCGGTCGTAGGAAGAGGGAGACGTGAAAGACAGTCTGCATCGGCGTGTTTGCGGCCACTCTTGTACGAAACAGTCAAGTCGTACTCTTGCAGACGAAGGGCCCAGCGTGCCAGATGACCAGATGGATCACGAAGGTTGACAAGCCAACACAGGGCATGATGCTCCGTCACAACCGTGAAATGACGTCTATATAGGTAGCACCGAAACCGCTGAACAGCGAAAACTACAGCGAGACACTCCTGCTCCGTAACAGTGTAGTTACGCTCAGGTGTGCTGAGAGAACGGCTTGCATACGCAATTACATGCTCGCCTATTGTCGAACGTTGCACAAGCACAGCGCCAACACAAATCCCACTTGCATCAGTGTGGACTTCAGTCGGAGCGGAGGGGTTGAAGTGCCGTAGTATGGGATGTGACGTAAGCAGAAACTTTAGTTAGCGGAAAGACGCGTCGCAATCTGAAGTCCAGTCGAAAGGGACGTCCTTTTGTAGAAGGGATGTCAGAGGGTAGGCGACGTCGGCAAACCTTGGGATGAATCGTCGAAAGTAGGAACACAGGCCCAGAAAACTGCGGAGCTCCTTTTGAGTCTGTGGTCGTTGGAATGCTGCAACTGCTGCAGTCTTCTGTGGATCTGGCCGAACTCCATCGCGGTCGACGAGATGCCCGAGTACCAGCACTTGACGTTCACCAAAACGGCACTTTTTAGAATTCAGGACAAGGCCAGCCTTCTGTAGGCAATCTAACACAACAGCGAGTCGCGTGTTATGTTCAGTAAAATTCCGGCCAAAAATAACAACATCGTCTAAATAGCACATGCAGATTTCCCACTTGAGGCCACGAAGTATTGTGTCCATAAATCTTTCAAATGTGGCCGGGGCATTACATAGGCCGAAGGGCATCGCGTTAAATTCAAATAGGCCGTCCGGCGTAACAAATGCAGTATTTTCCTTGTCAGCAGGATCCATCGGAATCTGCCAATAACCCGATCGCAAATCAACTGAAGAGAAATAAGACGCGGAGAAAAGGCAATCTATGGCATCGTCGATGCGTGGGAGAGGATACACATCCGTTTTAGTGATGGAGTTGAGGCGACGATAGTCAATGCAGAACCTACATGTTTCGTCTTTATTCTTCACCAATATCACGGGAGCAGCCGAAGGACTGGAGGATTCCTGTATTATGCTCCTGTTAGACATGTCTTGGACTTGCTCGGTGAAGATCTTACGCTCTGATGGTGACACACGGTACGGCTTTTGACGGATCGGATGGGCAGATCCCGTGTCAATCCTGGGGCGTGCGCGCGACAGCGGAAAACGTTGCGAGCCGTCGGACTGCGTGAAATCAAAGACGTATAGGTGCTGGGACAAGAGGTTCTTCAATATCTGTCGTTGTGAGGTGTTCAACGATGCGCTGATCATCGGAAGAAGCTTTTCGTCAGCAGGTGAGTTAGTAGCGGGGTTGTCTAGGGAAGGAGTAACGACAGTACACAATTCGGAAGAGTTGCGCTACATGAAGCTAGTTTGGAACCCGCTGGAAAAACAACTGGTTCCGATGAGCAGTTTATAGTTCAAAGTCCGGTACTGCCCTCTTTCACGCGAAGCAAACAATGAGGCACTAACGCATTTTTCTTTACGCACTGTAAATTAAGAGGCACCACAATAGCCTCAAAAGAGTCGTTAATAGCACGGGAGCAGGACACCTGGACACACACTGCTGAATGTGGCGGTATGACGACTTCATCACACACACACAAAACGTCTTCATAATTTCATGTCTCTTACAAAAGTTCACGAGGAAGAGAACCACTAACACTTAGCTCTCCCGTTCGACAGTCAACTGTAGCACCGCACATACGCAGGAAGTCAATTCCCAAGATTACGTCGTTTGCAGATCGGGGCTGTACTGCAAACTCCGCCGAAAACACTGTGCCCCCCAAGGAAACTTTAGCACTGCATACCCCTAGCCGGATACAATAACTCTCCACTTACTCCATAAAAATTTGCAGTTTTGTCCCAAACAAACATAACTTTGTTCTTCAAAAGGTTCTTAAAATTTAAACTCATTACTGAAACTGTAGCACCAGTGTCTACCAACGCCATCGTTGGCAAACCATCAACAATCACATTGACCTTGTTCTTTAACATGAACACAGACGGAGGAATAATAGGTAGCAGCGCACATTGTCCAGCGACCTCACCTCCATTGGCCGCGCTGGCTAGTTTTCCTGCGTTGGTGGTGGAGATCGGCGCCATGGAGACGGTGAGCGGCGCACACGAAATGACGGAGGTGGTGTGACACTACGGTCAGACGCTGGCGAATGGCTGCGGTGCCCTTCGTTTTGAAAACGGCCCCTCCGGGAAGGATGTTCTGGCCGATAGTTGTCGATGTAGGGCTGGACGATGCGTCGGTTCGGTGCCGTCGGGGGATTCCGGAACGATGTGCGCCGATTGCAGTAGCGGGAAATGTGACCCGCGGCACCACACCGGTAACATACCGGAAGAGGTCGCTCAAAAAGTGGCGTGTCAGCTAGTTCCTGCATGGTAGGCCGCGACGAATATTCGGATGGTGGTTCCGGGACGAAGTAGTTGTCCGGCGGTCGGCGCGATGTACGACTGGAGTAAGAGCGAGGATCTCTACGCTGATGGCAAGAGAATTGTTGGAAATTCTCTTCAGGCCTTGGTCGCGAAGTGTATAGGTCTTAGCGGCAGACAAAGTCGGTGACATTCGCGGACATCGGCGGGCACGCGCCCCCATAAGTTGGACGAGCATATACGTCCCCTCCGAAGCCATTGGGCCGGACAAGCTGCTCACGTCGTGACATCTCGTCTCGAACAATTTCACGGATGGCGCACAGGAGGCTTTGAGATGGCGATTCTTCAATGCTAGCCACTGTAGTCACATTTGTGACCCGTCCAAATTTCGGTGTAATGCGGCGAGACTTTAGGGCTTCGAATGTTCGGCAGTGCCGGATAACGTCAGAGACAGAACTCAAGTTTTCCTTGGCAATGAGGAAGTGGTAGACATCTTCCGCAATGCCCTTGAGCAGATGGCCTACCTTATGATCTTCAGTCATCCTGCTGTCGACGGTCTTGCACAACTTGAGTATGGCCTCTATGTAGGGGGTGCAAGTTTCTCCGGCTGCCTGGGCCCTCTGAGCAAGTGTCTACTCGGCCTGTTTCTTCTTTGCAGCTAGGTCACCGAAACATTCCTTGATAGCTTCGACAAAACTTTCTCAAGTTGTCAGGGAGTCGTCGTGGTTTTCATACCACATCAAGACGGTTTGCGTAAAAAAAAGACTACATTGGCTAGTTTAGCCACTGAATCCCAGAGGTTATAGCAACTCACACGTTCATAATGAGTGAGCCAGTCATCAACATCTTCCCCTGCTTGGCCGGCAAACGAACGAGGCTCGCGAAATGGTAGCGTCGCATTCGTGGTGGTCGGCGGCGCATCGCGAGACGGGGGTAAAGGGTCCCGTGTTGATGTTCGGGGCCGCTCGGTAGTCTGCTGCATTCTTGTTGAAAAGGGTGGGAGACCAGCGAGGCGATGGCTCCGACTAAGCTCCAGCGATTGAGGATGCGCGCAAAAAGGAACAGCGCAAAAAGATGACGGACAAGAAAAGAACACATAAGAGGGCTGACTATCAACTGAATTTTATTGGGAAAAACATGTCTTTTTAAAATTGTTTTTGTGCTACAAGTCACGCGCTTAAACACATGCCTCTGGTCAATCCACTATCAACATGGGCAGTCAATAACCACGAATTCTTTTTCATGCAAAGTCAATGTGGTGCTGCTAATGCATGAGTCCCGATTTTTGTATTTGGAACGCCTCTGCCAGCTCTCGGGTTATTTTATCTCTATGCCTGAATAGCACCACTGTCCTATCGAGAAAAGGCGAACACCCCTGGCATGAATTGCAGTGTTCGGCGAGGTTTCTAAAAGGCCAACATGAGAGGGAACGATAATGCTCACGTAATCTCTTATTAAGACATCTGCCCGTTTGACCTATGTGTGCACTTCAGCGGAAGGCTGTAAACAACGCCAATGGCACATACGACATACTTGAGCTCGTGCCGAATGCCACAGCCTCCCTTGGCGTGTGACTCAGCCCTTCCATGAGCCCATGCGCAGATGTGGCCAAGCTTCTTTGAAACTGTAGACATAGCTTGTATCCCGTATCGCAGTCTCACCTTCTTCAAACGATGAGTCATTCTGCGGATGTATAGCACCATTGCATAATTTTGTTTCTCTTTTGGTTGAGGGTCAGCAGAGCCTGCCTGATCTTGCCTGAAACGCTTGAGCAAACCTTCTCTTACTGACACCAAGACAGAAAGCGGAAAGCCCGCGCTTATCAATCTTGCCACCTGGTTTTGAAAACTGTTTTCGATGGTGTGGAAGCAAGACTTCGATTCTAAGCATGAAGCCACAAAACCTATTTTTACAATTTTGTAGGACGCAGACCTGTACTCGAACAATGGTTTTGCAGCCGGGGATCATAAGTCAAAAACACGTGGTCCCTCAGAAAACTCAACCTCAAGTCAAGAAAGCAAAATGCATTGCCATGTGGCTGTTCCAACATGAAGGTAAGATCCAATGGCGCAATCCTCAAAAACGTTTTGTGCATCATCGTGAATACGAGGTCCTATATTTTCGTCGACAATGACAAGGTAATCGTCCACAGAACGGAAGACGCGCGAAGTTATTTCACTGAGTTGGGCTTGTATGGCGGTAAAGATTTCTGAGAAAAATATCGCTCAAGCAGAGAGCCACACAGGACCCGATACAAATCCTAGCTTTATGGGCAAACGTGCCACCACGTCAAGACAAAAAGGCCGATTTCAGATAGAAGCCCAGTAACTCAAGAAAGGACTCAACTGATATGCCACACTGGCTACTAAACACGCATTCATCGTTGTCATTGATGATGCACTCCGACAGATTGGAGCAAAGTGGCCTGCGGAAGCGAGTAATAGAGATCAACCACATCGATGCTGAATGCGCTTTACGCGCTTTGGCTTTCACCTGCAAAAAACTGCGCTACTGTCTCTGAATCTTGATTCTGCACTGGTCTTGAACTAGTAACTTGTTAAGATGTTGCTGCAAATGCAAGGAAATTTCATGCTGCCAAGTTTCTTTTTCTGATACTATTGTACGAAAGGGGATGCATTGTTGGGGAAATTTGGTGACAAAGAATACATCATGCTCGAGCCGCTCAGCATTTTCTACCCAGCGGAAAGGCGTCCAAGGTTCAAATCCTGCGCCAGAAGCCCCACTTTCTCATTTTCTTTTGAGGGTTTAAATGAAAGAGACACAAAATTTTCCCGAAATGAAATTCGTTTTTCCCAATAAAATTCAGCTGATAGTGTGTCCTTTTCATGTATGTCGTCTTTTTCTGCTGTTCCTATAATATGATTGCCTTTATTTGCCGCTTACTGAGTCGAAGTAAATTATTGCAAGTTAGAGCTCATGTGCCCTGTCCTTCCTCGTCTTCGCCTCGATGTGCGCTCAGACTTGGATGTCACCTACGCCGCATGCCCATGCCGTTGCGGGGTCGCCGATCGCCTTCCCACGCGCCAAGAATACGTAAGCATGCCAAATTTTGGAGGGGCTCCCCATCTAAATTTGCAAGACACCATTGAGTTGGTGATAATCAGATAAGGTTCCACACTAATTTTGGCCCAATTCGGACGATGTCAAAATTTGGTTTCCAGAGCTATGCGCGGCGGATATCTCTATGCGCGCCCTTCGTCTGTTGATGGTTGCCACAGTGCGTTTCGTTTTGTTCTGTGGCATCCTATCTCTACGTCTGTACTCTTTTCCTCTGCTCTTGGCCGCGCAGACAGCGGCGGCAATCCGCGTGCGTGGCGTCCGCTTCTATTCCCTTCTGTTGTTTGCTTGTTTGGTTTTCATTTGCTTACTTTCTCTACCCCCGACTCCCTTTCGCATTGCGGTATTCTTCGCGAGGCGTACTGGCAAGGGCTTGTTCTGCGTACGCGGCTCAACTTGTTTCCTTTCTTTTGTTTTTCATTTTGCTTGGTTGTGCACTAAGCAAGCACCCTGTGTACGCGGCCTGATCCGCAGCACTCTAGGCCTCTCTGGCTCAAAGTTGAAAAAAAAAAATAAAGTATTGCGCAGTGCTCACATACCTGCGGTACGCGAGAAAGGACATTCAAGTTTAACGAGAACCCACTGCTCATATGGTATCTCAACAAAAAGCACCATGGAGGTTTGGCTCGATGTGAAGCTCCTGACACAGCCAATTCGTGTGTATGCAATGGTGCGCCGATGCAAATTAAAGCACAATGAGGGGCTAGCAATGGGATACATACAAAGGGAGCCAACAGTCAGTACTGACACACATGAATGAGCTCTGAGTGAGCTCTGAATCTCCCGTTCGAAGTAGAAATTTAGACGCATTCTTGGAAAATCGACATTTATTCACTCTGTGTACCGTCGTACAGAATCCATCTCTGCTCTGATGGCGTCTAACAACATTCACGCGCTCCACTCAAGGCAGAAGTTTTTACGGCAAAATTTTTGTACTTGATATAGAATCTCAAACTTGTCTTAGACCCCAATCCACATTTAACTCTGCTTAGTGAGCATCAGTACGTTAAGAGATAGTAAGCATGCAGAGTGGGCCAGAGAAATAACTCAAGTTACTGACATTCTATAGTGGACATCAAGAAGAAATCGGCATGGGCAGGACATGTAGTGCGTAGACAGGACAACCGCTGGTCACTTAGGGTAACAAATTAGATTTGAACCGAAGGAAAGTTTAGCAGGGGGCGACAGAAAGTTAGGTGTGGATGAGGTTAAGAAGTTCGCAGGGGTAAAGTGGATGCAACTAGCACAGGACCGGGCTAATTCGAAAAATATGGGAGAAGAAATTTTTCCCTGCAGTGGGTATATTCCGGCTGATGATCAAATCAAATCAGCGCAAAACACACAGACGACAGAATAGAAACAGACACCACAAGCGCTGGTGGTGTCTGTTTCTATTCTGTCGTCTGTGTGTTTTGCGCTGTTTTATTTTTAAACCATGTATCACCAACTCGCCCGCTTTGCCATTCTGTTGAAATCAAATCAAATCAAATCAAGTTTATTTTCCAACAAGTGGATGGTCACCTAGGCTAAAAGCTCTACAAACAGCTTGCCAAAGGCCCAGGAAACCCGTACACAACATAGCAAGAGCAAACAGCAAATTCCAGAATATCATTAATAGTTCTACTATGACATCCAAAAGTGTTATACAATGCATACGTCACTGCAGCACGATATAAAAACAAAAATAAAAAGTTGATCAATAATAAAATCAATGAACAAAGCTCAACAAGGCGGAAAGTGGATGATGAGGATGAGTACGCTGCAGACTCGTCATAATCCTTCGCTTCCATTAACACCTTACTGGGCGAGGACCACTTCATTCCAGAACTCCTTTTTCCAATCCACCGGATTGGAGCAACCTACCCAATAACTGCATTTAGTCTTTCAACATGATTGAAACTTACATGATTGAAGCATGCGGGCTTAGCCGGGCTCTGGCTTTCGGGTAAACCCGAGCATGTGCTGTACTCGAAACGCCTCATCCGCGTGGCGCACAGATGCGAACACAGTGTGCCGGTGGCATTCTTTGCTTTTTCTTGTTTCTTGCATATAGTTTTGAATAATGTAATTAAAGCATATAGTTCTGCGCTGCCATTTCTCCGTATTATTATCCTACTAACCTCTTCAGTCCCTTTTATTTACCATTGAGCGCAGCTCAGGTGCTTACAGAGTAAAACAGCAGCTTCTACGGTCGACAAACAGCTTTTTTTTTTCTTTTTTTTGTGTGTGATTATTCTTCTGTGTGATAGCCGCTTCAGAACCAGCAGCGGCTGCTTTGGAGGCTTTCAGTGCCGTGAGTGTATTGCCGGCGCATGACTGTCATTCACCAATTAAGCTCCTGTTCTAAGCAAAATGTTCCTGGAACGTCATCACTGAAAATGTACTCTGCTTTCCGCTTTTAAAAACTGAACTTTTGGACCGGTTCTCTTTGGGTTGTTGCAACTGCTTCTGAACAAACAGATTCTTCCATTGTTCAGCACTAGAGAAACGATGCAGGACGGCCGCCCTCTCCAAACGGTCGTACCCTCTTTCTGCCTGACTGTCCTTTGCTCTAGTGGGATCTCAGTCGACCGCTTCAATGTGAAGAGGGGGACAGAAAGAGAAAGAAATGGGGAGACTTCTTAAAGGGCCACTGTCCAGGGAAGGCCCTTTTAAGCAAAGTAGCCCAGTGTTTTTATCAGGTACCGGAGATAGTCTGTGCAAAATGCTACAGTGACACGCGCGCCGCAAAGCATCGAAAATACAATTCAAAGCTCTCTCATGCTCTCCTTTTGGAAGCCAGCTTCCCCGTTTCCTGCGCTGGCCCGACGGGCCACAGTAATGACGTACGTTCCGCGAACGACGTCCATTGGTCCGTCTCGCTCACTGACGGGAGAAGGATGGGTGCCTACCGCTCGCTGCGCACTTTTCCCTCGCCACGGCCAGATTGAATCCAGCGGCGCGCGCTCCCTCGGCCGTTATTTTTTTTTTTTCGCGCTCGCGGAGTGCCATGCCCTACCTCCCGCCAAACGCGGAGGAAGAAGGGAAATTTGTCTTGCGGAGGCTAGACGACCTCGGACAGGTGAGTGAAAGACCTTTGCGAGGGAACGGAAGGAGAGAAGCATGACAGAATCGAGTGATTGCGATGGCTGTAACTGTTTTATTAGTTACTAGAGAACGTGTTACCTTGATGATGTTATCATTTTTGGAAAGTCCTTCCAAGAGCACAATGAGAGGCTCCATAAAGTTCTTAAATGCATTGGCAAAGCGGGCCTCATTTTGAATTCGAAGAAGTGCCATTTTGGAGAGCGAGAAACTTTAGTTCTTGGGTTCCTCGTCAACGAGGATGGTATCAGGCCGGATTCTCAGAAGATTGCTGCAGTACGCGACTTCGAAACTCCACGCACCCTGAAAAGTCTTCGGAGCTTTCTTGGCCTCTCTTCTTCTTTTCGTCGCTTCATTGCTGGTTTTGCGCAACTTGCCCACCCCCTTACTTCTCTACTGCACAATGATTCTCAATTTGTGTGGGCCCCACAGGGCGAATCCTCTTTCAATCTGCTCAAGTCTTCTTTAACTTCAGCACCACTGCTGCGCCACTTCGACCCTTCTGCTGTGACGGAGGTTCACACTGACACCAGAGGCGTCGGTCTTAGGGCGGTGCTTGTGCAGCTGCATAGTGGGGCTGAACACGTGTTGCATATGCCAGCCGCACGTTCACAAAATGTGACCGGAACTACACAGTTACCGAATTGGAGTGCCTCGCATTTGTGTTTCCTGTGCACAAGTACCGCCCATACATATGTGGACGCTATTTCACCATAGTTACTGACCTCCATTCGCTATGCTGGCTCACCGGACTTCGCGATCCATCTGGTCGTCTGGCGCGCTGGGCATTACGTCTACAAGAATACAACTTTGGGTTCGCGTACAAAAGAGGACGACATCACAGTGATGCAGACTGCTTGTCACGGCACCCATTGCCGACTTCCGTTAATGACGAAGACGGCTTCGACGGGTGTTGAGCCTCAATCGCGTCGACGTTTCCTAGTATGGCGGCCTTTAGGCGAGAACAACGCAACGATCGGTCACTACAGCCACTTATACATGGGGCAGAAGGAAGAGCAGAGTCAACGCAGTTTACTATCTAAGATGGTACTTTGATCAAGAAGAACTACTTACTCCGCTTAAAGTGGGCTCCGTGAGATTGACAAATGCTCAAGAGAAAGAGCGGGTAGGTAACCTACGCCATGAAAACAGGTTTTAAAAGCTCCGCAAATAAAATCACAAAGAAAATAGCGCCTTGAAAGGTGTAAACTAGCGCTCTTCCGCGAAAGGGTTCCGACAGCAATAATTGGAAGGGAGAAATGACTTGAGGGGGCGACTGATCAATGATAACACGGGCACTGCATGTTTGTCGTATATCCTTCTGCTTCTGCCAGCGCTGGCAAATGTCTTCATCCCGACAGGGAGGAGAACCTTCTGGTGAAGTGCCCTCGCCGAAGTGCTTGACTTTAGACAATACGTCTGGACACCACCGCAGTGAAGAACGCCGGTGGCTGTCATGCTAATGTAGAGGCATTACTATTATTTTTTATCTCACTACGCTATTTCGTCTTAAGGCTGGTTCACACTGGCGACTCGCAGAGGTCACCGGGCTCGACTCGTCTCGGAGAGGGAGTGCCGCGACAAGTGCTGATCGACACCGAGTGTTCACACCGTATTGCAGCTCGCATCACGAGCCTCTCTCCGAACGAGATTTGAACAAAGAGCCGACTTTCGCGCCTTTATGACCTCTGCTACTGCGCTCGGAGTAGATCAATTCAGTCTCATTTCGGGTGGAATATATGTAATTATCAGCGAGGAAGGAGATCGTATGTTTATGCCTAGGTTTACGGCTGTTTCGACTGCCAAAAGCGCTCTAGTCTGACGAAGACGGAAGCAGCGGTGCTGTGCGTGCCACTGTTTGTGGCCTCACGAAATAGCACATCACAAAATCGCCTCATGCCCGAGCGTTGAGCACATGAACAAGAATACGAGAACAAACGCGAATTAGTACGCTTCACTATCGCATTGGTCCTTCACATCTAGGCCCAACGCCTGCGGGCGCAGTAAGGAGGAAGAGGAGGAGAAAACTTTATTGAGGAGAAATTCATGTGTTCTTTGTTTGTGGGAGGACGCTTCTCCTTACGCCGTCCCAGGGGCGGTCGTCGCACGATGGCGCTCGACGACCTCCTTGGCCTAGGACGTGATGGCGTGCTACCGGCCTGTATCAGAGCTAAGAATTGCGGCCTCCCACTGTTCCGACTCGGTAATCTGCAGGTGGTTGGATGTTTTCACATTTAAACATGATGTGTTCTGAATCCGCCCTCTGATCACCGCAATGGGAACATGATGGGCTGTATTCGCCTGGATACCATTGTGCTAATTCATATGAAATAAAGCACTTATTTGTCTGCAGTTTATTAAGGTGCAGAATCGGCATGCACGCTTGAATCCCCCCCCCCCCCACCCAAGGAAGAAGGCAGAGGCGCCGCCGGTTGGCTGAGGACTTCCGCGACTAGAAGTCGCGTCGCAAGAAACAGGTCATTGAGCAATGCCCTCAAACGGGCCGCTGGCGATACGTCCTGGGCTCCCCTCCATGACGAATCGTGTCGCGCAACTTCCGCGAGTCGCCAGTGTGAGCCAGCTTTTACTTTCCAATCGTTGTCCCTCTCGTTACCCAAGCTCATGTGTGTACCAATAAGCTTTTGTATCTTGTGTAATGTCTTCAATTACATATTTTTATTTGCACTACTGCTCCCCAGTGAAAACATCTCCGCTCAGTCATCTATTTCTCCAAAAAGGCGGCCCCGTTGGCATGTAGAAGTAAGAATGTTGGGCCAAATTAACAAAACTCATAAAACTATTAGACATTAATTCCATAGATTGCATGTGTTTCCCTAACCAGGACACCAAAAGTCTAGCCAGCAGCAAACGTCATTGTATTTATTTTCTTGCAAATGAAGTACCTCTGTAGTGTTTCAAAGAAAATTTTGCGCACGGCGCTTATGCGCTGGTAGGCGCCTCGGAGGAGATGAAGCGCCTTACAGTCACGTTAGCGATTCAAGCACGTTCGCATTTCAACTTCATTGAAAACAACCCCGCCGCGGTGGCGCAGTGGTTACGGCGCTCTACTACTGTTCCCAAGGACGCAGGATCGAATCCCTGCCTCGGCGGCCGCTTTTCGATGGAGGCAGAAAGCAACACGCCCGTGTGTTGTGCGATGTCAGTAGACTTTAAAGAACCCCAGGTGGTCGAAATTTCCGGAGTCCTCCACTACGGCGTCTCTCATAGCCTGAGTCGCTTTGGGACGTTAAACCCAACAAGCCAAACCAAAGCAAAAGCAGTTGAGCCAAAACATTTAAACTGCTGAAGGAGATTGTCGTATACTTTTTGTTTTATAAATTCACTATATTAAGACCAAAACAGGTTAAAATAAGCAAGCATAAATGGGCTGGTAAATACATAATAAACCGCAAAAGCATTTGCAGCACAGGCAGCAAGAATTTACTGCATTGCAAACGGCTGGAAGCATGAAAATAGCTCATCATAAAATTCAAGGATGTAGTTTGCGCTACAACATGGCGTGAATTGAGCAGGGAGTGGAATCTTGCCGCTTAGCTGCCTACATTCACGAACCCGGACGCATATTTTGCGCGTGCAGCATTTGTGATTCGGATGTCATTGCTTTCGCTCTCGTACCGAATACAATTGCTTTCAATACCGTCCAGCCAGTCGTGTTGCATAAAAACAGTAACTCTGGTATGTTTGGGTCCATTACATAGACATCGCTTTAGCGGTGTGGAAGCAATACAATATATTTAAGGACTTTAGTGATGCTTCACCGACATACGAAAAACTGACTAATATCGCTGAAAAACGTGACGCTCTATAAAAAAATATTCGCTTGTATATGATCAGGCAAAGGACAACTACAATTCGCTACCTGTCATCATTCCGACAAAGAATGCATGTCTTGCTTATCCGCTGGGCTAATGCATACTTGAGTCATTTCCTGCATGCATGTGTACGACTGTTACCTCTGAACGTGTTCAATATGTTTCAAAGCTATTTAGTGATTAGTTATGTTAGTAGTGATGGAATATTTTAGTTGTTAGTGATGATTAGAGATGACTTGTTCCAAACTGTGCACGTTAGAAAGCGCTCTTTCCCCTTTTCTAAAATTTTCACACCGAACATATCCCTCAAGATTGCGTATATTTAAAATAACGCACTTAGGCAACACACAACGAAATGAGGCGCTCAGCAGCCGGCCTCCCGCGTTACGAAATTTACGCCTAAAAGGGCGCTGATCGCGTGCTCTAGGAGCACCGGCCAGCCCAGGTTGCAATCTCTATAAACATGGCTTCAAAATATTTATGAGCGAAAGCTCGGCCAAGGATGGTTATGCGCTTTAGCCAGGTTGTACACGGTGCGATGGGTTGAATTAGGGGGACCTCAAGTTTTACCTTAAAAGTACATGCGACAGGGCCTTTAACACCGTCTTTTCATTCAAATTTGTTTAATGTTTTTATTTATTTCGCTTTGGAGGAACTGATGAAGCAGTATCGATCTCTATTTACTGTGGGCACTTACACTAAAAAAATAATCGCAGGTCAGTGGGGTAAGGTATTGGCACGTGACAATACCACGCGAGGTACGTCACGTGGCAAGGCATTGTCACTTGGTAAGGTACTGTTGCGATGAGAGTGCTGAAGGTATGAAACGCAGGGGTTCAGATTGCTATAAAATAAATCACTGGGCTAACTTGTATCCAAAGAAAGAAGAACTCGAAGACAGCGATAAAAGCAAACGTGATCGCTGGTCGTAAGCTCTTAACGCCATCTGCACATGTGAGCGCTAAATTTATGTTCGGCTAAAAAACATCTTGATAAAAGCCGTAAAAGCTGTCTAGAACAAAACCCCGAACATTATGGAGGCGGACGCGAGTGGTTGCAATAATTTTAAATACATTATAGCGCACCATAGGTTAAAACGAAATGCTTCAGCCTCATCTACACGATACTGCATAGTTTGTACAGACAGCACAAAATGCCTTCTTAGCAATGAAATGTTCGCATGAACGCGGTTCATAGCAGCGAAACATAACGTTTTTAGGTATTTGGTTTTTGTGGGGTTTAACGTCCCAAAGCGACTCAGGCTATGGGAGACGCCGTAGTGGAGAACTCCAGAAACTTCGACCACCTGGTTTTTTTTTTTTTTTTTACATGCACTGACATCGCACAGCACACGGCCGTATTGGTTTTCGCCTCCATCGAAAAGCGATCGTCGAGGCCGGGATTCGATCCGGCATCCTTGGGAACAGTAGTCGAGTGCCGTATCCACCGCATCACCTCGGCGGGGCCAAAACATAAAAGTTATTTGGTTTGGGACCATTACTTTACCCTTAAAATATCGCGTCGTTATTTCCAAGAATTTGGAGAATACACAATTAAAAGTAAAACGTTAACTGGACTTTAGGGCGCGTAATAGGACCTAAGGCGCAGAGATGCACAATTTCTGGACACGCGCAGCTGCACTGGGAAGTGATCTAGTCATCAGGGATGATTTCATATTGAGTTCCGACGAAGAGAACAAATAGTATGAACTAAATTTTGCATGGGTGTAATTACTTTTCACTCAATCTGTGCGAATGATGATTGACCACATCAAGACGTGGTCTGGAAGGCAGCAAAGGGAGGAGTCTTTATTTCCCTGGTATTTTCAAAAACATTGTGGGCGTAGTAACGCATGGTCAATTGAATTAGAGCACCAATGAACTGAATAGTTATGCGTTAGAGTGCCTGTGCGAAGTCGTACACTTCGCAGACAGCTCACCTTTATAAAGTGTTTTCTTTCCAAACCAAAGGGTGTTTGGAGAAATATCTACGGGTAAGAAGAGAAGAAAATTGACTGTAAGCATGCTTGATATTTCAAGGTGGGCCACCAATGCATACGCTGTACTCTCAAATATTCAGATGACTGGTAATTATCAGGTGTATGGATTTGGTTTTTGCAAAAATATTGGTCATGTAGGGGTTGGAGTTTTCGTCTGAGTTGCAAGCACAACTTCCGGTGTTTTTCGGTTATTATTATTTACTGCTGAAAAATTATCGTTTTCTTTTTTGGTAAGAAAAGTAGCATCGTGTACAGCTAAAAATGACACAGAGTAAATTTTGGCTTCTTTTTTTCCTGAATGCCTGTTGGATGCACTTTTATTTAATGCACAGTTGGTCATATATACAGCTAAGCTTTTGGAAGAAAATGTTATTATCATGTAGAAAGTTTGCGTTATGAAAAATACACATGTAAAACAAATTCACACGTTAGACAAAGGAGTAACTGAAATTTCATTTATTGCGATCAGTTTTTCGCAATATACGGTATACCAAATCACTTAATTAACAAACGTGTAAACGAAAACAGATAACCGACAAACATATGTGCTAGACAAGCGTACTGAAAATGGAACAATGCGTTTCCAACTTATCGCTTTAATCTCTTGTTGTAATAAATACACATGTTCTTTTCTAAACTGCTTTCATTAAGTCGCACCCGTTGGTGTCTGTTCAAAAGAGGTAGCTTCGAAAAACCCTCTCAACATTCACACTAAGCACCAACAGGCTCAGGAGGTGCAGTGCTGCAAGAGCCAAGGCAGGCCACTTATCCGAGTGTGAGCGCCAAAATGCAAGCTGCGCCACTGTCTCGGTAACTATATAGCTTTTGTACTCATGGAATTCAGAACTGAGCGTCTGCATTTGCTCATTGCCTTTGGTAACAAGGGCGAAGATTGGTTCATAGCTTAACAAGACATTTGACATTTCTGCCTTCACGTTTGGATTCACTACGCACATTAAACCAGAATGTTGTAGTGGAATTGCTGTATGTCATCAAGCCAGATGCATTCCTCGACACGCTGTCTTCCCATTTTTTCGCGACGGCTTCGCAGTAACACCAAAATTCCTGGGTGAGCTCAGTGCATTCTTGCTCATCTGCAAGATCTAGCGGCTGTCAACATCAATGATGTTCACTTCATGATCGGCAACCCATCTAGTCAAGACACTTCCGAGATGTACAACAAGCAAAGAATACACATCGCACAAAAGGGTGACCCTGATTTAAGCTTACGCAATATGGCCAATATTGTATAGGCGTTTTATTTTACACATTTTATTTTGATTAAAAGGTTACGAGTTGCCTCACTGCGGACAATGAAACTTTGCAGGTTCTTGCAATTTTCTCCCTTTGCATCGGAGCTTTTCAAGAAGGCTAGAATTGGCCGCCACTAATCCAGGACGTCGCATAAGGACTCATAAAATGAAAGCCACCTCATAGGGCAAACAGTAGTTAGAAATTTCTCTTCAATGTTCATTGACTTGCACAAACTATGAAACTTTCGGCGCACTTCCCTCGAGCTTTGTAACATTACCGTGACATGCATGACAAAGTCACGAACGCATGCAAAACCTTCTATGTGTAGGCCTTCTGCGAGGGAATTGTTTAGAAGGTGACAGACATCGCTGAAATGAAGACCTGACTCAGAGATCTTGATACAGCTTTCTCATATAGGACGCCGAGTCGGAAACAAGTACACATACCTGGCTGAAGCTTTTGTGAAATTTAGACAGAATGTCATGGTGAAGTACGGCCATAGTTAGAGCGTTAGACTGTGGCAGTACTTGCAGTCATAAAACATGGCGAGCACAGCAACAGCAGGGCATCCTCGTAGACCAGGAGACTCGTCTACCGTTACTGCAATTTGGGCAGTCACAGAGGGCCTCTCGGATCTTCTAACAATAATTTCGCGAACTTCCGGAGATACGTATATAACTGCACAATAGCGCCGTGTTATAAATATTGAAACACATATCAAAATGGCGCAGAAAACATTTTTCATAGTCTAGAATAAACCGACTCTGCAGGAGCATGTGAAGATGCAGGAAAAGCTATACATCAATTGTATAGCAAAACTGTTTTTTTTTCTGACCTCTCACAGAATTCGCTAAATCGTTTGCTTTCAAACTGGCCTAAAGGCATGCATCTGTAAGAGAGCACACGCTCCGATATTTTCTTCTGAATTAACGCCATAAGTAAACATTCCTACCTTTCTGATGGCACGGCTCTCCCTTGACATGCACAATGTCCCTCAATATTTCACAATGAATTCTTGACCATAGGAATTCTTGCTTCGTTTGTCGCTCTCCCTATCGAATAAAAGTAAAGCAGTATGCAATCCATACTCACAACAAACGTATCGCATGGTAAACTGAGGGTTGAGCTCACAAATAGGATCTCTTGCAGGTCAGACTAAAGTTGCTATCGCGTATATGATGTGGATGTCGCTTCCGCACATTGCGAATGCCTCCATGTCCAGCGTGCAAGCTTTCTATTCGAGGTGGTTGCATGTCTTGAGGACAGCGACCCTGCCACGGCACCGGAGCGTAGGACAAGTCGCGAGGGGACAACGAAAGCGTCGTTTGTCGAAAGAGATGCTATGCCACGTAAAGTGGGCGCCGTGAGATTGACAAAAGCTCGAGTGAGAGAGGGCAGCTCATCTACGCCGTGACAAGAGGTTCGAAATGCTCCGCACATAAAATAAGAAGAAAATAGCGCTACAAACGGGTAGAAATTTGGGCTGGTTGGTGGATGATCTGAGGTTAGAAACAGCGCTAACAGAGACGAAGCAGACAGAGGGACACGACGCTAACAACCATGTTTTATTGCACGTTCGTCGGTTAAATACCTCTCGTTCGTGCAAACAAGAAGAACGAAAGAACAAGAGGGTAGGCGGGTTAGATAAGATAACCACGTGGCATGAGATTATGCATTTCTGCACAAATAATTAACTTCGCTGTCTTGAAGTACTATGGAAAGTATGCTGACGCACTCTTCACCATTTTCCTTACACATCAGCTTTACACCTTACACCTTACACCACTTCCTTACACGTCAGCCAACTTCAAGATCCTCAAGCGGTGAACAATGAAAGTAGCAAAAAAGGCTGTATTGATAAGATCCTGCTACCATGATGTACAAGCTAGTTTCGACGCCCAGAATGGTCGGCTGAAAGCAGCTAGTTACCCGACGCAGCTACTTTGCAGTGTCGCAGAGGGTGTACTGCAAGAACAGAGGAAGGAAAAAGATCAAGGCCACTTCACAAGAAAGGAAGCCGTATGCTTCCTTTCCGTACATTGGTGGTTTTTCACACAACCTCGAAAAGATAGGTGAACACGTGGGCGTAAAGTGTTGATGACAGCACCTAATAATTTAAAGAGCATGTATGCCAAGGTCAACAGTGAGCGTACGGGACGGAAGCAGTGCCAAAAGAAGCACAAGAACCTGCACGTGAAATGTACTAAAAACGTAGTCTATCAAATACCATTGTCATACGGGGTGCACCTACATCGGCCAAACAGGGCGCTGTTTAAATGAACGATCTTGAAATGTTTACGATGTTTAAATGAACATAAAAGATCACTTAAGGACGCCACCAGCAGTGAACTGGCACGACCTTGCCGAGAGCAAGGACGTGCTCCCTAACTTGGCTACACCACATTCATATCTACCTACCTAGACCAACGGAAGAGAGAAATTGAAGAAGCCGTCAACATTCGGCGAAAGGGTGAAGAGTACGTCAGCATTCTTTCTATAGCACGTCGCGACAGCAAAATTAATTATCTGTGCATGAATACATAATCTCATGCCACGTGGTTAACTTGTCTATTCCGCCTTCCCTCTTTTTCTTTCCTTCTTATTTGCGCGAATGAGAGGTATTTATAGACAAACGTGCAATAAAACATGGTTTTTAGTCAGCGTCTTGTCCCTCTCTGTTCTTCTTCTCTGTTAGCGCTGTTTTTAGTCTGAGATAAAAACATAGCGCCTTGCAAGGTGGAAGCTACCGCTCTTCCGCGGAAGGGTTCAGACAGGAGTAATAAAAGAGGAGAAATGACCTGAGGCGGGTGCTATGAGCGGCAACAAGGGCACTGCATGCGTGTCTTACTTCTTCCTGCTTCCTCTGCCAAACGTCTTCATCCCGGCAGGGAGGACAACCTTCTCATAAGTCCTCTAGTCAGAGTACTTGACTTTGTACAACAAGTGTGGACCTAACTGCAGTGACGAACGCAGGCGGGTGTACAGGCTTTATTATTATTTTTTTATCTCGCTACCCTATTTCGTCTTGAGGCTGGTTCACACTGGCAGAGGTCACCGGGCTCGATTCGACACTGAGACCCGTGACAAACGCCGATCTTCCCCGAGTGTTCACGCCGGCGTGCGACTCGCTTCACGACAACCCCACTCAACGCGATTTGAACGAAGAGCCGGCTTTCACGCCTTCACGGCCGCTGTTACTGCGTTCGGGGAAGATTGATTCGGACTCATTTCGGGTACGAATATGTGTAATTATCAGTGAGGAAAAATATCTTATGGTTATGCATATGCATAGGGCTCTTTATACTGTCAAAAGAACTCTAGTTCGAAGAAGACAGAAGCGGTGGTGGTTTGCGCGGGGTTGTTTACGTTTCCACGAAATAGCAGATCACAAAATTGCCTCATTACAGAGCACTTACCCAGACCACGGTATAAACGCAAATTAGTACGTTTCACTGTCGCAGTGGTTCTTGACATCTGCGCCCAACAACTGCGGGCGCAGTAAGGTGCGCACGCGCGCATGCACACTCGAATTTCCCCGCCCAAGGAAGACTTGAAGTCGAGGCGCAAGAAATCGGTCACTGAGTAACTCGCTCAAACGGGTCGCTGGCAACTCTTCCTGGCCTCCCCCTCTGTGAAGAACCGTGTCGCGCGAAATTTGTGAGTTGAACCGCCCGTATTCCAGCCTTTGATCTTCTGCTGTTGTCTCTTTCTTTATCCAAACCCATATGCGTACCAAAAAGCTTTTTTATTTTGGGGTAATGTCTCAAAAACATATTTATCTTGCTACTACTGCTTTCCAGTAAAATCCGTCCACTAATTCATCTATTTCTCCAAAACGGCGGCCCGTTTGCATGTAGAAGTAAATATGCTGGGCCAAAATATACAAGTACCTCGAACTTTAATAAACATTATTTTCATAAATCTCATGCGTTTCCTAACTAGGACACCAAAAGAGTAGCCAGCAGCAATCGTCAGTCAATTTATTTCCCTGTAGATGAGATGTCTCTGTAGTGTTTCACAGAAAATTTTTGGCACAGCTCATAGCCGTTAGGTTCGCTTGGTGGGGACGAAGCGCTATACAATCATGTTAGTGATTAAAACATGTTTGCATTTCAACTTCATTAAAAACAGTTGAGCCAAAGCATTTAAACTGCTGCAGGAGACTGTCGTATGCTATTTGTTTTATAAATTCAATATTAATGTCAGAACAGGTCAAAATAAGCAAACATAAATGCGCTCGCCAGCAAATAATTTACTGCAAAATATATGATATACAAGAAGCAAGAAATACAGGACCTTTAACACCGTCTTTTCATTCCAGTGTTTTTTTATTATTTCTATTGTTTTGCTTTGGAGGAAAGGATGAAGTATCTGTCTCATTTTTCTGTGGGCGCTTACACTCAAAAATAATCGCAGATCGCTGCGGTAAGGCATTGGCACGTGACAACACCATGCGAGGTATGTTACGTGGCAAGGTCATTCGGTAAGGTATTGTTGCGGTGAGAATGCTGAAGGGGTTCAGGTTGCTATAAAATAAATAACTGGGCTGACTTGCACCCAAAAAGAACGCGAAGCAGCGATAAAAGCAAACGTGGTCGCTGGCCATAAACTGTGAACACCCGCTGCATATGTCAGCGCTATATTTAGGTTCGCCTTGAAAACATCTTGATAAAAACCCTAAAAGCTCTCTCGAAAAAATTCGGGAAGGATATAGAAGCGGAAGTGAGTGGCTGCCATAACTTGAAATACAATATAGCATACAATCAGTTAAAACGAAATGATTCAGCCACATCTCTGCGACACAGCATAGTGTATAGGACAGCACAAGATGCTTTCTCAGCAATGAAAAATTCGCATGAACGCGGTTTATAGCAGCGAAGCATAAAGATTTTCGAGTATTTGATTTTTTTGGGGTGTAACGTCCTAAAACGACTCAGGCTATCAGGGATGCCGTAGGGGAGGACTCCGGAAATTTCGACCACCTAAGGTTGTTGAAAGGGGCACTAAAGACACCGAAAGATTCTATGAAAATCTAATAAACCCCATATCCGGCAGCAAAAATCGAATAATTGCTGAGATATTGCGATAAGAAGTTGAGGTTTTTTCTTGCTCCCACCGGTCGTATTCAAACTGTTCCCTCCGAGTACGCAGTCGGAGTAGAGTGACGCACAGTATGACGTAAGCGGAGACTCCGTGATTGCTAGCGAGCCGGCGCGGCCCGCGGCGTCGACCGGTTAGCACTTTTCAGGCGCCAACATGGCAACAGCCGAAATAAATAAAATGATAAAGAGAGTAATTTACCGAGCGACGGGCCCATAAAGGAAGAAAAAAACAGAGCGTTTGTAATGCACAATACTTCACATGTTTCTCAAGCTTTTGAACTCCTTCTTGCACTGCGTATAAACAAACGTTACGGAGCAAGCAGTGGCAAATTCGAATCCAACTACTACTGGCGGTTTTTTGCCGAGCGGTTAGCGATGAACGTTATGGAGCAAGCAGGGACGAGTTCGAATCCAGCTGCTACAGGCAGATTTTTTTTTCTACAAATCGTTATTTTTTACCTTTTGTAATGTATTTGTGGTGCTTCGTTATTTTTGGTTTTTACTTTTTACCCGAGGCCCTTTTTTTCGCCGGGCGACCAGCGAAATATATCGACGCTCTCCTTGGTATGAGCGGCAAGTATGCCCCTTTTGTTTATGATGCCTGCAAATAGCACATTGAAGGTCTTGTTGCCGCTGTATTTTGATCAGATGTGCCATGATTTAGTGCAAAAAATTGAATGATAATGCGGTTTTCCTTCGGTACTTAGCATATGTATGCATTTAGTGGTGTACGTAGCTGCAGTCAAGCGGTCAGGTCAGGGTTAATGGGAGCTCGCATTCGAAGCGGCGACGGCGGCAATATGTTGGCGCAGAAGTGTGAACGAAGGAGCGTGTCGGCGGCAGCGGATTTCGCTCGCTCGCGCCTCAGACTACTCAAATCTGAACGAGCCAGGCGCATCTGCTGCTCCAAGCAATTCAGGCGCTGCAGGTCCAAACTTCGAACTATACGAGTGCGCACGAATCGCGCACTCGTATAGTTCTTATACGAGTGCGCACGAACAACCGAAACTGAAGTGGGTGCCTGTGGCGCCTCCAAGTACATTTTTGTATTTGCCTTGCAACATTTACGTTGTCTTTTCGCCGTCGTATACGTATGATAAAAGCGTGTTATTATATTCGAGACAAAACCAGTCACCGCATTCAAACGGGCAACGTAATTCGCATTTGTCAGCCTCCGGGATCCCTAGCGCGTCACGTGATTTATAGTTGCGAGTTTCGGCTGTGGCGACGATACCTGTATTTCTGTTCTTCCTCTTTACTACCTTATAACAGCTCTGTTTTCAGTAAGACGGGATTTTTTATAATCAGGAATTGGCCTTCTATCGATGCAAGCCCACTTCAGTTTTTTCTTTTCACTAAAGAGATTACATTACTAATTTATGTGATTCTCGAAGTCAAAATAAAAAAAGACATAAAGTACAATCCCCAATGCTTTCCTCGGCCTCGCCGACTGTTGGCTTCTTTCCTTCATGTATTATAACGAGTACCCTCATTTCCCCTTCAATTATCTGCTTATATATATATATATATATGTATATATATATATATATATATATATATATATATATATATATATATATAGATATATATATATATATTGTCACGGACAACAGGGCTAGACTTGACTAAAGCGACGGGACGAAGCTGTACCTGCAGGCAAACGTTCGGCGCACAGCACGAGAGTCAACTTCAGTGTCCTCTTCTTCCAGGCGCAGCTAGAACATGGGGACACCAGGTGGCATTACTCCCCCTCTTAAAAAAAGGAATAAGGGACGGAGCGCGAGCGATGGCCAATGTAAGCGAAAAGAAAGATCAGGACATGGACAGCATAGATAACGGAGGCGGGGTAAGGTGTCCTACGCGACAACGAAACAAACGCATAGCGCACTACCGCGTGAAATAGGGCTTCATGCGGACAACGTGCACGACCTCGGAGCGTGGTTGCCGACGCGAGGGCTGCACAGTTCCCACTGGAAGAACTTCGTAAGTCACTTCCGTGACTCGGCGCAGAACTTCGTAAGGTCCGAAGTAGCGAGAAATCAGTTTATCACACAAGCCGGGCCGACGCACCGGGGTCCACACCCAAACTTTCTCTCCAGGATGGTATGCGACGTGTCGATGACGGAGGTTGTAGCGGCGTGCATCCGTGCCCTGCTGTTGTTGAATGTGAATACGGGCAAGTTGACGTGCTTCCTCAGCGCGCTGAGCAAACTGCTCGGCGTCTGGCATGAGTGGATGATCATCTGGGCAGCTCGGAAGCATGGCATCCAACATCGTCTGAACATCACGTCCGTAGACTAGGCGAAATGGTGTAAAACGCGTCGTCTCTTGGGTGGCCGTGTTGTAGGCGTAAGTGATGTAGGGGAGAATTTCATCCCAGTTTTTGTGCTGCGAGTCTATGTACATTGCGATCATGTCGGCGATGGTTTTGTTGAGTCTCTCCGTGAGGCCATTCGTCTGCGGGTGATATGCAGTAGTTTTTCGGTGGCTGGTATGACTAAGCTCGAGCACGTCGTGCATGAGCTGTGCCGTAAACGCGGTGCCTCGATCGGTTACGACTAGGGACGGTGCGCCATGACGCAACACGATTTGCTGCATAAAGAATTGAGCGATCTCAATTGATGTGCCGCACTGCACTGCCTTGGTTTCCGCATAACGTGTGAGATAGTCGGTCGCGACTATAATCCATTTGTTTCCCATCGATGACAGCGGAAATGGGCCCAGTAGGTCGATGCCAACTTGGTCAAACGGCGTCCGAGGTGGAATAATAGGTTGGAGCAAACCCGCGGGCTTCAGAGGAGGCACCTTTCGACGTTGACACTCGCGGCAGCCTCTGACGTAGCGATGGACGGCGTCAGAAAGTTTAGGCCAATAATAGGCTTGACGAACTCGAGCGAGTGTGCGTGCAAAGCCCAAGTGGCCGGAGGTGGGCTCATCGTGGCAAGCAAAAAGGATATCGTCGCGAAGGTCGGCCGGCACGACAAGGAGGTGCGCTCGATCAAGAGTGCTGGAGTTTTTCTTGAATAAAACGCCATTCCGAAGACAGAATGCAGACAGGTTCCTTCCAAACTGGCGGGGGACGTCAGCAGCGCGACCCTCCAGGTGGTCAATGACAGGTCGAAGGTCTGGGTCAGCTCGCTGTCGGGTCATTATGTCTGAGGCATTCACTAGTCCGAGAAAACCTCTGTCATCCGTGACGTTATCGACAAATCCGACGGGTGCCCGGGAGAGCGCGTCAGCATCTTCGTGCTTCTGACCAGATTTGTACACAATGGAGTAATCAAATTCTTGGAGGCGAAGGCTCCATCGTGCTAGGCGCCCCGATGGGTCACGGAGATTGGCCAGCCAGCACAAAGAATGGTGGTCAGTAACGACTTTAAACGCACGGCCATAGAGGTAAGGCCTAAATTTCATAGTTGCCCACACAACCGCGAGGCATTCCTTTTCCGTAGTGGAATAATTTGTTTCAGCGCGGGAGAGCGTGCGGCTGGCATACGCAATGACCCTTTCCACGCCAGCTTGGTGTTGAACGAGTACAGCGCCAAGGCCGATGTTGCTGGCGTCGGTGTGGACTTCGGTGGCAGCGTCTTCATCAAAGTGCGCAAGAACAGGGGTAGTTTGCAGTCGTCTGCGCAGCTCCGCAAAAGCCTCTTGTTGCTCGGCGGCCCACACGAACTGTGTATCATCCCGCGTGAGGCGGGTCAGAGGTGCGGCTATCTTGGAAAAGTCGGCGATGAAGCGGCGGTAGTACGCACACAAACCCAGGAAACGTTTTAAACTCCTCTTCGTGGCAGGAACGGGAAATTTGGCGACAGCGGCAGTTTTGTCGGGGTCCGGCCTAACGCCTGCGGCACTCACAAGATGACCGAGAAACTTCAACTCTTTGTAGCCAAAGTGGCACTTCTCAGGCTTGAGCGTCAAGTCAGCTGACTGAAGGGCATCTAATACTGCGCGAAGGCGTTCGAGGTGTTCTCCAAAGGTTTCAGAGAACACGACAACGTCGTCTAGATAAACTAAACAGATTTGCCATTTGAGGCCGGCGAGAACGGTGTCCATCATGCGCTGAAAAGTAGCCGGCGCTGAACATAGGCCGAATGGCAGCACTTTAAACTCATACAGTCCATCTGGGGTGACAAAAGCTGTTTTTTCGCGGTCCCGCTCATCTACCTCAATCTGCCAGTACCCGCTCTTCAAGTCAATGGAGGAGAAGTACTGGGCGCGACGAAGCTTGTCGAGCGAATCGTCGATACGGGGCAGCGGGTAGACGTCTTTTTTAGTGATGGCATTCAACTTTCGATAATCGACACAGAAGCGAAGGGTGCCATCCTTTTTTTTCACCAGCACGACAGGGGACGACCACGGACTGTTGGAGGGTTGGATGACACCATCACGAAGCATCTCCTGAACCTGTGTCTGAATCGCTTCACGTTCCGTCGTTGAGATGCGGTACGGCTGCTGGCGTATAGGGCGGGCATCCTCGGGAGTAATTATACGGTGCTTCACAAGAGGCGTTTGCCGAATTTTCGATGACGTCGCGAAACAAGCACTGTATTTTAGAAGAGAACGCAGGTCGTGCTGCTGTGCTTCCGAGAGATCTGTACTAATATCCAGACGATCAAGGGATGGGCGCACATTTTCAACTTCTCCGAAAGTAAAACATTCAGAAACGTCCGCTAAGGCGTCGGCGAATGCGATAGCGGTAGCGCGGAAAAGATGGCGGGGTTCGTTTGTGAAGTTAGTCACCAGGAGCTCAGATCGGCCGTTACGCAGATGGATGAGACTCCGCGCCGAGGTGATACCGTGGGTGAGCAAAAGGGACTGGTTGCCCTCAGCGACCGCCGTTCCGTCACGTAATTCATCGCACTTAACAGTCACAAAAACACTGGAACGTGGCGGAATATAAACGCTCTCGGCAGAAATTCGAAGAGGGGCACGGCTTTGACGGTCTGCGGTGTCAATATCATCAGCTTTCTCGGTCGAAAAGGTCACGGTACGCTTCCGGAGATCGATAATGGCCCCATATTCTCGGAGAAAATCGACACCAAGGATACAGTCGCGGGAGCAGTCAGGTATCACAAGGCAGCTGACAACAAACGTGGAGTTGCGAATTTGGACTCTCGCCGTGCACTGACCGCTCGGAGTTACGACATGTCCGCCAGCGGTTCGAATCTGCGTGCCAGACCATGGCGTCATCACTTTTTTTAGAAGCATGGCTAGCTTCCCGCTTAAAATCGAAAAATCAGCACCAGTGTCTACCAATGCGCTAACCTTATAGCCGTCGAGGAGCACGGGTATATCGAGCGAGAGTCTATCTTCACGTGTGCGAATAGTCGTCGGGGCCGTTAAGTCGCGGTCGCTCACAGGTCGCGTTGTCGGGGGGTCTTCGTCGCGTCGATTTGAAGCGGCCTCGCCCCCTGAGGTCGCTGTCTTTAGTTTTCCCGGCTCGGACTAGGCGACCGTCGCTGCGCCATCCCGGAGGAGCTGGGCTGCGAGGATGATCGGCGTGGAGACGGAGATCGTGACTGTCGTCTAAAAGTTGGCGCCATGCGCTGCTGGGCTACGTAGTCCTCAATGTCCCGGGGTCGTTGGCCTAAAGGAGGGCTACGCATGTCGATGGGGAAACCCTTCAGTCCCAGTTGACGATATGGGCATTGTCGATACAAGTGACCGGGTTCTCCGCAGTGGAAGCACAGGCGCTGCCGATTTGGGGCACGCCACAGGTCTGCCTTTCGCTGGGGTGGTCGGCGGTTGTCGATGTACGGCTCGGGGTGGGCTGAATACAGTGAGCCTTGGTCGGGTGCCAGCAATTGTGTGGAATCATTTGGGGGTCGTCGCAGGATGTCCGCATACGTTGGTCGAGAGGACTCGCTGGAAAAGGATGGCGGGTTAGCAGATGGTACCGGAGGCCGAAGTACTTGCTGGAGTTCTTCTCGTACAATGCTAGCGACAGAGGCGACCGTCGGCTGGGGAGCACCGAAAAGCTTCTGGAGCTCTTCACGTAAAATGGAGCGGATGATGTCGCGAAGAAGATCCGGACTAGCCCCGAAGGCCGAATGCGGCTCTGTGAGCGAAGCGGCGATTACCGGCCTGTCGTAGGTCGTAGACCGCTGCTGGAGCATCCTTTCCATCGTGATTGCTTCTGAAAGAAACTCGGCAACTGTGCTCGGCGGATTGCGCACGAGCCCAGCGAACAGTTGTTCCTTAACGCCGTGCATGAGATGGCGTACCTTTTTCTCTTCGGGCATGGCCGGGTCAGATCGTCGGAAGAGCCTAGTCATGTCCTCCACGTACATAGTTATGGTCTCGTTCGGCATCTGTATGCGAGAGCGTAAAGCTCTTTCCGCTCGTTCTCGGCGATCCGGGCTGGTGTAGGTGTCCAGGATGCAGCGGCAGAACTCGCGCCACGATGTTAGGGCGCCTTCGCGATTCTCGTACCAAGTACGAGCGCCATCTTCCAGGCTAAAGAAGACGTTCCTGAGCTTTGCGGCGTCGTCCCACTGATTAAATGCGGCGACCCGTTCAAACTGGGAGAGCCAGTCTTCGACGTCTTCCGTCTGACAGCCGTGGAAAGCCTTAGGCAGTCGCGGGTTCTGCAGAGTGTAATACGTCGGAGTTTGCATGACAGGTCGAGGGGCGGCTGCTGTGGTGAATTCCAACGGCCCGTGCTCAGGTGGTAGGCCTAGGTTCCTCCGGCTAGCGCGGTGAACAGGAGTGTCGATTGGCACAGGACCTGAATCCTGGGTATGCGGAGGAGTTCGGGACATATACTGGGATCGATACCCTGCGCCGACACCAAAATATGTCACGGACAACAGGGCTAGACTTGACTAAAGCGACGGGACGAAGCTGTACCTGCAGGCAAACGTTCGGCGCACAGCACGAGAGTCAACTTCAGTGTCCTCTTCTTCCAGGCGCAGCTAGAACATGGGGACACCAGGTGGCAATATATATATATATATATATATATATATATATATATATGCACACTATATATATATAGGTTAGATACAACCGAACGTAACACCTTTAGCCCTTTTTTTGCTGGAGAGAAGTCTCAACACATATTGGGAATTGTACCTGCCCAGGTAGCACATGCGATCGGCCCGATATTGGAAATTGATTGGCGACGTCTGGCCCATCAGTGGCCCGGCATTGCCAATGCGCTACCAATAATGGTACAGCAATGCGATAAAATTGAGCACTCTTTGACCAGTGATTTACATGTTCCCCCCATGATTGGCATTCATGGGCTATCAACGGGCAATAATGACCTTGCGTATAGAATTGCTTGCCAACATTGCATACACAGTGATATACGATGGCCAATATTACCCAGCCATCGGCAATGTCGTGCCCATAATTCGCGAATCATGGCATACATTGGTAAATATTATCGTGCCAGTATATATGGCTTGTTGACGTTGAATATAGCTTGGCATTCATTGGTTAATATCATTCCGCCAGTCTTAGTGGCTTCCCAACATTCTATGTATATACAGCTCCAGTGGCCGATATTACCCAACGAGTGGTGGCTACTGGTCTACATTTACCATATTATGGCATGCATTGGTAAATAATGTCCAGCCAGTATTGGCGGCTCGTTAACATCGAATATATTGTTACGGACGACAAGGAAGATGTGGGCAGTAGCGCGGGCAGGAGCGCTCGCGCTAGGTCCGCAAAATTCATGAAACGTCATCTACCATCGTCATCGCTCATGTTCTGTCTCCTGTCATCATCGGCTCGCCGCTTCGTAACATTTGGTGGAGGTGCGGGGTACGACATCCCCATCCTCGCCTTGGAGCATCGAGGCCATCTTCAAGCCGGGACCATCACCGAGGGCTCAGGAACATCGCCAAGCAGCTTCGCCCCAGCCCTTCAAGCCCAGACCTGAACAACTACCACCGCCCAGCCCCAAGCCCGGACCTGAAGACAAGGAGAACCGACATACGAATCAGAACCGAGACGAAGGACCCGAAAGACCCGAATGACCCGAAGGAACCGATGGACACGAACACGCAACCCCCGCCCAAGCTGCCCGACGAGACCTCAAGCCATCGGTCCCATGGACTCTGGTGACGGATGGTTGACAGCTCCAAGGGAGGCGGATCACCCACGCGTCAGACATCGTACCGGCAAGCCGTTCCATTCTTTCTTCTTCCTCTTCTTCAAGCATCCAGACACGCCCATCATCATGCCATCAAATCATTAACATGGCTAAACTTCCTCGTCCACGATCGGGACGATTGCTCGGTGGCCCCGGGTCATGTTACGGACGACAAAGAAGATGTGGGCAGTAGCGCGGGCAGGAGCGCTCGCGCTAGGCCCGAAAAATTCATTAAACGTCATCTACCATCGTCATCGGTCATGTTCCGTCTCCTGTCTTCATCGGCTTGCCGCTTCGTAACAATATCTTGGCAAACATTGCCCAATATCCCCTTGCCAATTGTGACGGCTTCCCAACATTGTGTATATCTGCAGATAAAATGGTTGATGATGGCATACAAGGGTAAATATTGTCCTGCCAGTATAGCTGATTTGTTGGCATTTATTATATCTTGGAGTATATAGGGGCAACGTTATCTCACCGGTCTTAGTGGTTTACCAACAATGAATACTTGTTGGTTCCAGTGGGCAATATGTCCCAATAAGCTGTGGCGACTGGCCAGCATTGCAGCTATCGTGGCATACATTGGGGAATATTGCAATGCCAGTATTGATTGCTTCTCAGCATCGAAATTATCTTGGCATACATTGGTCAATATCCTCCCGCAAGTCGTCTTGGCTTCCCAGTATTGTATATCTGCAATTAAAGTGGTTGATGTTGCCTGGCAAAGTGTAATGGCTTGCCAAAATACCATACGTCTTTACATAGGTTAATCATTTTTTTGCCATCATTGATGGCCTGTCAACTTGAAATATTTAATGCCATACGATGGTCAATATTTTACTACTAGTTGAGATGGTTTCCCAATATTGTATCTATCATGAGTTATAGTGGTCGATATTTTATGGGTAGCTGCGATGGCTTGCCTCCATTGCATGCATCATTGTATGCCTTGATCGATATCATCTTATTAGTATAGCTGGCTTATCTACATTGGATACATTTTGGCACAAAGTGGTCCATGTGGTCGTGCCAGTTTTGGGGACTTTACAACAATGAATATGTCTGGGTTGTAGTGATCGGTATTGTCTACTGAGTTTTGGCGGCTAGAAAAACATTGCACATAACATGATATGCTGGCCGGAATTGGCTTGCAGATATTATCCTAAAACTTGGGATTTGACGACACCTTGTCAATGAACCGAACCAGAGGTGAAGTCCTGGAAGTCTGAAAGAATTCTGCCTAAAGCTTCTTTTTTCACTATGCACCATAGGAGCACCTAATGAATATGCATGAAACAAACAATTCTGGCTTTTTTGTGTGAACACATGTATACTTTCAAGGTGCTGTATATATATTATTAGCTACATGTAAACACCTGCACAGAAAAAAACTCAACCCTGTGTTTGGCGCATGATGGCCTTAGCTGCCTCTGCGCCGTAACACCCATCAAATCAAAAAATAGTCACAAAAAACAACATTAAACAATAATGGGATTGCCTGGCTGCCAATTATGCAAAGCCAGTGGACATGCTTGGGTGGGCGGTTGGGCAGCCGATGAGCTTAGCTGGATAGCAGATTTTAAAAGCCAGTGAGGGAGCTTGGTTGTAAGTATTGGATAGCCAGTGGGTGTGCTTGGGTGGAAGATATTGGGTAGCTGCTCAGTGAGGCTGCATGCCAATAAATAACATAGTGTTCCATTGGTGGCCATTGTTGGAAAGCGTGTTTAGTAGATTGAATTAAATCTTGGAACGGGTATTGCCCCAATGAAACACCATTATTGGTCCCAATATTGGGGCCGGTTTTGCCCAATATTCGGCTGATGGCGGTCCATTGACGGCGTGCTACTTGGGTCTGTGTCTCTATGTAAGCCGACACAGTCTTTGCGGATAGCATCGGAGTTCTTGGGATGTGCTTGTTTAAGTTGCTGATGATGTAGGCAAGGATTGTGATGATTCCGTTTTTAAACGCGCCAATAACTGCTGTTTAGCCTTCTACCAAATGGTTGGCTCTGAAGTACCTGATTCATCAGGTCGTCTGATGACTTCTAAACCTATGTGCTAGTCATGAGCGGGGAAATGACTCCTGCTCCTTTACCAGGTAAATGATCCATGAGGTGAAGTGAAATCATTCTGTTCGTAACAGGTCGAGCTCTTCTTGGTAAGACTCCTAGGACCAAACCTGGCAAGCTTTGGCAATTGCGCTCAAGAACAAGGTCACTAAGCACAAACCTATCTGGGTCACTTGGAAAGCGTGCTATTTATTTGCAAATGCTCTTGTTGAACCTTTCCATCCATCGAAAGCTTGACCAGGTGAAGCCATAAAGCAAGGTGTTTTCCATGAGGCAATAATTTACTTGTTTCGTTGGTTTGTTGCATGAGGAGTTTTTCGTATTCAATAGTCAACTTTGCAATGTAGCCTCGAGGGGCTAGTCAGGTTGTCCAGGTTTAATGCTGGCTCCAAAGAATAAAAAGGGTTGCGCTAGACAATTCCTACTTGTGTGGTATGGAGCCCCGGTCACAGGTCGTATTCCAAAATGCTTGAGGCCTGCCTAAAGGTACGTTTTTAGAAACTGCGAGCTATTGTCTGTGAAAACAGTTTCAGACACCAAAACTAGCAGGTAATCCTCTTAAAATAGTCCTTTGTTGGGCTAGATGGTGATCCATTATGATATTAGTAGCGCAGACAGACATGGACAGAGGGAAGAAGACGAACACATAAGGGGAGATTTATATACATGTTCGCGTCATGTGGCTCATCCGAAGTCAAAACGCCTTATGTGCATGTGCTGGTCTTCTATGTTAACATTGCATTGACAAAACCAAAAGATAAATTAGCAAGAAACAAATATTTACAAATACCATCCCGCAGGTGAAAGAAACGCAATAAGCACACGCATGCTTCGGGGCTAAAAAAACGATGACAACAAGAAATGAAAAAGTCGGGTTGAGCTTTATAAGGGCTACCGTAGTCAAAAAGTTAAACCTGAATGAGCATGATTAAGCTATGTGTCATTATCCGTAAAACCCACCTTAAAACACCTTAAAGCCCTTAAACAAGTGATAAAAACGACAAATGAAAAGCTGGGTTGAGCTGCATACCGTTGTCAGAATGTAAAACACGAATGAGCAGGACTCACACATGTCTCATTACTGTTAAAAGCATCATACTAAGCATTTTGGGCAAACCTACGCTGATTACAGAATGCCGAGTTCTTTTTCGCGGAGCATTGTCGAAGATGTACTGGCACACACGTAATTGCACTGTTTGATGGCCCTTGCCTCCGGAATCTCTCTTGTTCTTATTGTTGCTTCTACCAATTATCTTGGTTTCTGAAGCCAGGCCATGCAACCTGAGCCCCTGCTGCAGTGCAAAACAACGTTTCCTTTGCTGATGTTTCTTTTTGCACGTTTTCATTGTTTTTATTATGTCCTTGGAGCCATTCATTGAGACATCTACCTGTTTGCCCAATATTACATTTCCAGCTGCTTAACGGGATCTCGTACATCACATCTGTGCTGCAGGGGCAAATGAAGTCAGTGTTTTATACTACAAGCCTGTCGCTGTACACCACAAGTTTTAGTGATCCTATGCGTTTCAGATTATGCGGTACGCTTTACAGGAAGGGTATTGATGCCAGATTTCGCTGTTTTATTCTCTCCACTGCGTTTGGCATAGGTTCGTCCCTGTTTATTTTCGTTTTTCTGTAGATGTCTTCAGCAATTGAGATTGCAAGATGTTCCAGATATCCGGCTCCTTCCAACCTGTCAGATTGACGAATGAAGCTGATTTCTATGGTATGTGGGCAGAATTTGTTCCACACATTAGATACACACAAGTTGACAAATGCAACCTATTTACTTTCCCTAGTTGTGAGGCGACCTTCTAGCCTCAGAGATGATCACGCCTGTCAACTGATGCACACGCTGGCTTTTTCCAAATTCCTTTACTTCATACTATATCTTTCATTCATCCAGAGCCAGATAGATATATGTGCAACAGCTATTCATGGCCTTTATATATCTGCTCTTCGCCTTCCCTTGACCACTTCTCCCGATAAGCTCTATGCCACCCGGCTTTTTCATTTTCATCCTCTTCGCAGTCTCCTTTCTCTTCACCTCGACCGCCGCCTCTTCGGCATAGTTCATGAATGCTAGCTTCTAACCCTGGCTAAAATTTCACCCATCCAATCAGCCCCTCCACCAACTCCTTCACCGCCGGAGGCTATTAACCTTCGTATACTTCCTCTTGCAGCCAATATGTCGCTGTTCCTGCGTGCTGGCCGCCGACATCCCACTGCCTCTCATCAAAGTTCGCCGTACAACACCCATGGAGTCGCTTCAATGGATGCCTCTGATGTGGCTCTTCGCGGTTCCTGAAGCCAGGTCCTATTTCATCCTCATCTATCTACCCAGGTCCCCAGGTGGTCGGAATTACTCCGTAGCCATCCACTGTGGCTCCTCTTTCTCTGTTTCCACTTTCACTCCCACCTTCCTCCCTTCCCTTACGGCGCGGTTGAGGTGTCCGCAGAAAACAAGTGAGACAGCTACCGCGCCTTTCCCTTCCTATAAATCAATCAGTCAGTATAAATCAACCAATGTCGCCTGCCCCGCCGGGGTGGTGCAGTGGTAAGTCGCCCGACTACTGAGCCGGAGTACTCGGGTTCGAACCCGACCTTGGCGGCTGCATCTCGATGGAGGCGAAACGAAGAGGCATCTGTGTGCTGTGCGATGTCAGCGCACGTTAAAGATCCCCAGGTGGTCGAAATTACTCCGTAGCCCTCCACTACGTAGCTCCTCTCTCTCTTTCCACTTTCACTCCCACCTTCCTCCCTTCTCTTACGGCGCGGTTCAGGTGTCCACCGAAAACAAGTGAGACAGTTACTGCGCCCTTTCCTTCTTATAAATCAATCAAATCAATTTCATCTGCCTGCACTAGGCAACGGAGGTAGCTGAGCTACAGAGCCAGTAGCAGGCCCCTGCATTTCTTTTCCTTCTTCCTACAGCCACAACAATAACCACACAGCAAGCAGAAGCAAACCGACATGTCTAGGAGGCTTTAGTACAGGAGGCATCGGCGGCGTTTGAAATTATGTTACACCATAGAAAATTTACTGTATCAGTCACAATTCTCCCGCGGATACAAGTACCAGACGATATGAAATGGGGGAATGTAGAAGTGATTGAAGAGATAGAGGTGCCATATTGGAGGACTGCGATCCGCCGCGCTATACTGGCTTTCGCCTCATCGCACTTTAGTGGTCCAAAGTTCCCTTTAGAAATTTCCTCAGATCGAATGGATGTTAGGAAAAATGTTACATATCAGCGGCAAACACACAACCCCAC
This sequence comes from Amblyomma maculatum, assembly GCF_055883805.1. Classification (NCBI taxonomy): domain Eukaryota; kingdom Metazoa; phylum Arthropoda; class Arachnida; order Ixodida; family Ixodidae; genus Amblyomma; species Amblyomma maculatum. The sequence goes on from NC_139350.1 coordinate 17,662,661, forward strand.
GAAATTGGCAACGCTGGCAGACAGACGGCCCTTCACAATTATTGTCTCGAAAGGAAATGCCGTGCTTGTGTGACTGAGTTGCTCGGTTCGAACCCAACGGCCGGAGGGTCCGGTTTCATGGAGACAAAACGTGGACACGTCCGTGTGCTGTGCGATTTCAGAGCTGGAAAGATCAGCAGATGGTCGAAATTACATAGCAGCCCTTCACTAGGCATATCTTCCACTCATACCGCTTTCATTCCCGTCTTCCTCACTTCCCTTGCGGCGTGGTGCAGGTGTCCTGTTAAACAGCTATTACTATTTAACTTTCAACTTGCTCCCATCCCCTGCTGGGGTTTCTTCGAAGTTATTGTGAGATAATGCGAAAATCCTTTTTTATAGATCAATTTTTATGTGCTGTGCATGAACGCTAATGATGAGAAACTCGATTCCACGAAAGTTGCATGTAGAGAGCATTTTATGCTATGACATATGTTAGCGATGGATGCTAAGGAGACCGCTGTGGACTGCGTCCAAATCTGCTTTCTGCATATTACACAACGGCTGTTCACAACTTTCACCAGCTATCGGACGGGACAGGAAGCCCAAATGCGACGCGCGTATCTATTTTCTCTTCCGTCCGCATAGTGCAGTGGAGGTGGCTCAGCTACAGAGCCAGTAGCAGGCCCATTCATTTTCGTTTCCTTCTTCCTTCAGTCGCAACAACTTGAGAACCTTCGTTTGGTCTCCCTTCATCAAAGCTTGCTATCCTCCATTACATAGAGAAATATGGCTGCATCGACGGAGTCGTCTCTCCGCAGCGTCTGCCGGCGCCACGGTGCACGACAGGACTGCACCACACTCCTGTTGGTCTCCAATGCGGCACGATGCCGAACATACGGGTCGCAGACGCCAACTTGTTCGATCATTGCAACACAGCGGCACGGGAGATGTCCAGCAGGAACACCTGGCGGTTCTTCCGCGCTCTTATCGACCGAACGCAGACACACATAGAAACTCAGAAACATCTGCAATGTGCCAAACATAGCTCTCAGGGCTACACAACTCAGCTAGCGCACATGTGGGATCATTACTTGTACTCTACCCAGGACCGCCGCTGACCGGCTGTCACCCGTTAATAATTACGGGGTATTATTAACAATGCGCCCTTAACGGTGCGCACACTCCCAGACACCCTTAGAGTCAGTGGGGGTAGCTGTTCCGGTCGCAAAGGAGATGCCCTCGACTTGCGTGGCAAGCTCAGCTGGAATTCAACTACCTTGTAGTGACAGAAGGGGGTGGTCGTTTGGTGCTCAGCGGTCGCCTGTCCAAACCAGAGTAAGGATCGGAGTCAAAAGTAACAAACAAAACACAATTTATGCACAGCAAGAAACGATACAAAGGGATACACAAGATCACTTGAAATGCACAGACGAGAGGTTCACAGAATAACAAACGCTAAGCATGCAACTCAAGAATGATTCAATAACATAGAGGCTTTACAAAGATGAAACACGAGAGAGTTACATAAACAAACACCAATTTGTTCACCGTGCACTGTTGCAGTCCGACGCCTCAAGAGTCACGATTTGGCCGCCATACGAGACGAGCGCCGCTCCCTTGCAGGTCCGTGGGCAGCAGCGGTTGATCCCCGGGAGTCCAGCCGAAGCACTAGCGAAGACTTTGCAAACACTGACTGACTGACTGACTGACTGACTGACTGACTGACTGACTGACTGACTGACCGACTGACTGACTGACTGACTGACTGACTGACTGACTGACTCAACAAGCGCGCGGTCTCTTTAAATAGGGCGCACCGCGTCTGTTTGTTAGCACGCGTCAAAGCTAGCGCGCACACACACTTAGCTTCGCTGGTTATAGCGCTTTCTCCTCTTCCAATCGAGCCGCGCGTCGTCATTGGCTAGGTCCCATAGAAGATTTTTCTCGAGTATCCCAGACTGATGAGTCGGCGTCATCGCCGCATGATGAGAAAGAGGGCGACGGCGACGCGTACAAGGCTACGCGCTCTCTCGAGCGGGGAAGGATGTTTTTCTCAAGCTTTCCACGCGACGCCGCGCGGGCCTCGCGTTGCCGGCTTGATGAGAATGTGCGTCGATTTCGTGACACCGGCGCACTCTTATGCAGGTTCGGAGAACGCAGAGCTGGATGAGTCGTTCCAGCTCCACAATCTACGGGTGGCCCTGGCGAAAATTAAATGGCGCACAGCCCCGGATTGGGACAAAATTACAAATTACTAGCTAACTTACCCAACCCGGCCTGCCAGTTCTTATTGATTACATTATTTCAATTTCGCTCGGGGACGCGCCACTCCCCATCGATTGGAAGACTGCTCTGGTCACTTTCATTCCAACAGCTGGCAAGGCCATAAACACGGACAACCTTCGCCCGATTTCTTTAACCTTGTGTCAGGGCAAACTAATGGAGACGATGGTGCGTCACAGGTTATCCGAGTTCATGGAAAATCAACACATCTTTGCAGACTCCATGTTTGGATTTCGCCCGTACAGGCCCGCACAGAATATTTCGCTACATCTTAGCCGGGACGTTCTTGACACGGTCGAATGTCCCCACAACGACAGGGTCATATTCGCCTTAGACTTGAAAGGAGCCTTCGTTAAAATTCTCATGAGGTAATACTAACTCATATTTCACAAACCGGCTGCAAACGCAACGCGTTCAGATACATTAGGGCATTTTTTGACAGATCGCCAGTCCTACATTGAAATCCAGGACAATGAACATGGTCCGTTCCAACTTGGAACCAGAGGACCAGAGGAACACCACCGGGTGCAGTGCTGTCTCCTCTCTTATTCAATCTGAATATGATGCACCTGCCGGCCCAGTTGGGTGCTGGCGCTGGTTTGTTGCATGCGCAGTATGCCGATGACATCACCCTGTGGGCCACGCAAGGTTCCCTTGGAGATATTGAGGCCAACCTGCAGTAAGCGGCAACCATAATGATTCGTTGTGCTCGGCGCTGCGGCCTTCAATGCTCCCCTAAAAAATCTGAATTTGTACACAATCGCCCCTCACCAAAGCGTACGCCCCACCGGGTGGTGCAGTGGTAAGACGCCTGACTAATGTGCTGGAGTACCCGGGTTTGAACCCAACCTCGGCGGCTGCGTTTCGCTGGAGGTGAAATGAAGAGGCGTACGTGTGCTGTGGGATGTCAGCGCACGTTAATGATCCCCAGGTGTTCCAAATTACTGTGTAGCCCTCCCCTACGGCTCCTATTTCTCTTTTTCCCCTTGCATCCCACCTTTCTCCCTTCTCTTACGGAGTGGTTGAGGCGTTCACAATAAACGAGTGACAGTTACAGCACCTTTCCCTTCCTGTAAATCAATCAGCAAAGTGTACGGCCGCAATTCAGCTCTCTTTGGAAACAGTACCAAATCCTTAACGCACAGAAATCCAGGTACTGGGGCTCTTCATTCATCTACATAGACGGTCGGACACTACCTTGGCGAAACTCCATAAGGTGGAGGACCACGTGGGCCGCATGGTTCGCCGGGGTTCTAACAAACGGGGGGGGGGGGTGCGGTGCAAAGGCACCTTGCGGCTGGCGCATGCATTCATGACCAGTCGAATCCTGTATTCGACTCCTTACCTCTACCTTCGGAAACAAGACGAGGATGCACTCGAAGTCATCGTCCGCAAAATGTTTAAGAGAGCCCTCGATCTCCCCATGAGCACCACCAACCAGCGTCTACTGGGCCTGGGTATGGTGAACACGTTCCGGGAGATCCGAGAGGCTCACTTAACTAACCAATATACACGTCTTTCTAAGGCAATGTCGGGTCGCCGCCTCCTTGCCCGGCTACACATCCAACATACCACCCTTATGGAAGATCATGTACGTCTTTCGAGTGGAGGTGCGTCATCCACGTATGACCTCTTCCTAACATGACACGTGAACACCACAATGGGCGGCGCCTGGCGCGGGCGGAAGCCCTGGGCCGGCATTATGGGTCGAAACCCTGCATTAATACGTGGACGCCTCCGGCCCCCACCATGGGGGATGGTACACGGCCGCAGTGGTCTATCAGTACAAAAATGTTAACAGGCTTACATTTTGCGCCCGTGACATAACTCACGCGGAGGAGGTCGCCATTGCACTGGCAGGTACCCACACCGATTCCAAAACAATTATCTCTCTCTCGAAGGGCCTGCAGGAACGTCGAGCAAGGCTGGACACTATACTTAGCCGACCGACTATTTCAAAACTGCCCTTATACCTGGGACCCCACTTATTGGAAAATAGTATGGGCTCCTGCTCATATCGGTCTCGAGGGGATTGAGGCAGCCGACACCGCCGCCCGCGCGCTTTCTTTACGGGCTTACCATCTCGACCGCCTAGATCAGGATCTGGATTTCGAACCCGCGTATTCTTTTAAAGACATTGTATATTTTATCAATCTTGCCATAGCCTTTACCCTCGTCCGAGTAAAGGTCTACCTAAGACGAAGGAGCGGCTTCTACTCCGACTATTACCCACACTATGCTGTGCCCGGCAGCACTAAAACATTTTAATCCTTCCTTCACGAGCAGTTGCCCGCACTGTTCGGAGAAGTCTTCGGACATCTACCACATGGTGTTGGCCTGCCTATCCAATCCGTCTATTCCTCCTCACCCCAACCCCACTCGGGAGGACTGGGAGGCGACCCTACTCGGCTGCTATGACCTGAAGGCCCGAAATGCTTGGTCGAGCATGCCCAGGCAGCGGTCGACACAACTGGGGTCCCGTACTAGGGACCCCACCTAGTTTATGTAAGGGCTGGATCTTCAAAGATCCGGCTCATGCATACCTCCACCCCTTATAAATTCATTAAACGTTGGTCACCACCACCACAGACCATACGCCCGAGTGCGCAAAAACCACAAGTGCCGTCCACCAGACATAACTAAAGTGTGATGACGCGAAATGCTACCCACGTGTTGGTCAGACTGCGTTCGAATACACGTCAGATATAGCACAATAATCCATGTAGGAGTTTCCAGAGGTGATTAGAGAATAAATATCTCCCTGCGGTAGCTATTTGTCCCCTTTCGTCTTTAGTTGTCAAGACACGATTCAGGTGAGCACATACGAAGTAGAACTATACAATATTTCGCTTCTCCAAAAGAGAGGGTTCTGACCACAAATGAGAGTAGACTGTGAGCGGTGCGTAAATTATCTTTATTTGGTTTTGTTGACTGTATACGGTGTATACACCAGAGGAAAGCCGACTCGACGCCGTAATCGAGGGTTAGGGAATTTAGAATTCTTGCGGTTCATTATTATCCACATTTTGTTGCACTGTGCGTGGGCGCATTATTTTTTAGCGAACTTCAAAAATCGGCTGCTGCAGCCAGGATATGATCCCACGTCCGTGGGTTGCGATAATTCGTCAATTTCGTGACCGCGTGTCCGCGTGTGGCTCGCCACGTACAAACGTCTGCATGTGCTTCTTCTACTGGTACCGTTCTCACTGCTCGCACCTGCAAGACATTCCGAAATGCACTCGAAAAGACCTCACGTGAAAAACATGCTACTGAGCGTGCAGACGCCAATGCGGGCCTGTAAAATAGCCTCAATTGTGGAAACGCGATTGAACTATAGACACTGGAAGGCCGAATAGGCGCTCAGCGTGGAACGCAATCACCTTTAAGACAACCTTACAGGACGGAGGTCGATCGGACCGAAAATATCAAAGCTGAATACGCGCCTGAAAATGGAAATCCTTTCGTGTGGAAAACGCCGTATTTGTCGTCGTGCAGTCTAGGGAATGTACACGTTCTGTTGCCGCACAGTGACGCAGTATGTTCCCACAGGCTTAGGAAAGGCGAAATATGCTCGCTATCTTCGGCCGGTAACCGTAACCATCTTCCACCGATCCACGAGCTGAACCACTGGGCTTAGGTCGACCATTTTGTCTGTACTCCTCATCAAGAAGTCTGGCCGAACCACTTCCTTACAAGAATTAGTTTGGTAATATATATTCGGGCTGCGGCGGTCGATATTCGATGAAGGCGAAAAGCCAGGCGCCAATGTTTTTTGAGATGTCAGTGCAGGTTAAGGAGCCTCAGGTGGTCAAATTTCTGGAGCCCTCCACTGTCATGCCATCATAGATCATGTCATGTTAGAAGGTTAAGCTCCATAAACCACAACCAACCATCTATTTTCTTCATTGCCTTTTTGTAGCCAGCAACCTCATAGCGTGCTTGTATCGCACCCCGGAGGCCCACGTTCGATTCCTTAGGTCGGCGATTTTTCCTACTCGATTTTATTTATTAATGCTTCTGGGATTTTTCGCTCACGGCCAACAGCAGACGACGCGGGATGGCGGCAACCGACGACGACACGATCTTTCGGCGACACGGGGTCCTTAACGCCAGAAATGAGGCGCGATAACGACATCGCGTTCCATTCTTCAAGGCGAAGCTTAAGCGTCCTCCAAATTTTTCTCTACTTTCTCTCTTCTGCCTGCACGAGGCAGCGAAGGTGGCTCATCTACAGAGCCAGTAGCAGGCCCGTGAATTTGTTTTCCTTCTTTATACAGCCACAACAACAACAACAAACGCCGCGAACATATTTTAGGCCTGTAATCATTCGTCAAATTGCGCAGCAATAAAACCAGCTTCTTTCACTGCTGTATATACGTGAAAACCATCATTTATCATAGTGCAAGGAAAATGCCCGTAGGAACACCCTTTACAGTTAACGCTCGTTACCTGGTCACGCAGCTGAGGGCCCGGAAGCTTTGGTTTAAGGCGATGACTTGCCGCCTGAGGTCGCCCCAGCAGCGCCGTTATGAAGCCCTTAGGTAGGCAAGGTCAGGAGCCCGCGTCTCTCAGGGATTCAGGCGCAGGAAGCCCGAAATGTTGTGCTTGACGTAACGCCCGAGCGTTGCCCCCGGTTGGTCTGCAGGTCCAAAGATCTCGCCCAGATGCTGTTGCCTATTCGCTCCGTCTCCTTGGTCAAGGGAATGCTGACGAACCCGACCGTATGGCCAGTGCGTCTGAAAGTGCAATCCTGTGCCCTCTTCACACACCTAAGCACACCTAAGCAAACCTTCGGGGGAAAACCGAAAAATTGTGCGGCGCCTGTGATCTTGAGCTAGTGGTAAACTAATCTCGCGTTCGTGCGATGTATTTGATCTGAGGTGGGAGCGTTGCTTCTTGTCTTGTCACATGAAAAGGAGGATGCACCAGGTACGCTTTTGATGGCGCGCAGCGCGAGGCTTTAGGCATGCAGCACGTGTCTCGTGCGCTCACCCAGCTCAACTCATCGATTTATTGAAGCGAAAAGCTTCACTAGTCTAGTCAGCTCCGAGTCTCGCGTATGTCGTGGTCTCAGAATAGCCACAGCTGTGCGCGTGCCAGTTCACCTTGCCTTGTCAGATGAAGGGGAGGGTGCACTGGGTGCAGCCCTCCTGTAAGGGTACAGACCTCAACCAACAACCATCATCATTCAACGGCAAATCTGGGCAATGCCCCCCACACCACAGGGGTGTGGCAGTTTTTGTTTTGCGGGCGGCATCCCAGCCAGGGGCTCATGCAATCTAAATTCGCTACGCCGGGGCGGGTTCGCAGTGCTAATGCACCACCCACGCAACGCCCCGGCAGATTGAAGCCTGACGCGAGCAAGGCTCCTAATAGCAGACTTCTATTCTTCCATTTTCTTCTTTAAATATGATCATTGGGTGTCTCCATTCTTCATAAAATTTATTTGCGCAAAGGTGCCGTACTCCATTGTGAAGGTGGAACCAAAGCTCTTTTCTGATCTTATTTTTCACTTCGAGGAGACACGGCGTCTTGGGGCTGAAGGCAGTGCGGCATTTCGCTACACAGATTTGGTAGTTCATTTCCGCGAGTGCTAAGACGAATTGTTTCCGTACTTCACTTCGCAGCGGTTTGAGGTACCTCACCGTGCAGCACGTGATGCCTGGAAGCTTGAACAAATCTCTCATCTGATCGAGGAGTGCGGTTGGCAGGATGCAATCATAAAAAATGTGCTCTGCGGCCTTCCGTACTCCACAGAATGGGCAGGTGTCGATTTAGCCCGATAGTCTTGACACGAATGCTCGTCGGCGGACTGGAAGTATGCCTCACGAGAATCGCCACATGAACGACGCGCGACGCGCATCGAGGAAATTGGCAGTGATGCAACTCCACATGGGGCGCTCAGCGGGCATTAGTTCTTTCGATAGGTGTTTCGGAAGAGCTGGCGTCAGTCGGTCAAGTGCACTTTTAAGTCAATACCAAGAGGGTCTTCGTCAGACTTTTCCTTAAGGAGCATCAAGTCTTCTACCACCATGCGGTAGAAATCTAGCGGCGTCCCTGCGCGAGGGCAGCTGTGTGATACAGGCCTTTGTGTGAAGGCAGTGAGCCTGGTTGATAGGAAGAAGTTGGTGAGAACCCTTGGCAACGGCATATCCCATTCCACTGCGCGCGCTGTCTACCTAGAATGCAGTGTCCTAGTATGAGCAGAGAGGTCAGGAAAGCCACGGCCCCTCTGTACCTTGGCTGTTTTATGACGCATCTTCGGACTTTATCTGGAGCCCCCTGCCAAAGGAAGCGGAATATGTGCTTGTACAGAGTATTATTGGTGTGAGTAGGTATGTTCATGGTGCGTGTCCTGATGCTTATCAAGGTGATGAGGACGGTACGAATGATCGTTGCTTGTGTGGTGAGGGGACATTTTAAAGCTCTCAGGTTTCCTATCCTCCTGATCACCTTCTCTTTCGTTTTTTCACATTTGTGCATGGAGGCGTCACTCGGTTCAAATTAGAAGCCCAGCATCCTGTCTTCATGGACTGCAGGAATGTCTGCATGAAGGTGCTGCGGTCGAGGTGCATAACAGAGCTCTTCCGTTTATTTAGGCGCGCCCCACTTAAACTGCCATAGTCACCTGCAATTTGCAGAATCCATTCGCCGAGCACGCATCCGGAACTATGATGGTAATGTTGTCGGCATAGCCAAAAATTAGTGTCCTCGGGGAGCCAACAGGTAAAGGAATTTTCCTGATGGAGGGGCCTGTGGCAAAGTGCTGTAACAACGGCTCAATCGCTATTGTGTATAGCAGTGTATACCACCCTTGTCTGACGCCCCGCGTGACCTTGCATGAAGTAGAAATGCTCCCCTGGATTATCACTGTAGACCGCGGTTCTGCATACAATGTTTGCATCATGCGCACAAACCCCTTATCTATTCCTGCGTGCTGTAATTGGCTGAACAGGTATTCATGGCTGAGCCTGGCGAATGCTTTTTCTTGATAAAGGGAGAGCATGATGCCTCCTTATCTGCGGGACTTAAGCCAGGTGATGGTGTTGCTCAATGCGAGGCCATGACGTTCGACTGATCGGCCGGGCACGAATCACGTCTGATGTGATCCAACGATCTTAGAGAGCTCTGGTGTCAAGCGCGGTACAAGACATTTCGTCGGGATTTTTTATTCTGTATTTAAAAGTGATAGGGGTCTCCATGCATTGAGATCCATGGTTCTGTTTTGGCCTTTACAAATGAGTGTCAGCAGGCCCTCTTTCATGCTAGCGCTGAGTTTTCCTTCCTCCAACAGTGTCTTAAGTAGGTTGGAGAATGCCACCTTCAGAAGCGGCCAGAAACGCATGTAGAAAGCAGATGATAGGCTGTCTGTCCTTGCACGTCTGTTCGGTTTCATAGACTTAAGAACTGTAAACAGTTCTTCGTCTGTAAGCCATGTTCCATCCACATTTGGTGTGATGGAGGCGAAAAGCAAGGTGCCCGTGTGTTGTTCGATGTCAGTGCACGTTAAAGAATCCCAGGTGGCCGAAATTTCCGGAGTCCTCCACTAGGGCGTCTCTCATAGCCTGAGTTGCTTTGGGATGATAAACCCCACAAACCAAACCAAACATTTGGTTTGTCTTCCGGGCGCTGTATGGCGAAAGAGCCCGTGTCGCATGTTTCAGCAGTGTACAATTCCTTGTAAAAAATTGGCAGTGGCTTACCTTGGTTAAGACTGGTAATTGGGAAAGCAATAGCAATGGCTACGCCTAGGTTCAGCTGGAGGTGTAGCTGGTTGTGGTGCTTGTGGCTATGCTTATGGTTATGCAGTGATTCACTCTGGCCACGGAATATGGTTCAACTATTGTTTATTGTGGGCTGCTACCTGGTTAGTTTATGTATAATTAGTAGCGAGGCAAGGAGTGCCGTGGCTGCAACGATATACTTGGTTGTGGGTGAGGCAAAGGCAGAATGTACAACTGCCGCTCCGGCACCGGCTGCAACGGCATTCTTTACGCCAGCAGAAATGAAAGCATCCCTGGATACTGCGTTGGTTCCACCTAGCGCTAGCACACCTCCTATAGTATCCAACGGTGCACCCCCGGCGGGAGTTGCGGCTGCAGCCACATAATTTTTCTCAGCTTTAGGAGCATGGGGAACAACTGCAGCTCCGCGGTTGGTAGCTACCGCCTAGTGAGCCGACGGCGCGAGTTGGGGCCCCTGTTTTTGCCACAGATGGGATGACGTCACTGCGGCTGTAGCGCCCCTCGTGGAAGGAGCAGGAGTTAGGTCGCGGTCAGTGGCAGCGGAGTTGGCTCAGCTACAGATCCAGTAGCAGCCCCGTGCATTTTCTTTTCCTTCTTCCTACAGCCACAACAACAACAACGCCTCGCGCACCGATGGCACTAATTGGGGCCCCTGTTTTTGCGGCAGATGGGACGACGTCACTTTGGCTGTAGCGCGTCTTCACGGAGGGAGCGGGAGTTGGGTCGCCGTTGGCATGGCCTCCGAGACCACCCCCGCGCGCCGCGCAGGTGGTCTTGGAGGCCGTGCCGTTGGTAGCTACCGCCTCTCGAGTTGACGGCGCGAGTTGGGGCCCCTGTTTTTGGGCAGCTGTGCTTGGCGGCGTGCCAAAGGTCACGCTAAAGGTCAATGGCAGCTACCTCCTCGCTACGCGAAGGGCTGAAAAGTGAAAGTAGTATTGCTTTCGCAATAAAAGGCGCGCTTTCTTGAACACGTCTTCCGGCAATGTTGTGATGACACCGGAGATAGGATCTTTGATTGCGTGGAGGTTGTCGCTTTTTGTTGCGGTGGCGCAGCAGGTGGCGAGAGCACCAGGCCTCGCACTCCTATCGTTCGGCGCGTGCTGTTGCGTGCTGTTGGTTGAACAATTGGTGGAACTCCTTGTGGAGAGCGGCGAGTGCTGCCGGAATGCTGGGGACTTAAGATAGTGGGGCGGAAAGGACGAGATTAGTGTCAGAGACGACGCGGATCTCTTCGCGTTCCTCGCAGGACTTTTCTTTTTCCCCAATTTGTAAGCAGTCCCGCACCGCAGTCTTCAAATCGTCCCACGTAGAGGCAATCATGGAGGGGGATAGGTACTTTTTCGCGGTCGCAATGACATCTTGCTGCACACCTTCGCTGCCAAGAAGGCGCGTGTTTAAGCGCCAGCACCCTTTGGCGCGCGCTATGATCTCTGCCGCGCAGATGCGCAGAACGAGGAGCTTGTGAACGCTGAGGGCAGTTTGGAAGACCTAAATTGATTCCAATGTGGACAGCATTTTTACAGACACATACGCACGATCTTTGCAGCTCTCTAAGCCACGTCCCGTCCAGGTCATATCGGCGTTGCCTGGTTGCAGCGAGCGCCAGCTGTCTCTAAATCAAGTTCGTCCACTAAATCTCGGAGGGCCTGGGCGCTTCCTTGGTCACGGCAAAGTCGTCTGGGTGTGCCGCGCGAGAAACGGCGGTCTTCCGTGTAAAGGGTGCGGTTGAAGTCTCCCATGAAGATTGCACAGGCTGGACCAACTAGCTTTGCCTCATGGCCTTCGAAAAATTCGTGCTGTCCGGATCGGCATGAGGCATAGTTGAGATGTAACGACTCGCGCATGCGTCGAACCGAGTGACGTCACGGGAGAGGCGCGGGCTGTCGGAGCCGCCGCTGCCGCTCTCTCCGCTACAGCGCATATATATAGGAACGCTTTTCTCACTCTCTTTTCTTTTTTTCTTTTCTATTTTCTGTTCTATGCGTACGAAGCAGCGGAGATGGCTGAGCTACAAAGTCAGTAGTAGGCCAGGGGCGTGCATTTTAACGCGGTAGCGTTAAGGAGCTCGTGTCGCTGAAAAGCCGGTGTCGTCGGCGTCGGCGGCGTTGGCCGTGAGCGATATATTCCGGCATGCACTTCATAAATAAAAAGCAACTTCCAAGATGGGCTGGGTGGGAATCGAACCAGGGTCTCCGGAGTGTGAGACGGAGACGCTACCACTAAGCCACGAGTTTTTTTTTATTTATTGCCGACTTGGACATTCAAAACAAGGCGATTAACAATAAAACATGCCAGCACACTTTCGCGTGACACGGGGGCTTAAAACTTTTTCGGTTTTACCAAATTGTCAAGCACATGCATCCATTGTGGCTGCTCAGGGAGTGTCATATGCACTTCCCTGAACCGCACAACACTGTGTATGAAATGTTCTCGTACAGGATTGACTTGTATATCTGCATTCTTAAACTGCATTCTGGTTTTCCATAAGCTTTGGAAGCCCAGGAGCATTATTGTATCAAAGGGAAACTCCTCTGTATTAGGAAAAGGTAAAAATCGTATGCCATATGCATCTAGAGGTAGCTCTTTTTTTAAAGTTCTCTGAAGCACATCCCAGAAAAAATGGCATCCCAACAGTCCAAAAACAAGTGTTCTATTGTCTCAGGTCTGTTACACAAGAAACAGGTTGTTGACCAAGGGAGGAACAGGCCTTTAGCGTGCATCCATGTTTTGACTGATAATGTGGTAGTGTGGAGTTTAAAGAAAAATGATTTGACTGGTGGTGATATTGGCATCTTCTTAACTCTCTTGAGTACATCGTCTCCTGGGCCTGGACAGTGCGACAAACGGTATATCGGTACAGGAAGCATTGTGTCCACTAGGTCCGCATACAATTTTTTCCGCTTAACATTGCACAAATACTCCATGGAAAAGCGCACATGCAGCAATCTGTACGCGAGCACCACTTCTCGGAAGTACCCTCTTACTGTACCACCTACATTGAGACACGAACTGATAAGGAAATTAGGAAGGAGTCGGCCAAGCCGAACTTGGATTACTGTTCCGAGGAAGACATCATTTTGGTCACGAAGGTACATAAAACGCCAGACAACGTGTCGCAAAAATAAATGCGCCAGACCAAGCCCTCCTTTTTGTACGGAGAGAAGCAAATTTGTTCGGCTCGTCCTTTCCCAGGTCGACGCCCAAATGAAAACGGCAAAAACTCGGTGAAGTTTTTGTATGTTTGTCCTCGAAGCACTGAGCGCATTCATCACGTACCACACTTTAGCAGTAAGGAACAGATTACATATAATGGCAAGCGAGAACATGGATAACTGCCTTCCTTGCCACGCATCACTTGTTTCCTCGGCCCTCGATGCTTGGTGATGCCAGTACGGACCTGGGTCCCGGTAAGAATCAAGGGGCACTCCTAGATACAATGCTGGAGTGGTTGACCAGCGCATCCCAGAATAGTGTTCGGGTGTGACCTCCCAGCTACCATGCCAGAAACCGCAGCTTTTTTCCCAGTTTATCTGGGCACCTGTGCAGCTGCAAAATTTCTGTACTACATTCGTCAGATCACAAATACTTTCTCTATTTACACAAAAGACAGCGATGTCGTCGGCATAAGCCAGGATTTTCACATGCACTGAGTGTAGCGTGAAGCCCGTTATGCATTCATTATTCCGGATGGCCAAGCAAAGCGGTTCAAGGTAGGCTGCGAATAACAATGGCGACAGTGGACAACCCTGCCTCACAGAAGATCGCACTTGGAGGCTTTCAGTGAGTTCTCCATTCACAACACCCCGTGTGGTACAGTTTTCGTATGCCATTCTAACGCCATCTAATATTATTCGGCCGACATTTGCATGATCTAATACAGCAAACAAAACATCGTGAGAAACGCGGTCAAAGGCTTTTGCCAGGTCTAGTTGTATCATCGCCACTCGGTCATCAAATGAGTCACAGCATTCTAGTATGGATCGTGCCACGTGTATGTTAGTGGCGATACTTCGCCCTTTTATGCCGCATGTTTGGCGCGTGCCTACGAGCGTTGTTATAACACCCTGCAATCTTTTCGCTAGCACCTTCATGAAAAATTTGTAGTTGACGTTGGTGAGGCTTATCGGGCGATAAGACCCCACAACAGACGCTTATCAGGGTCTTCGGTTTTAGGAATAAGCACTATGTGGAATGTTGTGAAAGACAGCGGAACACGTTTTTTCTCATAGCTTCTCATAAATCATTTGTTTCGCAAGCCTTGTTCGTGGCATACCTTGGTGTTTGCGAGGGCAGCAAGGAATGTCCTGTGAACGTTTCAACAGTTCTATGAGGGGGAGCCGCATAGGGCGAACATATATAGGCTAGATTTTTTGAAATTCCTGAGCGCAACAAAACCGCAGGCTTGCAACAGCCGCTATCTTTTATTTTGTGAACAGTTTGTTATGATATTTATGGAAAACAGGACATCCACAGTAGCTCACAGTTTGGGTTTCTTTGAACGCAGTGAAGGAGTCTATAAGCAGATTTAAAAATAACGTTTTGTTATTGTGCAGGAATCGATTTATAGAATCAACCTATTAGGAACAGAAGCGAGTTCAGGTTGAAAGTTTTCACAATTCAAAAACTGTGCAGTGTGAACGAAGCTTTTGCTTGATGTCAGGCATCAGGCAGAGACATTTGAAGAGTGTCGCGTTTAGGCATTTAAAAAGGTACAAAAAGAGACTAAATACTGTGCAAGTAATGACGTTCCTTGTGATGATACTATTTATGGGCTTTCCTTCAATTGTGCAGCTGCCAAGGCATTGAGGTGTCGATCACAATCAAATGAATATATATTATTTTAATGCTAATAAAACAGTATAACATGCACGGTGTTTCTGCCGAGTTCTGTTTTTACTATTAGTAGTTCATAATCTGGATATTGCAAGGTTTTCTTGCACTGCTTCTGAACTTAATCGGCAGGTGAGTTCTGTATCACCACATCACTCGCGTATGCAAGGAGCAGCAATTCAGCGTTATTTCATTCTATCCGTCAGACAGCCTCTGTTTTACAGCATTTCCAACATTCAGACTTGTACTTTTGATAGAACCACTTCCTATTTCCACATGTCTTTATTTCTGGTAAAAAGCTTCATCGTTAACAGCATCTACTCTTACAGAAAAACAACTATGTCTCCGACAATTTTGCAAGACCGTTGCTGGATGATCCCTGTCGTGGCAGCTTTCTCTGTATTTTTCGTCATGCTCACTTCATCCAGCTTCGGCCTCCTATACGTCCTGTTCATGTCGCAGTTCAACGTGGACGACTTGGCCTCAGCCCATATATGTGCCACATGTCGTTGGTGAGAGCTGCTGAACAACCGAAATCTCTGAAACTTTTTTCTACCGTTTATGATGAACAATTACTTCTCCATAGGGGAATGTGATGCAGCCTTGAATAGTAGGCGAAAACAGCTATAACAGAGTCACTCGTTTCCAAGCGTAATTACGTGCTATCTGGCCACACTACAAAGCTAAGTGTTAGGCCACCCGAAGCACCATCTCCGGATCGTTATGTGCTTGTATCGCTTCGCTAAGATATGCGTCTGCGATGGACGCATTGTTGCTTTAAAGCAGTGAACATGTTTAGCTAGAAGCGGATGACCTTGTACGTCGGGTTAAAAAATGTCATATACGTTTTCAGCGCGGTTTACATCAGAAGCCACCACACATATGCAAAATGCACTTTCCCACTTAACACTGCAGACCTGCCAAGTAGTGCTTGTAATAACACCATTTATATGTCTATCATTATTCTTTGCTTGACCAACGCATTGAGATTATCTAATTTCTTATAATGGCTCCAATGCTGAGCTAATGTGTTCTGTTTTGCAGTATGTATAAAAAAAAGGCAGTCGAGCAGCAGTGAACCAATATTTCGTTTTTACATCCCAGTAACAAATCATAATGGAGGGCTGAATGAAAGATGAATTTATGCTAAAAACAGACACTGCTTGCTAAATAAGCAAATGCTTTTTTCGTATCTCTCAAAGCGTCTTCGAGCAATTGGCAGAGATTGATTATCACTGGCTTTTCTTGCACTCGATTTAATGATTTCGCAGGAAGTCTGGCCGCCAGTTGCTCCTTAATGAACATTTTGCAAGCGCATTAAAGGTTTTCCTGAAAACTGAACAGTGGTAAACCCGTCCGCTTTGAAATAACTGTGGTCTGCCGGCTACCCAGATATTTTCTCTAAATTTGGCGGTGATTGACAGCGAATATATAACCATTATTTTGCACTGTTTTACCCCATTTGTGTCAGCGCAAAGCTGTGCATTGATGCGTAAAAAGGCTTTCCTTGAAATGCAAGCACAGCTTGAGACCTCTGAAATAACTCTTCTATAGGCACAGCAGTTACCTCGAGCATAACGTGAGGCTCGCTTCCTATATATATATATATATATATATATATATATATATATATATATATATATGAGAAAGGCAGGGCTCCTGCCGAAACGTCGACTACAAATAAACTTGGAAACAGTATGAAGCAATTTTTCACTTTTATATATATATATATATATATATATATATATATATATATATATTTGAAGCTTTTCAGTTTTTCAACCACGCCAGAAATCTTCAAAACATTTGGGACTGGGGCAAGTACAGAAAGAAAGACAAGCGCTGCTGAAGACACAATGGGCCCAGAGAGATTTTTTTATATCACATCCTCCCGCCTTCTCCATTGAGCACTGCTGAACAAGTTTTTGATGGCTGCAGACTGGGACATTTTATTTGGCTCTGTCAAGTGTGATCAGCCGACCACGTATCAATTCATGGCCATAAACATAGCCCGAAATTTAATACCTGTCCCCAGCACATCATTCGCAAAGCCTACATTGGCACAGCCTGGAACACTGATAACCAACCTAAGAAGGGATTATGTGGTCGGCCATTTATAGAATCTTTAGTCGTGCCGGAAGTTAAAAAAAAGAATGCTTAAGAAAACTGGAAAAACAAAGACACCTGGCGAGATAAAACGAATGAAGATACAACCAATTAGAGCCGCTTACACTTTGATAGACAGACAAACCGGATGGTGAAGGTGGTGCAGCTAATAAAATAGGAAAAGCACGCAGGAGTTTTCGGAGGTCATACACGTAAAATCATCTGTGTTTATGTCGGTAGCGTAAATGATCTCTCTGGGTATATTTTAGTGTTTTTGCACTTTTAAGTTTGCTTTAGTTATGTTTATGGGGTTTAGCTCCCCAAAGCGGCCCAGGTTATTAGAGATGCCGTAGTGGAGGACTTCGGAAATTTCGACCACCTGGACATCTTTAACGTGCATTGATATCGCGGAGCACACGGGTGGCTAGGTTTTCGCCACCGACGAAAAGTGGCCGCAGAGGCTCGGATTCGATCCCGCATCTTTGGACAAAGTACTTGATTGGACAAAGTTCATTGGGAAGACTGTATAATAAAAAAAGGGGCTATGGATAGGCTCAAAGGTGGCGCCTGTACCAAGCCACATCTTTCTTACCTATGTAAATAGAGCTATTATAAGCAACCTGTCGGTCAATACAAAACACATCTTCAGGTATGTCGGTGATTACCTTGTTTTTGTGCATCCCGGTGACTTTGACAGGCAGGTCCTTGACGTGTTAAGATATTTGAGGACAGTGGATACGGCCTTACATTCACCTTTGAAAAGCCTCATAGGAATGAGCTGAATTTTTAGATATCAGACGGAAAATGAAGCCAGATCGTGTGTGCTGGTCTTTTCTGCAGTGATCCGAAAAGCCTTTATTATTTTACCATTCCGCGCATTTTAAGATTGTAAAATATGGTATAGCAGTATCTTGCTTAGGTGCCGCCATTTCTAAATATGTGTGCATGCTATCAGTGACAGTTTTATCGACAGGTTCAGAGGCTAAGAACAGCGGGGTTTCCAAATGATATCATAGTTCTTGTATCCAGCAAATGCAGAAGAGAAGAGACCCCAGAGCATTCCTGCCGTATATTCATCAAATGTCCCGTTTGTACCAAGTCGGTGGCAGAGAGGGGGTAGATGATCTTTAATCTACGCACCATAAGGTGGGAAAAATATGCGCCATGGTTGATGCAAAACAAGGGAAAACAATAAGAAATTAGGAAAAACAAAAAGAGTGTGCCAGGTAAGGCATGACCTGAGGTTTGTCCCTGGCGCAGAAGGAGTTGTGTATGATGTGCCTTTCCCATGCAGGAAAACCTACTTAGGCTGAACGAAAATGTGCCTAAATATCCGCCTACGTGTCAACAACACTTCTTTGATAGAGCACCATCCTCAAATCGTACTCTGAATTACTGGAAGTGTCGGTTTAACAACCAATCTAAATTGTCTGAAAAATCATGTGTCCATCTTTCTTATTGAAACCATAATTTTGTACAAACAGAAAGATAATCTAACAAGAAAAATCAGTCAAGCGTTTTATATTCTCAAACAACATGACTCGTGTGTAAGCACGTGCCCTTTCTGTAGCTGTTCACGACTGTGAACTAATATATATTGATTCCAAAGACTAAGTTATTATTTTGACGTCTGGTTTTGCACATGCACTCCTGGTTGTAAAAAGAGTATATTTTGCGTGTTTCTTTCTGATAAACTGCCGTTCATAGCGCCAGTGTTGTCTTCCTTCCTCGTCTCTCTTTTCTGCGCTGCTATTCCCTTCAAGTATGTGTCAACTAGCTCAACTCTTCGTTTCATTGTACTGGAGTGCTCTAACTACTGCGCCACTCCGGAGATACTTTTTGAAGCTTTCAAATCTGCATGATATGGATATTTGAATAATACTGGGTGCGTACTCTGCCCACTCGAAATTAAATATGAAAACTCAGTTTTGCAGATCAAGGATGCACAAAGACTGCTTGTTTTGCAGGCTGCTTAACAGTTAAATTCGTTTAGCTCGTTTTTACAAAGCTACGCACTTTTGCCAAGTGAATTTTTGCAAGGTATATTTGCATAAACCCGCACAGTTGACTCGCTGGGTCTTATTCTGCCCAATTGAAGGAGTAGCGGCCGAATAATAAATAAAGTTATTTTCCGCTACCCTCCAAGATAGGTTCCAAAGTCATACTTTGCAGCCGCGACGTTCTGAAGCAGTATACGTTTGCAATCAAGAATAGAATAAAAAATTAGTTGTGCTTTAATTCTGGTTAACCCTAGTTGAATTGTCATAACAACTGCGGAAGCTTATTTTGCCTGCGGCATTATTTCACTATCACGCCCTGTGTAAGGTGTTGCATTATTGGGGACACAAGCTCAACATTTAAAAGTACGGCACAAGAGCGTAAGTTAAAAGTTCACTCATACATCATACTCTAAAAATGCATCTTGCTTCTTCTTTATGATACAGGTAGACAGCAGAGCGAAAGCTAGAAAATATATACGCACACTTTCAAAGGATTGCGACAAGCAATATTTATTTACAGGCCCATAACTTGTGTAGTTGGAGATAAGTTTATGTGACATCGACTTTAAGAGTACAAGTTTGATGCGAAAAAACAAATTTGACACGAAAACGATGGTAGCTTTGTAGGTATTCAGAGGAATGGTAGCTTTCTCGAGTTGCTATTGGGGGAAAGATAATTTCCCAAAGTTGTTTTCTATGCTTGAAGAACTTTGCAGCTGCAGCTCTCGTGTGTCAGAGCGATTTATTTTCTAAGCATATGCTACGTGCTTTTCAAGGACTCACCTAGATCGTTGTCCTCTGTGAAAAAAATATACGTCACTTGTATTTATAATGCTACATCGCACAAAATTGAATGTCATCAAATAAAAGTTTTTCACGATCCTGGTCGCTACTATGATCCGCGGTTTGCTGGAGACTAACCATTGCCCCTACGCAGGCTTGCTTACCACGGTCCTCCAGCAAAAGGTTCCTGTGTACTACATGACTCTTCTTGGCGCTACCCTGGTGGCCGTGAGCACGGTCCCATCATCATTTGCTTCAAATATTGTGTGGATGAGCGCACTTGTCGGCGCAGCATATGGTGAGGGGTATTGCAGATTTGATTTTTATCTTTTAATTAGACTGTTTTTTAGTTTTCTGTATCCGTAGAATTTTTCAGCATGTGGTTGTGGTTTCTGGTGTCTAACTTCCCAAAGCAACTCAGGCTATGAGAGAGGCCGTAGTGGAGGTCTCCGGAAATTTCGACCCCCTGGGGTTCTTTACTGTGCACTGACATCGAACAGCAGAAGGGAGCCTTGGTTTTCGCCTCCTTCGAAAAGCGGCCACCACGGCAGGGATGCGATCCCGCTTCCTTGGGAACTTTTTTATGCATGAAGTCTTGTTTTGATTAACCAAAATAGAAGTTTTTTCCGGAATAATCATAAATTCTATGAACACCTGAGATCGCGTCGAAACAACAGTATTTTAATTGGAGAGCTTATTACTTATTCTTTAACCTTCAAAAGTTTCTAGTTATTTTGTGTGTCTTAAAATGGTAGCGAAGTGCAGAATTCATCCTTCATGATTTTACCGAATAGATGTGTACCCTAAACATGAAATTTGGAAATGTCTCCATCAACTCTTCTTAGAAGTGGTTTTGCGGAACTTCCCCCAGTATCAAAACCTAATTTCATTTTGTGCTGAAGTATAAATATTGCTGTCCTAAGAGTGTAGTGCTACTGGTAACGAAATAAATGCAATACACAACCGTATTAAGAGTGAATTTAGCAGGCATATGCTTGTGGTTCGGAAAACAGAACATTCGCTTCTAGTAAAGTCTATACAAATTGCTTATATTTTTAAACCATTATCACTCTCACCGCTGTACCTTTACCCACTTTGAGCATCTGGCTTTTTCATCACTAATTGTACGCAAGTTAGTGAACAATTTTGTCAACTGGGATGTAAACTTAAAAGTTACTTGCCACTTTTTATGACAATTCTGGTATGTCGATTGAAGGACAATGCTCAGATACGCCTTCACATGCACACGCATGGATGCGCATGTACACACCCATGACCACTTTCGTTTAAAGAAAAATGGAATCCTTCGAATAATTTGAATTTCTTTTCTTTTCCGGTGCAGGGGCAGGAATCGTAATAAAAACTCTTTCCCTCTATACTCTCACATGTTTCGATAAGTATCGCGCAACAGCGACCGCCTTCAAGTACGTCGGATGGGCGGCGTCTGGCGTCGTAAGACCAAGTTTACTAGCCACCACTTCTGAAAACTACGGTTCCCTGCCAGCACTCCTTCTTATGGGCGCTATAGCAGCGCACTCAATACCTCTCGTGATGTTGCTAAAAAATCCGCGTCTGCTTGGACCATGTGTTTTATTGAGGAAAAAATTTTGCCCTGTGATGACAGAGCAAACAATTTCTGCAAGTATTAGTAATTCTTGTAACGGAGTATCTCCGTCCGACTACCTTTTGTGTGACACTGCCGGTGACAATGGCGGGCACCACAGCACTTTGCCTCTACAGATGCACATAAAGTCGCTACAGAAAGCAAAAGGTTCTGTGAATATAGAAAACATTAAAGTGCAAGATTTTAGAAACCCACATGCTGGAGCAGCACAAACCTCTGTGCAGGACGCTCCAGGTGAAAGCGCAAAAAGTATTTTTTCTTTTCAGGACATGAACCTAGTCCAATGCCAGGGCAACTGTCCCCGAACAAAATATCTGGTTGTGAAAGCACCCGACATGGTGAAGCACTGCTGTGTTCTCTTTCGCTCAGCTACGCGCTCGTTGCGGTATACGTGGCCGTAGGCTATTCCAGTTCTATGCATGAGGGAACCATTGTGGCGTATGGAATCGACAAAAACGCTTGCACCTTGAGCTAATGCAACCAGCTGCAAACCTTTGCAGCACTTGGCATGCTGGCGGGTCGAATTGTGGTGCCCTTCCTTTCCGACAAAATACCAAACAGTAGGTGCCCCTTAGCAGCGGGCAGCCTAGCTGTTTCCGCAGCCAGCCTAGTTCTCATGTCTTTCACGAGTGAGTATGTCATCCTTGCGGTACTCACGACAACGCTTGGTGTCTGCCGAGGATTCTTGCTCTGCGTCAAGGCCGTCCTGTACGGCGACTACCTCAGCGTAGAAAGCCTGAGCTTCGCCTGTGGCTTGCAAGGCCTCGGAATGGTGCCAGTGCTCCTGACCGCACCTACAGTGATAGGTAAGCTGAATTTAAGCTCGACGGTTATATATTGTGGCATATTTCCGTAATAAAACCAGAATGCCAATTAAGCCATAGGTTCTGGAGGGCAGCATTCACGAAAATCTAGTTTTAATACCTAATGATCATATTGAGAGAAATACGCTATGGTATTATATATGAAACAAAAATTATGAGCCGGTCTAATATAATTGAAATGTTAAAATGAGAATGCTATTCAAGTCTTCTGTTCGATTGAGGATGAACCTCAAATTCGGAAGGGAAACATTCATTATGAATAAACTTTAGAAATTAGAAGTATCATTGGCATGAACCTGTCGCACCATCGAGATGGAAGGGTTAGTTATTACTTAATAAGATGTCTTTACAAACTTAAGCGCTTGAACAGCTTCCTCTACTGAGGCTTCTTGACAAACGCAGGCGGCTAGCAATCCCCGTGAACCTGTTCTAGTTATTCGAAATAAACAAGCATCATGAAAATGTGTATGCACAACAATATACTGTACAAAGTCTGACACTCCATACAGGACGCAAGGACACTTCCGATGTGCCATTTCAACTGTTGGAGACAGAAGTATTACTATGTGTGCGCTTATATTACAGGCTATTACAAAAGCAATTGCTAAATGCGTTGGAATATAATGTTTTTCATGAGTGACAACTAGAAGTCTTACTTGAAGAAACTAAATGAGTCGCTCTGTGTGGGTAATGAGCCCGATAGAAAGGAAAAGAAATGCTTACTTTACTTCGCTTCCTTAATGGATGTCGCAAAACCGCGGCTCTGCAGCTGTTATGGATCACTCGCTCATCCAAACATTTATTTCTACTAAATATAGTAAATATAGCGTGTATTAGAATGAGGCTTTCTGATAAGTGGTTCCCGCATGCAAATATCGCACCACCTCACACCGCGGCCATTTTATCAAATTCAATAATGCAACACTCACCCGCAGTACTTTGAGTATTGTTGTCTCCATAAATTTTATTCGAGCTGTAACCTTTTCAAAAAGTGCTCATGGGCGCTGCCATATTGCACACTAGGCTGTGCTCGTAGTATAGGAAAATCTGAAGACAATCTCTTCCAAACTAGCCCCACAGTCCAGTGAAATCGGCTTCGCCGAGGCTCGTGAAAAGGTCTAAACAGCCCAAAGCTGCAGCCTGTGATCTCAAGTTGGAACGTTTGGCCGTTTTGTGCCACCGCTTCCGTGCACAAGACTCGCGACTCAGTAAATTGATCCACTTCAATTTTTATCAAATTCCATCGAAGCTGTTGTCAGCGCAGTCGCTCTAGTGGACGCGACTGCCGCAATGCGTGAGCGCGGATATAACGTTGTGAGGTTTTTGCCAGCCCTCACAAGGGCCAGACCAGAGAGTAAAACGATCCCTCCATTTAAAATAAAAGAAAAGATAGCTTCATCTGAAGAACGCGTTGAAAGTCGCACGTAACCTTGTGAGGTGACGCTGTCTGCTAGCAGAAATTGCATTGCACAAAATGCCGACACAAAAGCGCCGCTTGAGGATGACACAGCTCATTGTGTTCATTGTTATCTTACCATTGCATTAGGTTTCTGTCTTGTATTTCTGTTAATAGTAATTCTGGCTTTATTTTCATGCCGTTATTTGTGAGACATTGTATAACATATATCAACGTCACTATCTGCCGCTCTCTTCATGTTTGTTTCCCCTTTTAAGCTTCAATGCTTAATTTTGTGTCTTATTTTTTTGCAAATATTCATATGCTTTTATCTGTTTTGTTGTTTCTTGTAATTGTGGTTTATTTGTTGACTTTTGATCATATTCCGGCACCCCCCCCCCCTTCTCTATGTAATACCCTCGAACTGAGGGCCATTAGGGATATGTTGTATAAATAAATATTAATGAAATTATTAATCAGACGTGACGGCGGAAAGTATGTCCCACAGCAGCCTGATAACAAAACCTTTCAATAAACGATGCCGTGTATATTCGTTTCAACTGTAATAGTTAATTTCTCGGAATGCTCTGCATGAGTCTTTTTATTTCTTTTTATTTCTGCTTTTCTCACAGAATGATCGGAACAAATAAAGGTTATGCACAAATATTTTTCCAACTGTAAACGAAGCATTTAAGGGGGCGTGCTGCAGCTGTACGTGCAAATATGCTTTATTTTACAGCCACAACAATTCTTTGAGAGCATAGCGTGAAGGGTGACTGTTAGTAGCGAGGCGCTCTCCGTGAATGGAGAACTGATTCACTGCACAGAAAAACACAGCAGTTATGCTTTTACTAACATAGCTGCATAGTTAGGATAGCAGTTTGAAGAAAAAAATGCAATAATATTTCTCTTATGCTCTAATAACATAAGACAAAAATAGCGTCGTCTTATAAAACAAATGCTGCTTCAGATTTGGCTACATGATGGGACTCGTAGGCACCATTATATAGAGCACCACAATTTTTTAGGCATTCTCTTAAAAACATCGAGAGCATGAGCAAAGGTAGTTCACATCCAATGCGCTTATTCTAGAAGTATAGCTAATTAAAATTGAACTCTTTAGCGAATGCCTTGTTTCGCAGACTAGTTACAGAAATCTAGGGGTCAGTATTATCTGCGCTAAGATACGTGTACCACTCGAACCGGCAGGATACATTTCATAATTACATGAACAATTACATTCGTATTACTACTACTAATTACTACCTTGCATTTTTCTCTTCACATCAAGAATCTGGGTTGCATTAATAGGCTTTGTGTAAGTGTGCCGAGATTTTTCCAACTGTCATCTTCAATTCTGCAGTGAAGTGCATGGCTGGACATTGCTGTTGGACGCGTGCGACAGAGCTGTTTGGCGTAAAGAGACTTCTGTTGTAAATGGAGTCGCTGCCCTAGAGTTTCTGTTTGCTTGCAATCATGCCACGTAGGTTTTGGTCGTGCCATCTGCTAAAATATGTATTTGATAGTTATAGATAAAAGTAAACGACCGCATTGCTTATCTGCTTCGGTATCCGAACTTAGACTCCAATGCCCCTGGCAACATGGAATCAACCCTGCCGCCTTGCCTCCCGGGATATGGGAGGTGGTGAGGTCCCATCGATTTCGGAGAGTTTCTTTGTATCTGGATGGCCAGAATCTGTCTTTTCGGTCCTGTTTGTTGTCTCTTCAATTCCTCACGCACTGTTTGCGCTTCAAAAAATCAGTCCGATGATTACAAAAAAAAAAATGAAAATCAGTGCCTTTAAACTGATGACTCTGAGCCCAAAAAGTGTACATTTGTATTTAAAGATATGCGCTCTTCACTTTCTTTCTTAAAGAGAAAATATTGCCCACCCGATCACCGGAAGATCTGATTGCAGTCCGCAACTTTTTACGGTCCGTCACAGAAATATGAAGAGGGTGGGTGCATGTAGAAAGTAGAGGTGTGGTTCTTTAACCATACGAGGAACGGCATGTGAAGTTTTGTGTGTCTGACGATCGAGCGGCGAGTATAGTTGGTAGCAGTCTAATGACAGGCCGTGGCGATGTTTACGCTCGCGGCGGCGCGTCTGTTGCAACCGCATAGCTGGTCGGCATGTATTATGTTTAGCAGAAACGTGGGCGTTCATGTAGGTTACAGCGTGTAAATGCTCGTAAAGGAGCGGGAGTCATGGCCGTGTCTGCTCTGTATGGTGAAACATGAAGAGGCTGTTGCGCTCTTTGCGGCCGTGTTCAAAGTTTCCCACTTGGCACCTAAGCATTCTCAAACGTTCCCCCGAATTTCTAGCGAGCTTTGAAACACCTTTGTCCTTGTATCCTTGCCAATGGTTTATCTATGTTAAAGTAGACACATAAAAAGCCAGAATGTAAAAAATTGCTATATTTTCTATAATCGTTTTTGCATTAATCTTAGATATGCGCTATTAGGTCAAAAATAAGGGAACTGAAATTTATATAGCTATCTCATGAGGTCATCACTATCTTGTTTTACAGGTTTCTTCAGGGACGAAATGGGTTCTTACACCCCATTCTACTGGATGTTAGCAGCCATGAATATTGCGGCTGCGTCCATTGTGTTTTGCGTCGCGCTTACGGACCACCAAAGTAGAAAGCAGTGGAGTCTCAGCCGAGAACAGCAAAAATAAAAGACTATTATTCGGTTTTGCCTCAACTACGATATGCAATTTTTCAATCGCCAGAGGATTCGTCCAAATCGCATATGAAGATTTTGAGCATACGTCAATCTCGACGCTTGGCATAGTCACTAAAGGGCCTGTCACACTAGCACGACATGACGCCGATTTGGTCTGCCAACAGAGCGTCTTCCTGATGTCTGCGTCTATGTCACACTGCGCCGACGGAAACAGTCGGCCGACAGTCGGTGTCGGCGCCGCGTCACTCGCAAGACGGTTGCCGGCCGACGGTCGCCCAACTCCTTTGTCACACTAGCCAGACAACGTGGGAAACCTCCCCACCGACCAGGCCCTCTCATTCTCACTCTCTTCTCGTGTCATTATACATTCATTTTCTTAATCCTTTTATTTTTTTCTACCATGCGAAATTCTCCTTTCTGTAGCTACTCCCTATCTTATTTTTCATGGTTTATTCTCGTAACTACTTAAGGAACGCTTAATTTTAATTCTATTTCATATATTCGACCATACCAAAACATGCGCCTCAACAGTCGTGATTATGGGCAGAGACTGAATAGTGCCCAGTATTTTACGGCTCTGGTTGCCGGATCAGAACGACGTCTGTGTTCGAAAAACAAAAGCTGTCCACGGCGAATAAGAGACAGTGTATATTAAAAGCTGAAAAAAAAAAGGAAAAAAAAAAGCTCTACCCTTGGGATCGAACTCACTACCTCCTGTTTGATAGCCAGCTGCGGTAACCACTGCACCACGAAAGTTTTTTTTTTCTTTATTTCCTGGCTTTGGTTCATACCATTTCACAAGAACACAACACGAATAACACAAAACAAAGTACATATTGGAAGGTCATCATCAGCCAATGTCAGGCTGGCTTCGTCTCAGTACATTAAAACTCCCGCAACGACAGCAAAGGCTCTACCCTTGAGAGCCATTCGGGAGGTTCAGCAGCCACTTTCTGTATGGCAATAAACCAATTCACACTTTCTCGAAAGTATATTCTAGCGGGTCGAGCATCCCTGTCGCAGTGATAGCCCGCCATTCTGGAGCGCCATATAGAGTGGAGGCCCATGAGCATGATTAAATCATACGGAACGCCATCTTCATTATCAATGCTTAAATACCGGATGCCGTGGGAGTCTAGTGGAAATTCTTTCTTTATCGTACGTTGCAAAACATCCCAGAAATAAACCCCTTCCCAACAATGCAAAAAAACATGGTCTATTGTTTCCGGCTGCTTGCAGATTAAACAGTGCGCCCCCCACGGTAAAAAAAAATCCCTTTCCTCCAAAAACTTCTTTACTGATAATGTTCCGGTGTGTAATTTAAAGAAAAATGTCTTAGCTCCTGGCGATACCTGCATTTTCTTTACTCTCTTCAAGACATCTCTGCCCGGACCTCCACTGTATAAGGTTCTGTACAAGGGTTGTGGCAAAACAATGTCACATAAATCGCGATACAGCGTTTTTCGTTTTACAGTGGACAAATATTCATTAGAAAAACGCACTGAAAGAAGTCTTACACTAGCGACGACCTCCCTGTAATAACCAAAAATCCCACCCGTAGCTTCTTCGGTGGAGACAACAAACTCCGGCAGTAGGCGCCGTAGCCTAACTTGGCAGACGGTGCGTAAGAAAGGGTCCGAAGCATCCCGAAAAAACAAAAACCGGTTGACCACCTGCCGTAAAAACAGATGGCCTAGTCCCAAACCGCCGTCTTTTACCCGACGGAACAAATTCGTCCTGCTGCAGCGTTCCCATTTACCTGCCCAAACAAAAACGGCGAAAATCCTGTGTAACTTCTGTACGTTTACGCGCGAACAACTCAAAACTTGCATTGCATTGCTGATAAAAAAAAGATTGCATACAGTAGCTCTGGCAAAAATCGACATGTTTGCGCCTTTCCACTTCTCGGCTCTCTCCCGTAGTTCGGTCATTTGCCCTTTCCAATAATGCTCGCTTTCGCGGTAGGCACCCAGCTCGACGCCCAAGTACTTGGTCGGTGTGTCTGTCCACGTAACATTGGCAAAGCGATCTGGTTTCGACGGCCACTGTCCATGCCAGAGCCCAAGGCACTTGGCCCAGTTCACCCCGCTACCGGTAACTTGAGAGAACTCACGGATACATTTGACAGCCTCGGTGATACTCTCCTGGTCAACCGTAAAAATAACGATGTCGTCTGCATACGCGAGCAGCTTCACTTCGGCTGCCTGTAACCTAAACGCACTAACCTACGTTGCTTAAACAGGAAGCTCGAGCGCCGGGGAAATGGATTGAAGATATACGGAAAACAAAGCAAAAACTAAAATTGATAGACGAAGATCGTTATCGAGGTGCGTTAGTGAGGGCAAGGGCAGAAGACACAGCTGCAGGGGAGGCGCCATCAAAACGAGCGCTGGGGTTCGAAAAAGCAAACGCTCAACGGAACCACATCGACCAAATAGATTGGGGCGGTATCCTGGCGGCGGACAATGACCACATCAAAGCAGCGTTCAACGCCCATTACCAAACCCTCTTCGCATCCCACACGGTAGACGCTATCACTTTTAAGAATAAGTTTCTGGCGACGATACCGCGTCTGGACGATGAAGTGAAAGAGAGATTAGAACTAAAGATAACTGAAACAGAAGTGGAGCACGCTATTGACAGTTTAAATGCCGGTAAATCGCCGGGACCGGATGGGT
Organism: Amblyomma maculatum; assembly: GCF_055883805.1. Lineage (NCBI taxonomy): Eukaryota > Metazoa > Arthropoda > Arachnida > Ixodida > Ixodidae > Amblyomma > Amblyomma maculatum. The sequence goes on from NC_139350.1 coordinate 17,691,604, forward strand.
TCACCGCGGGTTTTTACAAACAATTTAGGTACGAAATCACACCTATTTTGAACGCAATTTATAACGATGCTTACACAGTAAATGCCCTGCCTCCGTCATATGGGTCATCCCACACCGTACTCATTCCTAAAACTGATGAAATAGACAAATTACGCCTGGTAACATCTTACAGACCCATAGCACTTACAAACGTTGAATATAAAATTTTTATGAAGGTTTTGGCCCGAAGGTTGCAAACGGTTATTAAGGATATAGTAGGACCACACCAAACGTGTGGGATAAAAGGGAGGTCAATAGTGACCAACATTCAAAAGGCGCGAAGTGTCCTTGAGTGTTGTGATGCCTGGGATGGTCGGGTCGCCATGCTTCAGATCGACCTCGAAAAAGCATTCGACTGCGTCGATCACGAAATTTTGTTTTCCCTTTTAGAACATGTGAATGTTGGTTCAGTTATATGTAAGGGTGTGGCCCTGGCGTACCGTAACTGCACGACGAGAGTGATTATTAATAAGAGTCTGGGAGCCCCCATTCGACTGCAGCGTTCGGTGCGACAGGGCTGTCCCCTCAGTCCTCTTTTGTTTTGCATTTATATTGAAACATTGTGCATGAAACTTATGAATAATGTCAACTGCACCACGAAAGTTGGGCATAACCGGCAATTTCAGAGGTTGAGATATGGTTCTAGTTAATACGCTGTCTTGCAGTGTACGTGAAAGTCGCGAAGGTAGTAGGAGCGTTTACCGCTTAACTGACTGTCGAGCTTGCTGAGAGTAAACTGCAGATAGTTTGAATCATGCCATGTTGTGGAGTAACTTGTAAAACTTTCGGCGGATTTTCTAAAACTATTTTCTAAGATTTCACAGGGCCGGCCGCGGGACCACGACTGCTGTTGGTTCTGTTGTAAAGTTTAAACGCAAGTTCTGCGCTTTTTGCGCACACAATTTTTGAAGCACATTGAATTATGCAACAAAAAATTATTGCGTGATGTGTAACATAGCGTTGAAATTGGGTTGCGAAGTAGCGACGCAGCGGCTAGACGTTAAACACAATGATCGAAGTGCGCAGGAGGATCGGCATCTCTGCTGGCTTCAGGAAAATAATCGCTTCTTTTCATCATTTCTTTGTCACGTACTATGTTCATTTTGCACTATTCTGTGCAGTTCGGAAAAGCGGAAAGATTGCTCACGGTCCCGACGAGCGCCACAAATCTATGCGCCCCGAATTCACTCGCCCCGAAAAGAAAACGCTGCCGTTGATATTCCACCCGCATTCGGCGGCCTCGAGTATTTTGGCGGCTCACGCTCGCGTTTCGGTCTGGGATTATGCATTGATTCTACTTTTTTACGTATATTAGTGCTGAAAGGTATTCGCTGTCGACGTGGTGTACTGAGTCGGTTTTGCGTTTCGAGAAAGTTTTTGCTCGGCGGCCGATCTCTCGAAGACTCGGCCCCCGACAGTCGGTAGACTGGTTTTGTCGCTGTCCTCGGCCCCAAAGCCTGTCACACTGGGACGACATTTGGTTTTCGGTCGTGTTGGTGTCGTCGTCGGCCTAGTGTGACAGCTTGGTCGGCCGCAGACACGGTCGGCCGACGAGTTGGCCGACTGTCGGTGTCGTTGTCGGGTCTGCGTCGGTGTCGTGTCGCGCTAGTGTGACAGGCCCTTAAGTATACTTCTATGTAGAAGCCATGCTAACGCTGTCATGGCTGACTACGAAGACGAAGAACCTTATGCCACCTATAGCCCTCCTCTTTAATTTGTTCACTATACTGATTGAGCTGGAATAACCAATTCAGTTAGCGTTTTATAACAATATTTGGCGCTTTCTAGATTGTTTCTTTGACGAACCAATTTTTAACAGGTGCTTGTCATGTGGCGATAAATGTGCTTATAATTAGGCCGATATGTAAACTGCCTTTTCGGAAACAAGTCACACAGATTATAAGACACTTTGTAGTTTTCATATCGATTGTTTTCAGTAGTATTGACGTAACGTTGTCGCTAACGTGGTGTCGTAAATGTGACCTCCAGTACTTGCATGTGCACACTGTCCCGTTTTTTTAGTTTCCTCTACTTTCCGAGAAGTGCCCTATCAGCAAAAAATTGAATTATGTGAGCTAATTTCTTCGTAATAGAGGCTCCTACTATTAATATTATTTAGTTTAAAACGATGGTTCTAGTGCATTGATTTCACATAGAGTAACAGACCGACATTACAAATTAGTTGGAGTAACTGACACAGGCCAGTACAGTGCGATAGGGCTCATTCTATAACCATTTCCCGGTAAGGACGTTGATATTGTTACGAGGCACGTCGAGATGTTAGGAGGCGTTGGTACGTCTTAGCCGCAACAGTTCACCGTCAGGGACACACTCACAGGAGAACCAGACGTAGCTGCAGCGTCGTCTTTCTCTACTAGCCCAGCACTTCGTCATCGTCTCTTTCACTGCGTACCGTAACAATACCCCCCCGCGGAAGAAGCACAGTCCCGGTGCGTAGACTACGCAGGTGAGCGCGAGAGATAAGGTTTGAGACGGGCGACATGCACGACTTCTGGATGATGGTTTGCCGGAGAGTGGCGGTTCACATGGATAATTTCGTACGTCACGTCGGTAAGTTGCCGCAAGACCTGGTAAGAGCCCACGTAGCGGGGCAGAAGTTTCTCGCACATGCCTACACGTCGAGCAGGGAGCCAGAGGAGTACGAGGGAGCCAGGAGGGTAGTAGGCGTCACGGTGCTGGAGATCGTAACGGTGCTTTTGAGAACGCTGACACGCACGAAGCCGGTCTCGAGCAATATGACGGGCGGCATCAGCGCGGGCGATGGCATCAGATGCGTAACTGCAGGAGGAATCGTCAAGAGGCAGCAAGGTGTCGAAGGGAAGTAGAGGGTCGCGGCCGAAGAGTAGATAAAATGGAGATTATCCGGCGGTATCATGTCGTGAGGAGTTGTCATGTCGTGACGAGGTCGACGACACAAATGAAGGGTCGATGATTGCACTAAAGAAACTCTTTATTTGGGCTGACTTGCGCCCGCAAAAGAACTAAGCGACTTGGAGGCGGCGATAGCAACAAACGTGCAGGTCGATCGTCGAAAAAAGAATGCCCGTCACACTCGGCAACGCTCAATTTAAAGGCTGCTCAGAACAATCTAGATAACGTCGCAAACAGCTACTAGCACGGGCTGGAACATTGTGGAAAGACACCCGAGTGGCCGGAACCTTCGAGACAGATCTCGGTGCATCTTGCGCTACGACAAAACAGATAAAGGTGTGACTCGGGACATCGAGCATTAACAAAGATTACAGAACTGATACGCGGTCCAGAATCAGAGTGATAAGCCTGCATGCCGGCGGCTGTTAAAAAACAACAAATACAGTTTTGAAGGTTTCGCGGCATAACTACCCCCTTAAAAAAAACATCGCCTCGATGTTCCAAAACAAAGAAACTTAAACATAAACACTGCAGAGTTCAAACACCACAGATTCTTTAACGCGCGTAATATGGCTTCAGTCGTACAACATGTACAATTTCTGGGCGTGCGCGTCGCCGTTGTGATGCTGACGTTTCGTCGGGAATGACTTCATAGTCCAGTGGTCCGACGCGGCGAAGGATTTTGTATGGCCCAAAGTATCGACGCAACAACTTTTCACTTAATCCGCGACGGCGAATTGGTGTCCAAACCCACTCTTGGTCTCCTGGATTGTACTCTGCGTGGCGTCGTCGTAAATTGTATCGTCGGCTGTCTGTGCGCTGTTGGTCTTTAATACGCAGCCGTGCGAGTCGTCGGGCTTCCTCTGCACGCTGTAGGTAGGCGGCGACGTCAAGGTTGTCTTCGATGGTTACGTGCGGCAGCATTGCGTCGAGCGTCGTCGTGGGCTCCCTGCCGTACACAAGCTTAAACGGGGTCGCTCTGGTCGTCTCCTGGACTGCCATGGACTGCCGTAGCTGCGAAATAGTACTGGGGAGATCGTGTCTCCTTGCCTAACACCTTTCTTTATAGGAATTTTGTTACTTTCATTATACAGAACTATGGTTGCTGTGCACCTTCTATATATATATCTTACAGCACTTTCACGTGCGGTTCGACTACACCCTGATTTCGCAATACCTGTATGACCGCCGAGGTTGCTACTGAGTCAAATGCTTTTTCGTAATCAATGAACGCTATGTAGAAGCGCTGGTTATATTCCTAGCATTTTTCTATCACCTGGTTGGTTGATGGTGTGGATAGAATCGATAGTGAAGTATCCTTTCCGAAAACCTGTTTGATCTTTCGCTTGGTTGCAGTCTTAAATTGCCCGTTACTGACAAGAATGATGTGATAAGTTTGCAAATCAGACATCTACTGGAAATCGAAAACTAGAACTCTGTGTGTGTGTGTGTGTGTGTGTGTGTGCGTGTGTGTGTGTGTGTGTGTGTGTGTGTGTGTGTGTGTGTGTGTGTGTGCGTGTGTGTGTGTGTGTGTGTGTGTGTGTGTGTGTGTGTGTGTGTGTGTGTGTGTGTGTGTGTGTGTGTGTGTGTGTGTGTGTGTGTGTGTGTGTGTGTGTGTGTGTGTGTGTGCGTGTGTGTGTGTGTGTTCGTGTGTGTGTGTGTGCGTGCGTGTAATGTTGTATCCCCAAAGCAGCTACGTATGTCTGAAATCAACTTTGCGCCCAGGCATCAAACTATAGCAAAGATGCACAAAAGCAGTTCGCCGTGAGGTCAGTCGGACTTCAATATCAAAACTTGTCTTCGCGTGCACTTACAGGAGGGGAAGAATCGTTAGGTTGAAATTAACCTACGCATCAGGACCATATTCACAGAGGTGAGCTATCATGAAAGTTTTAGAAAGGATGTGTACTATGTCAAGGAGAATATACCTTGCGATTCTTCAGTGTTTACAGAGCAGCACGCAATCGCACATTATGAGCAACCAAATTTTTCGCCCTATAAGTTTCCGCTGTACTAGATCCTGGAATGGCTTTTCGTGTTTAAAGCCGATGAAACAATGCTCAGTTTTGCCAGATCTATCAATAATTGGCATAATTTTGTTCACGAGAGAAAAGGTGGGTTCTAGTGATGCCGCAATAAAAATGTCGAAGTGTGAAAGCACAGCATAAAGTTAAGCATGTACAGAGAAAGGAGCCTGGTTTGGGAACTCCTGTAACCACGTAAAGCCATACTTTGGTATCCTGCCTGGCCAGCCAATATCAGCATTAGCGGCAAATGTAGTACGTACGTATATCTACCCATCTCTAGAAGATACAATATTTATTAAAGCAATCGATCCGGGTGCCTGACAGTGAGCCAGATCACAACATTCGATGAAGCAAGTTCTCTATGCCCGGCTTTAGCGTGCTGAAAAACGGGAGATACTCTTTTGAGAAAACGCCGACTCCCCAGGCTCCGGCATGAACATATTTAGTAGACAAGCCTGTGAGGTTTGGCTGCGGGGCGGAGACCCCGCTGTTCAGCAGCAGGCCATCCGCCTGGCGGCTGAGGCGGTGAAGTTCATTTGTACCTTCACCAGTCCTTAGCCTGCGGGGCTCCCCCCCCCCCTCCTGGCCTGCGTTCCGGGGGTGGGAAATGGAGGGTGCCTTTTCGGTGGAAAATAGAAGTTTGCATTCATTTATTCATTCATTCGGTGCCGCCACTTGTTTCAAGGGGCGAGGAGAGTGTGCTCCAGTGGGGGCAGGATCACAGCTAGCTCTGTGCAGCCTTTGCATATAACGGACGGACGGTAACCGGAAGAGCTCTTAAAGGCTTTTGCCATAATAAAGCTCTCAGGAACCACCATCCACGGCGTGCATGGAAGAGTGCAGCCGACACCGCGAATAGCAGAAGAAATGGGGATGATATGTCGTTATGACGTCAGCGACCGATGGTTGCGGGACCAAAAAGCTGCATTAGAAATCATAGAGAAAAAATCATTCAAACATATCTACTGTAAATAATGCGGTCAAATTTCTATGATTTATAGTGTAATACACGTGGAGTGAAACGCAATAATCAGTTGGTCGTTATGCCTTGAAAGGCGGAGTTTATATGTCCCCTATTATTTTTGTTTCTACTGGCCCACTACAACCGTTTGGGTATTGAAAATACGCACGTTAAAAAATAATTCTTCTTTACATACTTCAGAACATTTGACAAATTTAACTTTTTCGCAGTTACGTAAATAATGTGGGAAAAGATTAGAAATGTCAAAGCACTACGTTTTTCACTTACTTTACAGATGATCAGTAAACGATGTTCTTTCCGTTGCACTTAGCTAGGTAGTGAAAACGCGTGTATTTTAAAAAATAATTTCTCAGTAAAAAAGACAGTTGTTTTGTAATTGACGTCTTAGAGATGCGTATGTACACTGCAAATCAATTAAGGAATGAAAAAAAGTTGCAGCGAAAGGGCTGCTGGGATTTAAACCGTCTTGCTTACTGGCCATGTAGTTTGCCTTGCTTCTCGCTTTGTCTTCTTTCGCCTGCACTTCCGTTATATAGGGAACCAAAGCTAGAGTTTACTCCGCGACGCCAGCGCTCGGTTTCCAGCGGAGCGGAGATTAACTACAAAACCTACGCGCATCCGCGCCCGCTCTGCGCGCGGCTGTCTGCGGAGTCTGCGCAGCCCGCTCGCTCGGGAGCCGCACGTGCACGCGGAGCGGGAGAAGGAGAGTGAGGACGAGGGGGGATGGTCGTGCGTCTGTGCGCGCAAAGCCGGTGCTCTTTGCCAGTGGTGTTCCTTATTTTTGCTTTTTTCTGTGCCCCGGCTGACATAGAGGCTGGCTGGAGGCACGCTTTTTATCGGTGCTTTCGAAAGTGAGAAATTATGCGCATCCGCGCCCGCTCTGCGCGCGGCTGTCTGCGGAGTCTGCGCAGCCCGCTCGCTCGGGAGCCGCACGTGCACGCGGAGCGGGAGAAGGAGAGTGAGGACGAGGGGGGATGGTCGTGCGTCTGTGCGCGCAAAGCCGGTGCTCTTTGCCAGTGGTGTTCCTTATTTTTGCTTTTTTCTGTGCCCCGGCTGACATAGAGGCTGGCTGGAGGCACGCTTTTTATCGGTGCTTTCGAAAGTGAGAAATTATGATTAATTGATCGCCGCGGATATTGTTTTCAAAGAGCGCTTCTTGGCAGGCTCAGACAAACAAAAAACATGAACGCGAATTCGGTACTCGAAGGCAGAGGCAAGCGACAGGTGTTTTGAAGAACTTGAGGCGGCACCTCTTGTTGTCTCTTCCATGTTGTTCAGAGAATGAAGGGTCCAGCCTTCTCTTTGATAATTGATACGCGTGTACACAGCGACGAGTGCTCCGGGCACTGGTTGGGGATCTTCCTTTCCATTTGTGACTGCTCACTTGAAAGTGGCCTATTCAACTCTTTGGGGACAGACGTTTCAGGCGATGCTGCCGGCGCCGTGGTGCCTGCTTTCGGCGCGTTTAGGACGCATTCCCTACAAAGGCACAAAGCATGCCGCCTTACCCTTTGGTTCCTGCTGACAGCGGTCACGGGGAGTTCGCTGCTGTGGCGCTGCCATCCGAAATCAATGACTTAGCTACCTTTAATGATTAGAGCTTTCTTAACGACCTGGATCACGGACGAGAAGCCGAGGCATGCCATTTTTTGCGGCAGTTTCCTCTCTCCACGAGACGAAGAGCGAGGAAATGCCTGACGACTTTCCATGCAGACGGGGACATCTCTCCACGGAAACCTTTGTCTTCTTAATTACACAGCTGTGCTGTGCAATTCCTTCAGTTATCTCCTCTCGCGAATGCGCAGTTTTGAGCTCTCGCAGCAGGATCGCGTACGAGGATATAGAAAGATTGACGTATGCGTAAGTGATGACATTAATGGCATATATCTGTTTGTTGAGGCCGACTTGGTTCCGCGATGGCTGCTGCGGCACCGCCAGTTACAAACAGAGGTGCGAGATACGTGAGGTACAAGATACCTAAAAAAAACCAAAAGCCGGCAACCATCCCGTTACCGTTTCAACACGAGTTTTACGAAAAAGCGCACCGTCACTTTTTCATTCCAGTTCTTTCTTTTTTTCTTTTGCCCCGTTTGTTGGAGCGCGACTGCGGCCAGAACGCGGCCGGAGAAGGAGAGAAAGAACCGAGCGCGCGCGCCCTAACACGTGCTGGAAAGCAGCGCGGAGCAGACGACCGCATGCTTTCCTATGCGCCGGAGAGCAGAAGACGCGGCCGCTTTGAGCGGAGGTTTTGACGGGGTCTCCATGGAGGGCGCTGATGGATGGATGGATGGATGGAATATAGAAGCGTCCCCTTTGAAACGGGGTGGTAGCAGAAGCCATCATGCTCATTTTTCTCCCTATATCTTAATTATTGATTTAGAATGGTTAACTAAACCACCATTCTATTTATTAAATTTTGTTCCTACAGTACTAACATTATGTCACTTCTCTGCTTTTAAGCCACCAATCTTCCAGTCGTTTTTTGCTAGTTTCCACCGCCGGTTTATTGACCCGGCCACTGGTATCTCTAAAGCCCAGAGCTTCAGGAACAGTGATTGCGCCTGCATCAACTTCTGGATGGATACCATTACATTCGAGTATAATATGGTCAATTGTTTCACTGGAATTTCCACATACAGCACATGCGTCATCTCCATTGTTAAATTTCTTTTTGTAGCTGCGTGTTCTAAGGCACCCTGATCTAGCTTCAAAAAGTAGGGCACTGCCTCTTGAGTTATCAAAGAATCTTCCTTCCTGATCTGCATTTTCCACTTTCGGTATAATTCCACACTCTGTTTCTTTTCCATCGAATTTATCCAATTTTTACCTTCTGTGTTTTTCACCTGTTGCTTAATGCTCTTTATTTCTCCGTCCTTGTTACTAGCATACTTACTAGTTAGTTTCCTAGTTCTTTTCCTCCATTGTGAGTCAACGCTTTTTAGGTACAGGTATTTAAATACTTTAGCTGCCCATCTGTTACTGTCCAATTTCCTCAGGCGTTCCTCATATAATATTTTACTCTGAGCTTCCCGTACTTCGAAAGATGCCCAGCCCATATCTCCCTGTACCGCCTCATTTGTAGTTTTGCCGTGGGCACCTAGTGCTAATCGTCCAACGGATCTCTGATTTGTTTTTATGTCGACTGTACCTCTGAATTTAGGCACAAAACCGCATTTCCGAAGGTAAGTCCGGCCACCATAATTCCTTTCCAAATACCCCTCAAAACCTCATACCTATTGTATCCCCACAATGCCTTATGCTTCATTATCCCGGCATTCCTTCGCCCTTTGGCCTTAAGGGATTGCTCATGCTTTCCAATGTATGCCAATCCTTCGTTTACCCATACCCCCAGATATTTATATTCTGCTACTCTAGGTATTTCAAGGCCTTGTATTTTAAGACCCTGATCAGCTGAGCCGTTGAAAACCATCCGACCCGACTTAACGGCGCTGAAACTGAAGCCTAGAGTGTCCCCTTCGTCTCCGCAATACTTAACTAGAGTTTGCAATTCTTCCAGGCTCTCAGCTAGCAGCACAATATCGTCTGCATACATCAGACCGGGGAGGTGCTGCTCTACCGCCTTTCCACCTAATCTATATGACAGGTTAAAACCTAGGTTACTGTCTTGTATCCTCCGTTCCAGGTTTATCATATAAAGCATGAACAGCACCGGTGATAGAGGACAGCCTTGTCTTAATCCTTTGCATACTTTGACATCCTCTGTACTTCTTATCCCTTCCCAAGTAATTTCTACTTTGTTATCCCGGTATATTTCCTGGACGAACTCTATTATCTAATAACCGATACCTTCTTCTTTTAATATGTTCCACAGGAGTTCCCTGCTTACGTTGTCGTACGCCCCGTTTATGTCCAGGAAGGCCAAATACAAAGGTCTATTTTCCACTCTAGATATTTCGATGCATTGGGTAAGCACGAACAGGCTATCATCTAAGCGCCTACCATTTCTAAGCCGTTCTGAAGTTCTCCGACTATCTTGTTACTTTCTACCCATGCTTGCGCCTTTAATTTCACCGCCTGCGTGGCTAACCTGTAATTAACAGATGTTTTTTTGGAATAACAGCGCGAAGGACGAGGACGAAGATAGAAGGACACAAACACAGCGCTGACTGACAACTGATTTAATTCCAGAAATTAGCAAGCATATATACATGCCTTGATGCGCGACAAAAAAACTGATAAAACAGATGCATGCCCCTGGCCCAGGTTTTCTCCCCTAAAAAACCTCTTCACAGTACACTATGTATATGTCAGAACAATGTTTATCTCAGAATTCCTTCTTGCGAAATCAAGAAGGAATGAAACATCGATATCAATGGAAGCTTCTTTTGCAAAATATGTTGAAAGGCTTATTGTTTACATTGCCAGAATTCCACGGAAGTTAATTTGAATATCTATATTTACTCCGATTTAAAAGCGTTTATAAGAAAGCCTAAGGCTTATTATCAAGACATTGAACAGTAAGAACTAAATGTTGCATGCAAAAATACTAATGTAGAGTTAACGAGCTGTGGCAGCAGCAAATGTTTGATTAGGGCCACAAATCTATTTAGTGAAGTCCCTGTCTCCTCAAATCCCTATCTTATCTAGGGTCTGATTTGTCGAATAATCATTTCCTGGTCTCATGCTGTTATTAAGCATTGCTTCTTGCCCGGAGTTAACGCGTTTGGCTAGATAATGTACGTATAAAATTACACTTGCAGCAACGAATTGATCTGAGTGCTAGAGTGACGTCACCTGGTGCGAACATTTGAGCGCAATGGCAGAGGCGATTAGCTTTGCGACCACTCCGCTTAAAGGCAGGGTTGAACGACAAGGTTGGAGGTCAGGTGAAAGAAAGCCCCAGATGGGGCTAACATAGCGAGCCGTTCATTTTAGTGTCGGTTATCAGGAACATTGGGAGATATGTCACCATCTTAAGCTGCGCAAGATGCATAGTGGCAAGCGCCTCGACTTTTACCTTTCCTTTAAGCGTCCTCTTCCTTGTTTTCAAGGCTACTGCTCCGATTAAACCAGGCTTTCGTTTTACTTCCCCCCTCTGTACTTCTTTACGTATGCCTCCTCATTTTGGTCTCGCCTACCCTACAGTAATGCTTTGCATCACCTTCGGCCCAACAAGTTCCCTACACCGTCGGCTCATATAATCCTCCGACCACAACACATACAATAATAGTTTTTAGATAGTTTCGTTATAAGCCGCTAACACATTAGATTTCTTTCACGAAAATGTACCGAGCTGCTTTGTCAGCATATTTTTGAGGGAACTAATAAAAGATCTAACAAATTAGGTGCCGCTAAATGCTTGTGAATCAATCCTCGCTTATGTACTCCTTCGATATAGCTTTTGGTTGCAATATCACGGCTGAAGTCGCCATCGAGTCATCTCTTAGATGCACTACAACAAAGGTTGCAGTGTCATGGGCTGAGTTTTAGTACCTCCCCTTCCGTTGCCCCATTGTTCCTAATTGCAGATGCAAGAGCTGGCAAAGCAGCTAAGCCACCAAAGTATTCTCGGTGATTATTTACGGTTGCAAAGCGACATCGGCTCCTGCAGAGGGAAAATGGCGGAGGAAATCACTATGGGCACCCCAACATGAGGCCAAATCTGTGGTTTAAGGCTTAAACAACTACAGCACAAATTTAGAGCTAAGCGTTTCCCGTCTCGCTTTCCCAGAATTGATTTTGAGCAACCGGAAACAGAATAAAGCTCCAATATCGGCTGGGCAATAGAGTATTGAACGTTTTATGCTTCCTGCTTTTGGCAGCTGCGGAAGCAGCTAGTGGTGAATATGCGGCTTGCAATAAAACGAGACTGCAGAATTTTTTATGGCGCCGAGATTCACCTAAACCTTCTCTTTACTGGTCATGGGTCGTAGTGTTTTTCGCTTATGTCGAGTACTACGTAGACTGTAACAAAAACATTATGGTTGGTTGGTTGGTTGGTGGGGTTTAACGTCCCAAAGCAACTCAGGCTATGAGAGACGCCGTAGTGGAGGACTCCGGAAATTTCGACCACCTGGGGTTCTTTAACGTGCACTGACATCGCACAGCACACGGGCGCCTTGCTTTTCGCCTCCATCGAAAAGCTGCCGCCGAGGCCGGGATTCGATCCCGCGTCCTTGGGAACAGTAGTCGAGCGCCGTAACCACTGCGCCACCCCGATGGGCATACTTAAGAATAGCATTCCAGAGTATGGCACGATTGCATAGGCAGTCTTCTGACGCTTAGTGCACAAGTTTGTTTTTCGACTGGTTGTTTGTCAGCGCAAATTATAATTATTTGTGATGTTTACAGACGGTGATTCCTAGGGACGGTCTTCCTTATATCGCATCATTAGGAGCCGAGTACTCGATATACAAGAATATCCTGAATTCATTTATTCTCTTTTATCAATATTTCACTGATCGTTGTATTTTTGCAAAATTCCGTTGCAGTTAAGTATATGTTCGTTTTAGACCTTAACATTCTAAGTTCACACAATGCAGTATTCCGAACGCCTTCATATAAGCACGACTGCAACGTGGTGCAAATTAACATTTTAGAATAATAGAAAGAGATGATATGAAATAAGAACTTGCATAATTTTCGTCCTGAGTAAGTAGTATTGCACAATTTGTTCAATTTTTGTTTAAATAGCTCAATTTTTAAAACCTCCATGTCCCAAAAGGTTTTTAACGAGCTAAGTCCTAAGTCGCATATTGAGTGAAACAGTCGATAATGAATTTTTGCCAGGAGAGCAAAATCATATTCCCACGCTAGCACGAAGGGCGCTGTCAAAAGTTGCCAAAATATTTGCTTTTTGTGGAAATCAAGGGCGTTGTTTTCTTTCAGTGAAGGAAAAACTATTGTTTTGCTTCTTTACTACAATCGTGGAGCGCGTTGGAATGTTCACTTGATGCACACATCCTCTGTGCATGTGAACATTACAAGAATAACAGTAATAATTGTACATGCGGGCGTCATGTGCGAAGCTGATATTTGCGACAGCTTTCTTGACAATACCTACATGCATAAAATGCATAAAATGTCCGACCTTGGACACACTCCATAATTTTCCTGACAACTATTGCGTCTAACAAGACGAAGGTAGACACAGGGAGTGAACGGTCATTAAAAGTGCTCAACTATATTAGATGTATCAAGCGTGGATGCCAAGGAAGAGTTTCTCTAGAAGGTTAAAAAATTAAAACATAAAGATTTTTTGGCATTAAGTTGAGTCGAACTATCTTTTGTCCATATATACCACTCTGGGGCCGAAAAACGCTCTACTGCTTGCGACCTTCGAAAAAACTCAATTTACTTGAAGCACTTGTAGACGGGCTAGATAGGCGGCTGTAACCAAACACCGGTACAGGAGACAAAGAAGGACTGGCGGTACAACACAAATAATTGGCAAATTTATTGCTCAACCACGCTGCTCACTGCTTCCATTTAAAAACCTACGGTTCTTTAACAAGTTAGTCTACACTTGAAACAGCAGTGAAATGGCGGAGTCAACTACTGAGTTTTCCTACGCAATTGTGTTCGGCAGGCTTCAAACTTACAGCGCAACTGCTCAGACTGGTATTAAAAGGAATAAAAGAGCCAAAGCCGGACTTGAAAGCATCGCTATAAAAACTTTGGAAGCGCTTCATGTACCTCTGTGAACAAAGCTATATACAGATGGAACATCTTACTTGAATATAGACTACCTATTGGGTTGGGGTTTACATTCAAAATACTCGCTAGCAAAGTTTGCATCCAAAGGTTTTTAGTAATCGAATTCACACCATGCAAAGGCCAGTACGAAGTGACTAAAGATACCCCTTTCTGGGTCCTCAATGTTGCCGTAACTGTTGAACGACTAGTGCTAAGCTAGCGTGTTCAGACAGGCCAATCTATTTTTAAAATCTTGGATATCATTTGAAATGCTGAAGGCGACGTGAACGTCACCAGCAGGCAGTGGGTAGTACTTCTAATGTTTCGGTAAACAACAAGTGCTTCTCAGCTTTGACATTTGCTTGACGTAAACCTTCTTTGGGTGATAAATAGAATGGGCCGCAACTTTTGGGCTACTCACTGAGTGTGGATCGAGGGTTTTGGAAGAGCGTTAGTGAATTGAACCCTTTGTTTGTCGTCTTCTCGGTCGGCCTGTATTTCTTAAGCTGATTATTTTCAAGATAATAGGAACTTAAAAGGTGCCTAAAAAAAGGCCAGCACGAATTTTTACTTTATACAAATTTCTTCGAGTAACTACTGAGCACTAAACCACTATTACAACGCAAGCAAAATTGCAACACCACCTTTACCACTCTTGGTGTCAATGAGAAATGACTTAGAGAACCCAAGGTAAGAGCGATAAGAGAATTTTATTCCTTTTATGTCACGTAAAACTTTCCCTGCACTCCGAGAATAATCGCTATGGTGCAAGGTGATAGTTTTGTTTTATCATTAACATGTGTACATGCTGCTCACCACATGGCCATGCATTACTCTACATTAAATAATTAGTTGTCGTCATAGTACACAGTTATTTCTATAGCACCGCAAATGCATTCTCATTTACTGTCAAAGAGCCTCAAAAAATAGGCACGTCAAAAATGGCAGTTATGGTGCATACCTTATCTATATGAATACTAATTCGTACAGAACCAGTGACTTTCGGTGGCACATGACGGAGAAAGTAAAAATAATACAATTTTATATTGTGCGACTTTACTCAGTGCATTTTTAATGATAGTGCAGCGTAATTCTCTTCAAGTTAAATGTCCACGCCTCTTCTACCAACCTGAAAAAAATTCCCACTCCTGCCTACTCCCTGGCAGCATCCAATCTGGCGAGAGAACTTCGAGCCTATTTTCGGGCTTTGTTCTTTGTGGGATAGAACAATAGAAGGAGACCTACGAAAAGGTTACGTGAATAACGACCATTGAGGGCAACTCGCGCCGCTAGTGAGGCAAGCACAGGTGGCCCCGCAGCACAAAGCTATGAAAAATAATTTTTTCTCCGCTGCTGAATATACGTTCTCCAGTTTTCTGTTTGCTCAGGAAAAGAGGTCTTCGAAGTCTTCACTTAATGTCAAATGGGAGAGGTCTGGGGCCGCTTTGATCCAAACTGGGTTCTGGGGCTTTACGCTGCCTGATTAGGCAAATGCTGTGCGTTTTGCATTTGTTGAAAAACAATCGCAAATATTTCGAGTGTAACGCACGAAACATTGATGGAATAATGAGCAAAACTCGTTGAGAAGGTATGGCGACCGATGAGGCGACCCACCTCGTTAGAGTAACTAGAATTTTGACACCATTGATATTGCTTTTTGCAATGAGCAGCAATTCAAATTTTTCAAGTGTGGATATAGGTCTACTGCGTCAAGATAATTGTTGATACTATCTAAATATTAGTGTAAGCTCTCAACTGGCCATGAACATCAAGAAGTGCAGCAAAAAGTACGGTCGCCTGCATAGAATACATTTTTAAGAATCGGGATAGGCGCTAGTATTAGAGATAGGGGAGCATTTCTGAGTTCAAAGGGTGAGGATGGAATAGCGCACTGTGGAGAAATACGGGTCAGGGTAAAAGAATCGGAGAGGAAATCGAGTAGACGAAATTGGCCCTCCAGTAGCGCAGAAGTATATTTGCGGAAAACCCGGAGTTATATTCTGAAATTTCCACTCAGACGGTGTGGTTTTAAATACCTAATATAAAAAATGAGCGTTTCAAAGATCGTGTTAGACTAAAAACAGTCCAAAAAAGGAGATCAAAGAAGGCAGGACAAGACCTGACTATCAACTAATTTTTATTGGAAATAACACAAAGATATACTCCAATTACAACCAAGAAGACACATGAGCAGTACTAACTGCACCGACACCTGATAACTTGAACCTTAACGATCAAGATACCGCAGTTCAGCCATGAACGAGAACAGATGGGGTGCCAACGCATGTGTCGCGGTTTTTATGAATGTAAAATGCATCGCAGTGCTTGTGCAAGATCTTAAAGAGCGGACTACATGGTCCTGCATTAGAATTAGGAAGGTTACGGCGACATTCTGCTTAGTGCAAGGCCAAATTCGATGAAGAGGCCCCATTCAAAGAAGCATTGCGCTCACGTATGCGGGTATCACGCATCTTCCCGTCTGGCATATATACCTTTTTCCACGCGAGAAGAAAACATCATACGCCGCACCCTTGGCACAAGGGACAAAAAGAGATGGGATAGGAACGTCTTTATGAATTTCAACTAACGTGAAACGTAAGCAACGACTTTCAAGTGGGTGCTTTTAACCTGTGTTATTTTGAACCACACGGCTGTAGTTTGTAGTTCAAAAGTGGTGATGAACAGATTTCGTTTGTTAGCCTTCTAATAGTGACAATAATCTTGCCCTTTAAAAGAAAAACATAACCAGCTTTATTGCAAGGCTAACTCGTTTTTAGGGCTGGGTCGATGCTTGCAGGTAGGCGCTTGCAAGGTAGGCGCTGGCTCGAACAACTGGCGCTCGTATCTCGTGCCGGCGCACTGGCACCAGGTTATCTTCTTTTCAATCACCCGCAGGAGAAGAGGGAGCCATCCTGGCGACTTAAGGGGACAACAATACGTCTGGGTCGTAAAAGGGTTTTAGCCGAGAAACGTGGATGGTCTCACGCCCACGTCATCGAAGGTCTGGCAAAGATATGACGGGCTCAACGATGTAATTGACGGGTGAGGTGCACTCAAAGACATGATAGGGTCCTTGGTATTTCGGCAGTAACTTGGAGGAGAGGCCAGGTAACGCACAAGGCACACGTAGCCAAACACGGGCTTGCAGAAGAAAGCTATCGGCGGCTTGAGCTGAGTCAAAACGATGTTTCTGTCGGCCCTGGTCGGAAGATGTGAGTAAGCGGGCGAGCTTCCTGCACTCCTCAGCGTACTTTGAGGCTTCAGACGCGGTAGTGGCTTCAGAGGAATCGGGCCGTTAAGGAAGTATTGTATCCTGTGGTGAAAATGGCTCACGTCCATATAATAGGAAAAATGGCGAGAATCCAGTAGTGGTCTACGTGGCGGTGTTGTATGCATACGTGACGAAGGGTAGCAATGCGTCCCAGTTGGAATGGTCGGTAGCTACGTACATCGAAAACATGTCGCCTAGGTTGGTTGGTTGGTTTGTGGGGTTTAACGTCCCAAAGCAACTCAGGCTATGAGAGACGCCGTAGTGGAGGACTCCGGAAATATCGACCACCTGGCGTTCTTTAACGTGCACTGACATCGCACAGCACACGGGCGCCTTTCTTTTCACCTCCGTCGAAAAGCTGCCGCCGAGGCCGGTATTCGATCCCGCGTCCTTGGGAACAGTAGTCGAGCGCCGTAACCACTGCGCCACTCCGGCGGGGTACATGTCGCCTAGGGTTTGATTCAATCTTCCAGTCAGTCAATTAGTCGGCGGGTGGTACGCAGTAGTAGTGCGATGGGTAATGTTACATTGCTGCAGGAGGAATGAAACCACTTCAGATAAGAATACACTACCACCGTCGCTCAACAGTTCCCGTGGCGCTCAGTGACGAAGGATGAAGTGGTGTAAGATGAAGGTAGCAACATCACGGGCTGTAGCAGCAGGTAGATCGCTGGTTTTGGCATAGCGGGTGAGATGATCTACCGCTGCAATGAACAAGTGGTTTCCAGTTGCAGTGTAAGGAAGCGGGCCTACTCTGTCGAAAGGTCGTGATGGGCAAGTAAGAGGATGCATGGGACCTGTGGAAGGGCGATGGGCGACCATCCGGCAATCAAGGCAGGAGCGAACCAACTTGCAGACGTAGATGCACATTCCGCGCCAGTAGAAACGCAAGCGAAGCCGAGCATAAGTCTTGAATGCACCAGCGTGAGCGACTTGCGGGTCAGTGTGAAAATGAAGTACAGATTTCCGAACGCAAGTGTCGAGGAATGAGGAGCAGCCATTTGCAGCCGGAAGATAGATTATTACGGCAGTATAACAGGCAATCGTGAATTGTAGCAGCTTCGCGGCGAATTCCGCGATGCGTTGAAGAGGCCGAAGAGGCCGAAACGAAGGTGAAAAGGGAGGCGATCCATAGATCTCTGGGCTGCTCCACTACCATGTTGATCAAAGACAAGGAACTGTAGTCGATGGGGGAATCGGAAACACTTTGAGCGGTTAGCGGAGAGCGAGAATGTATGTAATTATGCTTCCTTCCAGATCGAGACACAACACGAATATTGTTGAAACCGTAATTCCCAGCGAGCGAGGCGGCCAGTGGGGTTCTTAAGGGAGGACAGCCAACACAGAGAATGGTGTAATGTCCTCGAAGGGTCGGCCGCACACATAAGGGCGGAATTTCACTATCACCCAAATTATGGCTCGCCTTCTGTGTAGTTTAGCTCCGGCTTGCGTAGGCGACAACATAGTCAGCACCCCCGGGTTTACGTTGCGCTAGAAAAGCACCGATACCTGTGCCGCTTGCATCAGCGTGGACAGGAGCATCAGGGTGAAATTGCCGCAATATGACCGGCTAGGTAAGCAATCATTGACAATAAAATCCGACAATTAATTCATTACAATATTATTTCATGACAACCGCAGAGATGAGAGGACGGCAATCACCTATTCTTCCCTTGGCTTTGCTGACTATTGGCTGCTTTCAGTTGGTTATCCATCAGGGTCTCTGAGTTTCCTTCGCTCCTTCTGCGGAAGTAACAGCTAGCATATTGTGACCATCACCTTACCGGTATCGAACAAGAGGAAAATTTGTAGCAGTTGCATCTTATCGGTACTCATCTATGGGGCTGACACCTGGATGGGAAAACAATTTTAGTTTAGTTTATAGTGGTAATGTCCCCAAGCAACAGACTATGAACGGCGGCGTATCGAAAGGCTCCCGAAATTTAGTGTTTTTGGGATTTTTTAACGTGCACTGACGTCGTATAGCACATGAACGCGTTGCTTTTCGCCTCCATCAAAAAACAACCGCAGCAACCGGGAATCAATTTCGCCTCCTTGGGCACAGTAGTCGAGCACCCTAACCATTGCACCACCGCCGTGGGGCTAAACAAAAGGGTTGTGCTTAGGTTGAGGCGTTTGCGTTACCGCGGCTGGGCTAAAGAAAAGGGTTTTTCTTATGTAGAGGGCATTGCAGACAGCAATGCAACAAAAATGATGTATGCTACGTTATGAAAAACGAAACGAGCAGAGTCAGAAAAACAAGTGGGTCAGAGAAGGAACTCGAGTTGGTTAAATTCTCTCAGAAATTAGCAAGAAAAAACGGGCATATGCATGACATATAGGTTCAAAGAGAAGGCAACGTATGGTTGCTAAGGGTAACAAATTGGATTTCAATGGCAGGATTTGACGGTTCCGGAACCACAGCAGACGCTACCACTAACTTCTTCAACAGAAGGGGGACAATAGGAACTTGAAAAATTAGAGATCAAATAGCTTACTATCTTTTTTTGTATAAACTATTACTAAAGTAATCGCTAACAGAATCACGACAACCTGAAACTTCAATCAAGAAAACGATCAAGCCGGGATTTGGAAAGGGTCCTCTACTATTGATTACGGCCATACCATCAACCAGGTGGCAGAAAAAATCTTGGAATATAAGCACCTCTTATACATAGCATTCATTGGTTACGAAGAAGCATTTGACTCAGTAGAGACCTCGGCAGTATGCAGGCATTAAGAAATTAGGGTGTAGACAAGCTATACCTGAAAGTACTGGAAGATATCTATAGTGGCTGCGCATCAACAATAGTTCTGCATGAAGAAAGTAACAAAAATCCCATAAGAAGGTGTAAGGCAAAGTGACACAATCCTCCGGGATTATTCACAGCTTGCTTACAGCAATATTTCAGACACTTGGAATAGCAGTTTGGGAAGACATTGCCTTGCTATGTAACTCGGGGGATAAACCGCGAACTTTGAAGACCTATGGTGGAAAAGCAGAAAGGTATGCTTGAAAATCAATATGAACCGGACTAAGGTAATATTCATCGTCTCTGGAAAGAGTGGCGGTTTTACCTTAGATAGCGAAGCACTGGAAGTGATAGGCGAATGTGTCGGCCTAGGATAGGCAGGAACCGAATATACGGACCCTGTAAGGGAAATAACTAAGAGAATAGATTGGGGTGCAGCGCATTTGGCAAGTACTCTCATATTAAAACCAGTATCATGTCGGTATTTCTCAAGAGGAAAGTGTACAACTGTTGCATCTTACCTATAGTCACATATGGGGCTTAAACCTGCAGGCTAACGAAAAGGGTTCTGCTCAAGTTGAAGGCAACGCTGAGGGCCATGGAATGCAAAATGGTACGTGCAATGTTAAGAGATAGGAAGCAGGCAGAGTGGGTTAGAGAAATAACTTGAGCTGCTTAAATTCTAGTGGAAATCAGGAGAAATGGTTATGGGCAGCGTATGTATTGCAAAGAGAGGATTTTCTATGGTGGCTTAAGGGAACAAATTGTATTCCAAGGCAAGAAAATCGTAGAAGGGGCTGCAGAGAGGTAGGTGGGCGAATGAAGCTAGGACGTTCACCGGGATCAGGTAGATGCAGCTAGCACATAACTGTATTCACTGGCGGTGAATGCGAGAGGCCTTTCTCCAGCATTGGGTACAGCCCTGATGATAATAATTATTGACTTGCCTGAAGTTACACTTCTTATCTATCTCATCTTTTGCGTGGGAATCGCTGTGTAGCCCTGTTGGAGCATCTTGATAAGTCGTAGCTTTCAATCCTCTTTCCTCTGCATGCTTAGTGAACGAAGTATACAGGGAATGAGGCTAAGGATGTTTTGCGAGTAGTGTAAAAAAGTAAAGAGTGAAATAGAGGCTATTGTTTAATATGGTACATAGGCTTGGCTGGTGTGTGAATGCACGAAGGTTGAGGTTGGGTGCAATGTTAGCGTGATTGATGCACCTCAGCGTGAGTTTAGCTTGACATTATACTTTGTAACAGTTACAGTTATTAAAAGGATGCACTAGCGGCCACCACGTACAGCGTATCTACGCTTTTTATTTTTAGATTCGCTTGCTTTTGGCTATGGCGCCCATATGCCTCCGCATTATACAATGGGTGCATGTTGTTTGGAATTCAGTAAGAAACATATTTTGGCTAATCATTAATCGGAGTTCACGTCTTCTGTCCATCGTTCAAATGCTTCTCTTGACACATAGGTCCCAGTGTTTTTTTGTAGTAGGGAAGAGGTTTTCTTGCCAGGTCGTCGGTATTTTCCTGATTTGACTAAACGTACTGTGCATGCCAGAGGCAAGAGGAGTGCTGTATATTTGTTTACGCAAGCCTAACTGCGTCTTGTCCTCCTGTCACGCTGCCAATGAGTTCTGCGGGTTCGGCGATCTGGGCTTTCTTGAATCAGAGGCATAGGAAAACGCCGATTTTACGGATATTTGACAAAAAGATTGCCTATAGTGGGGAATTGCATATTTCTTCCCGAACTCATCGTATCTGGTTGCAATGTCGCGTAGCATCCTAGTGATCTGAATATTGGTAGCGATGTGTAATGGAGTTGTCTCCCATTTAGGGGACAATTGCAGGAGAAATCAAATACAACACTTCTACTAAACTTTATTTAGGGTTCCCAGGCTCCCGCTTTTCGCATGGCTCGGATTTGCCGGTTGGTTGACATATGCAATCCCGGCACTTGCCTACCGGGCACGTGCTCTTAACTGATGGTTTCATTTGAAGGAAGAATTCATTGGAAATTGCCTGCAAAAAGCGATATGCGCGATTTTAGGTCCGTTTTCCTGAGCTTATCATGACTAACTGGAGCGCAATATAGAATATAAAATTATGTGATGGGTTTGCATTTTGAAAACAAATTTGGGGATCTACAATACATACTTTTTACAGAATGAACAATAAAATCTATAGCCTCTCCAGAGCAATCGTAATGTGAGTGTGCCGCCCTAGGCGCTAGACATTAGAGTACAATATGTACAAGAGCTCTATATTTATCGCCCTCCAGAAAAAAAAAGGTGCCCTGAACCTCAAATGAAAGAGGTGCTCCTGATTCGACTCGAACGGCACGAATAAACAGGGAGCCCATGAATTCATAATTGTTATATTATGCCAATGAGAGTCATAGCTAGGGTGGGAGGGTTTTTTTTATTGTCAGAACACGCGACAAAATTATATAATCACTGCATCTACCATTTCCTTTGATATTTTACGTCCATTTTTCCAACTGGTGTATAACATCCAGCGAAAAATATTCCTGGCTGCGCTAGTGAAGCCTACCCTGTATTATCCACTGCTTTGGTAGCTAGCGAATAGCCGATTTCATTCTTCCCCATGTATCATAATCAAAATTTCAGTGTCTTTCGATTGCATTGTGGAGCCAAATAAAAGAATTTTCTTTGACCAATCTTTTGCACGAGAAAGCCTTACTGCTGCAAATGTTTCATGGGCTACCTTGTTGAAATCACAAAGTTTAAGACAGACCCGAAATAACATAGCTAGTTTAGGTAAATCCAAGCAATCAAATGCAGTGTGCTCTGAACGGCCCTTCGGATAAGGAAGCCGAATTTATCTTTGTACGAACCCTTTTTACGATCTTGGTGGGATACATAGAGAGTGCGGTTTTTGCATAAAAGCTGCGCACTTAGCTGCTTCCCTATTAGTCCATTTGAAAACAATTGTATTCCTTTCAGCTGACGTGTGCAAAGGCGAACATATTAGGCACCTTGATGGGGCAAGAGTAAACCTAGCATCAAAGGCTCCACGAAACAAGCCACTAAGCTAAAAATTTGCAGGTAGAAAATGTGATCATTTCGGGGACAGGAAAAAAAGAACGTGTTTTTAAGTACCATTAGAACCTTAGGGTGTACGACATGTTGCAACCTTCTTTGCACGGTGGCAGTGAAGTGCCCGGCAATTATAATTGCTGGCGTACAGATTACAGACAATATGTTATGATTGACGTACGGATGAAACGCCAGAAAACAGTTCTTTATCGCAGTGTTCTAATTACAAAGAGAAAATATGCAAATATAGACGCTCCCGTAGACAGATAAAATTTTAAAGAGATTCTTACTAATTCTGCTTAGAGGAATTTTATTTTTCCATTAAAAATTTCAACTGGGAGAAGTTTTTTGATAATTTGCAACTTCTGATATAACTTCAAAGCTATCAAAACGCAATCTGAGCTTCAGGTTACAGCCGTACGCAGTGATTATTGAAAATGTGAAATTAAATAATCTAAAATACGGTCAGAGGCAGGCATGTTCTTCATTCTAATGGCGGCCGTTGTACGGCATAATTAAAAATTGTTTTCGATATCTTTGCTACGCGAAGCTAGGAAAAAGCGCTTCACTCGGACCATCCCCGCCGATTTGACTGATGTTAATGGTCTTTGCCTTCGACACTTTGACACCCTTCAATTTTTCACAGCATAACTCCTTCAAATAATATATATATATATATATATATATATATATATATATATATATATATATATATATATATATATATATATATATATATATATATATATATATATATATATATATACATATATATATATATATATATAAATATCAATTAAATTACAAGTTTAAAGACGAATACGCATTTCGATAACAGGCTCTATAATGTAGGTAGAACGACAGGAAGAAGATGGTTTGCACGGTATGAAGAAGAACTGAACAAGGGTAAATGGGGTACGCCTCAGTTCGCAAATGCCCCAACGTTTCGACAAGGGGACTTATCTTCGTCTGGGCCCAGACGAAGACAAAGTCCACTTGTCGAAACGTTCGCTCATCTGCGAACTGAGGTGTACCCCATTAACCCCTGTTCAGCTTTTCATCATACGGGCCTCTATAATGTATATGATATATACTTAGCAGCATAACCCTCTTACAAGCATAGCCACGTCATGTATCTCTTAGATTTCGGAATACCAGCTTTTAAGATATAAAATATCGGTCAGTACAATAAGAGTTATGGGCTCCCAAAAACTAAATAGAAGGCATGGGAGGTCATACGTTGCCGTATCAAGAGTAGATATAGCCTTATATTTAATCAACAAAATGCAGTAACATAAACATTAAATACTACTGTTTTCCGTTTTTGTTATCTACCTCTGTTGAGCAAAACAGGTTGCAGCATCTGAAGAATAGCGCTGAAGCGCTATTGTTGTAGTTGTAGCACTGAAGAAATAAAGACGGAAACTTCTGGCATGAGTTCCCGAGAGCACATTATTCAGCAAACATGACTGAGTAGTTCGTTGTGGTGGTGGTTAAGCACTTATTACCAATAAATGGTTACAGGGAGGTGATTCAGTTGATGTCGTTGCGGCAGGAGAAATTGAGTATTCCATAAAATGTTTTCAAAATGTCAACCGAAACTATTTTTCTAAACATTCCTCGAAAAAAAGAGATAACTGTTTTTTCTTTGATTATTATCGTAATCGCTTGATTAGATTTTCATTTATAATACACTGCTGATTGTAGCATGAGTGTGGCGGCTCGCAATGATGGAGTATCTTTCTCTAGGGGCTGCTGAGAAGCGGGTATTGGAAGAAACCGTTTAGTCACAGTAAAGCTGATTTAAAAGTGAACGTGCATCATGAAACAGAATAAAAGTTCGCACTGAAAGAGATTCCGCGCCACCTGGACATTTAATAGATTGGCCTAAGGACTGTAACCCGAGCTGTATGTTTGTCTGCAGAATGTAGGAGACTCGCGGTCGGCAATGAATGATCTAATATTTCCTCTGCGCAAAACGTGTTCAAGAAGAGAAACTCGCCCAAATAAAAGCAAAATACTTAATACGATGGGGACGTCAAAATATCAAGTCGATACGCGTGCATAGAGGAACGTGCAAAAATTATCTTACGTATCATTTGCTCCCATTGAATAGTCTAGTGGCCTTCAGCTTGCATCTCCACCGGCAAGCAGTGGGGCTCTGTGAGGAAAAAAAAATTTAGACAATAAAATCAAACAATTTATGTTTCACACCACAGAAGTGCATAAAAAAGATTACAATTTATTTTATCATAAGGAAACTGAATCGCTGCATGCTATAAAGGAAATTACTAAAGTCGTGCGCTTTTAGGTAAGCACTTGTAGCAATCATAAGAAGTAAACATGCACATGCGGTAGTGAATGACAACACTGCTTCATAAGGTTTCAACTGTTCGATATGGCTTTGTGAAGAATGTCCTTAATCAACTTCTGCAACCACTATTTGTGCGCCCATGCAGAAAGCAACAGCGGCGTTTACAAATTGAATGTTTGGCATATATTGTGATTTATTTGAACGAATGGCTGAATTTTCCTACCCAGTGTGAAAACAAAATGCGGTCGGCTGAGTTTCACTTAACTGAATTGAGAAGGATCATTCATCGCATGTGTGCAATTCAGGTGTACCAACGAGCACCAGCGTTGCACGTAAAACTAAAACAAAGAAGACGTTAGAAAATGGAAATAGAAACATATCTAGGCGGAATAAATTCCGAAATTGCCACCGTAAGACAACGGAAATAGTGTTCTAAAAACAATATTATACAACAAGAGACGGAAACAGTCGCGGCAATGAATATTTATAGGCCAATTAGACAGGGATAGCAAAGTGGCAACACGTGGCAGTGGAAGCTCCAAAGTTGCAGGGGTAGTTGTCTTAATAGCACCCTATCAAAGCATCGGCCGTTAAACCGGACTCACTGAGGGTGACCATATTAGGCTGATTTATCCATTCCGCTGTTTCGCCATTGTCGCGAAATATTGAAGCATCCAACTATGTTAACAAAATACACGTAACAGACTGATTAGTGTGCTCTGTGATCAATATTGCTTGCATTGAGCTTTCCCGGAAAGATGTAAATTAATTTTAAGATTCCTAAGCTTACATTAATATCTAAAGAACGAACTTGAAAATGAGTTTCCTTTATTAAATTATCAGTGAGTTCCTATTATTCTTCTAGATTAAATATATTATCATTTGCAACATGTGGCGATGGAGCCGCGTTGTTTTTGGTGTATGCCTTTGTCGGTGTTACCGATCGAAATACAGCTATATGAGCCACTAGAGAGTCACAAGCCAAACAGATTTTCTGAAAAGAGAAAGACGACCTACGAGCCTTGCGCCTGTTGGTCGTGGCTGTTAGTTTCTACACAGATAGAGAGATAGATGTGTATATGTATATGAACGGCAGAGAGGCTGGCCTAAATGATTAAAATCTGGCCTGCTATTTTGCACTGCGGAAGAGGAAGAGGAGAAGAAACAGGATCATGATGAATGACAATGAATGACTGTGGGAGAATGTCGCCCCTGTGTCTTCGTTCAGCGACTACTATCTCCTGAGCACCACGAGCTTATCGGCGCAACTTCTTTTTAAAGTGTTTCGAGCAACCTCACCGAGTCATTGCCATTGTGGAGATATTAAAATCCACAAAGGTCTTTTGCCTTCTCCGGCTCGCCAACTAAAAGGAAAAAGATTATTCCCCAAAATCAATCATCAGTATTATATTAGCGCATTAGAAACACGCATGTGTATAGCAAAGTAGAGAGGAATGGCTACATACACCTTTAAGGAGCACTCGTAGATAGCCGTGTAAATACCTGAAAACTTTTTTTAGTAGGAAAATGCTCACGTACAGGCAAGATTATATCGGGTTTTATTGCGCAAGAAAATGCACACTTCACTTCACTTTAGTACCTTAAAGACCCCACATTGGGGGTATTACATAAGGGGTGGGAGTACAAGCATTGATTGAATATGATTGCCTACATGGTATTTATGAAGTGCATATTTAAACTGTTTACAAAACTTGATGGGCAGGTGATGGCATCAACATCGTGGGGAAGGCCATTCCAGTCTTTTGCAGTGCGAAGAAAGAATTATGAAGAAAAAGTGACGGTGCGGGCGCGCTGGCATGAAACTACTAGTGGATGGCCGGTGCGATGAGATATGCGAGCTGGCGGTGTGATGTAGGGTGGTTGGCCGAGGGAGCTGTAAAAAAACTTATGGATCAGATTAGGAGAAACAATGCGACGACGATGGGCAAGAGTTGATAAACCTGATTGCCGTTTAAGTGACGATACACTGATGTCATATGAATAGGAAGAATGAATGAACCTCGTGGCGCGATTTTGGACAGATTCTAGTGAACTGATGAGATATGCTTATTGCGGGCTCCAGATAGCAGATGCGTATTCTAGTTTAGGTCCGATGAGCGATTGGTAGGCGAGAAGTTTAATACTTTGAGGGGTGTGCCGTAAATCGCGTTTCAAAGAACCCAATGATCGGTTAGCTCATGCGACGATGTTCGTTACATGTGAGCGCCAGGAGAGATCCTGGCACAAGGTGACGCCTAAGTACTTTTATGAGCATGCAGATTCTAGTGGAGTGTTAGCAACCGACTAAGTGAAAATATGGGGGTTACGCCGGCAATGAAAAAATACGAGTTTACATTTATTAGGATTAAGCGACATTAGCCAGTCATCGCACCAGGCATGTATTGCGTTAATGTCGTTTTGGAGCTGTGATTGGTCAGAGGTGTTGGAAATTGTGCGGTAAATAACGCAATCATCTGCAAACAGACGAACTATGCAAACCGGGTTTGAGGGTAAGTTGTTTATATAGATTAAGAATAGGAGGGGAGCTAATACAGAACCTTGGGGTACGCCTGATGTTACTGGAAGAGGATTAGAACTGTGTCCATTCACGAGAACAAACTGGGAGCGGTTAGAAATAAATTCTTCGATCCGTAATAAGACGTTAGCATGCAGATTTACCATGGTTAGTTTCAGCAGTAAACGCCTGTGGGGAACTTTGTCAAATGCTTTAGCGAAGTCTAGAAAAATAGCGTCAGTTTGTAAGTTTAGGTCGAGGCTGGAGTGAACGTCATGAAGAAAGATGGCCATTTGAGTTTCACATGACAGACCCTTGCAAAACCCGTGCTGTGAGGGATGAAAGAAGTTGTTACTGTCAAGAAAGTTCATGATTTGAGTATAGATGACGTGTTCCACGATTTTGCAATGTATGCTGGTTAATGATATGGGACGGTAATTTAAAGGAGTATCTTTCTTGCCTGATTTTAGACGGGAATGACCTTCCCCACTTTCCAGTCATCCGGAATGCATCCTGTAGAAAGCGACTGAGAAACAATAACAATAAGTATATTGCAGAAATGCTGTTAGTATTGCGAAGTATTTTGGAGTTAATTTCGTCGGCGCCGGCCGATGATGAAGTTTTAAGGTGTTCGATTAGCGAGGAAATGCCAGCTTCAGAAAACACGACAGCAGGCATGTTGGACTGTATATTGGCGGTGGAAGGCGCAGTTGGTGGATGAATTTCATTAGTGAATACAGATGAAAAGGCATTATTAAAAATATCAGCGCATTCTTTGTCATCTGCGTCTTCGCCAGACTCTTTAGTAAGAGTGATGGTATGTGCTGGGTGCTCACTTATTACCTGCCAGAACTTTCTGGGATTGGAAGTCCACAATTTCGGGAGGTCGTTGTGAAGGAAAGAGTATTTCGCGTTGCCGATTGCGGAGAGGTACGTGCGTTCGGCTGCATAGTATTTTTCCCACGCGAAAGCGTCGTATTGCTTTAATTTTGCCACACGGAAAAGGCGTTTCTTTTTGTTGTCGAGCCTTTTTATTGTTTTGGTATACCATGGTTTTTGGCGGTCGGAGTGGAAGCTTACTTTAGGGATGTATCTGTCTGTTAGTTCGATAATCTTGCTCTTAAAGAGGGACCAGTTATCATTTACTGAGCGATCGTGAAAAGATACTTCAAATGTTTTGAGATATTGGCTTAATTCGAGATTAAAGGCTTCCTAGTTTCCTTTGTCGTATAGCCGAATAGTTTTGCTTTGATTTTGGCGTCGTGATGGGTGGAACTCAAATGTGGCGTGAATAACTTTATGGTCGCTGATTTCGCGTAGATAAATGATAGATGAGAGGGCTTCCGGGTGGGTAGTTAGGATTAAGTCGAGGATGTTTGCACACCCTTCTGCAACGCGGGTCGGTTCGGATACCACTTGTGTTAAGTTGAAGTTTAGGCAGACCTCAATGAAGTCATTCGCTTCCCTGTTGCCGACTGCTTTCTGTGTCTGCCAGTTGATTCCTGGAAAACTGAAGTCTCCAGAAAGGATGATATGTGCTTTTGCGTATTTCCTCGATAGCTGACTGATCACGTCGTTAAGTATTCGGGAAAAATCAGAGTTGGTATTTGGCGCTCTGTAACAAGCGCCTAGCAGTATGGTTTGGGGCGCGGCGCGACAATGTAGCCATACTATCTCGAGGTCTGTTGGAATATTTATAACTGTGCACGAGAACTGATTGTGAACTGCGATGAGTACACCTCCGCCTCGAGCGGATGTGCGATCTTTGCGAAAAAGGTTAAAGTTCGGTAAGTCAGCAAGAATTTCAGTATCAGTGACGTCATTAGTGAGCCATGTTTCGGTAAGAATCAGCAAGTTATAGAAGATGAACACACAAGATTGGAGATGATTTCGCATTTCGCAAGAAAACTGCGTATGTTAGTGAAAATCACCGAAAGGGAGAGATTAGACTAGGGGGTGGTAGATACGTGAGCGGCTGGAAGCTTGCGGCGCCGCAACCGCTATGGTATCTCTTTTACAGATTGCGATGGTTCGTCCAAAATATATCGACGGGCACCGATGAACAGGGTCTTGTACCGCAAAGAAAGACGGTTAGTCTTGCTTTTGGCAGAGGTAACTAGGTGCTTGCGCGCATTACGAACGCGACGTGAAAAATCTTCGCCGACGGAGTAGTCTGTGTCCTTGAATTTGCGGCCATTAGCTAGGATTTCTTCTTTCGTTTTGAAGAGCGCGAATTAGGCAATTAGCGGATGGCAGCGGCCAGGTTCATGGCGCCCAAGATGGTGAGTGCGGTCTATTGTTTTGGGGTCGAGGGTGATGCCTAAAAATTCGGAGCAATGGCGAATTAGTAGTTTTTCAGAATCGGCCCACGTTTCAGATGGATCAGGGTCAGGAATATTGTAGAAAATCAGGTTATTTCGGCGTGACTGATTTTCTGCTTCGTCCATACGATCCTCGAGATCACAGAGCTGTCGAGTCGCCTGAGCGGTGTGAGTGCTTATGCCTTCTATCTCTGTGCGTAGCGTCTGTATGGTTTGGTAGTGGCCTTCAAGTGCGCTAATGCGCCTGCTTAGATCAGAAATCAGGTTTCCTGTTGTTAGTAACTGGGCTTTGAGGTCTGAAACTTCCGTGATTAGTGTCGACTGGCCGCCGGACAAATTTTGAAGTTCCGCAAGTACAGTGTCGAGTTGACATCAGCACACTCAGTGGCAATCGCAAAGCAACACTGTGGGCTCGACAGCTGTAACAGGAAATAATCACTAGATTTCTTAGCACAAAGACTTCCTAACCTAACCTGCATGACTTCCTAACCTGCATGGCGAGGCAGAACGGGTTGAGCGACTGCATCGTGGCACAGCCACCGAGCCCACAGAGCGACGCCGGCGGCCGTGGCTGCTTAAAAGCTGAGGCTGATGCGGCCATTCCCCTTTGTATCGGGGGATCACAAAGTTCTGGATCAGGCCAGGAGAAACGGGTAGAAAAATTGAGGCGTGAGAGACAAATTCTATGCTAAATGTTCAGTCAAATAGTCCGAAGAAGTAAGAAAGAGAGAGAAAGAAGAAATTTAACAGGCTTTTCTGTTGCGCCACCAGTCCTCGAGGCGGCGCTTTGTCGTCTCCACTGCCAGTTGACAGCCGTGTGGTGCGGACGCGTGTTCCATCGCTCCTCCGATTGCACGTGGCTACCGGAAACGGACGGACTGGCGACAGCGGGAGCTTCCGAAGCGTCAAATAGATGAGTTCTTTCTTTTATTACTTTATTTCGTTTTCAGCTAGTTAGGCTAGGTGCAGCCTAAAGAATAGATTTTAGCTCTTGGTCCTAGCGGCCTGGTTTTTAGTGCCGGAAGCTAGGTTTTCTTGGCGTTCATTATTTAGCTCTCTTGTTTAGATAAATAATTTTTTTCTAGGCTATTGGCATTCGCAGAATTGGTTTTTAACGATGGTTTGCTAGTCGTTTCTTGTGTCTTCTTTTGGCAATTTCTATATTCTGAGAATTCGTAATATAGTTCAGTCGATGAGCGCTTAAGATGTGCAATCAAAAGAAGGTAAAGTGTACTCAGTGTGAGGCGCAGGTTAATCTAAAGGAAACGCGTTTTGACTCTGTAGGTGAAGCGGAAGGCAGCGACTTTTTGTGTCGGTGTTGCGTACTGAGTGTACGTCTGGATAGATTTGATCAAGAAAGGGGCAGTTTAGTATCTCGTGTGGATGATTTAGAAAATGAAGTAGGTTTGTTAAGAGCGGAAAACCAGAAACTGCTTGGACAGCTTACTGAAGCTGAAAAAAAAAGGGGCCGACATTATCCTTGGAACCAACGAGGACGAACATTCCAACGCGGGCCACGTGGCTGGGGCCAGCACTGGCATGGAAGGCATAAGCAAAGTAGGTCAGGCGGATCCGAACCGTCAGAGTTATTTAGAAGCAGCTAAGACGCCGGAAAAAAGGAAGAAGTAAGGCAGAATGAAAATCCCAGAGATAAGGACACAGATAACCGAAAGCAGGAGCTAACAGTTGGGAAAGGGAGAGAGAAGGTCCAGGTGCTTATCGCCGGAGATTCTAACATGGAGAGGTGCAAGCGAGATATCTTAAACGTGTAAGGGGTGATAAGAGAGTGTTGGTTGTAGCATTCCCAGGGAGAACAATGAGGGCAGTGCTAAAAGAGAGTAAAAAGAGGCTGTTGAAGAATTCCGCAGAGTGCAGTGTGGTAATAGTAGCCGCGGGGCTAAACGATGTCCTAAGTGATGGCGCTGCAGGAGTGGTGGAAAGTTTGGCTAAGGGAGTTGACGAGATTAGGGAGATAGCACAGTAGACGCAGATAGTTGTATGCACAGTACCAAAGGTGCTAGGATTGAACCGAAAGATGGAAAAGGACGTGGTGACAGTTAATCAGGACATAAGAAAGTTAAGTCTGGAGAAGCGTTTCGAAGTGGTTGAGGTAAACAGGGAGCTACTTAAAGCAGGTTTTGGTAGGGCTTTTCAGCGAGATGGCATTCGTTTTAACAGAAGGGTGGGAGCAGAGATCGGCTGGCGCCTGGCAGGCAGGGCTGTAGCTTTTTTAGGGGGTCACGAGGACTCCGTGCACAGAGGTAGTTAGAAGTCAAGCAGAAGAAAGTGTAATAATGGAGGCTGAGTCCCCAAAAATGGCAAACAGTAGGTCGAGAAAGAAAAGTACAAAAAAGAAATTTAACACTAGGATCAGCTACATAAACATGCAAGGAGGTAGAAAAAGACCGAAATGGCTAGAGATAGAACAGCAGTTGAAGGATGACAAAATAGGTGTGTACGCTCTTTGCGAGACTCATCTCAGGGATCTAGAAGATCCGCCGTTTATAGAAGGCTACGTCTGGGAAGGGTGCAACAGAACGAGAACGGAAAAAAAGGGTGGAGGGGTAGGTATGTTGATACACCAGGGAACAAATTGGCAAAGAATTAAATCATCTTGTAAAGAACATATCTGGGTTTCAGGAAAAATTGCCGGCATAAGAACATGGCTAGGGGTAGTTTATTTAGTAACAGGACATCAATGCAGGCAAGAAAACAGGGATCTTGTTGAATGTCTCAGTGACGATATAAGCCAGTTTGGAAACGGGGCCAGTATTATTCTACTGGGGGACATGAACGGCCACATCGACAATCTGGCTGGATACACGGATTGTAACGGCAAGCAAATGCTAGATTTCTGTGAGCGACACGATCTAGTTATAGTAAATAGAGAAACAAAACGTGAAGGTCAAATCACGTGGGAATTCCGCAACAGGCAGACGACCATTGACTATTGTCTAATGTCACAGGAAATTTATAGCAAGGTCACAAAAATGGAAATAGACGAAGAAGGGGAGTGTAGTCTGGGAAGTGATCATAAACGTATTAGTCTGCAGATGGGGCCCTTGATGAAAAGAGAAATGGAATTTAGACAAAACGTAAACACAAAATTAAACGACGATCAAATAGCGCAGATAGCAGCAGACATAGAGGAAGCAAAAGAAAAAAGCCCCATGGAAGACTGGAATTATGAACAGGTAGAACTACTCATAAGAAGGAAAATTCAGGAGGTTAAAGTAGCAAACCGCTGGAATGGAAAGAGGAAGCCACAGAGCTGGTGGAATAAGGAAATTACGGAAGCTATTGAACAACGACGGGCTGTTTCAAGGGAACACCGAATGGCAAAGAAGGCACAGGTATCTCAGGAGGAAATCGACCAAAAATGGGAATCATACCGACAAAAGAAACTTCAAGTGCAGGCCCTCGTCCAAAGTAAAATAAGACAGTCCACCGATCGCTGGATGGCTGATATACACGATGCCTCTAGAGGCGGAGCAAGAAAATTCTGGAATCATATAAGCTGGCTAGGGAAGAACAATCAAAGAAAGCAGGATCGGATTCAAGATAACGAGGGAAATTGTTTAAAGGAAGATAACGCAGTGAACTACATTACATCAGTTATAGCCGAGTCATTTAAGAGCGATGATAGGGTAATCTCCGCAAATCAGGAAGCAACACAAGGTAGCAGAATACAAAGCAGCTTAGAAATGACCAATCTAAACTGGAAAAATGGCGAAAAAAAAATATTCCTAAAAACACATCTACAGGAATAGATGAAATTCCGATCAAGCTGATTAATGAACTCTGTCCAAAAAGTAAGGAAACGTTGTTAAAAGCTCTGGAAA
The DNA here is from genome assembly GCF_055883805.1 of Amblyomma maculatum. Classification (NCBI taxonomy): domain Eukaryota; kingdom Metazoa; phylum Arthropoda; class Arachnida; order Ixodida; family Ixodidae; genus Amblyomma; species Amblyomma maculatum. Next base: position 17,725,280 of record NC_139350.1, read on the forward strand.
CAGTCATAACGAATAAGCAAATTCCGGACAGCTGGCGGCAGAGTAAAATGAATTTGATTTATAAAGGGAAAGGAGACAAGATGCAGATAAAATCCTACAGGTCGATTACCATAACATCTGTTATGTACAGGTTAGCCATGCAGGCGGTGAAATTAAAGGTGCAAGCATGGGTAGAAAGTAACAAGATACTCGGAGAACTTCAGAACGGCTTTATAAATGGTAGGCGCTTAGATGATAGCCTGTTCGTGCTTACCCAATGCATCGAAATATCTAGAGTGGAAAATAGACCTTTGTATTTGGCCTTCCTGGACATAAACGGGGCGTACGACAACGTAAGCAGGGAACTCCTGCGGAACATATTAAAAGAAGAAGGTATCGGTTATGAGATAATAGAGTTCCTACAGGAAATATACCGGGATAACAAAGTAGAAATTACGTGGGAAGGGATAAGAAGTACTGAGGATGTCAAAGTATGCAAAGGATTAAGACAAGGCTGTCCTTTATCACCGGTGCTGTTCATGCTTTATATGATAAACCTACAAGACAGTAACCTAGGTTTTAACCTGTCATATAGATTAGGTGGGAAGGCGGTAGAGCAGCGCCTCCCCGGTTTGATGTATGCAGACGATATTGTGCTGCTAGCTGAGAGTCTGGAAGAATTGCAAACTCTCGTTAAGTATTGCGGAGACGAATGGGACGCTCTAGGCTTCAGTTTCAGCGCAGTTAAGTCGGGTCTGATGATTTTCAACGGCTCAACTGATCAGGGTCTTAAAATACAAGTCCTTGAAATACCTAGAGTAGCAGAATATAAATATCTGGGGGTATGGGTAAACGAAGGATTGGCATACATTGGAAAGCATGAGCAATCACTTAAGGCCAAAGGGCGGAGGAATGCCGGGATAATGAAGCATAAGGCATTGTGGGGATACAATAGGTATGAGGTTTTGAGGGGTATTTGGAAAGGAATTATGGTGCCCGGACTTACTTTCGGAAATGCTGTTTTGTGCCTAAAATCAGAGGTACAGTCGCCATTAGAAACAAATCAGAGATCCATTGGACGATTAGCACTAGGTGCCCACGGCAAAACTACAAATGAGGCGGTACAGTGAGATATGGGCTGGGCATCTTTCGAAGTACGGAAAGCTGCTCAGAGTAAAATATTTTATGAGGAACGCCTGAGGAAATTGGACAGTAACAGATGGGCAGCTAAAGTATTTAAATACATGTGCCTAAAAAGCGTTGACTCACAATGGAGGGAAAGAACTAGGAAACTAACTAGTAAGTATGCTAGTAACAAGGACGGAGAAATAAAGAGCATTAAGCAACAGGTTAAAAACACACAAGGTAAAAATTGGATAAATTCGATGGAAAAGAAACAGTGTGGAATTATACTGAAAGTGGAAAATACAGATAAGGAAGGAAGATTTCTTTGATAACTCAAGAGGCAGTGCCCTACTTTTTGAAGCTAGATCAGGGTGCCTTAGAACACGCAGGTACAAAAATAAATTTAACAATGGAGATGACGCATGTGCTGTATGTGGAGACTCCAGTGAAACAATTGAACATATTATACTCGAATATAATGGTATCCATCCGGAGTTTGGTGCAGGCGTAATCACTGTTCCTGAAGCTCTAGGCTTTAGAGATAACAGTGGCCGGGTGAATAAACCGGCGGTGGAAACTAGCGAAAAACGACTGGAAGATTGGTGGCTTAAAAGCAGAGAAGTGACATAATGTTAGTAATCTAGGAACAAAATTTAATAAATAGAATGGTGGTTTAGTTAACCATTCTAAATCAATAATTAAGATATAGGGAGAAAAATGAGCATGATGGCTTCTGCTACCACCCCGTTTCAAAGGGGACGCTCCTATATTCCATCCATCCATCCATGCCCTCATGATCACCCTAGTCTCTTCGGGTAGTGACGTCGACTGTAGACCGAGTGCTGTCAAAAGCGCCTCCGTTGGTGTTGTCGCTGTTGTAGTGGGGGCGGGTCGCAGTTCTGGGCACTCGATCACTAGATGTTGGATGGTCTCGTGTTGTAGCTGGGGCGGGAGACGATGTCGATGGCGATGGTTTTTCCAGTTGACTGTCGAGGGTCCAGTGCACTGGTGAGGTCAGCGCACGTTAGGCGGAAGCGGTGACGAGGCAAGGATGGTTGAAAACGGGCGTCCTTTCCAGCCAGATGTCCGGTGGACAGGCAGCCAGAGAGGCGGGGGAAAGCACGGTGAACCAAAGGGGAGCAACCACCTGCATGGCGAGGCAGAACGGGTTGAGTGACTCCATCGTGGCACAGCCACCGAGCCCACACAATCTTAAAGAGAAGTAGTAGCTCATGAAATGTGGGGATTACATTTCAATGTTTCTCAATTAGTGGTGGGACAAAAAACTTGAAACTTCGCCATATACTTTTCTATAAGCTGGCGTTAAGCCCACCGAGATTTATTAGGGACAATTGAGCAGATTTCAAGTAAGAATAAATATTGTAAAGCGACTCATTGTGAAATGTGCCTTAACAAAAGGAGTTGTTGCCCCCAAAACAGTAAGAATTCACAGAAATCTTCTATACTATTCTTATTATTCACTAGACTGAAATAATTCCGCAAGCTCGATCTTTCATGACAACACAAAATGCAATGTACATAAATATATATATATATATATATATATATATATATATATATATATATATATATATATATATATATATATATATATATTGTGAGCACTGTGTGGCGCTTCATCTTCCACACGGCTGAACGTGCTGCTTCATCTTCATCCTGCTCCCTCTTGTAGATACCCATCGTCATCGCGTTAGTGTTTGGCTGCAGTGTGCGACCAAGGCTTCAGGTCTACAATAAAGCCTGATCCCCCAAGTCCGACCTTCGCGTTACCTTCGCGTTATATATATATATATATATATATATATATATATATATATATATATATATATATAAGGTAGAACGAAAAGGAAGAAGGTGGTTTGCACGGTATAAAAAATTAGAACCGAACAAGGGTAAATAGGGTACTATTTACCCTTGTTCGGTTCTTCTTTATATATATATATATATATATATATATATATATATATATATATATATATACGTTCGACTTAAGACGTTCAAATTCAGTAAATTTCTTTCCGCATTAATATGCAATTAGGGTTAAAAAAAAAGCTTTCACAACATTGATATTTCTGACATAATTGTAACTTTATAACCGCACAACACATCCTGTGCCATCGTAATAACTTGAACGTGACTAAAATTGGAGCTATTTGCGTGGCATTCTAAGTTTTATCGGGAAAGAAATGCTACGCACATGTACGGCATTTTGCGTAGCGGCGGCCGGTAGCCACGTTTGACCTTTAGAATGACCTCTGACGTCATACCAAAAGTGAGAGATGGGCTACCAAGTGGAGTCGTCGCTTAGCGACGGTAGCCACGTGTGAAGACGGCGTATTGCGTTCCTTCTGTTGGAGGCGCTGCGCTCGTTTTGATATCACAATAGAGAGGTAGGTGGCGGAGTCGGGGGTATATACTCGCGTTCACCATCTGCCATTGCTTTCACAACTTGCCGGACCTAACTAAAGCTAAGCCCCGGCCAATTTTCTTGATGAATTAACTTCATTAGGAGTGGCGAAAACAATTGAGGACCTTTTGCTTCCATATCTGACAAATATATCTGATCGGCAAAGTTTTATTTTTATATTTTTAACGGATATATGTTTCATTAAGTATTAGACGCACTGAAATGTGTATAGCACAATTTACACTTTTACATTACTCTTCCTAATATGGTTGTTGTTCTGTTCGTATAGATTAATATGAATGTTCACCTTGTTTGCTGGCTATATTCGCTATAATATGACACAAGATTGCGGTGCAAATTCTCGCAAACAATTGCAAGCAATGCTTTCTGCTCGCTTACATTTTCCTTTATTTCAATTTTGGCATTGGATTATGGCATTTTGAAAATTACACATTTAAGCTCGCTGCAGTTTCATCTCTTTATCTTTCTCTCTTCCCATCTTACCAAAAGTGGCCTGAGGGGAATCATACACTAGAGACCTTCTTACTGCGATGCGTTTACGCTTCCATGCCATATAGCGCAAGTATATAAAATCAGATCGGAATAAAACGAATGCGCCGCCAGATATCTGCGAGGAATTTTCCATTGTATATTCTGCACAGATTTCCAAAGTGTAGTTAAGGGCTCTTTAGGGACATTTCTCGCAGAAAATGATTACCAGGACGAATTCTGAAGAAAGTCAGTGTTTAACTCAGCAAAAATTTATCACTTAATGCTTATATTTGGCGGAAAAGCCAGTGTCAAGATATTATGGCAAATAAGCACAAGAAAAGGATTCGTTTATATGCTCAGTGCACATGATGGACTTTCATACTGCGTATTTAACATCCAACACAAGGGGGCTTCTCAATACTTACGCTCTAAATTGAGGTCGAATGTAGGTACTGAAAAAAGAAAATGACGATACGATAAAGACATTTGAATACACGAATTTAGAAAAACGCTCGAGTTACTTCGCAGCAAATGTGTGCTCAACATTCCAGGTGAAAACCGCCTTTGAAGCCAGTAAGATTGCTTCCCTCGTTTTCATAATTGTAAATGCCCCGTAATTCTCCTCAGCAGAACAAGACTTAAGAGCTCCTTCACGTACACCTTTACAAACAGTAATAAGGGCAGGAGCATTGCATATGACAGTAATTCAGTGTCCATTCAAAATGTGTCCTTGCTGAGGGGCCCAATATATATCGTTGGTTCAGCAAGGAAGCGGCAATATTCAGGCACTATATTAGAACACATTATCTCTTACAAATCTAAAACGTTATTGCCACAATTAATGGTACGAACATGTTGGGTTCATCTTGAAATACTGCTGAAACATGATATCCCAAAGAGGTTATTGTAGGCACTGATCTCTCTTAAGTGAGGTAAGACGAAAGCCTTTCCTGCAACTCTGCACTAATTTGCCGCTTTTTCGCTCCTTTTTCTCTTGTTTTGTCCTTTTTGTTTCTTGTCTACGCTTTGTACATTTCTCTCTTTTGGATATTTTTCTCTACCATTTAATGTCTGTACTCTATTTTCTTTTACTTCTCTCTTCCTCCTTTGCTCTTGACTGATTGGTTTCGATATTTTGTAAAGAAATGACGAGGCCTGTCAAAAGCTTTGCAAGGTTTAGCAAGAATTTGCCCAGTTTCCAAGTCCTAGGGTGTTTTTTGACATCTGCGCGTTCTATCGACGTCCTTCGCTTTTGACCTGGAATTGAATTTTCTGGCTCTGGTTAAGAAACTGAATAACGCACGACAAAAAATTTTGCAAGCAAACGCATTTATTCATGTCTACCTTATATAATCACTTTTTTTGCGCATAAATCAACTGATTCCTAGACAATAACGTTAGCAGCCTTCGGTCAAATGCAAAATCCTGTCCACACTCGTGACATCATAAAGGCTTTCACTTTAATACCGCTTGGTGCTTGTCGACGTTAAAACTTATTCATATAATTCTGTTAACAAAGTAATCCGAGGCAGTACGAAGCTTTTTGGATGAAAAAGAAATATGAAAGAAGCAAAACTCTTTACAGATGGAAGGAATCGGGGTACTTGAGATACTTTCGTATAGTTTTGGCAGTGGAATCGTGGGAGATGGCTTTTTAGTATAAAATATTCAGGTTTCTGATACATCGAAAATTCGCCGTGCTGTCCTTGTAAAGAATAAATCCCGGTCTCGGCGGCCGCCTTTTACTGTATGGCTGCAAAAAGGCAACCGTGCACTCTACCACCTTAGGTCAAGTAAGAAGACTTCAGCTGGTCGAAATTGCCGAAGCTGTTCTTTACGGTGCCTCTCTCAGCCTGATAGGCTTTGGGACGTCATTTTAAAAATACATTCCCATGCTTACAAATGATTGCTCTTTAATGGAAAACCCTTTCAAAAAAACTACAAATGAATATTTGTTTTAATTGTACATAGATGTATAACTTATAAGCTGTCATCAAATCAGTACACATATAAAAAGAGGGCAAAATTGCATCAATAATTAGACTTACAAGTAGTCTTGGCGTTGATTACCGTGCAAGTCAGGAAGAGGTACATAACCCATCGCATAGCCACGGAAAGCTACGAGAAATATGTTCCCACAAGATATACTGCTAAACACCATCAATTTTAACGCTAAACAAAATGAGTCCTTAATTTATTATCAAACTAAGATCTAGCTCTGCAAAGCGGTCTTCTCCAACGCCTATTTAAACAGCACTCAAACAATGCTGACACACGGCAAGCTGCAGGCCATGTCTTCTGCATCTGTACAGTATGTTTCTGTGCGTTTAAAAAACTACAGATTTATTCTGGAGTGTCATGCACGCAGACTGGAATTGCCGAGATAGCTCTAGGCGCTTAAGTCGGAAATGAAAAACGTTTTCAATGAAACAAATTGATATTATATATGAATTTAAAATAAATGCTTGTCTTCAGATTTTGTTTTCGCTTGTAAAAAGCAAACTAATAAGGGAAGGATTATATAAAAAGCCGCTGGCACGCTCGAGGACGAAGATTACCACACTACACTATGTTCTATGAAAGAAGGTAAAGCAAAAATATTTGTACGGCTTGTGTTTCAGTGAAGTAAGAAGCTTATCTAATACTATCTCAGGGACTCTCAAAACTGAGTCTAAGCGTTTTGCAAAAGAAAAAAAATATTATTTTGTGGCCTAGCTTCGCGCCATGGGCACAAATACTATTTATAAATTTGATCCAATTGATACCTTCTATTGTTACGAAAGAAAGTAAATTATCTGCACACGTAAATATTCCGCAAAGTAAAACAAACTAAACACAGGAATACAGCGTAAAAACAAGGCAATGTGCTCAGGAGATTCACACTGATGAAGAAACTGTTTACCTTTGTGGTCTTTCTCTAAAGAATATGCTGCAGTCTACGGGAGGTTTTTCTAATATAGAATGTCTATATTACGAATTATTGCTCCTTTAAGACGGCGTATGTATATATTAGGTTTCAATGGAAGTTTCTTTGAAAACGTAAAAAGCATTTTTATCCAACAGAATAATTTGCGTCACTAGGACTGCGACTACTCTAACGCAATCACACCTGATCTCTTCGAGAACCGGTCCAACTGGAGCGTTTCTGGACAAGTCCTTTCTGTAACAGCACACGTCTGTGTAAAACTAGGGGATATATATTGCAGGCAGTTCGAACATAAGTCCTCTGTAAAAACTGCGCCACACCTCAAGACAGCTTGTACGTATAAAAATATTTCGGGTTTGGGGGTACGTACATTAATTCTCATCCTTTCAAAGCACGGGTGCTAGAATTCTATGACGGCTTGCTTTTATGCATAAGCATGGCTTCAAGAAAGAACAGCATCTTTTTGCAGAAGAACTGTCTTCTCAATGGAAAGCACATTCAAAATTGTTTATTAACCAAGCTTTATGTAAGTCCTCTCTGTGCATCAAGCCTTTATTTATTGCTCGATTTATAGTGTTCGCTGCTACTATCATTGTCCAAGGTGAGAATAACGTGTGCTATTTGTGCAATTAAAAAAATGCTATTCGAGCAGTCCAACCTCTTGTGTCCCCGCAGTAAATACTTGAATGTTAATTTCTAGTTAAACCGTGTGAAAAAGCCACGACATCCTCAGTTTTGTTTTATTCCCAGCCTGTTTTCAGCTGCACATTCTTAAACGCAGTTGCGCTGATTCAGCTGTCTGTTATCGGCCTCCTGTACGTGACACTCAGGTCGCAGTGCGCTACTGCTTCACATAATAATTATATTTCCTTTTTTCCATATTAGAACGTTGGACAGGCATATTCTTGAAACAATAATAAAATTTTGATTGGCGTAAACAAAACAGCGACACGTCCGCGACAGTTGTCATCATACGCTGTGGCATACCGCCCCTTAGCATCTGGACGTTAACAGTTGTAGTCAAGAGGAGCTGTTTTCTTAAAGTGAAATGCTATATATGCATTTAGCCCCCCCCCCCCCCCCCCCCCCCCCCCCCCCCCCCTGCCAGTGGGCTGCAGGCCATAACATACCACCGGAGGGGAGAAGAACTCGTAGGCGAACCGAACAAACAACAAGACCGTGAAACAATTTTTCACGAGCCACCCTTCGTATTCAGATGATGCGATAAATCTTCAACAAAGCATTTTACAAAAAGCACCTCCTTTCCAACCATGCCATTTTCGTGGCCCTAAGCCATATGTTATGTGGCAGTATACCTTAATCGGTTCTGGTTCCTACCCTGCAGCAAGGCATGCGCCAACAAATCATACCCTACAATCAGCACAGTTTATGCTGCGCAAAACTAAAGAAGAGCTACAATATCTCACTTGTAAAAGCGTCGAAAGCACCTTCTGTGCAGCGCCTCTACATATTCCATACTAATGTTATGTTTTTAATAGGGATTAGAGCATTTTCTAAATATTTAAACATTCATTATTCGAAGGCTGGGTAGAAGTGACATGTTTACAAATATACTTTTTTCTTAATTTTTGTTGACCACAGTGAAAGGAAGATTCCTTAATTCGTCTTAATTTATTCTCCTAAAAAGGTTTCCTTCTGGGTGAAACCCTTTGGGTACCCTGTAGTGTATCCTTGAACTCTTACAATTGACGAAAAATAAGAAGCAAGATGTTTTGTATTACCCCGAAAGAAAGGGTGACCAGACATTTATAGTCAAAATTATGTTTTCGTTTTTCTTCAATTGCTGACCGTTCTGAACGTTTCTTACTAATAAAATATGAAATCTATGTACTAGATAATTTCCTAGATAATGTAATTGTAGAACTCGCTGAAAAACAAGAAATAGCTGAGACGCAAGCCACCAGAATACTGAATTACGAAAGAACTATGATTGCGAAATCTTTCGCGAATTTTATTTTTTCTCTTTTTTTTTTTAATGATCACAAGGCACCCTGAATGTCTTCGCAGTGTTTTTTTACAAGAAATATTGGGGCGTAATGTTGCAAAGGTTACAGAAGTTTGGATGCAAAATAAAAGGTTTAGGCAGATATTCTGAGACGCTCCATACTCCAACATCTGCCTTGGCACTTTTACACTTTATTTAAAATCAGGGACACAAACTTCAATCAATAAAGTCAGTTTATTCACAGAAGTTTAGACATACACGCAAACCATCTGGGCTCTTAGCCTTCTTGGCTAGACACGGGTCATGCAGGAGGTGCAAGAAACAATGGCAGAAAAAGATTATTTTTGTAAATCAATTTCGTTTTTTGTGAAATTATAAACCTAACAATAATTAGCCTTACACAACCCACGGGTTATATTCCGGCTTCATTTTAATCTAGCCACCAAATTTGCTTGCGGAGAAATAAAAATTACATTCCATTAACAAGTTTCGCATTCCTCATAATTCAGAAAACTTGAAGCTGAATTTAAAACAGCTCTTAGAGTGCTCCAAAAATACTGGGTACGACCGGTTAAAAGAAAGTTCTGGAAGCGTTTTGCATCCCTAGGATTTTGTTTCATTCTTGTGAGTTGAGCAGATTAGAAATAATCGCTAGTAGGATTAGCTGGGGTTCACCATAAACAATATCATAATTTTCCAGGTAGGTAGCCCTCTCTTGCTAGAACGATTCCATTCCCGAATCCTACTGAAAACAGAGGCTACTCACTGCACGAATAAAGCTCAAAATTTACAAATACGACAAAGAAAGGTAGTATTCCTACATGATTTCTGGCAGATATTGGTGAACCGATTACTGTGATTAAAAAATTGTAAGCTGCTCAACTGAGGTGTAAGAGAGGTTGGTATCAACCTCTGTCACAGGGATCCAACTTTTACACACAAAGACCCGAACATAATGGTTCGGTTTGTTCATAGGTCCAAGATTGATTGATTAATTTACAGGAAGGGAAAGGCGCGGTAATTGCCTCACTTGTTTAGTGTGGACACCTCAACCGCGCCGTAAGGGAAGGGAGGAAGGTCCAAGAGGAATGCCTTATTCTGCAAAGTAAGAAATGTTAGAATGCTAAAGAGCTAGGCTATCGTAAATCAGATGACATATACGTTTGTGAACATCTGAGTAGACATGCAAAACAGCTGCTGATTGCAGCGAAAGCAAAGAAACGGGAAGTACAGTGGAAATTTGTATAGACAAATGGTGACAAGGTCTTCGCAAGGATAGACGCGCAGTCGACTGTCCTCAAGATCACTTGCAAAGATGATCTAAACGAAATGGCTGCCGAAGGAGCCCAATATTTCAGGTAACCAGTGATCGAAATCCAGATAACAGAACATTAAATATGTTTGAGCACAATGTATGTGATGATCGTGATTCTTCCGGTTTTAGTAAGTTATCTGATGATGCACACAAGGAATCAGACGTTTTCCCCCTTATCACTCGAATATATAAAACAAACATGATATCTTTCGTGACTAATTTTAATCGTTAATAGCTCGCTGCAACATTTTGTTATATTAAGAAACATGGCTTACATTAGCTGATGTCAATTCTTAATTCGAGAACTGTGCTTTCAACGAGTTAGTGCGGTCTAGCGGAAGAAGACGCGGTGAAGCTAACTACGCTGTACACGTGGCAAAGCACAAAGTAGATTCCAGATTTTTCTCTAATAGCCATCAAGAATGCATAATGGTGCTCCTAGGAGCATCTACCGTTGTATTATATTAAGGCGAAAGCCGCTAATGCCTCCTCGTTGTCAGCAGGAGCTGTCGGCAGAGGCTGCCGCGCGTTTGAAGGAGATAGAGAAACGAAACAAACCTTGCCTCCTCCAGGAATCGAACCTCCATCCCTTGCATCCCCAGCCGAGCGCTTTACCAACTGCACCACGCCCCTGTTTTCTTTATCATCTCTTAAAAATTAGAATTACAGTGCGGCAAAGTCCAAGAATAATAACACAAATAGCTCAAGCAAAAAGTAAGGCTTCACAAAGTTTCAAAAACGACTTAGGTTAGCCAGCACGTTTAAAACTGGCTTCACGCTCCGGATTATGAAACGTTCATTAAAATTCGGGATTCCGCGAGTGGCAGAAACGAATTATTGAACGCCATTGAACTTTGATGCGTTCAGTGCAATGCTGGTTGTGTTGTTGTTGTTGTTGCGACTGTAGGAAGAAGGAAATGAAATGAATGGGCTACTGGCTCTGTTGCTGAGCCAAATTCACTGCCTCGGCAAAGAGCAAGCATTCACCACATTAAATTTAGTGTTTTAGCTTCATTCAGATTAGCGAATGCATTATTATTTTAAAGCAGCAACATTGCAGATCAGACTGAATTTGTGACGTCGGCAGCCTATAACGATTGTGGCATCATTGTAACTTCTCGTTTGAGTGCAGCAAGCAAAAGTTGAATTGCGTTAAATAATATATTGCTTCAATCGGTGTATGTCCTGCCGCTAAAACAAGCGTTAACACAATTTGAAAGTTTCTCCATCGTGTGCATTTAGGGCTGCTCCCAATCATTGAGGAATAGGACATGGGAAACGCTCTAAACAGTAGGGGGACACTGCTGCTTGGGCGAAGCACTGGATGTACGAGAACAAAAAAACGATAAAAGGGATGTGATGTCTAGACTGCAATGAGGCATTTCGACGTTCATCCGGGTGTGGGTAATGCAATACAATCTTGATTATGACCTTGATAATTTCTGTAAACATGAACATCGTACTTGATAATTCGTAGGCACATCCTACCGTGGTAGTGCTGTTGTTAGTGTCCTCTACTGCTGTTCCCATGGATGAGGAATTGATCCCCGACCGCGTTAACAGCTTTTCGATTGAGGCGAAGATCAAAGCGGCCTTGTGTGTTACGATGTCAATGCATATTAAAGAACCATAGGCAATCGAAATTTGCGAAGCCGTGAACTACGGCGTATCTGATAGCCTGAGTCGCACGCTTCTTACCAATTTAGTGCCGTTACCTTCATAGGTGCTTAAATCGAGCCATTGAGCCCAATGAAAGATATAAGCCTCTTGCGGAGAGCGATTGGTTTACTGGTTTCACTCCAGAGCACAACTACATGAAATTCGTGTCGATAGTTCACGATTACAACTGCTCTCATTACGAGATCTTAGGAATTTGTTTCCTCCTACCCCTGCTGCACCTATATGTCCCAGGGCTCCACCGATGCGGGTCTTCCTCCGCAGCATCTCAACCTGCATTACTATTTCTACACTTGTCGGATTTTCAACAAAATGTAATGAGTCGATCTGTCATCTATTACTTTGAAGCCGGTGACAAAGCACCACTGGGGCGCCGCTTCTATCATTCGTGCTGTGCTCATTTTCTTCATGGCCCGTGCAATTACACACGTCTTTTTTAAACCGTGCATGATAGCTGACTACACTTTGTGTAGGTTGAGTGTAATGTGTGACAAATATAATGTTCAAAAAGAATATAAAAGAAAATGATAAAGTTAAATATCTTACCTTCGACGTTAGGCTTATAGTTAAGCCTGCCAAAGAGGAGAACTCAGTTTTACAAGTACGTAAATGGATACGGTGGTTCCTGTTATCGAGTTCCAAGACACGCCTTTGAAACCTTTTAAATGCTCATATTCCTACCATCCACGCTACACCATTATTAAAGGATACCAGGCCAATAACATGTGCTATTTTTGCGGTCTTTATGATCGTGAAAGCATGCTCACTACCGCAGAGAACTTGGTGCCAAGGTCAATGCCATGTAGTGGGCCACGTCATGAGTAAAGAATGTGTCGTTACAGCTCCATGTAGCTGTATGCTCGGATCGACGTCGAGTCACGTGGTCCTCGCTTGATAATTTGCTCACACCTACGCTCGCAGCTGCAGTTCCGAGCCCTGCATCACGCACCTTTACAGTCGTGACGTTCGGTGCTGGGTTAAAGAATACGCACCGGCATTCGCGCAGGAATCTGTCGCAGAGGCGTGACTCAGTTTTGGCTTGCAGAGGCCCCCACAGTCTTATATGAGCTCTGTGTCTGATATCCTCTATATAAAGTGTGAGAAACCCAGCGGGAACCAGGCACGCTCAATTAGCGCGGAGAGAGCACCAATGGAATCGACAGAAAAATAATGATTTTTATTATGGCAGCCTAGTTCTTTTCACCGCTGGTGACACCGTGCTACGACTGCTCGTCCGCGCAATTGAAAGGCCAGCCACGCTCCTGAAGTGTGATAAGCTCCTGCAACATCTTGAGCTCATCTGGAGGAAGGTCTCGTTCATGAAAGAACATGTGTGTCAGGCGCGTTTCCACCTCATTCAGCATCAATGGAGCCATGAGTTGAATGCTCTTTCCCGCTGCAAGCAGTGTCTTGTAAACACAGTCGACCTGCAAAGAAGAGTACGCTATAAGATATTACGAGTCACTACTTACCTTGGGATTGTCGTGAGTGCCTATGTTACTGGTCGGAATAATAAAGCACGAAACCAGAATACATTTTTATTCTACATGTTTGATGCAAAGCCTACCACAGGATACAGATAGCATTATTTAGTGACCATGGAAGAGCATAATGCAGAGAAGGAAGAAAATGTTAAGGATCACATGAATTCAAAATCGCATGAAAAGAAAAAACACGAAAGGGGGAAAACAACAACCAGCGATCAGCAACCAGCGATCAGCAACCAGCGTTCAACAATCCAGCGCTCAAGAATTCATTTCTCGCAGAAACGTTTATGGCATGTAGTGCGTAGATAACAGTTTTCGACAAGCAGTAGGTGTCCAAAGGAAACAAGAAAAACATTGCTTTTATTTCTTTGTAGTAATTTAGTCAGCTAAGAATTTTTTCTTCGTCGAGTTTCCTAAAGCCTGTTCCCACAGTGGAATAGGATACTGCGCAAGCGTCAGCGCTCGAATCATACTAATTTGGGATCATTGTGTAAGGATAAGAAATGGACCCTAGGAGAATAACAAGTGATAAAATTCGGATACTGTGGTTATCAGCTTCTATATTTCAGTGGCCCGGACTGTTCAATCAGGAAGGGATGGAACAAAGAGCTGTTTTCCAGCCGCTACCGCAAGCTGAGCACTGATTATCGCATAAGAAAGCAAACATTTATCCCTAATGTGATCCGAAACCCTGAGATTATTTTCGTCGCCTAGACGTTTGCAGCGAAAATGGGCTTAATAATTTGTATCGGGCAAACACCTAACATTTGCATCTTATTTTGAAGAAGTTAAAATGTTATCCACTTCTCAAAATCATGACCTCAGTAGAGCTTTAGATAGCTGTAAATTTTTCTGTAATTACTATCAACATCCGGTTTCATTGCTTTATTTAGGACTATGACTCCAGTGTCTGCAGCAAGCATTACGCATATTTATTATTAAAAGCTAGAGAGAAATTTTGGCATCAATTTTTCCCCTAACTGAGAAGCAATAGAGGAGTGCTTCCTTTTTATTCTTACTGCATAATTCCTATTGAACTACCGGACCGATGGTGTGAAATTTTCATATAGAGCCCGGACGCCTCTGGCAATAAACCTCGCCAAATCGCTTTCAGGATTTATATGCAAATAGAATAAATAAAACTAAATAGTTAATTTTGCTGATGATTGTCATTCTTAGCCAGTGCTAATTTTTTGTATTTGTGTACTGTCTTTTTGCTTTTATTTTTTTGCCACCATTTAGGTTTAGTTCTGCCCTGTATTAATACTGTGGCACTACTGTCTGCTCTATGCAACCCACGTAGAAAGATGAGGTTTATTTCCTCGCTTTAAAGGTGAGATGTTTTAAAAGGGGTTAAGCATAAAAATACAGTATGTAGCATTCGTCCTGCGTAAGTTCTCAAAAACTTTTCCAGTCAAATTGCCACCAAGATTTGATGAGCTGCTTTGGACAGCAGAGTTGTCCCGGACATATTGACACTCAACCAACATGACAAAAAAGAAAAGTTTGGCAGATATGTTGTTATAATACTACGCCATCTTTCGTTATCTCTCGCTGATTCGAAGATTAATCCGCGTGACCGCAAAATTCTTCTGCACGCACTAACCATGGCGTAGCGGTCTTCTCCCGATGAGGGCAGCATCCTCAAGCAGCAGCAGCACAAAAGCTCCGCGATTCTAGAGGAAAATATCCGGAGTTCCAACTTGGTGGCCATGTCCCTTGTGGTCATCGATACGAGAAGTTTGGCAATGAAGTCAAGGCCTTGTTCCTCAATGCGTGATACCCTTCGTTCGAATCCGATGGTGGTGCACTGGTAAACAGTTCTCCGAAGTTCGTAGAACTCACTCCACAGGTAGTCCAGAAACATTGCTCTGCTCTCCTGCTGTGAAAGAAAAGGCTCAAAATTAAAGAAAATGTGAAAGAGCACTTTTTGTCATCGAGAAAAAACTACTATTTAATAGTGTCTGCATATCAAATGGCAATCGTGGTAGATTATATAGCAGGGTTGACCAGAAGCGAACTTCTGGGTATAAACAGGAGTCTATAAACACACTGACGGAGCTGTATTTTAAGCAATCGCCTCACAAAAGCGACCAATCAAAATCATTTTTTTTTTGTGAATTCATCACAGATGCTGCTTGAGTTCTTCGTTATCACCAGGAACCTCGTCACTATGTGGTAACGAATTCGGACGCCACCATACTGTAGCGTGTGCAACAGCAGCCGCTAGGCAGCTGCTCATCGAGAGTCTGGTGCGCGGACTTAAACAAGTGGCCCCGTGGCGTTCGATTAGAAGAGGCTGAAGTTGGCAGCTATCTCTCGGTGCTCTGGACCTGCTCTCCTGTGCCTGCTAGATCAACCCCCCTTTAAAACCCAACATTCTGGTTACGGGCCTAAACAGCTACGTGACAATATAATGGTTCATCGCCAATCCAAAACCAAAACTCGCTAATAAGTCGGTTAGCTATCAACGACCGATGCATCGAAACGCACGCAAATAAAACCCGGTTTTGACGGTGCAATAAATGTAGACCATTGACACTGGGGAGTATCAAACATGCTTCTATCCTACCATGGCTTAAAGAGGTTTCTAGTCACTGACCGCGCTCAACACAAATGACGTCTCTGGAGTGCTTTGGCTTCCTTGTTCACCATGAGCAACCGCCTGAACGTCCCAGACTTTTTGTAGCGGTTATCAATCTCATATATTTCGCATAGATAGGGCGCAATGTGGCATCATTCTTCTTTATTGCGTTGAGATTATTCTCGGTGATTAGTGAGTCGAGATTTTCGAGGGCTGATACAATCTTTGCCATTGAAACTATATCGCCTTCGCCCCAGTTAATTTCGTGGCCAGTCGCCTGCATACGCTCGGCGACTGCGTTCGTTGTAACTTTTCCTTTTTGTACATCGTACTGATCATCTCTCAGTGACCAGTGAACTTAAGCCATGATTTCTGACTATAGTGTATGTCATCGAACCCTCGACTACATATGTCCTAGCATATTCTGCTCAACGTACTAATAGGCTTTTCGAAGGAGGCGAAAAGCAAGGCGCCCGTGTGCTGTGCGGTGTCAGTGCACGTTAAAGAACCCCAGGTGGTTGAATTTTCCGGAGTCCTCCACTACGGCCTCTCTCATAGCCTGAGCCGCAGGGACGTTAAACCCCACAAACCAAACCAAGCCTAATACACCATGTCTTAAAAATTATAGATGCACAAACGACTAATTTCTTCCAGTGAAGCCGCGACGACACATTTTTAAATTTGGTATTCACTATTCACGGTTTTTCTTTTCTTAATTTTAATTTTTCTATTTATCTTACTTTTTGTTAGCTACCACTGACTATCCCATCAGCCCAGTGAATCGCGCACTAGCTATGGATGTGAAGGCAGAAAAAAAGAATTCACTGAAAATTCGTATATAGTGCTGCTATCCTCATATTCAGAAAAAAAAAACAAATAACATTTTTCTCATGCGACTGTTTCACTTTTGTGATTGTTTTCTGTTTAGGTTTATTGCTTTTTTTTATGCTCGACATGCTGTGGCTCAAGGTAAAAGCAGAGAGGAATTGTCATTCCCGATTTTTACATTCTGATAAGGTTTTACCGCACAAAAAAAACACTACAGGGCACTTTTGATCACTGAAGTGCGATGACGCGAAAGACGTTATAGTGTGATGGATCGTAGAACTCTACAACAGCACCTCTATCTTCCTCTCTTCTTTCACTCGCATATTCCTCCCTTCCTTTACATTAAAGGTTCCCAGGTGGTCGAAATTACTCCGTAGCCCTCCACTACGGCTCCTCTTTCTATTTGCACTTTCATTCCTACCTTCCTCCCTTCCATTACGGCGGGGTTGCGGTGTCCACAGAAAACAAGTGAGACAGTTACCGCGCCTTTCCCTTCCTATAAATAAATCAGTTTTTTTACATGGCGATACATGTGTCCGCGTAAAATTGTGACAAATACTGCGCTTTTCTTCCATCTAAATTCATTTGTTACGCCGCTGATGCCTTCTGTAATAACGCCTAATCCTAGACATCTGCTTCTGTTTGTGCTGCGGCGTTTGAGTAAGCGCCACATGAATGGCGCAGCACGGAAGCATATGGATAAGGTGCCCGATGGGATCAGCTTCGGATATGCAATAGTCTGGATCATTGTCCCTAAAGTCTGGTTGCGCGTGAAACGCCCAGACCGGGTTCATGAACGTATTAGTTTGTAGCCGCCTCCACGCGACAGCTTCTCTATTATTTAGTCTAGCATCTGGCGGGGGTACCAGTCTACGTCCCAATTTATAATGGTCGATCATTTCCCCGTAATTTTGCAGACGCTCGTCGTATGCCCAGTGTTCGGGGGCCTCGACGGCTACCCGGAAGTAGAGAGCTCGGGCTAGCTCGTGAGCCGCCTCGTTACCAGGGACGGCAGCGTGAGCGGGTGTCCAAATTAACTGAATTTGCCTATTTATCGTTCTTTGGGTGAGGATTTTGGCCACCTCTGGCGATATCCTCCCCTTCCCAAAATTTTAAATGGCAGTTTTGCTGTCGCTAATTATGAACTTGGCTTCTGTTCCTACGCAAGCTAGCCCTATCGCAACTTCCTCCGCAGTCTCCATGTTGCGGCCTCTGATGGCTGCCGCGGATACCGGTGCCCCTCGGCCATCGACTACCGAAGCTACCGCCGCAAATGTTCTGCCACTTGCCGCGTCAACATAGACTACTTCCTTTGCTCCCATGTTCTTGAACCGTCGCTCTGGAGCTTAAGCTCATTTGGCCCTTATTTCGACATTAAATTCTGGTTGCATATTCCTAGGGAAAGGGGGGACTACCAAGGCATTCCTGATTTCACTATTAATTGTGACTTTTTTTTTTAACTGCCCTGTCTGGGTTGAGGCCTACTTTTGCAAGGATTATCCTGCCCGTCTCGGTCGTGCTTAGTCTCTCTAATTGGGAAACTCGCACTGCCTCCGCCAATTCTGCCCACGTGTTATGCACCCCGAGTTCGAGCAGTCGTTCGCTCGAGGTACCCATGGGCAGTCCTAGCGCCTTCTTAACGCATCTTCGAATCAGGCAGTCTAACTAACCAGGTCATGACGCAGTTTTCTGGGTGGAGACACGATTTGTTGATTTTAAGTTCACGTCCGATCATAGTCGATGACTTCATCAGATCATTACGTCCCGTTCTCTGTGGAACGTCGCGTAGAAGGGTGACGCTTCTCGCAAACGGACGACTGTATGAGCCAATAAAGCCTTTCGCCCTAATATATCTCAGGCTATGACGGACATCGTACAGAGGATTTAATTACATGGGGTTACTAACTTGCACTGAGATCCGATAGCGCAAACGCTACTTGCGGCCCGCCTTCATCGAAACATGGCTGCCCGGCTGGGTCAAACCGTTTTCAGCGCCCCACTGGAGAGCCGCTAAAGCATCACCTGATTAGGCAGTGTCTCTCACACTTTCTTCCTGTGAAAACGTGTGCGGTAGGCACGTAACGTTGAAGCGACAGATTCGATATTGGACTTTACACCTTAAGTTAAAGAGGAATGGCTGAGTCTACTGCCGCGCGAGGCACAAGACACAATACCACAACAGCATTCAGAGCGAAAGTTACTATTCTAAATTCACGCCAACTGTGGCGAGACCCTGCCTGTTTTGTAGCTTCTCTTCAGGAATGCTGTACAATTACTATACACACTAAGGGGAACACAATAACGGCTATGCAATAGCAAAAAAAAAACATACAAAAACTTCACCCTACATGATCTTAGTTTTTTATACATTGTGCTTTAAAAAAACAACAAATGAAGCAATTACAGTTTATGAAATCAATTATTCGTGTAAAGTCCTCCCGCGGTTGAACGTTTCGAGGCTCTTGCTCTGTTAATATCACCACTTGTGGGAAATATTGAATGCTATTCTAATACTCCGACATTGAGCACCGGCTTTCTTATGCTACGCTTCTGACAAGGCATATGTTGTGTAAGACAGCCGGGCTTTAAAACAACAACATTTGCGCCAGGAAAACAAAGGCCAAGCATCCGGGTTGTTTTTCCGCACATTCATAAACTAAAACGAGGCGGTACTTAGCAGAGAACACCAGTAACGATTAAAAAGAAAAATCAAAGGAGCTCCAGAGCTCCAAATTGTAACACCATAGTTGCAAATACAAACTGGCGTTGGATTAGTTCAAGCTACTCGACAACTTCTGAAACTGGATTTTTGCTCGACTCGAAATAAACAGCATCGAAACATCAATCAGGGACATTACATTTTCATATCTGGTTATTTTGGTAGAATGAGTGGGTTATTGCTCGTGACGAGGCATTCGTGAATTTATCCTGGCTCTACCAAAGTCATTATTAGTGCGAAGGACGCCTGTAGTCATTCTAGCGCCATTACGAAAACTCCACAATGAAAGTGTTGCTCGATCTCACTAAAAACACTTTCTCTGAAGTGCGCACTGCTGTAAGATAAATTACCCACCGGATGAAATGTAATTGGATCTAAAAATTTGCGTTGGGAAGTGAGCTGGGAACGGCCTAGCTATCCCTTCTGTCGATTATGCCGCCACTACTACTGTAACATAGCTCGAGCTGTCATCTACGCGCCGTCATCTCCATCACCTTCCACCAGTGCGCAAATGCTTTCGAACGTCCTGCTTGGTATAACTCGGTCAAAACCTTGTCAGTTTTTTTACTCATCAGCCAAATGATGAAACCTTTGTCACACAGTGATTAATCTAGCTGACGAAATGCGCAAATTGACTGATGCGACCTGAAGCGATAAGGTGGGGATGTCAACCAAGGACATAAAATCAGGCTGTGGTACAGTTGCAAACGACTTGCCCATATTATAGATTCGATATGCGACTCATGGGCTAAGCTTGATAATGAATGATCTGAAAATTAAAGCTAAAGCCGTTATTGGCGGATCTCTTTCTCTACGAGTGGATTAACACGTTCTCTTGATCTAAGTTGATGTTTTTAAATATTCAGTTTTTGATAAGGAACTTGTAGTAAAAGCGCAAATTTTTATCCCTACATTTTAAGCTGTAAATTTGCATGTATTATTTAAAAAGTACGCTTTTTGTTTTCATTAGGGCTGTGGTACATTTAGTGTACGGTGAGCCGTGAGGCGGCCTCGTGATCTGAAAAACATGCTTCCATTCTCATCCCGTCCAAATCGTCTCCCGAACAATATCAGCCGAATTTTCAAGCGAGCTCAAATCCTTTCCTTCCGTCACGGGAAAGGTAGTGACGAACTTGGCATAAGTTTGAATGTTTTGCCCTCTGGTGGGATAAAACCACAGCTTAAATTGCCCAACACAACACGAGTCTTGTGTGAAGCGTTTGCGAACCCGGGGAAAAAGATGCCGCCGCCTCAGTGGAGTGGCCTGAAACCGGGGAATTATATTTGGGAAGTGAATAAGTATCCTCAGAGCTACCTATGCAGCCGATCATACGGCGCGTTAAATTTCCACACGCTCTCACGCTGCAGATTCATGTCGTAATCTCCATGTATTCCGAATGACGTTAAGTGGAGTAAAATATGCGAAAGCTTTCGGGGCAAACATTGGCACGTCCTAATTGGCCTGCTAAATTAAATCTCAAATGTTGCTTATGTTCAATGGCCAGGAAAAACTTTAGATTATAGCATCGGTTTGTGACTGCTTCTGTGTTGATGCAATGAGACTCCTTCTTTATCAGTCTCTGATTCTCCAACACATATTTACTTGAATAACACTAAGCCAGTAATGTATTTAGTAGCATGATTTTATTTTTGTACGAAATAATTTGTTGTCGCCTTTCTACTAGAACGCATTTTTCTTGAAACCTTACGATATTAAAGAGTCGCTTTCCTTATACTTTCGTTCTTTGCACACATCTGTCGTGCATCAAAAACAGACGCCGCCGCTGTGCCTGGACCTCTCACGGCGGTGAGGTCCAGGTGGAGCCTAATGGCAAAGCCTGCGTCTAGTGCGGGACATCACTGCATGCTAACGAACAAGAATTCGAACAAATTATTCTGCAACCCTCCGCTACGTTGTTTCTCACAGCCAATATGAATTCGGCGATTCAACTAAATATATCCGTGGGAAATACAAATAAGCGTGATTATTTTTAGTAAACGATTTTGCACTGTTCGTTTATCCAAAGCATCGTACGAATGAGCACCTTGTTAAAGCCCTTCCGCGTTTCTTACATACACTAATGCGCGTAGAACAGATGCTGTGCGCTTCGTTTAATAATCGTGAATTTCCAGTGCAGCTACATCAACCCCTACACAAAGTGGCTGCATTCACTCTAAGTCAAAGAGTCCTCTTATGAGATATGTGTTTTTGTTTTGACGAAGAAAACTGTCCCGGCGGATAACAGCAAGTACAGAACTGTCGGCGTTCTCGTATTAAATGAGTAAGATTAGTCACAAGCGCTCGGCATCCATGGCTCCTTACCCAGATGACAGAGCATACGAAACCGGTGGCATTCTGGTGGGTCCTGGGGTCGGCCTTGATCTTCGTCCACAGAACGCGTACCAGTAGCTCTGTCTCGTGTTCCGTCAATAAATTTGGGTCTGCGGGAAGCAATGAACGTGCTGTGATAATGGCATGTGCTTGAATTTTCATGTGCGAAGAAATTGACTACGACGAAAGTTCTGGGCAGTGAACCTTGTTCTACTAGAACCTCTTCTGCCAACTGTGGTCGTTACTTATCTCCTCTTGGGGATTAGTAAACCAGATAATGCTCGACTAACTAGCTAACAAGTTAAACTCATAAGGATACATGACGACAATGACAGATTTCAGTGCAGCACACTGTTACGAACCAGTGTAGGTGGCAATATTTAAAAAAAAAATTGTATATTTGATGCTCCCAAACGTTTGCGAATGTACTGCTTGTTGTGAGTTTTCTGGTAAGGGAAGCAGAAAAATCGACGTTTCCACAATTTCTCTCCCGAATTTTCATAACTAGAGCCCAAGAGCGTAGACAAGACTAAATATACATGACACGTACTGCGTTGTTTTGTGTCATTTCAGCCATCTATGCTTTGTCAAGTTGTAGCTAGGTAACACATCATCAAATGGGCCAAAACTTTGTACTGATTTGAAAGTCAAGCAAATAAACATTTAATTGTGCGACAAGTAAATACAAAGTCCAAGTAGACACAGTTCGTGAACAAAATCACTGACATAAAAGCGGTCAAATATCCCCACTTCTTTAACATCCGTATTACTTCGAGATGCCTAATAACAAATTAGTAAAACCTTGGCTCCCCTAAACAGCTGCGTTAATAAAAAAATCCCTGTACTTTGTGTCCGCGGTAGCTTTAAAGTGATCATACGGATAGAGGAGCAAATAGCCGCGAGCAACTGTCCGACAGGTTCGCTTGTGTTAGATATGGTTATATACTTCGCTCTTTCAATAGAAGCGTGCAACACATTGTAATGAATATTTTATTAACCAGGGCGTATTCCACTACGTCGGTGCTCTGGGTGTATGTGTGTGGAGGGAAGAGGACCTAGATTTCATGCCACGTTTTCTTTTTTAGCAGCAGGGTGCTGTTAAGGGCGTGTATCCCGGAGTGGCTGCTGACTGAAGACTACTACTTCACTTCAACTCGTATAATTTCCGCTGTGCTGTACACGATAGCCATGTCCCTTCGCGTTTTATAGAACCCTGTGCCAATGGTCTTTATATCCGGACAAACAATACGTACGGACGCCCAAAAGAGTGCGGCAAGTACAGAAAAAGGGAAAGCAGAGCAAACGGGCCTCTGCAGGTGTTGTATAGCAATTACAATAGGCGATTGAATAAATGCCACGTTTTAGGTGGGGGGACATTGAATAACACCGCAAACCTAAAGGTATAAAAGCAATTTGCGGCAGAAGAGAGTCAATGAATTATAGTGCACTCAAGTGGTGCAGATAATAAATACAAAATTATTCAAATTACAAATATCAGGTGTAAAAAACCGCAGTTTGCAGAAAGAATTGAGGGCAACATTCATGTAATAGGGCTAAGCGAAATGAATGAAACATTAAAGCATTATCCTCACGAGCGTTCTCTGGCTATTATATAGCCATTCTATAGATAATTCTTCGGAACTTCGACACCTGTGATGCGTCTTTGCTCACAGCATCACTAACGGACCTTCATTTTGCGTCCGGTTTCTCTTTTGTATCAAACGTTTGACACAACAATTCCGTGTGCAACGTTGCGGGTGTGTCATACCCCTGTACGTCCTAGCTGGCATGCATCTGCTAGTCCTGCTTCTTATTGGGATTCGAACCGTCGACATATGTACCTCCAACTGAACGCCTCAATCACTTTACTATACCACGTGACCCAGCGCCGCAGCCATTGTCAGAGAAATAGGAGTAAACGGTGCCCTCAAACGAGGACGACAAGGATGGAGAGGGAACTTTCAGAGAAGTAAAAATAACACACCGGCACATCGCGTTACCGGTCGCGTGGCGGCGCGCCACCGTCACAAGCGCGGAAAACGTGTGTCCAGCGCATTGCGGCAGAGAACTTTCTTCGTGCGCTTATATGTTTCTAATGTCTAAGCGTATTTCATTTGATTTAATTTATATCTCATAACCTACAAGGGAAGGGGCGTGGAAAAAGCTGTACAGTGCAGCTTTGGCAAACAGGCGTACAACAAATAAGCAGAATCTAACCAGCAATGGAAGTCATTTGCAGAACGTATTCGTAAAAGGTTTTCTACTCAATAGAGAAACAAATAAAGAAAGAGAGCCGTGAAAAATTTACTAAATTACATATAAGGTATTATACAATGCAAGCAAGTAAAAGTCACCTACAAGATGTACAATAGAATCAATGAAACAGAAGTTTGAATACATATATATGCACTACAAGCAGACAGAAGGTATCTGCAAGAAAATTATTTTTGTGCGTCTCAACGGTAACCGGGATATGTCAACATCTTTTACGCAAAGCGTGTTCAGAATTCATGGTAATGTATTTTTCATGTCTTGGAAACCAACCATTGATTCTGCTAGTCGAGGTGTACCATAGTTCAGGCTTGCGACATCAGCCACACAAACATGCGACATTCTCTGCATGTTTTGTGTGTGATTAGCACGTTTACTAAAGTTATCAAGATTTTTAAGGATTCTTCTACGCACCATTCCATTAGTTTTACCTCATATAACTCAAATATTTGAGCCATATTATACAGGGTGTTTCATCTAAGATTTGACCTATTTTTTAAAAATAGGAAAATTAAGTTTTATTGTCGGTTCTTTTTTTATCTGTTGTATTAAGAGTACAGAAAAATCATGAGCCTTAAAGGGTACTAATTAGCTCATTAATTAACTAAGATTACATAACTTTTTATTTATACCAGCTAGGAGCTGCTTTCAAATTGCAACAGTGAGCTACTGGTGTGAGAACGCCAAATAGTATTTTAAACGGCAAGAAACGCGCATTTCTTAAGGACTGCAGCGCTGGCAATTGTGGCCGCTTTCGACGCACGAAAACGAAACCTAGCAGTCGAGGCGCGCACTTATGCACGCCCATGAGTGAAGCAGCCGTGACGTCACCGAGAGAAACCAGCCGTCTGGAGGCGGCCGCTGCCGCCCGCGAAATACGCGCCTGGAGCAGCGTCATGGTCTGGTAGGATCTTGAGATATCACCAACGCATTGCGGGCGAAGCTTGTCATGGTGCGGGCGTAGCGCTGATGGTATGGGCAAATCAGCCCTCCCTCTTGACTACAAGCTTTGGCTCCCAGAGGGTGAAATAAAAAGAAAAGCAGTACATGCACAGATATCGCACCACTGGATGTGATGACGCAGCGCCAGGCGAGTATTTCACGAGCGGCAGCAGCCGCCTTCACGCGGCTTGATTCGCCCGGCGACGTCACGACTGCGTCACTCGTGGGCGTGTAAAATTCCGCGCTTCGTCTGCTAGGTTTCGTTTTCGTGCGTCGAAAGTGGCCAGAATTGCCAGTGCTGCAGTCCTTAAGAAATGCACGTTTCTTGTCGTTTAAAATACCATTTGGCGTTCTCACACCTGTAGCTCACTGTTGCAATTTGAAAGCAGCTCCTAGCTGGTATAAATAAAAAGTTAATTAGTTAATCTTAGTTAATTTTTAAGCTAATTAGTACCCTTTAAGGCTCCTGATTTTTCTCTACTCTTAATGCAACAGCTAAAAAAGAATCGACAATAAAACTTAATTTTCCTATTTTTAAAAAATAGGTAAAATCTTAGATGAAACACCCTGTATGTTTCGTACAAGTAACCTGTGGGAGCTCCAAACTCCATATTGTAAATTGTCTGCAATGCACTTTTCTGCACACAAAAATACTTTGTTTATTAATTAGTGGTTGTTTCTGACACCAAATTGGCATAGTTTAAATGTAACAAAAAAGATGTGTACAACAATGATTTTATTCAAGTAGGGACAAATTAACGATGTCCACTTATGATCATTAAGTTTTTTAATAAATTGTTCATTACATCATTTACATCACTATCGCAACTGAGGAAAAAATTAAAGTGATCCCCTAATATCTACATAGTTTGGACTATCTCTTATTTCTCGCTGCCCTGCTGAATGTGTGGTGCGAACACCACGTCTTTGATCTGCGCTTTAAATAAAATGGCCTTGGATTTCATTGTATATATATATATATAATATATATATAATATATACCGGGTGTCCCAGCTAACTTGAACCAAGGGTTACAAAATAATGTATTTGAGGTAGGTCAGTGAAACCAAATGCATACAACTGCCAGCCTGTTTGCGCACTACAGGCAATTTTTTGTTTTGCAGTTACTTAATTAGCTAATTATGTTAATTTCTCTAATTTTTTAAATATCGACTTTAGACCAAACATGTGAATTGGAAAGTTGTAGAGCACCTTCAGAAACCCCAATTTCATTAACTTCGATAAAGAAAGTCTCACGTGTATCTTTTTTTCCGGGCTCAGAAGAAAGCGCGCGAAATACAAATAATACCACGTGACTAGCGCATTTGTGCGCCGCGATTGTGGTGCTCTCAGTCGTGGTTTGAGCGAACCACATAAGCTTCGGCTGTGACCCGATGGTCCCGTTGTAGCGGCAGGCAGAAATGTTGGCGATGGTTCGAGCGAGCTCGAGCTCGCCCGTCGCCACCGCGATTTTGGCCAGGCCTGCGCACCGCAGCAGCCTACATCACGGCAGGCGGATGGCGATAAAAACCGGCAAATGAAGGTGCAGCGCTAATTTTAGTCGAGTCACATGATGTCATCTCGCCCCTTTACCCAAGCCTGTATGCGCAGATTCAGTGGCTGATACCTTATCGCTCATTCGTTTGTCGTGACGTTCGCTGATGGGAGAGAAGGAGGCCTTGTTAGAATGTGGTGTCGGCTCGCCGCTCTCGCTGCTACTGCACCGTCACGTGGGCCGGCTGTCTGACGCGGGCGAAGAAGCCATCGCAGGCATATCGGCCTGCCGCTTTAACGGGGCCAAGAAGACACGGCCGCAGCTGATTTCGTTCGCTCCAACCACGACTGAGAGCACCACAATCGCGGCGCACAAATGCACTAGTCACGTGGTATTATTTGTATTTCGCGGGCTTTCTTCTGAGCCCGGAAAAAACGATACACGTGAGACTTTCTTTATCGCAATTAATGAAATGGGGGTTTCTGAAGGTGCTCTACAACTTTCCAATTTACAAGTTTGGTGTAAAGCCGATATTTAATAAATTAGATAAATTAAAATAATTAGCTAATTAAGTAATTGCAAAACAAAAAATTGCCTGTAGTGCCCAATGAGGCTGGCAGTTGAATGCAATTGGTTTCACTGAGCTACCTCAAATATATTATTTTGTACCCCTTGGTTCAAGTTAGCTGGGACACCCGGTATATATATATATATATATATATATATATATATATATATATATATATATATATATATATATATATATATATATATATATGAGTAATAATAGACCAGGACAGCAGAGCATTCAATGACGCATCTACTTGCTGTGCTACCTTCTCCGTAGAGCGTGATGAGAACAGCAGAGGCGCATCATCAGCATATAGTATAAAGTGGCCATCGTTGGAAGAATCCAGAGTGTTATTAATATAAAAATTAAAAGAAATGGTCCCAAGATGCTTCCCTATGGAAAGCATATATCTACCAGGATTATCTCTTCAAGTTAAGATCTAAGGTGTGTTAACTAAGATACTGTGCGCGGTATGCAAGGTAAGAATGAACGGGTTCCGGAAACCGTACTTCTCCAGCTTAGTTAGAAGCCCGCCGTGATTTATGCAGTCAAAAGCCTATGTAAAGTCGATACATACACCCAGAAAACTTCTCTCTTTTCAAAACTCTTCAAAATATGTTTTTAGTTGTAGTTTAGGCAGACTCTGTAGATTTAATCTTTCTGAAATCGAATTAGGTTATGTGCATCGCCAGAAGAAGACATCATTTCATGAATTACTTTTCAAAGCACTTTTGAAAATACTGGTAAAAAGGACACTGGTCTGCAATAAGATAAACATTTCATGTCAATGTTTTTAAAAAGACCAATGACTACCGCTTTGCAAATATATATATATATATATATATATATATATATATATATATATATATATATATATATATTTGTGTTTTTTTTACTTAGTACAAGGGCTAAAATATCAATCACCAGCTTTACAGGTGTTGTCTGTACATCATCGGCATCACACCATCTGCTATTTTTCACAGTCATAAAAAATTGAGACTGCTTCATTGCATGTAGTTGGGCTCATGTGCATTGACAGTTAATTATGAGAAAGGTCGTACATTCCTGAGCAAATGAATTACATGGCGCATTTCGCTCTACAGAAGAGGCATTGAAGGCCTCGCACATAATAGTTTCTACTGCGCTTCTACTACCAAAAACTATCTCATTGGGCGAATTATGGCTTTTGCGCAATATTAGCGCATTCAGTTTTACCCATGTCTTGCCCGAGCCCCACAGCGAGATTCAAACGCTGAATAATAATAAGGATTCCCGACTTCTGATGATTTCTTATTCAATTTGTTTCTATAAATTTTGAAGCTCGAGAGTAAGAAGGGAAAATGTTTAAGCGTGATGGTTCATCGTTAACAAAGGAAAGCGCAAAAAAAGGACAAGAGCTTGTCCCGTCCTCGTCTCCTTTTTTTGCCGTTGTTTGTACTTTGCTTTGTTCTCGAGAATAAGTCTAGCGCACGTGTTTCAATTAAGGACTTGAACATTTTATTCTTTGTTTTGAACTTGCACAGTAATTGTGGCGTGATTCACTCTTTTCGAGCTTCTTTGCTTTGGCTTCCTTGAATGTCGCAAGACTTTGGCTAGCGATGTTTTGAAACATACATGGGCATTGCGGTACATTAACACTTGCTTTGACCGTGAATAAAATTGGTAGGTGGTCACTAATCTCGTAGCAGAAAACTGCCGAAAGGAATCGGTCACTGTCAATATTTGTAGTTAATAGATCAATTAGAGATTGGGAGCTGTGTGTGTCTCTAGTAAGCTTGTCAATTACATTTCTGCATTCGTTAGCAGAAATGACAGAAATAAAAGTTTTGAATGCTACTCCACCAGCAGGGTTATGTTGAAATCACTGTCTAAACCGAAATCATACTTATTTTGTAACCCATCTACGAGAACCAGTCGAAGAAAGCAACAAATTGGTCGAGATAGCCATCAGGTTGACAATAAAAGGCAGCAAGCATAGAACTACCAGATATCAGACACACCATTCACAGTCCGGAGTTACTAAAGAAAATATGGGTGTAAAGGTCAAACTACAGATTTTGGCTCATTCAAAATTAGTTATGGTTTAGCTCTGCTTAATCCTAGTTTAATTGCTAAAGCAATGGGGGGAGCTTCTTTTGCTTGCCACATTATTCCCCTATCATGCCTTGTCTGTGTAAGGAGCTACATTATTGGTGACACTTAAGCTTGCCCTTTAAGGGTATCACGCGAGAGCATACGCTACCAGCCCACATATAAAGTCACGCTTCAACCAAGCCGTATAGACTTGCCTGCGTGTCGTAGGGGTAACGAGAATGCAAACGGTTCTGGCAGGCTGATTCTGACATCACCTTCTTATATAAATGGAGCCACCCGGGGTGGCAGCTCCTGCCCGTGGCATAGAGGTAACGTGAATTGAAATGCCATGACAGGCTGATTCCACCGAGGCGAAGCGCGCTATCACCTCCTCTCCTCTGCCTGCGGAGCACACTTCTGGCTGGAGCGAGCTGCAGCGGCGCCGACGACGGCGACACCCACCTGGCGGAGCTCGTCTGAAACGGTTGCTAGGCAACGGCGGTTAAAGGCCATTTGTACCCACCGGCTATCGGCGACGCGACGAGGCGAAAGCTGACGTAATGTTGCTTTCGCAAAAACGCAAACACCACCGCCACGCTACTAAGCGAGGTTTACAAAGTGTTTAAATTTGTATCTGAACCAAACCTTGGTCATATGCATACCATATTTCTGTGAGTACAAACACTTTCATCATTTTAGCTGTGCAAACATTTGGTCTAGAGCAGCAGCTTTATTCATAGCAGATCTAACATTGGGTGAACAAAACCAAGATAGCTTCCAGTAAAAGCAGGATCATTTTAGATCTCGCCGACTGTTAGGTATCTTCCTGTGGCCATAGAGCCTGGGCTGTTACTGAAACATTGTCACGCCCAGGCATCACCTGTTAAGGGCGTGCCACTCGCTCCTCCTCTCATTTGATAACATGCAGCTATTCCCGATCTTGACGCCTCCCGTATACTCGACCATCTCTGTACCACGCGTACTGGTAATCATGCTCAGTTGCCACATTTTGGCTGCTGACAGCAGCTCCTCATTGTACCTCCCCTTATTCTCGACCACAAATAGCTTCAATTCCGCACCATTCAGAAACGGCCAATGCTTTTCAAAAAGTAGAACATCAGCTAGCACACATTCTTGTTTTATTACGCCGGAAAAAACTAATTACCAGCAGGTATGTGCTTCGTATGTGCTTCGGCTGCGCCGCCTGTCTTTACGGAGGCTCTGTAAGCAACGCGCAAGATGTGCGGAAAGTCATGGATCTGTGTTTAAGAACATGCTGCCAATCACCGTGCTGCCAATGCCCCATAAATGGCGCTTTACTCGATGCCGAATGGTTTATTTGTGGGGTTTAACGTCGCAAAGCGACCCAGGTAATGCGAGACGCCGTAGTGGAGGACTCCTGACATTTCGACCGCTTGGGATTCTTTAACATGCATTGACATCCCGCAGTATACGGGCTTCTTGCTTTTCGCCCCATCGAAAAGCGGCCGCTAAGGCCAGGATTCTGTCCCGCATCCTTGGGCATGGTAGTCTAGCGCCGTGACCGGTACTCAATGCCAGGTTTTGAAAATGATTATTGCAGTGTTTAAAGAAAATGGTGTTCGCCACATGTATTTGACTTAATAAGAAAATGATGAATAAAGAAGTATCAGGCGTACACAAAGTCACGGTTCAAATATGCTGTAATCTCAAATACCCTAATCGCATAAAAACCCACGGGCTAACGCTCTTGCAGCTCAATAACTGTGAGACGGGGGTGACAACTCTTTTTATATGCGTCCTCTTCGGTCTCTTCAATTCCATGTGTGAATGTGTATTGTGTAGCAATCCGCTTTTGATCGACAGCATGAATCCTAAGCTCTTAGGGAAAGCACTGCAAATGATGCAAATGAGCGAGAGCCAATGCGGCGCGTTTTTAGTGCGCTAGACATCACGAAAAGAACCATCTTGCAAGAGAAGTGTCTGTAAAGAAACTGTAAAGAAACTATGTTGCTCATATTGTTACGAGGCGGCAAGCGATGAGAACAGGAGAACCGAAGACAGAGAAGATGCTAGATGGTCGTCAGATGACGTTTAATGAATCTGTGTGCGGGCCTAGCGGGCTCGCTACTGCCCGCGCTACTGCCCTCTTCCTCCTACGTCCGTAACATGACCCGGGGCCACCGAGCGATCGTACCGATCGTAGACGAGGAAGTTTACCGATGATGATTCCTTGACGTGATGATGGGCGTGTCTGGATGCATGAAGCAGAGGAAGAAGAAAGAATAGAACGGCTTGCCGGTACGATGTCTGATGCGTGGGTGATCCGCCTCTCCTGGAGCTGTCAACCATCCGTCACCAGAGTCCATGGGACCGATGGCTCGAGGTCACGTCGGGCAGCTTCGGCGGGGGTTGCGCGTTCGAGTCCATCGGTTGCTTCGGGTCATTTGGGTCCTTCGTCTTGGTTCTGATTGGTCTGTCTGTTCTCCTTGTCTTCAGACCCGGGCTGGGGGCTGGGCGGTGGTACTTGGTCAGGTGTGGGCTTGAAGGCCTGGGGCAAAGCTGCTCGGCGATGTCTCTGGGCCCTCGGGCAATGGTCCCGGCTTACAGATGACGTCAATGCTCCAAGGCGAGGATGGGGATGACGTACGCCGCACCTCCAACCAAATGTTACGTGGCGGCAAGCGATTAAAATAGGAGAACAGAGGGCAGAGAGAAGATGCTCGATGGTCGTGAGATGACTTTTAATGAATCTGTGTGCGGGCCTAGCGCGCACGCTCCTGCCAGCACCACTTCCCTCTTCTCCCTCTTTCGTCCGTAACATATTTTGAAGAGTAAACACTCGTAACTGCCATTTCGATTTTTTGTTTTTATTTTTGAAAATTACACAGAAGTTCGGTCTAATGCACACGCTCAAGCCAAAACAGACGGTGTGTTGTGAAAACGGTTACACTAGTACAACCCGCGTGCCAACACCAATAATGTCTCAAATAGCTAAAATTTAGCGAGCTTATATATTCCTTTGCGATAACTTATCTGACTTAGCCGAAAGCTCTGTTCTCGCGCTGGCACTGCTTAACGCTTTGCCAAAAAGCTCGTGTAAAAACTGCAGGTAGTTAGTAGGCTTGTAGGCAGTAGCAATATCATGGACTTTAATGAAGCAGCAGCTGTTGAGGACAGAATTAAGCAGATCGAACGGGTCACGTGACTAATGATGTAAATGTGCACCGGACACAATCTCTTCTGCTAATCTACCCATCCAAATCAGCCATTGCTGATGGAACGCGCCACACCCTCGGTCCACTCTCCCCTAAAGATCAGTCGTTGCCTCAAACCTGTATTTGTCCTCAGTCATAAATTCTCTTTCTCTGCCCTGTAAAGGGAGAAAACATGGCCCTCTCCGTTTTGGCACCAGCTAACCGAAGCTTCAGGTGGACATGCGGATGGATTTTTTAACTGAAGCGATCTATTGCAGCACTAGCATATCGCAGTCTGAAAAATATCCACCATTCTCGCGTAAGGAGGGAAGTTATGTGGCTTGTACTTTATATTATCCAAAGCTACTCGAGCGGCTAGAATGCGGCGTAATGAGGGATCAGCAATAATACTGCCGCAAAACCTTCAAAAGGAGAAAATAATTGCGTACGCTAGCAGGTCTCTCACAAAAGCCGAAGTCAATTACTCAACGAACGAGAAGGAGCGCCTTGCGATCATCTGAGCCACTTCTAAGTTTCGTCCATACCTATACGACTGACCATTCAAGGTGGTAAGCGACTATCACGTGCTCTGCTGGCTGAGTAATTTGAAAGGTCCCTCCGGCCGCCTTGCCAGATGGAGCCTACGCCTTCAAGAATTTGACTTGACTGTAGTCTATAAGTCGGGCCGGAAGCATTATCCCGCGCTCCCGTCGACGCTCCCCCGAAAGACGATGACGACGAAGGACGATGACAACAGCGATCAGACCCTGAGCTGAAAGCGCTAGCCAATTACTTAGAAGGAAAGACCGCTTCCTCTCCTGGTGCATTCAGGCGACATTTATCATAGTTCGCGTTAAGCAACGGCCTCCTCGTGAAGAACTTCGCACCCAACAGGACCGCATAGCTTCTTGTAGTGCCTAAAAACCACCGGCAGGAAATTCTGCAGGCGTTGCATTGCACGATGAGCCCACAGCATACCATCTCGGATTTGCGCGCACGTTGCGTCGAATCCAGGAGAAGTACTACTGGTTGAGACAGCCTGCTGAAGTTGCCCACTACGTGAAGACGTGTCCTGAGTGCCAACGACGCAAGACGCCGCCGATCAGACCAGCAGGACTACTAAACCAGATTCCGCCCCCAATCCGGCCCTTTCAACAAATTGGGATGGATCTCCTCGGCCTCTTTCACCTTCGCCTATGGGTAAAAAGTGGATCATCGTGGCCACTGACTACCTTACCCGTTACGCCGAAGCAAGAGCACTACCAAATGGTACCGCGGCAGAAGTCGCCAAATTTTTTGTCGAACAAATTAACTTGCGACATGGCGCCCCAGAAGTGCTCATCACGGACAGGGGAACGGCGTTTACGGCAGAGTTGACGCAAGCCATCCTGGAATACAGTCATACAAGCCATCGACGAATAACTGCGTACTATCCCCAGACCAATGGCATTACAGAGCGCCTGAATAAAACAATCACGGATATGATCGCCATGTACGTCGACGCAGAACACAAGACATGGGACGCCATCTTGCCGTACGTGACCTTCGCGTATAACACGGCAGTCCAAGAGACGACCAGAGCGACCCCGTTCAAGCTTGTGTACAGCAGGGAACTCACGATGACGCTCGACGCAATGCTGCCGCACGTAACCAATGAGGACAACCTTGACATCGCCGCCTACCTGCAGCGTTCAGAGGAAGCCCGACGACTCGCACGGCTGCGTATTAAAGACCAACAGCGCACCGACAGCCGACGATACAACTTACGACGACGCCACGCAGAGTACAATCCACGAGACCAAGTGTGGGTTTGGACTCCAATTCGCCGCCGTGAACTAAGTGAAAAGCTGCTGCGTCGATACTTTGAGCCGTACAAAATCCTTCGCCGCATCGGACAACTGGACTAAGAAGTTATTTTCGAAGGTACAATAGCATCACAACGGCGACGCGCGCGCCCAGAAATCGCACATGCTGTTCGTCTGAAGGCTTATTACGCGCATTAAAAAATCCGCGGTGTTTAAACTTTGTAATGCGTCTATTTATCTACGTTTTATTTTAGAACATTGAGGCGATGTTTTTTTAAGGGGCAAGTAATGCCGCGAAACCTTCAAACTGTATTTGATGTTTTTTACTAGCCGCCGCATGCGGCCTTATCACTGTGATTCTGGCACGCGTATCAATCCTCTATCCCGCGTTTGTTCATGCTCGTCGCGATACGACGCGTTATAATTTCTTTGTCGCGAACGATGCGCCGAGATCTGTCTCGAAGATTCCGACCACTTGCGTATGTTTCTACAATGTTCCAGGTTGTGATAGTAGCAGTTTGCGACGTTATCTAGGTTGTTCTGAGCAGCTTTTAAAGCCTTTAAATTCAGCGTTGACGAGTGTGACGGGGTTTCTTTGTTCGACGAGCGACGAGCACGTTTGTTGCTATCGCCTCCGCCGAGTTGCTCAGTTTTTTTGCGGGCGCACGTCAGCCCAATAAAGAGTTTCTTCAGTGCAATCACCGACTCTTCATTTGTGTCATCAACCCTGGTCACCATCAAGTGACCATATCGGCCTGTGGGCGTGCCATACGGCGCACTAAGACAACGCAATCCAAAAGCGACTTTACCATTAGCCTGCATCGAAAAGTGGCCGCTGCTGTCATTATTTCGACCCACCGTTTTTCGTTTCGAGCCGAAAGCAATAATGCCGCAAAGTTTCCGATAGGTGGGGAGAGAATATAGAAGCTCGGAGAACCTTGAAGTATTATAGTGGATCTTAGTATACCCCAGTGAGCGGGGCGTTTTCCGGGGCGAAGCAAGGGTGATTGGATTGACTACCACGGTAAGACCTGGCGTCAATACGTATGACAAAAAAACACTAATAAAAATTGGCTCTTTTGTCTCTAATTCTAACTTTCTTCTCAGTTAGCAACCACTGCTGGTTTGAGCGATTAAATTTTATCAGTTCATAAAATCTGTGGGCACGAGCGTAATATTTTCTCGCCCTTATCGCGACTTCTACAAGCCTACCTCCTGTCTTGCAAGAAAAAATGCGAATAAATTCAGAAGTTCTCAGCATAAGAGCTACATTTCTTTTCCAAAGGCCTCACCTCGGATGGCTTTTCCTACGACGCTGTCAGAATTTATGCCGTAATCCAGCTGGATGCCGTGGTTCCCCTCTTGACATTTTGCAAGGCTTGCGCTTGGGGAAGGCCTCTCTTGAATGGGGACCTCTGTGGGCGAGACCGGCCGATAGCCTTCGCAAGGTGTAAACTTTACAGCACCCCATGTCGATGACTGTAGCACATTCTGCGCATAAGAATCAGTGCGCAATGATTAAGTTGCTAAACCTCACTTTGATATTCGTAATCAATAATAAAATGCAGTTGAACGTTGTCAAACCGGTCAATGATAACTTACAGTAGCTCAGTTTGCCCAGCATTCGACATTTACACTTGCGTAAAAAAATGCTTACCAGAGCTATGAAATTTATTGATTGAATTCAATAAATGCACGGAAGCTTGGTTGCTAATTACTAGAAAAGCAAGACGGAGGAGCAGATTTTTTCCACAGTGTAAGCTGACACCGGAAGGCGCGAGACGAAGTTTCACGTGCTTAAAAAACAGAAGCATCAATTTTCATATTTTGCCTCCCCAAGCAGCTGTTCTGGTGTAATAATCAAAATGGCACATCTATGTCGCCAATTAACCACTTCAAGAAAAAAATAATTTTGGAACAAAACGGTCACCAGTCCATTAATTTCTTTAGAGTTGACCGACCATATCCCCTCTGCCTGTACACGTTTTAAACCAGTGTGATATTGATTGAAAAGACACAAAGTCTCTCCTGCTCATTAAGTATCAATCCAAACTTTTCTGATTACGCAGTTTTGTCTTCTATGGCACTCCTTTTTGTACGCCACAGATTGTGCGTAGTGGGGGTTTGAAACCGAGCTGAGCTAATAAATGTGTCTACTTTGCTACTGCTAAGATTACCAGCTTATCTGTCACACAGACACAGGATGACTAGCAGAGCAGGGTATCCTTTGAGAGCATATTTGCCGACTCTTATGTGACATGTGCTAGTGATTTCTCTTCTTGCATCATGTGAAAGAATCATTTCTAATCTCTAATCTCATTTATTCCCTTGTCAAAGGTACGTCGTAATTACGATTTTAAAACAGTATTCGCCATTTGGAAACTATGGCAAAACAAGTTTTCTTGATGCCTACAGGTTTAGTTCCCGCCAGTACTCCAGTCCCCTTGTTGTTCTTGGTCATGACAGAGTGCATACTTTGCAGCAGACCGCAAAACGTTTCGGTCTAACTCTGGACAGGAGAATCATGTGATAGGCATGGTGAGCATTTTATTAGATACGTCTAGTGTAGCTCTGAGGAAGCTCCTAATTTTGTTTTATATACGCCCCCAGGGCCAGCTGTGGAGGCCTAGTCCCCACTTTCTAACCTCTGCCACTGAACCATTACAGTAGTCTGGCCGTTCGCATTTCCCCATGATTTAATCTCCAGTGAATGACCTCGCATGACTAATTTCAGGTTTAGTACTTAGCAGCAAGTGATTTAAGGTTACAAAGTCTCGTGCCAATGTACCGGTAAAAGAAAGAAGTGATCCAGCAGTTCGGATATAGGGTTCTTACGATGCGTACAGGCGGAAAAGGGGTGGCGTATAAATTTAGTGGTTATCACTCTCAAGCGCGACTCGCCACGAGAGAAGTCATACTGAAAGCCTTTGGAAATTTCAACCCCTGAAGTTCTTTGTTATCAGTCCACATTGCACGATACACGGCAACCATGTTTCTCGCTTTCGTTCAAAGGCATCAAGGCAGTTATGATGGAACTCGCGCTTTTTGGGTACTTCAGTCCGGCTCCGTATCCCCTGAAACGCCGCCCCAAGTGGTGAAAAAATATTTTATTCATCTCGTATTTAACAGTGCATATTTGATGATATTGCAAAGCTAGGAATATTATCGTGTTGGGAGAGCGGATAGGCTAAATGATAAAGAAGATAAATTTTATTACGATCAACGCGATAAAAGACAACACACCCAAACAAAGGGTTTGAACATAACATACCGACTCTTGTACCTTAGGCCTGGAGATAAAAGTCAATACCTGGCTCTGGTTATTTGTCGCATCGGGGCAAAAATGGTGCTGTTAACAATAGCAAGATTGGAAACGGGCAGCAGACCTGATAATGCTAAATAATTGTATGAAGATTTGCTTGCGAAAGCTGGCAAATCAAGCCGCTTCTCAACAGGGAAGTGATGATTAGGGGCACCTGTTTTGCTGTCACATTCAGGGAAACTTGTCCGTCGACCAGCATCCGCTCCACGAGGATCGGCTGTAGTGAAGCCACTCCTAAGGTAGGCGCACCAGGGCTTGGGTTCCGGCCGCGTCCTCGGCCTCGGCCTAGTGTTCGTCTGGCTGTAGCGAAAAGACCCGTAGAATCGCCATCACCTGCGAGTTCCATGAAGAGACATTTTCTACCCCGTAGCTTCCAGAGACTCATGAAAAAATTTCATCTTTCATACTTCTGACTTTCGCTTGGTAGTTCTATTTTCTACTGCCAATTAATTGCTTGTAGACTTTGAGGCAGCAGTTCATTTTTTACGCCTGAATGACTCCACTCAAAAGTGGTCATTCGTAAATCACTGTTTTCTCCAACAGTTTGAGGCCAGGAGTGAGAATCCTCTGTACCAGTGGCTTTGAAGCGATTCTCGCTGGGAGCCTTTTGGTTACGATTACTTTTTTAGAATTATCGCGCGAGCTGCCATTTGGATCAATATCTCAAAGCCCATAAACCACCGCAACCATTAACCTTACGGTGCTTACGTATGCCCGCCTATTTTGTCTGTCATAAGGCCGATTCAGATGGTTTCCACTGTGTTCGATGACATGAGAAGTCCTGTGAGACTGCTTTTCTCTGATGTACCCCGAGTCGCATTGCAGCGCCGATTACCCTGGCTCCTGGCAGCATAGTAAATATTTCGGTTTAGTATAAAACCGTTACCTAGTTTTTATACCTATCACGTTGCTGACGGCACCGCTCATCGCGCCGCATGAGCTGAAAGTGCCGAAAACGCGCAAATGATAAAAAGCCCATATATTAGGTTGAAAGAAAGTATGACAGAAAGCAGAAAAAGCGAAATTTAAGCAAGCATGAAGCAGTTGCGCAACAGCGACTACAAGAAGCATATACAAGAACTATACACGATCAATATAGATGGGGTCAAGTAGATATTAGCAATATGTGTTAGTCAAGTGGAGCAGCCGCAGACGGGCCAAGATTTGACTAGTGGGTATTATGTCCCAGTACATTGATTATAGTCTGACAAGATGCCGTCCGCTCTATTTTACCGATCTAGAGCGGATATGGCTGAAATATTGCTCAGCCGCCCTGTCCAATCTCCTAACCATCAACCGTCGCCTTCCATCCTGCTTTCGTTTTATTTCTCCGAAATTCTTTCTGATCCCCTTGAATGCAGAGCAAATTATTTCTTTCTTCGCTTTGCCACACGCCTACCAAGGACTCAGGTGTAACTAACAGATAGGGGGATCAACTTGAAGCTTCTATTGATCCACTAGCGCATCAAAATACCAAAATAACTATAGAGGTAGCTGAAGGAGGGCAATGCTATTTTATATCATTTGTGGTTTAACGTCCCACACCTGCCCACGGGGCGACGACATTGTGAATTGAAGGCTGGACAGTAGTTTTGGCCGCAAAAGCTTCTTTCATCATCATCAGCCGGACTATACCCACAGCAGGGCGAAGGCCTTTCCCAGTTACCTCCAATATCCCGACCCTGTGCTAGCTGCATCCACTTGACCCCGGCTAACTTCTTAACCTCATCCACACACCTAATTTTCTACCACCCCCTGCTATGCTTACCTTCCCTTAGAATTCGTTTGATTACTTCAGGCCTTCGATTGTCCTCTTTTCCAACTACTTGTTCTAAAAATGCCAATTTCACCTTACTTTCGACTAGAATTCCAGTAATCTGTGGCATTTCTCTAACCAACTCTGCACACTTCCTATTTCTTAACGTTACACCTGCCACTTTGTTCCGTAGCCATCTGGATTGTCCTCAACTCAAGTAGAAGCCTTCTCATTACCTTCCATGTTTAAGCTGGAAAGGACAGTATGGGTAGGATGTAACTGCTATACTTTCCTCTTGAGTGATACCAACACGAAGCTAATCATAATGTTTCAGTTGTTTCAAAATGCACCCCATTCCATTTTTATTCTCCTAGTTATTTCCCTTTTATTGCCTGGATCCGCGGTTACTACCTGTCCGAAGTAAAAAATTAGAAGAGTTCAACGCTGCTTAACTGAATATTGAGCGAAACCAACAGCTGCGGGTGACCGAGCATTCTTCTAATTCTTTTTCTTCCCCAGCCCACCACAACACGCCCCGCTTTAACCAAGCCGTATGAATGTGACTTAGTGGCCTAGAGGGGTAACGAAATGCCAAGGTCCTGGCAGACTGATTCTAACATAAGCGTCACATGTGTGAGAGAGAGAGAGAAAAAAACTTTATATAATGAAAAAAGAAAAATAATCTAGAGCTCCCATGGTTGGGTCCTCAGTCCAGGACTCCCGCGGCCTTTGCTGCCCTGCTGGCCCGTTCAATCAGCCAAAGCTGGTCTTTCGACTCCGAACTGGACAGCGCAGCCTCCGACTGCTCCGGCGTGGCGTTGTGAATTATCGGCACTGCATCTATGTTCTGGCAGGCCCATGTGATGTGATCAATTGTCGGTTTCTGTCCACACCAGGGACACTTGTCCCTGTATACGGTCGGATGTATCTTGCTGTATAAAGACAGGCATGGATAAGAATTTGTAGCTTCCGCCAAAACACTCACTGCTCCCTGTTTAACAACTTGTGGGGCGGAGGATAAAATCTTCTGGTCCCCCGGTAGTGCACCAAAATGTCTGCGTAGGTACGAGTCACTGCCCCGGTCTCTTCGGCCTCTGACCTCCCTGGGTTTGCATAACCTCGAGCTATGAGATCGGCCTGAATGGATGTTCCCGGGAATGTCGCCGTGCCCCGAAGCCCAAAGTACGAATTGTTTTGTGTCGCTTATCCCGCCGGCCTTCGAGATGGCGGCCGCCTTTTTGCCAATCCCTCCGTTGCTGAATCCTTGGCAAGCGGCTTGCGAATCGGTCATTTCTACCAGCGAACGCCCGGACCTATTGCCCTCTGCGACCGCTAGAGCAATAGCGGCCTCCTCGCAGTCAGACACGGTGCAGTTCCGTAGCGAGGTGCTCATTTTCTCCTTTAGCTTGAAGTCTACAACCGTCATCACCACATCTCTTTCGTTAGAATACATCGCCGCGTCTACATAGACGGCGTTCTTGTTCTAATAGATCTTGGCTAAGGCTTCCGTCCTGGCCCTACGCCTACCCTGATGAACGACAGGATGCATGTTCTTGGGAATTGGCGCTACTAAAAACGTAATCCGGATCGCGTCCGGTATGTCTATCGTCCGTTCAATTTCTAGCATGTGATCATGATAGCCTAGTCTTTGGAGGACAGCTCGTCCCGCCGTAGTGCGTTGTAGCCTCATCTTCTGAAAGACAAGCTGTGCTTCCTTGTGCTCTTCGTATGTGTTTGTTAAGCCAAGAGCCTATAAATTCGCGTTTGCCGTTCTTATTGGCAGCCCCAGCGCTGTCTTGTACGCCTTCCTGAAGATCGATTTCACTTTCTCTCTCTTCGTTTGGCTCAGGAGTTGATAGCGAAGACTGTACGTGGCTGTGCTTGCCACAAGCGCCCGCACTAACTTGAGCGTGTCTTTCTCCTTCATCCCCTTTCCTCTATAAGTCATTTGCCTAATCATTCTCGTTATCTGAGCTGAAGATCCAGATAGCAATCTGATCGTGTGGTCCGACCTCTGATTGGATTGAATCCACATTCCCATCACTCTCAGCAGGTGCACTGCTGGCTAGCATAACGGGGAGGTCAACATTACTGTCGTATCGGCGCCCATATACTCTGAGAAGTTCAAATTTTTCGGGCGAACACGAAAGTCCCCTAGCCCTTGCGTAGCTGTCGACACAGTCCGCCTTGAGACCTAGTGAGCTCTCCGTCGCTCATATTGTTATGTCATCGGCGTATATTGCGTGCCGAATGCCATCTATGGCATTCAACTTCTCCGCCAAGCCAACCATAGCGATGTTGAAGAGAAGGGGCGAAATTACAGATCCTTGAGGCCTACCCTTGTTAGGCATCTTGATCTTGTCCGATCGCAAGTCGCCGATCCCTGTAGTCGCGGTCCTATCCATAAGAAAGACCTTGACCTAACCATGAATCTTTCGTCGGCATGTAGATTGCTCAGACCCGATAGTATGGCTTCATGACTAACATTGTCGAACGCCCCCTTGAGGTCGAGAGCCATGATCACATGCTATCCATACTTTCGGACATTGCTAAGAACCTCTTCTTTGAGGAGAAGGACATCTTGCTTCGGTAGCTTTGGCCGGAAACCAAACATTGCGTGTGGCAGGAGATCGTCATCTTATAGTTTTGAAGTCTGGTCATCACGATCCTTTCATACAGTTTCCCTAGACATGAGGTCAGTGAGATAGGCCGCAGATTCTCCAAAAATGGCGCCTTGCCTGGATTGGAGATGGTGATAATTTCTGCGTGCCGCTCCTCTTCCGGCAGTCTCCGCCTCCCAGTGGTCATTCAAAAATTTTATGATGCTCGCAATCTGTTCCGCCCTTAGATTCCTTATAATGGCGCTGCCGATCGTGTCTGCTCC
This sequence comes from Amblyomma maculatum, assembly GCF_055883805.1. Classification (NCBI taxonomy): domain Eukaryota; kingdom Metazoa; phylum Arthropoda; class Arachnida; order Ixodida; family Ixodidae; genus Amblyomma; species Amblyomma maculatum. The sequence goes on from NC_139350.1 coordinate 17,767,433, forward strand.
CACCGCTGTGTTCTTGACAGCCATTCTGGCCGCCGCATACACCTCATCCTTCGTGATTAGACGGTCGAGTTTCTCATTTTCAATTCCCCCGATACACTTCTGTGCAGCCGGGGATGTCCATCTCCCCCACGTACCGTTTTCGGATCTTGTCTAGCAACTCTTCATCGGCTCTCAGGTACTTGTAGGCGATTCGGTGAAGCGTCTTGCTGGTTCCGGCCTTAGACTTGGCTGGGTTGATGAGATTCCTTAGCAACGCCCAAGTCTTGGCCGTCCCTAGTGTTCCTTTCAGTAAGATGCCCAATTGTCCCCAGTTTTGTCTAGAGAGCTCTTGCGCATACTGCTCTGTCTCAGCGGTGACCTGGGCAATCTTCAGTTTGAGCTTCCTGTTGCCCTTCTGTCTCCTCCACCTCTTAGTCATACTTCTACGAGCTTCCCATAACCGCTGTAGATAGTTATCAATTTCAAGAACTGCGCTCGTCCTTTTCACGGTCTTTGTGGCTCTTTCGTAATCTTCGCGGAGTCCCTTGCTCCACGCCTCAATAGCTTGAATTGGTTCCTTGTCGCAATGTACTCTAAACGCATTCCAGACAGTTATTTTCACTTCTCCTAACTTTCGTCTGACCATCGCAGTGGCCAAAGATATCACAAGGATAAAGTGATCACTTCCAAGGCTCTAGTTCGTGTTTTCCCAAGTAACGTCATTATCTTTGGCTACCTTTCTTGCGTCTTTGAATAGTAGCGCAAAGTCAGCATTCCTTTGCATGGGCGGGCTCTACACATTCAGGACGAATATGCTCTTCTTACCTCTCTTGTGCGGTATGATCTCGATTAGCACACGCTCGATATGTGTTGAACGCCGGGTGTTGAATCGCCGTCACCGTTTTGGCTACCAGGGTTCCCGCTTTCCCCTCTGTCTGACTGGAATACGCAACGTACCCAGAAAGGCTTGGAGAGCAGCCAGTTTCCTGCAGCGCTATAACATCTGGCTTGACGAGAACCCTTTTCATGTAACATTTTAAATTGACCTGCTTCCTGTGGAAGCCGCGGCAGTTCCATTGCCAGATTTCTAGTGTTTCTTTATCTCCCCTAGCATGTCTGGCCATTACGCTTGGACCTGACTATCTTGGGTCAATTTGCTGCAGCTCACTGTAAGCGAAGGCCCACTGTACGCCTTCTCCTTGACTTTCTTGCTCCAAATGGTCAACTTCTTCATGAAGTCGGTCGACTGCTGTTCGACCCTCAGTTCTTTCGGCAGTGGCGAAGGTGTACCCTTTCGGCTGCTCTTTTTATCCCCGGTGTCCATGATTTCCTAGCACACGGCAGTAGCTGCCATACCTCTAAAAACTTTCATTAATTCATCGAACTTGGGAGTGAGCTCGTTACACTTATCTCGCATAACTTCAAACTCCCGAATGAGACCTGCACACTCATTACACTTATAATGCAACGTCTCCATTTTTTGTGTTTGCCGGAGTAGAAGCCTTGACCGCTATTTCTGGCCAGCTCATATTGCCAGTCTTCGTTATGTTTTTTGTCTTTGCCAGGCTCGGGTTCATGTCATTCGGCTGGCGTCTGGATGCCGACACCGGCAAGGAACGACTACGGCTCACCGAGGTCGCCCCTCGGAGCTGAACAACCGTCTCCTGGCTCCTTCCACGCTGTTGTCCTTGTTGTTCTCTTGGTTTCTTTGGGCCTGCCGGTTGTGCATCGACTTTGAGGACAATATGGAAGGCTTGATGCCGCCTCCCTGCAGCTGAAACTGGAGGTGTTCCGTATCCCTCATTGGGGGGAGGGGTGGGAAGGACTGCGACCGGTACCGCAAGAAGCTCCGCGATGTATCTCCCTCGAAGTTAAGCCACTTGATATGCCGACCTTGGCGCGGTCCGCGTTTTGCGCTGCTGCTCCTTCCTCGCCCTGCAGTAGAGGATCCGGCATTGCTTCGTGCTGCTGTTGGCGAAGCTTCTTGAGGCGATTTTGGCCCTCCTTTGCAACAGTAAGGTGTGCCTCACCACAGAGAACGCACGTAAGCGAGCAGGTGTGTTTTGAGGTGGGTCCAGGGTCCCGCACTGCCGGCACACCCGGACATTCGGCATGGGGCATATACATCCGATTGATGTCCTAGTTGTAGGCAGACGTGGTAAACCTGCCTGGTCGGTCGGTAGGGGTAGCAGGCTACCTCACCGCCATAGTAGAGAACGTATCTCGGAACGACAGGCCCCTCGAAGAGGATGACAGCAGTCTTAGATTTTCCCAGCATTCTAGACTGCAGAATAGTGACCCCCTGGGTTCGTACGCGCAGGTTGGCAGCTCCTGCTAGCCCACATATAAAGCCCCTCTTTAACCAAGCCGTATAAACGTGCCTTATTGGGCTCTAGGAGTAACGTGAATGCCAAGGTCCTGGCAGGCTGATTCTGACATACCCGTCCCGTAATTAACGAAAGACTCAAGTTGGCCGCTCCAGCCAGCTTGGGGTTTTGTACGGTGGTCGTCTAAAGGTCCAATGTCAATGGTGGTTACCGCGCCGTTCCACACTGAAGAGCCTGCTCAAATGTCTCCACATTATACTTCCTTAAGCTAGCCACCTTGCGTTTATTGATTATTTTTGACATCTCTGCCAGTTCTATTCGGTGTGATGGGTTAGAGGCTTTCATATTGTGGCGTTTCTTAATCAATGCTTTCGTCTCCTTAGACAACTTACCAGTATCATCTCTAACAGTTCTACAGCCTACTTCTACCGCGCATTCTGTAATAATATTTCTGAAATTATTGTTCCTTACGTCTAGGTAAAGTCAGTTTTCTCGGTTAGCAATGAATATGTATTATGCAGGGAGAGCCTGAAATACTCTATTTTCTTTTTACCGCTGATTTGTTGATGGACTTCTTTCTCACTAATCTGTTCCGTTCCTTCTTCAAATTCAGATTAATTCCATACGTTAACATCCTGCACTCACTTCATCGAACCTTTTCGCTTATCTCTACATCCTGTACAATTCCAGGATTAGAACACAGTATGAAGAAAATTTTATTCTGTCTCCCTGTTAGGGCTTTTCCATGCAGAGCCTCTTTGCGATGATGCAAAATAACACATAAAATTGTGTGTTCTCAATCAGGTTCCAAACGCAACATATACGGCCATGACTCGAACTATCATTCCTGGAACGAGAAATGAATGTCGTAAGGATAAAGAGCTGTAGGTATATTGGGAGCACGTATAAACATTAGCAGGGTTTCAACTAAGATAAACGGAGGTAGACGTGCGAAAGCATGGTTGAATTCGGTTTAGCTGTGACTCGGTGCTTGCATTTTTTTTTGCTTTACGTTTAGACTCTGTTACCTCTGCTCACTACCACTTCATCTGCTCACTGCCACTTCGGCGATGCGAGTCCTTAGTGTCGATTTGGACAGTTCTGGTTCAGCAGCGCCATGGGTTCGATCTGCACGACAGAAAGCTGCTAGTACACTACACCTATTTCGACGCATAGCCCAGAAAACAGGCGGCGCTTGCAGCAACATGGCTCGGACGTTAGTGCATTCTGTGTTACAGCCTCGGCTTGTCTATCAAGCCCAATTTCAAAGTCTCACATCAAGAGACTGGGATCGCTTGGAAGCAGTCAATAGAGAGGCAATGCGAGCCATCACTGGCCTCCCTGGCCTGACATCCATTCCCACTCACCAAGCGGAGGCCCAGCTGAACACCATTGATAGCTCATTGAGCAGCGTCGTGCAGCGCGCCACCTGAAGCGTGAAGCTATTCCTGCAGCGTCTGCATTAGCGCATTATTTTGATTCGTCTTGTACACTGCTTGAAGCAACGCCTTCCGAACCTCCATGGAATCGGCCACAGATGACAAACAACCGTCAGCTACGAGAAAAGGGCCGAGTTCAACATTCGGTGCAAGAAGCTGAGCCAGATCATTACACAGACACTACAGGGGCACTTCAAGCTTAAGTAAACGCAAGCACTGGCTACGAGGTTTTACATACTACCCTCATTTGTCCATTGCTTCCTGAAAAACGCCACATATGTTCATATAGAACAGAAGCAACGCACCTTCCTTCTCTAATAGCAGAGCTCATTGCCATTCGCGACCGTTTGTCTACATTAGCAGACAGCCTATATGCTGCACCCCCGACCATTCTGATCTTGCATACAGAATCAAGCCAAGCAATCCAAGCATTACGGAGTATAGCTAATACCTTCGACACCATCAACGATATCTGCAGAATTGTGCAAACATATCCATGCCCTGTACGTGTGGTGTGGGCTCCCCACATTACGCTCCGTCTCACAGAAACTGATAATGTATCCTGTTCCCAGAAAGTGACATATCCTCTACCTATGTTAAAGTTGTCCGCAGGAGATGCCGTAGTTCCTGCAGAAGAATTTCTTCGCCGCTCCACGCGTGCTTTAATTCCACCGTGTGGATCAAACCTTCCCGGCGGAGGAGGTGGCGCTGAGTAGAATTCCCGTGGGTGCTGCGTTAACGCCTTCTGTAAAATCTTCCTGGACCACCCAGACTGCTCCCACGAACTGCCCTTTCTGCCCAGTCCCTGCTATGGAGGCCACACTAGACCACTTCCTAACAACTTGTCCTGGTCTTCGCGTGGCCCGAAAAACACACCTTAAAAGCCACTCTTACCACCCTACCAGACCGCCCGACACAGGGGTATGGACACATGGCCCACACCATCAAGAGCTGTTGGCATTCATTGCTGCCACAGGCCTGTATCAAAATATTTAAACCCTTATGCCGAAGGGCGAACTTGCGCAATAAAAAAAGTTTAGATTGCTTACGCTCTACGATACACATACGTTAGGCAACGTGGTCACGTACAGGCCTCTTTTCTCCGTTCCAATTCAGTTAGCCAGACATGGCGCGCGTCTTCGGGCGGGGGAGTAGCAGGATCCGGCTCACTTGCCATCATGGCGTGGTGTGACGTACCGTAGCAGTTGCGTGGTGCGCCTATGCAGGCAATATGGCGCACATCATCATCATCATCATCATCAGCCTGATTATACCCACTGCAGGGTGAAGGCCTCTCCCATATTTCTCCACTTAACCCAGTTCTGTGCTAACTGCATCCACTTGACCCCTGCGAACTTCTTAATCTCATCCGCCCACCTAACTTTCTGCCACCCCCTGCTACGATTTCCTTCCCTTGGAATCCAGTTTGTTACCCTCAGCGACCATCGGTCATCCTCTCTTCACACTACATGTCCTGCCCATGTCCATTTCTTCTTAATTTCCACTAGAATGTCGGTAACTTGAGTTATTTCTCTGACCCACTCTGCACGCTTTCTATCTCTTAATGTTACCCCTACCATTTTTCGTTCCATAGCTCTCTGGGTTGTCCTCAACTTAAGCAGAACTCTCTTGGTTAGCCTCCACGTTTCAGCCCCATAGGTGAGTACAGGCAAGATGCAACTGTTGTATACTTTCCTCTTGAGCGATACCGGTAAGCTGCTAGTTATAATCTGCGAGTGCTTGCCAAATGCACTCCATCCCAATCTTATTCTTGTTATTTCCTTTTCATGGTACGGATGTGCGGCTACTACCTGTCCTAAGTAGACATAATCGCCTACTACTTTTAGTACTTCGCTACCTAATGCAAACTGCTGTTCCTTCCCGAGGCTGTTGAACATTACCTTAGTCTTCTGCATATTGATTTTCAAGCCTACCTTTCTACTTTTCCTGCCTAGGTCATCACTCAATATTTGCAGTTCATCTCCCGAGTTGCTTATCAACGCAGTCATCAGCAAATCGCATATGACTGAGGTATTCTCCATCTACCCTTATCCCTAACTGCTCCCATTCCAAGTCTCTGCATGCTTCCTCTAAGCAAGCTGTGAATAGTACTGGGGAGATTGTGTCTCCTTGCCTAACACCTTTCTTTATGGGAATTTTGTTACTTTCTTTATGCAGAACTATGGTTGCTGTGCAGCCACTGTATATATCTTCCAGCACTTTCACGTACGGCTCGTCTACCCCCTGATTTCGCAATGCCTGCATCACCGCCGAGGTTTCAACTGAGTCAAATGCTTTTTCGTAATCAATGAATGCTATGTATAAGGGCTGGTTATATTCCGAGCATTTTTCTGTCACCTGATTGATGGTATGGATATGATCGATAGTAGAGTACCGTTTCCGAAACCATGCTTGATCCTTTGCTTGATTGCAGTCTAAGGTTGTCCTGATTCTAAGGCGCACAGAAAGATGCTATTTTAGTTACTTTTGGTTTTGTTTTTATTTTTTATGTCGTTCCATTATTATCATAAATTAATATTTTATTTATTTGATACTGATTGCCATAATCAATGCTTATCCCATTATATGCCGTACTAATGCTTTTATAGTAATTGGTATACATGAAAGGAAAGACTCAGTAGTTGCGAGCATCTTTGTGGACACTTGGTAATGTAGTAATAATTATTTTACAGGTAGGCAAAGGTTCAGTTATCTTTTGCGCACATCCTCAAAGCCCGGATAGACCTTGTGATATAGCCCATTCGTATTAAAAGTACCGAGAGCATTGCATGCTCTTACCGTTGCCTTTGACCCTTCGGTAGCGGCTTAATCTCCTGGCGGAATGAAACTGATTAGTTGAAGTATCCGCGCCCTATGAATAATCATTTAGCCGGCTTTATTCTGAAGAAAAAAGAAACGAACGTCTTCGCCTCTAACTCAAACTATTTTTTCAGTGAGAACACATTAATGGCGTAAGGTATAAAATGTTGTCTTTTCAGGTACTGTATAGTCACAAGCCAATCAATTATCATTTCATCGGAGAGCGCAAAAGAAAAACATGTATACAAGCCTTAAACGTCCACATCATTCATATAATAACTCAAAGCCCCTACCCGGGATGGCCATCGCAACGTTGAGGTTGGGATTATTCCCATCAGGCAACTTGACGCCATCGTCTTGGACTTGCTGCTTCGCTGGTTTCGCGCTGGTTGGAGTCCTATCTTGGACTGTTACTGGCCGACCAGTCTCTTGTGGTGCAAAATGTCCGGTGTTGCCGCTGTATGAACATGGCCCATTCTGCGCGAAAGCGTCGGTACGGCATAAACGAAGTCACCTCACGCGTCAAGAATGAGCAGTTCAGTGCAGTTAACATCTTTAAAGTGATCGATTCAGAAATCTTGTTTTAGTCCAGTACATTATAATATCTGGGGTTTGTAAACGAGGGTTGGAACAAAAAAGTATTTAAATAGGTTCACTCTAACGAATAGGCGGCAAACCAGGTGCTCAATTTTGATGGCGCGAGCGGCAATATATAGGGCTACAAAAAGAGCGCATATTGAGATATATTTTTTCCGCTGCCAGCATGGAACGGTCGCCAGTAAGTACTATTTATAGTAGCGCCTTATTTTGGCCTGTATCACTTGAAAACAAATTGATCTGGCAGAAGAAATGCGATCATTTCATGTCTTCCCCGACAGCCGGCATAAGCGCATGCCGGTTACTGCGAGGCTACAATCTGTTGCATCTCTACTTTTTGCGAGTTGTAGTATGCTCACAGCCCTCTCCTCTCCCACCTGTCTTTCCGGTCTTTCCAGTTACCAATCCTTGCGCCAAGATAACTTCTGCGGTGATGTTGGTGATTGCGAGACACACAAAACTAGTACGAATGAACAGTCCAGAACACTGCAAAGAGCACTGGATGCATAGCATCACTTATGTACAGTGGCGAAGCTGCCTTCTGTCTTGTGAGACCAATATTTATATATAATATATATAACAATAAGAGCAGCCATGGTGAAGCCCAAATTACTACATTCAGCTTGCGTCTTGTACCGCAAAGCTGATGATTTGGCAACTGTATATATGAGAGTACATTTGGAAGTGCGCAGAAAGTAAACGGTCTCCGGGTTCGATTATATCACGATGAACGCGACATAAGACAACGGCACGGAGTTTCAGCGTCAGAGTTCCGGCATTCGGAACGTGGATCCGAGGTTCACAAAATATATCTGCCTGTGGTAATCTACGGTGTAAAGGCACAGGTGCCGTTCCAAAACAACACAAACAGGCTTAGCATGCAGTAAGCTTCACGCTACAGAATTTTGATACTAATGCTTCTGACCATCAAAACTACAATTCATAGCTCACTATTCTGATTTCCATAAATCACATTAATGACAGATCATTGGGGTACCTGTTTTGCTCCCACACTCGTGGAAGAGTGTCGACCAGCATCAACCTCTTGAGTAACGGCTGTTGTGTACTCACTTCGAACACCGGCGCTGCAGCACACGAGGTCCTGCCACGTCCTCGACCTCTACCTAGTGTTCGTTTGCCAACAGTGACCGGAGATGCAGCATCGCCGTCACCTGCGAGTTCCATGGATGAATATTTTCTGCCCCGTCGCCGCTTCGAGAAATTTCAGGCTAGGGCTGCTCTGTTTATCCAACATTTCTTAATGGATTGGAAGGCACCAGCTTTTTTTGTGTATGTCTGAGTGGCTGCAGTAAAAAACTATGGTAAGTAAATTGATATCAGTTTCAATTCAATCACACATTAACTACTTCCACCTCGTTTGGGCTACAACATTCAAAACAAATCTGAACACCATACTGGGTCTCCAAAAGAAGGTTATTAGATTGTTGGTGCATGCTGCACTGCCCACACGCAAACATTATTTCCGCAATATAGGTTTCATCGTGTGCATACAATGTTTGAGTATCGTTTACTTCACTGCCTTATATATTCACCTCAATGTTTAACCGACTTCTTGAAGGATATTGCTATACTGAAGCCTTACGTAAACCTTTTTTACAGAAGAAGTAAACAAATAAGGGACGTTTCTCGAACGAGGACGTTATACGGTAACCAGAGCCTTCGTTTCACTTTACCATGCATACTAAATCAATAGGGCATAAAGAACCCAAGCATCTTTACCGCCTCAAATAAGTACTTTTTTCATCAGTTCCGCACTGTCTTTCTGTACTTTCCGTTCCTTGCCTTGAACATTAATACAAGAACAGTAACTTCATTTTCATTACGTTTTGCCATGTTGCGTGCATTCTGTTAGTTAATTGTTGGCCGTTAACCCACTGTGGTAGGTTTTAATTTGCTGTTTCATTTGTATAATTGTGCTCTTCCAGTGCTTTGTAATTTTCATGTTATATATGTATATGTTCGCCTTGATTTCACACGTCTTGTTGCCCTGCCTTTACTGGGCCTCGGGCATCTCTCAAGCTATCGTTGTAGCGTTTTGCTCGAGCGAGGCCCAGTTCCTGTGTATTACAGGAAAAAAATTTTCTTTCAACTATAAACGATTTCGGAATAGAGGCTATACATGGTGTATAGTGTATACAGGTAACGTTGCAAAGGACTTTCAGCGTCGCTGAAAGCAATTCAGTTTTGAAAAGCGCTTAATATGGTTTACGTGTCTTATAGGTTCCACAAGCTGCCAGCATTTAAAAACGTCTAAATCTACTCTACATTAATAGCGAAATTCAGGTGCCATCGTTTGCTCTGCTTTACCTCTGTCATCTCTGTCATTGTGCCCATTAGACTGCTTCTAATATGCAGCCTATTCGGATATATCTGAAGGTATAGTGGCTGGGTTCCCGTAGGAAAGAGATTGTTCCTTTGTAATCTCATGCCGAGGACAATCCGGGCGAACAGACACAGACGCAACCGTAAGCCTAGAAAGATACTCGCCTTAAAAAAAGCGCTGATGAGTGCATTCTGACAACTATGTTGTGTGCGTTTTGGTAGTGGCGCAATCTCTTTGCGTTATGAGACTGATGTGTTGCAGCACTCACGTGAAAAAAACTAGCCTTTATCTGGGTGATATCGAAGCAGTAATAAGCAACCAGACGTCTTCTTCTATATTTAAAAGGAATTCCCAACTACCACACAATGATGAGTTACACATAAAATGTTAGGTTTTCACACATTGGTTGCTAAGAAGCGCTGCAAATATTCCCCTGTATCAAGTGTCAATCATTTAATCTACGAACCGCACCTACACCATGTTTCAAAGCACGCACTATGTTCTTGCAGCCTTGTTGGTGTCGCTCTGATTAAGGGTCCTCCTTGGGCGGGGCGCGCTGTGATGGTGACCGGCAGACCACCCTCGTGGTGTGTAACGTGTCCATTTCTGCTGCTGAAAGCGAGTGGCCCATCATGCACGGAGACATTGGTACGTCAGAGATGGGACTTATAAAGCCTCCTGCGCCGTACAGTAGTTATAAATACAACAAGTAGAGTGTGTGCATATATATATATATATATATATATATATATATATATATATATATATATATATATATATATATGAAGGGCACAAAAAGAGAACTGCACAATCTGCATTGCAGTAATACGAAAGCATGGATGCTGCTTTTGGGCTTTTGGTCGCTTCTGGTTGCTTGAAGTTGCTTAAGTCAATTCTTGTTTATCCATTTTAGTCTTTGCTAATTTCAAATTGCGCGTACATATTTTCCTATGCCATCTTTCAGATCTACATCCGGTTGCGTGACGTTACATCCTCTACGTGACAATAATTCACTTTTTGTTTCAAATTTCGCGCCAATGCCTTTCTATGCCATTTAAGGCTCTACTTTGGGTTGCATGATGTCACATTCCTGACGCCATCCTAAATGACTGACCTAACTATTTTAGTTTTTGGTACTTTCAAATTGCACGCCAATCCCTTCCTATGCATGTTTTTTGCATCGACTTCAGGTTGCATGACGTCAAATCCTTGGCATCACCTTAATTGATTGATTAATCAGTTACGTATTTAGTATTTGATACATCTTGACGTCACGCTAATTTACTGACGTAATTAACTTTTTTTAGCAATTGATACATTCAAATGTGGCGCCAAGCCATTGGCTAATGGACCAGTTTCGCCTTTACTATTAAATTTGTGCCTGTAAATATATACCTAATTAACTGACTGGCTTAAATATTTTTCCGGACACATCAGTAAGTCAACTTTTATCGATTGACACAACTGAATAACCTGCACCACATCACAATTACTCACTGCCGAGGAATGGAGACACGCGGAGATCATAATGATCCCCAAACCAGGCAAACCACCTAATCTGGATGGACCCGCATCCATTTCGCTGACCTCGTGAGCGGGAAGCTTAATGAAAGACAATGACCTGTTTCCGCACACGACGTTCGGCTGCAGGCCCTGGTTCTCTAGACAGGACGTCCTATTGCAGCTAAAGAAGGCTGTCATAAACAGAATAACGGCAAGAAATGAGACCATCATACTGACCATAGATTTGAAGGGCGCATTTGAAAACAATAGCCACGAAGCGATACTCGAGGAACTCTCGGCAACAAAGTGTGGAAGATATACCTTTAAGTATATCAAAGCGTTCCGAATGTACCGAGCAGCCATCATTGGGACTAATAACGTACGGTCAGAAAGGAGAAAAACCCCCAAGGGCACACCAGAAGGATCAGTTATATCTCCAATACTGTTCAACATTGCCATGACAGGGATAGCGAGACGACGCAGGATCATATAACACATACAACATGCAATCTGCGCAGACGATGTAACAGTATGGACCCAGAAAGGGTCCAGTGGGGAAAAAAAGAACGGCTACAACTGGCTGCGCAAGAACTTGAGGATTTCGCTCGTTCTAGTGCAATGCAGTGCTCACCAAAGAAATCACAATACAAAAGATCACACTCTGGCAGGTACAAACCACTGGACATCGACATAATCATGAACGGACACCCGACTTGTCAACACACAACAAAATGAAATTAGTAGGGCTGTGGTTACAAGAAGGAGCCGAGCGTGATCAGACGATCAAATAGGTTACCACTGTGACCAACCAAATCTCTAGAATGATAAGCAGGATAACAAACTAAAGAAGGGGGATCAGTGAGCAAGACGCAATACGGATAGTGACAGACCTCGTTATCCCACGCCTCATCTACAGAAGCACATATCTTAAAACAAACAAGACGAAAAGGAACAAGATAAACGTGCTGATCAAAAAGCCATACAAACTGGCTCTAGGATTGCCACCACATGCCTCTAAAAGCACCTTTGACAATCTGGGCATGCAGTATACCTTCGAAGAACATAGCGAAGCTATGCTCAACTCCCAGATCAGAAGATTTAAACAGACCAAGACAGGCTGTGCGCTCCCTACGAAACTCGGATACACCCTGAAGACGACAATAGCACGAAACTACAAATATCGCATCAGACATCAGGGACACTTTCACGGTCAGACCGCTGCCCAGAAATATGGACCCTGTCAATCATAACGGCAGAAGGAATGCCAGAGCCAAAACCCTTGACAAACACCTGAACACAAAATATTTTGTGATGTAGAACGTCGACGCAGCGAGGTACAAAGGAAGAAAGGCGACTGCAGCCGCGGTCACTGACTCACAAGGCGAGCTCATATACGAAACAAGTATACGAGCCAATTGCATCCGCGCAGCGGAAGAGGTGGCAATAGCCTTAGCACCCTCAGAAGCAAACAGAAGACAACACAGTTACTGGATAGTCTCGGACTTGCAAGCCGCCTGTAGAGCCTTCCAAAACAACAGGATTTATCGCATAGCAAACAAGTTTCTACACACGATTGTTTGGGTCCCCGACGCTGAGGTGGAGGGTAACATTAGAGTAGATGGCGGGGTCCGAGGTTTCACTAGCCGGGTGGCGGAGCCATCGGTAGAGCCTTTCACAACACCAGAAACATACGAGGAAACAATATGAGTGTGTAGGGAGAGGCGTAGAAAGTACGCACTTCTACATGACACACTAAGCCAAAAACAAGCTACTACACTTAGGCGCCTACAAACAAACACACATCCAAACAGAGCCCTGTACCAAAAGATATGGTCAACGCAATACAAAAGCGAATGTGTCTGGTGCAGAGACACTGCTACACTATAACACACAACATGGGGATGTAGAGCAAGCCCCATAATGCCTTAAACTGTTAGCCCTAGTCCTGAGCAGTGGAAGCACCTTCCAGCCGACTCGGACGCACAGCATCAGCTCATGCTGGTTCAATGGACTAGAGCCGCTGCTGAGGCCAATGGACTCCTGGACAGGGGACTGTCAACTTCTGCTCTTTCCTAACCCACTACCGCTAACCCCAATTTACCCCAATAAAGTTTATTATACAATCTGGAACATTGATTAGTCATCATAGGCCGGAGCGCAAATACGTCGCCAACGACTCCGAGTCCACTTAATATAATAAATATCCCTGTTATCGCCAGGTACGGACTTGTTCACGCTGTATTTCTCACCTGATCCACACACCTACATAAAGTTCTCATTCCCACGAGAACTTACTGACACAGCAATTGTTTCCGACATACTGATATTACTGGTACAACTACGCCGGGTGTTTCCAGACTGAACGAGCTTAATAAGCTATCGTAAAATTTTCCGAGATCACTGCTGTATTTGCACTGAAGAAATGCGTAAGCCTGAGCGTTGCTGTGTTTTTCCGCGACATGTGTCAGCTGGATTCCTGGGATCTGGGCCTTTTCTTTCCTGTAAACCACTTAACGGCCTCTTGACGATTACCTAATCTACCCACATCAACCATTTTGTCGCCTGCACACGTTTCCTTGACGCGCTATCGGAAGGCAACATTCTTGTTCCGATATATCAACTAGTTCCCCTTTACAGCCCCAACAACGCCACAGCCATGCGAAACCAGCCTACATAGCCATACAATGCTTAGGCGTTAATAGATCTTCCCGTGAATAAACTTATGTAGGTACGTTATATTAGAAGCTTAATGGTTGTGATCTTGAGAGTTTAGGCGCCGAGAGGTTTACTTTAAGTCGAAAATTTTGCTGACTAATCATGTACTTCCAAATGGGAAATTTGAGCGCAGTTCATCAGCTGTTTCACCTTTTCAATAGATTGAGGCAGATTTCAAGCAAGACATATATGTACAAATACAGAAAACAATTTTTTTATTTTTCACGCATGTCCCTTCAAGAAACTCCTCTAACAGTTCTTGACAGTCGTGAAGGAATCTTCGTGGTCGCCCAAAGCTTTCAACAACCCCCCCCCCCCCCCCTGCACCTCTTTCTCTTTTTTCAGGGCCACCTTTCTCTTTTTCTTTACAGCTCGGTAACGGTGTCCGCGCAGAGTTTTGACAGATACTGCGTCCTTCCTTTGCTTTCAACCAATCTTCAACGCCACTGATGTCTATTGTAATGCGACTATTTCTATATGCTCTGTGGTGTGGAGTTCGAAAAAGCCAAATGAAAGGCGCCTCGCAGACGCCTGGATCTAATCCAGGCGTCACAGATAGCTTCGTATATGCGTGAATATTCTGGCGACGTCACCAGCAGTCATGGCATGACCGGATGTGACGTCATTGTCACTTCCGGTTATTAGACACGGCCGGATGCGACATCATGACGACGTCACAACCTGTCATGATGTCAAGGCCGGGGACGTCACCGATTACGAAGCCGACGGCAACGACGACTCAAAACGCAGTGACGGGCGCCAAAGAGCTGCGCTCTAAAGATGCTCCGAGATAACTGCAGTTGCTGCACAGGAGAAATGCCCAACCCGGAGCGTTGCTGTGTTTCAAGCGAGATGTGTCGGGGATTCCGTCAGTGAAAGATACAGTGCCTTTACATTCCTGTAAACCAATTATAGAACGTAAGTGAACTTCGATGCGTTCAACGGAACACTGGTTGTGTTCAATAAGCGGCCCTTGATATACCATGTGCAACCGCAATGCTCAGGTTTTCGTATTTTTGCGCTGTAGATTCTGCAGTTGCTGCAGAAACTGCAGATTTTGTGTAAGGAATCTGCACATTTTGCAGCTATCACGGAATTTTTCAGACTGCAGTTGGTTGAATACCTCTCTACACGCTTTTTAACTATTGCCAACCATTAGTGCACGCAAATGATGGCCTTAAGCACTCGTTCAATTTCCAACATTTCAAATTTCCTGCTACAGGAAGTTAGGACTAGGTCATGTGAAGTTGAATACCACGGCAGCTTTTCAAGGCACCCGTGTGTTGTACTGTGCGATGTGAGTGCCCGCTAAATAACCTCAGGTGGTAGAAATTTTCAGAGTCCTCCACTGCGTCATCTCTACTATCCTGAATCGCTTTCGGACGTTAGACCACACAAATCAAGCAAAACCTGACGCCTTGGACGTCTACATTACTCCTCCCGGCTATTTGTGTTGTGTTGTGTTGGGGTTTATGGCACATAGGCAACTAAGGCCATCATGCGCCAAACTCAGGGTAAAGTAATTCTTGTTTAAAATAACTCGGAGTTTGATTATTAGCTTTACTTCTTTTAAAAAATCAAAAATAGAAGAAATTTCGACAATGTCATTCTCTTAGACATCTATTTTTATGTGTTACTGATTAAATTAGCTGTTTTATATAAGTATTTACCCAGTATGCAACTTGCACCCCTATCCTTGACGCTCTATATCATGGTACCATTCATTTTCCGATATACCACTAACACTTTTACAGCACCGGCAAACTCATGATCAAGCGAAATCCGCCTACATAGCCAAACAATGCTTACGGATTATTAATGAACTGCGAGGTTCGAATACATCTATAAGATATGAAGGCGAAAGCCTAGTGGAATGCTAACTTGATCTGCTGAAGCTTGCGTTAGTGTTTCTGCTAACCTGCTCTTGAAATTAGTGATGATCATATTCGTCGTCAGCTGTCGAACTTAGTGATAATCATTCTCCTGAACGGTTGTCAAAGTTGGTGGTCGGCGTTCGCAGAACGAATAGGGCCGCTTGTTGTTTCCTACAGACCTCTGCCACGACTTCTTCCACAGGCCGCTTTTGTCCTAACAGCGGTTACGATTAGGAGCATTTCCATCTGCCCTAACCTCTTACACCATAGAGTACACTCTCTTTACTCCCGGTCGCGACTAGAATATGGCGCACCATAACCCACTGGTATGGGGAATGAATCTCTGGGCCCGCTCGGCAACGTACACAGGATATGTCATTTTATGGTGTAGACCCCAGATTCGCGTCCAACGCGACAGAAACTTCAACGAAGATTTGCTACATTTCGGTGGAGGCGAAACGCCAAGGCGAGCGCGCGTTGTGCGATGTCAGTGCACTTTAATGATCCCCTGTTAGTCGAGATTATCACGAAGCCTCCCGTTATACCTCCTCTTTCGTCTTTCATTCGATCTTCCTCGATTTCCTGTCTGGGTCGTTCAGGCCTCACCAAAAGTGGGGAAGATATCGAAAATTTCCTAACGTTTTATAACAAACATTTCCGTGTTCCCTGCAGAATCTGCACTGGAGAATGCGTAAGCCTATGCGTTGTTGAGTTGTCCGCGAGATGTGGCAGCGGCACTCAACGAGTAAAATGTGGCATAGTGGAAGGCTACCGAGTAATTTAACCTGCACTGACATCTCACCGTACACGGAAACCTGTCGGTTTCACTTCCATTGAGACGCAGTTGTCTGCGGCTCAGCAGAAACCTGCATACTGAATAGCAAAAGTCTGGAATATTGAGCACTGCGCCACCACGACGTGGCGTATTCTCTAAATCAATAAATCAATTTACATAGTTTACTAAGTGCAAATATATCTCGCCTTCTGGGGACAAAAATAAAGGGCGTTCATAAAACCCGCTTCCTAGTTCACACAGTAGGCTTAGATTCTCTGTGCTCAACACGATTTTTAGACATTCATATTGTAGCGAAACCTACATTGGCCACAAACGGCACAGAATGGCCCTGAGCCATTGCTACAGTACCGTTGCCTAGCAGCCAGCGTAGCTGGCAGACGCCGGCGATCGCCGCGGGGCCGCCGCCGCCGTCTGGTATGACATCACACCGCTTAAATCAAACGCAGACGCAATTCCCCGCAATGCAGAACGCCTTCGCCGCTAGGTTGACTACATTAGAAAAGACGATGACCCAAATGCAACAAAATGGACAAGCGCCGTAAAAATGAAGCCTCGCTGGTGCGGGAGTGGAACTGCCTCGGCTTCCAACGAAAGCGAACGCTCTTGCAACTGCACTTAGTCCAAAGCGATGCAAAACCTTTAGCTATAGCCCTTCAGGAAACAGGAAAAGGTCTACCCAAATTATTCGGGTATCAGGCGTTCCACGGTGACCGGGGGGGGGGGGAATCTCCTGTCTCCAAGCTAGTTAAAAGAAACATAGTGGTAGCTGAGCATGAAGTCAACTGGCGTGACATCGAAGCTGTAGTAATAGAAATTATCACTAGTCGCAAGGAAGAGCCTAGTCTCTTTATTTTAAATGTGTACAGCACCCCCCCTCCCCCCAGCAGAGAAAGGTTCCTTTCTGTGGCCTCATCCGTAAAGTGATCAAAACTGCAGGAAACAATACTCTTATAAGAGTAGGAGACTTCAATGCCGCCCACCAAGAATGCGGTTACAACAGACACGACCCCAAGGGTAGGCAACTGTGGGATGACATAAATGAGCTCGGCCTCACCCTCCTGACGGACCCTAGCTGTCCGTCCTGGATGGTAAACAGCGTCTGTGCAGACACCGCCCCGGACGTTACCCTTAGGAATAACACGGGAGATGCGGTCTGTAAAACCACAGCTCGAAATTTCGGCAGCGACCACTTTGTTCTGGCTCTCACCCTCAGCAACGCCGTCATAACGCGTTGCTTCAAAAGCCCCAAAATGACCAATTGGGACAGGTTTTGGTCAATCAGGGAAAACAGCGAATCGGGAGACAAAATCCAAAACAGACAAATGGGTGGAGACACATAAGAAACAAGTCGAGAAAGCAGCCACTACCCTACAAGAGGACGATGCGCCGGTGACGGTTGACAGCCAACTCCATACGTGAGAAGCGAAATGCGGCATGGAGAGGCGTCTCCGGTCGCAAAGTTGGAACAGGAACCTTAGGCGGATGATAGCAAGATATAGCAAAGAGATGGAAGATTACGCAGTAAAACTTGGCGAACAAAACTGGTGTAGTAGGTGCGACGAGATGAAAGGGAACATGAGCATTGCCAATACGTGGAGCCTACTAAGACAACTACGTGATCCTGAGAATTCGAAAACCCAATCGGGAAAAACACTGACAAAAGCCAGATACATGTTCGAGGGCATGGACGAGGAGCTTATGGTAAAACTAATTGACAAGTACGTAGGCGACACACAAGCCTTACCCTAGCGGGATTACGAAGGACAATTAAACGAGGCCCTAGACTCGCCGATGACGGAGGCGGAGGTTCGCGCCTAAATATTAAGCCTAAAAACAAAATCGACTCCCTGCCCAGACTGAATCACAAACAAGGATTTCCCAAAATTGGACGATAACTCCATCCTCACGCTCACGAAATACATGTGCGTCGCATGGGACAGAGGCCCCTCCCACAACAGAGGAAGACGCAAATGCAATTTTGATACCGAAGCCAGGCAAACCACGAAACTAGAGAACTCAATCTTTTTAACGTCATATATAGGGAAACTGATGGAGTGTGTAGTCCACGCGTTTCATAGCTAAACGTCCTGTGGCCGCGCGAAATGGATGGGTTCCGGCCCAGCATGTGCACACAGGACGTAATTCTCCGCTTGAGACACATCAGCGAAACAAGAGACGCGAGGATACTACTAGGTCTAGACCTGAGAAAGGCGTTCGATAACGTAAAACACGCGGTGGTTCTTTCTGGCCTCCAAGAATCGGGGGTCGGAAAAAAGACGTATGACTACGTAAAAGACTTCCTGTCGGGTAGTACGATAAAGATAAAGTTTCAGGACATTGAATCCTCCAAGTCGAAATAGGAAGCAGGGGTACGCCGCAAGGTCCGGTGCTGTCCCCGTCCTTCTTTAATGTTGCCATGCGAAACCTCCCGGCAGAACTTAAAAAGGTGGAAAACTTTAAATTCAGCATGTACGCAGACGACCTCAACCTGTGGGCCACCCAGGGTAGTTAGAGCGAGCATTGTGGAGCGCTTGCAGGCGGCGACGGAAACCGTTGTGTCCTACGCGGCTGAGAGAGGCCTCTTGTGCTCTCCACAAAATCGGGACTGTTTATCTACAACCCGAAGGAGCTCAGGTGCAAACGCCTGATAAACATCAACATAACAGTAGATGGCCAAACAGTGCCGAAAGTCGAACAAATTAGGATCCTTGGGCAGTTTCCACAAGCGGATAGGTACAACGATACAACGGTAAAGAAACTGAACGCGTACGCCACGCAAGTCACAGGTCTGTTCAGGAGAATCGCACTCAAGGGTCGGGGCCTTAAGGAACGAAGCCTCCTGAGATTAATGCAGACTTACATCACTAGCGGCATATGTTACGCCCCACCCTTCCTAAACATCAGATGATACGAAAAGCAGAGAATAGCCGCACTCATCAGACGATGCGCGAAGAGGGCTCTGGGACTACCCATCTCGACCTCGACTGAACGCGTCCTCGAAATGGGAGTGCACAACAATTGAACGGAACAAGCGGAGGCTGTGCACATGGCGCAACTAGAAATATTGAGCAGCATCACCACGGGCTCAACCATCCTCGGATGGGTGGGACTGCATTCAGATAGAGGAACAAGTGACAAAGTGGACATTCCATGATAGTGTCGCGAATATAGAATATTGTCCCCCCCCCCCTTATCTAAAAACATGCACCCTACGTATAACAAACAGAGGAGACAAAAGGGAGCCGAGACGCTCGCAAAGAAAGCGGGGAAAAGGAATCAGGGGGAGGTCGCCTACGTGGACGCGTCTAGCGGGACGTTGGGGGCGGTGGTGGCTGCGGTCGTCAACGGCCACGCCGTACCAACCACCGCTGCGTCTGTTAGAAGCCGAAATGTAGACACGGCTGAAGAAGTTGCGATAGTACTCGTTGCGTTGGAACAGAAGCTAGCATAGTTATTAGTGACAGCAAAACGGCTCTCAGGAATTTTGGAAAAGGGAGGTTCTCGAAGGAGGCAGTCAAAATTTTAGAGAACGGATAACTTGAAAGAAGGATTCGAAATATTTGGACGCCCGCGCACGGGATCCGTCCCCGGCGACGAAGCGACGCACGAGCTAGCCCGAGCTCTCTGCCTCGGGGCAGGCGTAGAGCCGCCTGACTGCGATGGTATGGATGAGAGGTTACAAACGTATAAGGAAATCTTAGAACACTACAGACTTAGCAGGGGTCCCTGCCACCACCGGGC
Organism: Amblyomma maculatum; assembly: GCF_055883805.1. NCBI lineage: Eukaryota > Metazoa > Arthropoda > Arachnida > Ixodida > Ixodidae > Amblyomma > Amblyomma maculatum. The sequence continues at coordinate 17,787,568 of NC_139350.1, forward strand.
CGAACGCTAAATAATAAGGAGGCCGTCGCTTGGTGGCGCCTGCGAGCTGGGAAGTTTCCAAGTCCCGTCTGACTTTTCCACACGCAAGTGGAGGAATAGGCGGAAAGCCAAACCAGTGGAAAAAAGGGGTACTCTGGATTATATCTTCTGCTAACGCCTTGATTCCCCTTGCACTAAGGAAAACATAAATAGAGCAGCTTGGGAACTGCTACTGTGGAGCGAGTCCCCTACCTACCAGCAGCAAGCTATTCGCATGGCGGCTGAAGCCGCGAAGAGACACTGTCGCTTCGCCTGTCTTTAGTCGCGGAGGCCCCGGCCTCCGTCCCATAGTCCTCCGTGCCGGCAGTTCACCAGCTGTGTCGCATGCCTGAACTAGTTCTAATTTGGGACGCCATCACAATGTGACGTCAGCGGCCATGACGTCATGACCGAATGTGACACCATCACGACGTCACATCTGGCCATGTCTAATATTGCAAGTGATGTCGTCACATCCGGCCAAGACAGGACGACTCGTGATGACGTCACCAGGCGATTGACTGTCACGAAATCGGCGCACATTTTCATCAAGCAGGTACGGCGCCAGGCCCGCGCGGCGTCTCGTGCAAAAGCATGGAGAGAAAAGCCTCCTTCCCCGCGCGGGAGAGCGCTTAGCTGTGTACGCGTTGCCGTCACCCTCTTTCCCATTGCCCGGGGAGGACGGTGGTTCATCGGCCTGGAATACGCCAGAAAATTCCAGAATCTTCTATGGGACCTAGTCAGTGACGATGCGCGGCTCGACGGGAGGATAAGGGAGCGCTATAACCAGCGAAGCTAAGTATGTGTGCGTGCTAGCTTTGGCGTGTTTTAACAGGCAGACGCGGCGCGCTCTATTTAAAGACACCGCGCCGCTTGTTAGTCAGTCAGTCAGTCAGTCAGTCAGTCAGTCAGTCAGTCAGTTCGTGAGTGTTTTGCGACGTGCTCGCCTGTGCTTCTGCTGGACTCCCGGGGATCACCCGCTGCTGGCAAGCCCACGGACCTGCAAGGGAGCGGCGCTCGTCTCGTATGGCGGCCACATCGTGACTCTTGAGGCGTCGAACTGCAACAGTGTCCGGTGAGCAATTTGTTGTTTGTGTATGTAACTCTCTCGTATTTGATCTGTTGGAAAGCCTCTGTGTAATTGAATCATTCTGTAGTTGCATGCTTAGCGTTTGTATTCTGTGAACCTCTCGTCTGTGTATTTCAAGTGATCTTGTGTATTCCTTTGTATCGTCTCTTGCTGTACATAAATTGTGTTTTGTTTGTCACTTCTGACTCCGATCCTGCCTCTGGTTTGAACCGGCGACAGCTGGGCACCAAACGACCACCCCCTTCTGTCACTACAATGTAGTTGAATTCCGGCTGAGCTTGCCACGAAGGTCGAGGGCATCTCCTTTGCGACCGGAACAGCTACCCCACTCACTCTAAGGGTGTCTGGGAGTGTGCGCACCGTTAAGGGCGCATCGTTAATAATACCCCCTAATTATTAACGGGTGACATCGACGCATATATGAAGCTGACCCCGCCGGGCGTTCCATCCAGCGTCCGTGCGGCTCCTTTCATTTAGAACTTCCTCGCGTCAACACAAAGCCAGAGCACTGGATGAAACCTACCATACCGACGAAAACGCAACATCCCTGGACGCGGCAAGGCAAGATGCAGCAACATATGTGGCCTGTGCTACCACGCCGCAATCTACACTTATCTCCGCCGCCACGGTGCGTGCCTCCTCCCCCACCGCAGCGGAAGAAACAGCTATAGCGCTGGCCATCGCTGACCCGCGTACGCGTACAGTCTTTAGTGATTCAAAAAGAGCAATTCTAAATTTCTCGGCAGGCTATATCTGCATTCCTGCTGCACGCATTCTGCGCGGCTGCACTCCCAACCACAAAATTAACCTAGTCTGGGTACCCGCCCACGCGGGCAACTCTGGAAACGATAGGGCCGACCAACTTGCCCGAGGATTAACAATCCGGGTGGTCAGTCTGACGCATCTAGACGCACTCGCTGAAGCCCCCGAGACTTTCGGCGAAATTACCAATTTACACAAAGAGACGCGACGCCTTTTCAAGCCTCCCCACCCCGACCTCGACCGAGCACAAGCCACCCTGCTGCGCAGATTACAGACACCCTCATTTCTTGGTCACTCCAGGCTATCACTAATTATTAACGGGGAATACGACCCCGCATGTCCAAATTGTAAAAACGGAGAACCCGCCACTCAGGCGCACATCCTCTGGGGATGCATAAATAACCCGCCTCTAAAGGCCCTCCTGCCAGCTCCCTCTGCGGAAAGCTGGCACCAACTACTTACCAATCCAGACAGGAACACACAACTTTCACTCATTTCGTGGGCCCAGGATGTCGCCCCCACCTGGGGGCCACACAGGACCCACCTGCCCTAATTCACGACATCTGCGGCAAATAAAGTTGTTTCTCTCTCTCTCTCTCTCTCTCTCTCTCTCTCTCTCTCTCTCTCTAACTCCGCACCACAGAGTATATAGAAAAAAAATTAGAGGGTTTATTAAATGTTTCTTAAGAGGAGAATGATTAATGTCTACCCTCCTTCTCCTATCATATGCCTATCATTGTTTGCCTTTATCGGCGTTCGTTTCAGTGCTACATATAATTATATTTGGTTTACATCATAGGAAATGCGCAGTATCTGTCACACTTTCTCTGAAAAGTATCCTTTTGGAAGGTACACCATCGCTCCGGTCGCGTGGCGTTCCTTGGCGCACGTTCAAGTGAGGGATTACAGATGACAGGAACGCTAGACAAGGTGAGTCGTCTGGTTGGTGGTTTAATTTTCTCTGCTGGTGATGTCACTGGTCTGTCGACCACTTAGATGTGCCGCTTACGAGGACAGCTTTAGCCGGCGGCAGTATGAGCCAATAAATCCCCAGGTGGTCGAAATTACTCCGTAGCCCTCCACTGCGGCTCATCTTTCTGTCTTTCCACTTCAACTCCCACCTTTATCCAATCCCTTACGGCGCGGTTGAGGTGCCCACAGAAAACAAGTGAAACAGTTACCGTGCCTTTCCCTTCCTATAAAATAATCAGGCAGCGCAGGTGGCTCAGCTACAGAGCCAGTAGCAGGCCCGTGCGTTTTCTTTTCCTTCTTCCTATAGCCACAACAACCACTTCGCCACAGACGCTTTCGCCTCATCGCGCTTTAACAATCCAGTTCCCCTACAATTTAAGGCCGCCGCTTCGAAATGCTAGTCTAACCTATCATGGCAAATAAGGCAACAACTGAATTCAGAATTAAGGATGTCGCAATGTAACAGGACAAAATGTGAGAAGTTTCAGCGTTCTTTAACAGGATTTAACATCTCTACACGACTAATGCTATAGGGACGCCATTGTGAACGCCTTTAGCAATATCCACCACCTGTAGTTCAACGTGCAATCGTATCGCACAGTACATTTGTTCACTGATTTTCACCTACAGCGCAAAGCAATTGTGCGCATATTTGGGTTGAGTAATGGAGTGGCCTAGCTAATAATCTACTTTGCTTGAGCCTGAAGTAGTATATGTTCATATGTCATGTAGCACAAATTCGATTAATTTTTAGGTGGAGATATTGTACTACGGGAAGCGCACAGCAGCTAAATGGTGTCAATATTCCAAGTTACTGTGAGGACGGGACTTTGCGTCCCAGTCCTGGCATGTGTAGATTCAGCGAGGAGTAACAAAAAAAAATTACGAGGAACTTCAGCAACTAAAGTAGTGAAAGGCGAATTCTTTTTTCATGTCAGATGAAGGGAAGGTGCAGTATCTGTCACACGTGTTGCTGTGGACACCTGAAGCGCAGCCTAAGGGAAGGGAGAAAGCCTGTGTTCTCCTCTTGTCTAGCGTTCTTGCCATCTGCAATCCCACACTTGAACGCGCGCCAAGGAACGCCACGCGACAGGGGCGATGGCGTACCATAGAAACGCACCCTTGTCGGAGAAAGTGTGACAGATACTGCGCCTTTCCTCCGTAAATATCATTTTATCTAGCGTCTCTGCCATCTGCAATCCCACATTTCAAAGCACGCCAAGGAACGCCACGCGACAGCCGCTGCAAATATTTGTTGCCAGTTAAGCTCCCGCCGCAAGCGGCGTGGACCTACCTGTCCTAGCTCTGTCGGGCCAGGAACAGCCACCTTTCACAGAGCGTGCATTAAAATGTGGCATTGCAGATGGGAGTGACACATCCCGCCTCAGCCAATCAGAACGCATCCCGCCTCGGCCAATAAGAACGCCTCAAAAACGGGACACACTTTGTCCATGACAGCATGAACCTTTAAAGGCCATCGCCTTAATAATGCGAGGGTGTTTAGCGTCTAAAGTAGTGAAAGGCAAAATACTGAGGTCTCATCTTGTCTAGCGTTCCTGCCGTCTACAATCGCACACTTGAACGAGCGCCAAGAACGGCTCGCGACAGGAGCGATGGCGTACCATTCAAACGCACGCTTATCGGAGAGTGTGTGACAGATACGGCGCCTTTCCTCCAGGATTCTCATCTCGTCTAGCGTTCCTGCCATCTTCAATGCTACACTTGAACGAGCTAAGGAACGCCACGCGACAGCCGCCGCAAAAGCGGGACGTACTTTCTCCACGACAGTATGAGCCCTTAAAGGTTTTTGCATTAATAACCTACTCTGGCTGTCTGCGGCATAGAGCCAAATGTAGCGAGATGCCACAAAAAGAAAGGTCTCTGTGGTCAGCATATCTCAGACAACGCAGCGTTGGTTTATAACTGCACTCCTGGAAGCGGTCTATGATAGCTCTCAAATGTGGTTTGGTTAGTTCTCAGAATGGAGTGAAGGTTGAGATACCTGTGTTGCTGTCAGGGTCTGAGAAAGTTGAACACTGGGTAGTCGCTCGAGGGGCGGCTGCGGTGATTCCATTCCGATGACTCGTGCGTTGAGGCTTGGAAGCTGAACACGTCCTCGGCCTCGGTCTAGTGTTCGCTTGGCCACAGCTGAAGGAGCCGGAGTATCACCGCCACGTGCACGTTCCATGGTGTAATAATGTCTGCCTAGTGGCGGAAAGAGACGCTTCGAAATATCCCGTGGTACGGACGCTTCTTTTCAAACTCTTCTTCTTCTGCTTCGGTGCATATGCGCCGATTTTCACAATTTCTTCTACCAAATAATATCTTCTTCTTCTTTGTTTGAGTTGTTGAACATCCTTTACGACTAGAAATGTTTGTGGCTATGACTGGAGGTAACCGAACGTAGGCAGTCCAGTTTTCATAGGTAGTCCGTCATTTCAAATTGCTCTGACCTGACCACTGGCAAAATAAAAATACTTGGCAAAATAAAATTAGAATTTAGACGGTCTGTAAAGAAGAAAAGGTCGAAAGTCTGCCACCCTCTCCTACCATTTACCTCTCATAGTTTGCCTCTTGTATGTATGTATGTATGTATGTATGTATGTATGTATGTATGTATGTATGTATGTATGTATGTATGTATGTATGTATGTATGTATGTATGTATGTATGTATGTATGTATGTATGTATGTATGTATGTATGTATGTATGTATGTATGTATGTATGTATGTATGTATGTATAACTTTATTATGGAGCCGGCAAACGACGGTTTAAAGCGTCGTGACGCTGGCCAAGTGTCGACCCGGGGTTATGCCTAACTCTGCACTATCTCATTTGGCCCGTTTGTCGTGGGTTGTTAGGCTTCTGTTTTTCGAGCGCACCCCGGGCCTACTGAACGGCCAATAGTTGAATGTCCTTGTCTGTATTTTGCACAGCACTTTGAAGTTCCGGCGGGTATGTCCTGGATGGAGCTTCGGTCGGGAACCTGGTACAGTCCCACATGATGTGCCATTGGTCCGCCGGACCCACTTGACATACACTGCACATATCACTCGTGTAAATGTCTGGGTGGAGGACGTGTAGCACTGCCAGGGCTAGGAGTGACCCTGTTTGCACTTGCCTTAGGATAACCGCTTCCTCCCAAATAAGTGCCGGGTGAGGCGGCGGCATTGTCCATCGAGCTAGGCGGAAAAATTTATTAACTTCCTCGTAACTGGTCATTCGGTCGTTTGTATCGAACCACCACTCAGAACGGTCCCTCTCGGGGGCCCGGAAGGTAAACGCTTGCGCCGCCGAATGGGCCGTCTCGTTGTGATTCGGTGAGGATGCCCAATCTCCCGCGTGCGCCGGGAACCACGTGATGTGGATAGTGTTGCCACGGTGTTGGAGCTGGAGCTTACTGATGATGGCGTCTGCCGAAGCGCACACTCACCCCTTGGCAAAGTTGCGCACAGCGTTCCTCAAGTCGTTGAGCACGGTGTGACACTCGGCCTCTGAGATCACCAGGGCGATGGCAACCTCCTCGGAGTCTGTGGCGTCCGTGCACCGCGCGCTCGCTGCTGGTGTCTTGATGCCGGTAGCCGCCGCAATGGCCACTGCCACGAATTCTTCTCGCTTGTATTCTGCAGCGTCCACGAACCGGACATGCGGGTCCTGGGCGTGTTGCTCGACGAGGGCTTTGGCCCGCGCCTGCCGCGGTTCTTGGTTGTACTCGGGGTGCATGTTTTTCGGGATAGGGTCTACGTGGATGTGGGCCTGCGTCTCATCGCTGATCTCACACGATTGCCGACTGGGAGCTCGGGGATTGTAACCCAGAGACGTCGATATCCTGCGTCCTGTCTTGGTGGTAGAGAGATGCTCCATTTGCTCAGTGAGCTGCGCCTCGGCTATTTCTTCTAAGATGTTATGCACGCCGAGCTGCAGAAGCCGAAACGTACTCGTGGTTTCCATTAACCCCAGCGCCGTCTTGTAGACCCGTCTGATCAGCGTGTTTATCTTTGTCCTGTCCGTGACCTGCCAGTTAAGGTAGGCCGCAACCTAGGCGATGTGACTGATCACGAACGACTGGACGAGGTGCAGAAGGCTGTCTGCACGCATGCCTTCCCGTCGCGTCGAGACTCGATGTATGAGCCGGATAGCGTCCATTGCCTTGGTGGTAATCTTGTTGATGGTCTCGTCATTGCGGCCGTTCTTGTTTAGTAGCAGGCCCAGCACCCTGATCCTGAGAACTTCGGGGATGCGCCGCCCCGATGCAGTCACTCACGACCCTTATGTGATCGCAGTCCCGAGGGGGAGCGCGTTTTCGTCCTGGTTTTAAAAGTGTGAGGATGAACAGCTCGGATTTGGCGGGCGAGCACACTAGGCCTGTGCCCTCAAGGTGTTGCTGGATGGCAGTAACAGCCTCTTGGAGCTGCTGCTCAATGCTGGCGTCGGCGCCGCCGGCCGCCCACAGGGTAATGTCGTTGGCGTAGATCGTATGCCAGACGCCGGTCCATTCTACTGCCCTCGCTACCCCGATCATGACAAGGTTGAAGAGCAACGGCGAGATGACTGAACCTTGCGGGGTACTCGTGCTGCCGAGTTTGTGTTCGGGGAACATAAGGTCTCCGGCGTGCACGTCCACTGTGCGGTTGGTCAAGATGTCTTGTATGTAATTGTAGCTCGATACCCACATGCTGAGTCTCGAAACTTGTGCTAATATTGTCACAGAAGCCAGTGAAACTGGTTCAGCAGGTTTACTTAGAACTAAGTAAAAGCACCTGCAAGATCAGGCACGGAACCAACTGGCGGGCGAGCACCGAGAGCGAAGACGACGAGCGCGTGCCAGTCTCCCGAGCTCTCCACATGGCGGCGCCAGTACGATAACATTGCGGCATTTCCCCTCCCGGTGGAAAATGCATCGTCCCGATACCGAGTGGCGAGGTCGAGGATAACCATAGTCGGCGAGGATGCGCGTTCACATCAAGTAGTTAAAGGAAGCAAAGAAAAAAAACACATGCTGCATGACCGAGCGAGAGTAGAAGGGCTTCATCCTGGCGACATGTACGACTTCCGATTGTGCTTGCTGTCGGGATGAGTTAACAGTTCCTTGCGGGTCACTTCGTAGGTGACGTCACTGAGTTTGCGCTGTACTTCGTACGGGCCGAAGTAGCGGCGCAGAAGCTTCTCGGAGCGACCCCGCTGGCGAACAGGTGTCCACACCCAAACCTGATCGCCAGGGTTGCAAATTACCTCCCTGTGACGAAGGTTATACAGTCGAGCATCTTTAACTTGCTGTGTCCGGACTCTCAGTCTAGCCAGCTGGCGAGCGGCCTCGGCATGCTGGACGAATTGGTCGGCACAGGCAATCGATGGGTGGGCAACATCGGGCAGTAGCATTGCATCCAGCATGGTGACAGCTTCGCGACCGTACACCAAACGAAACGGTGTAAAGCGGGTCGTTTCCTGGACTGCGGTGTTATAAGCAAATGTTGCATACGGTAGTATCTGGTCCCAGTTTTTATGATCATTGTTGACGTACATAGAAAGCATATCGGCGAAGGTCTTATTGAGTCGCTCAGTAAGGCCATTCGTCTGAGGGTGGTAAGTTGTTGTCCTGCGATGACAAGTGCCACTCAGCCGCATCACTTCCTGGATTAGAGCTGAAGTAAATGCCGTGCCTCTGTCAGTTAAAACGATCGCAGGGGCACCGTGAAGAAGGACTAGATTAAAGATGAAAACGTTCGCAATATCAGCAGACGTGCCGCTGGGAAGAGCTGTCGTCTCACAATAGCGGGTTAGATAATCTGGGGCGACTATAATGTACCTGTTGCCCAATGATGACGTGGGAAATGGCCCGGGCAAATCCATACCGACTTGGTGAAAAGGTACTCGCGGAGGAACAATAGGCTGCAGCAGGCCGGCCGGCTTGACAGGTGGTAACTTCCGACGTTGGCAATCACGGCACGTCCTAACATAGCGCTGAACCATAGCGGCAAGCTTAGGCCAGTAGTACGTTTGTCGTACACGTGCCAAGGTGCGCGAAAAACCGAGATGTCCGGCAGAAAACTCGTCGTGGCATGCCTGCAAAACGTCGGTACGGAGCGGCGTTGGGACAACCAGCAGATACTGAAGGTCTGTGGAAGCGTAGTTTTTCTTGTAGAGGACGCCGTCACGCAAGCAGAACGACGATAGGCCACGCGTGAAAAGGCGAGGCGGCGATGAGGTGATTCCTTCGAGGTAATCGATAAGGGGCCGCAGTTCGGTGTCGTCTCGCTGCTGTTGAGCGAGATCTGGTATCGAGCGAGCGCCGAGAACGACGGAGTCATCTGTTTCACTTGAAGAACACGGGATAGGGTCTCGGGATAGGCAGTCAGCGTCACTGTGTTTCTTGCCGAACTTGTACCCAATAGTGACGTCGAACTCCTGTAAGTGGAGACTCCAGCGGGCTAACCTGCCTGAAGGATCTTTCAGGTTCGCTAACCAACAAAGTGAGTGGTGGTCGCTGACCACACTAAACGGCCGACCATACAAATACGGTCGAAATTTTGTTACCGCCCACAGAACTTCAAGAAACTCCTTTTCGGTAGTAGAATAATTCGCTTCGGAACGAGACTGGGTGCGGCTGGCGTAAGCAATCACCCGCTCAACGCATTCTTGCCACTGAACGAGAGCTGCACCGAGGCCAACGTTACTGGCGTCGGTATGCAATTCTGTGTCGGCCTACTCGTCGAAGGGGCCAAGTACGGGCGTTGTTTGAAGGCGCTTGCGAAGCTTCTCGAAGGCCCTTTGCTGCTCGTCGGCCCAGATGAAAGGCTGGTCGTTCTTTGTTAGACGGTTCAATGGTTCCGCTATTCGGGAGAAATCGTGCACAAATCTCCTGTAATATGCACAGAGGCCCCAAAACTGACGCACGGAACTTTTATCAGGGTGGTCGGGAAAGCAGCTACGGAGGCCGTCTTCTCTGGATCAGGACTTATTCCCTCAGCACTCGCGAAGTGACCCAGGAACTTGAGCTGTTGGAATGCAAAGTGGCATTTTTCTGGTTTTAGTGAGATTCCGGCCCCGCGGAGGGCATTTAGCACGGCCGTCAATCGTTTGAGGTTCTCTTCGTAGGTCGCAGAGAAAATGACAACGTCGTCAAGGTAGACGAGGCACGTCTGCCGTTTCAAGCCGGCTAGGACATTGTCCATCATTCTTTGAAAGGTTGCGGGAGCGGAACACAAACCGAAGGAAAGCACCTTAAATTCGTACATTCCGTCAGGAGTAATGAATGCGGTTTTCTCTCGATCACGTTCATCGACTTCGATCTGCCAGTACCCACTGCGTAGATCGAGCGATGAAAAGTATCGGGCGCGGCGAAGTCGGTCGAACGAGTAATTGATTCGAGGCAATGGGTAGACGTCCTTTTTCGTAATTTTGTTAAGCCTCCTATAGTCGACGCAGAATCTGAGTGCTCCGCCCTTTTTAGCGCCCAGCACAACTGGTGCGGCCCATGGGCTTGTGGACGGCTGGATCACATCATCGCGGAGCATTTCATCAACTTGCGTCCGAATAGCCTCTCGTTCTTTCGGCGATACTCGGTAGGGGAGTTGGCGGATAGGGCGCTCGGTGGGATCAACCATAATTCGATGTTTGGTTACTGACATCTGTTTCACTTTGGAAGTGAAGGCAAAGCAGTCACGGTAAGTGTCCAGAATTGCTTGAAGGCGGCGTTTCTGGATAAGAGACAAAGCTGGATTCACGTCAGTCTGAACAGTATGTACAGTGCTCTCGAGAGGGTTCTCGTTGGCCAGCGAAATGGCGCAATGGGCGGATGGCGCACTGACTTCGTCAAAATAAGCAATAGCTGTACCTTGCGGTAAACGGCGATATTCGGCACTAAAGTTCGTTAAAAGTAGTTCAGTTCGTTTATTTCTCAAGGCAAAGATACCCCGAGCGACGCAGACTTGTAGGCTCAACAATACATTCAGGTTCGTTTCCGCGAGGCCTTGCAAGGCGCCGGGGTTGTCACACTGCACTGTAACAAGCTGGTGCGTGGAGGTAGAGTGACATGGTCGTCGCACACTCGGAAAACTGGCCTGTCTGTGTAGTTGTGGCTGTGCTGTCTGTACTCATCGGACATTGTACGGTGAGTGGAAAATGTCACCATGAAGTCACGGAGGTCGATGATTGCGTCGCTTTCTCTAAGAAAACCAAGGCCGAGAATCAGGACCTTGGAGCACTCTGCTAACACAACAAAGCAACACGAGAAAGTTACGTGGTGAATCTCGACGCGAGCGGTGCACACTCCGAGCGGCATTACCACATGCCCTCCGGCTGTCCTTATCGGGGCTCCGTGCCAAGGAGTCAGGACTTTACGCAGAATGGTAGCAAGGCCATGACTTATAACGCAAAAATCAGCGCCGGTATCTACAAGGGTAGTAGTGTTGTGGTTATCAACGAAGATCGGTATCTCGGCGGAATGTAGCTCACCGTCGACAAAGTGCGGCGTGTCAGGGATCGTCGGGCTGACGGGTCGTTCGTTGCGTTGAATTACGGCGTCGAAAGTAAGCTTCTGTGATCGTCAGGAGGTCGTCGGACTCGTTGGTCGTGCGATGCGTCGATTGGGGGCGTCGGAGGAAAGCTTCTGCGATCGTCGAAAAGTGGTCGGACTGTTGGCCGGCGCGAAGGGTCGGAGGTCGGTCTGTGTGATCGAATCGGTGAGCGGAAGATGTTAGTCGTAGTGTCCATCGACGGCGGCCCTACCCCCGAGAGTCGCCATCTTCAGTTTTCCCGGTGCGGACTTGGGGACTGCCTGAGGGAAGAACGGCGGCTGGTTGAAAACTGTCTGGGCGGTGGTGACCTGGACTGGCGTCGCTGGATGGACGCAGGTGGGACATGGTCGCTGAGGTATTCGTCGATGCCCCGAGGTCGTTCGCCATAGCGCGGCCGAGAGGCATCCGGGGAAACTCCGCGCAAGCCCATCCGGCGGTACGGGCAGTGGCGCAGAACGTGACCGGCTTCGTCGCAGTGAAAGCACAAAGGCAGATTGTTCGGCGTGCGCCACACGTGTGCTTTGCGAACGGGTGGTCGAGCTTCAGGCACACCAGTCGAAACTGGATATTGGGGTGGAGGACGAGCGGGAGGAGCAGGGTTGCACGGTGCCAATCGTTCAAGCGCAGGGGTAGGCAACACGTCGCTGTACGTCATGATCTGTGGCGCAGGCAACTGGGGTGACGGTACTGATGGCACTGCTTGGCGGAGCTCTTCGCGCACAATATCCGAGATGCCCCCAACACGTGGATGTTGCTCGAGAGAGGGCAGCTTTTGCAGCTCTTCGAGCACGATGCTTCGGGTAAGTTCGCGAAGGGCTTCCCTTTCGTTTCCGGCCATTGGCAAGCGGAAATATACGGCAGCGATGTTCGCAGAGCGATCAAAAAGTACAAATCGCTGATTCAAGGCACGCTCGATGCTTGTTGCTTCTTTCGTAAAATCAGCAACAGTACGTGGAGGCTCACGTACAAGGCCAACGAACAGCTGCTCCTTGACGCCTTGCATAAGGTAGCGCACCTTCTTTACCTCCGACATGGACGGGTCCGCCCGGTTGAAAAGGCGAGTCATTTCTTCCACAAACATGGCGACGCTTTCATTAGGCCGCTGTGCTCGGGACTGTAGAGCGAGTTCGGCCATCTCTTTTCAAGCATCGTTGGCGAATGTTGCGAGCAGTTGCCGCCGGAAATCCTGCCAGGTAGAAATGGTAGCTTCATGGTTTTCGAACCACATCTTCGCGGCGTCTTCTAGTGCCAAATATACATTCTGCAATTTTCGCTCCTCGTCCCACGCATTAAACACAGCGACCCGGTCGTAGCTGGTCAGCCAGTCCTCAAAGTCTTCGAACTTGTCGCCATGAAACGGCGTGGGCGTACATGGAGTATGGCAGATCAGCTACTGGGCACTCATGGGAAGCTGAGTGGTCTGAATTGCCGCTGTAGTCATCGTGGTTCGCGGTGGGGAAACAAGAGGACCACACTCGGGTGCTAAGCCTATCAAGCGACGGTTCGCCTTGTGCACAGGTGTCGTGTCCACGGTGTGTAGATGGGCGTAGGGACCAGCCAGAGGCTCTTCGTACATGGGATCTACCCAGCACCTCCACCAAAAATGTCACAGAAGCCAGTGAAACTGGTTCAGCAGGTTTACTTAGAACTACGTAAAAGCACCGGCAAAATCAGGCACGGAACAGACTGGCGGGCGAGCACCGAAAGCGAAGAAGACGAGCTCGTGCCAGTCTCTCGAGCTTGCACATGGCGGCGCCAGTACGATAACATTGCGGCAATATGGCTGAGTGTTTGACTTTCTCGTATGCGCTTTGTATATCAAGTCCGAGAATTAATTTGCTGTCTTGTATCTTGTTGTCGCGTATTTCTTGTTTGATTTGTAGCATGGCGTCTTGTGTGCTTAGTCCGCGCCTGAAGCCGATCATCGTATTCGGATATAGGTCTTCCTCTTCCAGGTACTCTCGGCAACGGTTGGCAAGCACGCGCTCTAGCACCTTGCCCACGCAGGACGTGAGCGAGATGGAACGCAAGTTGCCGATGACCGATGGCATGCCCTGTTTCGGGATTAGGATTGTTCTTGCCGTTTTCCACTGTCAGGGGAGCTTGCCCGACCGTCAGCATTCGTTGTACTAACGGGTTAGGGCCTCGATCGATGCATAGTCGAGGTTGCGTGGCATCTTGTTGGTAATAAGATCGGGGCCGGCTGCTAAGCGGGTGTTGAGCTCGTGCAGCGCTACCCATACCTCTTAAATGGTAATGTCTCGATCGAGTTACGCGTTGGGCAGCCCCCAGTATGGCGGGTGGGTTTCCGTTGGCGTGTACGGCAGATACTTGGCTTCCAGGTTCTTGATAACGATGTCTTTTACTTGTTGCAGTGTGGTGGCGTGTATTAGGCAGGGCAAGCGATCGTGCTGGTGTGACTCGGTCTTAGTTTTGTTTAGGAGGTGCCGAAATAGATTCCATGTGCAACTGTTCGTTGCAGTGCTACATAATATTGTAATAATTGGTTCACGGAAAGGAAAGGCAAATATCTGTTACACTTGTTTCTATGGACACCATAGGGAAGGGCGGTAGTTGGGAATTAATGGGAAAGAGAGAAAGAGGAGCCATTGTGGAGGGTTGCGTACAATAACTAGTTTAGAGCAGAGAAAAGGCGCGGAATCTGTCACACGTTTTTTGGCAAGTGTCGGCTTGGACAGTACACCATCGCTCTAGTCGCGTGGCGCTCTTTGGCATGCGTTTAACTATGGGAATGCACATGGCAGTAACTCTAGACAAGTTGGAAGTTAGCGCCTGTGTGGCGGTGTGTGTCCATCGTCCTGGGGGGTAAAGGGTGGCTGTACCTGGCCCTGATGGGGCTGGGACAGGTAGGTCACCCCCACTTGCGGCGGGGGCTACCTTGCCACCGAGGTTTTATGTTGTAGGCCGTCATTGCACCCACCACCGCTTCTGTGGTGAACGGCGGCTGTTGCGGCGCGCGCGCCTTTCTCTCCCTCTCCTTTTTTTCTTTATTTTCTCTTCTGTCCGCACGAGGCAGCTGAGGTGGCTCAGCTACAGAGCCAGTAGTAGGCCCGTGCATTTTCTATTCCTTCTTCCTACAGCGACAACAACAACAACGTCGTCCTGGTGTTGCGCTTCTCATAAGGCATGGATCAGTAGCGACGTGCCCAAATTTCTACTCTGGTGAATCATATTTCCAGTTCTTCGGGCAACTGTTTACATGTCTTCTGAAACCCATATGCGACCGTATCCTTAATTGCTGCTACAGTTTGCCGAGCATGGTCTGTTGCTTTCTGCATCCGCTCCGCTATTCGACCTGACGACGTGAGAGGTCTTTATTGGATTGAGTCCTTCCGCAGGGCACTGCCGAAGGGTTTGCAAGATAATTAGAATTCCACCGCTACGCATTCATTTCGGGAGTGATTTTAGCCATGCACCTGCAACGTGCTCTGGCACGAAATTCCACAAAGCGCCAGCTTCGCGAGCATTTGCTGTTAACAGCGCGTCAAACGAAGCTCTCTAGCAAGTCGTTTTGAAGAATCTTCATTCCCGGTGCTCCCCTAAGTGCCCTAGCAAGGTGAACAAAGTATTCGTCCCTGACGGTGTCACGATTTCGCAGGACGTCACGGAGGCATGGGCCCTTGGTTCCAAGTTTGCAAGGCAATCTCCGAAAGCAGAACAGTCATTTTGTGTCCTCCCATCTGAAAAAGAGGGAGGTTTTGCTGCATTTTCCATGATGCAATCGATGAGAATGTCCACCATGATTCGACAGAGGTTTTAAGGCTCGTAGGAAGGTCTCTCTTCCCAAGCGCAATGCACAAGCCGTGCAGCTATGTGACAAGCTCAACCTTGAAAAAGTGACAAAGAGCATTACAAATAACAAGCGCCTCTTCCTAGAATTCTGTTTTTCAGCGCAGACTCATAAAGTCGATGCACCCCTTAGAGTTATAATTTCTGAACAGGACACTTGGCAGAAGTCAATCGCTCTGTTTCTGTAAGAAGCATTTATTTTTTGCCTGTCAATGACCCGTGTCTTGTAAGAAATTCGAAAGTTGTTAATGCTGTAAAATTGTTTTCCGACAAGAGCCTTTACGGCTTCTTCATTGATGTTGAAGACTTATATAACTCCTTGCCTTATGATAACCTGCTTACCATAGTTGAAGATTCGATCCTTCATTACGGTGCGGTGACACTTCAAAACGAAACACGGCTGCCTGTGATAGTCTTTTAGAATTGCAGTTTTATCTGCGCTCCACTTTCATAAATTGGCAAGACGCTCAAAAACTCATTCAAGAAGAGGAAATATGCATTGGGCCATGCCTGGCCCCGTACTTAGTAACCTATACCTTGCGCACCTTAACAGGATCCTCCAAGGGCGACTTGCAAACTCTTGTGTGGTTAGAATCTTCAGATTTGTGGATGATTTTTTCTTCCTTGTTAACTGCACACCATAGAACCTCGAGGCCGTCACGTCAGACATTTTGACCATTGTAAAAGGGTGTTTCCACCCGCTACTATTGACTAGCGAAATGCCTACTGATTCATGGATAAGATTTCCTGATATTTAGCTTAAATTGACGAACAGCCACAATTGCTTGGGCTATTCACCTCGCGCCAACAAAACACTTCTACCATATACGTCAGCACATTCTAAATTCCTGAAGCAAGGCATTATTAACCTGTGCACGAAAAACGCATTTGAAAAATCCTCCCCCCCCCCCTCAATGCACATCTAGCTTTCATGAACTCGCAAGGTTCCTTGAAGCAGGTTACCCTAAGAATGTGGAGGGTTCAATTGCCGAAAAATTCTGAAAAATGAAAACTTCGGAAAAACGTGACGCTACTCAAGAAACGAAGAGCAAGCTGGCTGTCATTCCTTACATGCATTGTCTCACGCACAATCGCAAGAAAATAGGAAAAAGGACGAACGTTCGCGGGGCCTTTTAAGCCACAGAGAAACTCAGTGCGTTATGCTTAAAGATGCCCGCTCTCCGCACATCTCTCCCAAAAGCAGCAGTGTACCACGCGCCAAAGGAAAAGATTTCTCAAATGTACTGAGGGCATTCTGTACAATATTCCGCTCTCTTGAGGCAATCTTGGACAATTGGATAATCTTGTATGTGCCTGAAGGGAAGGCTTTGGAGCACAAAAACAACATGAAGACATATACCGGCAGTAATCTAGCTTTGCATTGCAATGATTGCAAGAGCGTGCCTTTTCAAATAAATGCTCAGTCGTTGCCAAAAGTAGAGATAAGCTAACTCGCGCAATTGTGGAAGCTGCACAGATTGCTGCCTTGCAAGAAAACTGTGTTAGTACCCATTCTATTTCGTTGTCTAAACAAGAGTTGCCCTTCTTGGGTAAAAACGTCCGCACTCTCCCATTTGTTCGCAAATGTTTTACAATTTATCATTATTTTTTTCTTAGGTCAGCGCATGCGCCACTTTAGCTCAGGTTTCGTTCTACATGGTGGTTTTTGGCTTTCTTCGCCAGTCGGAAGTTAGTATCTGTGTTGTGGTGTGTCTTGTCTCCTTTTTCTGTCCGTCGTCCTGGTGTTGCGCTTCTCGTAAGGTATGGTGTAGGCTTGTTATGTGGACCCCTTCATGGATCACTGCCTTGTCGTGGCGGAGGGGCTTGCGAAACTCGATGAAGTCGTGAGCTCTGCTGTGTATGGCCACCCAAGATAGACAGGTCACGGCCGAGAGTTCTGACAAAATGTGATTCACTGGAGAAGGTAATGGCAACCCACTCCAGTATTTCCTGCCAAGAAAACCCTATGGCCAGTCACAATACCATTAATGATATGGCGCCGGAAGATGAGCCCCCCAGGTTGGAAGGCGCCCCACATGCTACTGGGGATGAACAAAAGGCGATTCCTAGTAGCTCCAGGACGAATGAAGCGGCTGGGCAAAAGCCAAAAGGACGCTCAGTTGTGGATGTGTCGCGAAGCGACCGGAAAGTCCGATGTTGCAAGGAGATATACCACATAGCAACATGGAATGTAAGATCTATGACGCAAGGTAAACTGGATATCGTCAAGCGAGAAATGGACAGATTGAACATTGATATCTTGGGTATCAGCGAGCTCAAGTAGACAGGAATGGGAGATGTTAACTCCGGCGACCATTATGCCTTTTATTGTGGGCACGAATCCAAGAGAAGGAATGGGGTCGCTCTCATAGTAAACAGAAGAATGAGGAAAGCAGTGCTAGGATACAACCCCAAAAACGATCGAATGATTTCACTTCGAATCCAAGGTCACCCTTTCAACATAACAGTTATCCAAGAATATGCACCGACCACTACTGCTGAAGAAGCTGACGTTGAGAGATTTTATGCGGATCTACAATGCCTTTTAGACCGCACCCCATCATCAGACGTCGTTTTTCTCATAGGAGACTGGAATGCTAAGGTAGGGAGTGAAGAAATATCCGGAATTATAGGCAAGTTCGGTCTTGGTGAGCCAAATGAAGCTGGGCAGAGGCTATTAGAGTTTTGTCAAGAAAACTACCTGACCATAGCGAATACTCATTTTCAACAGCACAAGAGGCGCCTGTACACATGGACTTCACCGGAGGGTCTGTACAGGAATCAGATCGATTATATTATTTGCCGGCAGAGATGGAGAAGCGCTATACAGGCAGTAAAAACAAGGCCTGGGGCCGATTGTGGCACAGATCATCAGCTTCTTGTTGCCAAAATTAAGCTTCGATTGAGGAAAACGCAAAAAACTAGAAGGCCTTTCAGGTAAGAGATGGATGAAATTCCATTAGAATATGCTGTGGAAGTGAGGAATCGATTTCAAGAATTAGATCTAGAAGACAAAGAGCCCGAAGAGATGTGGACTGATGTTCGTGATATAATACAAGAAGTTGCTACTGAGGTAGTTCCAAAGCAAAAGAAATGCAAGAAAGCAAACTGGTTATCTGAAGAGGCTTTGCAAATAGCTGAGGAAAGGAGGATGGCAAAAGTTATCGGGGAAAGAGAAAGATACAAGGTTCTCAATGCGGATTTTCAGAAAATAGCAAGGAGAGATAAGAATGCCTTCCTGAACATACAGTGCCAAGCAGTTGAGGACAACCGCCAATTAAGGAACACAAGAGCTCTGTATAAGACAATCAAAGATATCAAAGGAAGCTTCTGTGCTAAGCTGGGCGTGATAAAGGACAAACGAGGACCTCACTGAAGCCTCAGAGATAAAGAAGATGTGGCAGGAATACACAGAAGAACTGTACAAGAAGGACCCGAATGTGCAAACCCAACATAAGACGGTTGTGATCACTGATCTCGAGCCGGGCATCCTGAAGAGTGAAGTTGAATGGGCCTTAGCCAGCCTTGCTAAGAACAAAGCTAGCGGAATTGATAGCATTCCAGCTGAGCTGCTTCAAAACCTCAACCATGACGCTGTTAACATTCTGCATACATTATGTCAGAAAATTTGGACAACCGTGCAGTGGCCACAGGATTGGAGGAGGTCAGTTTACATCCCCATTCCAAAGAAAGGCAGTGCCAAAGATTGTTCCAACTACCGCACGATCGCGCTTATTTCGCATGCTAGCAAGGTGATGTTGAAAATCCTCCAAGGTAGGCTGCAGCAGTATGTGGATCGCGAGCTTCCGGACATGCAAGCTGGGTTTCGCAAGGGCAGAGGAACTAGAGACTAAATTGCCAACCTTCGCTGGATCATGGAAAAAGCAAGAGAGTTCCAGAAACCCATCTACTTCTGCTTTATTGATTATGCGAAAGCGTTTGACTGCGTAGATCACAGTAGATTGTGGCAAGCTCTCCAAGAGATGGGAGTTCCAATTCACCTCGTCTGTCTCCTCAGGAACCTGTATGAAGGGCAAGAAGCCACAGTCAGAACTGGGCATGGTCTTACTGATTGGTTTCCGATTGAGAAAGGAGTGAGGCAAGGCTGCATACTGTCGCCCTGCCTATTTAACCTATATGCAGAGTGCATCATGAGGAAGGCCGGTCTGGACGAGTCTTCAGCTGGAGTGAAGATTGCTGGAAAACGTATCAACAACCTTAGATATGCGGATGATACCACCCTAATGGCAGAAAGTGAAGTGGAACTCAAGAGACTTCTGATGCGCATACAAGAAGAGAGTGAGAAGTTTGGACTTAAACTGAACACTAAAAAGACAAAGATCATGGCGTCTTGCCCTATCAAGTGCTGGAGTATCAAGGGACAAGAAGTGAAAGCTGTGACAGATTTTCTCTTCTTGGGCTCCAAGATTACCTCGGAAGGAGACTGCAGCCATGAAATTAGGAGACGCCTGCTTCTGGGAAAGAGAGCAATGGTTAGCCTTGACCGCCTAGTAAAGAGCTTAGACAATCAGTCTGCCGACCAAGATCCGTATAACTCGTGCTATGATCTTTCCAGTTGTGATGTATGGATGCAAGAGTTGCACTGTGCAAAAGGCTGACCGCCGAAGAATTGACGCGTTTGAATTGTAGTGCTTGCGAAGACTCTTGAGAGTTCCTTGGACTGCCAGAAGATGAAATCAGTCGATATTGTCGACCATAAACGCTGACTGCTCATTGGAGGGTCAAATTCTAAAGTTAAAACTCAGCTACTTTGGTCATCTGATGAGAAGAGATGAGTCGCTGGAGAAAGATTTGATGTTGGGAAAGGTTGAGTGTCGCCGGAGAAGGGATAGACAGCGAACCCGATGGTTAGATGGCATCCTCGACGCACTGCAGATGAAGTTATGTGATGTTAGGAAGATAGTGAGAGACCGGAAAGCGTGGAGTGACATGGTCCATAGGGTCACGAAGAGTCGGACACGACTGAACGACTGAACTGAACTGTTATGTGGAGGTCTTCAAAGCAAAAGAGGGGAAACTTCCTCGGCTTTCATTATGGTAGCGATATGAAGAACGGACTTCGCCATAAAAGAAAGGCTTGAGGATACAGTAGGTGGTGGTTTTGCGCTGGCGTGTTCGCGTGAGGGGTAATGTTGCCAAACACTTCCTGCACCGGGCGCCGCAGGCCCTAGTTCGCGCCACTGGCTATAAATGTAGTGCTTTCATACTATACAGAAGAATGAATACACAGGTAATAGGGACAGCAAACATGGGCACTCTCTGCGCTTTTGCCCTCATATTTATTGTTCTCTCCGCGTTGTAAACCATCAACAGGTAGTGAGACTTATATGCAATAGGTACCTTGAACACATGATTGTTTTTTTCAAAGTAACGTCGGCAGGCTATCCGCGTTGTTCCAGTATTGCCGATGAAGCAACAGAACTTTACAAAAAACAACGGCTGTGAGCCATCGCATGCATTTATTTTTCCTTTTAGAAAATGTTTCAAGTTACAACAATGTCTATGTCGGTTTGTGTAAACGAAGCTAGCTTCTTTTTTAAAACATTATTTTTACAGAGTGCTAAAAGGAAGTGTAAAGAAAGAAAGAAATATTGAATAGTAACAAGTTGCCTATTTTATCTATGATGATTTTGTGCCGCACATGACATAAAAAATCTTTCCGGCGGTTAACGGCTATACAATGAATGGACCAGTCATCAGTGCTGCATGAGAGACCACTGAAGAACCGATACATCCTACAAGTTAATAAAAATAAGAAAGCATGGCCATGAAGCTGAAGGCCCGTGACCTACCAGGCAAAATGCGGTGGCTCTAAGAAGGACCTTTGTAGTGCCGGTAGTAAAGATAGCAGTCATCTGCTTTGTTCCTCTTCACTTGGGCACCACTGAAGTATACGGCTTCCACACCTACTTTAGTTTTTTCGCGCTGCCAGAGCACTTCTCAGAGCTTCGACAGACTTTCAAGATGTGCATTTATTGAAAAACACAAGGTTGCGGCCGATTAAGCTTTCCACTGAATCTGAATGGAAAACAAATGTAAAAAGCACACAGCCAATTAACGTTATTTTTCGGCCTGGGTAGCCACTTCATTCGGCTACTCCAGTACTAGTCGTTGCTCTTTTAAATTTTAAATACCTAATTTCTAGAATATGGTCTACATCCTAATGGCCAGTTTTATGTTATCCAGTTGATTTTCTAGTCAGAATTTATATTTTCAAGTAAAGACCTCATTCCAAATGGGCATCTTTTTATTTTCCACTTTGCTTTCGCATTATAATTTTCGTCCCAATTTATTTTCCATATACACGTCTT
Organism: Amblyomma maculatum; assembly: GCF_055883805.1. Classification (NCBI taxonomy): domain Eukaryota; kingdom Metazoa; phylum Arthropoda; class Arachnida; order Ixodida; family Ixodidae; genus Amblyomma; species Amblyomma maculatum. The sequence continues at coordinate 17,809,071 of NC_139350.1, forward strand.
CTGGTTTTTGATGACATCCCAGCTGGAATGAGTACTCCGTCCCAACTGCGTAGTATTCCCCGTTTGTAAACAAGCAATTTACTTCATTATGGACCGCTAAGTTGTGGTCATCTTACTTGTTAGAATTTTTGCTACTAATAAATGTGCAGCCTGAATGGACAATTGTTATGAATGATGAAACTGAAATTCGAATTACATTTAAATGGCGCATCGCGTGCGTCTGTGTGTGTTGGCTAAGAAATTGAAGCAAGCTGATGATCATAGAATACTTCTTAGACGCGTATAATGTCCTGGTAAAATTAGACAAACATGAGATTTCAACAGTGCTGACTGTTAAACATTTTGAAACTAATTTCAAAGTCTAATTTGAAGCCAGTAATTTCAATTCGATTCAGTTCTTTATTTTTCAGCATATTATATAGTCTTGAGGGCTAAATAAAATGTTCCAGCCAGCGCCTCACCTAGGTCTTGGAGTCATTTTCAAGGGAATAGCAGACGTCAGCTGAGAATAGAGTAAAATAAAAGTTGCGTTATGTAGAAAAAGGTTCATGAACTAGAGATCAGCTGGAACATGTGTTGCCGACAATGTATATTTCTAATTTTACAACTGGAAAACGTGTATTCTTTGATGTTTTGGCGATTTCAAGGATACCTGTTTAAGTGTTTGAAGTGAGATCGGTGATTTGTGTTTTATTGACCATAGAATATACTCAAAGTGAATATGTGGAACAAATCAAAGTTAGAAATTTGTTGGTTAAAAATGGGAGAAGCTTTATATGCAGCAGTGTCATGGAGCTAAGAAATATTTGACTGTTCTGCTAAGAAAAATAATAAACATTCAAGTGGTACTCATAGTATTTGGTAAAATTTAGTTGTTATATTCTCCAAGGAGGTGTCTTGTCAACTGGCAGTCAATAGTGTTTATGTATGGAATGCACATTTACTACAGAACCATTCAGTCAGTCAGTTCATGCGTTCAGTCGTGTCCGACTCTTCGTGACCCTATGGACCATGTCACGCCACGCTTTCCGGTCTCTCACTATCTTCTTAACATCACATAACTTCATCTGCAGTGCCTCGAGGATGCCATCTAACCATCGCGTTCGCTGCCTACCCCTTCTCCGGCGACCCTCAACCTTTCCCAACATCAAATCTTTCTCCAGCGACTCCTCTCTTCTCATCAGATGACCAAAGTAGCTGAGCTTTAACTTTAGAATTTGACCCTCCAATGAGCAGTCAGGGTTTATGGTCGACAATATCGACTGATTTGATCTTCTGGCAGTCCAAGGAACTCTCAAGAGTCTTCGCCAGCACCACAATTCAAACTCGTCAATTCTTCGGCGGTCAGCCTTTTTCACAGTCCAACTCTCGCATCCATACATCACAACTGGAAAGACCATAGCACGAGTTATACGGATCTTGGTTGGCAGACTAATGTCTCTGCTCTTTACTAGGCGGTCAAGGCTAACCATTGCTCTCTTTCCCAGAAGCAGGCGTCTCCTAATTTCATGGCTGCAGTCTCCTTCCGAGGTAATCTTGGAGCCCAAGAACAGAAAATCTGTCACAGCTTCCACTTCTTGTCCATTGATGCTCCAGGACTTGATAGGGCAAGACGCCATGATCTTTGTCTTTTTAATGTTCAGTTTAAGACAGAACCATTACTTTATATTTACCCGTGCGGTACTTGCCCACGCGAAACTACAAAACCTTATGTGCGGGGCATTGTATAATTAAAGCTTAACCTTTTGGGCACAGGCCGTACATCAAGATAATGCTCAACCCCTGAAGAAATCTGTTTGGTAATGTTGTTTGCACGAACTTCGCGACTTAATGAAAAAATTTCACGCTAAGCATTGTGTGGGTTTCCACAACGTCAATACTTTATCGCAGATCGTTAGCTCTCTCTTATAAACTGTTCCTTATTTCTGGTTCGAAAAAAAACGTTTTTTTTTGTGTGTGCCTAATTTTAGGCAATTTGAGACAAGGAGAACGAGTCTCATTAAGATCAATTCAAGTAATAAACACACTTCTATCATTAGCATACATGAGGAACATTTGTAAATATGAATTTTGTCATTTATGTACAAATTCAACAAAACGGGGCCTCATGCACTCTCTTGAGGTACTCCACAAAATATAAGGATGAATATTTTTGTTACTCATTGTCTTATTCTTTGAATATACCTTCCAATACAAAACAGTGATCTTTAGATTCTTTAAATATATTGGCATCTGCTCAGTTTTTTCAATACTTTTGCGAGTGAGTGGGATTTAAGAAAAGAGCTATAAAAGTTGAGCTTATGTTATTAGCATGCGTCGCATGGTCTTCATTGGATGTGAAGCATCTTTGTCCAACGTTTACAAATGTATGCTATTCCCCTAATTTTGACTTGCTTATAAAAATATTTGGCACAGAGCTAAACAGGGGTAGAACTGTTGCCGGTTAAGTAGGCTCCAAATTCTTTATAGTGGGCCATTATTCAAGTTGGAAATGACATTTCTAGTTTTGTTTTTAATCATTTGTTTTGTTTTTGTTTTTAATCATTGAACAATGCCACACCGCCGCGGTGCGTTCTGTCGCTAGGTGGTTACGCCAGCGCGTCTCTTTAGCCACAGTTAAAGGTACGCCAATGGCAATGTAATAGTTAATTGAAAATCAGCCAAAAATTATACTGAAAATCTGGCAACCACTCACCTCGTGTATAGTTGCAATACAAAGGCGCACAGCACTTCAACCTTGTCTAGGAGGCCTTGCGCATCGGATAATTTATTTAAAATAAAACAGCGCTGGAGACAGATCAGGCGCGCTCACTTCCGTTGTTCTTCACGTGCTATCAAAGTGATGCTTGGGCAGTGACAATATCTCTATAATTATGATGCATTTATTAACAAAATACATGGCGGAAAAAGCCGCGCTATCTACAGATATGCCTATCGCGGAGCCTAGTTTCTTGTCACTGCAGCACTGAAAAGATCGCCGCCAACGTGCTGGCTGCTGCATCTGCGGAATGCACGAGGTAAGTGGAAAATAAGCGGTAGGGAAAATATATGAAGCGATATTCGAGACGATTATGGTAGTGTTATGAAAGATACTGATGCTTCCGTTAGTAAGCATTACAAAACAATGCGTGACCGCACTGAGAGTGTTCGCTTAACCGTTTCAAAGGCACAGCCATCGTCGTGGTAGCAAGCGTGACGACGCTCACCACATGTTTTGAAGCTGCTGCACGAATTCTTAGAAGAATGATGATGATGATGATGATGATGGACGAATTTTTTTTAATGGCGCAAGGGCATTTTAGGCCTAAGGGCGCCAAACACAAGGCGAAGGGTCAACTGAAAATAAAATGTCCTGGTTGTGATGTTTATTGATGTACGTAAACCAATAATGTGTAGTGCCTAACAGTTTGTTCTTCGAGGTGAATAATCTAAAAACTGTGGTGTGTAGAAGGCCTCACAAATAAAATGCTTCCCGGCGCATAGTGGCCTGGGAAAAAAAATTAAAAGGAGCCATCTTAAAATCCTAACCTGCCTCATCAACATTTTCTTTAAAAGAAACTTTGTCATCTAAGTAAATGAAACGGGCTGAAGCCCACGTTTGTAAAGACATTACACATGAAACGCCTACGTTTAATAAATATTTAAAAATTTTTTCTCAAGCGAACATTGGATTATCACCAAGAAAAATGAGCGGGTGTGGGAGTATTTGTTTCTTGCGCAATTCGGGAAAATGACCTCTCCTTTGGTGATCACGTCTCTGACATTGAATTAAAACATGGATCACTGTGAGCCGGTCACGGCATCTCGAACAGAGTGGTGCAGGAGAGTTTGTTAAGAAGTATGAATGTGCTGTATACATGTGACCTATTCTCAGCCTGCACCAATGTACTTCTTTGAAGATCTCTCGCTTTTCTGTAATGTACCTCCATATCCTCGGTATAATTGTGTATAGTTTATTCTCTTTTGCAGTGTCCCATTCATCTTACCATGGCCGTCGAATTATGGTTTTAATGTGTGTCTTGAGGTCCTGATATGGTAACTTGACAATGTCTGTGATGCTTGGAAGGGTAGCTGACACAGCAAGCCTATCAGCTGCCTCGTTACCGGCTCTACAACGGTGGCCTGGCACCCAGAACAGCTCACTTTATAGTTCTAGCTCGGGGGCGACATAAAGTTTATAAAAAGCCAAATCAGTACTGGGTTCTTATTATGCAATTTCCAAGATAACAGGGACGTTATATCATTGAGGGTGTCTGTGTAGATGACCAATGTCTGTATTTTCTTTTCTATATTGTGTCTCACAGCTAACACGATACCATGACATTCAGCGGGTAATATACTTGTATGTCTGTTCAGTGTATTGACTGTGAAAACTGTGGTCCATGTGCTGCACAGGCGACTTGAGCAGCCTTTGAAGCATCAGTGTAATACCAATTGCTTATGTACTTTGCTTCAAGGGACATTAAGTGCTGCTGTATGGCAATATTGGACGCAGGTTTCCCGACTTCAAGGAACGACATGTCATAATTAACAGCTTGCATTTTTAAGGAGAAATTAAGTCTTTTATGAAAGCTGTATGAAGACTAGTAACCGGAATGTCCAGATGTTCAATATGCGTAGCTACTCTGACTGGGTATCGTGGTGCTAATGGAGGTTTTCTTGAGAAAAAGTATCTGCTCGTTGTGTCAAGCAGGAGCCGGCGATATAGATTATCCAGTTGGCATAGCACCTTATAGCATAAGTTACATTAGTAAGTTCTCTTCTCCGTTGCAGTGACCACCTGCTCTCCTCAACATACAGGCTACCAATTGGGCTAGTTCGAAAAGCACCCGTGGCGATGCGAACGCCGAGGTTGCGCATCTGATTGAGCAACGCTAGACCAGAGGTTGAGCCTGACCCATAGACCATGGAGCCATAGTCAAGTCGTGATAAAACCACGCTTTTCAGAAGGCTAAGAAGGCAGTTACGGTCTGTGCCTTATGACTGGTGAGACATAATTTGTAGAAAATTCATTGATTGCTGACATTTTATTCGCAACTGTTAAACGTGTGCAATGAAGGAAAGTTTTTCGTCAACCACACTAAGAAATTTTTGTTATCTTTTTAATGGCAAGGCTCTGACCATTCAGTGTAATGTTTGGGTCAAATCTGAGTCCACGCTGCTTAGACAAAAATGTGCACTCTTTTCAGAGTTAAACCAATCGTCATCAGCTCATGTACACGATTAGTTAATAGCTATTAGAATCGGTCTTTGAAAGATGGCCAGTTGCAAGATTTTAAGCTAATCTGGACGTCAAAAACATGTACAAAACAAGAAATGGTTTTTGGCAGCACGCTTTTTAGATCGCACATTTTAACTAATAAAAGCGTGCAGCTGAGAACACCACGTTGAGGGACATCATTTTCCCGTATGTACTGCTGTGAGTATGCATTGCCAACACGAACTTTGAAGGTCCGTTCAGACGAGTAACTTCGTATTATATTCAATGTGTTCCGTGTGATGCAAAAAGAGAAGAGGTTGCGGATGATACCATAGCGCCAAGTCATATCATATGCTTTTTCAAGATCGAAAAATACAGATAAACAATGTTGTTTATGTACAAAAGCATCCCTTGCATATGACTGAAATATAATGACATGATCAGCTTTTGGCCGCCCAGCCCTGAAACCATCTTTGTTTGAATGAAGAAGACAATTGTTTTCAAGGAAATGAATAAGGTGACGATTGGCCGTTTTTTTTTTTCAAAACGCTTGCTTAGGCAACTGGTTAGAGCAATAGGCCGACAATTAGCCAGTAGTGTGGGTTCTTTTCTTGTTTTAATATTAGGATAATGATAGCTTACATCTACGCTTTAGGAAATCGCCCTGTGGACCACATTTTGTTAGAGAGGCAGAGCAAGGTTTCAAGCGGGTCCATATGCAGGTGCTTGACAATTCCATATGTGATCTGGTCAGGACTTGGTGCTGAGTTCTCACATGTGCCTAATGCAATTTTCATCTCCTGCATGGTGAATGCGCTATTTTATTCTCCTGTGCATGCTGTTTTATCTTGCATAGGCTTCCTCTCCTTAGTTACCTTGTGACTCAAAAAGGAATCTAGTGCACTGAGCTGAATATGTATTCGAAGTGTCGTTCTTGTGTATCTGCTTGATGTTCAAGGGAACCACCACTAGCGCTGACAAGGAGCGTTGGGAGAGTGATATTGTTACGTGCATTATACGCACGGGGGGTTTATTTACAGGGATCGGTCCAAACAGGACTGCGGCGAAGCGTACAAACTTCCCTCTGCCCTTGCTCTTGTTTCTTCTTCACTGATCTACACGGCCGTTCTTCTTCATCTTCCGTCGACGTTCTACGAAGGCGCGTGACATTTCCCTCCTCGCAGACGAAGCCCGTCGGGCGAGTTACAGAGAACCTCTGGAATGAAATCGCTTGAGGCGGGCTACATGCACTACCTGAGACTGCCATGACCGTCGACCAATCGCCGTTACGCGTGCTAAGACTTAATTCAGGTCACTGATGCGTTCTAAAACAACAAGTGGTCCGGTGTAGTGTGACAGCAGTTTTTCACAAAGACCACGCTTACGGAGAGGTGTCCACAACCACACATAGTCACCAGGAGCATAAGAAACTTGTTGGTGTCAGGCGCCGTAGCGGTTCTTAGAACGTTCTTGTGAAGACAAAATTCGAACTCTGGCCAGCTGGCGGGCTTCATCAGCTCTGCAGAGTGTGGTAGCAAGAGAAGGTTCGTCATGAATGTAAAAAGGCAGTATGGTGTCGAGGGCACAGCTAGGCGTGCGAGCATAGTGAAGGTAGAAGGGACTGTAGCCTGTTGTCTCATGTTGCGCTGTGTTATATGCATGAGTAATAAACTCTAGAACGCCATCCCAGTCCTTATGGTCTGCAGCGACGTACATAAGCAACATGGTGGTAAGTGTCCTATTGTTCGTTCTACCACACCGTTCGTTTGGGGATGATATGGCGTGGAGTGGCGAAAACGGCAGGCGCTGAGGTGAAGAAGTTCTTCGACAATGTCCGCTGTGAATTGGCGTCCACGGTCACTAATGATGGTTGCAGGAGGGCCGTGCCGAAGAATGACGAATCGAAGTAAGAAATTTGATACTTCAGACGCAGTAGCGAATGGTATCGCGGCTGTCTCACAGTAGCGGGTTAAATAATCAACACACAAAGGAATCCATCGGTTTCTTTTAGAGGACCGTGGGAAAGGTCCAAGAAGGTCAATGCCAACTTGCTGAAACGGGGCTGTTGGAGGTGTGACTGGCTGCAGTTTTCCATGTAGGCTTGAAGTCGACAGCTTAAAGCGCTGGCATTGCACACAGCTGGCTGGCTACATATCGCTTGATCGTTGAACGCATCTTCGGCCAGTAAAATCGCTGCTGTGTGCGGTGGAGTGTCCGGGCCACTCCCAGGTGACCAGACGTGGCGTCATCATGCATCATTTCTAGAACTGTGATACGTAGGCTTTCCAGAACGACAAGAAGCATACGTGCTCCCCCAGAGGCGAAATTTTTCTTGTAAAGCACTCCTTCGCGAATGCTGAATGTGTTCTTCATAGGATCGCTGGCGGAATCAAACAGTGAAGGTAATGTTTTGTCTTTGCTTTGCTCGGTTCGGAAAACTCGGAGATCGGGGAAGGTTTGTGAAATTGGAGCCAAATATTCATCGAAATTGTCTGAGTCGTTATCAGTCGTTTGAAGCGGCAAACGCGAAAGACAGTCAGCATCTGAGTGTTTATGGCCGCTTTTATGCACCATAGTAAAGTTAAACTCTTGTAGGTGTAAAGCCCATCGGGCGAGCCGCCCACAGGGGTCACGAAGACTCACGAGCCAGCAAAGGGAATGGTCGCCAGTCACAATCGTGAAAGCATTCCCGTACAGATAGAAACGAAAGCGCTGTACAGCGATAACGGCTAGACATTCTTGCTCCGTAATCATGTAATTTCTTCACATTTACTCAACGAGCGGCTGGCATACGCTATCACGTGGTGTTCGCGTCCATGGCGTTGTATTAGTACAGCGCTGATACCGATACCACTTGCGTCAGTGTGTACTTCTATTGGAGCTGATGGGCAGAAGTGGCGGAGGATTGGGCCCGAGGTCAAAAGAAACTTCAGATGACGGAAAACTGAGTCACATTCGCTGATCCAATCGAATGGTGCATTTTTATGCAGTGCAGTAGACTCGTAAGTGGGTAAGCGATGTCTGCAAACCTTGGTATAAAGCGTCGGAAGTACGAGCAAGCCACAAAAAGCTCTGCAGCTCCTTTACTGATTTGGGCACTGCAAAACTTTTGACGGCTTCAATTTTCTTGGGATCTGGTCGAACACCTTCTTTGTCAACCACGTGAACGATGACAATTGTTTCACGATCGCCAAAATGACATTTCTTTGCATTCAGTACAAGACCAGCTCGTTCCATGCAATTAAGTACGATATCCATACGGCTGTTGTGCTCACTAAATGTTTTGCCAAAAATTACAACGTTGTCCAAATAACATAATCAAATTTGCCACTTTAGTCCACGTAGAATTGTAACCATGAACCGCTCGAATGTGGCAGGTGCATTACATAATCCAAAAGGCATAACATAAAATTCATAAAGTCCGTCTGGTGTTACGAATGCCGTTTTTTTTATCTGCAATGTGCGTGGGGATTTGCCAGTAACCGGATCTCAAGTCAATAGAAGAAAAGTATGAAGCTGAGTGCAGACAGTCAATTGCGTCATCAATACGTAGGAAGCGGGTAGAAATCTTTCTTCGTGAGTGAGTTTAAACGGCGGTAGTCAACAAAAAACCTCCATGTGCCATCTCTCTTTTTAACAAGGACAACTGGAGCTGCCCAAGGACTACAGGACTCTCGAATAATGCCGCGCTTTAGCATGTCGAACTTGCTTATCGATTACATTAATTTCAGTTGCTGAGACTCGATAGGGCTTCTGACGTATTGGAGGTGCGGACCCAGTGTTGATCGTGTTATAAATACCACTGGTAGGCAGTGGCATTGAGTCATCTATGGCAAAGTCGAACACTGTCACGTGTTTCAGTAGTAGTTCCACTAGAATACGATGCTCAGCTGTAGAAAGAGACTTACTAATCATAGCCGTAACTTGGGTCTCTGCCTGGTCGCACCTGCTGCTCAGTGACAGAGCTGTTTAACGCCGCGACGGAACCGGATATGCCTTCCTCGAAACGGGCGAGTTTTAGGCCCCGAGGCAACACAGTTGGCTCTTCGGAGCGGTTCACTGTCCACAGCTCAGTGCGGCCTCTACTCAGGGGAATGACGCAACGAGGCACAAGGATACTCTTCTTAGAGCAGGTGAATCTCGTAGGTTCTACTATAGCCTCAAAAGATTCGCACAGGTTCCGAACAGAGAAAACCCGCTCGAATGATGCAGGTAACGCTGGCAAAATTGTGTCTTCTTCCACGGCAAATGCTCTAAAATCAGGTGTCGAGTCATCCACAAGAACCGAAAGTAGTGAAGGATTCAAAGCAATCTCTCCCGTACCACAGTCTTATGTTGCACCACGCTCTTGCAGAAAATCAATCCCAAGAATCACATTATACGTTGAACAAGGCAGTACTGCAAATTCTACTCTAAACTTGAGGCCGCCAATAACAACAACCGAAGCACACACACCAAGAGGAACTAAAGGTTCACCGACACCACGGAATAACACTGCAAGGTCACCACTGAACATTACTTTTCTACCTAAACGGTTCTTAAAACTCAAACTCGTAACAGATACTGTAGCACCACTGTCCACAAGAGCCATTGTTTTCACACCATCAACAAACATTTCCAATTTGTTCTTTAACATAAACACGGGCAGAGGTATGGACGTCATCGACTCGCCAACGGCCTCACCTCCATCGGCCGTGCCTCCTAGTTTCCCTGAGACGGAGGGGAAGAACTACGTCGAGGGGAAGGTGACCTGCGCGGCCGCTGGGGTGGCGGCGTCACACTACGCTCAGATGCAGGAGATGAATTCCGCAAATATGTCGAATGGTATGAGTCCCCAGTAGGCATAGTCGGGGATCGCTGTTGTTCGGTGTGCAGCCGTCCGTGAATGTTCGCGTGGGGTCTGTAATCTTGGACAGTTGGAAAACGGCGGCGGCAGTATCTAGCGATATGCCCCGCAATGCCACACCTGTAGCAAACAGGTTGAGGGCGCCAGCGATCAGCACAAGAGTCCTCACTAACAAAGTCGCGACGTTGGTTGTAGCGAGGCCCTCGCTGCTGACGACCATGTTTTCAGAGTAGGTGGGCCTCTTTTCCATCGGCTGGTGGTCATAACGCTGAGTACAGCTGCGCTGATCGTCCATATGCGAAGCGCCGCGAGGTTGAACCCATGGAGTGGACAGGGTGGCAACATTTGCGTGCGGTGCACAACTCTGCCGCACATATTCTTCACTACAGATGGCGTCCCTAGATCTTGACAATTCCTCGCGTACAATCTCTCGTATCATATCAGCCATGGAAACTGAAGGACAGGCTTCAACAATGGCTACAGAGGTGGCATTGGCCAGTCTTCCGAATTTAGGTGTAATTCGTCGGAGCTTGAGAGCCTCAAATGTTCTAAAATGCTTTATAACATCAGCGGTGGTACTCAGGTTCTCTTTTCTAATAAGAAAATTATAAACGTCTTCCGCTATTCCTTTCAGGAGGTGACCGACTTTGTCTTCTGCAAGCATAGTGGGGTTGACGAGTTTGCATAGTTTTAAGATGGCTTCGATTAATGCAGTACAAGTTTCTCCTGGTACTTGCGCCCGGTGAAACAAAGTTTATTCAGTGCGCTTCATCTTTGGAGGTTCATCCCCAAACTTTTTCTTGATTTCGCTTGTAAAGATAGCCCATGTACTTAATGAATCCGAAGATGTAGAATCGGCAATGCGAAAAGTAAAGACGCAGTATACTGTACTAAAGGGCGACTTCATTGCCAAGGTAGGGAAAAAGCAGGCAGGAGACCAGACAGTAGGTGACTATGGCATTGGTTCTAGGAATAGCAGGGGGAAGTTACTAGTTGAGTTTGTAGAGCGCAATCACTTACGAATCATCAATACCTTCTTCAGCAAACGGAAGAACCGGAGATGGACATGGAAAGGTCCTAACGGGGAGACTAAAGATTAAATTCACTTCATGCTGTGTTCAACCGCGCCATTATGCAAGACGTAGAGGTAATCGGGAAAGTGCGATGCAATGACCACAGGATGGTAAGGTGCCGAATTAGCCTAAATCTGAAGAAGCAACGAAACAGATTAGTATGAAAGAAACCCATCAACGAATTAGCAGTGAAGGGGAGGGCAGAAGAGTTCAAGATCTCGCTGCAGAATAGATATTCAGCTTTAACCGAGGATGGCGACATTACTCTAAAAGCAATGGACAATAATTTCAGAGATATCATTACTGAGTTCGCTGTACAAGTAGGCGGTAGAATAGTTAGAGAGGATACCAGTAAGCTGTCTAAGGAGACGAAAGATTTGATTAAGAAACGCTAGAGTATCAAAGCTTTCAATCCAACAGACCAGATAGAATTGGCCGAGATATCAAATCTAATCAATAAGCGCAAGGTGGCCGATATAAGGAAGTATAACATGTCGAAAATTGAGCATGCTGTAAAGAACGGGGGAAGCCTTAAAACGGTCAAGAAGAAATTGGGCATAGGCAGAAACCAGATGTATGCGATAAGGGACAAGGCGGGCAACGTCATCATGAGTATAAAAAGATAGTGAAAGTAGCCGAGGAGTTCTATACAGATAGAGGCTGCACAGAAACCATAGTTCTGCATACAGAAAGTAACAAAATTTACATAAAGAAAGGTGTTAGGCAAGGAGACACGATCTCTCCAGTACTGTTCACAGCTTGCTTAAAGGAAGTATTCAGAGACTTGGAATGGGAGCAGTTAGGGATAAGGGTAGATGAAGAATACCTCAGTAATCTGCGATTTGCGGATGCCATTGCCTTGCTAAGTAACTCGGGGAATGAACTGCAAATAATAATTGATGTCCCCCAGTCGGAAAACGCTACAGAAAATGTTCTGATGTTACGACAGAATTTCTGTGCGGTTTTTGACGGAAAACTTGTCACAACAGAACATTCTGTAGTAACATCAGAAATGTCTGTAGTTACAACAGAAAAGTACTACACAACTACAGACAACAGAAATATACTACAGAAAAACTACAGAACTACAGGAAAATCTGACGTTTACGACAGAACTACAGAATATTTTGTCGTATTTTTGACACAGTTCTGTAGTTTTTTTCGACTGCAGGAAAAGTAGAACGATAGGCTTAAAAATCAATATGCAGAAGACTAAGGTAATGTTCAACAGCCTCGGCAAGGAACAATTTACGTTAGGTAGCCAAGCACTGGAAGTAGTAGGGTAATATTTCTACTTAGGACAGGTAGTAACCGTAGATCCGGACCATGAAAAGGAAATAACAAGAATAAGATTGGGATGGAGCGCATTTCACAAGGACTCGCAGATTATGACTAGCAGCTTACCGATATCGCTCAAGAGGAAAGTGCCCAACAGTTGCATTTTACTTGTACTCACCTATGGGGCTGAAATGTGGAGGCTAACCAAGAGGGTTCTACTTATGTTGACAACAACTCAGAGGGCTATGGAACGAAAAATGGTAGGGGTAAAATTAAGAGATAGGAAGCGCGCAGAGTGGGTCAGAGAAATAACTCAAACTACCGACATTCCAGTGGAAATTAAGAAGAAGAGATGGGCATGGACAGCAAATGTAGCGCGAAGAGAGGCTAACCGATGGTCGCTTAGGGTAACTGGATTCCAAGGGAAGGAAAGCGTAGCCGGGGGCGGCAGAAAGTTTGGTGGGCGGATGAGGTCAAAAAGTTCGCAGGGGTCAACTGGATGCAGCTAGCACAGAACCCGGTCAATTGGAGAAATATTGAAGAGGCCTTCGCCCTGCAGTGAGTATAGTCAGGCTGTTGATGATGATGATGAGGAGGAGGATTCAATGTATGCGCAACATATGACAAAACTTTAGACAAAGTAGCTGTATTCTTACCTCGATTGAAGTTGAGAATACGCACAGTCATGGCCTTTCTCAAACTTGAGGTTATAAAGAAAGCCATAGCACGAGAGACATGCGCCTCAGCGTAGCAGGCAGGCGGTGGATCAGTTGCTGATGCGGTTATTTTCGTGGAGCGTCTTGCGCTCGTCTTCATATGATAGTATTTTGAAGACTAGGACCGTCCGTGCCACGAGCTGTTGCTGCACGAGATCCTAGAAGCACATGGAGTGAAATAAGCGGCACAGCCCTAATAAAGAAAAAAAATTGGAGAACGCTTAAGCTTCGCCTTTAAGAATGGAACACGATAGCTATATCGAGCAACTTGCTATACTCATTTGTATTTATTAATCCTTCCGGGACGTAGAAGCGATGCCAACCACCTTGCCGAAACGCGCGGGCCTCAAGTTGCAGTCGGCTCAGATTGGCAACATCGTTGCCGATCCTAGCCGGCGCGATAAAAATCTCGGAGGTCTTGCCCTGTTTATCTTATTCCGTGCGCCACATGCATGATGACGCTACGTGCACGCCAAGCAAAGAGGAAGTACAGCGGAAAAGAATTTGAGACTCGCTTAACTGCGTGTTCTGCAATTTACATGCTCATAAATATTATAAGCCACAATACACTTCTCTAAGGGACATTTCTCAGACAACACCGCAATCAATAGACGCGCCTTTGTCCATTTCAAACCATCTGGCTGGCGTGGTGGAGGATTCTGCTTCCGGCAGCCGAGCTGAATGGATCGCAGGGTCATGGGCTCCAACTGAGCTGCGATAGCAGCCGCGGAAATAGGATTGATGCAAGCGAAGATAAGGACTACCAAATTATTTTGCCTACACTGCCAACCGGTCGTGTTGTTTTAAGCACGGTTTTTCTTCACGGTGATGTGCGAGTGAGGCCTTGCCGGGTCGAAGATTTTCGTGACGCCCTGGCCGAGTCCGGTGCGCTCCCCGACGTGGTTGCGTTGGGGGCGTACCAAATCAACCATGTCTGGGCGGTTACCCTGCGGAGTGCGGGGGCAACAAAAAAGCTGCTCGCCTTCAAGGAGCTGCAAGTGAAGAAACACCGCTGTCTTATCATTGACCCGGAAGACCAGCAGGTAAACCTGCGGCTTCATTGGATGCTTCACGGCGTGGCCGACGACGACATCCGGACGGCGTTCGCGACGTTTGGCAAGGTGACGGAAGTCACGCGCGAGCGGTGGCGGATACAAGGCGTCAATGACAAGGGTTCTAAGACATCATCATCATCATCAGCCTGACTATACCCACTGCAGGGCGAAAGCCGCTCCCATATTTCTCCACTTAACCCGGTTCTGTGCTAGCTGCATCCACTTGACCCCTGCGAACTTCTTAATCTCATCCGCCTACCTAACTTTCTGCCGCCCCCTGGTACGCTTTCCTTCCTTTGGTATCCAGTTTGTTACCTTAAGCGACCATCGGTTATCCTCTCGTCGCACTACATGTCCTGCCCATGTCCATTTCTTCTTCTTAATTTCCACTAGAATGTCGGTAACTTGAGTTATTTCTCTGACCCAGTCTGCACGTGTCCTATCTTAATGTTACCCTACCATTTTTCGTTCCATAGCCCTCTGGGTTGTCATCAACTTAAGCAGAACTCTCTTGGTTAGCCTCCACGTTTCAGCGCCATAGGTGGGTACAGGTAAGATGCAACTGTTATATACTTTCCTCTTTAGCGATACCGGTAAGCTGCTAGTCATAATCTGCGAGTGCTTGCCAAATGCGCTCCATCCCAATCTGATTGTTCTTGTTATTTCTTTTTTATGGTCCGGATCTGCGGTTACTACCTGTCCTAAGTGGAGATATTCGCCTACTACTTCCAGTACTTCGCTACCTAATGTAAACTGCTGTTCCTTCCCGAGGCTGTTGAACATTACCTTAGTCTTCTGCATATTGATTTTCAAGCCTACCTTTCTACTTTTCCTGTCTAGGTCATCAATCATTATTTGCAGTTTATCCCCCGAGTTGCTTAGCAAGGCAATGTCATCAGCAAATCGCAGATTCCTGAGTTATTCTCCGTCTACCCTTATCCCTAACTGCTCCCATTCCAAGTCTCTGAATACTTCCTCCAAGCAAGCTGAGAATAGTACTGGGGAGATTGTGTCTTCTACGACAAGGACTGTCCTACTGAAGTTGAAGCCGGGCCTGAAAGTGGGCGACCTGCCACATTAGGTACGTGTCGCCAGAAAGTTGACCCTTGTCGTGGCACCTGGACGCCCGATGCAGTGCCTCCGCTGCCACGGCACCGGTCACATGCGTCGGGAATTCAAATTCCCCCGCTGTACGAAATGTCGGTGGTATGGCCACGTAGACAGCGATTGCGTACGCACTTACGCGGGAGCTACGGGTGCAGCGTCAAATGACGACACGGCGGAGCTCCTGATGGACGTAGTGGGGGCCGAGGAATCCGCAAAAGGAATTGAGGATCACGAAAAGAAAACCGGTGCTATGGACTCTTCAGGACCTTCCAGCAGCGATGCCGGGCGGAAACCTGAAGCGGGAGAACCTGCGGGAAACCAGATGGAGGAGCCGACTGAAGGAGTAAGCGGGCCGGCACTCAAGGAAGCAGAATCAGCGTCTCTGTTTCAGCGGAACCATGACAAGAACGCTGCCCGCTCCACCGGCGTTCCTGCCCCATTGAAGCGGACCCACGCCCAGACCAGTGCTGAGGGAGATAAGGCGACATCTCCCAGCGTCGAGGAGCCGCCGGCAAAAACCAGCCAAAGACGGCGGTCCACTTTGCTGCCGCGAACTAATGGGTCGGCGGACAGGAGAGACCACGACAAACCGCCACCGCAGTCAGGCCTGCCGCCAGCACCGGATGGCTCCGGTGTCAAAGACGTCGTCTAGCCACACGCTAGACGCGAGAGGTAAGCACCATGCTACCGGCCTCTTTCCTCTGAATGAAAATGGCTTCTACAGCTCCGATAAAAGTAGGTACACTTAATTTCAGGGGACTGGCAAGCAAGAAGAAGCAGGGCAGGGCAGGAAACGAAAGTTGATGGGGAAGAAGAGACCGATAACATGGTGCGACGTATCACGTCTAGGTATTTTGCAGCAGTGAGCCACGCAATTGGCACGTCTGCGGGCTGTGTCATTTTTTAAAGAAATTACCCGGACTCAAGGTTCAGGCGCATATGGCATGTCCGTCAGGCAGATGTGTTTGTGTTGATTTTCTGTACAACAAAAAGTATTGGCGCATTATTTGTGTGTACGCCCCAAGTTCTGTGGATGAGAGGGTAGCTTTTTTCAAAACGTACAAAAGTACATCAGTTGTGAGAAATCCCTGATTGTCACGGGCTACTTTATTTGGGTCTTGAGAGGCTGCGATAAATCCAGTACAAGAGCGTTTAGGGACAGAAGTACTGAGGCTCTCTCAGAAATTATAGACACTAGCAACCTTGACGACGTGGCGGAATGTTTGGAAGGATCGCGTTGTGTGAAGTTTACACATTTCCAGCGGTCAAGCCACGCGCGGCTGGATCGCATTTATGTTTCTACGGACGTCATATCAAAATGCAGTAGTTACAATTAGTAAATATTTCATTTTCTGATCATGTTTAGTGGAGTGCGGGATAGGGACAAAAAATCGAGGCAATCAGTTTTCATGGGAGACGTGGAATTCAGATAATAAGCTCATTACAGACGATATTTTTAGTAAAAAAGTAAGCGAAGAAATTGACAAAATAGAGTCTAGGGGGGATATGAAAATATGGCAGCATTGGGAACTTTGTAAAGAGCAAATAAAGATAGCAGCAATCGAACGGTCAAGCTGTATACGACAAGAAGAGAAGCGTGAAAAGGACAGTTTAAGATCCTTGCTGGCTAGACTACTTGAAAAAGAAAGCGAAGAGCCTGGTAAATGGATGGACGATATTAGGAAAATAAACAGAATTGAACGGTTCGAAGAAGAGCGCTATCGTGGTACGCTTGTGCGGACGAAGGCGCAAGATATAGCTGCAGGGGAGACACCGTCGAAACGAGCACTAGGAATCGAGAAGACGCGTGCTCAGGGAAACCGCATTGAACTGATCGAATTGGGCGGGACGGTATCTGGAGAAAGCGGTCATATCCAGCAGGCATTTCTTGAATATTATCGAACGCTGTTTACAAAGCAAGAAGTGGAAGTAAATGCATTCAAAGGAAAGTTTCTGGGCGCTTTACCGCGATTAGATGATGAACAGAAAGATAGGCTGGAGCTGTCAACCGCGTCTTAGGTCGAGCTTGCCATAGAAAAATTGAACCCGGGAAAATCTCCTGGCCCCGACGGGTTAAGCGCGGCGTTCTACAAAGCCTAAAAACATGAAATAGTGCCGGTACTGACAGCCGTATACAACGAGTCCTACAATGTAAATGTATTGCCCCCGTCTAATGGCAAATCCCACACAGTGCTGATTACTAAATACAATGAAGCAGATAAGTTACAACAGGTTACAGCATATCGCCCTACCGCACACACGAATGTAGACTACAAAGTTTTTATGAAAATTCTAGCCCGTCGACTACAGTCAGTAAATAAACAATTAGTTGGACCACACCAGACGTGTGGGATCAAGGGTCGATCCATTGTTTCCAATGTGCATAAAGCGAGGAGTGTGCTTGAGTGCTCTTATCACACAAACAGTGGTGTAGCCATCCTTCAGTTGGATCTGGACAAAGCATTTGATCGTGTCTCACATGAAATCCTGTTCTGCATACTCGACCATGTGGATGTAAGGTCCGTCATTCGCGAGGGAGTGGCCATGGCGTACTGAAGCTGCACAACAAGATTGATTGTAAATATGAGTTTGGGGGCCCCTATAAACGTGCAGCGATCGGTGCTCCAGGGTTGTCCCCTCAGCCCTCTGCTATTCTGCATCTACATCGAGACACTGTGTTTAAATATCTATGGAAAACGACAAAATTCGTGGCTTCCAATTGCAAGCTGCAGGGGTTAAGCTGCTGGCATATGCGGACGATGTGGCTGTATTCGCAGTGAACCGCGAAGGGGTAAGCGGGGCCGTATCGTCGTTAAAAGAATTCACAAAGGTGTCCGGCAGTAAAGTTAATTGGTCAAAGTCCCTGGGGCTTTGGCACGGAGAATGGCCAACGACGCCCGAAAAGTTCGCAAATATGTCCTGGGTGACAACACCAGTAAAGTACTTGGGAGTCTCACTAGAGACTTATCGCGATAGCGAATCGTACTGGAGGACACAGACTCAAGCCATGCGGGAAAAGGTGGAGGGGTGGAAAGGGCAACAAATGTCAGTTTTCGCCAGGGCCACAGTGTTCAATATGTTTTTTATGTGGAAGCTGTGGTACGTAATGCAAGTGTTGCATTGTGCAAGGATGAACGTACAGAGACTGCACCGGATATTTGCCATTTTTGTGTGGGCAGCAGAATGGGAGCTATGCAGCCGGACCAGTTTGTTTAGACGGGTGAAGGACGGTGGACTGGATTTGGGGCATTTATTTCTACGACAGATTGTCACCAGATTTTTTTTTGTTCGCAATGTAAAAGATCAATTTTTGCGTACGGTCTGCCAATTAAGGCTCGGCAATGCACTGCCAGGCTTTGTCGTCTCGACCGAAAGAGTATCGGGACGCATTTTTGGTTATTTTAGAGAAGTTGTCGCTAGTGTGCGATTCCTGTCAGTTCGATTTTCTTATGATTATTTATCTTGTGTTAGCAGGAAGAAGCTGTACAAGGATTTGTGTGACGTAGTTCTTCTCATACAAATGTCATCATCATCATCATCATCATCAGCCTGACTATACCCACTGCAGGGCGAAGGCCTCTCCCATATTTCTCCACTTAACCCGGTTCTGTGCAAGCTGCATCCACCTGACCCCCGCGAACTTCTTTATCTCATCCGCCCACCTAACTTTCTGCCGCCCCCTGCTACGCTTTCCTTCCCTTGGAATTCAGTTTGTTACCCTAAGCGACCATCGGTTATCCTCTCTTCGCACTACATGTCCTGCCGATGTCGATTTCTTCTTCTTAATTTCCACTAGAATTTCGGTAACTTGAGTTATTTCTCTGACCCACTCTGCACGCTTCCTATCTCTTAATGTTACCCCTACCATTTTTCGTTCCATAGCCCTCTGGGTTGTCCTCAACTTAAGTAGAACTCTCTTGGTTAGCTTCCACGTTTCAGCGCCATAGGTGAGTACAGGTAAGATGCAACTGTTATATACTTTCCTCTTGAGCGATACCGGTAAACTGCTAGTCATAATCTGCGAGTGCTTGCCAAATGCGCTCCATTCCAATCTTATTCTTGTTATTTCCTTTTCATGGTACGGATGTGCGGCTACTACCTGTCCTAAGTAGACATAATCGCCTACTACTTTTAGTACTTCGCTACCTAATGCAAACTGCTGTTCCTTCCCGAGGCTGTTGAACATTACCTTAGTCTTCTGCATATTGATTTTCAAGCCTACCTTTCTACTTTTCCTGTCTAGGTCATCACTCAATATTTGCAGTTCATCTCCCGAGTTGCTTATCAACGCAGTCATCAGCAAATCGCATATTACTGAGGTATTCTCCATCTGCCCTTATCCCTAACTGCTCCCATTCCAAGTCTCTGCATGCTTCCTCTAAGCAAGCTGTGAATAGTACTGGGGAGATTGTGTCTCCTTGCCTAACACCTTTCTTTATGGGAATTTTGTTACTTTCTCTATGCAGAACTATGGTTGCTGTGCAGTCACTGTATATATCTTCCAGCACTTTCACGTACGGCTCGTCTACCCCCTGATTTCGCAATGCCTGCGTCACCGCCGAAGTTTCAACTGAGTCAAATGCTTTTTCGTAATCAATGAATGCTATGTATAAGGGCTGGTTATATTCCGAGCATTTTTCTATCACCTGATTGATGATATGGATATGATCGATAGTAGAGTACAGCTTCCGAAACCCTGCTTGATCCTTTGCTTGATTGAAGTCTAAGGTTGTTCTGATTCTAATAGCGATTACCTTAGTAAATACCTTATACGTAACAGACAGTAAGCTGATTGGTCTGTAATTTTTAAGGTCCTTAGAGTCCCCTTTCTTATGAATGAGGAAAATGTTTGCATTCTTCCATGATTCCGGCACCGTCGATGACACCAGGCACTGCGTATACAAGGTGGCCAGTTTTTCTGACACGATATCCCCCCCCCCCCCCCCGTCCTTGAGCAAATCCGTAGTTAGCTGATCCTCTCCAGCTGATTTCCCCCTTTTCATAGTTTCTAATGCTTTCTTGACCTCTTCCTTTGTCACTGGTGGAACGTCTGAATGTTTTTCCCTACCGCCAATCTCATTACGGTCCTGACTACTGTGGCTACTGTAGAGATTTGTATAGAACTCCTCGGCTACTTTGACTATCTTATCCATATTCGTGATGACGTTGCCCGCCTTGTCCCTTATCGCATACATCTGGTTTTTGCCTATGCCCAATTTCTTCTTTACCGCTTTATGGCTTCCCCCGTTCTTTACAGCATGCTCAATTTTCTGACGATGCCACAACCCACCTGGCTGATTGTTGTATTAATGAATGCTCATTGTGCCCTGTAAGTAGTTTTGTGTATTGTGCCGAAGTCAGGCAATAAAGGAAAAAAAAAAAGCTGGCGTGGTGGAGTCGTTAGCGTACTCGTCTCGCAATCCGGAGGCACACGTTCGATTCCTCAGGTCGATGTTTTTGCGACTTGTTTTTATTTAATAATGCTTCTTGGATTTTGCGCTCACGGCCCACGTCGTCCGGCGACGACGACACCGACATTTCTGCGACACGGGGCCCTTAACGCTGTCGCGTTGAGATATGAGAGCTTCTCGTAGTTTGTCACTATTATCGACGTTATTCTGCCCAACGTACCGCACGGATCGGCGCGCAGAAAGCACATCCGCGTAAATGCGCAGGCTCGCTTTCATTGAGCACGTCCATGACAGAACGCGACGCAACCACACAGTTGCGAGATTAACGAATCCCCGAATGCCAAAATCGCACGCGCTGCTGGAACAAGGGGGCGCCTAGCAATTTCCTTGAGCATCCAAGTTATATGCAAGCACTGTGCGCACTTGCGTACTACTCTCATACTCATACGCAAAACTGGAGAGACCACGGGTTTGGCTGTAGGAGCTCCTGCGGAGACGCACCGCGACGCTCCTATCTTGCATTGCGAGAGGGCCCGGCGTTACGCATATCGCCCTCGCTCTCGAGCTGGGGCTTACCGTGACTGACAAACTTCCAGCACGGTGTTCAGCCACTCGGCTTCGAAGGTCACGTAAAAGCGGACCAACTTCAGGTGTTTTGAAATCGCGCTCTCTCGCAATAGTGACAGAAGCGCACGGTAGCGCTTCGTTGACTCACTTGACCACGGGTTTGGATGTATGAGCTGCTGCGGAGACGCACCGCGACACTCCTATCTTGTGTTGCGAGAGTGCCCTGCGTGACGCATATCACTCTCGCTCTCGAGCTGCCGCTCACCGTGACTCAGCGCGGCTTTGAGCCACTCTGCTTCGAAGGCCGCGTAAAAGCGGAGCAACTTCAGGTGCTTTCAAATAGCGCTCTCTCGCAGTAGTGCCGTAAGCGCACGGTGGCGCTGCGTCCACTAACTCGACTCTGCGGCGGCAAAATGCCTTTTGAGTTTCAGCGACGCATCCTATTTCCTCCCCTCACAAGAAATAAAGTGCTATTTTAAGCGATTGCGTTATTAACCCCAAGTTGAAAAATAATGTCCGTCAGCGTCGGCAATGTCGCCGTTTAAGCGCTCCTCTCCCCCCCCCCCCCACACACACACATACACTTTAGAAGAATGGCAGTATCGTGGAATCCCGAGCATGCCTATGAGAGATTGCATGAAAGTACGCAATTACCTTCCCATGCGACAATCATCATCCCATTCAGCTCGAAATTTTCACCTGAAGAAGTATGTGCGATGTAGTATACACCAACCAAAAAAACAAATTTCCACAACACATTAAACGATTCAGATACAATACTATCTCTATCATAATTTCATTACATAGACGGTAACATATGCCAGGGGCGTTCATTTCATCAATAACCAGAGAATATTTCTGTTAAGTTCAATAATCTGCGTGAGTTTGCCCTTTTAAAGGAGCTAATAGCTTATTCCAATCGAAGAACCGGAGTAAGCTTCCTTGTTCCACAAACCGGAGACGACAACTCAAAGGGCAGTTATCCGACTGGATACCGTGACACCGCGATGTATTTTAACTGCATCGTTCGGTCATTAGGTACATTCCGCTATCAGTCCCGGACTGTCCGGAATTACGTGATGACAGCATCCGGGCGTTCGATCGTTTTCGAGCAGCTATTTCAATTTAAACGCCGAGCCCGTTCTGAGTACATTTGTGTCCCTACAGACAATATGGTGTGCTAAACACTGACACAATCTAAGCTGCTGTAAGACGTTAAAATTTTGCGGCTTCGCATTCGTGTCTTGAATTTCACTACACACGTAAGCATCAGAGCATATAGCACGAATATTGTTTTGGTCCTGCACTGAACTTTTTAACCTGTTACGTGATTTTTTCACCACACAGGTCTGAAAGCGTCGCAAGCGAACCGCTTTGTCCTGGAACAGTTTACTCTTCGTTTTGTAAACGCTTCTGTTTGCTTCCGAGCACAGTGAGCTGAAACTTTTGAAGACGTTCCTTAGCCGCAACGGCTAGAAAACCCTGCCAAACAGAGGTGACTAAAATGCTTCACACTCAGGCATGTCAAGCTCCGTTCGCAAAAAGCATCGATTGATTCGCGCCTGTGTTATCCATATTTGGTATGGCACGTACACCATAAGAAAAACGCGTTCACGGCGCCAGTGCATAACTGATTCGTGGTGACTGATGGTTGGCATTTTCAGCGATGGACGGAGCTTGCAAAGTAATGTGACCATCATGCTGCCTCCTGTCGGAGCAGAAGCCGAGACCTGTCAGCAAGTAGTCTATACTGGAAAATCTAATGTACCCACTGCGTTCATCCTGATGCCATTTGTGGAAAAGCGGATTGACGATACGAAATGTGATTGACTGTTGTCGGCGCGATATGGTTGCTCGTTTCTGAATGCGCAACGTGCTCTTTTAATGATGCCAGCTTGTTCACCCGCGCGTTTACATAAGACGACCTGCCGGGGTGCCGCAGTGGTTACGGCGCTCGACTAATGTGCCCATGATGCGGGATCGAATCCCGGCCTCGGGGGCATTTTTTGATAGAGGCCAAAAGCTAGGCACTCGTGGGCTGGGCAATGTCAGTGCGCGTTCATTAACCTCAAGTGGTCTAAATTTATGTTACCCTTCACTACGCCGTCCTCATAGCGTGAGTCGCGTTAGGACGTAAAACCTCATAAACCAACCCAACCCTTTATAATATACACGGCATTTTGGATACAGAAGTTACAAGGAACAACTGTTTTCTCGCTTTGCAATGATTTACGAGACAATGATTACCTTCACCGCGAGAGCGGTCCATGCTTGATCGATTGATGAAGCAGATTTAAATTTTTCGTATACACAATTCTGTGTCTTTGCGAATCGGAGGTGTCCCGCAAGGATCTATTTTATCTCCTTTGTTGTTCAACTTATATGTGAACTATATATGCGACCACCTGAAAGAATTCACCGTATTCCTTTACGCTGATGACACTTTACTAGTATCGAGCAACCCTGAGTTATCATGCGCCCAGGCTAACCTTCAGGAGGACGCTATTAAAGATAGTGATTGGTTTGCCTGAAACCTAATACGTATAAATAGCACCAAATCCAGACTTGTCTGTTTTCGTAACCCGCACAAAATGTACCAAGTGTAGGTTCCATATATTTACACCCCTCATATTTCTCTTCGTGTTCTTGTCAAGCTAGAGCTATAGCTAGAATCCCGTCGGTTAAGTATCTTGGTGTGCACATAGACAGCGATCTGACATGGAATACTCAGTTGACCCACATTTGTAAGAAACTTGGAAGTGTTGCATATTTGTTGTTTAATTTGAAAACCATGATGACTTTTTCTATCAAAAAATTAATCGTCCAGGCTCTGGAGTATAGTGTTTAAGGATACGGTATGTGTTGTTTCATTTACATGGAAATGTCAAGCTAATAGGATTTTGAAAAACATCGCTACAAGCGTCCTTCATACGAAGCTTACCTGTATTAAAACCATTTCATCCGCTTCAATATTATTGTTATTAATATTGTTACGTGGAAGACTTAGTCCCAAAGCTGTCCGCATAACTAACGTTGATGAGGGCACCAATTTCACAACACTCAGCGTCGTCGTCTTCTCGGAGTCTGTTGCACTTCTTCATCCTCATCACGAACAGCGATTACAGCTAAAAACCACTACGCCCCCCCCCCCCCCCCCCGCGGGAAAAGCACAGTCCTGGTGTGGTCTATGTTAGCGAAATAGAACGTTGATAACAGGGCTTTAGACGGGACCAAGCACTATTTCGGAAGTTTGAGCTGTGGGCGGGGACTTCGAAACCACAGATTCAACTTCGTAGGTGACGTCGGTCACGGGGCGCAAAACACGGTAAGGGCCAGTGTAACGGGGCAAAAGTTTTTCACACAAGCCCACTCGACGGCACGGGAGCCACAGCAAAACGAGAGATCCAGGAGTGTAGGGGACATCACGGTGGCGGCTGTCGTACCGGATTTTTTTGGAGTCTTGGGATGCAGAGAGTCTGGCATGAGCTATCCGGCGGGCATCATGCGCGCGGGTGACGGCATCACGGGTGTAAGTACTGGTGGCGTCTGCCGCGGGTAGAGAGGTGTCGACGGGTAGTAACGGGTGTCGGCCAAATAATAAATAAAATTGGGAGTATCCAGCGGTAGAATGGACAGATGAATTGTAGGCGAATGTGACAAAGGGGAGATGAACATCCCAATCTCGATGGTCGTCAGACACATACATGGCCAGCATGTTGAGGCCGTTGGTCTGGGGGTGATATGCGGTGGTGAATTTGAGCACGAAAGGAGAATTTCGTCAACCACTCGCCACAGGAACAGCGGCCACGGTCAGTTAGTAGTTCATGAGGAGCACCATGATGAAGAATTACGTTTTCTAGAAGGAAGTCAGCGACGTCTGTGGCGCAGCTGGTCGGGATGGCTCGGGTAATAGCGTGCCGAGTAGCGTAATAGGTGGCAATGGCGATCCATTTGTTCCCCGAGGTGGAAACTGGAAAGGGGCCAAGGAGGTCAACGCCTATACGGGAAAACGGGTCATTCAGTACGAGTATCGGCTGTATAAGACCTGAAGGCAAAACTGTGGGCTTCTTCCGACGCTGACACAGTTCACATGCGGCAGTGTACTGCTGGAGTGAGCGGTAGAGCCCCGGCCAGTAGAAACGTCGGCGCAGGCTGTCGTATGTGCGAAAGACACCCACGTGGCCAGCCGTGGGAGCGGAGGTGTTGGAGAACGACGGTGGAACGGAGAAGGATGGTGGAACGGAGGTGTTGGTTGAACGACGAGCAAAAGGTCTGTGCCATCTGGTCGCATATTACGTCGGTATAGGGTGTTCTCGTGGAGCACAAATAAGGCGGGAGATGGGTCAGGACGGTCGGAGGTAAGACGGAGGATAATGGAATGCGGAGAAGGATCTAAGTGCTGTCTCTTGGCAATGATAGCAAAGGCAGAAACAGACAAGACATATGCATCATCATCAGAGTCTGTAGGACTAGGGGAGTCGACGGGATGACGTGACAAACAGTCTGCATCTTGGTGAAGCCGGCCGGACTTGTAGACGACGGAAAAGGTGTATTCTTGTAATCGTAGCGCCCAGCGCCCCAAACGGCCAGTAGGATCTTTGAGATTGGAAAGCCAGCACAAGGCATGATGCTCTGTTATCACAGTAAAATGGCGGCGCAACAAATAAGGACGGAATTTCGTAATAGCCCAGACAAGCGCCAGGCACTCTCGCTCTGTAATAGAATAATTTTGTTCGGGTGTTGAGAGGAGGCGGCTGGCATACGCAATCACCCTTGTACGGCCGTGTTGTCGCTGAGCGAGTATAGCTCCTACTCCATGGCCACTTGCGTCGGCACGGAGTTCAGTATTGGCGGAAGGGTTGAAGTGGGCCAAGACTGGTGGAGTTGTGAGAGCAGCAATAAGCTCTGAGAAAGCTGCAACTTTTTCAGGCCCCTTAAGAATGTAACGTCTTTCTTGAGGAGTTGGGTGAGTGGACGAGCAAGGGCTGCGAAGTCCGGGACAAATCGTCGGAAATAGGAACATAGGCCAATGAAGCTTCGGACATCGCTTGATGAACGCGGAGTGGGAAAATCTTTGACGACACGTATCTTGTCAGGGTCAGGCTGAACACCGGAAGCATTAACCAGGTGACCAAGCACTTTGATTTCCCGATGGCCGAAACTGCATTTCTTTGAGTTGAGTTGAAGGCCGGCGCAGCGGAATACCTCGAGAATGGTAGAAAGGCGAGAGAGGTGGCGGTCAAAAGTGGACGAGAAAACAATGACGTCGTCTAAGTACCAAAGACAGGTCGTCCACTTGAAGCCGCGCAGCAACGAGTCCATCATCCGTTCGAAAGTTGCAGGGGCGTTACATAGGCCAAAAGGCATGACTTTGAATTGATAAAGGCCGTCAGGGGTGATGAACGCTGTTTTTTCACAGTCTCTTTCGTCGACAGAAATATGCCAGTAGCCGGAACGAAGGTCGATCGATGAAAAGTAGCTGGCTTCGTGCAAACTTTCAAACGCGTCGTCGATGCGCGGAAGAGGATATACATCTTTTTTGGTTATCTTATTCAAATGATGGTAGTCAACGCAGAATCTCCAACTGTTATCCTTCTTCTTGACCAACACGACAGGGGATTCCCAGGGGCTACTGGAAGGCTCGATTATGTCGTTCGCTAACACCTTTTCGACCTCCGTTTGAATGACACGTCGCTCAGCAAGCGAGACACGATAGGGCCGCCTGTGAATAGGACTGGCGTCACAGGTGTCAATGCGGTGGGTGACAACTGTCGTTTGACCCAATGGGCGGGTACCGAAGTCGAAAAGGTCGCTGTAGGTAAACCAAAGCTTGTGTAACTCAGCGGCGAATTCAGGTTGCAGATCAGCTGCAATCATGCTGTTAAGCGGATCAGGGCGCCAATGTGGACGACGAGGGGCTGTTGGCAGGGACGACAGTTGTATGATCTGCAGACAGAGCTGAAATGGCACAATCGGTAATCGGGGACAGCGCAGCTAATGAAATTCCCTCGGGCAGAACTTGAGTTGAAAAGCTGAAGTTAAGAACAGGCAGAGTGGGGCAGTTCTGGGAGATGTGCACAATTAGATGAGGAAGGGTGAGGTGCCGCTGCAGCATGACATCAGTAATGGGACAAGCGAGATAATCGCCATCTGCGATGGGTGGAAATGGCGACATAGGGATGTAAACGGCAGTTTCAGGAGGAAGGCGGCTAAACAGTGCTGATCGAAGGCGGGGTGAGCAGGAGGGGTCTTCAGAGCAGAGCGGAGTGAAGTAGGCCGCTAGAGCAGTCAATAAGGGCAGAGTGGGCTGTTAAGAAGTCAATGCCAAGAATAACGTCGTGGGGGCATTCATGTAGGACGGTGAACAACACTGGGGCATGACGGTCAGCAGTTGTAACTCGCGCCGTACACATGCCAACCACGGCAGCAGGGCTGCCATTAGCGACGCGTACTGTGGACGAGACGGCTGGCGTAAGGACTTTCTTGAGGCGACGGCGAGATGAGGAGCTGAGAACGGACAGTTGGGCGCCTGTATCAATTAGAGCAGAAACGGGAACTCCATCCACGAGGACGTCGATACGGTTATTCTGTTGGGCAGGGGTCAACACAGGTTTTTCGGTCCGGGTCATAAATGCAGCGTCACCTCCGGGAGCTGCATTGGCTAGTTTTCCGGTACATGGCCAGAATAGGACGGTGGCGAACTGCGGCGAGGAAGAGGAGAACGCGAACGTCGTGCTTGCGGGAATGGTGAACGGTTCGCATCACGGACATGCACCCGGGGTCAGCACGGGTCTGGTCGGGGCGAGGTGGGGAATGGCGAGGGGCATAGTCTCCGCGGCGGTCGACATAGGTGTACTGACGAGATGGCGTGTACCAGCGACTACGGCAGTGGCGGGAAATGTGGCCAGCGCGACAAGTAAAACAGATGGGGCGTTGTCATGGGTACGCCATTCATTTGTGTTGCGGTAACGATATCGGGGCGAGAAACCGGCGTTGGTTGAGGCGGCAGCAATTACTGGAGGGGCAGGACCTGACTCTGTGGTGTCGGTGGTGCTGGTAGAAGGGAGGCCCATATTCGCAACCTCTTGGCGAACAACAGCATCAATAAGTGATATAGTAGCCAGGGTGTTGTTGGGTGTATGCGACAGCGAGGCCGCGGGAGTCATTGCCTCAAGCTCTTGGCGCACAATGCGTGTCAAAGTGCTGTCGTTAGCAGGCGGTCGAGGAGTCGGGATATCGATACAGGAGGAGTTAGCAGCCATGTTCGGCAGCAGGTTGAAACGGTGAGATATGCGCCTCTGTTTCGCCTGCTCGAAACGTCGGCACACCTGCAGCACAGAGTCCACGGTGGAGCAATCCCTGCACAACAGGAGGTTGAATGCATCGTCGGCAATGCCTTTTACTATTTGGCCGACTTTATCCTCCTCAGGCATGCCTTGGTCGACTTTGCCTGCCTGCCTGCCTGCCTGCCTGCCTGCCTGCCTGCCTGCCTGCCTGCCTGCCTGCCTGCCTGCCTGCCTGCCCGCCCGCCCGCCCGCCCGCCCGCCCGCTAGCCTGCCCGCCTGCCCGCCTGCCTGCCTGCCTGCCTGCCTGCCTGCCTGCCTGCCTGCCTGCCTGCCTGCCTGCCCGCCTGCCCGCCTGCCCGCCTGCCCGCCTGCTCGCCTGCCTGCCCGCCTGCCCGCCCGCCCGCCCGCCTGCCCGCCTGCCTGCCTGCCTGCCCGCCTGCCCGCCTGCCCGCCTGCCCGCCTGCCCGCCTGCCCGCCGGCCCGCCGGCCCGCCTGCCCGCCCGCCGGCCCGCCTGCCCGCCCGCCGGCCTGCCCGCCGGCCCGCCTGCTGCCTGCCGCCTGCCCGCCTGATCTCGGCTTCCGGTATGAGATTAAATGACCTAAATTACGTCAAAGTTTTACCATCCAGGATTGTCCGGTAAGTTTGTGGTAAGACTAGCTGAACTCGCCTTGGTCTGGGTAGTTTAGGTGGCTTCGGATGGAAGTACGGCACAACGCAAGTGGTCAACTGGTCTTCGTCTTGTTTTGACGTGTTCTTCCTCGTGCTTCATTGCAAAATGAAAAGTAATGTGCGTGCGGCCGCTATGGCCGCTTCGGCTGCCATCGACATGTCGGACTACTTGGGCACTGACGGCCCTGGCCCGCTGACTGCTGAGGATGGAGCGGAGGGCAACCTGTTCGTAATCGCCTTGATAGTCGCTCGCTTGCCAAGGGAAGACAGGCACCGTGTTCTTGGTTGGTTGGTTGGTTTATAGGAAGGGAAAGGTGCAGTATCTGTCACACTTGCTCTGTGGACACCTGAACCGCGCCGTAAGGGAAGGAATGAAGGTGGGATTGAAAGTGGAGAGAGAGAAAGGGGGGCCGTAATGGAGGGCTACGGAGTAATTTCGACCACCTGGGCATCTTTAACGTGCGCTGACATCGCACAGCACACGGACGCCACTTCGTTTCGCCTCCATCGAAACGCAGCCGCCGAGGCCGGGATTCGATCCCGGGAACTCCGGCACAGTAGTCGGGCGTCTTACCACTGCACCTCCCCGGCGGGGCCACCGTGTTCTCCTGTATGTGAAAATTGTTGTGCCCAGATACTTAGATTTTGAGTTCCGTTGGCTATTTCGGCTCTCGCGTGAAACGATCGCGGGCTTAACCGATGAGTTTGAGGCCTTACACTTCTCACCCACAGACCGACCGCGACAGGCGCAAGGTATCTGTCGATAGGACTGTGCTCATCGCGCTTTCCTACCTGAGAACACAAACTTGATGCTCGGCGTGGGCGCTGAACGCTGAACATGCAGTGTGTTTTGTTTTTACACATGCACGTAAAAAATGATCGGCACACTTAAATACGCGTGCACGCGCACCCGAAATTTTAATAGTCTTTAATCGGGTCAAGCCATCTTCTGCCATGCACAGCCTCTAGCCTAGGCTGACAAAGTGTCTGCAACATGAATATTGTATTGTTAATATAACGCAGTATATTTACGGTAAGCGATGCTTGACCTAAGAAGAATGGATGGTTCATGCGGTTCACTTGAAATGTGCTGGAATCGCACAGCGCACGGTTGTTCTTTAGCGTTTCGGCCGCGTCATTAAGTGGCCGCTAATGACTGAATTGAACCTGGATAATCCGTCTCATTAGCCGAGGCGATTCATATTATAAGGATACCGGGGGTTTTGATTCCTAGAGCTCGGCCTTGTAATGGTCGCATGATAAATTGTACTGGAGAGAACCTTTTCAGCTATTTCTGTTAACGCACGCAGGTGGGTACACCTTGGCCGATGCAGCCTACCCACTGTTTTCTTGGTTGTTGCCATCTTACCGGCAACTTGCGGCTGTGGAGGCAGCACTTAAATAAAGGGCACAGCAATCGCCGTGCGTCTATTCAATAAACCTTTGGGCTCCTCAAGTCTCGCTTCTGCCGCCTGACATTCATTGACGTGTCATCAATCGTAAAAACTGAAAATTATTCTGGCAACCTGCGTCCTGCACATGTGCCTGAGAGTTGGTGATGAGCCGCAAGTGGACTTTTGACTCTGGCCTGAACGTTTTGTTCCGTGAGCCCCTAGAGGAGGAGCAGCCATCTCACCTTTCACCATTGCCCACCTCTGCGTAGTCGGAAATTGTTAACATCGTGCATAAAATTGTGTTTCATTGTAGGCTTTGTAAATATGCAGTTTTTCAGTGCTGCCTATTTAGTGCTACCTCAAGTGGTAGCTTTGCAATTTCATCTATTACACACTCCCCAGTTTGTGTTTATATACAAAATGCCGGTGCTTTCCCGCCTGAGTGACAAGAGTAACTGTGTGTGTGGATGCAAGCTCTTAGGAGTGGATATTGAGCATTGTGAGAACAAGTGGACAATACGCCTTAGCGTGCAGGATGTCGAGTGCTGTAATTAACGGTGAGCAAGGATGAAGTGTGTGCGCGCGCGTGTGTGTGTCTGTTTGTGTGGATGCGAGCTCTCTATGGTATTTTTTTGTTAATTCGAATAGGTGAGGGATGAAATGTTATTGGGGCCCTGAATGGAGCAGTTGCGTTCAAATGTGCTTCCCAAATCGACATCTGCTATGAGAGAGGCCATGCTGGAGATCTGAGAAAATTTTGAGCAAGTGGGTTTTTTCAATGTACACTGACATAGCTTGACATGGGTGCCTTGCGTTTCACCTTCATTGAAATGTAGTCACTAAAACCGAGAGCGAATCTTCTTCCTTGGGATCAGCAATCGAGTGTTCTAACCACTGAGCATCATGCTGGCAAATACAGATTTCATTTTAAGAGGCTAATCTGGCTCTGATGGGTAGTAAGTGCGGTTATAACCCCCTCGTTTTACATTGTGTCAGTTGCTGTGCGGAAAGCATTCCGAGTCTTCAGATATTTTCACTGAGGACATGTTCATTGAGTTCACTGTGCTAAATATTCCGCACAATGCGACTGCAGGTTTAACCACTTCATTGGCTTTGTGCGGTTTGTCTACGGATAGAAGAAGTCTGTGGCTTCATATGTCTCAATTGAGAAAATGCTCAATCCGCTTACTTTGCTTCGCACTAAACAGAATGTGACTAGCTATAATCACCTTATTTGTCCTTGTGCAGTTGCTGTGCAGACATAAGTCTGACACATGTGATATTTCCACACAGAAGGTACTGATTCAGCTTAAGTTTCTTGATGAACAGAACTCAACTGCGTGCATAACCACCTCATTTATCCATGTGCACTTGTTCTACAGACAGAGGTCTGGGGTTTCACTTGTTATTGATAGAGCATACCACAGCCGCATTGATTCCTGCCACCACATCAGCGAAACACAGGGGACTGGAACCGCTAATTTCGCGTCGCATTCTCTTCAGCACTCAAGCTTTGATGCGGCCGCATAACTAGCAAAATTGACAGCAATGACCTGGTAGTGTGCGACAGCTTTCTTTAAGCTCGCCTTTTTTCTCTTCAGGACTTCAAGGCACCTCATGAAGCTACACTGGAACATGAGAGCACAACGCTCGCAGGCATTTGTCTTCTCTGTTGCCAGCAGACAGGCAGGGTAGGCATTCTGGATAACAATAAACGAAACTTCATCACAGTTCATGGATAATTACTCCAGTCTAAAATGGATGCATTTTGGTATTGTACAAGTCATCAGCATTGTTAATATTCCTCGACATGTTTGGTGAACATACCTGAATGTTTCGGGGTGCGAGATCATAAATAAATTCTAGACAAAGCATACCACTGCTACATTCGTTGCTGCCACCAAATCAGCAAAGCTCAGGGAAGTGTAACCGGTAAACGCTGCACTGGCACAATATTCATTCAGTGCGTGGGTGAGCTTCTCTCGCAGGACACATGGTGCCAGAATCCTGGGGATCAGCTTCATCTTTAAACATACTGTGGAAATCTAGACATAAGAAATATTTGTATTGTTTTCCCTCAGATGACCAGTATTTAATACGTTAACTAAATAAAGGCTGCCCGCCTTTTTTGCAAGAATGGTAGACATGGTAACCTTTGGGTATGATTTTATTCTTGCTTTAATGAGAAAGCAAAGTGCAGGTACTTTGATCAGTAGCTGACGCTTTTGTAGCAAGCACACATGTAATGTACGAGTCATAATCTGAATGATCATCTGTAATGGTTGCCTTTGCCACGACAAGGAATCCAAATGTCAACATACTGTGTTGCCATATAATGTATTTAAAACTGAGTTCTAGACAAGGTAGTCTTAGAGTACTACACCCTGCGGACGACGTGAGTTCTGGCTTTGTAGGTTTTGAAGAGGAGAATGTGTGTGTAAATTTGTGCAGGCAACTACGTCATGAGTGATGCAGCCTACCTGCCCATCGCCACTGTTGCTGCTTCTATCCCGGCAGTGGTTGTAGCACTTTCAACAGTTTTCGCGCAATTTGTTGAAAGCAGATTCCCGAGAAAGACGTTTGTGGCAGAGCTGTTGCTAGTCTGGTTGCTGCCATACTAGCCAGAAAGTGGCAATAGAGAATTCAGCGTCTCGAAGTACACATAATTTTTGCATACTTCCTTGTCGCCAGTTGTCTGGAGGAAAGTCTCCATTTCGAGGTGTTGTGATAAAGTGTTAAAAATATTCGTATATTTTCAAATGTCTTAAAATGAATATTTTGTGAGTTCATGCGGATAACTTTATTGATGGAAGAAAATTACAACACATAGCGCTTGAATATACCAGCCATATACAGACGCCCACCGGATATTCTCGTTCAACGTGGAGGCATCCATCGTACTTCTACGGTAACCGAGAGGTGCCGGTTTGTTATAATTGCGGCCGCAGTGAACACACCTCCCGCTATTGCCAGCGTCGTCGACCTATGCGTGCTTCCGCACGACGTCCATCTGAATTTCAAGATGACGTACCATGCCAGCCGCCCGATTCCCTTCACCAACTACCGCACCAACCGCGCTGATTCTCGTGCTTCCGAGCGGTGCATGACTCTGCCTCCTATTCGGCCCCGACGTTCACCACCAATTCATTGCCGCTCAACTCCGCCTCCCAAGGAAAACTAGCGACTGATATGGATTTTTTCGCCGGCCAGTAAAATCCGCCCATACCTCTCCCTGTTGCTATGCTCAGGAACAAATTTTGTTTGCGTGGAAATAGTGTTAGTACGCACCATCGCTTTGGTGGACACTGCTACTGTGCCTGTGATGACATTTAGAAATTGTTTCGTCCAGAACGTTATGATTGCGTCAGACCAAGCAACCACATATTTCGGCTTGGGGGTGAAATCCTGTCATCCTTTGCTCGGCCTCTGTTGTATTGGGTGACGCAAGATTCAGGACAGAATTTGTTGTGTTACCTCGGGCAAAGCATACGCCATGCTAGCCTTCGCCTTTTTGCACGAGTTTGGCGCAACACTCGACAACGAAGCGGGTGACATCTAGTCGAACATCCGTCCTTTAGTCGCGACGACTTGTTTTTCTTACGCACGATGTGGTCTTGCCACCTCAGACAGCTACGTGTGTCTCCGCGAAGGCTTCTGTAATTCGACAGAGACATTGTTAACTTCTAACTGAACCGGATACTTCCAATTTGTTGATCTCTCACGCTGTTGGCGCAGAAGTCGGTTGCCCGCACGTGTAGGCCCTGCACCTATCCGCACAACCTGTGCGTCTGCCGGTTGCAAAAACTCACAAACTCTGAACATTATGTTGTGGAAGCTATGCCGGCCATTTCTGAGTGCCTCCGAACTTCATTCAGAACACGCGACTATGCCGATGAGTTAGGAGCAACGACCAGCAAGTCGTTATTCTCTACCCATCGGCGGACACTACGAGACGTTCTCGCGTCTCTTGCTTGTGCGTTTGAATTTGGCAGGACAGAATATATTTCTTCTGTGCCAGACTCTCGCATACACCATCCAATTCACACGGGGAATGCCAATCCCATCAGGCAGAAACAGTATATCGAATTCCATCAGCCGAGCGCAAAATCATTCGCAGTCAAGTCCAAGCGATGCTGCTAAAAGGAGTGACCCGTGAGTCTTCCCTGTTCGTAGGCCGCGCCCGTAATGCTATTCGGAAAGAAAAACAATTCATGGCAATTTTGCGTCCACTATCGTCGCGTGAATGCGGTTACAAGAAAGGACGTGTACCTACTGGCGCGCAATATTGGCGCTGTCGCCTGTCTTTGCTCGGCGTTGTACTTCTCGTCTGTTGATCTCTAGTCCCGGTATTGAAAAATGCCAATGCGCCCTTGCGATAGAGAAAAGACTGCCTTCGTGACTCCTCACGGCTTGCTAGATGTTAATGTAATGCCACTAGGCTTGTGCAATGCCCCTGCGACGTTCGAGCGTTTCATAGGAGCGGTTCTTCGTGGCCTCAAATGGGATATTTGTATGTGCTTTTTGGAATATGTTACCTTCTTTGGCAAGACATTCGAACAGCACAACAAACACCTCGGAAACGTCCTTTATCGTATCAGCGAGGCTAGACTAATCTAAAATTTTAAGAAGTGCCACTTTGGAGAAAGACAACCTCTTGTGCTTGGCTTCATCATGGATAAGTAGGGCATTTGACCTGATCCACAGAAGCTTGCTGCAGTTAGAGACTTTGAAACGCCACGTATGACCAAGGCTTCGGAGTTTTCTTGGACTGTCGTCGTATTTTCGCCGCTTTATCCCTGGCTTTGCGCACCTTGAACGTCCCCAAACTGCACAACGACTCGCAGTTTGTTTGGACAAAGACTGTAATTCGACTTTCAACCAGCTGAAATTTGCTCTGACCTCGACACCCCTTTTGTGCCACTTTGATCCTGCCGCCGCCACGCAGATTCACACTGACGCTAGTGGCGTCGGCGTTGGGGCGGTACTTGTGCAGATTCATAGCGATGCCGAGCATGTAATTGCGTATGCCAGCCGCACCTTCACGACGTCGGAGAGCAATTACAACGTGAATGAACTGGGTAGCTAGCTTTTGCCTTTGCCGCTTGACGTTCCGCCCATGCCTACTGGACGACCGTTTACGATTTTTTCTCATCATCATTCCTTATGCGGGCGCATTGGCCTACGTGATCCAACCGGCCGTCTGGCGCGTTGGACCTTACGCCTCCAGGAATATTACTTTCATGTCACCTACAAAAGTGGTCGTCACCACAGCGATGCAGACTGCTTGTTGCACCATCGGTTGCCAACAGCTACTGGAGATACAGACTGAGAAATTCTTGGCCTTGCTTTCGACGCCATTTCCAAATACAACGCCCATCCGTCGAGAGCAACAGAATGACCTCACGTCGAACCTTTTGTTGCTGCGGCTAACACAGGAGCCAGTTTTTCCCCATTCATCATCCAAGATTGACTCCTCTACAAGAAGAATTGCTCAGCTGATTGAGCAGCCGTGCTTTTGGTCGTTTCAAAAACTCTCCGCAATGATGGGCTGCACGCATAACATGACGACATCGCATCGGGTCGCCTTAGTTCTCTCGTACGTTTCACAGACATCTACAGCGCTTTTACTGGCCGAAAATGTATAAGACCACGAAACTACATCTCCAGCTGCGACCGATGTCAGCGCCTCAGGTCTCGCACCACTCCCCCTGCAAGCCTTCTGCAACCGGTCCGGCCACCATGGGCGCCGTTTGAAAAAGTTGGCATTTTCTTGCTCGGCACAATTTCCAAGTCTGCAGAAGGATGCCGCTGGGTTATAGTCTGTGCGGAATATTTGACATGGTATGTGGAGACTGCAGCGCATGTATCCGCCAAGGCAAATATTGTATCGGCGCTCATGCTGCAATCTATCGTTCTCCGTCATGGTGCTCCCCGTGTTATCAGCGACCGCGGACGACAGTTCACTGCTGACATCGCAGAGGATTACTTGGCCTGTGCGGCTCCAACTACTTTCATTCCATGTTTACCACTCACAGACCAACAGTCTGACTGAGCGCACGAACCGCTCTCTGACATCAGTGCTGTCCGTTCATGTCGCATCGGACCACCGGAACTGGTACACCGTGTTGCCATTCGTACCATATTACCGCGAAGCATGAGATCACCGGGTATTATTCCTTCTATTCAATCTACGTCAGGATGCCCCGCACGTTTTAGATACCATGTTCCCCTTCTCGCCTTACGAAGATCCTTCTGTCTACCAGGTGGTATGTCGTGCTGAGGAAGCCGTCGCTTGGCCATCTTGCGCACTTTGTCCTCACAGCTTCACTCCAAAAAACGGTATTAAAACGCCACGCTGAGGCCGAAAATGCTCCTGTGGATTTTGTGTGGCTTTGGACGCCTTTAAACAAACCAGACGTTTTTCTTTGATACACTGGCCCCTTGGTCTTGTTTATTCGGTTAAGCAAAGGAAGCTATGTAATCGCCAAAGTTACTGTCAAAAGTCGCCTCTCCCGCACCAAGCAAGTATCCCAAGTGACTCGTCGTAAGCGTCGAGTGCGTCGTCCAACGTGACTGGCTCAAGCACAAGGTTCGCTACAGCGGGACACATTGACGGTGGTGAGAAGAGAAGGCTGACGAAGTGCGACGGACGTTCGCGTTCATCACTGAATAAACGCATCCCATCAGTAGCAACGGGATAATGTTTTGCGGGGAGCGGGCACCGAGATAATGTAGCAGTAGAGACCAGTATCCCAACATGTCCTATTGCTACAATTACACGCGTGCAAGTAGTGACTAAATGCATGTTAGTCATTTCAAGCAATACAGTTTCCAACGTAGATCTTTACATGTAAAAACTCGCAGGCTTAGCAGCAAGGAGTAAAATGGAAATGTGCATTCAAACGTGCACACTCTTTGGTTATTGATTTCTCAGGCCGCAGCTATATGATATCAAGGAGATGTATTTTTATTGCACTTTTTTATTAGGTAGATTACACAACTTCCCTTTGCAATCCCGGTTGCCGCCAATGCCTGCGCAGCCTGATCTAACTCCCAGTGGTGTGTGCACCACTGCAGTGGAGTAAGCAACAAGGAAGCATTGAATGTGAATTTTAGCTGCTTTAGATACGATCCTAGTGCCACACATTTGCTGGCGTATTTTCAGTGGTAGACATAATGTATACTGCTACGAGCTGAGTGAGCGAGGACATTGTGGTTGAATTGCATCCAGGCGTGCTTGCGGATTGGGCCCACTGCAGCGGATCGTACCGTGAAACCGTGAGTACTATGTACAGCTAGAATAAATATGAAAGAGAACACGGGACACCGTACCGCTTGATACAGCAAGGGCATTCTAACGAGTGCTCCCGACATTATTGAGAGAGGGGGGGGGACGCCCGCGGCGCCGTTATTGGA
Organism: Amblyomma maculatum; assembly: GCF_055883805.1. Classification (NCBI taxonomy): domain Eukaryota; kingdom Metazoa; phylum Arthropoda; class Arachnida; order Ixodida; family Ixodidae; genus Amblyomma; species Amblyomma maculatum. Next base: position 17,847,090 of record NC_139350.1, read on the forward strand.
GCAGGTGCACCCCTTCACGCACCTTTGTCGTCTGCTCAAGACGTTGATGCCGCAAACGAGAAAATTTGACGTATTGTGCGCGTCTACCTGTCGGATAACTAAAACGCCGGCGAGCCATACATGTTCTGAAAAAAGTTTTCGGATGCTGCCCGTCTCCTGTGTGCTTCCTGCTCGGCACCGAGTCTGAGCTCTTCTGTAAACGTTCAGTGTTCATCGGCTCGCGTCGACTGCTCGGTCGATTGATATGGGCGTGCAGTGGGTGCTCTGAAAGTGTGTTGCAGACATTACTGCGACATCGTCCGTTCTGTTTTCTTTCGCCTCCTCGGCGCGCCGGCTCTATGAACCGGTCGGGCTCGCATTCGCGCGTTGCGTGCTCAGTCTGCTGAGACTGCACGTCGTGTCATCCCTGAAAACGTTTGGTCGTCGACGCGACCTCGTCGGCTTCGTTTGCTTTCGTCTTCTCGTCGCAGCGGCTGTGTGAGTATGTCGGACTCACAGTTGCGCTTGGCGTGGTCGGTATGCTGAAAATTCACGCCATGTAAAGCATTCGCTCATCACCACGACGTTCTCTGCTCTGATCTCTTTCGGCTCCTTGTGGCAGCGGCTCTGTGAGCATGTCGAACTTACAGTCACGCGTTGCGTTCTTGGCATGCTGAGTCAGCACGTCGTGTCTTTTGTGACAGTGGTCGCTCGACGCAGCGATGTTGTCGCTCAGTTTCCTTTCGACTGCTTGTCGCAACTGCCTTTGTAAACGGGTCGAGCTGATCGCCGCGCCTGCTTTGAAAGCTGCTTGTTGGTGATGCTTTGTAAACGTTTGGAGCTCAGCACCTCTAGTCGCCTTTTCGCCCAGTGATAGGGGTCTTCGGCTGCTCTGTGAAAGGTGACTGTTTACAAGTAGCAGATCTTTTAAGTATGCAAAGGGTGAATTCTCTATAGATCTTAGCATCTTTAGAGGATGCGAGCTCGTCTCGGTTGCTACAGCAGTACATGTGGCTTGTCTATATACTTTAAAACTATCCCATGTTTGCTATCAGGCGTGGAATTAGTATTTGCGCGAATATCGAGCTGGGTACTGTTTTAAAATCTGATTTGAAGTCGTGTAGCTCCAGACTTTTAA